>NC_073628.1:65592500-66870000 GCF_029407905.1 Bubalus kerabau
CAGTATTCTTACCTGGAAAATCCCATGGACAGAGTAGCCTGGTGGGCTGTACAGTCCATGGGGTCACAAAGAGTTGGACACAACTGAGCCACTTCACTTTCTTTTTTCTTTCTTTATTGGAGTATAGCTGCTTTATAACGCTGTGTTATTTTCTGCCATACAGCAAAGTGAATCAGCCACATGTATATTACTCACTGTTTATTGCCATAAGCCTCAAAGCACCCAACCCTCTCAGGGGTGGGGTCTAAGCAGAATTCCTCTGAGTGTAGAGAAGGGGAAACACGAGAACAAAAAATCAGGGCTCTGAGAGGAAGGAG
This sequence comes from Bubalus kerabau, assembly GCF_029407905.1. Taxonomy (NCBI): domain Eukaryota; kingdom Metazoa; phylum Chordata; class Mammalia; order Artiodactyla; family Bovidae; genus Bubalus; species Bubalus kerabau. The sequence goes on from NC_073628.1 coordinate 65,592,818, forward strand.
GCAGGGAAGAAGAGTGAATATGTGATGGGGAGAAGAATCGGCAGGGCTTGCTGTGGCTTTGTTGCCTCAAAGTTGCAAATATTAAGTTAATATTCATTGACCAATTGAGCACATAAATAACTATGGTTATTACAAAGAAAGAGAGAGGTAAAAGAGGGGAGAGAGAAGGAAAGAGGAGAGAAGGGAAGGGGAAAGGAGAGACGAGAGAGAGAGAGGAGAGGGAGAAGGAAGAGGGGGGAGAGAACAGAGCAAAAAATGAAATAAATGAAAGAGACAAGGAAGAAGCAGCCCAGTTGAAGGTCAGTTTGGGTCATGCTAACTGTTTTGTACATCACTTTCATAGGCTATGAAAGTAGTCTCTGAAAAATCAGAGCCTTGCAGGAGGGTCTATGTACACAAGACAGGCTTTTAAGGCTAAAGTGATTTGAATCCCAATAGGGAGCTGATAGTAACCACGTTCAAGAGCGCAGACTATCAGGAGCTAATGAGGCTGTCAGGTCTGGGAGCGAACCACAGCACAGACACATCGAAATGCTTCAGCGGGAGGTGTAACTAACAAAACAATGATTCCTTAATAGCAAAGCCACAAATGAGGAGAAAATGGAGCTAGTTTCTTTAAAAAAAAAAAAAAAAGTTATCTTTTGCATCTAGAGAAAAAGATGACTTCCTCAAAGAAGGACAGTAAACAGGGAATGCAAGCCATGTAATATAATTAATCAATTAATTAGTTTTCTGCAGTGTGCTAGAAATCCAAGTCATAACATAAACCAAAAAGGTTAAACAGTAATTCTCACTGAATTCAGAACAATTTTAACAATTAGAGCTTACAGATTCGTATAGGTTTGTGATTCAAGGGTTATACAAAGATGGATATGAAATCCAAGAACAATCTGAGCCTTTCTTACCTAGTGAGCTGGGTCTTCCTCTTTTGAAATATTACTCTGGATTTTTACATGTATAACTTGACTTATATCATAAAAGTAGAAATGTGTCTGTGATGCCATCTCCTGTGTTTTGGAGCAAATGTGGGAAGCCAGGAATCTGAGGGCCACCGCTCCATCCGAAGGCACCAACATGGACCACATGGGCAGGGCACTTGGGGGAGGACAGGTCTTCTGGGCAGAAACTCCAGTTACTAGCTGCCCCACGGGGCTTGCTTCCCAATCATTCTGGTTCACTCCTTTCATCTGTAAAACTGAGATAATAATACTAACTAACCTTTAGGAGTCAGAGGAGAATTAAATGAGATTTAAGGGTCTGAAGCACACAGCGCACGATCAATGTTAGACATTAAAATCAGTCACGAGCTCCCAGCACCATCGGGTTTTCCTCAGAGAATGTTGATTCCTCTCTTCAGTGAGAGGCCTAATGAAAGAGTAATACATTCTTCCCAGTCCCTGGATGTTAAATAGGTCAAGATGGCTAATTCCCAACCCTCCTAATAAAATGGCAGGAGAGCTGAGAGAGCTGGAGGTCAGCAGACAAAACCAGGTCTCAGATGAACACTGCATAATTTACTCCCTGAAGGACCTGCGGGCATCATAGCATCCTGGACTGTGTTCAGTGGAAGCAGAGATGATCAGATTTATCTGGTGTCTTCATGCTCCCCTGTAGCTGCAAACAGCTTCAAACCCAACAGGCAGTTGAACACCCCAGGCAATGTGCATCTCTAGAGAGCAATTTATGGTTAAGTTTCTGCTGAATATTTTAAAGACAATACCTAATGGATCCATCAGGGAAAGCTTTTTTAAAGAACTTGCTCACCACTTCTAGCATTTCGTTAAAGAAGTAAACTATAATGTTTTCATTAACTGCCAAGCCATCTTTTGTCTGATTTGAAGAAGGAACCTAGTATACTAAGTTTCCTATGGTCCTGGAAAACCGATTTCCTCAGGAGACACAATGACATAGATGGAACGTGGCAATCCTTCCTGAGGGGATCTGAATTCGGCCACCAGGGCATATGATACCCTCAGATGCATTCCCACAGGTACTGCCCCTGCCAGAGTAGTGAAAACTCAAGACCTAAGCAAACTGAGCTTCTAGGCATAAACCTGGGAACCACATAGGTCCTGAAGAGGAATAATTATCCTCCAAGAATATCACAGGATCTCTGTAAGTAATGTTCACAATAATGGATTTTGGAAACTTGGCCGCATCTAATGATTGGCTGTTGTCTACACAGGGATAGTGAATTGAGTCAGTGGTGCCACTTAAAGTTTATAAATCTGAGGCAAACTTTTCAATTAACTCCATTCACTGCAGATAGAAATTTTAATACACATTGTAGTCCCCCACCTCTAATCATTAACTAGCCCACAAAGTAGTGTTCTCATTAAAGCCTTTAGTAAAATGTGTCCTAGTTAGCTCAGGCTGCCATAACAAAATCCCATGTGTTGGGGGTTGTCTGCTTCTCACGGTGCTGGAGGCTGAAGTTGAGATCAGGGTGCCTGCTCTGGTGAGAGCTCTCGTCCCAACTTGTGGATGGCCACCTTCTTGCTGTGTCTTCATATGGGAGAAAGAGCCCTCTTTCCACCTTCTTATAAAGCTGCTCAGCCCCTCATGAGGGCCTTGCTGCCATGACCGAATCTACCCTTAATCATCACCCCAAAGCCTATCTCCTAATACCATCAAATTGAGGGTTAGGACTACAACATATGAATTTGTGGAAGACACAAACAATCAGTCCATAATGAATATACTGGGTTGGCTAAAACATTTGTTTGGGTTTTCCCATAAGATGTTACAGAAAAACCCAAACAACCTTTTGGGGCAACCCAAATATATGTTAACCTTGGTCTAAAAAAAAAATAAAAATGATTTTTGAATGCTCCCACCCTTGCTTCTGTGTCCAGATATTTGCATATAAATGCTACTAAACACTCTTGGAAGAAAAAAAATTATAATCGCATTTATTCGATGTATTTGGTTTTATTATGAAATGAATGCATGGATATTAATACATGTTTTCTATCATCATTTTTAAAGGCAATCAGGATTTTCTTTCTATGTGTAGTTTCCTACTTCTGCTACATTTATCTTACTCGGAATCACATAACTTTCTGTTGAATTAAAACACACAGAGAAAAAATTATACACATAAGTAGAGAGACTAATGTATTTTCACAAACTAAACCTACTCATAGAACCAGAACACAGATCCACAGATCAATGAAGTAAAATAGAGGCACAACAGAACCAATCCCACTCCCCCATACTTCCAGCTCCCATATTCCTTCCCACTCTTCCTCGCAGGGGTAAGTCAGATCCTCAGGCTCAACACCATTAATTTTGCCAATTTTGCATTTAATTAAAAGGTATCCTGTAATATTTACCTTTTGGTACCCTCAAAGTTACATTTCTGAGACACAGTAATGTGGTCATGAGTTACAATAATTGTTCATGATCAGTACTGAAGATTTCATTGTATGAACATATCAAACTTTATTGATCTACTTTACTGTTTTTAGGTCTCTGGTAATTTCCAGACTGAATAGCGCTGCTAGAAACATCATAATACTTGTCTTTCAGCAAACAAACACACATTTCTCTCAAGTACACACTTACAAGGAAAACCACTGGGCTTAGGGTGTGTACGTGTTCAGCTTAGGAGAGGTGCCATACAGTTTTCCAATATGATTATAACAATTTATAACAGTGTATGAATATTCCTCCACATTCTTGCTAACACTTGGTATATTATCTCCCCGAGCCCCATTCTATCGAATGTGTAATATTACCTCAGTGCACTTTTAATCTGCATTTTCCTAATGACTAATGAAGCTGTGTGCCCATCTATATTTTTCTTGGCCATTTGGTTATCTTCTTTGGTAAATTATTTGAAGCTTTTTGCCCATTTTCTATTGAACTTATAGCATTTTTCTTACTGATTTCTAGGAGTATTTTATATATTCTGGTAAGAATCCTTGGTCAGGTATATACGTTACAAATATTTCCTCCTACTCTGGTGGCTTTTTCCCCTACTCTCTTAAAGGTGTTCTTTGTTGAGATGAATCCTTAAATTGTAACACAGTCCACTGTTTGCCTTTTTTTTTTTTTTTTTTTTTTGCCTTCACAGGACGTTTTTAATTTTTGCATAATATTTAAGAATCTGTGTTAATGACAAGACCATGAAGATATCTACTAATGTCTTCTTTTAATGGTTCTATTGTTTTATCTTTCACATTTAGATCCACAATCTATCTGGAGTTGATTTTCATGTCTGGTTAGAATTTTGTTTCATATGGATATTTTGATTACAAGCACCATTTGTTGAAAAGACCATCCTTCTGCTCATCACACACCAGTGCCATCTTGTTGTAAATCAAATCCACCTTCTGGGGTGTCTGTTTAAAACTTCCTACTCTGTTCCACTCATTTATGAATCTTTACAACACTCTACTATACTATCCTAATTACTATAGTTTTATAATGTCTTAATACCTGGTAAAAACTCCAGCTTCATTTTTTAAAGATTGCCTTGTTTATCCTTGTTCTTTGAATTTTTATACAATTGTAGAATTAGCTTACAGGTGTTCACAAAACACACACACAAGTCCTAAGGGGATTTTTCACTATGATTACATAATTTACAGATGAATTTGTGGAGGACTGACAAACTTATAATACCTCATCTTCCAGTCTATCTACAAACACAGCATCTCTCTCCAACAGCTTAAATCTCTAGTTTTTCTCTTGTTTTGTAGCTTCATTTGCATTACTTTTGTTACTAGCTATTTGAATTGTTTATGTTATTTTAAATGAGATCTTTTTAAAAAACTGTTCCATCTGAAATTGTTTTTTACTGATATACGTAAAGAGAACTGATTTTATGTTATTAACATTATTTCTAGCAACTATGCCAATCTATTATTCCTATGACTTTATAGATTCATTCAAACTTTCTTCTACACAAGCCACTGTATCACCTGTGAATTATGACTATTGTATTTCTTCCCTTCTAAACTTCTGAACTTCAAGAAAGCAGAATCATGATCTTATAAGATTCCTTCCCCGGCTAGCAGAGGGGGATCTCCTAATATCTGCTCAGCAGAATTTCATCAGTGATGGACAAGTCAATTGCTATGTGTCTTCCATGCTCTTCCTTCCAAATGGGAGCTTTTAGTACGGGTGTCTGTCTCCACTCTACCTTAAATCAGGTGGAGATGAGGGAGGAGATAACTTGGTTGTGAGTTCATAGATTGCTGGACTAAAAGGAGGAACATGTAGACGCAAAGCAACAGACCACATCTCCAAAAGACTCTGGACACTGAACTTCACGCAGCAGTTAGATAGCCATCCCATGCATTTCTTCCCTTGTGGAGAAGGTACGTACAACACTGGTGATTGCCCTATATTCCTCAACATTCTGATCTTTACTTGCACCAACCTCACCCTGCATTCCTCTCATCTCTAAACCACTCCTCTAAGCAGCAGCCCTTCCTCTGCCCACCTCTACAAGGCAGCTCTTCCCAAAGTTCTAACATTAAATCTCCTCTGCCTGTGTGCTTCAGTCCCTGCTGTGTTGATCTTATCTTGTATCAGCTCCAAGTATCTCATCTATGAAATTTATAGCTTTAATTTTTTCATTGATTTCCAAATTCCAAAAACTCGCTGGAGAGATTCCCCTTGAAGGTCAACCAGAATTTCAAAAGCAATCTATTCCATATAAAAAAAAAATCATCATTCATCTGTGAAACTGTTCCTATTCTTGTCTTCTGTTTTTTCCCTAAATGATGGCACTGTTATCCTCATTTTCAGTCTTCACAAACCTCTCTTTTTCTCTCTCTCTCCCCTCCTCCCTCATCACTAAATCCCTTCTGCTGTCCACTTAGCTCTTTAAACCAACCCTGCTATATCCCCTGATCCTTCCTCTTTAGGTCACACTGTGCTGCTCTCATCTGTCCCCTTTCAAAGATAGCCACATCTGACATTTGAACTGCCCCAACTTCCCAACTACCCAAGAAGCATATTTCATGCCTTACTGCCTGATGAAGCCATTTTCTCAAGCTCTTGAAGACACTGTCTCGAAGACACATGGAAGACAATGTCTTCAAGAATGTCTCAAAGTCATTCCTTCTGTGCAACCCATCTTCTGCCTTGTGTTTTCCATGTGCCATATTCCAACCTTGCCCAAAAGCATCTCCACCCTTTGCTTCCAGACCACAAATGGACTGAAAGCAGAGCTGACAGCCAAAGCTTCCACGTTATCAAGTAGATCATTTGATCTACGAAAGGAATCCCACAGGATTTTTTAATAAAATGTAATTTGTTGAACATAAACTATTATAAAAGCACTTTAATGTATGCAAAACATAGCACAGACTTGGAATTCAGTGCATTAAATAAGTACAATCATATTTCATGCATCTGAAAATATTTATAGCCAGAGAAGCTATGCACTGGATTTTTTTTTTCTTTTAATTGTTTAGTAAGTTTTATTCCCCATAAGTGGGTATTATGATACATTTACTGTGACTACTCACAGGGCTGGTAGGAGGCACAGTTAATTAACATTTGCTGAAAGGTTTAAAATTCTCACTAAAGATATTTTATGGTTCCAGATCACTTTATTTTATTCAACAATAACAAAGTGGTCCAGTTTGTCTGTTTTGTCCTGAAAAATAAAAGGACATAAATAGAAGCACATAAAAGACACTAGGAATGCTGCACACCTTGGATGCGTTTAGTCTTCAGATTTTAGAGATAGTTATTTCAACATGTGTTTTGGAACTGTGTTTAAAGCAGAAATGGCTTCTGAGTTACGAAACAATTTCCTTGAATTATAGCTCAGATACAGGGCCCAAAAGTCAACTGCTTTCTCTCATGAAGATTTTTGAAATCTTACTAAATAAAGGAGCAGTTTCTCACTGGGATCATTTAATGGTTAATTTAATTTTAAATATGCTGTTTATCAAAACAAATTAGGTGAATCAGATGCTTCTTTTCTAAGATTATTAAATCTGTAAATTACCTGAAAGAGTTTAAATACATATGCACATATCTTAACCTGTATCTGGTATGCTTAAGGTCCATATATGCATAATTGTAAATGACTTTATTAAAATCAGGCTAAGAAATAATATAACAGAGCATTTCTAATAGAGATACCTACATAAATATAGAGCAAAATCATTTTTATGATATAAAAATACAAAATAAAAAGTGACTTCCTCTAGTCAAAATAAATTGCAGCATAATACAAAATTGCATCATTTTGTATATCAATGTAGAGAGCTAAAGAGATTGCTGTAAACATAAATATCTAGTTAAAATAGAGATATACACACAAATTCATGATATGTATTCCTATGGCAGCTTCCTGATCAAATATGAAATTTTGAAGATGCATATTTTTATATTTCTTTTTGAAAGTCAGATAAATTGACATAGAATGAATCTTCAAAATAACACAACTTACATAAGAGAAAAAAGAAACAAAATCAGTTGGAACAAAAACAATTTCTATCTCCCATGGTACACCAATCATCCCATGAATCAGAACGAACTCTTTTAGCTGTATGTTTCTAGGAAACATAGATCTAAAAAACGTTTTAATAGCAGCAGCCTATATATTCAACATTAGGTTCCAACTAGAAAATATTAGTTGAATATATGATATCCAATTGCAAAGGCTTGTAGTTTAGTCGCTAAGTGGAGTCCATTTCTTTTTTGACCCTATGGACTGTAGCCCACCAGGCTCCTCTGTCCATGGGATTTTCAAGGTAAGAATACAAGAGTGGGCTGCTATTTCCTTCTCTAGGGGATCTTCCCGACCCAGGGATTGAACCAGTGTCTCCTGCATTACAGCCAGATTCTTTACCACTGCACCACCTGGGAAGCCCTTGCAAAAGCTTGACTGTGTTTTATAAATGCCACTAACAAAGAATGCTCTCTGATCTGGGCTTCTAACTGCCCCAGTTCCCACCCCCCAACACAGGTTCCATTCTGGTTACTGTCTCCTTCAGGGGTTCAGTCCCACGCATCTTAGGACTCGGTCTCTCTCAGGATAGAGATGAAATGCTGAAGCAGAAGCACTAGAAACCTCTGCCTTCCTCCACTCCTGTTCATCTCCTAGTTAGAGCCACACCAGCACAATTAAGCTGGTGTCTTCTCTTTCCTGATTTCTGTTCACAAGTGAATAAAGCAAGGGTGCCCTTCACCTCTTGACAGCCTTTATCTTAATGACATACTCAGAAGCTACTTTGAATCAAATTCTGTTTTCCTCTCCCAAAAGACTATTTCTTCAAGATGCAATCTAAAGAATATTTCTAGCCTTTACCCATTTTTTAAGTCTTCACAAAACTTTAAAAAGCTACTCTCTGCCTTTATTGACTGCCACCACAAAGAGGGTCCTCTATCCAGCCAGCCACCCGCAATGTGCATCACACCAATGTTTGGTTCCCCAGGATGGTAATAGGAGATAGATAGAAAAATCGTTATTATGGGAATTCTCAGAATATTTAACATGTTACAGTGCAGCCTGATTCTTCAAGAAAGAGAAGAGCTAAGTAAAAGAGCATTTTCCAGTCTGATTGTAGGAAAGAAGTTCTCGTTTCAGAGAGAAACTCATAGGAATAGTGATTCATGAGATATCCTTGGGAAACACTGTTTCAAGCAATGATTCTAAAGCCAAATATACTGATGTGCCTGCCTCCCTGCTGTTATATTTCTCTTTCACACTCAGCGGGAACATTTAATCCACAAAGGCAGGCTTAACTCTACCCTCAGCTCTCAGTACCAAGAGGTCTAAAATGAGTCAACATCCACTCAGCTCTGTGATCTTCCTGACATGTCTGAGGGCTTCCATCGTGGTCAGTGGGTATCTGTCTAACTCCTGAGCCGACATCAGCTTTAGGAATGGTTTTACATCATGCTATCTCATACCCAACTCCAAAGAACAGCATCCTGCAGAAATGGATTTATGAGTTGCTCTTCCTTTCTTCCCAACTCTATGCCCCAGCCAAGAGACCACCTCTGAATGCCAGTTCTGAGGCTGGAATCCTACCTACTGTCAAACACAAATCCAGACTTCCACATGTTACATATTCCATCTTGCTGCATATATCTGGTACTGACTTTTGTCTGCTCAGTTACATATTCTATATTATACCCTCCCCGCAGAGTCCTTAGTGATCAGACTGCACTCACAGGTGTGGATGTTCCAAAACTGAAACTTTTCCTTTCAGTTCCAAAAGCAAAATCTGCTTCTGATTCATGCTCTCACTGTGCAGGGTCCCCGACCCCAATCTCCCTAACCAGATCTGTCCTCCAACCTTCTAAGCCCCACACCACCATCCTGACACTAAAGAGACAGGCCTGAAAATCAGCAAACATTAAAAGGACACTACAATTTCTAACTTTACTTATTCCACTAAGTGGAAATACTTTAATAAAATTATACAGGAAAAAAAAAATTCTCAAAAATTACATTAATTACACCACACTGGAGATGGCCATCTAAAGAATTTTGCTCAAAGATTTTTTTCTACAGTAAAGACAATGTTCAAATTCCTTTTTCTTTTTTACAGGTTTATTGAAGTGAATTGATATACAAAAAAAACTGCACATATGTAATGGAGACAGTTTTCTGAGTTGGACAAATGTACACACATATGATCACTACTGTAGTCTCAGAATTAAACAAATTATCAGACCAGAAATATACTGAATAAAAGACCAGTTTCTCAAACAACCACCACCATATTCCCCCAAAGTGTGGGAATTTTGAGACCTTAATCATATTTTCTTCCAATATAATTCCTAGCCACTTGTTGTTCAGTCCCTCAGTCATGTCCGACTCTTTGAGACTCCATGTACTGCAGCACACCAGGCTTCCCTGTCCTTCACCATCTCCCAGAGCTTGCTCAGACTCATATCCATTGAGTCAGCGAAGCCATCCAACCATCTCATCCTCTATCATCCCCTTCTTCCCCCTGCCTTCAATCTTTCCCAGCATCAGGGTCTTTTCTAATGAGTCAGCTCTTCACATCAGGTGGCCAACGTATTGGAGCTTCAGCTTCAGCATCAGTCCTTCCAATCAATATTCAGGACTGATCTCCTTTAGAATGAACTGGTTTGATCTCCTTGCAGTCCAAGGGACTCTCAAGAGTCTTCTCCAACATCACAGCTCAAAAGCATCAATTCTCCTAGCCACTGGTTCTACATAAATGATAGCACTTTTTAAAACTAAAGAATCACCTGTGAAAACTGCCTTATATTCAGTTATAGAGTGAGATTTGAATTTAAAACTTCTTGGAAATATTTTAAGTGTTTACAATTTATTTTAAACTTTTCTTTTTTAATATAAATTTACTTACTTTAATTGGAGGCTAATTACTTTACAATATTGTATTGGTTTTGCCATACATTGACATGAATCCTCAAGCTGGGACAAATTTCTGGGCTACGACTAACAAGCACCATGCAGCACAAATCATTTCCTGGCAGGTATGTCGAATGATCAGAAACAATTAGAGAAGATCATTAACCTAGATTATCTTATCTTTCCCAGACTAAAACTAGTCTTCATGGCCACTCAATTACAGACCAGGACACAGAAATATGTAGTTGACTGTCATGTGGACCTTGACCGTAACCCTCCCACAGACCTCAAGCTGCCAGGAGATACAGCCCTATGCCTGCAAAGCTTCTCTTCTCAGATCCTCAGGAAGCTGCCAACGGACACCAAAGTATGCACGAGCAAGAGCAACCCTCAATGACTCTCAAGAATTGGTGGCTAAATACTCCTACTCCCTCACTTCGCAGGGAGGGTAATTCTAGGGCATGTGCCACGCTCCATTTTGCAAACTTCTCTCTAGTTACACACTTTGCTGGTTTAATAAAGCTCTCTGCTTATAACTGACTGTGCTTTTTTCCCAGTTTCTCTTCCCCACTTCACTGTTTCACTTTCCCAATTTACACTGAAAAATGTCCCATGGACTCTGGCTTGAGGTCAAATCGATTCTTACTGTTGTCTAGCTCTTCCACTTCCTAACTAATTTAGGTAGAAATTAGGTCTTCCACTTTCTACCGTACACTCATCTGGATTGGTTTGCCTCGGAATGTCCTATTTGATGCCTATAATCCCAGTGTATTTATTAACAGCAGTCGTTTTCATTCTGAAGTTCATGGTTTTGGTGAAAAATTATACCATCACTCTTCATGGTACTATTATCCTGCCAGACTTCTCAGCTGTCAACCTTATGGACAGATATTAAAGTGTACACCTTGTTCTGCCCATCACTATAGTCTTCTTTATTAGGACTTTGTGCCCAAATCGCTCTACTTCCTCAGTCTTGGTTCCTACCTTGGTACATGACAACCCATGTCCTGGTATAGAAGACTGCAATTATTAACTGCCTATTTAGAATCACTACTTCCCAGTTTCTAATGGGCCCAACTGGTTTCTTATTAATATTTCAAGGGTAAAATAAAACCTTTTATTGACTTGCATACTTTCACTGTAACCCACATGATGTGAGCATTAAGGCAACCTAGGATGCTAATGGTGATCAGGAGGGAAAGGAGACTAACCCAGCAATGTGTGGGGTCAGGTTGGATAATCAGGGGTGAGTATTGTACAGTCACAAGATCTAAAGTAAGGTGATGAATGGAGGTTCCACTTGAGCAGGAAAAAAATAATGGTATGTATTTTGAAAATTTATAAGATGCTGCTGCTGCTGCTGCTAAGTTGCTTCAGTCGTGTCCGACTCTGTGCGACCCCTGAGACGGCAGCCCACCAGGCTCCCCCGTCCCTGGGATTCTCCAGGCAAGAACACTGGAGTGGGTTGCCATTTCCTTCTCCAATGCATGAAAGGGAAAAGTGAAAGTGAAGTCCCTCATTCATGTCTGACTCTAGCGACCCTATGGACTGCAGCCTACCAGGCTCCTCTCTCCATGGGATTTTCCAGGCAAAAGTACTGGAGTGGGGTGCCATTGCCCATTAGTCAAACCCTTTTGTGTTTTCTTTTTTTAATTTCTGAAAACAATCAGGATGATGGAATAGCAATGACTTCACAGAAGAAATAACAGTTGACCTGGCCATTGGCTAATGAGTAACTGTTCTGTTTTTCTGGTGCAAAAATATGAGGAAAAACATTCACATTCAAAGCCATGAACATGAGAGGGCATGCGGCAGCACGGAATTGGGTAAAAATCTGATTAACTGGAACATAGGTATCATTGAAGAGAACAGTGAGAAAACTTTACAGCAGTGCTCCTAACTATCTTTCACTAAGGATGCTTCAGATCTACTCTTCCTGATTGCCTTCTTTAATATAATTGGGAAGATGCAATTTGTCAAACCTGTCTTATTGCAATTTTGATTCAAATAAATACAGACAAAAACCTAATGTATGACCACTGTGTCTCTTATTAAGAGGATTCTTAGGAAACAGATATCAAAATATGTTTTAATAACAATGATCCAAAAATTCAATTATGGAAATAAATGAAATTTAAATGTACCTTTTCCACACATATTATTTATTGAAAACCATTAGGAACTGGAAATGTACAAGTAGTTTTTATTCCATGAAAGATGTTGGCCTGAAATATTAATACATATTCTTAAATTATTTGTGATTTTCTCCTCCTTATTTCTCCTAACACAAATGAGAGTCATATCTTACTGTGCCTTTTTTATTTAAAAAAAGGAAAGTTTTCATATTACAGAAATAGTTGAAACAGATTTCTGAGACTCAGGACATCTTTTAAAAGTTTTCCAGTAATGTAAAAGAAATTCGGAAAGAAGGCCTGACAGGGCTTGTTGAAAGGAATTAGAAAAAAAAAAAAAATCCACTTTGTATAATGTCCTAACTGTAAATCCAATTTCCAAATGCACTTTACTTGATCATTTTCAGTTAATCTTCCTATAATACACCAAGCCGGCATCTCACCAGCATAATTTAGGCACCAAAGCGCACATGCTCGGACACACACACAAACATAAACGCCACTTCTAGGTCTAGCCACAAACTGAAAGCCTTGAAATCCTACAGCATTTACAAAGACTCCTCATGGGGGAATGACTGTGTGCACACAGTCTCCAACCCACATGAGTAAAAGTTAAACCTCTATGTAGTACAACCACTGTTATTCACCTAACACAAAAGGTCTCTTTTAAATTTTAATAGGTAAAATTAAATTGCCCTCTAAAGGGCTGAGCTGACTTACACACTGAAGGAGAATATATTGGAGAACTACTTCACAATTTTAATCATTTGAATAATCTTTTTATCTTCATCAATTTTGTGGGTAAAATGATACTGTTTTGCAATACTGGCTTGTATTTCTTGTGTTATAAGAATGGACAGGTTTGTGTAAGTTATGTTGATTTATCTTTTTTCATTTATGTGCTCTGCCCCTTTTCTACAGTGTTGCTAGCTTTTCTTACTGATCTGTAAATGGTCATAACATAGTAAAACAAACACTATATGAGGTAAACACTTTTCCCAGCTTGTCCTTTGATACTTTACTTACTGTATATAAACTTATGATTTATACTAAGGTATGTATCAGTGTTTTCTTTCAGGGCTTAAGTATCTAGTGCCATACATAAAAAGCTTCTCCCATTCATTAGCTATTTATTTTAATGTCCATGTTTTCTTTCAGATCTTTAGTTACAGTTACCTGATGCTGCACAATAAATTACCCCAAAGTGTAATGACTTCAAACTACCACTATCAATTTATTATCATCTCTCAAGGTTCTAGAGATTGACTCCATCTGCTGGGTCTCACTCAGGACCACTCATCTGACTGCAGGCAGACAGTGCCAGGAACTGGGCTCATCTCCAAAGCTTCTGCACTCACATGTCTGACAGTTGATTCTACCTGCTGGATGAGACCTTTCCACATCAGTTCTAAAAAAGCAAGGGTCTCAAAAGAGATAAATTATGAGCTGCCAGTCTCTTAAGGTCCTATTCTATGGGTCAAACAATCACAGAGCCCAGATGCAACAAGAATACTGACTTCATCTTCTGATGGGAGGAATACAAATGAATATTGGGGGTATTTTTTTTAAATGGCCATACCTTCTATGGCTTAATTTTAATATCAGTTTGATGGCAAAGTAATTTGTATACAGTTCACCCATTTTAAGTATACAGTTGGATGAAGTTTGACAAATGTATACAGTTGAATAACCACCACAATCAAGATATAAAACATTTCTATTATCCCTCAAAGTTCTCTTTTTTCATTCTCTGTTCCTCCCATCCTCAGCTCCAAACAATCTCTGACCTACTTTCAATGTCTTTGCCTTTTCTAGACTTTCATATAAATGGGATCACACAGCATGTGGTCACTGTGACTAGCTTATCTAACTTAGATCACATAGTGTTTTTCAGATTCATCCACGCTGCTCTGTGGTCAGTAGATGTTCTTTTTAGCGTGGGAAGTTTTGCATTCTGTGGAATGACCATAACTAGTCCATCCATCCACCTGTTAGTGGATATTTGTGTGATTTTCTGTTTGTGCCATCAGGAACAAGCTTCAGTGAGTATCTCTATACAAGTTCTGGTGGGGACATAGGTTTTCACATGTCTTTGGTAAATATACAGGATTTGAGTTGCTTAGTTTATGTAAGTGTATGTTTAATTTTGTAAGAAGACATCTTCATTTTTTAATTATCTAATACCTGACCCAGCAGGAATTGTTTTTCAATGTAAGGAGAGAGTTTCTATAATTTGTTTCCAGACAGCTAGTCAGGGTTCTGAACACTATTTATTGAATAATACTTTCCTTGGCTTTCAACAGACCTGTCACACAGACTGAATTCCATCAGTATCTGGTCTACCTTCAGACTTGCCCTTCTACCCCATTAGCGGGGCCTGCTGGAGGCACTGGGGCTACTGCTAACCTGCACTGCTTTAAGCATTTTACACATGTCAACTCCTTTAATCTCTACACCAATGCTTTGAGATAAACACTATTTTAAGGCTCAGATGAAAAAGTAGGACAAAACCCAGAAATACTAAATAATTTCCCCCAGATCCCACAGCCAGTAGAAGTGAGGAAGACAGGCTGGGAACCTGGCTTCCTTCCCAAGCCCACATGTCCGAGCCCTGGACTGATTGCACACATCAGCAATCACGCAACGACTTCACGGTGCACCATCCAGATACCTCATGGAACCCTGTATGAAGAACTGTCCTGTTGCACACTTATTTTCCCATATGAGTAATGCAATTAGCTTGACTATGCATGCAGGCTAAGTCACGTCAGTTGGAACCAACTCTCTGTGACTCTATGGACTGTAGTCCACTAGGCTTCTCTGACCATGGGATTCTCCAGGCAAGCATACTAGAGTAGGTCGCCATTTCCTTCTCCAGGGGATCAAATCCATGCCTCTCATGTCTCCTAAATTGGCAGACAGGCTCTTTACCACTAGCGCCACCTAGGAAACCCCAATTAGCTTGCGATGGCACCCCACTCTAATACTCTTGCCTGGAAAATCCCATGGACGGAGGAGCCTGGTGGGCTGCAGTCCATGGGGTCGCGAAGAGTTGGACACGACTGAGCGACTTCACTTTCACTTTTCACTTTCATGCATTGGAGAAGGAAATGGCAACCCACTCCAGTGTTCTTGCCTGGAGAATCCCAGGGATGGGGGAGCCTGGTGGGCTGCCGTCTATGGGGTCGCAGAGAGTCAGACATGACTGAAGTGACTTAGCAGCAAAAGCAGCAGCAGCTTTGAAAAGGGCTTCCCTGATGGCTCAGTTGGTAAAAATCTGCCTGCAATGCAGGAGACTCTGGTTCGATTCCTGGGTCAGGGAGATTCACTGGAGAAGGAATAGGCTAACCACTCCAGTATTCTTGGGCTTCCCTGGTGGCTCAGCTGGTAAAGAATCTGCCTGCAATGTGGGAGACTTGGGTTTGGGAGGGATGGAGGAGGGGAAATCGCTTTGGTATTTTGATTTGTAAAAAAAAAAAAAAAGATAAATTAGTTCAGGGAGAATTGGCCCCTTGTTAGTATGATGAGACAGCCAGATAGCATCATTAACTCAATGGACATGGTTTTCAGCAAACTCCGGGAGATACTGAAGGACAGGGAAGCCTGGTGTGCTGCAGTCCATGGGGTCACAAAGACTCAGACACAACTCAGAGACTGAACAACAACAATATGCAAGTTATATATGTTTATATTTCTATCCATTTCTAAATTCCTTTTAAAATTAGAATTTTTTCTCAGTGTCACTTATATGCTTGATATACTTTCTTCATGTCAGACAAATCTGGATGTGAAAAGTGTGGTACTTTATTCTCCTCAAAGAGGATGAATAAACAATGCTCTTAGGGGTACTGAAAGGACCATTGTCAGGAATGCAGCAGGCACCGCAGGTAAAGTTCTCAATATGCACAAATAAACAAACACACTGTTCTCAGTCTGTCTCCACTCTGTAGCACACCTTTTCTGAGCATCCCACCATTGGATCCTAACCACCCCAGATGCTACACTCAGTATTATATTCTTCTTTACTACCCCTGCTATTCTCCTTTCATTGACACTTCTCCAAATCTCATCCCTTTTTCCTTTACAAAGTGAATGAGGTGCAAGTTAATTTCCAAAATACATTCATGTTTTCATGGAAAGAAGTCCAGAACAGAAGCCAACCTAGCCCTTCAACTCTCCAGAAACGCAAGCATTTTTACACAGAGTCTTTCTCGTGGCAACTCTCTTGCTTTTGCAATCTCATCAAGCTGTGACAATTTCCAATCATTCAACTGGGGAGGCAGGGAATAAGTATTTGTAGGTGGACAGGGTCATGCTATACCCTCATATTCATCCACAATGGCTTTAACTATAGAGAGGCTCAGCCCCAAACTCTTCCTACTAAGTTTCTATTCTCATTTCTAAATGTAGGCACAAAATATAGCCTTTCTGGAAGTATGGTTTTTCCTGTGGTCATGTATGGATGTGAGAGTTGGACTGTGAAGAAGGCTGAGCGCCGAAGAATTGATGCTTTTGAACTGTGGTGCTGGAGAAGACTCTTGAGAGTCCCTTGGACTGCAAGGAAATCCAACCAGTCCAATCTGAAGGAGATCAGCCCTGGGATTTCTTTGGAAGGAATGATGCTAAAGCTGAAACTCCAGTACTTTGGCCACCTCATGTGAAGAGTTGACTCATTGGAAAGGACCCTGATGCTGGGAGGGATTGGGGGCAGGAGGAGAAGGGGACGACAGAGGATGAGATGGCTGGATGGCATCAATGACTCGATGGACGTGAGTCTGGGTGAACTCCGGGAGTTGGTGATGGACAGGGAGGCCTGGCGTGCTTCGATTCATGGGGTCGCAGAGTCGGACACGACTGAGCGACTGAACTGAACTGAGAAGTGTGTGTGTGTGTGTGTGTGTGTGTGTGTGTTCAGTCACTCTATCATGTCCAACTCTTTGTGACTCTATGAACTGTAGCCCACCAGACTCCTTTGTCCATGGGATTTTCCAGGCAAGAATACTGGAGTGGGTTGTCACTCCTTTCTCCAGAGGATCTTCCTGCCCCAGGGATCCAAACTACATGTCTCCCAAGTCTCCTGCACTGGCAGACAGAGTCATCACCACTGAGCCACCTGGGAAGCCCTTCTTGCAGTAAACCAGACAATTATTAAGTCCCCCAGAATATCTATTTCCTACCTTTTTCATAGAGAAACATTAAACATTTCAGAGTGAAACATATATTGAGTCATAAGACAGAGAAAGGAAATTCTCAATAATCTTTACATTAAATAGCAAGCAAGTGCACAAGTCTTCCTGGGAAGTCACTATCTATGCATGCTGCCCTATGCACAAGTGTGTGACTCTCTGATCCACCATCAGTGGAGAATGGAGACTCCATCTGGTAGCTTGGCTTGTCCCTCTGATGGAAAACCACTTCTCCTGGGGAATCCTCTGAGATTAAGGACCTGTACTGGGACCTAGGAATGCCTGCAATCTGTCAGAACAGTTTTCTCCTGAGTCAAAGCCTCAAGGTGAAGCAATAGCCCTTTAGAAATGAAGGCCAGTATATTAGAGGTCATATAATCCACTACTTATTAAAGTCCAATTATTTTCTGAGGCAGTGATGAGGAAACTGAGGTTCAGAGAGGGGAAGTGACTTGCCAAACATGACACAGCAAGTTAATAGCAAAGCTCATACTGACCTGGGTGCCTTGATTGCGAGCCCACCCCCCACTCCCCGCCCCCCAGACACTACTTCTGTCTGCTGCTCAGAAAGCCCTCAACTGACATTGCACGTTCTCTGGTTCAAAGGTAGTACATAATACAACAAGATGGTGTGTCTCTCCTAAAAACAATTCTTTATGTTCCAAAACAAATATATGACCGTTTCATTAAAACAAGATTGAGAAGGGTGTTTTTCTATCAAAGCACTTAGTCTTATTACGCTTTACTTATAGCAAGGTGTGTCTAGGGACTTCAAGATCAAAAAGGTAACCATCAATAAGGCTTCAATTATGATAAATGAATACATTCTAGAGCTCTGTTGTACAACATAGAGCATAAAGTTAACAATACAGCATTGTACACTTCAAAATTTGTCAATAGGGTAAAGCTTATGTTAAGTATTCTTGTAACAAAAGGGGGAGGGACACAAGGAAACTTTGAGTGATGTTGTATGTGTCTATTATCATGATTGTGGTGATCACATTGTGGGTGTTTGCATATGTCCAAACTCATTAAATTTTATACATTAAATATGTGCAATTATTTGTATGTAAATTGTACCTCAATTAAGCTATTAAAATAATATTAATACACTGTGTGTTAGCAGTACTGATTCAACCTACTAAAAAAATAGTATCTGGGGCTTGGGTACACTTAACAGCAACTTCATGCTCTTTATTTGTATCCTGTAAAACTGAGAGGGGACAAGAAGAGATGATTCCTATTTTGACTGAAGGAAGAAGAGGGAGTCACCCACAGCTAAGCATCCACATCTACTAATTCCTTCCTGATTGCAGATTGCAGGGGCGGAGACTGAAATGGATGTGGACATACCATCATGCCAATTATCAATGTTTAAAAGGAGCTAAATTCACTAAAAACACAATTAAATATATCATTAAGAGTAATAGTAAAGTCATTTAAAAATTAAAAAGGAGCATCTACAGTCTGGGCATCCAAAATGGAGCCCAGTGACCACTGTGGATGTGGTTTCAGACCAGTTCCTGCATCACTAAGGTCCTGAACTTCCATAACTGCATCAAATTCAAGGACACCAGCAGCGTTTTCCAAACAATATTCCAGAGCAGTTGCTAGCTCCAACTTTGTGGTTTCAAAGTCCCCCAACCCAGGCTTCACAACTATGCAATCATTTTGAACCTCAATCATTCCTTGCTTAAGAAGCACCCTTTCTTCTTGTCAGTCCCAATCCTAGTTCTTGACAATTTACATAACCTTGCAGGTTTTGCCTTTCCCCATTTTGCACTCTAGCAGAGCACAATTTCAGTGCTTCTTGGTTCTGTGTATCCTGGGCTGAAGTTCCAACAAACTGCAAACGAATGCTTCTTCATTTTAACCAGGTCTCTGCTTTTTCTGAACAACTGGAATAAAACAGCACATCCCCATTTTCATTCCTCTATCAGCCTATCATAATTTATACCTCTTCATAACATGCAGGTTCGGTCCCTGGATCAGGAAGATCACCTGGAGAAGGAAATGGCAACCCACTCCAGTATTCTTCACTGGAAAATTCCATGGACAGAGGAGCCCGTTGGGCTATGGTCCATGGGGTCACAGAGAGTCAGATGCGACTGAGCACACACCACATGCATAACAGGTGCTACCTCTCAATAGATTATTCATATGTTTGTATGGCCCATCTCCTTTCTCCTGTAATGTAGAAGTTTCGTGAGAGTAACTACTTTATCCTTAGACAGAAAAAGAATACTTAGAGCCTAACAAACACTTACTATTTTCAAATGACTGAATGTACAAGGGTTTCTCTATTCTTCCTACATATACACTGGATATCAAACTATACCTATGTACTCCATTTCTTATGTATGACATGTAACCTTATATGCATCACTTCATCTGCTGGGAAGGACACTCTGTTTTGACTGTTTTATGAATTGGACCTCTCAGGTTCATTCCAGAATTAGACAATGTTAGTAAATTTGAATCCATTTGCCTGTCAAGGATGCCAGGGTTCAGTAGAGATGTAGGACCTCGTAAATATGACTCAGTGAAAGCATGCACCCCCCAGAAACCAATCGTGTGTCCCAGATCCACTTTTATTGTTCACAACTTCTTCTTGCTGGCAACAATTTATAATGAGTATTAATATTGCTATTAACCTCAAACACTTTTTTTCCCTAAAAGGAGCCAGATAATAAACATTTCAGACTTGGAGAGCCGGGGGTATCTGACACATCTATTCAATGCTACTGTCACAGGAAGAAAGCAACCACAGACAATTTACTCATGAATGACTATGGTCTGTGGCTATAATCTGCCAAACCCTGACCTAGATTGCTTATTTAAAAATTGGGAAGTGTAATTGCTGGGGGTTGGTGTGGGTGTAGAGAGGCGCAGAGCACAGACAATTTTTTAGGGATTCTCTTGTGCATTCACAGTAATTTTTCTGTAACTAATCACCTGGGAGGTGTCATATGAACCATCTTAGTTACCTTACAGAGTCATTTGCAATAAACACAACACTAAAATGATATCCTTGAGTGTCACCTCCTACCAATACTCAGAAAAAAAAAAAAAAAAACAGAATAGTGTTAAGTCATTCTGGGCAGATGTGATAGCTTACCTTTTTTTTTAATTAATGAGTATGGATTACAAAATGGATGTCATGGGTGTTAGATTTCAGCGAAATATTTGAATCAGTGCCTTCTGAAACCTCAATTTAAAATTTCATTTAAATTGACTTTGATAGGATGACTCCTGCAAGGATTGCAAACCATCAGGAGGAGCACAAACAATGGGGCATGAATGATAAACAACAGTCTGTCCTGTAATGAGGAAGGTATCTAGTGTTGTGCCCAGGGACTGGTGCTCATCGAGTTCTTAGCATTTCATTAATGATCTGGAAAAGAGAGTAAACATATGAAGACTTGAGGAAGAATAGTGTAGACCAATGACTAGCAGAATAAATATGGAAAGATTACATTGAGATAGTTTTGGAGATGCCACTGTGAAATAATACGTTAAACTTTCCTGAGGTTATGTTATTTGATAAGATGAGCATTAAAATAGGTAAAAGAAATTTAAAGAGAGTTCATTAAAAGATAATTCCTATTTTAAGACAGAACTAGTTGTGCCCTGAATAGAAAAACATCTGTAAAAGAGACCTCTCATGACAGCAACTGCGTCACTAGGAAGATACAGGGACGTCTAACACACAGAACCTCACGATTCCCTCATCAGGGACAAAATAATTTGCTACCATTATAAAGCAGACAGGTAAAAATTTTATCATTGTATTTCTAATTTATAGCAAAGTGCTCACTTGGTTTAACTCTCACATGGCAAATTTACTGTGCAAAACATGCAGTCCGTTATCTTGTTTCTTTGCTGCTGCTGCTAAGTCACTTCAGTCGTGTCCGACTCTGTGCGACCCCTGAGACGGCAGCTCACCAGGCTCCCCCGTCCCTGGGATTCTCCAGGCAAGAACACTGGAGTAGGTTGCCATTTCCTTCTCCAATGCATGAAAGTGAAAAGTGAAAGTGAAGTCGCTCAGTCATGTCTGACTCTTAGCAACCCCATGGACTGCAGCCTACCAGGCTCCTCCGTCCATGGGATTTTCCAGGCAAGAGTACTGGAGTGGGGTGCCATTGCCTTCTCTGCTTGTTTCTTTAGGTTTTTCTTATTGTTCATTTTTGTCTGCTACTAAGAACATCCAGGCTTTCCTGGTAGCTCAGCTGGTAAAGAATCCACCTGCAATGCAGGAGACCCCAACTCGATTCTTGGGTCAGAAAGGTCCCCTAAAGAAGGAATAGGCTACCCACTCCAGTATTCTTGGGCTTCCCTGGTAGCTCAGACAGTAAAGAATCCATCTGCAGTGCAGAAGACCTGGGTTGGGAAGATTCCCTGTAGAAGGGCATGGCAACCCACTCCAGTATTCTTGCCTGGAGATTCCCCATGGACAGAGGAGCCTGGTGGGCTACAGTCCATGTTGTCACAGAGTCTGACACGACTGAGCAACTAAGCACAGCACAGCACAGCACAAGAACATCCATAGGTTACTTTCCATGTTGTCTTCCAGTCCTAATCAGCCAAATGCAGATAGCTGGATGGGAATCACCTGCATTGCCAGATATAAATAAAACCACTCCTATGACACGTCACTGCTCAAATTATCTGATAACCACCACTGTATTAATTTTGTGGCTGAATACATTAAACAACTGCAAGTTCACTTTCTTGAAAACATGTTAATTATTTTGGACGTTCTTCAGGTATTGCCACTACACATACACAGGGATTCATTTAATAGTCCAAGCATATTAAAAAGCCAACAATTTATTGGTAAATGACCTTCCTTCCTAAATGAGGAGCAATTTCACTGCACACTGAAATTATAGCTACCTTCATTAAAAACAGAACATCCATTCAATTGACATGGGAACCTTTATTTTTCATGCAAAACCACATACCCCAAAAAACCCTAATTATAGAAAACAAATAAGACTTCCATTCTCTGATCAAGGGATGTTGAGAATTTGGAAGTTGTCACTTCCATCTTCACAAAAAAAAAACCTGGTGAGGGGAAAAAAACCTCTGAAAATCAACGGCTCTTTATAGGTCTATCAGAGAACTGAGGTCACAAGGCAAACTGCTGCCCCCAAAACTGGAACAACAGAGACAGAGAATCCCGGTGCACTGGCAACAGGAGCCCAGGAGCAGAAGTCCACAGCTGGATCCAGTATCTGTGGGAACACTTTATGATGGATGGATGCATGCATGCATGCTGGAGGCTCAGTGTGGACTAGATGGAGAGTTAAACATTCTGAAGAGGCCCAGGAAGGGGGTCGCCACACTTTCCTGAGGTTCTCACCCTGAAGATTAGAGAAAAATCTCCTCTTGTTCTCCAAAGAGGAAGAAGGAAAATTACCATTCTGAAATACACTCAGCACAATCCAGAGCTTCCCTGATGGCTCAGCAGTAAAGAATCCGCCTGCCAATGCAGAAGATGCAGGTTCAGTAGCTGGGTCGGGAAGATCCCCTGGAGAAAGAAGCAGCAACCAACTCCAGTGTTCTTGCCTGGGAAATCTTATGGACAGAGGAGCTTGGAGGGCTACAGTCCACGGGGTCACAAAGAGTCAGACAGGACTCAGTAACTAAACAACAAAAGAGAAATCTGCTCCCTTTAACAAGCCTGTCCCTGTGAGAAACTTGTTTTATTTACCACTTAACTGACCTTGAGGAAAGAAAACATCCAACTCTGGCTACTTTAGCCTCCCAAATGGGACAAAGGAAATCTCCATCTCAAGTTCATTGTGGTCTTAAATGGGGGAAAAGGAAATATCCAACTGAAGCTCACAAAAAAGCTAATTCAATAAAATGATGAGACATCATCATAAAAATGGCCCCTCGCCCTCACCAATCCACATCAATAATGCTTTGGTATAAGGAGAGCAAACCAGTCAATCGTAAAGGAAATCAGTGCTGAATGTTCACTGGAAGGACTGATGCTGAAGCTGAAGCTCTGATACTTTGGCCACCTGATGTGAAGAATTGACTCATTGGAAAAGACCCTGATGCTGGGAAAGACTGAAGGCAGGAGGAGGAGACGACAGAGGATGAGATGGTTGGATGGCATCACCAACTCGATGGACATGAGTTTGAGCACACTCTGGGAGATGGTGAAGGACAGGGAGGCCTGGCGGGCTGTGGTCCATGGGGTTGCAAAGAGTCAAGATACAACTGAGCGTCTGAACTGAACTGAACGGATAGTCAAAGAGTGATTAAAGCTAAAAAGAATGAGCCTCAGACCTGCTTAAACAGTCTCTAAAAAAAAACCTAAAGACAACAGAGAAGACAAAAATAAGGAAGTTAAATCAAATTTTAGCCTCTGACACCGCAGCTACAGCAATCAACAGACACAGCCTAAATCCTAGCCAGATAGAGATTAAACCCCACACCAAAGTCCTATTGACAGGAGTTCCTTTCACCTAATACCTCATGTCTGGTTTTCGACAAAAAATTACAAGGAGACAACACAGTCTGGGAAGACAAAACAAATATCTGAAGCAGTCTCAGATGTGACAGACTGGAATTATCAGACTGGGAATTCAAATAACTATGATAATACATTAAGGGATCTAAAGGGAAAAGTTGGGAACATGCAAGGACTGATGAGCCGTGTAAGCAGAGCGAAGAAAGCTCTGAAAATCAAAAGATGGTAGACAGAATTCATGCCCTTGATGGTCTCATGAACAGACTGGGCCTGGCCAAGGAAAGAATCAGATATGTCAATAGAAACTTCCAAAACTGAAACACAAAGAAGAACGAAAAAACAATATCCAAGAACTGAACTGAAAGACTTCTGTTTCCAGTATTTTCATTACACATATGTTACACCTTTTGTGATGATGTGAGGACATATTTGAAGTTAACAAAACAAACGAAAGAGAATCCGTACTGAGTGAAAAGGAGAAGAGGGCACCAGAGGATGAAATGGTTAGATGGCATCACTGACTCAATGGACACGAATTTGAGCCAACTCCAGGACATAGTGGAGGACAGAGGAGCCTGGCGTGCTGCAGTCCATGGGGTCACAAAGAGCTGGACATGACTGAGCAACTGAACAAGAATGGGGTGAAAGGCAAAAAGCTTTCCCTTCCCCTTTTCCTTTAAGTTTCCCTGGGGAAGCTTTGTCAGAACCTCTGATAGAG
Organism: Bubalus kerabau; assembly: GCF_029407905.1. NCBI lineage: Eukaryota > Metazoa > Chordata > Mammalia > Artiodactyla > Bovidae > Bubalus > Bubalus kerabau. The sequence continues at coordinate 65,617,665 of NC_073628.1, forward strand.
GGAATCTAGTTAGAAGAGGCATTCAAAGTCATTTCCTGAAATATTTAATCCCCTCTGCTTCTCCTTGCCTGTTACACTCTAGAGCGCCTGCAAGATTAACTGCGACAAACAGACAATAGCTACCCATATACTCTATTGTATGCATCTATCATCTCTTTTATCCTTAAGGAGATTAACGGCACGACATTTATTTGTAATACAATGTGCCTAAAATGAATTTATATGCTCTCTCCACACAGATTAGAAACCAAAACACCATGTTTTAATAAAGCAGCAAAGAAAACACCATGTTTTTAATAAAGTAGCAACCTTCCTTCATGTAACTCACTTGAGGATATTTGATTGCCTTCATAATTATAATAATTAAGAAGGCTGATGGCTTTTTTGGTTCTTAATACAAATAAAGCTTGTTTTCCACAAACCAAAAAAACTGCAGGGTTTTTTTTAAATTATGTTTCTATTTAAGAATGACTTTTTACAGGTCTTTTTTTGTGTGTGTGGACCTTTTTTGAAGTCTTTATTGAATTTGTAAAATTATTGTTTCTGTTTTATGTTTTGGTTTTTTGGCCATGGGGCATGTGGGATCTCAGCTCCCCACCCAGAGATCCAACCTGCTCTGGACGATAAGGCCTGAACCACTGGACCATCAGGGAAGTCCCAAGGATAGTTTTCGATTTTACAAAATGTTACAAAGAGAATACAGTCTAACACAACCCCACATCATATTCCTATTACTATTAACATCTTACATTAAGATGACATATTTGTCAAAATAATAAAGTAATATTGATACATCATAATTGACTAAAGTCCATGCTTTATTCAGATTTCTTTAGTCTTACCCTGATAGCCTCTTCTGTTCCAGGATCCCATGTAGGATATTACATTTAGCTGTCAGGACTTCTTTTGTTTCTCACGGCTGTAACAGTGTCTCAGATCTTCCTTATCTTTGATAACTTTCAAAGTGTAAAGTAGAAGTGGTCAGATATCTACTGGGATATCTGAATGTCCATCTACTGGGACTTGTCTGATATTTTTCTCCTAATCAGACTGAAGTTATAGGTTTGGGGGAGGAAGACCACAGAGGTAAAGTGCTACTCTCATCACATCTTATCCAGGGTAAATGTTTGATATGACTTATCGCTTGTTGTTAACCTTGGTCATCTGGATGAGGAAGTGGTGTTAGGTTTTTTCCCTGTAAAGTTGTCTTTATTCTCCTCCTCTTCTATACACTGTATTCAGCAGTAAGTTATTTCATGCAGCCCACACTTAATACATGAAGAATTATAGTCCACATTGAGGGTAGAATTATCTACATAAATTATTTGGAATTCTGCGTTGTCCCTCATCCTCCATGTATTGGGTTAGCCAAAAAGTTGGTCCATAAGATGTTACAGAAAAACCTGAATGAAAGTTTTGGCCAACCCAATATTTCCTCAGTCACTTGTGTATATCAGTATGGACTCAAGGATATTGAAAACTTTGGATTACAATCCAATAGTACTTTCCTTTGTTGCTGTAATTTTTCCAGATTTCGCCACTGGGAGCTCTTTCAGTTGTTGCCTGTGTACATTTGACATATCCCCATTGTTGTGGGGTTTTCTCAAGAAAATCTTTACTCTCTGGCACTAGCAGATGCTTCAGGATTATCTTATATACTTCTTGCTCCAGTCTTGGAATTAGACATCCATCCCAGGAGCCTTGGTTTCACTGAATAAGAACTGATACGGGAAACCAAGTTTGAATACCAGGTGTGCTGGTTGCCACTGGGATATCATTGCTTCCAGGCCCTCTTAGTTGACAAAACTAGAAAATATATATATATATGTGATCCCTTATAACATACATATAATACATATTTATAGATACATTTGTATGTAATCATCTGTGTATATGTTAAACTAAACACAGATACACACTGTCTCTAGCTCCCATCCATCAAGAGATAAATCGTATCATCCACCTTCCCTTATCTGTAACCTCCCACTGCAGCCATGAGAAACCCAGATCCCACCACCTACCATATATTTAGTCAATTACTCAACTCCCGTCTACATGTATAGTAGTATCTGAATAGCTCACTCACATACTCATTAGAAACAACTTTATCAATTATAGTGCTCATGTAAGTTCCTTCTGCCTTTATCTTACATACTAGAGTTACTTAAATCACTGCAAAGTTACTTAGAGTCAACACCTTTTCCCCCATACACTTCAGTGAATTGTTTCACACACATGTAATATAATTTGATTTCTTTTGAGTTGACTCATTGGAAAAGACTCTGATGCTGGGAGGGATTGGGGGCAGGAGGAGAAGGGGACGACAGAGGATGAGATGGCTGGATGGCATCACTGACTCGATGGATGTGAGTCTGGGTGAACTCCGGGAGTTGGTGATGGACAGGGAGGCCTGGCGTGCTGCGATTCATGGGGTCGCAAAGAGTCGGACACGACTGAGCGACTGATCTGATCTGATCTGATACTCTACATTCTAACCTGAAATCCTCCAGCTTTGTAAATGATTTTTTAAATTTGTATACATTAAGATTCACTCTTGATGTTTTCAAGTTCTACTTGTTGTTGTTTAGTCAATAAGTTGTGTCCCATTTTTTTGTGACATCATGGATTGCAGCTCTCCAGGTTCCTCTGTCCATGGGATTTCTCAGGCAAGAATACTGGAGTGGGTTGCCATTTCATTCTCCAAGGGATTTTCCTGACCCAGGGACCAAACCCATGTCTCCTGCACTGGCAGGCAGATTCTTTACCACTGAGCCACCAGAGAAGCCCTTTAAGTTCTATGAGTTTTAACAAATGTATAATGGCATGTGTTCTCCACTTCAGTATAATACAGAATTTCACCATCCTAAAAAAAAAAAAAAATCCACTGAACTTTACCTATTCAACTCTCCCCCTACTGTCACCAAACACCAGACAACCACTTACCTGTTTATCATCTCTGTAGTTTTACTTTTCTCAGAATGTCACATAAATAGAACCTGAGTGTACAGCGTTACAATGCTGGCTTTTACAAAGCAATCACTCATTCACATTCTTGCTTTGCTTAATGGTTCATTCCTTTTTATTGTTGAATGGTATTCCATTGTAGGATATATCACAGTATATTCATCCATTTACCTAGTGAAAGACAGATTAGTTGCTTCCATATTTTGGCAATTAAGAGTAATGCTGCTATCAATAATAGTGTACAGGTTTTTTTTTGGACATAAAATTTCAAATCACATGGATAAATATGTGGGAGTGCAACTGCTGAGTCATACAGTAATACTATGTTTAGTTTTGTCAAAAATGATATAAAACTCTCTTCCAAAATAGGTAGAGCATTTCCCATTCTCACCAGCGCTAGATGAGACTTCCTGTTGCTCTGCATTCTCACCAGCAACTGCTGTTCTTAGTTCTTCCAAAACTTTTATTGGAGTACAACTGATTTACAATGCTGTGTTAAATATAGAGCAAAGCAAATCAGTATACATATTTGCACTCTTTTTTAGATCTTTTCTCATATAGGTCATTGCAGAGTATTGAATAAAGTTATCTGTGCTATAGAGTAAGTTCTTATTGGTTACGTTATATATAGTAGTGTATATATGTTATTCCCAATCTCCCAGTGTATCCTTCTCCCTATTGTTTTAATCTGCATTTCCCAAAAAGATGTTCAATAGTTCTTGATATATTTATCAGCTTCCTAGAAAGATCTTTGTTGAGATATTTGATCCATTATTTAATTGCACTGTTTTATTATTTTGAGTTTTCTGGTTTTTTTTTTAAATTTTAATATAAATTTATTTATTTTAATTGGAGGTTAATTATTTTACAATATTTTAGTGGTTTTGCCATGCATCAACATGAATCCGCCAGAGGTATACATTGAAACATGTATATTATTTTGAGTTTTAAAGATTTCTTGTATATTTTAGATTCAAATCTTTTATCAAATGTGTGTTTTTTTCAATATTTTCCCCCAGTCTGTGGCTTGTCTTCTGATCCTTTAATTAGTGTCTATAAAGGAGCACAAATTTTCAAATTAAAGTCCAAACTGTCCATTTTCTTCCATGCATTGAGTTGTATTTTATCCAAAAATCTAAACAAATGCAAGAGCATTTAGGTTTTCTATGCCTTCTTCTAGAAGTGTTTTATTTTTGCATTTTACATTGAGGTCTATGCTGCATTTTGAGCTAATTATTGGCCTACGAAGCTAATTAGTCTATTGGTTAATTAAGGTCTATGACTTGGTTCAGTTTTTTTCCCATCAGATCAGATCAGTTGCTCAGTCGTGTCCGACTCTTTGCGACCCCATGAATCGCAGCACGCCAGGCCTCCCTGTCCATCACCAACTCCCGCAGTTCACCCAGACTCACGTCCATCGAGTCAGTGATGCCATCCAGCCATCTCATCCTCTGTCATCCCCTTCTCCTCCTGCCCCCAATCCCTCCCAGCATCAGAGTCTTTTCCAATGAGTCAACTCTTCGTATGAGCTGGCCAAAGTACTGGAGTTTCAGCTTTAGCATCATTCCTTCCAAAGAAATCCCAGGGCTGATCTCCTTCAGAATGGACTGGTTGGATCTCCTTGCAGTCCAAGGGACTCTCAAGAGTCTTCTCCAACACCACAGTTCAAAAGCTCAATTCTTCAGCGCTCAGCTTTCTTCACAGTCCAACTCTCACATCCATACCTGACCACAGGAAAAACCATAACCTTGACTAGACGAACCTTTGTTGGCAAAGTAATGTCTCTGCTTTTGAATATGCTATCTGGGTTGGTCATAACTTTCCTTCCAAGGAGTAAGCGTCTTTTAATTTCATGGCTGCAGTCACCATCTGTAGTGATTTTGGAGCCCAGAAAAATAAAGTCTGACGCTGTTTCCACTGTTTCCCCATCTATTTCCCATGAAGTGGTGGACACTTAATTGTTCCAGCATCATTTGTTATAAAATTTCTCCTTTTCCTTCACTGAATTATCTTTGCCACTTTTTCAAAACTCGGTTGACTATATTTATGAGGGTTTATTTGGGGCTCTCTAATCTCATTTTGATCTATATGTCTTTCACAATAGCATATTGTCTTGATTAGTATACTTTTTTTAAAATGTATTAGGTTATATAGTTAGTTTACAATGTTGTGTTAGTTTCAGGTATACAGCACAGCGAATCTGTTATACTTTTACATATATTCACTCTTTTTTAGATTCTTTTCCCATATAGGCCATCACAGAGTATTGATTCAAGTTTCCTGCGCTATACAGTAGGTTTTTATTAGGTATCTATTTTATACAGTAGTGGGTATGTGCCGATTTCAATTTTTCAATTTATCCCTCTCCCCTTTTGGTAACTATAAGTTACTCTGGTAACTATAAGTTTATTTTCTACATCTGTGACTTTATTTCTATTTTGTAGATAAATCCCTCTGTATCTTTTTTTTTTTTAGATTCCTTGTTTCCAATTTTCCTTGTTTTCCATACTGTGTTGTCTTTTCTCCATCTTTTGCCTTGCCATATAAATTTAAAATCAGTTTATCAATATCTACAAAATAACTTGGTGGAATGTGTGTTCCATCAAGTACTGTGTTGAAGCAATACATCAAGTTAGGAAGAAATGAAATATTAACAATATTGAATGTTTTAAACAAGGAACATGCAATATCTCATTTCAGTTCAGTTCAGTTCAGTTCACTTGCTCAATTGTGTCTAAATGTTTGAGACCCCACAGACTGCAGCACTCCAGGCCTCCCTGTCCATCACCAACTCCTGGAGTTTACTCAAACTCATGTCCATCGCATTGGTGATGCCATCCAACCATCTCATCCTCTGTCATCCCCTTCTCCTCCTGCCCTCAATCTTTCCCAGCATCAGGGTCTTTTCCAATGAGTTAGCTCTTCACATCAGGGGGCCAAAGTATTAGAGTTTCAGCTTCAGCATCAGTCCTTCCAATCAATATTCAGGACTGATTTCCTTAGGATGGATGGGTTGGATCTCCCTGCAGTCCAAGGGACTCTCAAGAGTCTTCTCCAACATCACAGTTCAAAAGCATCAATTCTTTGGCACTCAGCTTTATTTATCCCTGGAGAAGGAAATGGCAACCCACTGCAGTACTCTTGCCTAGAAAATTCCATGGATGGAGGACCCTGATGGGCTACAGTTCATGGGGTCACGAAGAGTCGGACACAACTGGGCAACTTCACAACTTCACAACTTTCTTTATACTCCAACTCTCACATCCATACATGACTACTGGAAAAACCATAGCCTTGACTAGAATGGACCTTTGTCGACAAAGTAATGTTTCTGCTTTTTAATATGCTGTCTAGGTTGGTCATAACTTTTGTTCCAAGGAGCAACGGTCTCTTAATTTCATGACTGCAGTCACCATCTGCAGTGATTTTGGAGCCCCCCAAAATAAATATCTTATTTACCCAGATCTATTTGATTTCCTTTATCAGTGTTTTGTAATCTTCCACATATAGATCCTAAACACATGCTTTGAGATTTATACCTAAGAATTTCAAAATTTTTGTTCCATTGAAAAAAATGTTAGTTTTTTTTTAAATTATAAGTTCCAATTGTTATTTGCTTATAAATAGGGATTCCACTGATTTTTGTGTATTGACCTTGTATCCTGTGGGCTTCCAGGGGGCTCTGTGGTAGAGAATACACCTGCCAATGCAAGAGACATAGTAGAAACAGATTCAATCCCTGGGCCAGGAAGATCCCCTGCAGAAGGAAATAGCAACCCAATCCGGTGTTCGTGCCTGAAAATTTTCATAGACAAAGGAGCCTGAAGGGCTACAGTCCATGCGATTGCAAACAGCCGGACACAATTGAGCAGCTGAGCACGCACTTGTTTCCTGCAACCTTACTGTATGCAATAGTTCCAAGTTTTTATTTTCCAGATACTTTGGGGTTTTCTGTATCAGCAATCATGCCATCAGAAAATAAAATCAGTTTTACTGCTTCTTTTCCAATATGTCTACATATTGTTTCTTTATCCTGTTTCATTGTATGAACTGCAGTCATGAACAGAAGAAGCAAGTGAGGACACACAGGCCTTGAGAGTTTTTTTATCATGATTGGGTTCGGATTTTGCCAAATACCTTTCCTGCATTAATTGGCATAATCATGAATTCGCTTCACAAATTATGTTTGAATTCTGAACTAGCCTCACACATCTGAATAAATCCCCTTGGTCACAGTACATAATTATATATATACTGCTAGGTTCAGTACGTGATGTTTAAGGACTCTCTGTCTATATTCAAGAAAGACATTGGTCCATCGCTTTCTTTTCTTAGGATACCTCTATGGTACAAAGGTAATGTTGCCCTCATAGAATGAGTTAAGAGGTACTCTTCTGCTTATATTTTCTAAAAAAGACTGTGAAAAATTGGTATTATTTCTAAACTGTTTAGTAGAATTTATCAGTGAAACTAAGCATGGTAGTTTATTTCTTGGAAAGTTACTGAATGAACATCAATAATAAATATAAGGCCCCTCAAGTTATCCCTTTGAACTTGGATGAATTTTGGCAGTGTGTATCTCTCAAGGAATTGTTCCATTTCATCTAGATTAGCAAATTTGTCAGTAAAGAGACTGTTCATATCATTTTTTAATTATCCTTTAATGTCCATGGGATCAGTAGTAATGAACTCTCTTTTATTTGTGACACTGGTAATTTGTGTCTTCTCTATTTTTTCATTGGCTAGCCTGCCTATAGATTATTTTTATTGAAATTTCATATAGCCAGTTTTTGATTTAAATGTTTTTCTCTGTTGTTTAATCTGTTTTCAATTTTATTGATTTCTGCTGTAATTATAATTTCTCCTCTTTTGCTTGCCATAGGCCTAATTTACTGTCCTTTCATTTACTAAGGTGGAAGCTGGGATTACTGATTTTTAGAACTTTCTTAATATATACATTTAATGATATATATTTTCCTTTAAGAGGCATTTTCAATGCATCCCACATATTTTGACAAATTTCAATTTCTTTTGGTTCAAAATATTTTTAATTTCTCTTAAAACTTTTCCTTTACTCGTGGTTTATTCACAAACATGTTTTAATTTCCTAATACTTATTGGATTTTCCAGCTCAATAGTTCAGTTCAGTCCCTCAGTCATGTCTGACTTGTGCAACCACATGGACTGCAGCACGCCAAGGTTACCTGTCCATCACAAACTCCCGGAGCTCACTCAAACTCACGTTCATTGAGTAGGTGATGCTAATCAACCATCCCATCCTCTGTCATCCCCTTCTCCTCCTGCCTTCAATCTTTCCCAGCATCAGGGTCTTTTCCAATGAGTCAGTTCTTCACATCAGGTATCCAAAGTATTGGAGCTTCAGCTTCAGCATCAATCCTTCCAATGAATATTCAGGACTGATTTCCTTGAGGATTGACTGGTTTGATCTCCTTGCAGTCCAAGGGACTCTCAAGGGTCTTCTCCAACACCACAGTTCAAAAGCATCAATTCTTCAGTGCTCAGCTTTCTTTATGGTCCAACTTTCACATCCATACATGACTACTGGAAAAACCATAGCCTTGACTAGACAGACCTTTGTCAGCCAAGTAATGTCTCTGCTTTTTAATATGCTGTCTGGGTTTGTCATTGCTTTTCTTCCAAGGAGCAAGTGTCTTTTAATTTTATAGCAGAAGTCACCATCTGCAGTGATTTTGGAGCCCAGGTAAATAAAGCTTCTCACTGTTTCCATTTTCCATTGTTTCCTCATCTATTTGCCATGAAGTGATGGGACTGCATGCCATGATCCTAGTTTTCTGAATGTTGAATTTTAAGCCAACTTTTTCACTCTCCTCTTTCACTTTCATCAAGAGGCTCTTTAGTTCCTCTTTGCCTTCTGCCATAAGGGTGGTGTCATCTGCATATCTGAGGTTATTGATATTTCTTCTGGCAATCTTGATTCCAGCTTGTGCTTCATCCAGTCCAGCATTTCACATGATATACTCTGCATATAAGTTAAATAAGCAGAATGATAATATACAGCCCTGATACACTCCTTTCCCAATTTGGAACCAGTCCTTTGTTCCATGTCCAGTTCTAACTGTTGCTTCCTGACCTGCATACAGATTTCTCAGGAGGCAGGTAAGGTGGTGTGGTATTCACATCTCTTTAAGAATTTTCCACAGTTTGTTGTGAGAGGAACCAGAGATCAAATTTCTAACATCCATTTGATCATAGAAAAAGCAAGAGAGTTCCAGAAAAACACCTACTTCTGCTTTATTGACTACACCAAAGCCTTTGACTGTGTCAATCACAACAAACTGGGTTTTCCAGCTATCTTCTTATATTGATTTCTAGTTTAATTTATTGTAATCTGAAAACACATATGTATAATTTTTCTTTTAATTTACTAAGATGTGTTTTATTAAAAAGCCTAGAATGGGATCTATCTTGCTGAAGACAAGTGATGCATAGCTTGGAAAGAAATTACCTACTGTTTTAGAATGTTCTAAAATAGCTGATTACATCAACTTGATTTTTTTACTTTGTCAATCACCTAACACTCAGAGTTTTCCATTCTCATTGAGATATAATCGACAAACAAAAATTGTATATGTTTAAGGGAATTTTTCATATATACATATACACTGTGAAATAGTTGACACAATCAGCTAATTGATATAGTGATTACCTCACAGAAACTTTTTCTTGTTTGTGCATGTGTTGAGAACTCCTAGATTTACCCTCTTAGCAAACTTCAAGTACACAATACAGCATTGTTGACTATATTTGCATTGTTATACATTTCCAAATGTTACACAGGTTTCCAAAATTATTCATCTTGAATCATAAGCTTTGTACCCCTTAACCAACATCTCTCCATTTACCCCCAGCCACTGGCAACCACTGTGCTACACTCTGTTTTTATGAGTTTGACTATTTTAGATTCCACATGAGTGATTTCATGTAGTATTTATTGTCTTTCTGCATCTCGTTAATTTTACTTAGCTTAATGTTTTCCAGATTCATCCATGTTTTTACAAATAATAGGAGTTTCTTCTCTTTTCCATTGTATATATGCCCCACATTTTCTTTATCCATGGACTTAGGTTGTTTACATATCTTGACTACTATAAACAATGCTGTAATTAATATGGGTGCATATCTCTTCAATAGCTTTTTTTTCCTTTCCTTTGAATATATATTCAGAAGTGGGAGTGCTGGATCATATGGCTCTGTGTGTGTGCATGTGTGTGTTGAGATCACTTATCACTTTGGATGTTAGGTAAATAAAGTCTCATCTCACAGAGCAGATTTGTTGTTCAAGAATTGCCCCAGTTTTTGTTTAAGAAAGTCTTTCTCCTTCACTTTTGAAGAATAATTTTATTGCATATAGGCCTTCAAGTTGGTGGGATCTTTTTCTGAGCATTTTCAATATTTCACCAAACTCACAACTTGTTTGTATGTATCTAATGAGATGCCAGTGGAAACAATGAGGAACTTTATTTGCTTGGGCTCCAAAAATCACTGCAGATGGTGACTGCAGTGAAATTAAAAGATGCTTGCTCCTTGGAAGAAAAGCTACAGCCAACCTATACAGCATATTAAAAAGCAAAGACATTACTTTGCTGACAAAGGTCCGTCTAATCAAAGCTATGGTTTTTCCAGTAATCAGGTATGGATGTGAGAGCTGGACCATAAAGAAAGCTGAGCACTGAAGAATTGATGCTTTTGAATGGTGCTATTGGAAAAGACTCTTGAGAGTTCCCTGGACTGCAAGGAGATCAAACCAGTCAATCCTCAAGGAAATCAGTCCTGAATATTGATTGGAAGGACTGATGCTGAAGCTGAAGCTCCAATACTTTGGCCACCTGATGTGAAGAACTGACTCATTGGAAAAGACCCTGATGTTGGGAAAGATTGAAGGTGGGAGGAGAAGGAGATGACAAAGGATAAGATGGTTGGATGGCATCACTGACTCGATGGACATGAGTTTAAGCAAACTCCAGGAGCTGGTTATGAACAGGGAAGCCTGGCATGTTGTGGTCCATGCCCATGAGGTTGCAAAGAGTTGGACACGACTGAGTGACTGAACTAAGCTGAATGAGATATGCACTGTAACTCTTATTCTTACTGCTCCCGGATAAGGTGTTTTCTCTCCATGTAGGTTTTTTAAAGATTGTTTCTTTATCTTTGGTTTTCTGCAGTTTGAACATGGTATGCCTATTCATATTTTGGGTATTTTCGTCAATGAACTTCCTAGATTTGTGATTTTGTACCTGTTATTAATTTTGGAATGTTTGGCTATTATTTCAAATAACTTTTCTCTATTCTTTTTCTGGTAGTTTAATTATACAGATGGTACACTTTTTTTGTATTGCACCACAGATCTTCAACACTGTGTTTTTTATTTTCTTCTGTCTTCAAACTCACTTGTTTTTTCCTTGGCCATGTTAAGTCTACCAATGGCTCATCAAAAGCACTCTTTATTTGTGTTTTGTTTTTTTATTTTTTTCTCACATTTCCTTTTGATTCTTTGCTTTGTCCCAACAATTCTATGATATCTGAGTTCCTCACGCTTTTTCTTTTTGTCATGTATGATCTTTTGCTGAAAGCCATATATGCTGCATTAGGCAATAGGTACGGAGGCAAACATGCCTTGAGTGCAAGGATTTTGTTAACCTGCTAAGAGTTGGCTTCTGGTTTGGGGGTTTGTTTGTTTGTTTGTTTTTGCTGTAGATATATATGCCAGTCTCCTTACTTTTCTCCTAACTTTGAACTTCCCTGAGGACTTTTCCTCTGAGACACTCTGTGACTTTCAGCTCTTTTAGCTGTGACCCACTGCTGGTGGCACTAGTGGTAAAGAATCCACTTGCTAATGCAGGAGGTACAAGAGATACAGGTTCTATCCCTGGGTTGAGAAGATTCCCTGGAGGAGGAAATGGCAACCCACTCCAGTACTTTTGCCTGGAAAATTCCATGGACAGAGGAGTCTGGTGGGCTCCTGGTGGGCTCACTAAGTCATGGGGTCACTAAGAGTCGGACACAACTGAGTGTCTGAAAAGCACACACTATTATTGCACTGGAGCCTTGCTGGTGTGATGGTAAGGGACAGGGGAAAAGGAGGATTCTGGAATCAACGGATAAGTCATTGTCTTTTCATGGGCCTGTCTCTGGGCTGTGAAAATGTACACTTTTTTTAAACTATTTACACTATTACACTATTAAACTATTTAAATATTTACACTATTTTTAACTGTTTAGTGACACAAGGGTCCCTTCCTGTACCTCCTCCCACCCTTCAACCTCTATTCCTTTTTCTGGCTGCAGCTCTTTCAATCCACTTCCTTGAAACCCTAACTCCTATGACCTTGTTTCTCTCCTTAAGAGAATCTGAAAGTGATACAGAAAGGAAGGGGACAGGGCACAACCATTAGCATATTACTGACTGGAGATATATTAATACATCTTTTGTACCCAAACATTATTTATTGGAGATGTATCAATACATTTTTAGAAAGTGATACAATTAAGACTGCTATTGAAGTTATTAGAGTTCAAAATTGATCAAGGGTTCATTATACTACTTATGATCATCATTATTATTCACATTTTGCTCCATTCGGTTTCTGTTCCAATCTTGTGCATATTATATACTCAATTTTATTACCATAAAAATTTTCAAAAATGACTCACCATGAAATTTTGAGTAAAGAACTGTTCAGTGAATTTTATGCAAGCACTTTCTCTGACAATCCAAGTGACATGTATACTAGTGTCTCAGAAGATGACAGTTTTTCAGAATTTAGTTCTGATTCAGATAATGTGATTATTAGACTGACACAAAGACAAAAAACCTTAGTAATTGATTCTGATATGGAAAGTGAAAATGAGACTCATGGTGCTGGAGGATATGCCTTTGCTTCTGCAGAAGAGAGGGCTAAAGACATTTCAAGGAAAACAGAAGACTTTACAGGTGTGTCAGGTATAACTACTGAATATAATCACCCACAAAGTGTGAGTGAAATAGCAGAATTAATTTTTGGCTGGCCAAAATAAAAACCAATAGCCACAGGCATCAGTTTCTGCAAAAACCCCTTGGTCAATAATGAGTTAAAAGAATGACACAACCATTAAGAACAGGATGTGACAAAAACTGGTTAAAAACAGTTAAACCTAAAATGGCAGAAGATTCGACTTCCAATAGACCTTGAGCCTCATTATACACTCATTGTGATACAGCAGCTAAATGGCACACCCACAAGTACCATGTCAGTTCTGAGACCAACCATAAAAGGCCAGAGCCAGGGCCACTCTCACATTCTTAGATGCCCACACTCTGCCTATGGAATGCCTCTCTCTCTAAATAAAGCTGGTTTCACTTTACTATGGCTTGTTCCTGATTTCTTTGCCAAGGACCCTTACTTCGCAGCCCATCCCAAGGACTCACCCAAGACCTGGGACATGACCATCCTCCCATGCCCCATTTTTCCTCCAACACAAGGTCTGGAGGAGACTGGAGTGCAGGAAATTTCCATGGAGTAGGCCTTTGTTATGGAGAAGGCTTTGATGTATTTCATTACAGATTACTCCTTCCCTTCCCCTGCAAGGACCAAGAGAGGATCTCTCACCATGAGAACCTGGTGGAGTTTAGGGGAATAAAGCCCTTAACACTTAAGGAGACTCCTCTAAGCCTATGGCCCCTGGATTTTCTCACTCTCAGGCTAGTCCAGAATCAGGCTCTAGCAATTCACCAACATTACCATTTAAGAGTTTCTATCACTTTATGAATCCAGAATAACTCCAGATAAGCAGATCTCTGCTATGACTCTCCAGACTCACCTGTCTCTCCAGATGTCAGGGCAACGGTTTGCTTTGCAACCTCGCTGCTCTGATGGGTCTAAGAGTGCTCATTGACTTCCTGGTGTCCAGGTTTTTCACTTTCTCTTGTTTTAAGGACAGAAATGATGACTTCCAAGTTCTTTATATGTCTTAGCTGAAACCAGCAAGGTTTTCCGTTTTCACCTTCCCTAAGTTGAGCTCCCAAAATAGGACAGCTAAAATAAAATGTATAATTAACTTTCTTTTTCTAGCTGGAAAGCAAAGTAAGCAGTATAGTACAGTGTGAACTAAAAAGGGTGGGCTTTGAAGACAGCTTGCCTAGTTCCAAAACCTAACTGCTCTAAGCTTCAAGTACCTAATCAGTAAATGAGAATAATGAAGTACCAAACTCAAAGCTTTGCAGTAATGAAGGACAGTATCTGGCACACAACAAATACTCAATAAATTGCATTAGTATGTTAGTAAAAACATTCCATATATTGGCTGAATCATTGATTCAACTCCATAGCAGGAAATGTCAGTTTAAGAGTCAATAAACCCAAATTCAAACTAGAATGGATTAATCAAAGGTGTTAACAGAGATAAAAAAAAAAAAAAAAGAAACAATCTAAATGATAACCTAAAGCAAATAAAGTAAACAGAAGGAAAAGGGAATAAAATTCCCCCCTCCTCAAATATTCCACTTTAGCCTTCATCCACTAATAGGGTAAATATCAATCTGATTTGACAGTTTCTCCAAGACCAAAACTCTTCAGGCCTATTGCAAATGAGGATAAAGTTAAATGAACAGGAAAGGTTGGTTTTCGCTGGTAAAACTTCACTAGTTAGTATCCTGAGTTCAGATAAAATACATTAACACTTCCTAGAAAATCAAATGCCAGGAACACAGAACTCTATTTTCAAATAGCGTTAAGGAAAATAGAAGCTTAGTGAGACTCTGAGAATATATTTCAGGTAGGTTTGACACTTCCACCTGGTAAGAAATATCACATCAGGAAAGTGATATCCGAGCCCCTCAAGAGGCACTCAGGAAAGAACCTGGACTATGACAAATTCTTTGTAGCTGGTAGGCAATCAGATACGCAGCCAAAGTCTCCTGAACAAGCTGAAGGGTCCAAGAGGGTTTAATGTCCCTAAGAAGAGGGCACAAAGGGCTTCTCTATGTCCCTGACAGGATTCATACCCTGATCAAGAGGTATCACTGATCACTCTGGGGAGGATTTAAAGCTAATAAAACCCACCAATCAGCTGAAACTGGTACGACCTCTGTAAATTAAGCTGTATCCTTCACCTACATTAAGAGGACTTGTAACCTTTGGCTGTGTCTTTACAGCTTTCTGTCAATCACTATACAACCATACCCCGAGTAACTATTTTATAGCAGTCTAGGTCATACCAGAGCAAGGATAATCACTTAGTCAGAAAAATACCACTAAAAACAGCAACTCTCTGACTTGACAGTTTGAGGAACAAACAGCCCCTTCAAATGTCTCCTCACAAATCTCCAGAGTATCCATGGTGTATGTCAGGTATGTCTGTGAGGGTCTCAGGATAATCTCAGGGAGCCGTTCCTTCTTTTCTTACACACCATGAAGGCTGATACTGAGGCCATGTTGAAGGGAATCATTCTCACTCTAAGAGTACGTTGAACGAGCCAATTCTACCATAATGATGATCAGTTATGGAGAAGGTCATGTTGCTGCCTAAGCTAGAGACACCTTCTTCTGTTAGTGCTACTTTCCCAACAAACTGATGGAAGGTGTCTCAAATCAAACAGCCCATTTAGATTTTACTCACTGTTTTAAGACCCTCTCTGGGGGACTTTTTTTGATTCCACAGAAGTATGGCAGCAGAAGATCCATGTATACCTGTCTATTCCCTCAGAATGAGAAAGTGCCTCAAAGCCTCAAGGTAAGATCCCCGTAAGATAATGTCCCCTTGAGACAGGCACAGACTGCAAACAGAGAAGTCTGGACATACAAGAAACATTCTTTCATCGGAGACACTCGCATACACACCGCCATCTGTACTAAACTCAAGTATCCTCTCCCACTCCTTATCAAATCCTGACATTATGAATGTTTTGTCTTTCCCTTTAAGACAAACTAATTATAAAACCTTTGATCTGATATAAACAAACCAAACTCTAAACAGATGAGAAGCTAGCTGCCATCAAATATTTAACAAAGCCAAGAGAGCAGAGCTTTGGTCTCAACTGGGTTTTTCCTAAAGTGACCTATAGTGAGAAGCTTGGGTTCCGAATGTCATTAAAATCCAGAAACATTAGAAAAGAGCCAGCAGGGCAGGAACATAGACACCAACATAGAGAATGGATTTGTGGACACAGCAGGGAAGGAGAGGGTTGAATGAATTGACATATATACACTACCACATGTAAAGCAGATAGCTAGGAGGAACCTGTTGTATAGCTCAGGAAGCTCAGCTCGGTGCTCTATGATGACCTAGAAGGGCGAGAGGGAGACTCAGGAGGGAAGGGAGATAAGTATACATATGGCTGACTCACATTGTTGTACAGCAGAAACTAATACAACATTGTAAACCAATTATCTTCCAATTAAAAATGAAAATTTTTTAATTAAAAAAATAAAATCAGCCACAACTTTCAATTCATTTGAAGTATAATGTTGCACAATATCATAGATTGGAAGTATAGTTCAAGCAACTAAGGAAGTTAAAAACCATCTAACTGTCTCATTCAACATATGAGAAAACTGGGATGCTAAGAGAAAAAGCAAACATATGTCTAATCCAAAATTATTACTAAGAACTGTGTCAAGGCAAAATACAAATTACTGAGGATGAAATTAATTACTGATCCTCTTCTTTACAGGAAACAAGAATACTAGACTGTTATTAGAAATACTAGTATAGATTAACTGCCTTTAATCCCTCTTTATCCCTTCAATATGAAAAGATTTCAACATATAAAAGATGTTTCTTTTTCTCTGTAAGATGCTGTAATATACATGAGACCTCTGAAATGGTAAACTCATATTCCATTTTATTCCAGCTTTCATGTCAGAACTCATAGAATCTTAGAATGCTTTTCCTATAGGAAATACAGTTTTACAGTGGCCTTCATCTCACAAACGGAGCTGTTTAATTTAGAGCCAGAGGATGATCCCAGTGTGTTCACAGCACATTTACTGAATTTATAACTATAATGCCTTTGGATATGTATTATACTCATCATGTATTCTATTGATCCATTGAAAATATTTTGCTTCTTATAAGAGGCACAAGGGGACATTCATAAAGAAATTGAAGTGTGCCTTATACCTCAAGTTCTAACATTAAATATAATGGATTGGTGAGACAAATAAAAGACTAAGCTATTATCTGATACTTTATTACTAGTTGTCTATAATAGAATTCAGCGGCCCTTTTTCTTGATACTTTAATACAGCTACCTTTAAACTAGGGTATGAATGACCTTGGGGCACTTGAGGACACTCCAGGTAGCGTGTGGAAATGGTCGGTTTTAAGGAAATCAGTTTCTAAATCTGACTAACCATGTGTATTCTTTCTAAAACCGATTGCCCGCACATTCCCTGAAGTAAAAGGCATCATTCAGAATCAACTTTCTTTATTTTCTCTTTTATAATCTTAGTTCTCATATTTTACAAAAGAAAATAGTATCATCCTGATATGTAAAAACTTCTAGACACCAAATGAGGCAATACTGAAATTTGGGCATCGAATTTTGGGCAAACTGTGTAGCTTTAATGACTGGCAACATCTTCTTATAAATCAGGTGTGTCCAGTTATTTTCTTTTTAAGAAAACTGGAGAAGGACTCCATTAGTGCTGGCAGCTGATCTTGCTCATAAATAACCATGTAATTGTTGGCATATAACTTGAAAAGACTCAAAGCAGTGAGTGACACTGCTAT
Organism: Bubalus kerabau; assembly: GCF_029407905.1. Taxonomy (NCBI): domain Eukaryota; kingdom Metazoa; phylum Chordata; class Mammalia; order Artiodactyla; family Bovidae; genus Bubalus; species Bubalus kerabau. The sequence continues at coordinate 65,635,380 of NC_073628.1, forward strand.
AAGATATCTTCCATTCCCATAATTTCTGTATAGTACTTATATCCTTAAACATGAAAATCAGGATTCTGAGCCCTCCCTCAACATAGCAATAACTAGTGTTCAGCTGAAGACTTTTTTTAACTGACTGAGAATTTTGGATGTGTTTATTTCATTAAAACATGCATTTAAGTAATACTTTTATTTTCATATTCAGTAGTTCATCCCAATTTATGTTCTTTTGATCAATTGTATACTAATGACAATTTGAGTCAAGCCTTAAAAAGTGATAGAAAAGATCAATGGGATTAAGAACTGATTCTTTGTAAAGATAAACAATATTGATAAACCTTTAGCCAGATGCATCAATAAATAAGAAGAGAGCACTCAAGTCAATAAAATTAGAAATGAAAAAATAAAAAGTTACAACCAACACCAAAGAAATACAGAGGATCATAAGAGATTACTACAAATAGCTATATGTCAATAAAATAGACAACTTGGAAGAAATGAAAAAATTCCTAGAAATATACAATCTCCCAAGACTGAACCAAGGAGAAATAGAAAATGTGAAAACATCAATTACCAGTAATGAAATTAAATCAGTAATTAAAAAAAAAAAAAAACTTTCAACAAACAAAAAATTCAGGACCAGATGGCATCACACAAGAACTCTATCAAATATTTAGAGAAGAGTTAACATCTATCCTTCTCAAGCTATTTCAGAAAAAAACTGCAGAGAAAGGAATACTTCCAAATTCATTCTATGTGATCACCTTGGAGCCAAAATCAAAGATACCACAGGAAAGAAATTAAAGACAGATATCACTGAAAATAGATGCAAAGTGCTCAAAAAATATTAGCAAATTGAATCCAACAATAAATTTAAAAAGATCATACAACACAATCAAGTGGGATTTATCCCAAAGATTGATTAATTTGTGGATTCTGAATCAATGTCATACATCACATTAACAAACTGAAGAGTAAAAACCATATGATCATCTCAATAGATGCAGATAAAACTTTTGACAAAACTCAACAGCCATTTATGATAAACTCTTCAGAAAGTGGTTACAGAGAGAACATACCTCAACAAAATAAAGGCCACATGACACAAGTCCATAGCTAACATCATACTCAATGGTGAAAGGCTGAAAGCATCTCCTCTAAGATCAGGAACAAAACAAGGATGCCCACGGTTGCCACTTCTATTCAACACAGTACTGGAAGTCCCAGCCACAGAAGTTAGACAAGAAAAACAAATAAAAGGTATCAAAGCTGGAAAGGAAGAAGTAAAATTGTCACTGTTTGCACATTGCATGATACCATACACAGAAAAATTCTCAAGATGTCACCAGAAAACTACTGGAGCTCATCAATAAATTCAGTAAAGTTTCAGGATAATAAGTTAATGTAAATAAATCTGTTGTGCTTCTATACATTAACAATGAACTATCCAAAAAAGAAATTAAGAAACACTCCCATTTGTAATCACATCAAAAAGAATGAAATACCTAGGAGTAAATCTAAGGGCTTCCCTGGTAGCTCAGTTGGTAAAGAATCCACCTGTAATGCAGGAGACCCTGGTTCAATTCCTGGGTTGGGAAGATCCCCTGGAGAAGGGATAGGCTGCCCATTCCAGTATTCTTGGGCTTCCCTGGTCGTTCAGATGGTAAAGAATCTGCCTGCAATGTGGGAGATCTGGGTTCAATCCCTGGGTTGGATTGAACCTGGGTTGGATAATCCCTGGAGGAGGGCATGGCAACCCAATCCAGTATTCTTGTCTGGAGAATCCCCATGGACAGAGGAGCCTGGCAGGCTACAATCCATGGGGTTGCAAAGAGCCAGACACAACTGAGAAACTAAGCACAGCACACAAATCTAAGGAGATAAAAGATCTACATTCAGAAAACCTGTATTCATTGGTATAACATACCAATGAAAGAAAAGGAAGACCACACAAACAGATGGAAAGATATACTGTGTTCACAGATTGAAAGAATATTGTTAAAATGGCCACTACCCAAGGCAGTCTACAGATTTAATGCAATCTCTTTCAAAATACCAATCACATTTTTTTACAAAATTATAGTATTTATGAAATATGTATGAAAACACAAAAGACTCCAAATAGACAAAACAATCTTGAGAAAGAACAAAAAAGCTGGAAGCATCATGTTCCCTGATTTTAAACCATACTACAAAGCTACAGTAATCAAAAATAGTACTGTACTCACACAAAAACAGTCACATAGATCACTGGAACAGAATAGAGTCCAAAAATGAACCCACACTTTTATGGTCAATTAATCTATGTTGGAGAAGGCAATGGCACCCCACTCCAGTACTCTTGCCTGGCAAATCCCATGGATGGAGGATCCTGGTGGGCTGCAGTCCATGGGGTTGCTAGGAGTGAGACACGACTGAGCGATTTCACTTTGACTTTTCACTTTCATGCATTGGAGGAGGAAATGGCAACCCACTCCAGTGTTCTTGCCTGGAGAATCCCATGGATGGGGGAGCCTGGTGGGCTGCCGTCTATGGTGTCGCACAGAGTCAGACACGACTGAAGCAACTTAGCAGCAGCAGCAGCAGTAGCAGCAGCAATCTATGTCAAAGGAGGCAAGAATATATAATGAGGAAAATATAGCTTCTTCAATAAATTGTGTTGGAAAATCTTGACAACTACAAATAAATCAAACTGGACCACTGTCTCATATCACACACGTGGACAAATTCAAAATGCATGAGAGACTTAAATGTAAGGCCCAAAACCATAAAACTCCTAGAAGAAAACATGAGCACAACACTCTTTGGCATAAAGTACACCAATATTGCTTTGGATCTGTCTCCAAAGGCAAGAAAACAAGAGCAAAAACAAACAAATGGAAACTAATTACAATTAAAGTTGTTTGCTCAGCAAAGGAAACCATCAACAAAATGAAAAGACACCCTACAGAATGGGAAAAGATATTTGCAAATGAAATGACTGATAAATGGTTTAATGTCCAAAATAAACAGCTCATAAACTCAATATCCAGAAACAAACAACCTGATTAAAGAATGGGCAGAAGACTTGCATAGACTTTTTTTCCAAAGAATACATATAGATGCCCAATAGGTACATGAAATGATGCTCAACATCACTAATGAGCAGAGAATTGCAGTTCAAAAACTACGAGATATCACACGACACTTTTCAGAATGGCTAGCATCAAAGAGAACACAAACAACAAGCGATGGAGAAGACGTAGGGAAAAGAGATTTTGCAAACACTGCTGGTGGGAATGTAAATCAGTACAGCCACTGTAGAACACTGTATGTTCCACTGTGTTCTTCAAAACACTAAAAACAGAATGACCATATGACCCAGAAATTTCACTCCTGGGTATACATCTGAAGAAAACAAAGATATTAATTTAGAAAGATGCTTGCACCCCAAAGTTTATAGTAGCATTATTTACAATTGCCAAGATATGGAAGCCACCTAAGTGTCCATGAACAGGTGAATAGATTAAAAACAAATGTGATGTATACATATATATATATATATACACACACACATACATACACACATACATACACACACACATCACACACACACACACACACATACACAACAAGGGGCTTCCCTGGTGGCTCAGACTGAAGAATCCACCTGCAATGCAATAGACCTGGGTTCAATCCCTGGGTCGGGAAGATCCCCTGGATAAAGGAATGGCTACCCACTCCAGTATTCTTGCTTGGATAATTCCATGGACAGAGGAGCCTGGCAGGAAACACTCCATGGGGTCGCAAAGAGTCAGACACAACTGAGCGACAAAGACACACACACACTCACAATAATATCTTATGGATACTATCCATAAGAAAGAATAAAATTTTGCCATGGACCTGGAGGTAATATAGTCAGTGAAATAAGTCAGAGAAAGACAAATACTATATGATATTACTTACATGTGGAATCTAAAAAATAAACTAGTAAATATAACAGAAATTAAACAAAATCATAGCTATAGAAAACAATCTAGTGGTTACCACTGGGGAGAGGAGTTAATATAGGATAGAGGATTAAGTGGTACAAACAAATATACATAAATAAGCTACAGGATACATTTTAAAGCATGGGGAATATAACCCATAAGTTTATCATAACTATAAATCAAGTACAATCTATAAAATATTAAATCACTATGTTGTACACCTATATATAATATTGCAAATCAACTATACTTCAATTTTTAAAAGAGAAACATTTAGAAATGTAACAATGAAAAGTTGAATTGGGCAGAACACAAAGCAACAAATAAAAATTAAATATTCTTTCTCTTTGCCATTCTGGACATTTCATTGACTTGGGGGAACATCAGTCCCCAAGCATGGCCAAAGTGAGAAATAGAATTAGAGATGGAAAATAAGGTGACACAGGACTAGCAAACTTGGTAGCCAAGTAATAATTTTTTACAAAGTTTTAAATTGGGTATTATGGTTTTTCCTGTGGTCATGTATGGATGTGAGAGTTGGACCGTGAGGAAGGCTGAGCACCGAAGAATTGATGCTTTTGAACTGTGGTGCTGGAGAAGACTCTTGAGAATCCCTTGGACTGCAAGGAGATCCAACCAGTCCATTCTGAAAGAGATCAGCCCTGGGATTTCTTTGGAAGGAGTGATGCTAAAGCTGAAACTCCAGTACTTTGGCCACCGCATGTGAAGAATTGACTCATTGGAAAAGACTCTGATGCTGGGAGGGATTGGGGGCAGGAGGAGAAGGGGACGACAGAGGATGAGATGGCTGGATGGCATCACTGACTAGATGGACGTGAGTCTGGGTGAACTCCAGGAGTTGGTTATGGACAGGGAGGCCTGGTGTGCTGCTATTCGTGGGGTCACAAAGAGTCAGACACGACTGAGCGACTGAACTGAACTGAACTGAAAAGCATTTTCTATATTTTTAATATGAAATATTTGAATTAAAAAACATGTACAAGATCAGCACATTTTTTAAACTGGAGCTCAATAACTAACTAAAAGGGAGACTGGGCTTTTCCTTCACTGTTCAGTCTTTGACTTTTAGATAACAACTTCAGATTAGGATTGTTACACACAGTGCAGCAGTGACTCATGTATACCCATCCCTCTAGGTATTCTCCCCCCCATTCTGTGCATATAAAACTTGCAAAAAAAGTAAATTCATCTGCTTTAGTACCTGTGTTAATTATATTTAAATTATAGAAACTTTCCTTTGTGGGAGTGATTATTAATCTTACTTACTGCTTTATATTTTTCTAGGGAAAATTTTCCCAAGTGTGTCTCTCTCTGTCTCCCCGCCACGTCTCCCGCCACACCCCTCCCCACCGATCAACCTCTCTTCCTTCACATGCCAGACCATTTCCTGATTCCCCCATAATTTAGGTCACTTAAGTTGAGTCTTCTCTGAAGGTTATCTTTTAAAAAAAAAGAAATTCGGGACATTTAACACTTTGGGATATAATTGCATATTTATTATTGTGGTTATTCTAATGACCTGACTTCTTCCTCTTACCCCACTCTTGCTGTGCTCAGATACCTGTCTTGCCCCCAAGAGAATACTGTCTTTTAGAATAAAAATGGATTCAAAACAGGCTACTGAAGTCATTCATATTGCAAAGTGCTGACTGGTTTTATGGAAATATCATATGCAGAAAAATCTAAGGATTCCAAACAAAATGGTGCTGTATATTACATATTTGAGAACGAAAGGGGAAAAGTGGAACTTGGGACTTCTCAAAACCAAACTGCACTTCTTGCTTAATGAAGTCGAAGCCTTAGGAATTAGGGAGAGAAGAAAAGAGGAGGAAATGAAAACCACCAAAGAAAGAGAATCCCATCAGACAAAAAAAGCCAAGAGTATGGCCATGCTCACATCATTCTTTGAACTCTAAGGGCATTTCTGATCACATGCAAGACAATTTTTTTTAAACTGTGAATTGTCAGTTTTTGGCTTTGAGGTTTCCATAGCGCTATGCCTGGTGTGTTATAGGCACTCAGTAAATACTGGTTCATTATTACACTTAGGATAAGGAGAAACCCACATTTAACTACCACCAAAGTTCAAATGGATTACATGCAGATTAACAGAAACTCCCCTCCTCCTCACCAAAATATGTTTCTCCAATGTCATCTATTTTGGAAATAGATATACAGTCCTTTGCACAAGAAAGTACAAGGAGTGTAAAACTAGTGTTTTTTTTAAACTACATTAATAATATTGTTTTAAGATGAAAGAGATTCTGTAAATCATCTATTTGGCCATTCTTAGTTTATAGAAGCTCCTAAAGCCCAAACAGTTTATTTGTCCAAGAATACAGCTAGCTAGTTGCAAAACTAGAACAAGAACATTGGTCCTTCCCCACCCCTACCCCCGTTACCAAACCAGAGATTTAGGAATGGAAGACCAGGTTCTGGGTAAATGAAGATACTGAATATTCATAAGTCTTTTGAGTATTTATGAGTTTGTGCCTAATAAGGAAATGTTACTGCACTGACCCCATTTAAACAGGCTGTCTATATTCTGTATTCTGAAGGTAACACTGTTTACCTTCTCATAAAGTTTTTCATACATACATGATTTTTGGGGAAGGAACAAATTGGTAATTATCTTCACTAATGAAATGTGCAATCATTCCAGTTAGATTTTAAATGGGGCACGACTCGCATTCATAAGGCCCATTGAATAAATGCCTATTAGGTACAGTTTAATGGCTTAATGCTTGATTCATGTTTTCCTTGTCTATGGTTGATTCTTACTGCATATTCAGGGTAATTAGGAAATTTGATTTTTCTTCCTGGTGTATATATAATCCCTATATTCAGAAAGCTCAGCTCAGCAAAATAACAAGATAAAAGTCAAATTTTTCCATGAAAGAAAATTAGAGGACTGTATCTGTGATGATGACAAGATTGAGGATTTTGGCTAAATGTTCTGTTAGCAAAGGAAATTCTTTTTTTGCTTTAGTAAGGAGCTAACAAATCTTAATTATCACATGCCTCAGAAAATGATTCCTGCAACACCTGGAAAAACCAGAACATTTCTTTCCCATGTTTAAGTCCAAACTCAAATTGGCAAACTGCGTTGATAAATTAATGGAGAAAAGCTTCCAATGAGAATAAATTATATTGAAAATATTCCTGTTATATGTTCTTCTGTAACAAACAATAGCATATATCAATTTATTAGAAGATGACTTCTGTTCAACTTTTTAAAATTTATACACATTGTGTTAGGCTGTGAATGCTGATAGCAATGAAGTAAGTCTCTGCTTTTAAAGCATTCAAACTTTTTCTCAATATTAGTTAATAACTTCCAACAGAATAAACTCATATAATGTGCATATATGCCAAATATGTTTTTATATTTACAAAGTTAGGTTAACACTTTTTGCACATATTCAATGTTTGCTTCTTTTATGATTCAGAAGTTATTAAGTTGATTAATAGTAAGGCTTGAGTTATCTGGCAGGTGTAGATTCCACATGCTACTATATTTACTTACATCATTTTCCCCTTTCTTCTCTGCTATTCTCTCCCTAAAAGAGAAGGAATTAAGTGGATCATGAGAATCTAAGTTTGGCTCACATGAGATCCTCACTTCCACTTTCAAAAGGAGAGCAACTCACATCACTTGCAATGTTAATCAAACGTACGTTTGCTAATGTTTTCCTCTTCCTTCAGCATTTTCCATATTCCTAAAAAGTACCTCCAAGAGTGAAATAACACTTTAAATGAGCATGCCTGTTTATGTGTTAAAGACAGATGGAGAAGGAGAAAGAAGAGGGATAATTACAAGGAGATGAGATGGAAAATATATTGACATTTAAATGTTCTTTCAAAATGTTCAGTCTACTCCCTTTCATTTGAGCGAAGATGAAAGAGGTAGTGGAGACATTCTTAGTTCTAGTTCCCTTCTGGTACCTCCAGTGGGCTTACTATGAGTTGAATGATCTGCCTCTCTAAAATGGGAAGAAAAAACTAGTAAAATGATGACCAGGGAAGGAAGGGGAAAACCGACCAGACATGGCCAGAGGAGTAAGTGCTGGCTTTTGTCTCCTACAGTTAAGACCAGAGAGTACTTATTTGTTAGTCATTTATCATCCTTTGTAGATCAAGAACATTCTATTGCCAGAGGCTGTATCAGCCCTGTGACTGCACATTATGGATATATGACAGGAAAGAGAGACACAAGGAAGATTCTGATGATAGAGACCTATAGATGAGAATGGAAAGAGATACAGGTAGAAAAATAAGAGAGACTTATGGGACAAAAAGGATGTGAACAAGAGAAAAACATGTAAAGAAGTAGATCCTGTGGTAGGATTTAAAAATAAAGACAACTGTCCAAATGTAACAGCAAGACAAAGTTTTTAATCTTCTACTACTTTTGTGTACATGTTTAAAGTCTGTAGCCAAATGCAGGAAGAATAGTGTGTAGAGATGCATTGGGAGTATTATGGGTCAGAAGAGTGTGTGTCTGCGTGTATGTGTGTGTGATTTGAGAGCATGTTTATATGAAAAATTCATAGTTCAGGCCCAAGTCATGGCCTGTTTTTTTCAAAGTAAGTTGTGGTCCTAGCCTGTACTGAACTGACACATTAGCCAGTTCTATTATGCAAATTGCTTTCTGGAATTCTAGAAACTGAAAGTCACACAAGAATTGTCTGCTTAAGGCCTACTCCATCCATTTCTTCCTGTGCCCTAATTCTCAGGGAATTGCAACCCATTAACTTTTTGCAAACTGTCTCTTTCAGGTTATGTGGGCAAGAAACCCTGCAGATGGGGTGCCAGTGGCTCAGAATGCAAAAGTTTAACAAGATCCAATCATCACATTATATCAGCACAAGAACATTTGTCAAAGGGTAGTAAGTTATTTTTCCACTCATGTCTCTCATACATAAGGATGTATGTCTACTCTACTGTCTTGTGGTATTGGTGGAAACAAAATGCAGTCAGCAAAGAAAAATTCTCCACATCCTTCAAAATCACTCCCCGCAAATCTCTGACCTCCCTAGTGCTGCCAGGTCAGGGTCATGCACTTCAATCCTTTCACATACATCTCTGCTGTGACTCCTCATGGCAGAGTCCAGCCACAGACCAGTTCAACTGTACAGTCTGTCTTGTAATGTCAAGGATCTCCATCAATATCTCACTTCACTGGCTATGAAGTGTCTCACTTCACTGGACATGATTATATTCACAGCCATAAAGTTGAAACAAAGCAGGGTAAGGAAAGCATCCATTGAAAAATCTCTGTTCCTGATTCCTCTTCCCATAATTCAGCACCTATTTTGAAAGACTTGACACACAGAGCAACTGAACTGAACTGATTTTGAAAGACTGGACACCAAGGTGCCAGTTGGTGAACCACTCTTGTAGTTGATCAGGAAGGGTAATGCACCTCAGGAGGTTATTTACAGGAACTGTTGGAAGTCTCTTGGCCAGAACCATAGGCTAAAGCGATCATTCCATAAAAATCAAAAAGGTGGTGAGATGGAAAGAGAAGTAGGTGAATAAATGTGAGGGAGTGTTCAAGTTGCTCAGTCATGTCTGACCGTTTGTGACCCAGTGAACTACAGCATGCCAGGCTTCCCTGTCCTTCACCATCTCCCAGAGTTTGCAAAAACTCATGTCCATTGAGTCCATGAAGCCATCCAACCATCTTGTCCCCTGTCATCCCCTTTTCCTCCTGCCTTCAATCTTTCCCAGCATCAGGGTCTTTTCCAATGAGTCAGCTCTTCGCATCAGGTGGCCAAAGTATTAGAGATTCAGCTTCAGCACGTGCGTGCAGTAGACTGGAGGATGAACAGCAACTCTTCCACCTCAGCTCATTTCCCCTCACCTTCCTTACTTCTGGAAGCCAGACTTCCAGGAAGGAAGTGGTACAGGGGTAAGTGGAGTCTGAGCCTCACCAGAGTCCCTGAGGAGTGTGGGGGGCGGGGCTTGGAGGAGTCACCCCTCTTCCTACAGCTGTGATACCAGCAACCCCCTCAGACAACGATGGGTTCGCTTCCTCAAGCAAGCTGGGCTCATAGTACAAATTCACGCTTTTCCCAGGAAGTGTTCTATTACCGCTTAAGTTTGTTCAAGTTTCCTCTTCTTCAAGTATCTCTGTCTCAGTTTTATCAGTAGATTCCTTCTCAGTTCGGTTCAGTCGCTCAGTCGTGTCTGGTTCTTTGCCACCCCGTAGACTGCAGCACACCAGGCCTCCCTGTCCATCACCAACTCCCAGAACTTGCTCCAACTCATGTCCATTGCATCGTTGATGCCATCCAACCACTTCATCCTGTCGTCCCCTTCTCCTCCTGCTTTCAATCTTTCCCAGTATCAGGGTCTTTTCCAATGACTCAGTTCTTCACATCAGGTGGCCAAAGTACTGAGTTTCAGCTTCAGCATCAGTCCTTCCCATGAATATTCAGGACTGATTTCCTTTAGGATGGACTGGTTGGATCTCCTTGCAGTCCAAGGGACTCTCAGGAGTCTTCTCCAACACCACAGTTCAAAAGCATTAATTCTTCAGCACTCAGCTTTCTTTATAGTCCAACTCTCACATCCATATATGACTACTGGAAAAACCATAGCTTTGACTAGACGGACCTTTGCTGGCAAAGTAATGTCTCTGCTTTTTAATATGCTGTCTAGGTTGGTCATAGCTTTTCTTTCAAGGAACAAGCATCTTTTAATTTCATGGCTGGAGTCACCATCTGCAGTGATTTGGAGCTCAAAAAAATAAAAGTCTGTCACTGTTCCCATTGTTTCCCCCTCTATCTACCATGAAGTGATGGGACTGGATGACATGATTTTAGTTTTTTGAATGTTGACATATGGGTGACATTTAATGTGGGTGTTTACTAGAAACACACACACACAATGAGAGACACACACAAACTGAGAGGGATTCTAAACACTCACATTAAATGTCATCCATATGCAGGGGTTATCAAGAGATTTCCCTGATCAAGCACGAAATAAAGGAAAGATTGCCCCCTGGAATAAAACTTTCCCATTTCATTCCCATATCTCTAGAACAAGCACTCTTACATAAGCACACACGCACACGCGTGCACACAGCTTTTCACATCACCTCTAGACACAAACATATCCATATCATCTTCCCTGTGTGCACTGTGCTGGATGATATGGGGACTGAAATGAGCAGGACAGCATCACAGCTCTAATGGACTACCAGATGTGACTTGCCATCATGTCCCTGTTGAAAGACTGAGTTCTGGAGCCCAGCAACACCACCTCCAGGGTCTCCTTACACTACAGAAACCTGGGCAAGAATTTTACATTCCTTGAACCAGATGTGCCTCATCTATAAACTGGGGAACATGGTGATACCTATCTAATGGAATGATGGTGAGGGTCAAATGAGATTATGAATACAAATACTAGTCAGGGATTCTATCAATGTTGTTGTTCAGTCACCAAGTCATGTCTGACTCTTCTGGGTTCTTAAAAAGTGAATGGACTTTTTGTGGTGGGAAGAGTAAAATCTTTACCATTAAGTAGCCTTGATTTCTGGGGCTTCCCTGGTGGTTCAGTGGTAAAGACTCCGCCAGCCAATACAGTAAAAGCAAGTTCAATCTGCTTCCCTGGGTCAAGAAGATTCCCTGGAGAAGGATGACAATCCATTCCAGTATTCCTGCCTGGGAAATCCCATGGACAGGGCTACAGTCCTTGGGGTCACATAACAGTTGGACGTTTACTTACTGACTAAAAATAACAACAGCTCTGACTTTAACCCTAGCACTAGTACCAATCTTAAATGACCTTAAGCAAGTTACTTAAGACTTCCCTGGGGAATTCCTTGGTGATCCAGTGGTTAGGACTCAAAGTTTTCAGTGCTAAGGGCACAGGTTCAAACCCTGGTCAGGGAACTAAGATCTCACAAACCACATGGTGTGGCCAAAAAAAAAAAAAGACTAGATCTGCTTCCTCTGTCTACAACTGTCTCATCAACAGGGATGATGCAAAGAAGAGACATAAAGATATGCAAAGCACCAGAGAGCACTGGGCTGTTACATTATTCACCATTCATTAAACTTCCCAATGAAAACAAAGAAATGTGTAAGATGATCTTAAGTTCCCAGGCAGAGGCAACACACACAAAAACAGACTGCAAGGCCCTTTATTTGCTCTCTGCAGGCGTGGGGCCAGCCAGCCAAATTGGAAGCAATCTCCCTCTTCCTCACCTCCTATTGTACCAAATCTTGAGCATTCTGCTTTTGTAAATCTCTGTCTGCCTTCTCATTGCTATCACAGCCGCCAGGCACAGACCCCTTCCCATCCTGGGCTTTCTCAGCTACTCGAACAGCCTCTCAGGCTCACTCCAGGCCATTCCCTACCTAGCAGCAAGAATGATGTTCTAAATTAAAATTCAGGCATGTGACACCCCTGATTAAATCCCTTCAGAAGCTCCCCAGTAGTCCAGGGGATAAAATTCAAACCTCTCAATGGGAGCCAGTCAGCTTCTGCCTCCTCTCCCACTATTTCCTGAGTGGGCTAAAAGCATCATCCTCTGCTCCCAAATGTCACCCATGCTCCCTCAAACAGGAGCCCTCTCCTCTTCACCTAAGATGCCCCTCTACCCTCGAGTGAAACACGGTTTCCTCGGGGTGGCTTTCTCTGACTCTGCACCAGCTTACAGAGCACCCACTACGTGTTGTGGCAGCATCGTCTGCTTCTCCAACACAGATGCCATCCAACCCACTTCGCTTACATTATTCAGCTAATTCTGACTTTCGCATAGATAAGTTCCTTTACTGCATGTTCCTTCTTTATCAAAGTGTCTTACAAGCATGCAACTTGAAACCGAGAGCAATAAGAGACTCATTTAATACATTCCAGTCTTTGACGGGTTTGTAATTTTTTTTCAGTACTCCTGAGCGAAGAAAAAGCCTGAACATCCTTTCTAATATTGCTCCTCCTTTTTTTGGAAAATGCCAAGAGGAGAAAGATTAAAAATTATGGGCATCGCCCTCCCTCTTAACTCTCCAGTTCCAGTTTTACTTTCTTCGCGGAGGTATCAATTCTGGGCTGCAAGCAACGATGTTCTATACAAAGTACCGATAACTCCTTAGAAGTCGGTAATGAGAAACAAATATGAAAGGAGTGTCTCTTGGGCTCAAATTCACACCCACCGGTTCAGCAGCTACTGGGTATGGAACACTCCATCTCCCCCAGGTTTGGTATCCCCCCCACCCCCGATCCAAATGAAGAGGATCCGCACTGGCATCTGGAGCAGAGCATCCCTGGGTGGCGGCAGCGGAGCACGCCCAGGGCTCCAGGCAGCCATCTGTGTCACCCAGGCGAAAAGTCACCTCTGGAAGAACACACAAATTGTCCCCTCAGAGAAATATTAGATCCGCTCCACCGCTCTTTCTGGCATATCCTATCCTAATTTCTTCTCCTCTCTCTTGAAATGCCATGCTCAGAAATCTTCCTCTCGGAGGGAAGCAATGCAAGTCAAACATCGACAGCATCACTCTGTGTTCCCTGCAAAGGGAGGGGAGCCAGGGTTCCCTCGAGGGGCTTCTCTCGAGGGGCTTCCCTGGTGGTTCAGGGGTAAAGAGTCTGCCTGTGATGCAGGAGACGTGGGTTCGATCCCTGGGTCAGGAAGATCTCCTGCAGAAGGAAATGGCAATCCCTTCTAGTATTCTGGCCTGGAGAATCCCATGGACAGAGGAGGCTGGTGGGCTACAGTCCAGCAGGTCACAGAGTCTCACCAGGCCCTAATGGGAGAGACAGACTTTGAAAGAGCAGGGAAGCATGCAGGTGGAGGCAAGAATGCCCCAAGTGAGACTGTGGGAGAGAAGGCCTGTGCCGTGCTGCCTCTGCGTCACGTTCACTGTCCTGACACTTAAGGGGCCCCCTCGTGCTTCTCACTGCTGTCCTGGCCCCTTGTCCACGCGGAGAGCCACCTCAGAGGGCTCCCTTCTCCAGAAGCAACACTGTTTCCACAAGTGCAGTGTTTTTTCTTTATTTTAAAAGCCCAAAGATTGAAGACATTTAGTCTGAACTAAAGCACTGTTGAGACTAATACAGACAGACCATGAAAGAAACCTGCATGTGGATATATTTGTCTCTCATTTCCAGCATCTCCTGTGGCCAAATTTCTTGAGTGTGTTCTTCTGAGAGGCACCTCAACAGCTCTTAGAAGAAGAAAAGGATATTTTTACAATATCAGTGATGAAAACCCAAGTGAGAAAATGTAGACAACGTTGACAGTTTTTCACATTTACTTCCACAAAGAAATAAATCCCAACTACATCTCGATCAGCAAGAAAGAACTATTACTTGAAAAATTTATGTGTTAGTACCAGGAACATGCAATTTCTATTTTTTGAACTAATAATGTTTATTAAATGTGCTTCCCACTGCTCTGTATTATTAATTTATACTTTATTATTTCTTAGGTTACTAGACTTATTATGCTTTTCTTTATGGATTTTTGAAGAGCTGATTATATAGTTTTTCAGTTAATTAGGTCACTTTGTAATACTGGGATATGAAAGGTATTTTTTTAAACAATAAAGGAAAACATTTCCTATGTGTGATGACAATCTAGTAAATCATTTAACAATTTGATTTGCTGGAAAGAATGCCAAGTGTTATCATCAGTCACTTTTTATAGTTGGATAGCTTCCTAAATATAGAAAGAAAAAAATGTAACACATTAATCCATTAATGTGTTCTGAAAAGAAATCAGGATTTCAGCTTTTCCAATAAGAGGGCATATCATTTATCTAACATTTATGGTAAACACAATTGGGGGTGTCTGCCTAAACCATGGCCCCTACTCTAGAAACTGCTCCCTACCTACAGTGTGTGTTAGTCACTCTGTCATGTCTAATACTTTGTGACCCCATGGACTGTAACTGCAGGCTCCTCTGTCCATGGGACTCTCCAGGCAAGAATACTGGAGTGGGTTGCCTGCTCCAGCAGATCTTCCCAATCCAGGATCAAACCCAGGTCTTCCGCATTGCAGGCGTATTCGTTACCATCTAAGCCATCAGGCCTCACTGAAATGTGAGCTTGGATCTCCAAATATATATTATAGGACCACAGTTCTTGTGGCCACAACAGATTAAATTAGATGTGGGCATCTGACTCAAGGAAGTCTTAGCCACAAGCTGAACCAAGACAATCAGTTCTCTCCCAAGATTTTAAACACAGTCAAATCTTACCCAGAGATAGAGGATACTTATGGTGGATACATGAATAGTTAAAGACTGCAGTGATCTATTTGGGGCCAGGTGGCTTTGATGAATAAGCAGAGAACATGATAGAGAGATATGGAAGAATGGTACCAATATCAACAGAAAGGCTGAGACTGAGACTTCTCTGGTTAAGACTCTCTGCTCCCAACGCAGAGGGCACAGATACGATCCCTGGTTGGGGAATTAAAATCCAGAATGCCATGTGCATGTGGCAAACTACTAAACAAAAGAAATAAATATACTAGTTGTTAAAAAAAAAAAAAAAGGAAAGAAAAGCAGAGACTGAAAAAAACATTATTTAGAGGAAAGAGTAAGATGGGAAATAGCTTCATAGTCTCCAGATCTAAGGATGTGGGGTCTGAGTTATACCCACTTTACACCCACAAGTATAATCTATACCCACATCCCCATTAGCTCATATCTCTGCACATTTTGTGACACAGATATGGTTGATTTTCTTTAAGTTTCCCCTTCTTCCCAATAAATTTTCTTTTCATTTACTCTAGAGAGTGAATTTCTCTTGCATGCAAAAAAAAAAAAAAAAAAAAAAACCCTAGTCAAATAGCACACAAATCCTTGTGTTTTAGGAAAGTAAACATTTTCCTTTAATGAAACTATTTTTGTAAAAATCAGTGACACATGAAAAATCCGTTTATCCAAATTGGTCCTAAAAAGCTATATAGCAACACCATGAACAGAGTAAAATATTTTAGAGTCAATTTTCTTTTGTCTTGTTTCTTTTATCACTTACAAGAGTTAAACATTGATTACTGGATCAGAAAATGCAAAGATGGACCCAATCATGTGAACATAAACCAGCTTGCTGTGTTGGGAGCAGAAGCTCCAATTTGTAGCATTTGATGTTTCCTGTCATATAAATATTCCCACTATGCCCAATTTCAAGTTCGCATCAGGAAACACAGAGGCCCACACAAGCCAGCTCCATCACACCCCGCTGGATGCATTCAGTGAAGAACACTGTAAGGCAAAATATTTAACAGGATTGGTTGAGTTGATCCACCTTTCATAGGTGTTGAGTAACTAGCTTATGGTCATAAAATAACTGGCAAAGCATGGACTCCCATCCTGCTGCTGCTGCTAAGTCACTTAAGTCGTGTCCGACTCTATGCCACCCCATAGACAGCAACCCACCAGGCTCCCCCATCCCTGGGATTCTCCAGGCAGGAACACTGGAGTGGGTTGCCGTTTCCTTCTCCAATGCATGAAAGTGAAGTTGCTCAGTTGTGTCCAACTTTTTGTGACCCCAAGGACTGCAGCCTACCAGGCTCCTCCGTCCATGGGATTTTCCAGGCAAGAGTACTGGAGTGGGGTGCCATCGCCTTCTCTGGAGCTCCCATCCTAGTGGCCTGATTTATCCAACCGAGTGAAAGTACTGAACATACCTTACTAATTAATGTCTTTACACCAATATCTTCTACTAAGTAAATCCTACCTCCAAAATTGCAAACTAAGAACTATCCAAATAAAGCTAGTTATCCCTAGTGTTCAATGTGTGTGTGTGTGTGTGTCAGTCACTCAGTCGTGCCCAACTCTTTGCTACCCCATAGACTGCAGCCCACCATGCTCCGTCCATGGGATTTTCCAGGCAAGAATACTGGATTGAGTTGCCATTTCCTTCTCCAGGGGATCTTCCCAACCCAGGGATCGAACCCAGGTCTCCTACACTGCAGGCAGATTTTCACTTTTGTAAGGCCCTAGATCAAAGCACCCAGGGACAGGGGAGCCTGGTGGGCTGCCATCTCTGGGGTTGCACAGAGTCGGACACGACTGAAGTGACTTAGCAGCAGCAGCAGATCAAAGCAAAAACAATGAATTCTACTGGTTTCAAGGGAGTAAAGATTCTAAACCTAAATATATGGTAGCTTATCAATCTCAAGTTATTTTAATTTTCGTGAAGTAGAATTTATACCTAACATCCCTTGGAAAGAATGTTCAAACCAGTGCACAATTGCACTCATTTCACACACTTGGAAGGTGATTCTCAAAATCCTTCAAGTCATGCTTCAACAGTATGTGAATTGAGAACTTGCAGATGTTCAAGATGGATTTAGAAATGGCACAGGATCAGTTAGGTGGGGGTGGAGGGCCCCAAGAAAGCAGAGGAATAGGATGGGAAGATCACTTTCTCCCACACAAGTTCATCAAAAGATCATTTGAATGCTGAGTAACTTCCACAGAACAACTTCTGAACTCTGGGAGAGGCAGCCCATTCTCTTTGAAAGGAGGTAGGATAAAATATAAAAGACAAAGAGAGAGACAAAAGGAGTTTGGAATGGAGACCTGTCCTAGGAAGGGAGTGGTGAAGGAGGAGAAGTTTCCACACAGTAGGAAACCCTCTTACAGGCGGGTCTGTGGGGAGTTTTGGAATCTCAGAGGGCAACAAAACTGGGAGGGAAAAAAAAAAAAAAAAAAAAAACACAGAATACGCACCTAACCACAACTCCCAGCAGAGAAGTAGCCCAGATGCTCGCATCCACCACCAGCGAGTGGGGCTGAACACGGAGGCGCACGCTACATCTTCGGTGCTTAGGGTAAAGACCAGGCCTGAATGCCCTGAGGACAATCTGAGGGAGCTAACGTGAGATAGCAACCCAAACTGTGAGATCGCCGGAGAGAAAAAAAAAAAAAAAATGAGAGAACTTTCCCATGAAAGGCTGTAATGTGCAGCCTGGCCTGCTCACAGAACAAAGGATTGAGCGAATACCAAAGGACAGCTAGCTGGCTGCGGACTAGCTCCTCCACCCGCTGGAGGCAGAGAGGCAGGGGGGTGACAGCCAGAGCTGGAGGGCAGGGGGCAATCTTGGCCCCAGAGACAGCATCTTCCAGCAAAATGTGAGCAGGCTCCCAGTTGCTAACCATGTCTTCCTGGGATCCTGGATGATTGACATCCACTAGGAGGGTCACAGCCCAAGATCAGC
Organism: Bubalus kerabau; assembly: GCF_029407905.1. Lineage (NCBI taxonomy): Eukaryota > Metazoa > Chordata > Mammalia > Artiodactyla > Bovidae > Bubalus > Bubalus kerabau. The sequence goes on from NC_073628.1 coordinate 65,653,551, forward strand.
TCCCCAGAGGAGACCCACAGCACACCTGAGATGGTGTTCTCGTGGTGCACCCAGGAAAGCAAGCGGCCAAGACCAGGGAGGTGATAAGATGCACCACACACCTGGGACAGTGTACTCACCAAGCACCTGGTCACCTAAGCTGCTCAGACCTGGGAAGGGCACAAAACACATGCCCAACCAAGTCTATGCCATTGTGGAGTACCTGAGAACCTGAACCTGAGCAGCTTAGACCTGCAAAGTGCACACAACCCAAGGCCCACTTTGGATGGTGCCCCTGCAGAGCACCCTGGAGCCTGAGCAGTGTAGACCAGGAAAGCACATGCTGCCTTGAGCTGGGGCAAACCCAGTGTGGTCCATACACTGCAAGCACTCCCCACACACACCAGTGATATTTCTTTGCAGTGTTCCTCCCTCGCCACAACACAGCTGAGCAAGTGAGCCTACATAAGTGATCACCTTCGCTCCCTTGTGTCAGGGTGGAAATAAGACACTGAAGAGACTTGCAAACAAAGAAAGCCAAAATAAAGAAGAGGGAACCGCTCTACAAATGACTGGTGCAACAGATTAAAACTCTGTAGTTAACATTGACTAAGCATTGGAAGGGGCCTATAGACCTTGAGAAGAAGTATAAACTGGAACAAGGAACTATCTGAAACTGAACTGACCCCACGCTATCCACAACAGCTCCAGAGAAATTCCTAGATATATTTTTACTATTATCACTTTTTAATTTTTTTAATTTAAGCTTTTTATTACTCCTTTAATTTTCATTTTTATAACCTACTATTACCTTGCCAAAAAAAGGCCCTATTTTCTTTTTTTAATATAAATTTATTTATTTTAATTGGAGGCTAATTACAATATTGTAGTGGTTTTGCCATACATTGACATGAATCTGCCATGGGTGTACATGTGTTCCCCACCCTGAACCCCCCTCCCACCTTCCTCCCCAGCCCATCCCTCTAGGTCATCCCAGTGCACCAGCCCCGATGTCTCATGCATGGAACCTGGACTGGCAACTCATTTCACATATGATAATATACATGTTTCAATGCCATTCTCCCAAATCATGCCACCCTCGCCCTCTCCCACAGAGTCCAAAAGACTGTTCTATACATCTGTGTCTCTTTTGCTGTCTTGCATATAGGGTTATCATTACCATCTTTCTAAATTCCGTATATATGCATCAGTATACTGCATTGGTGTTTTTCTTTCTGGCTTACTTCACTCTGTATAATAGGCTTCAGTTTCATCCACCTCATTAGAACTGATTCAAATGTATTCTTTTTAATGGCTGAGTAATATTCCATTTTGTATATGCACCACAGCTTTCTTATCCATTCATCTGCTGATGGACATCTAGGTTGTTAGATGTCCCTTTTGACTCCCTTTTGACTCCCTTTTTTCCCTCAGGTCATCTCTATCTCCTCCCTCCCCCTTCTCTTCTCTATTTAACTCTGTGAATCTCTCTGGGTGTTCCAGGCTGTGGAGAACACTTAGGGAACTGATTACTGGCTAGATTGCTCTCTCCCCTTTTGACTTCCCCTCGTCTCCTCCTGGTCACCTCTATGTCCCTCCTCCCTCTTCTCTTCTCCATGTAACTCTGTGAACCTCTCTGGGTGTCCCTCGCTGTGGAAAACTGTTTCACCATTAACCTAGATGTTTAATCATCTGTGCTAAATGGATGGAGAAGTCTTGAGTCTACTGTAATAAGACTGAAAGCCAGAGGCAGGAGGCTTAACTCCAAAACTTGAGAACATCAGAGAACTCCTGATTTCCAGGGAACATTAATAGACAAGAGCTCCACCCAAGAGCCAAAAAGTTCCAGAGCAAGAAATACCAGGCTAATTCTCCAGCAATACAGGAACACAGCCCCAGGCATTAAAAGACAGGCTTCCCAAAGCCATGCCAAACCTATAGACACCCAAAACTCACTACTGGACACTTCATTGCACTTCATAGAGAAGAGATCCAGCTCCACTCACCAGAACACAGACTCAAGCTCCCCTAACCAGGGAACCTTGACAAGCCACAAGTCCAACCCTACCCAAAGGGAGCAGGATCCACAATAAACAGAAACCATGAATTACCAGCCTACAGAAAGGGCACCTCAAACACAGAAATTTAAACAAAATGAAAAGGCAGAGAAATATTTAGCAGGTAAAGGAACATGATAAATGCCCACCAAACTAAACAAAAGAGGAGGAGATAGGGAGTCTACCTGAAAAATAATTCAGAATAATGATAGTAAAGATGATCCAAAATTTTGAAAACAAAATGGAGTTACAGATAAGTAGACTAGAGACAAGGATTGAGAAAATGCAAGAAAGGTTTAAACAGGACCTAGAAGAAATAAAGAAGAGTCCATCAATAATGAATAATGCAATAACTGAGATCAAAAGCACACTGGAGGGAACCAACAGTAGAATAACTGAGGCAGAAGATAGGATAAGTTAGGTGGAAGATAGAATGGTGGAAATAAATGAAGCAGAGAGGAAAAAAGAAAAAAGAATTAAAAGAAATGAGAACAACCTCAGAGACCTCTGGGACAATGTTAAACACCCCAACATTCAAAGCATAGGAGTCCCAGAAGAAGAAGACAAAAGGGCATTCATTATGAGGGCATCTCCTCAACAAAAAATACTTGAGGAGATAATAGCTGAAAACTTCCCTAAAATGGGGAAGGAAATAGCCAAATAGGATACCCAAGGTGAAACACCCCAAGACACATATTAATCAAATTAATCAAGATCAAACACAAAGAGCAAATATTAAAAGCAGCAAAGGAAAAACAACAAATAACACACAAGGGGATCCCCATAAGGATAACAGCTGATCTTTCAATAGAAACTCTTCAGGACAGAAGGGAATGGCAGGACATACTTAAAGTGATGAAAGAGAAAAATCTACAACCCAGATTACTATACCCAGCAAGGATCTCATTCAATATGAAGGACAAATCAAAAGCTATACAGTCAAGCAAAAGCTGAGAGAATTCAGCACCACCAGACCAGCTCTTCAACAAATGCTAAAGGATCTTCTCTAGACAGGAATCACAGAAAAGGTGTATAAACTTGAACCCAAAACAATGAAGTAAATGGCAATGGGATCATACTTACCAATAATTACCTTAAATGTAATTGAGTTCATTGCCCCAACCAAAAGACAAAGACTGGCTGAATAGATACAAAAATAAGACCGCTATATATGCAAAAGACCCACTACAAGAGACCCACTTCAAACCAAGGGACACATACAGACTGAAAGTGAAGGGCTGGAAAAAGATATTTCATGCAAATGGAGACCAAACAAAGCAAGAGTATCAATACTCAAATCAGATAAAATAGACTTTGAAATAAAGGCCGTGAAAAGAGACAAAGAAAGACACTACATAAAGATCAAAGGATCAATCCAAGAAGAAAATATAACAATTACAAATATATATGGACCTAACATAGGTGCACCTCAATACATAAGGCAAATGTGAACAAGTATGAAAGGGGAAATTAACAGTTAACACAATAATAGTGGTAGACTTTAATACCCTACTCACACCTATGGATAGATGAACCAAACAAAAATTAGCAAGGAAACACAAACTTTAAATGATACAATTGACCAGTTAGACCTAATTGATATCTATAGGACATTTCACCCCAAAACAATGAATTTAACCTTTTTCTCAAGTGCACACAGAACATTCTCCAGCATAGATCATATCCTCAGTCATAAATCTAGCCTTGGTAAATTCAAAAAAACTGAAATCATTTCAAGCATCTTTTCTGATAACAATGCAGTAAAAATTAGATGTCAACTACAGGGGAAAAACTATTAAAAATACAACATATGGAGGCTAAACAACATGCTTCTGAATAACCAACAAATCAGAGAAGAAATCAAAAAAGAAATCAAAATATGCACAGAAACAAATGAAAATGAAAACACAACAACCCAAAACCTATGGGGTTCAGTAAAAGCAGTGCTAAGGGGAAGGTTCATAGCAATACAAGCTTACCTCAAGAAACAAGAGAAAAATCAAATAAATAACCTAACTTTACACCTAAAGCAACTAGAAAAAGAAGAAATGAAGAATCCCAGCATTAGGAGAAGGAAATAAATCATAAAAATTAGGGCAAAAATAAATGAAAAAGAAACAAAGGAGACAATATCAAAAATCAACAAAACTAAAAGCTGGTTCTTTGAGATAAAAAAAATATAGACAAGCCATTAGTCAGACTCATCAAGAAAAAAAGGGAGAAGAAACAAATCAACAAAATTAGAAATGAAAATGGAGAAATCACAACAGACAACACAGAAATACAAAGGCTCATAAGAGACTACTATCAGCAACTATGCCAATAAAATGGACAACTTGGAAGAAACGGACAAATTCTTAGAAAAGTATAACCTTCCAAAACGGAACCAGGAAGAAATAGAAAATCTTAACAGACCCATCACAAGCACAGAAATCGAAGCTGTAATCAAAAATCTTCCAACAAACAAAAGCCCAGGACAAGATGGCTTCACAGGTGAATTCTACCAAAAGAAAAGCTAACACCTATCCTACTCAAACTCTTCCAGAAAATTGCAGAGGAAGGTAAACTCCCAAACTCATTCTATGAGGCCACCATGACCCTAATACCAAAACCAGACAAAGATGCCACAGAAAAAGAAAACTACAGGCCAATATCACTGATGAACATAGATGCAAAAATCCTCAACAAGATTCTAGCAAACAGAATCCAACAACATAATAAACAGATTGTACATCATGACCAAGTGGGCTTTATCCCAGGGATGCAAGGATTCTTCAATATTTGCAAATCAATCAATGTGATACACAACATTAACAAATTGAAAGATAAAAACCATATGATTATCTCTTTGACAAAATTCAACACCCATTTATGATAAAAACTCTCCAGAAAGCAGGCATATAAGGAACATACCTCAACATAATAAAAGCCATATATGATAAACCCAAGACAAACACTATCCTCAATAGCAAATAACTGAAAGCATTTCCTCTAAAGTCAGAAACAAGACAAGGGCACCCACTCTCACCACTACTATTCAACATAGTTTTAGAAGTTTTAGCAAGAGCAATCAGAGAAGGAAAAGAAATAAAAGGAATCCAGACTGGAAAAGAAGAAGTAAAACTCTCACTGTTTGCAGATGACATGGTCCTCTACGTAGAAAACCCTAAGGACACCACCAGAAAATTACTAGAGCTAATCAATGAATATAGTAAGGTTGCAGGATATAAAATTAATACACAGAAATCCCTTGCATTCCTATACACTAACAATGAGAAAACAGAAAGAAAAATTAAGGAAAAAAATCCCATTCACCATTGTAATGAAAAGAATAAAATACTTAGGAATAAATCTACCTAAAGAAACAAAAGACCTATATATAGAAAACTATAAAACACTGATGAAAGAAATCAAAGAGGACACAAATAGATGGAGAAATATACCACGTTCATGGATCAGAAGAATCAATATAGTGAAAATGAGTACACTACCAAAAGCCATCTATAGATTCAATGCAATCCCTATCAAGCTACCAGTGGTATTTTTCACAGGACTAGAACAAATAATTTCACAATTTGTATGGAAAAAACCTTGAATAGCCAAAGCAATCTTGAGAAAGAAGAATGAAACTGGAAGAACCAACCTTCCTGACTTTAGGATCTACTACAAAGCCACAGTCATCAAGACAGTATGGTACTGGCACAAAGACAGAAATATAGATCAATGGAACAAAACAGAAAGAGAAAGCCCAGAGATAAAGCACCTCCATGGACACCTTATCTTTGATAAAGGAGGCAAAAGTATACAATGGAGAAAAGACAATCTCTTTAACAAGTGGTGCTGGGAAATCTGGTCAACCACTTGTAAAAGAATGAAACTAGAACACTTTTTAACACCATACACAAAAATAAACTCTAAATGGATTAAAGATCTAAATGTAAGACCAGAAACTATAAAACTCCTAGAGGAAAATATAGGCAAAACACTCTCTGACATAAATCACAGCAAGATCCTCTATGACGCACCTCCCAGAGTAATGGAAATAAAAGCAAAAATAAACAAATGTGACCTAATTAAACCTAAAAGCTTTTTCACAATGAAGGAAACTATAAGCAAGGTGAAAAGACAGCCTTCAGAATGGGAGAAAATAATAGCAAATGAAGCAACTGACAAACAACTAATCTCAAAAATATACAAGCAGCTCATGCAGCTCAATACCAGAAAAATAAACAACCCAATCCAAAAATGGGTCAAAGAAGTAAACAGACATTTCTCCAAAGAAGACATACAGATGGCTAAGAAACATGAAAAGATGCTCAACATCACTCATTATCAGAGAAATCCAAATCAAAACCACAATGAGGTACCATCTCACGCCAGTCAGAATGGCTGCTATCAAAAAGTCTACAAACAATAAATGCTGGAGAGGGTGTGGAGAAAAAGGAACCCTTTACACAATTGGTGGGACTTCAAACTAGTAGAGACGCTATGCAGAATAGTGTGGAGATTCCTTTAAAAACTGGAAACAGAACTGCCATACAACACAGCAATCCTACTGCTGGGCATATACACCGAGGAAACCAGAACTGAAAGAGACACGTGTATCCCAGTGTTTATTGCAGCACCATTTACAATAGCTAGGACATGGAAACAACCTAGATGTCCATTGGCAGATGAACGGATAAGAAAGCTGAGGTACATATACACAATTGAATTTTGCTCAACTATTACAAAGAATGCACTTGAATCAATTCCAATAAGGTGGATGAAACTGAAGCCTATTATGTAGAGTGAAGTAAGTCAGAAAGAATAACACTAATACAGTATACTAATGCATATATGTGGAATTTAGAAAGATGGTAACAACGAACCTATATGCAAGACAGCAAAAGAGACACAGAGATGAAGACTTTTGGACTCTGTGGGAGAAGGCAAGGGTGGGATGATTTGAGAGAATAGCATTGAAAACATGTATATTAACATATGTGAAATAGATCTAAGTTTGATGCATGAAACAGGGCACTCAAAGCCAGTGCACTGGGATGACCCTGAGGGATCAGATAGGGAGGAAGGTGGGAGGGGGGGTTCAGGATGGGGGACACATGTACACCCGTGGCTGATTCATGTCAATGTATGGCAAAAACCACAATACTGTAAAGTAATTAGCCTCCAATCAAAATAAATAAAAATTTTTTTTAAGGCAAGGGATCAAATTACCAATATTCGCTGGATCACAGAAAAATTAAGGGAATTCCAAAAAAAATATACTTCTGTTTAATTGATTATATTAACACCTTTGACTGTATAGATCACAACAAACTTTAGAAAATTCTTAAAGAGATGGGAATACCAGACCACCTTACCTGCTCCTGGTGGCTCAGATGGTAAAGCATCTGCCTACAATGTGGGAGACCTGGGTTCAATCCCTGGGTCGGGAAGATCCCCTGGAGAAGGAAATGGCAACCCACTCCAGTACTCTTGCCTGGGAAATCCCATGGACAGAGGAGCCTGGTAGGCTACAGTCTATGGGGTCGCAAAGAGTCAGACACGACTGAGCGACTTCACTTTACCTGCTCCTGAGAAATCTGTGCACAGGTCAAGAACCAACCATTAGAACCGGACATGGAACAACAGACTGGTTCGTAATTGGGAAAGGAGTTACATCAGGGCTGTATATTGTCACACTTAACTTATTTAACTTAAATGTAGAGTACATCATACAAAATGCCTGGCTGGATAAATCCTAAGCTGGAACCAAGATTGCCAGGAGAAATACCAACAACCTCAGGTATGTAGATGATACCACTCTAATGGCAAAAAGTAAAGAGGAACTAGAGTCTTTTGATGAGGGTGAAAGGGGAGAGTGAAAAAGTTGGCTTAAAACTCAACATTCCCAAAATTAAGATTGTAATATCTAGTCTCATCACTTCATGGCAAGTAACTAGGGGAAAAGTTGAAATAGTGACAGATTTTATTTTCTTGGGCTCCAAAATCACTGTGGATGGCGACTGGAGCCAGGAAATTAAAAGACACTCCTTGGAAGAAAGTTATGACAACCTAGACAGCGTATGAAAAAGCACAGACATCACTTTGCCAACAAAGGTCCATATAGTCAAAGCTATGGTTTTTCCAGTAGTCAGGTACAGATGTGAGAGTTAGAGTATAAATAAAGTTGAGCACTGAAGAATTTATGTTCTTGAACTGTGGGACTGGAGAAGACTCTTGAGAGTCCCTTGGACAGCAAGGAGATCCAACCAGTCAATCTTAAAGGAAATCAGTCCTGAATATTCATTGGAAGGACTGATGCTGAAGCTGAAGTTCTAATACTTTGGCCACCTGATTCGAAGAGCCAATTCACTGGAAAAGGACCCTGATTCTGGGAAAGATTGAAGGCAAGAGAAGGAGATGACAGAGGATGAGATAGTTGGATGGCATCACTGACTCAATGGACAGGAGTTTGAGCAAACTCCTGGAGATGGTAAAGAATCATGAACCCTGGTGTGCTGCAGTTCATGGAGTTACAAAGAGTTGGACATGATTTAGTGACTAACAACAATCTATCACAAAGAAGTTTTTGGCATTTCTGAACATATCACACTCTTTTTAAAAACCATCGTGTTTCAGAAACTCTTCCCACACTTCTTCTGACTAAATTTTTACTCATTCTCTAATACCAGCCAAATCTCAACTCTCCCGTGAGTCCTGTTCCAGCTCATCAGACAGAATCATTCACTAAAGCTACACTCCTCAGTTTAAACAGTCCTTTTCCAGGCATATTTTGGCTATCATCATGGCCATAGTCATTTTAAGTTTATATATCTGACCTGCCATTTTAAACTTAAATCTCCATGTCCAACACAGCACCCAATGGAGAATGGTTGCTCTACTGATGTTTACACAATGAATGAGCTATTCATTTAAAATACTTGATACCCTTTTTATAAGGAAAAAAAAGCAAATTTTTTAAAGCACAGATGAATAGGGTTGGGATGGATCACTGTAAATGAAAAAGATTGAGTTGTTCTCCTGCTCCAACTAAGTAAACTTAGAAATTAAGTTGGAAGAACTTTTGGCACAAGAACTGCATTTTCAGAATTATCAGTTACACTTACAACTCCCCTCACCACCACAGAGCTCACAGCTACAATTCTACTGCATAAGCCACAGTCACCACCCAAGATACTTTCCTAATGAGGAAAAAAAAAAGTTTTCTGTTGGTTCTGATGTTGAGGAAGGATTAAATTCACCCAGTGCTTTACCATGACCCTCAACCAAAGACATTCCCATCCTATTATAGCTGTTCTGCAATTATACAAGCTAATTTGCCTAATAACAACTTCCTATAAAGATCTGTATGTATTTGCATACATCTGTATGAGAGGAAGGGAGGGTTGAGGAGAGGCACAAGGAAATAACCAAAATCTTAAAAGGAAGTTGTTCTTCTCCGTTATCCTATTTTACTGACAGAAAACAACTGACCCTGAGAGAAACCGAGTAACTTTGTCAAGCAGACTCTGAACCTGGACTCTCTCACAACCCACAGACTTTTAACATCTTTCCACGTGGCAACACCTACTGCCTCCTGTTCTTTATTCTTTCACTGTTATCCTAAGACAACCTAAGTCCTATGAAACTCAGAGCTTGCAAGAAATATCCAAGGGAGAGGGCAGGACGAATCGAGAGAGTAACATTGACACACAGACACTATCACAGGTAAAACAGATACCTAGTGGGAAGCTGCTGTATAGCACAGGGAGCTCAGCTCAGCACTCTGTGATGACCTGGAGGGGTGGGAGGGAGGCCCAAGAGGGAAAAGATACATGTATACAAAGAGCGGATTCAAGGGCTTCCCTGGTGGTTCAGACAGTAAAGAATCTGCCTGCAATGTGAGAGATCCAGGTTCAATCCCTGGGTCAGGAAGATCCCCTGGAGAAGGGAATGGTACCCACTGCAGTATTCTTGCCTGGAGAATTTCATGGACAGAGGAACCTAGTGAGTCAGACACAACTGAGTGACTAACACTTTCACTTTTGGAGAGGGGGGGGCTTACCAGGTGGTGATAGTGGTAAAGAACCCACCTGCCAAGACAGGAGACATAAGAGATGAAGGTTCGATCCCTGGGTTGGGAAGATCCCCTGGAGGAGGGCATGGCAATCCACTCCAGTATTCTTGCCTGGAGAATCCAATGGACAGAGGAGCCTGGTGGGTTACAGTTCATCGGGTCGCACAGAGTCGGACATGATTTAGCAACTTAGCACACATAGCTAATTCACATTGTACAGCAGAAGCTAACACAACACTGTAAAGCAATTATACTATAATTAAAATTTAAATTTTTTATTATTATTATTTTACTTTACAATATTGTATTGGTTTTGAAAAGAAATATCAGAAGATGCAATGAGAATCATGCTGCCACTCCCAAAAGGTCTGCTTCTTCTCATCACTCAATTTATTCTTGACCTTGAGAAAATCAACTTACTCTGGGCATCAACCAACCCAAAATAAAACAGGAATTGTTATTACAGCATCTTTACTAATGAGTCTGACTAAAACAAAGGAACACGTGTGTACAAATTTGTCTTTTAGACCAAAATGGTTGCTAAGGACTAGACTTGCTTCTGATTTAAAGTGGTCAGTTTTGATTAGTGCATAATCTCAGTAATCAATGACTCACAGATATAAATAAATTCATTTTTAATTTCCTGTTTGTAGCTAAATGTATACATCAGAACAAACTAAACAAACGGACACATTTTAACATCTTTAATCTATTGGATGTGGGGCTCCAGTAATTCATATTTCCCTGATCTGAGCAAAAAAAACAGCTAAGTCTCAGAAGTGAGAAACATGTTCTGGGAAAAAGCAGATATGAAATGTTTTCACTTTTATAAATGACTTGCCTGTTCAGTTCTCTATTATATATTAAATGGCTCCTCTGATTTGAAGAACTTTCAAACTGAATCTACAAGCCGGCAGTATTGCCCAATATAAACAGTCACTCGACAGGATGAAAAAAGTCATTCCATCTTCTCTTTAATCTTCATGCTTCCTTCTCTGCCCTGTTCCATTTACAACACAGAATGAACTCTGGACTATCAAGTCTGGGCCCTTCTATAGCCCAGCACTTCTTCCAAGGCAATTCTGTGCATTTTAAACAGAGAGGAAATGAAAAAGCATACCACCACCAGCTGATTAACTGCCTATCAATATATTTAGATGTGCTTAATTTTTCCCACAGAATTCAGAAATATTTAAAATGCCCTCAGGGGATGCTCATAGCCAGAATCCCTTAAGGGAAGCAGCAGAAACACTTTGTAATCAATTCTCCCAAATTCCTAAGGAAAAGCCACCCTAACAAGCTAATAACATGTGGGAAGCCAGAAGACTGGAAAACTCCATCTAGCTAGTTTGGTTTTTGAAAGCTGCAGAGACTCCAAAGAACTCAGTGGCCTAATAAAATACCTGCCATTGGGGCTGATGGGTTTATGTCCTTGAAAATGCATTTTGTGATGACACAGATAGTTTCTGTATTTGAGTAACAGTATCTGAGCTTTCACCTAGCTTTGTCAGGGAATTATTTTGTTCCCAAACACCCCTTGGATCGATAGCAGCTCAATATCATTCATGATGAGTGCAGAAGTATTCTTTCACTTTTCTGGACTTGAAAGCTAATGTACATGAAAAGGTTGACTTCAACCCTATTAGTTCATAAAGGAATTAAAACAGAATTTTATATAGCTGATTCAGGCTGTCCAATTGCACCTAGCCTCCTGGCTCTATTCAAATGTCCCTCCCTACCTGTCTGTTGCATTTCTCCATTCCAGAATGTCTCCACTGCTTTCAAATCTTCACATAAATATATCCTCTTACCTTTAGCTCATCACTTCATCTTGAACATTTTTTTAAAGTAAATAGTCCATCTGACTGAAACTATCTCAATTTTTCATCTATGTAATAACTTTTCTTCATATGTAGGCATTCTATTTTTTCTCTTCTACCTCAGAATCTTCTTTCTTTTCTGGAACTAAACCCATTCTGATACCTGCCCTTTGCACATTTCTCAGAATCTTCCTTCTTCAACTCATTCTTCTCACCTGATTTTTAAACTTCTTCCTCACTCTTCTTTTTCTTATTAACAAGATCCATGTCTTAATTCCTCAGATCCAAAGCCTTCCCTTGACCTTGAACTCACTTATAAGTGACTATTTTCTCTCTCTTCAGATTCTTTTCTCACATTTACTTCCATTTTTTATGACAAGAGTAGGCCATTTTTTACTTAAAAATTATAAAATATTAAAACTCAAAGAAAAAATCAGATTGTTACCCAGTTATGAAAAGTGAAAGTCGCTCAGTTGTGTCCGACTCTGTGACTCCATGGACAGCAGTCCATGGAATTCTCCTGGCCAGAATACTGGAGTGGGTAGTCTTTCTCTTCTCCAGGGGATCTTCCCAACCCAGGGACTGAACCCAGGTCTCCCACATTGCAGGCAGATTCTTTACCAGCTGAGCCCCAAGGGTAGCCCAAGAATACTGTACTGGGTAGCCTATCCCTTCTCCAGCAGATCTTCCCAACCCAGGAATTGAACCAGAGTCTCCTTCATTGCAGGTGGATTCTCTACCAACTGAGGTATCAAGAAAGCCCTACTCAGTTAAAAACAGTACTATTTAAAGGTATTAAACACAGGAAAGTGAAAGTGTTAGTCACTCAGTAGTGTCTCTTTGCAACCCCATGGACTGTTGCCCACCAGGCTCCTTTGTCCATGGGATTCTCCAGGCAAGAATACTGGACTGGGTAGCCATTCCCTTATTCAGGGGATCTTCCTGACTCAGGGATCAAACCCAGGTCTCCAGCACTGCAGGCAGATTGTTCACCATCTGAGCCAATACATAAGCATATTTAATAAAACTAACCATATACTATGTTTCATTGACCAGTATTTATGACAAGTGACTTTCCATGCCCATAAAAGTAAATCTCTATCATTAAAATGATTGTAATTTATTTGACAGTATGAAGGATTAAAGCAAACCTCTGGTATTGGTCATTTGTTAGGTAACTAATTTTCCTATTATAAACAATGGCCGCAGTAAAGATTTTTGCCTGCATCTTTGCACACTTATGTGATGATAACCTTTGAGGATGTCCTTAAAGAAGAATCCTAGGAAACATTTTGAAAGCATAATACCTGTGAGTGGACTATTTGTCTCGCTATCAACATCTTTTCAACTGTATATGATAGGGGTTTAGTCATCACTGCTCTAACGGAATTACTCTCTCAAAATGAATTATGACATTTTAATTATCAAATACAGTGTTCAACCTAGTTTTAATCATTTTTAATGTCTATACACGAATTGACAATGATCATTCCTTTCCTCTTAATATTCTTTCTTCCCCTAATAATTTCCATGGCATTACTATCTCAACTCCACCTCTATCATTCTTTCCCTTTTCTGCCTATATGTCTTCTTCCCTCTTCCAAGTAAATGTAAGTCTTATTTCAGGAAGACTTTATTTTCTCACTTTATTCTTCCTAAATTGATAGTCTTGCCCACTCTCAGTTACAGCTGTCACCTTTGTTTTCCCCAAATCTTCATCTTCAGCCCAGTTTCATTGAGAATGACCTGCTCCCTCCTAGACTGATTTACCCTTACATCCCATTAATAAAAAAAAAATAACAGGTTTAAACTCACTTATACCCTCTTAACTTGCCCGTCGTTCTGGAGTCCCTGGTGCTGTTGATATCTCTGTCAACCCCACAAATTTCCCCACCACTTTGCAAAAAAATGATCACCAAGCATCACTGCTTTTGCCTGAGTGTATTTTCCTTGACGTGCTGCTAGACAAAATGATGCTCTCTGCCTCCTGTGGTTCTTTTCCCGCATCCTCATGGATGGGAGGAATATCAAGGACCCTGTTTTCCTCAGTAGTCCACTTGCAACTCCAGCTCACTTAGGATGCACTGAATTCAGATGATGATAAGGCTGTTCCTCTGAATCTCTCCTCTCTGTACTCACCCTCCTCAAGTTTCCCTAGGATGGTGAGAAAGCCCACTAAGAGGATTATGGAAAATCTGAGATCCTGAGATCCTCTGAATTCTCAGCTCCCAGATCAGGAACAAGAGAGCATTAAGAGGACTATGTGAACCCTTGGGGAGGAAATTTTGTTCTGGTTTGGTTTTCATTTTGATTTTGATTTGCGTCTTTCTGCCAAAGTCAAAAAATGAAGAGAGGCCCCTCTGCGGAGAGAACAGCAGCAGCAGCACTGACTGATCTGATGACAGCATTGGCAACAGCCTTCGTGCAGGCAGCTGGCAGGGGGTGGGAAAGGTGCCAGTGCTGGAAGATGCTGCCACGGCAACCCTGGTGCAAGCGGCAGTGCTGGCATGGGTGGCCTCGCATTGGCAAAGCAGCAGCGTGAAATGCGCAGGAGGCTAGGAAGACAGGCAGTGGCCTTGGCAAAGGCAGAAGCAGTGGTGGGGAGAGCTGTATGATGAAAGGAACTTGGTGCAATAACAAAGCCCAGGAAAGAACACGTCATCTCCCCAAGTCCAGAATCTCAGATTCTTCCATGCAGCAATTCACCGACCTTGGTGTCCCTTACACACGTTCCAAGCCTGAAATGCACACAGGAACAGCAAACAAAATGCCAGAAGCCATGCTGAGAGTCAAGACCATCCGAACTGGCACAGGATTTCCAGCGCACAGAGTGAAATTACTTCAAAAGTAGGAGTCAATTAAGATGTTGAGATGAAAAGCAACATTTCACATGAGATCGATATGCAGACACTGGGTTTTATTATTTGATTCTCCAGTAACAAAGGGCTGAAATGAACCAATACACACCTCTCCTCCCATTCAACTGACCAGAGGCAAGAAGATTCGGCAAGCTCCAATTTTCTTGAAAATAGCTTACTCTTTCCAAATCCTTTAATAAATATTCAGGAGACAGAGTTCATCGACAATCCCCACCCTCAGATGTGAAGCTAATTAGCTGCTGATACCTAAGCTTAGCATTTAGCTTTCTAGTACCAAAGAAGATTCTTTTAAAAGAAGTGTTTATTCTGAATGTAAATGATAAACTGAAAAGAACTATGGATTAAGACCTCAAAACTGTCCTCTCAAAGGGCTCTCCTTTTTTTTTTTTTTTTTTATCAAAAGACAAAGGAGATAAATAGGAAATGAAACTATGCGGGGGAATGAAAGATGGAGTCCTTGAGGAATTATGTATTTCTTGCTATGTTTTAATGCTGTTGGCGATTTAAGCTGCTCGTTTCCCACTCAAAGATTTTAAATAAGCTCATCTAAAACCAAGGAGCCAAAAAACTTTAATAATTTAAAGATTACCTTCCCAAAAGAAGGACTTCATCCCACTCACTCAGCTTTCCTTCCCTATTGTGCATTATTTCAAGACAAAATTTGATCTCTTTGGGCATTCAACTATGGTCGCAGACTTGCACTGCTGTTTGCACTTAATCCCCAAAATAAACTCAAGAAACTGCTGTAGATCAAGGTTGTTCTGCAGGGGAAAAGTCGTCTACGTAGGGTACAATTTGTTTCATTACCATCCTGCAGTTACAACAACAGATGATTTTGTTCATCAGTATTGCCACTGTGACTTCCATCAGGCAACATCGACTGGAACCAAGAGAAGACAGACTCTGCCTTCATATACATCTTTTACTTTATTTATTTTATGAAACTTGGAAAACTAATTGGTTTGTTTTCCTATTAGTCTTTCTCACTTGAGAGGAATTCTTATTAAGGCCCTGAATTGAACACTATTCAGATTAAGAATCCTGTGAAAATTCAAGCTATGAGGTTTGCATTTAAGGAATCTGCAGCACCAATATTTCTCCAATAGGCTTGAAGTTCATCAAAAGTCATGAGTCCTACCAAAACCCACCCTGTGCTTTGTCTTTTTTTTTTAAGATTTATTTTTTGATATGGACCATTTTTAAAAGTCTTCATTGAATTTGTTACAATATTGCCTGCATTGTTTACACTCTGGTTTTTTGGCCACAAGTGATGTGGGATCTTACCTCCCCAATCACAGATCAAACCCACACCCTCTGCATTGGAAGGCAAAGTCTTCACCACTGAACTGCCAGGGAAGTCCCGTGCTTTGTGTTTATACCAAGGAGACCCATTAGTTGCCACTCTTATGACTCTATACACACCAAGATCTTATGAAACAACCCAAACGAACTTTTTGGTCAACCCAATACAATGGCTATCTTTTACAAGAATTTCAGTGATCAGCTCTAATTACTACAATTAGATAAAAGTTTTAAAGGTCAGAAACAAAACATCAGAACTGTTTGGTCTATAGAAAATAACCAGTTAACTTGCTTTTTTCCCATTACCAATCATTTACTATCATATAGCAACAGCCTCAGAAAGCTCATGAGTCCCTTAAAATGAATGGAAATGTATGCATACAGCCCAAACACTCCTATGTCTTTGCAACTCAACATCAAAGTGTGTATCATATCAAGGGAGTTATGCTTTAATGGGGCACGTCTCCCACTGAAAGCTTAGCTGTGGAATGTCACTAGAAGCCTACACGTCTTCTGGCAGTGACCAGAATCTTCTCCTATCCCTGAGGTTTTCTAGAAGTCAAGGAAAATAAGTTTACAAGAACTTTATGTGTACTAAGTATATTACCCTTTCCATTCCTTAGATAATTGAGAACTATGTCTCCTACCAGCAAATTCATGTACTACAGTAAAATGTAGAAGAAAGCTATGCCTACCTCAATCATTAAGTCCATCCTCTGTAATGTTTCTGCTTAATTTATAAGAGTGTTGGGTCCTGCATGATTTACTGCAACATAGATCTATCAAAATAAAACTGAGAAGTCTTACAGTGCACTTGGTAGGAGGTAAAGATTTTTATTCTCCTACTGCAAACTAGCATCAAGAATTAATGATGCATAATTTGGTGGATGATTTACAATCTTACTAGTTTTTAGCATTCATTTAATAATATGCTGCAGCTTTGTCTGTCATCTTAAACACAACCCTGCCTTCCTAGATGTTGCAGGAGATGTCATATCTGGTTCAAATTAGGGAAACACAAAAGCTCTAGGAGGAGAAGATAATTATATATATCTGCTGTCTATATTGGAGAAGACAACGGCAACCCACTCCAGTACTCTCCCCTGGAAAATCCCATGGACAGAGGAGCTTGGTAGGCTGCAGTCCATGGGTTCGCAAAGAGTTGGACATGACTGAGCGACTTCACTTTCACTTTTCACTTTCATGCATTGGAGAAGGAAATGGCAACCCACTCCAGTGTTCTTGCCTGGAGAATCCCAGGGACAGGGGAGCCCAGTGAGCTGCCATCTATGGGGTCACACAGAGTCGGACATGACTGAAACGATGCAGCAGCAGCAGTTGCCTATATAATACATATATACGGCAGAAGAAATGGAAGAGGATTTAAAATGGATATAAGACTCTGATAACAACCTCAGGGAAACTCACAGTTTTTAGTATTATCATAATTCATAATTTTTTTTTTAATTTACTCTTTTCCTTCCTGTTTAGTCTCATTCCACTGGAGCCCTGTATTGTCACAACCTCCAATCACACTTCTTTTGACTTGAATGTCTGTACAGTTTTTTACAAAAATGAACATTTACACAAAATCATATTTTTTAACAAATATATATTGAAATGGTTATTTATTTCTTCAAATTGATCATCTGGAGACAATGTTGTTGCTGCTGTTGTTGATGTTGCTGTTGCTGTTGTTTAGCTGCCAAGTCCTGACTGACTCTTTGTGACCCGATGGACTGTAGCACACCAGGTTTCTCTGTCCCTCACCATCTCCAGGAGTTTGCCCAAGTTCATGTCCATTGAATCAGTGATTCCATCCAACTGTCTCAACCTCTGTCACTCTCTTCTCCTTCTGCCTTCAACCCTTTCCAGTATCAGGGTCTCTTCCAATGAGTCAGCTGTTCGCATCAGATGGCCAAAGTATTGGAGTTTCAGCATCAATCCTTTCAAAGAATATTCAGGGTTGATTTCCTTTAAGATTGACCAGTTTGGTCTCCTTACTTTCCAAGGGACTCTCAAGAGTCTTCCCAGCAACACAGTTCAAAAGCATCAATTCTTTAGTGCTCTGCCTTCCTTACTGTCCAGTTCACACATCTGTACATGACTACTGGAAAGACCATAGCCTTGACTATACAGACCTTTATCAGCAAAGTGATGTCTTAGCTTTTCAACACACTGTCTAGGTTTGTCATAGATTTCCTGCCAAAAAGCAATCATCTTCTAATTTCATGGCTACAGTCACCATCCACAGTGATTTTAGAGACCACAAAGAGGAAATCTGTTACTGCTTCTACCTTTTCCCTTTATCTGCCATGAAGTGATCTGGATGCCATGGTTTTGTGTGTGTTAGTCAGTTGTGTCCAACTCTTTGCAACCCCATGGAATGTAGCCCACCAGGTTCCTCTGTCCATGGAATTCTCCAGGCAAGAATATTGGAGTGGGTTGGCATTCCCTTCTCCAGGGCATCTCCCCAACACAGGGATTGAACCTGGGACTCATGAATCACAGGCAGATTCTTTATCATCTGAGCAACCAGGGAAGCCCATGATCTTAGTTTTTATAATACTGAGTTTTAAGCCGGGTTTTTCACTTTCCTCTTCCACCCTCATCAAGAGGCTCTTTAGTTCCTCTTTGCTTTCTGCCATTAGAGTGGTATCATCTGCATATTTGAGGTTGTTGATACACAGTTTAACAATGCAGGCATTATTCAAAATTCTTTAAAATCTCCCTTTGACATGGGCCTCAAAGTATACAACCTATTCTATTTATTAATATCTTGCTTGGGGGGAACAAATATTCATCTTTTGAAGCTATTCTATGCAGATCCTTTTGGATGATAATATTTGAAGTCTTCTATAAAATCAAATTTAGATCTATATACGAAACTACACATTTAGCTATTTTGGAGCATATACTATGAGAAAGGCTGGATAAACAAAAATGAATAATAGAGAGTCCTTGTGCCAGAAAAGCTTGTTGTCTGGACGGAGCGAAAGACATACAAATAGATCATCACAGCATCATACATCTGGTGCTGAGCACTCCGGGAACGCCCGGGGCCACTTAGCTCCACAGGAAGTCTGGAGCCTCCAGGTAAAAGTTTCCTGGGGATAAAGACACTTAAACTGAGACTTAGGGGATGAATAGGAATTAGATGAAAAAGGACAGAAAGTACATTCATAGCAGAAAAAATATTGCGTGATTAAAGTTGGCTTGATAGGTGGTGAAAACCATTTTAGAAGCTCAACAGCATGGAATGCAAAAGAAGGGTGAGAGAAATAATCAGCGGCTGAGGCATGGTGGGTGTGTTGTGGTGTTTTGGTGTTTTATGCATCTCTGTCTAAGGAGGTGGTTCTAAGGGCAAGCCCAGGAATGATAAGGTCAAATCTGCATTTTGAATAGCTCATGCTGAAATGATTCTTCACTTGGATCTAGGTTCTGGGATGAACAGCGTTGACAAACAATGAGAACAACAGTAGTGAGACCAAACTAGAGAGGATTAAAAGGCACTGAGATGCTGCCAATCAACTATTTCTCAGTAAATATAAAAATAGTATTTAACATATAAAATTAGCAGGTTATCACCACTGATTTGCTGGTGAGGAGGAAAAATAACTTTCCAGATTCTGTCATGAGGACTCACTGGGAGGCAGCTAAGAGAGATGGGAGAAGAGAGTTCTGCACGCAGATTTGAGTACCCAAAGCAGAAAGAAACCACCACCACCACCCAGAGAGAGAAAAACACAGAGCTGTCATTCTTCAGAGCATTCCTTAGAAACAAAGGTCATACTAGTCTTAGATTTGGTTTCAGCAAATGCAATGGAGAACAGAGAACTACCTGCCAATATTAAACAGCCACACTCTGAAATGGAGCAGAAGCTGATAGAAAATGAGGTTGAAAAAGAATATGAACTGGACCATAATAAAAACATCACCCCAAGAAGTATCTGCCACAAGTGTCACCAATTCCCTGATGAAGAAATACTGGATACGAAGACCAGAAACATGTTGCCTTACATCATTTCAAGTTTGCTAATTTCATATGTGTGTATGCACGTGTGTGTGCGTCCATGTTTAAGTGTCAAGTGTATGATTTCCTAATCTCAAGTTATGGTTTTCTACCCTTGTGGCTCTTGAACTGTTATAAAATAGCTTATATTCACATGGATATATCTGATACAGGAATACAATGAACTCCAAAACAAACTGGCAAGACGTCTGATGAACAAAGAGGCAAACCCAGTTGAGTATGCTTACTGTCATCCTATCTGTCCGGGTTACAACACACTGCAGAACCCTGGCTAAACAAGCATCACACCTGCCCACGTGTCTTACAGACTACTACAATCCTCTGCCAATGTCTAAAGAATAAAGAACAATACAAAAGTGAAGATTTACTTATAATCTCTCAATTACAAGCACTTATTCTTGTTCATTACTTGTTGTAATAAACATAGCTTTATCGATTTGAATTTGAAAGTGTGTATACATACAGTTCATGGAATTCTCAGGCCAGAATACCGGAGTGGGAGTCATTCCCTTCTCCAGGGGATCTTCCCAACCCAGAGATTGAACCCAGGTCTCCTGCACTGCAGGCAGATTCTTTACCAGCTGAGCCACCAAGGAAGCCTTTTAGTCGCTCTGTCGTGTCCAACTCTTTGTGACCTCATGGACTGTAGCCCACCGGCTTCTCTGCCCATGGAATTCTCCAGGCAAGAATACTGGAGTGGGTTGTCATTTCCTTCTCCAAGGGATCTTCCCAACCCAGGGATCAAACCTTGGTCTCCTACACTGCAGGCAGATTTGAGTTTAGCCATTGTTTAATCGTTTTTAAAATTATTTATTCTAAATTGGACGGTAACTGCTTTACAATAGTGCATTGCTTTACAATACAGCCGATCCCCACTGGCTATCTAATTTACATATGGTTTCATGCTATGCTCTCCATTTGCCTCACCCTCTCCTTCCCTCATGGTGTCCACAGCCTGTTCTCTAAGTCTGCATCTCCATCATTGTTGTTTAGTCACTAAGTCATGTTCGACTCTTTTTGCGACCCCACGAACTGTAGCCCACCAGGCTCCTCTGTCCATGGGATTTCCCAGGCAAGAATACTGGAGTGGGTTGCCATTTCCTTCTCAAGGGGATCTTCCTGACCCAGGGATCGAACCCACATGTCCTGCATTGGCAGGTGGACTCCACTGCTACCCTGCAAATAGGTTCATCAATATCATCTTTCTAGATTCCATATATACACATTACTATACCATATTTGTTTTTTTCTTTCTTACTTACTTCACTCTGTATAATAGGCTCTAGGTTCATCTACCTCATTAGAACTGACTTAAGTATACTTCTTGTTATGGCTGAGTAATATTCCATTGTATCTATGTACCATAGCTTCTTTATCTATTCAGTGTCAATGGACATTATTAAATCATTTTTAATAGTGCATGAAAACACATTCAAAGCACTTTATTTTGAAAGTTTCTCTCTCATAGGTATCAAGGAGCCAAAATAACTTATTCCTAAATATACATTTTTAAAAATCTACTTATTTTGAAGTTACTTAGTATTTTCACACAAGCTATGACAGGTTATCAAACCACTTCAGATATTACCTAGGTGCAAATTTTGTAATTATATCATAAGCAAAATACTTTCAGGAAATTAAGGAAAAAAAAGCACAATGATGGTAAACTTTAGATTGAGAAATATTCAATGTAAAGGGAATTTTTGGTAAGTTGATGTCAACTCATCACTACTGTTCATTTAGGGGAACTGCATTATAAAAATTTTGAGGAGTTGTTTGATAAAAAGAAAATATATTTGTGAGCACCCCAAACACATGAAAAGGTTAGAATGAAAATTTCAGTTTAAATAACCAAGAAAACAAAATCTTATCACAAGCAAGGAGGATCTAAGTAGAAGCAGCAGCCTTCAGCTCACAGCCCTAAAAGGTTGATTACCAGTGGACTGTACCTAGAAGACATCTCACAAGCAGAATAAAGACATGGAACATAAAACTTATATATGGGATCTGAGTTGTAACATGAATGAAGAGGCAAGGAATCAGTAAGTATGTGGATAAATCTACACAACATATTGTCTGGATAATACAACAGTGGTGATCCCTGATGAGCATGATTAAAAAAAAAAAAAAAAAAAAACTAGAAAAAATTTAAAATAGACCAAAATAGAATATATATCAGAGCAGAAAGATCTGAGTTAAAGTATTATACAGACTTTATTTGAGGGCAGGGTTGTGTGCTGATTTTAGGGTAAATATTATAAGATCAGGAAAAGAGTAGATAAATTAATATTCTGATTATAGAGAAATAGAATGAGAAAAAGTTATCTTAAGATGGTGAAAAAAGGAGAGAAAAAAAAATTGGAAGGACAAATAGTCTATTTCAGAACGGAAAAGACTTGAAATGTTAACCAAAAAAGTTGACTTATATACAAATATATTTAAAATAAATAACCATTACCAGATATAAAAGATAGTATAGAGACAGCTGCTGAAATAACCAGTAAAATACGATCTTAAATATAAGTAAGCTTAATAATACATTATGAAGCATAGAAAGCCAAAGCTGACAGAACCACAACAAAAAAACACATTATCCTTTATAATGAGAGACAAACATATACTGCTCAGCAATGATGAATTAAACAAACCAAAAAAAGAAAGATATGAAACAAAAGATAGACTTAACTTATAAGCTTTATGAAAGCATATAAATATACAACTATATATTTATCTGTCAATGCAATGCAAAATAAAAAGACTGTTTTCCAATAAAATATTTCAAGCACATACACATAAAATAGGTCTTCCCTGGTGGTTCATGTGTAAAGAATTCACCTGCCAATGAAGGATATGTGGGTTTGATCCCTATGTTGGGAAGATCCCCTGGAGAAGGAAATGGCAACCCACTCCAGTATTCTTGCCTAGAAAATTCCATGGATAGAGGAGCCTGGTGAGCTACAGATGATGGGGTCGCTAAAGAGTCAGACACAACTGAGTAACTAAACACCACCACCACATATAAAATATTGCCAAAAATAGTTGAAGTATTCAATCCTTAATTTAATGTAATATTTAATTTTTAAAATAATATCAAGCATTCTCTGACATCAAGGCAATTTTGTGATGTCACTAACAAAAAATTAATGAAGTATACATGTTTACAAATTAAGACATTCACTTCTAACTCATGGTTCAAAGGAAAACTTGTAAGAATAATGCTATGAAAAAAAAAAGAAAAAGAAAAATGCTATGGACTGAACTATATCCCCCAGAATTCACATGTTGAAGCCACCCCACAACGTGGCACGATTGGGAGACCAAGGCCTCAGAAGAAGAATGAAGTTTAGAAAAGGTCATGAAGGCATGGCTCTCATGATGGAATTAGAGCCCTTGCAAGAAGGGAACTTGTTCTTCTCTCTCTGCCTAGTGAGAACACAGCTCTGAGGTGGTAGACAGGAAAGAAGTCCTCACCAGAAAGTGACCATGCTGACAACCTTAACTCAGACCTTTGGTCTCCACACTATGACACAGTAAATTTCTGTCAGGAAAGTTCGGTTTAACCCTCTCAGTCTATGATATTTGCCAGGCCAAGCAAATGAAGATATTTAGAAAACATTTGGAAATGAATGATAAAATTCTACATATTGAAACATTTGGGATGCAGGTAAGGAAATGGTAAGGGAATTAACCATCCTAAACATTTAGATCCTATTTGAAAGGTTGAATTAGCAAGTTATGCATTCATATTGAGAATTGAGAACAGGACTCCTTCAGAAAAAAAGAAAAGGTACAAATAATATTAGAAGTCAAAGCAGGACATTAGTAAGATGCTAGAAGGTTAAACAAAAAAAAATTATTGTAAATGATAGTCTGCCAATAAATTTAAGTAGATAGATAGATAAAATACACAAATTCCTGGAAACAGTAACTTGTAACTCACCATCAGGAGATGAGAAGGGAGGACAGAGGTCAGGGTATTTGTTACTTCCTCCACAATTACTGTCTTCTATCCTGCCTGGCAGCCACCGGTCACTGAGGGGACCCTTCTCTTTTCTGACCACAGCTGCCATCGGGCCATCACCTCCTGCGGCTGGAGCTATGGTTACAGCTTTCTCCAGGATTCCACATTTTCTTCAAGCCTAGGGATAGAACTACTCTCTGCTCTGCTAACTGTAGAGCACTCTACTGTGACTGGGTGATTTTCCTGTCCCCAACGTTTCAATTAGTACCTTCATCAAATTTCCTTCATTTTTCCACTTAAGTGAACCATCTCTTTCCTGTAAGACTGTGAATGACAAAGTGTTTTAACACTAACTTTTCTTTCACATGAGCTTTTCTCTGCTCTAGGACTAAAGAGGTACTTGGGGCTTAGAATACCCAAGAACTGTCCTGTTGTGAGTTAAATTCAATCATCAAAAGAATTAAATATCTGAGTAAAGGTTTTAAGGAAATATTTTAGCACAGATATTATGGCATGTAATTAATATGAGATATAATGTATGATTAGGGAAAAGGAGAATTTAAATGTGTATTTCCCCAGAGAAGGAAAAGGCAATGTACTCCAGTATTCTTGCCTGGAAAATTCCATGAACAGAGGAGCCTAGTGGGCTACAGTACATGGGGTTGCAAAAATGCCTGTTTTAATTGCTTTACCTGGATAAATTATAATTCAAGAATGAGACAAAAAGATACTCAGTATCACTAATAATTAGAGGAATATAAATTAAAACTACAAGCAAGTATCACCTCACACTGGTCAGAATGGCCAGTATTAAAAAATCTACAAATAAAAAATGCTAGAGAGGATGTGGAGAAAAGGGAACCATCTTACGCTCATGGTGGAAATGTAAATTGGTACAGCCACTATGGGGAACAGTATGGAGGGTCCTTGAAGAACAAAATATAGAACTATGATATAATCCAGCAATACCCCTCCTGGGCATATACCCAGAGAAAACCATAATTCAAAAAGATAAATGCACCTGATGGTCATTGCAGTACTATTTACTACAGCCAGGACATGGAAGGAACCTAAATGTCCACCAACAGAGGAATGGATAAAGAAAATGTGGTACATATATACAATGGAATATTAATGAGAGGGTAACAGGCAGGAAGGCCAGGGGTCTCCAAATGGAGGAAATAGCCTGCAAGTGTCAGATATTTTTATCTCTCTTAAGAGACAGGAGGAAAAAAACTAGCGATGTTTTTTTCCTTCTCTATACAAATTTAAAAGGAGGTTTCTCTTAAAATACTGTGTTGCCATAATGACACCTGGTTTCACCTGAAGTTCACTATTCTCAAACCTTGAGATAACCAATGCATTTTTTTATGGAAATGTTTGTCTTAAGCTATGCTAAAGTACTATGCATTTACCCCAAACTCTGTCTTCAAGTTGGTTCCGCCTAAGGGCTCAGAACCTACTTGACAGACCAGTATGTTATACTCAGATATTGTTCCCCTAATCTATGTAAATGAAACTATTTGTATGGTAATCTGTCCTTCTACAAGATTCAAATTAATCATTTTATGGCCTAGGATGAATCGCCTGGTGTCAAGATTATCCCAAAATGCATCTTATGGGTGAGGGGCCTGGTATCATTCTGAGTTTTAAGACATTCCTTTCTTTGTGTGTGTGTGTGTGTGTGTGTGTGTGTGTGTGTGTGTGTAATAACGTTTTATTAAAGTATAAAGGAGACAGAGAAAGCTTCTGACATAGGCATCAGAAAGGGGAGAAAGAGTACCCGCTTGCTAGTGTTAACAATGAGGTTATATAATCCAAAGAATGTCTGGAGGTTCCCTTTCTTTCATTAACAGACTGCTAGTGACTATATAACATCCAGCTGAAGACTAGCAGAGGGGTACTCTTTCTGCCCCCTTCTGATGCCTATGTCAGAAGATTTCTTTATCTCCTTTATACTTTAATAAAACTTTATTACACAAAAGCTCTGAGCGATCAAGCCTCTTCTCTGGCCCCGGATTGAATTATTCTCCTCTGGAGGCCAAGAATCCCGGCATCTTTTCGTTCAGCAACAACCTTTCATTACTCAGCTACAGAAAAGAACAAAGTAATGCCATTTGCAGCAACATGAAACCTAGAAATTGCTGTACTGAGTAAGTTCACTTCAGTTCAGTTCAGTCACTCAGTCGTGTCTGACTCTTTGCGACCCCATGAATCACAGCATGCCAGGCCTCCCTGTCCATCACCAACTCCGAGAGTTCACTCAGACTCACATCCATCAAGTCAGTGATGCCATCCAGCCATCTCATCCTCTGGCGTCCCCTTCTCCTCCTGCCCCCAATCCCTCCCAGCATCAGAGTCTTTTCCAATGAGTCAACTCTTCGCATGAGGTGGCCAAAGTACTGGAGTTTCAGCTTTAGCATCATTCCTTCCAAAGAAATCCCAGGGCTGATCTCTTTCAGAATGGAATGGTTGGATCTCCTTGCAGTCCAAGGGACTCTCGAGAGTCTTCTCCAACACCACAGTTCAAAAGCATCAATTCGTCGGCGCTCAGCCTTCTTCACAGTCCAACTCACACATCCATACATGACCACAGGAAAAACCATAGCCTTGACTAGACGGACCTTAGTTGGCAAAGTAATGTCTCTGCTTTTTAATATGCTATCTAGGTTGGTCATAACTTTCCTTCCAAGGAGTAAACATCTTTTAATTTCATGGCTACAGTCACCACCTGCAGTGATTTTGGAGCCCAAAAAAATAAAGTCTGACACTGTTTCCACTGTTTCCTCATCTATTTCCCATGAAGTGATGGGACCAGGGCCATGATCTTTTTTTCTGAATGTTGAGCTTTAAGCCAACTTTTTCACTCTCCTCTTTCACTTTCATTAAGAGGCTTTTTAGTTCCTCTTCACTTTCTGCCATAAGGGTGGTGTCATCTGCATATCTGAGGCTATTGATATTTCTCCCGGCAATCTTGATTCCAGCTTGTGTTTCTTCCAGTCCAGCATTTCTCATGATGTACTCTGCATAGACGTTAAATAAGCAGGGTGACAATATACAGCCTTGATGTACTCCTTTTCCTATTTGGAACCAGTCTTGTTGTTCCATGTCCAGTTCTAACTGTTGCTTCCTGACTTGCATACAGATTTCTCAAGAGGCGGGTCAGGTGGTCTGGTATTCCCATCTCTTTCAGAATTTCCCCACAGTTTATTGTGATCCACACAGTCAAAGCCTTTGGCATAGCCAATAAAGCAGAAATAGATGTTTTTCTGGAACTCTCTTGCTTTTTTGATGATCCAGCGGATGTTGGCAATTTGATCTCTGGTTCCTCTGCCTTTTCTAAAACCAGTTTAAACATCAGGAAGTTCACGGTTCACATATTGCTGAAGCCTGGCTTGGAGAATTTTGAGCATTACTTTACTAGAGTGTGAGATGAGTGCAATTGTGCGGTAGTTTGAGTATTCTTTGGCATTGCCTTTCTTTGAGATTGGAATGAAAACTGACCTTTTCCAGTCCTGTGGCCACTGCTGAGTTTTCCACATTTGCTGGCATATTGAGTGCAGCATTTTCACAGCATCATCTTTCAGGATTTGAAATAGCTCAACTGGAATTCAATCACCTCCAGTAGCTTTGTTCATAATGATGCTTTCTAAGGCCCACTTGACTTCACATTCCAGGATCTCTGGCTCTAGATGAGTGATCACACCATCGTGATTATCTGGGTCGTGAAGATCTTTTTGTAAGATCTTTACTTACTGAGTAAGTTAGAGAAAGACAAATATCATATGATAGTGTTTATATGCAGAATCTAAAAAAAAATGGTACAAATGGACTTACTTACAAAACAGAAATACTGCAGACATAGAAAAGAAACTTATGGTTACCAGAGGAAAGGGAGAGAAGGGATAAGTTGGGAGACTGGGACTGACATAACACACAATACTACATACAAAACAGATAACTAATAAGGACCTACAGTATAGCATGAGGAACTCTACTCAATGCTCTCTAATAACCTAAGGGAAAAGAACCTAAAACGAGTAGATATACATACATGTAAAACTGACTCACTTTACTATACACTTGAAACTAACACAGCATTGTATATCAACTATACTTCAATAGATCCCTGGTGGCTCAGGTGGTAAAGCATCTGTCTGCAACGCGGGAGACCCAGGTTAGATCCCTGGGTTGGGAAGATCCCCTGGAGAAGGGAATGTCTACCCACTCCAGTAATCTTGCCTGGAGAATTCCCTGGACAGAGGAGCCTGGTGAGCTATATATTCTGTGGGGTTGCAAAGAGTCAGACATGACTGAGCGACTAACACACACATACTCCAATAAAAATATTTTTTAAAGGAATAACATTATAATAAAGAATGATTAGGGAAAACTTCGGAGAAGGCAATGGCACCCCATTCCAGTACTCTTGCCTGGAAAATCCCGTGGACGGAGGAGCCTGGTAGGCTGCAGTCCATGGCGTCGCTAGGAGTCAGACACGACTGAGCAACTTCACTTTCACTTTTCACTTTCATGCATTGGAGAAGGAAATGGCAACCCACTCCAGTGTTCTTGCCTGGAGAATCCCAGGGATGGGGGAGCCTGCTGCGCTGCCATCTCTGGGGTCGCACAGAGTCGGATACGACTGAAGCAACTAAGCAGCAGCAGCAGCAGCAGGGAAAACTTGGGAGTTTACCAGCCACCAATACCTTCTGAAGAAAACAGTAAAGGCTGACTTTTGATAGGAAGGAAATTGAACCTGGAAGAAGGAAATGGGATGCAGAAGACAATGGAACACTAGGAAATGGTAAGCCTGTTAATACAGGTATGTAACTGTTAACTGTTTAAGAAATGAGAAACGATTTCATATTTTAAATAAGGTAGAATTAAAATACTCAATAAAAATAGCACGGAAGGTAGGGAGGAAGTTTGGAATATGTGTATTCTTAAAGCTCTTGAACTACTGAGATGAGGATGCAGATGGTGATGTATGGTACATTTTGTTAAGTCAAGAATGCAGGCTTAAGTTCTAAGGAGAAACACCAAAATCAATCACTCTCAAACCTCTACAACAGTACAATAGGGAACGGATGTATGTGGAAAACCTAATTACTCCACTAAAATGCAGGAAAGAATTTTTCTGAAAGAATAAAAAGCATAGCTAGGAAAAAAAGCATGGTTGAGATTATACAATAAGACTGAGAAATAAATATGCAAACACACTAAATTTAAACAGATTAAATTTTCATTGGAATGACACAGATGTTCCAGATACATAATAAGAAGGAAATGACAACCCACTCCAGTGTTCTTGCTTGGAGAATCCCAGGGACGGGGGAGCCTGGTGGGCTGCCGTCTATGGGGTCACACAGAGTCGGACATGACTGAAGTGACTTAGCAGCAGCATTCACATACTATATACAAAAAAATAAGTCAAAAAATTTGAAAATGAAGTAATGGGGGAAAAAATACATATATCTGTTATCACATAGTCCCACTGTACCTATACATATAAGTGTCTCAAGACATACAAAACATGAATGTAGAAAACTAAGAAAATCAGGCAAACTCGGCTTCTTAATGCTAGGCAGGGTCCCAAAACTAAGGTCAGGCAAAGGCTACAGCATATAAGATACGACACAGGGAGCTACACATCCCTGCTCTCGGGACTGTCAACACAGAGTCACCGTCCAGGGCAATCCACTGACCTGCCAGAGACTAGCATGCTGAAGTCATTCAGTTAACACTAGTTCTCCTTTTCCTTCCCTTTTAAGGTAGACAGTACAGTACAGAAGCGAATTTTTCCATACATGGAAATAGCTTGAATATATAATCCTATCATGATTTCAAGACAAGTCTAAACCGAATTCATCTTTTGCCCTTAATTCTAGAGGAAAGGAGATAACTGTCCTCTTATTAAGATGAAGCTAAACTCATGACATGTCTGTTTTAACAATCTGCAGACTCCTGACCACCACCCCAGAGATGCTGGTCCAGTTCACCTCAGGGTTGGCCCAGAATAGGTGCAACCAACACCACCCAGATGATTCTAATGGGAGTTGTCTACTCACGCTAAGAAACACTAACTCAAAGGATTGACTCTGGAGGCAGACAGGCTTGTGGCCCAGATTTCTGACCTCACATTTCTATATAAAGAGAAGGGCCAATAACTGCTAGAATAAAGAAGAATGATTGTGGACATCAGATGAGTAAAATTTCACCTCCCTGACCTCATATTAGGGAATATTGATGAACAAAGTAAAAGAGACAGGACGGAAACAAGGTCAAAGGAGTTTCTGAAAGACCTGTCTTGCCTATCTCTATAGATTACAGTCAAGAGTGAGAAAAATAATTTTACTTGACACAATATACAGGCTCAATGTAGTTTTACCCTTTTACATTTTCATAAAACTCTCTCCAGCCAGAAGTAGTTATAAAAAGAATGTCCTGACTCCTTTTCTTTCATCGTCTTATCTTAAAAATGCCATATGGCATGAACTAAGATAACATGTAGGAAGCACTTAAAACTTACCTGCCACAGCAAATGTTACCATTCTCCCTCAATCTTTACTTCCCTTCAGAGGAAATGAATTCATTGAAGAGAAGGCTAATTAGAAAATCTAACTTATCAAACCTTATACTAAAGTCATGCACACTGAAATTGAGTCCTCCAACAATAACAATGAGGAAAATGATTGTTATTAATGTTGTTTACTCCCATAGATTTACTATTTGGAGATATCAGTTTTTGGTTTTTTTTTTTTGAGATACCAGTTTAAATTTTGATCAAACACACATGCCAACACCCAAATCTTAAGAGGAAAGGAAGTTCTAAAACCCAAAGAAGGGTTGGAATAGTACCAAAGGGAACACAGCAGTATTTACACATCAAAGCTTTTGCTCTATCAGTCTTTAAATCAGAAAATTGGAATTGAGAACTTTTAAGATGCTGTGAAAATAGTCTTTGGCTGGATCTAAAAAGAAAAATGGGAAGTAATCTGGACATTACAGGAAAGTAAAAAGCGTGCAGAAGTTTCCAAAAAGGAAAAAACTGTGAATAAATAGTCTCCTCAGAGGCTGCACGAAGGGAGTATAAAGGAGAAAATGAAATTATTCAATTGCTGTGGAGGTGACTTTACCAGAAGCTACAAGGATGGAAGGAGTTCCCCCATGAGCAACAGGACATCTTCCTTCATTTGGAGATAACCTTGTGTAGATCTCCATTTCAGGGCCTCCACTTACATCAAATTAGGGAAAGATTATTCCTAATGCTATTACTTAGGCAAATACTTTTGCCTTTTCACATAAAAGTCAAGTTTCAAACTAAATGACTAGACTATTCAATTCTTCCATGTTTATAATAAGATCATAAAGGACCCATAATCTTTACTAGATCAAAATTTACAAGATTTACAAGTTCTGATGTTACAATGACGCTACTAATTCAAAAGGTGATGGGGAGTGAAACAACAAAGAGATGAATTCCAGAAAATCTATTCTAAGAAGTAGAAAAGTTACCAGACAGGTTAATAAAGTAGAAAGCAGAGATTTCATTTTAATGTTTTAATAGAAGCTGACCAAAGAGCAGAAATCATGCCCTTGAGGAGTAAGACTGAGCTCTGTCTTCACTCTCACCTTCCATGCCTCACACAGACACACAGAGGTGCTAAATGACCACTAAAACCACGTGGCAACAAATGATCACATCTGGTCAAACTTCTCAAGGATCCCAGTTTCTACTCAACAAGCTACTTCTTTGTAAAACAGTCCTAGGAGCTAATGAGAATATGAGACAGTGAGTAAGAACACATGACTGAATGGGATGATAACACAACACACAGAAAAGCACGAACCATTCAAGAACAGAGGAGTGGAAAACAGTGAAGGTGAGAATGCTCCTGCCCAACAGAGATGCCGGGACCTTCCCCAGGGAGACATTCTGTTAAAACTGGCCTCTAAGAGCAGAAAGGCATTTTCACAGCTACGAGTAGAAGAGAAAAGGAAGAACAGCTCTCCAGTAGAAAGAGGACCGTGAGTGAAGACACAGAGGCAGAAGAACTGGAAGATTTAGATTACAGAAAGTATGACAGATAATGGCAGCAGAGTGTAGTGTGAAAAAGGTTGAAGCCAAATGGTGGCAGCTTCCTGTGCCAACAGGTGGATACACTGAATAAAAACCATAAGAAACATTAAGGATATTAAGTCAGCAGCCATGTATAAGGCAGACTAGACTGGAGAAGGAAATAATGGAAAGATATCTCTTCCTGTCATGCAGGTATAGGGATGAAGTAAGAAGGGCCAAGCCCCAGTTTACAATGAAATTTGGGTAGGAATTATTCACTAAAATGCCTCCAAAGATTCAGAAAAAGACTTTTTAATGCATTAAATAATTAAAAAAAAAAAAGACTGCTGCTGGAATCTTCAGTTTATTTAATAATCCTGAGACCTTGGAATGGGCTTCCCTTGTGGCTTCCCAGTGGGCTTCCCTTGCAGCTCAGCTAGTAAAGAATCCACCTGAAATGAGGGAGACCTGGGTTAAATCCCCGGGTTGGAAAGATCCCCTGGAGAAGGGAAAGCCTACCCACTCCAGTATTCTGGCCTAGAGAATTCTATGGACTGTATAGTCCATGGAGTCACATAGACTAGGACACAACTGAGCAACTTTCATTTTACTTCAAGACCTTGGAAGCTGTAATGAGACTCACAGTTAGTAACTGATTCTAACTGCGTGTTTTGCAGTAAGACAGATGTTATTCCATACATACACAGACACACACACAATCCAGTCTCAATGCGTTTGGCACTAGCTCTGTGTACCCACATATACTCACGTTTCAGACAACCTTAGAGAAAAGGGCTGTAAACCTGTACTTTTCAAGTCACTTAAAATTCATAGGTATACCCTCAAGAAACCAGTTAAGTCAGGAAGTATAAGACATGAACAATGGTCTGATACATCCTGGGATGAAGTGTTTCTAATGCAGCAAGACCCCCACAGAGGAAGAAAACAGGTCAAAATACACATTATAAACAGTAGCTTAGTGTGTGATGAATTGGTAAATATCACACAGTAGAAGTGGGTCTACTGCCCCTGGGGTGGAGATAATAAAAAAAAAAGGACTTACATCAACACCTAAATACTGGGTTGTCAAAATCCAGCCTTTTAATTAATGAGCTCATAAATGAGATTTTTGCCCAGAACACACTATGGCCTAACTTGGTAGTGTTCTTGTTTATTTTTTAAGTTGTATAATATACCACCGTATTGACTTGTGGTCTTACTAACTGGCAACATAGTACAAACCAAAAAAGGTGCTGCTGCTGCTAAGTCGCTTCAGTCGTGTCCGACTCTGTGCGACCCCATAGATGGCAACCCAGTAGGCTCCTCTGTCTCTGGGATTCTCCAGGCAAGAATACTGGAGTGGGTTGCCATTTCCTTCTCCAATGCATGAAAGTGAAAAGGGAAAGTGAAGTCGCTCAGTCGTGTCCCACTCTTCGCGACCCCATAGACTGCAGCCTACCAGGCTCCTCCGTCCATGGGATTTCCCAGGCAAGAGTACTGGAGTGGGGTGCCATTGCCTTCTCTGAAAAAGATGCTGGAAATTAGTTTAAGAATAAAGTAGAAAAGACAGATATTACTTTAGAATATACACACACAAGAATTAGACTCTCTTTTTTTAAGACAAATATGGTGATTGTATAAAAAATAAACAATGCCACTCACAAGTAGCAATTTAAGACAAAAATACACCGCAAATGAAAAGTGAGAGGAAAGTAAAAGATATATCAAGTAGCACCATAAAAAGTATGACAATATCTATATCAGAAAAAGTCAGATTCAAGGAAGAGGTATCATATGTCATAAAGAGGATTGTTGTGTATTAATAAAAATGAAATCTATAAAAATGATATGTCCTGATATATCAGATATATATATATCAGATACCATAACATTAAAGTATACAAAGCAAATGCCTTTTAAAAATGTCAAAAGCATACATCCTCTAGCAAAGACCAAGTGATCAGAAAAAAATCAACATGTAAAGAATTAGAAAACTACAACTAATAAAAATAATTTAATATATACTAACCTTTAAGAGGTCTAACTTTGAGCCCTACCAGCACCAACTATATTTCTTTTTAAAAGTCTAAAAAAATAAAAATAAAAAAAATAAAAGTCTATAAACATTTTTAAAATAATACATGAGTACAATAAGAAAAGGCTTCCTAGGTGGCTCAGTGGTAAAGAATCCACCTGCCAATGCAGGAGACACAGGAGACGTGGGTCCAATCCCTTGGTAGGGAACTTCCCCTGGAGTAGGAAGTGGCAACTCACTCTAGTATTCTTGCCTGGAAAATTCCACGAACGAATGAGCCTGGAGGACTACAGTCCATGGGGTCACAAAGAGTTAGACATGACTTAGCTGAGCACACACACCATAAGGAAACTAATCCAAAAAAAGATATACCAATGAAATAGAATAAAGAGCTTAATAAGATCCTAGTACTTATATAAAGGAAATTATTATATGACATTATAGTATAAAAGTGGCACTGCAAATCTGAACAGATAAATTAATGAATGCACAATTATTATTTTGGAAAAATAAACTGGATCCTCAGTTAATTTCAGATACAAAAAAATTTGATTAATGAGTTATGAATAAAAAATTAAACATAAAACACCAGAAATAAAAATTGGTGACTATTTACATTACATAGAAGTATCTTTCTGCCTAAAATTACCAAGGAATGATCTTTAAAATCTAGATTGATATATTTGGTTACATAAGATTCAAAAGTTTTGTTCAGGAAAAAACAAAGACAACTATACTTTAATAAAAAAATCAAAATTGAAAGGCAAACCACAGATCCAAAATAAGTAAGAAAAATATTAATATATATAGTATGTAAAGAGCTCTAATGAATAAGTTGCCAGCTATCCCAATATAAAATGAATATTTTATATTAATATAATATTATTTAATAATATTTACAGAGTGAAGTAAGCCAGAAAGAAAAACACCAATACAGTATACTAATGCATATATATGGAATTTAGAAAGATGGTAATGATAACCCTGTATGTGAGACAGCAAAAGAGACACAGATGTATAGAACAGTCTTTTGGACTCTGTGGGAGAGGGAGAAGGTGGGATAATTTGGGAGAATGGCATTGAAACATGTATAATATCATATAAGAAACAAATCGCCAGTCCAGTTTTGATGCAGGATACAGGATGCTCCGGGCTGGTGCACTGGGACGACCCAGAGGGATGGTACAGGGAGAGAGGTGGGAGGGAGATTCAGGATGGGGAACACGTGTACACCCGTGGTGGATTCACGTTGATGTATGGCAGAACAAATAAAATATTGTAAAGTAATTAGCCTCCAATTAAAATAAATAAATTTAAATAAAAAAATTATTACAGTAAAGCAAATTAAAAAAATTACATTGAAACTAGTGAAGTAGATAAAAATGAATTTGTGTGTTCATTCCTAAGTAAACAGAGTGCAAATCAGTGCAAGTTTCTAGGGAGAATTTTCCAAGTATGTATCCAAGGGTATGAAATGCAGATATCCCTTTTAGATGTAAATCTCACTTTTCTAAATTTATAATAAAACAATTAAGATGTGAATAAGACCTGTTTGTATAATAAGCTATTTCAAAAAATTAAGTCAACAAACTGAATCATTAATAGTATTCTGATAATTAAATTATAGTTCATTAATAGGAAGTACACTAAAGAGCCATCAAAATTATGCTACAGAAAAAAATATGATACTAGAAAACATATACTGAGACTGTGTTGGGCTTAGTCGCTCAGTCATGTCCGACTCTTTGTGACCCCATGGACTGTAGCCTGCCAGGCTCCTCTGTCCATGGGGATTCTCCAAGTGAGAATACTGGAGTAGGTTGCCATGCCCCTCTCCAAGGGATCTTCCCAACCCAGGGACTGAACCAGGGTCTCCTGCATTGCAGGGAGATTCTTTACCAGCTGAGCTATCAGGGAAGCCCTATACTGAGATTAAGAATATATAAATAATATAGGCATACATACATACACATAAACACATGTTGTATATTAACCCACTTAAGAGTATTTGGTGAATATAAAATAGCATATATCTAGTTTAACAGAATTTGTACATAACAAGCATGTAAGACAAGAAATTTTCACCAAAAAAATAAGTATTTTAAAATAAGGTTACACTACTTCTACGTACAGAAATACTATGCAGGCATTAAAAATACATCACAGAACCTCTGGTTGATTCATGTTGATGTATGGCAGAAACCAACACAATACTGTAATTATACTCCAATTAAAAATATATAATTTTTGTTAAAAGTACATCACAGAGAAACGTTCAATACTATGGAAAAAAATAACTTACGAAGTGTTGAAGAAAAACATCAGATAAAATCACACATGTGAGTGATTTTACAACAAAACACTGTTGTAAACACTTCAAAATAGCTAGATGGATAAATACAAAAATATTAACAGTGCCTACATGTGGACAGGAGAGATTTTGTAGCTGCAGAAAGTTTTATTTTTGATTGACAAGATATTCAACAATGAACATTATTCTGGTAGCTAGTCTTCTAATGAGAAAAGGATTTTATAAAAGCTATTTTTAGAATACCCAAGTTGCTTATAAGGCTAAATAAAACAATGTCTTCAAAAGCTAGTTCTATTGAGCCTATTTGTATAAAAACGACAGACTTAAGAGAATGAACTTATGGTTCCCAGAGGAAGAATGAGGGGAGGGATAGTCAGGGAGTTTGGGATGGACATGTGCACACTGCTATACTTGAAATGGATAACCAACAATGACCTATTGTACAGCACAGGGAACTCCGCTCTGTGATATGTGGCAGCCTGGATGCGAGGGGAGTTTGGGAGAGAATGGATACGTGTATATGTGTGGCTAAGTCCCTTTGCTGTCCACCTGAAACTATCACAATATTGTTAATCAGCAATACTCCAACGCAAAATAAAAAGTTTAAAGGAAAAAAATAAAAAAATAATAGCAGTGAATTATGAATGAAGTGACAGGTGAGCCTGACGTGCTGCAGTCCATGGGGTCACAAAGAGTCAGATACAACTTGGCGACTGAACAACAATGAATGAAATCATACTTCTAACCTAAAAAAAAATTCTTTATTAAACAAAATCTAATCGAGGCACAAAATAATGTTATTTTACTAGTGTAAGTGTTTTTATCAGTTCTATCTTATAATGTTTATCATAATGACAATGAGAACAATGATATAGTTACTGCTTTGATATATTACTTCCTCACTGTTGCTGTAACAAATTACCACAAACTCAGTAGCCAAAAGCAACACAAGTTTATTATACTACAGTTCTGAAGGTCAGAAGTCCAAAATAGGCCCCAGTGGGCTGAAGGCAAGGTGTCAGCAGGGCTGCAATCCTTCTAGAGGCTCTGGGGGAGAATCCATTTTCTTGCCTTTTTCAGCTTCCAGAGGCTGCCTGTCTTCACAGGCTTTTCCATCTTACAAATCAGCAATAGCTTTCTTCTTTCTTTCTCACACACATCACTCACTTCTCCTTCACACTTAAGGACACTCCTGATTACACTGGACCCATCTAGATAATCCAGGAGCATCTCCCTATTTTAAGGTCAGATGATTAGTGAGCAACCTTAATTCCATCTGCCACTTTAATCCCCTTGATCGTGTAAGGTAACATTCTCAGCTCCAAGATTTAGGAGGTGAACATCTTTGGGGGACTATCCTCTCTACCAGAGATGGCTGACCATAAATATTTACAATGAATGGACATTTGTTTCAATAACTCAATATAAATTGAAACCTTGCTAAGTGATGGAAACTATTCTATGTATTGAGGGTAAAAAAGCAAACAAAATAGAAATATTTCTTAAAAGAGCCAGACTTGTTCCAGTGTTAGTATCAGGCTTATTTTATTTCTGTTTTGCTTTGTATGCATGGTACAGAAAAAAAAAAATCCTGATTCTTACAGATGAGTGCTACTAATAACCTCAGAATTTAGTCACTCATTCAAAAAGTATGTATTGACTATCGCCCATGGACTGAGACCCATAAAAATGTACTTGGGGTTAAAAAAATAAACCAGAACAGTCTTTGTTCACATGCAGTGATGTAAAATGTGAAGGTTTGTGAATGAGATGACAGATGTTGCAAGTTCTAACCAGAGAAGTTAATATGCATAAAATATCTATAAAGAAATGTATTATTCTGGAAAGCCTACTTTGTGCCCTTCGGGCTTCCCTGGTGGCTCAGACAATTCGATCCCTGAGTCAGGAAGATCCCCTGGAGAAGGGAATGGCAACCCACTCTAGTATTCCTGCCTGGAGAATTCCATGGACAGAGGAGCCTGGTGAGCTACAGTCCATGGGTTCACAAAGTCAGACACAACTGAGCAACTAGAATTTTTCTTTTTCATTTTTTAAGGAATATTTTGAGAATGTGTGGTTACTGTATTTTATTTACATGTAGGTATAAATGCATGCATGTATCTATATATGTATAAATATCTATACATGTATATTAAAATGTATATACATATTGCCTAGTGAAAGCTGAACCAAACCCTTGAGAAAGTGCCACTAAAATTTTTATCATATAAATTTGCTCTGAAAGCCACTACTTCAATTAAATGGGATAGGTTTATTCTAATCTTAAAAGAAGAATTGTCATATAATGCTAGTAGAGGTTTTCATGCTTTCCTCTTTTTCTAAAAGTGTGATCTTCACTAGAGTTGGCTCCAGATATCCTTCTTCTGGGATGAGGACTGAGAATTCTTCAAGAGTGAGATTCTGTACAGAGCATTGAACCTTTAAAAATAGAATTTTGAACGAAGTTTTTTTTTTTTTTGAACGAAGTTTTGAAAAAAGAATTTGCCATCTTCCTTTATCTCCCTCATCAGAGTATCAATAACAAGGAATAAAGAGTTGGATGACAGTTTTATGTGCAGAGAAAATACCCCTACTTACTATTAAGAATCACTCAAATAGATTGGAGTTGAAAAGAAGGGTGACCATAGGTAAGACCATAGACATCTCAACCATGGACTCCAATTCTTCTGCCTCCCAGTTTGCTGGGAACTTTCCAGCTTTGAACCCTAAAAAATCCTACATCTAGGGAAACCCCTCAATCCCAAGAAAACTGGGATGATTGATAACTCTAATTCTGTTCCTGAACATTATGAGGAAGGAGAGAGAAACAGAAAAGAGAAAAGTAGAGTAGTCACAGCCCCCAATAAAAAAAAAAGAGGATACTGTGGTGGGCAGAGCTGCCACTTCCTAACCTTGAGCAAGACCCATTGGAATAATCATGGAGGGGCTCTGTGGTCAGAAAGCCTGAAGATCACTTTCTCCAGATGCCTCTCTCTCTGTCCAGGATTCAGAGAAGAAAGAGCAGTGCAGCAAAGGGCTTCCTGCAGACTCTGGAATGGACAAGAGAAGAGAGGACCAGTGGGCTGTAGGACCTATCAGATACTCAGACCTACAGCCAGTGGAAGCCAACTTGAAAGAGACCAAATTAGTGGTTATATCAGCCTCAGATTCCCTGCAGGGAAAAGAATGCAGGTAAATAGAGACACTGCCCCAGACACCAAAGGAAACCAAAACATCTCATCCATGGGCTCCAATTCCTCTGCCTACTCATACTGAATACCCATATCCCTTCCCTCACAGATGCATACTGAAATTCTCCAACAGAGTAAATATTCATATCCAAGAAAGATTGCATGCATGCTCAGTTGCTCAGTTGTGTCCAACTCTGTGACCCCATGAACTATAGCCCGCCAGGCTCCTCTGTCCACAGAATTTTCCAGGCAAGAATACTGGAGTGGGTTGCCATTTCCTACTCCAGGGAATCTTCCCGATCTGGGGATAGAACCCATATCTCCTGCATCATAGACAAAACAAAGGACTACACTGTTTCTGCATATCTGAGTTATAGCAGAAGTTTTGCGATGGGTGATCCTGCTACAGTTACACAGCTAGGGTGATTTGCTGAGGCTGCTGAGTCTCTCCCATCAAGAGATGCCAGTCTCCTAAAGTGAGTGCCTATAGTCTGGCTCTACTTTCCAGTGGTAGCAAAGTTCTCTGCTATTTTTAGTCAATCATCAAACACTGAAGTGCCTTAAGGGTACTTAGCTAACACTGTACTTGGTTCTTGCCTTACATGGTAAGGAAACAAGCTAACAGCTCTTGTCCTTAATTAGTTTTCTTTACTAAAATAGGGTTCATCTCCAATTTCTGACTCCCTTTGGATTCATGTAAGCAAAGCTTTTACCACAGCACTGAAACTAAAAGGAAAAAATAACATCATTCTGATTCACATACCCACTCAGAGCCTTCAGCATTCTAGCTGCCCAAGAGACCTTTAAGAGCTTAGACCCTCTTTGAAACAGCAGTGAATCCTTTAAATCTAGAGGATTATGTTTCTGAAAGATTGGAAAGGGAAAAATCCTCTTTTATAAGAAATCCTCCTAAGATATCATAAATCCAATAGTAATTTTTCTTGATATACTAAAGTCAAGCTGGTTTATGTTACTTAGGATATATGTTTGCTTATGTTTATGAAACATGTTCTCCTATAGACCAAGGTGTCTAGTACATTTTCTTCTGATCAAAATTGTAAATTAATTTTTAAAGACCATTTGAAAGTACACTGATGGCAGAATCTGAGCTATTCCCCTAACACAACTATGTCTCTGCATCCTTTCAACCATCTGCACAGTTTGAGTAAACTGACAATTGCAGGCAGTCAGATCACTTTTGTCAAAAGGAGGAATGGTTACTTTTATAAGAGAAAGGAAAAAATAAAAAGGAATCAGCATCCAGCTACCCCATCCAGAGAAATCAAGCTTTGCCTTGCACTCACCATAAAAGTCAGTAATTGCTGACACAATCAGAAGGCCAGGAAAAATCAAGCAGTTAATGAAGGAGAGATTTCTACAGAGCAGACTCACAAAAAGCAAGGAACTCAAAGCTTTCACTGTGATCATGAACTGGCATTAAGAGATGTCTCGTCTGCTGATCATAGTACCAAGGTCAGGATAAGACTGCTAAACAAACATCATGTGATGGAGACAAGTCTATGCAAATTTCGGCTATGCCATCTGACCACCAGCTGGTCCAGGTACCCCATGATACTTACTGACAGACATCAGGGCAAGAGATTTAAGGTTGGGATCTGGGAGAACTAAAATATAGTGAATGGCTCTAGTGGTTGAAAAAGATTAGACAGACTGCAACTAAACAATTTCTGTAAGATCATAAAAAAGTCATCTCCTTATGCTCTTTGCTTTCTTGGACTGTTTGTTTTACTGCAACCAACAGGAAATATGAACATAAGCTGAGATTACTCAGTTGTTCACTCCAATAGTGAGCAATCTCAAGAACAAATATTCTTTAACACTAAGAAGTATTTGTGCTTGCCTACAAAGTATACCTTATTTAAGAAGCATTTGAGAAAAATCGCTACTTAATTTTTAATATATATGTATGTGTATACACAGGAAACTCAATGTAATTTAACAAAATCAGATTCTTGCAGGAATGAATTCTTGTGTTTTTTAAAATACTATGCTAACCTCTTTTATGAAAATGAAGATCCTACATTAAAGAAAGCAGCATTCATCTTCTATATTTATCTATCTGTACTGTCAAATATTAGGCTATCCTGCATCAGGATACACAATGATCAAGCAGGCAGAAGAAGAAAGTAACCAAAAAGTATCTGCTTTCAAACAGGGTAATACTGAAAACATTTCAGAAATCCAATTTTTCTTTTCTACTCTTAATGGCTTCCAAAAAGATTAGGAAGCATTTTGCCTAACTATTTATACACACAAACATAAATATATATGTATATATGGGCTTCTCTGGTAGCTCAGCTGGTAAAGAATCTGCCTGCAATGAAGGAGACTCTGGTTCAATTCCTGGGTTGGGAAGATTCCCTGGAGATGGGATAGGTACCTACTCCAGTATTCATGGGCTTCCCTGGTGGCTCAGATGGTAAAGAATCTGCCTGCAATGCAGGAGACCTGGGTTCGATCCCTGGGTTGGGAATATCCCCTGGAGAAGGGCATGGTAACCCACTCCAGTATTCTTGCCTGGAGAAAACCCAAGGACAGAGGAGCCTGGTGGGCTACAGTCCATGGAGTCACAAAGAGTCGGACATGACTGAGTTACTAAGCACAGCACAGCACACACGTGTGTGTACATATCTATACAGGCCTTCCCAGGTGGGGATAGTGGTAAAGAATCCACCTGCCAGTGCAAGAGATGGGAGAGACAAGGGTTCAATCCCAGGATCAGGAAGATCCCCTGGAGTAGGAAATGGCAACCACTCCAGTATTCGTGCTTGGGAAATTCCATGGATAGAGGAGCCTGGTGGGGTTGGGCTACAGTCCACGGGGTCGCAGAGTCAGACAGGACTGAGCAACTTAGCACGTGCAAACACACACACACACACACACACATTGAAACACCAAATAGAAAGTATGCGGACTGACAAGGACGAGATTATTTTTACTTCAAACAACACTGAATTTTACATACACACAAATTTCAACTTTTTACTTAGAAAAGTTTGCATATTGTAAGGATTTAAATTTTTAAGTAA
Organism: Bubalus kerabau; assembly: GCF_029407905.1. NCBI lineage: Eukaryota > Metazoa > Chordata > Mammalia > Artiodactyla > Bovidae > Bubalus > Bubalus kerabau. The sequence goes on from NC_073628.1 coordinate 65,696,293, forward strand.
ACTTCCTAAGTATCTTAGATCTTGTATCCTTTATTCATTCATGTGTCTTTTATAAAACATGAATACATGGCCACTCATCGACTGACATGGCAGGAGGGAAGCTGGAGACATCTCTTTGTAGCTTGCATTTTTTTTTTTATTTTTGTTTATAAAACCCTAAATCGACCCTCTCGTGAGTCTAGTCTGAGACTGACTGTTGGAGTGGGACTGACTGAGGCTGATCTGCAGCTGTGGAATTGAGTGGGCAGGAACTAAACACGGTATTCCGGTTGAAGGCAAATGTCACGTGCAAAGGTGACACAGGCAAAGTACCAAAACCAGGTCCTCAAACAAAGGCCCTTGAACTGCAAAAAGGAGCCAGTTGTCTAAGAGCAGGGTTTGCACCCTGGAACCAGAAGCTGAGCCAGGAAAGGTTTCCAAAGGCATCCGTTCACACAGGGAAGATCCTGGAAAAGAAATGACTCCTCTTCCACATTTCACATTCTTTTTCTCTCCATTACAGAGTTTAATATTCTCCAGAGTTCATGGCACCCTGTCACCATGGGTCTAAAACCAGACCTCTCTCATATGTTCTGTTTCCTTTGAACCTTACTTCCCACTTTCCTTTTCCATAGGAACCATTCTGATGTGTTTAAACACATACTTCTGTTTGTGCATACTCTGAAATTCTGTATTGTGTTTTTGTGCCATGTACACCAATTTTCATGTACATAAATGGAGCTTCGCTTTGTATCTCCTTCCATTTCTACCTTTTAAACTCAGAACTGTATTTAAGCTCTGTAACTGTCTGCTCATCCAGCCCATGGTGCAGAGCTTCTGCTCGGCTCCCCATGCAGTAGATGCATCACATTATAGCCACCCACTGCGCCTGTAATTGACAGCCTCCCATTCTCACCACCACAAACAGCGCTGCAATAAACAGGCTCAGCTATGTCTCCTGTGAATCTGTGAAACAATGTGAAATATTTGTCCAGAAGACTGTAGACTACTTGATGAAACATAGCTTAATATATCAAGGTAACACCTGGTTGCCATATTAATATATCCTCTTACCCGTACCATAGAAAGGTTTCAATAATTCTCCATCCATGAAAAACTTGGAATTGTCTCCATCCATGAAAAAACTTGGAAAAACTTGGAATTGTTGGCAGTGAAAGGGGTGGCAAACTATGACCTGTGGACTATCTGTCTGTTTTTATAAATAAAGTTTTATTGGAATACAGCCATGCCCATTCATTTATGTACTCTCAATGGTTGCTTTCATGCTATAATGACAGAGCTGAGTAACTGTCACAGAGGTGATGGTATGGTCTGCCAAGCCTAAAATGTTTACTATACGACCCTTTAAGAAAAAGTTTGATGATACCTAAGAAGTGACATTTCACTACTGTGTTAATAGTCATTTCTCTGATGACTTGAATTTGAGCATCCCTACATACCCCACTGGCCTTTCAGTTTTCCTCTTTGGGGAATTGTGTATTTGTACACTTTGGAACTTCTTTCTTCTTCTTTTTATATGCAAGAGTTCATTACAGTCTAGGTAGTAACTGCTCCTTAGTATTAGGCATTACAAAAGTCTTCCCCATTCTGGCAGCTTCCTAGGAATTCTGTATATGGTAAACTTTGGGGAAAACTTTAATTTAGATATCAAATTAATCACAGTGTGACTGAGACTTTGAGGCTTAAGAAGTCTTTCAATCACACTGTACTGAGCTTTATCAAATGTTTTCTATTTTGCACTTATCAAAGTAATCACATTTCTCTTTCAGTCTATCAATGCAGTGAATCACATAAATTTCTTGAAATTCTGAATTCCTATAGTTCTTTATTATCTGCATTTATAATTTGTATATGCCTTATACACACACACACAGACATATATACGTGTATGTGTGTGTGTCTGTGTGTGTTCTCACTACTGATTGTAAACTTCTGATAGAAAAAAGCCATCCTTTTCATACTGCAAGGGCCCAATGATATTTGTTAAAATTATAAAATTATATGAGGCCAGTGTGAAATAGAACACAATGTATTCCGTTACACTAACTCTGTAAATCTATCATTAGTATTCTGAGGACCAACTTTATACCAAATTCAGATTTATATGGAAAAGGATATGTAAACATGGCTTAACAGTATTAGCTTTCTAGTACTAATATAGTACTGAGTTCTGCTAGTCATCCAAAATTTTAAATGATCAGAAATGAAATTTTCTTTTTGATGCCTACCCAGGATTTCAAAATTCAAGCAGACTTTAATTATATTTTCCTCACAAGTTTTACCATTTCTATTCAAACAATATGAAACATAATAATAAATGTTTTTGTCCAAAATAACTCTTGGCTGGTCATAACACTTAAGCACAGATTACCAAATAGTTCTATCTTAATTTTATGTTATTCAGAGTTGTTTTCTTCCTTTTATAAAAAAGAGAATGTATAAAGAAGTTTTTATTGTCCTTTTTCAGATGTTTTTATACTCATAATGTCTGGAAAGAACCAAAAGCACAAGAAGCTTGCCCTCATTTTTCAACTAGTAAACCAAGCTGAGTTTCAGATGAAGAAATGACAGTGGATACATGATAGGATTAGTGATACTAGAAAATCCAGTTTACTAGCTCCGTACCAATTTCCACACACCTTAGGTTTAAAAACTCTATAATAATTACCAGTGTTATAGGCTCCTCCTTTTACTTTTATGAGAAAGTCTAATGGGAGCTTCATATTGATGACATTTCAACAAAATGAAAGAAGTGGGTTTTTTCTTTTATTTTTTTTAGTAAGCAAAATTTGGAATTCAGAGATTAAATAGTTGTGAAAATAAGAAGGGTAGAGAACTTAACTATGAAAGTTCAAGTGTTCACTTCCTAGATAACTTTTATTTAATCAGAAATCATCTCTTTAATTAGGTAGGAGGGGTTTAAACTGGTGTCAATAGAAGAAACAGGCCAATATTCATCCCCTGAGGGGGATCCTCTCCAGAAAAATAAGCATTTAGACTGCAGTGAGCCCCTAAGATTTTGCACAGCTTAACAGACCTGCCTCTCTTCACTTCTACTCTAGGAACTAACCAGAGTCAGTCTATGCTGATCCAAATCAGTCTCGTGTAATTTCTTGCTTCCAATGATTCTCTGTATTGCTAGGAAAGACAGGGCTGTTGTTCTCCTAAATGTCATTCTGGGTTTAGCAGAATTCAAGGTTCTCATGATTCTTTGCCCAGTCCATTTCTCAGGGTTCTGTCTGCAATGAGCAACCTTGACAAATGAGGCAACCGCCACCCTTGGACAAAGGGCAGCTGCATTATTGCTTGCTATAAAAGCTGTGGGTTTGCCAAACTTAGTGTTCCTCAGCCATGATGCAAACCCACTGTGTGCTCAGCCATATCAGCTGTATCGTGACACTTCCATAAGACTGGGGGTCAAAGTACATACTATTAAGTTGCTTCAGTCATGTCCAACTCTTTGTGACACCATGGACTAGCCCACCAAGCTCTTCTGTTCAAGGGATTCTCCAGGAAGGACTACTGGATTGGGTTGCCATGCCCTTCTCCAGGGGATCCTCCCAACCCAAGGATCAAACCCAAGTCTCATGTCTCCTGTGTTGGCAGGCATGTTCTTTACCACTAGTGGCACCTGGGAAAGTGACCCAACGCAAGTATGTTGAAGCTCCGGCCGCTTGCTGCACCAGGACCAAAAGCAATGAAGTCCTGGCTCTGACCAGGTAGTATTCTGTTTTCTGCCAGCATCCATGAAATAGTAACAGACTAACTTATTAATTTCTAAGTAGGGTATTATCAAATCACAGACTCAATATCTATGACAATTTTTAAGTTTCTGACCAAGTAAAATCAATTTTAAAAATTGAAAATCTGGAATGAAAAGCAATATGGAAAATCCTTAGATTTCATTTTTCACTCAGTTTTTTTAGTTAAAAAACATTTAAAGATCCTAAAGGACTTCCATCAAATTTTAAACCACACCCTTTCTTTATTTCCTCAAAAGAAAAGTAAAACTTTAACAAGCCTTTTAAAAGCAAAATAAAGCCTAAATCATAACCCCGAAGAACTTTTCTCTGAATTATTTGAATCACAGGAGTATATACAATAGTTCCAAAGTTCAAGATTCTATGCTCAAGAAATCATTTAAGCTAGGAACATGATTCTTGGGGCAACAGTACAAGCTTAGAAGGTGGAAATGTCAGAGAAAAAAAATCAATAAAAGAGTGTTCATAAAAAGACAGGCTTTAAGATAGGACATGAAAACAAGAGAAAGGACACTTACTGAAGGCAAATAGGAAGCTGATCTGACCTTACCAGGTATCTACAAGGCCAAACATTATATAAATAAAGTTTTGCAGAAAAGAATATTTTGAAAAAAAATGTCTTCCAAGGTGGGAGCTTTAGCCCAGAGGGTGATAAAGATACATGAAGAAGCATTAGAACTCTTAACATTTTTTAAGTTTTAATATGAATTTTTACTCTTTTAGCTCAATGATTTCATGAATAAATTGCTATTGTGCTTCAACAAGGGCTTCTCTGGTGATTCAGAAGTTAAGAATCAGCCTGCAAGGCAGAAGTTGCAGGTGACACAGGTTCAGTCCCTGGGTCGGGAAGATACCCTGGAGAAGGAAATGGTAACCCACTTCAGTATTCTTGCCTGGAGAATCCTGTCGACAGAGGAGCCTGGCAGGCTACAGTCCACAGGGTCACAAAGAGTCAGACACGACTGAAGTGACTTAGCATGCCCGCACGAGCTTCAACTATAGGACAAGAGCTGCTTTAGATCAGAGGTTAGCCAACTATGACCTACTGGTCACGATTTATGTTTGTAAATAAAGTCTTATCAAAGCACTGCTGCTGCTGCTGCTGCTAAATCGTTTCAGTCATGTCCGACTCTTGCGACCCCATAGACGGCAGCCCACCAGGCTCCCCTGTCCCTGTGATTCTCCAGGCAAGAACACTGGAGTGGGTTGCCATTTCCTTCTCCAATGCATGAAGGTGAAAAGTGAAAGCAAAGTCTCTCAGTCATGTCTGACTCTTCGCGACCCCATGGACTGCAGCCTACCAGGCTCCTCCATCCATGGGATTTTCCAGGCAAGAGTACTGGAGTGCGGGTGGCAGCAAAGGCTATGTTATTTATTATCTAACCCTTTACAGAAAAAAAGTTTGCTGATCTGTGTTCCTGATGACAGCCAGTCCATATGTGCAAAACAAGTCACCACCGTCATGGAACTCATTCCAGTGGGGAGCAATGAACAAGTATACATCAAAATACTTATATACAAAATACTTCCAGTACATTTTTAGGTACTGGAAGATGCTATAAAGAAAGAACAAAAACAGGATAAGGGGAAATAAATTTTTTACATTAATGTATAGGTGCTTGCTATATTGAACAAATGCTTTAAGCCAATTTATGTTAAAATCTCACTTTTAAAAGAATAAGTTTCAAAAATAAATTATTGATTTTTTTTTCTATTTAGGATTTCTAGTGTGCCTTTGCTAAACCCAACTTTGGTGCTGTGCATTAACTGAGGAAAAATCTTTACCCAGCATTGAATGATGATGTCTCAGATAAAACTACTCACCAGTAGAAAACTTTAAGATCCTCTTTCATATAAATGGCCACCTCATGACAGGTGAGAACTTAAGGGAAGGGGTCCTATTATAAAGAAAAGAAAAACTAAATTTGTGTCATAGAACTTTAAAACTGAAAAATCTGAGAGGCTGGTGTAGGGCCACAGGGTGTATGGGAAATTTCTGCACCATCCCCACAGTTTTGTTATGATCTTAAAGCTGCTCTAAAATATTATTAAGTCTTTTTTAATAAATTTATTTTTAATTGGAGGATAATTGCTTTACAATATTGTATTGGTTTCTGCCATACATCAACATCAATCAGCCACAGGTGCACATATGCTCCCTCGTTCCTGAACCACCCTATCTCCCAGTCCCTCCCATCCCTCTAGGCTGTCACAGAGCACCAGCTCCCTGAGCCATACAGCAACCTCACATTAGCTATCTATTTCACATGTGCTCAGTCGCTTCAGTTGTTTCCGATTCTTTGTGACCCCGTCGATGTAGCCCGCCAGGCTCCTCTGTCCATGGGATTCTCCAGGCAAGAATACTGGAGTGGAGTGCCCTCCTCCAGGGGATCTTCCCAACCCAGGGACTGAACCTATGTCTCTATGTCTCCTGCACTGGCAAGTGGATTCTTTGCCAACAGTGCCACCTGGAAGCCCTTCTATTTCACATATGATAATGTATATATTCCAACACTACTCTCTCAATTTGTCCTACACTCTCCTGCCTTCATGCCCATAAGTCTGTTCTCTATGTCTGAGTCTCTATTCCTGCCCTGCAAATAGGTTCATCAGTACCATTTTTCTAGGTTATCGTGTCTTTTTTAAAGGAGAACATAAGAGATTATTTTGACTCTTTCTGTGTCTGAGTCTCAGGGAGACTAAGTGCACCTAGCTTGCCAGACCAGACAATGGCAGAGGCAGACGTTGCACCAAGTCTCTCACCCCTGACAGGCATCATATCAATGCAGCCGACAAGTGAGCCATGGCACAGGAGAGCCATGCTCCCAGCTCCGCCTTCACCCACGCACTGCCTAAAGTGTCTGAAGATCTGAATTCTGGTCTCTATCTTGCTAAAAACTAGCTATTCACATAATTTTGTTACACTGCAAGCTCACGCACCAGTTTCTTTATTTGTACAGTGGTGCCCCATTATCCTAGGGGGATATGTTTCAAGATCCCTGGTGGATGCCTGAAGCCATGGAGGGAACAACCCTATCTATGATTTTTCCTCTATGTGAGATTAAGTTTACAGTATTGACTAGATACTGTAAGAAATCCACACCTAATAAAATAGAACAATTATAACAATATACTAAGTTCTACTATAAGGGAATGTAGCCTCTCTCTAAATAGCTTACCTTGGTTCCTGTGATGACATGAGATGATAAAATGCCTAGGCCATGAAGTGAGGTGAATGGCATAGGCTTTGTGACATGGCGTTAGACTACTGACCTTCTGATAAGTCAGGAGGAGGATTATCTGCCTCAGGTGATCCTGATGGTGTGATGTCAGGAAGTGCACATTTATAAAAATCATTCACAAACAAAAGGACCCACACAGTTCAAACCGATATGTTCCAAGGCCCACGGCGGAACTGAAATCTAACTGTGGACATGATTAAAATCCTTCCCCGTGGTGCCCCACTTCCTCCTTCATGTAAAACAATGTGTCTAAAAGCAAGATAGAACAACCTGCTTCTTTAAAAGAGGGCACTCTAGAAGAAGGCGATGGCACCCCACTCCAGTACTCTTGCCTGGAAAATCCCATGGATGGAGGAGCCTGGTGGGCTGCAGTCCATGGGGCCACGAAGAGTCAGACACGACTGAGCGACTTCACTCTCACTTCTCACTTTCATGCATTGGAGAAGGAAATGGCAACCCACTCCAGTGTTCTTGCCTGGAGAATAGCAGGGACGGGGGAGCCTGGTGGGCTGCTGTCTATGGGGTCGCACAGAGTCGGACACGACTGAAGCAACTTAGCAGCAGCAGCAGCAGGTTTATTTAGGAGAAGGCGATGGCACCCCATTCCAGTACTCTTGCCTGGAAAATTCCATGGACGGAGGAGCCTGGTGGGCTGCAGTCCATGGGGTTGCGAAGAGTCGGACACGACTGAGCGACTTCACTTTCCCTTTTCACTTTCATGCATTGGAGAAGGAAATGGCAACCCACTCCAGTGTTCTTCCCTGGAGAATCCCAGGGACGGGGGAGCCTGGTGGGCTGCTGTCTATGGGGTCGCACAGAGTCGGACATGACTGAAGTGACTTAGCAGCAGAGTACCTACCCTCACAGAGCTGTTGTAAGACTTAGGTAATAAAGTGCTTGGCAGAGCCTGGCCTATGTACTAAAAATAGTCAGTCACTTAACATTTTACTTTTAAAATAGTGTGAGAAACAAAACATTTAAGACTCTGAGTCATGGAAAAGCTTGAGCGTTCCACAAATGGCTACTACGCCACCAGCTTCTTATTTCTCCATGCTCTGGCTTTCTAATTGCACCTCCTGACATGGCGTAGAAACTCAATACATCTTTCCATGAGATTTCTGCAAGCAAACATTCCATTTGCTACAACCCCTGCTAATTATAAGTGAGGTCCAAAATGACTCAGAGGGAACTGAGTAATTAATAAACAAAGGTTTTGAGTATCTGCTTTGTGGTCACATCTCCTAGGTCAACTAATTGGTAATCATTTTCAGCTTAGGTGTGTTTGAGGCTTCCCAGGTGGTGCTAGTGGTAAAGAACCCACCTGCCAATGCAGGAGACATAAGAGACGCAGGTTCGATCCCTGAGTCGAGATGATCCTGGAGAAGAGCATGGCAACCAACTCCAGTATTTTTGCCTGGACTCTCCCATGGACAGAGGAATGCAGCAGGCTACAGTCTATAGGGTCACACAGAGTTGGACATGACTGAAGCAACTTGGCACGCATGCAAAAGCCATTTAAACTGTAACTATCAGCACAAAATACAGCTAAGTAGTTGGATAAAGTCCCTCAGCATCACAGTAGAATGCTGCAAGAATATATAAAAATAAATGCTTAAAATCACAAACTATGAAAATATGTAATATTGAAACAGAGCTTTGAAAAGATCAGGTCAAATATGTAAAAGTCAGGGACAAGGAGTAGAGCGTGTGTGTGTGTTGGAAAATACAACAATATTTGAAATAGTTCCTTCTTTTTTATAGCTATGTTGCTTTTCCTTACCAAATGCTTATAAAATCAGCAGACTTCAAACTCAGCAACTGAAGGGCTCTATTTATCCACTGACCTCTAGACCTAGTGATCTTCAATAAAGACAAGAGAATAGCTCATCTAAATGAAAAGACTTTAACACTACCAAGTTCTTTGTGGGAAACAAATTCAATGTTATAATATTTTTTCTGGAGATGTCATCATTGTGGTCCAAAGCATATGTGGTTTCAGGTAATGGGCAAAGAAGCCATCAGTCAAAGTCCATATCTACCTCACCTAGTTACATATTCCTTGCCGTTTTCTCAAAACTGCTTGAAGCTTTAGATCCACGGCTTTTCACTAAGGTTATTTTACAGGAAAACCTTAGCAACATTTGTTATCAATAACAATTCCAAGCCCTGTGTGTCTGAAAAACTCTTTAATAATGCATTGCTTCCTAATGATCTTACCAACAAGACAGGCATTGATGAATTTCAATTCAGGTCTGGAACAGCAAGGTCTACAGTCAGTATTGAATACTGCACTGGAGAATGGCCGGATTCGCTAAGAGTTCAGAAAAGCCTCTCATTAGGTGAAGAATAATGGTTTTGGCAACAATTTTTAAGGCAGGTTGAAAATATCACTTCCAAAAGGCAAACTTTTCCACCAAAATAGTGCCCTGTCTGCTGTATTATTGATTCCACCAGAAATTAACTATCCAATGCACTGGTTTGTGATCAAAGAAATTGCCAACTGTTATTTTAACTGTAAACAGCTCTAGAGTATCATAACCATTTATGGAAACATGATATTCAAATGTTGTAATGGGATACCAATTGTGAAATGCATCAGCTGCAAAGGATCTTATGAAATAGATCAATACTTTCATTATTAAAGGGAAAGTTAAAAGACCTTCATGCGTATCAGTTCCTATTTTTAAAACCAGGCTGAAAAATTTATGGATCCTGATATTTTTCAGAGCAAGTTATGAATTTTCTCTTTTTTTCTTTATGGAGGAAGCTTTACAAGAATGTGTTAGTTGTTCACTTGTGTCTGACTCTTTAAGACCTTATGGACTGTAGCCCCCCAGGCTCCTCTGTCCATCGGATTCTCCAGGCAAGAGTACTGGAGTGGGTTGCCATTCCCTTTTCCAGGAATCTTCCTGACCCAGGGGTGGAATCCAGGTATCCTGTGTTGCAGGCAGATTCTGTACCATCTGAGCCACCAGGGAAGCCCTTTCCATGGTCAGTCAGATGGAAAGGTTCACCATGGGACTAATCACTAAACCTGCTTTCTTTTTAACAGCTCAAAGTAACAAAAAAGAAAATTGTTATAGTTTCAGAGTCATATTCTCGGCCTCCACATAATAATCATCTTGAATCCGGTTGTTCTTCCATAAGAGCTAGTGTGGTTTTCTGAAAGAAAAGGAATTTCCTGCATTTTTAGATATGGTATATGCATATGGCTACACTTCTGAATAAAAATAATTGCATCACACAAAATCTATTATTGCATACTATTTATTTATGCACCACTTAAGGAAGACTGTGGAACTAAACTTGCATTTTATTCACATTATTCATTCTGCCTGGATGCTGGGAGCTTAGCAAGCATCTCTTCCTTCTTTCCAGCTCTCTCCCTGTCCTAAGGGATTGTGAAAGATAGAAGAACACAATAGAATATAACAGGAATACAAATGTATCTTCTTTTTGGCCCAAAGGAAGGGCTGGCAACTGAATAGATTGTAAATAATTTCTGCTGTTCCATATTCCATGGAGTTCAATTTGAACTCGCCAAGAGTGAACCTGAGCAGCTGCCTTTTCTGCAACTATAATATATTTTGTAATTTAGGTCACAGTATCTTCAGGCACAGATTAAATCCAAAACTGAGGATATATATCATTAAAGTTTGTTTTTAATCTTCCTAACTCTTCACACTTTGCCTTATTGCAGATAAGGAATGCAAAGTGTGTCTCTTGGCACCTGAAGACCTTGAGGAAGCCTCAATAATGTCAGGCATCAGGATACCAATAAAATGCTAAACAGAGAGAGAGGAGAGGCAGAGGGAGGGAGGGAGTGGGAGTAGGGAGTGCAACAGAAGAAAAAAAAACCCACAAAAGTCTGAGTCAAAATAAGGAACCCAAATGAGAAGGACTCAAGCTTTAATCTGTTTTCATAATTAACACAGCTGTGCTATAATTTGATTTTTATTCTAATGATGCCATTTAGCTCTGCTTTGAATATTAAAAATGTGCCAAGTGTAAAATTATCAATCACTTACAAATCATGTCTATCTGGGATTCGTTGATTTTTTAAAAATAGAATGATATATTAATCAATGAAAATCTGAGTATAGAAAGACAGTAGAAGACATGGAAAGAGGATAATGAAATTATTTTACACCCTAATCCAGTAGCCATTCAACATATTCATATTCCCTGCTGTTCATAAAAATTTCTGATGTGAGGGGTCTCCCCTACGCCAATAAAATCACAAAGTCTGTGGATAGGTCCAGGTAATAGCGTTATTATTTGTTTAATTCTTCAGGGGACTAAAATATATAGCCAGAGCTATGAAACACTGTTGACAACCAGTGGCATCATCCCAATGTCTTTCTTGGGCAAGAATGTGAAATCAAAGAAGAGCTTCCACAAAGTCTTTCAAAATCATCTACAAGTATTTCCTGAAAAACAGCTGCCTGAGGCAAAAAGGTTTAACACTGGAATAAACTTGAGTGCACATGACCCTTGAGCTCATGGATATCTGATCTGATTATAGCAATTGTAATAATTACTTGTTTCATAAACATCTGAAAGATACTGATTTCAGAAGATTTACTGAGCATTCGAAACTAGGTATTTTAGACATTTATATGGACACAACTGAACACTAAGCTTTTTATCTGGCACATGTGCCCCTAATAATAATTTTTAGAAAAGAGAGAAAAACACATGATAAAGGAAGGCTTATATGAAGTCCTTTAGTTCTGCGCAAAGCACCCCAAAGGGAGGTTCCTTACTTTTACCTTTAAGGTGTCAGTTGGAGATGTATCTAATCCTTTCCCAACTTCTGGTCTCCCTACCCCCAAAATGACTTTGCAATAGTGTGTCAAGTGTAAGACAGGGACTCATAAAAGTGGCTTCAATTCTCCCTTCAGAGCACAGGGCATCCTCAGTAACTATCACACTGCCTGATGCGAGAAGCACAGAGAGGTCGAGGCCTTGGAGTCACACCACCTGAGGGCTTTGGGAAAGCTGGGTTATATCTGTTCTATTTACTCAGCTAGAATATGAGGATGCTAGTTCCTGTCTGCAGGAGTACTGAAAGTGAAATGAGCTTACAACACAGGTCAGGTGCCCAGAACAGTTCCTGGGATGCACTCAGTGCTCAAAACAAATGAACCCACTATTATTACTGCCTGGTCATTATACAGTAATTTCTTGGATGGATGGAAGAATGAATGGTGTTTCTTGATGTTCGGTGGAATACTGCCTGCAGTATCAGTAAACAAAGGATGTCACAGTCACAGGGACTGCAGTCGCTGCTGCTGGTGAGCCCTGAGGGAGCTCAGCAGGAAGGAACACCTGTCATTTAGCGCCTTGGACTGCAGCCACGCCCCACAGTGAGGCCTGAGGAAACTCAGGATGAGAAAACTGGCCCCAGAGAGCCCAGGCACACAGCAAAGGAATGCTTTCAGTGAGCCTGGGCTCTTGCATCTTCCCATACACAGAACAGCACTAAATTCCTTAACATGAGACATCTAGTTTTCTTTTAATTAACACTCTTTTGACATTCAGACTACCTGCCCTTTGTTGCAAAACTTCTATATAACCTGGCTCCCCCTGCCCTTCGCCTCCTTGGAGCAGTTCTCTCAGGGCTACTTGAGATCCCAGGCTTGAAGTTCTAAAGATTCCTACCAAATAAAACATAACTCTTAACTTTTAGGCTCTGAATGTTTTTTAAGTTGACATTGGTAAAGGCTGTTTAGTCCTATCAGGTCTCCAATTCAAAAAACTTATTTCTACAGGGTCACATTCATTCACCCCTAATGGGCACACGGGACGACTTTAGAAGGGCAGGATAATCCTTGGTGGCTGAGGCACAGCAAGAACGCAGGAACGCCAAACAGGGTCATGCCAGAGATAAATCTCCTATATTCCTCTGTTTCGTAAGAGCCAGCCCTGCAGGTGCCTGGACTGACGCCCAGACATTCCCAAAGAATTGCTCAAGTAGCATAATTTTCAGTGCCTCAGAAATATAGAGCCCAGAGGTCTCAAGAAACTATAAAAACACTTCATCAGAATCATAATAGTCACATTCCTTACTTTACACCTTTCATGCTTTTAACAAATATCCAAACCGGCTATGTAATGAAATTCATTATAGATGTGTACCAGTGAGATGCTAAAAAACACACAAAAATCATCATCTCCTATTCTCTACTCATTGTCCCAAATGTAATTACAGAAGTCAATTCATTTAACCTCATTTAACTATGTTTATCATGGGGTTGCAAAGAGTCAGACACAACTGAGCGACTGAACAACAACAATGTTTATGGCCAGGAGGAGCATGAGAAAAACTCATTTTCGAATTATCGAACATTCAGAGTATTTAAGTCATTCGGTGATGAATTTTCACAGAAGTGATGGCATCGTTCTCCAAGATCCTCAGGACTAAAGGTTCTAATCATCAGGATCATTACTGACTCTCATTCACATGGAGGAGGGGGTCCATGGGGCACTGTTGCAGCGAAAAGGGAAAAAGAGGAGTGAGTTTTGTCTTTCCGTTTCCTGAGAACAAAGAAGATTAAGAGAATGGTGAACAGGCCTGAAAATTCCTAGTTTTGTTTTGTGGTTTTGTTTTTTTTTTTTTTTAACTCTTAACTACTCCTAACTAGACATGCCTGTAACGCCTGTAACTAGGTTTGCTTTTCTGCCACTTAACTCTGCAGGAGCTACATTTCGCACCTAGTATCCTCTGACTCAATACTCACAACATGCTCAATACTCACAACATTCTCTCCCCCTTTGTAGTTCTTCCCTTTTACAAATCAGCAAGAAGGCCACACAGTCACCTAACTGCCAGGCTCAATTACTGGGTTACTGATGCCAGCCTATGACTGTTTTTGAGACAAGTAGAGAGGAAGAAAATAAGATTTTAACACCTTTGTTCCCAGCACTGACTTCCAGACCTCAATGGGCACAGTTCTTACGGCATGAGCCTAGTCTGTTTCCATCTCTACCAGCTGAGAATTAAAGCTACCTTTCTATTTCCCCCAAACTCTTTGTCCATAGTTTTCATTCGGCTTCAAGGGGTAGAGAAAGCCTAGATTTTAGCCAGCAACAGTACCATGGCCATTCCACTGCATTCAGGGGATTCCCCCAAAGTACATGGAAATAGATTCAATACTTATGCACCTCAAAGCACTTCAAAAAAAAAAAAACAATCTAACTTTAAACTCATAGTCACATCCTGAAATTCTCCTTTCTTCTCCTCCACTCTTCACATATCATAAGATTATTGTGTCTGTTCAAACCTCACCCTCCTGCTCTGACCCTGGAGGGTTCTGGGCCCCCACCCCATACTACTGATGTAGATACATTCAACCTCAATTTTCTCTTTATTTCACTTGTCATCATCCCAGTTCTTTAGAATGAAAGCAAGCCTAGGAGCTGACCAGCCAGCAGGAAGTCTTCCCCCTAAGTCATCTGGATCACTGCAGAAGGGGTACAATTTTTAAATAAACAATTTTGATAAATGGTTGGTATTAGGGCAGTAAACTCCCAAACTTTGACAATTTCAAAACATTTCACCTCATATTTATCAGTTGAACTATTAAATGTGTTTGGAAGATTATAAATCAAGTTTAACACATTGTTATGAGATAATTTTTCTTTTTTGGCTCAGTATTTTAGGATTTTGTTCTATAGTAACAACAGCTTTTTCTTTATAACTTTTAAAATGGCACCAGATGGTCCAGTGGTTAAGACCCCGAGTGTCCAATGCAAAAGCTACAGTTTCAATCCCTGGTCAGGGAACTAAGATCCTGCATACCACATGGTATGGTCAAAAATAAATAAATAAAATTAAAAAATAAAAAGGCAATCCCCCACAAAAAAAGAAAAGTTTTAAATTTTAGGTGATTAGGACATTTATATAAAGCTCATTCTCTCACCTGTCTTCTTGAAACTCTTCTATATTATTTATTCTTCATGAGAATATTTTATCCAGCTTTAACCTCTTCATTTTTCAAGTAATCCCTCACTTTTCTCTCAACGTTTTAGAAATGAAGATTATAGGAAAGTGTGAATCTTTTACTTCTCTTCTCCTCCCCCAGAGTTTATTTTAGATGTTTTCCCTCATCACATTTTCAAGAATAGATGGTCTATTTGTGCTCATTAGCTCACTTCTGATTGCTCGGCAATTCCTTTCAGCTGAGTAAAGATTAGCTTTTTTTTTTTTTCCCTGCTAACTTAGTTATGCCTCTTACCTATCTGCCATCTTTACAGTCTTATGGGTAGAAGAAGAGAGGACAAAGATGACAAGAAAGAGGTGGATCCAAAAATAAAGGCAAGTAATCACCGAGACGGGCTCTTTTCCTTCTGACATTTTCCTGAAATACAAAAGCTCCAGGTGGCATTCCTGGTATCATAAAATTCTCAGCATGCTTCTGACCTTACAAAAGCCCGAGAGGCTGAAGTTTATATACTGTTCCAGGAGAATCTTAAACAAAGAGTGCAGGGAACAGAACAAGACACAGTCTTTGAATCCCAAATGATCTGGTTTTTATTTTCCTAAGTTAAGGTTTGGTTTCATGTGAGGCCCAAATTTTTCATCTTATCCAAAACAGTTCTGCTTTGACATCAAAGTCATGCTCCCAGGCAAATGATCACAGCTGCCGGCCTGTTTGCTCCACATGCTATAGGCTGATGTTGGGAACATTCTGGAAAGATGATACGTCTAAGCAGAGAGAATTTAACTGATCGTTTGTGGAAGGTTTCTTCCCCCCAAAACACCACTCTCATTTTCCTTCCTTCTCAGTTCAGTTCAGTCGCTCAGTCGTGTCCTACTCTTTGCGACCCCAAGAATCTCAGCACGCCAGGCCTCCCTGTCCATCACCAACTCCTGCAGTTCACTCAAACTCACATCCATGGAGTCGGTGATGCCATCCAGCCATCTCATCCTCTGTCATCCCCTTCTCCTCCTGCCCCCAATCCCTCCCAGCATCAGAGTCTTTTCCAACGAGTCAACTCTTCGCATGAGGTGGCCAAAGTATTGGAGTTTCAGCTTTAGCATCATTCCTTCCAAAGAACACCCAGGGCTGATCTCCTTTAGAATGGACTGGTTGGATCTCTTTGCAGTTCAAGGGACTCTCAAGAGTCTTCTCCAACACCAAAATTCAAAAGCTTCAATTCTTAGGCACTCAGCTTTCTTCACAGTCCAACTCTCACATCCATACATGAAAAAACCATAGCCTTGACTAGATGGACCTTTGTTATCTCTGCTTTTCAATATGCTATCTAGCTTGGTCATAACTTTCCTTCCAAGGAGTAAGCGTCTTTTAATTTCATGGCTGTAGTCCTTCTCAGGGCTACATAAATATACATTTGAGACATTTTGGATTAATAGCAATGCTTCTAGTAAATACTTCATATTACCACCACAAACATAGCCAAAGACTTAAGTATTAGGTTATCCTGTTTGAGTACGAACCAAGACTCAAATTGTTCTGGCAAATGGAACTAGGTAATACTTCCCAAAAGGAGCTGAGTGTTTGGTTTGGTTTTGTTCTGTTTTGTTTTTATGTACACTGCTTCACACGGACAGGAAGGGGGGCACCATATAAAGGGAAGATTTAACGATGTGTCTGATTAGGTTTCAGATATATTTGAAGTACTGGGGAGGGGTTGGGCCCTCTGAGAAGATAAGCCACATCGGAGAGAGAACTGATAAATAAACTGAGGACTCTGGAATCACAAACCCGAGTGGCAGCATGGCCAGAGGCAGAGAATGAGACTTCCACACACAAAGCGGCAGCTGGAATTGGAGGCAAGCACCGAGGCAAAGAAAAAAGACCTGAAGCTGAGACAGTTGTCCCACCAAGTGCACACACTTCAGGGATGCAAGCCATCCAGCTGAGGGACCCCATGACACAGAGGAAATCAATGTTTATCTCACTTCAAAGAAATTGCTGAGTATTCCTGGAACCAGAAGAGTTGAGAGCGAAAATGAGTGGGTAAAACAGTGGGGATTTTTTCATTTTTGGAAAGTGAAGGGACAACAGTTACAAAAATTTATCAGAAACAGGTGGCATCGGAGAAGACAAGGTTATGACTGGCAGACTCATTCATGAGGTGCATGTAAAGCCTCTCGCCATCTAAGAAACTTCCAGAAACACTAACATTCTATTGCAGAGACTGCCAGACCACAACCCTGCATAGACCTGATGGAGCCTGAACATCACAGAGGGACACTACACTTTGAGCTGGAAGCATAATGGATTTGGGGTTTTCTCCTTTGGGGAAGAAGTGTGTTCTGGAATGGAAAGAAGGATACAGAGAGATACCCAGTGGCCAGTGAAGAGGACTATCCACTGAAGTCTCAGGCTCCCATTGCTAGGTTCACACCTAGCCAAGGACTACATTTCCAGCCCCTCAGGGATGGGCCCTGTAATGAGTCCAAAGGCAGTGAGATACGGGCAGGCATAATCACACAGCTTCTGCCCCTGGCCCCAAAACTTCTAAAGCATTCCTCCCACTCTGCCTTGTCAAAGTCTTGTATTAAAGCCGGCAGTGGTTCCATCAGCCTGCATCCCTGAATACCCCATAAAACAGAATTACCACCCTCTTTTCATTGCCAGTAAGGGGATTTGTGTGAGCAAGAAATAAATTTCATCTGTGTTAAGACACTGAGAGTTTAGGGTTCATTTATGATAGGAGCTAACGTGAATATAACAAAACATTCAATGAAACCACATTTTTTAAAATTACCTATGTAATCCAAAAAGTGAACAAGGAGATATAATGTATTCTATTTGAATAAATATATTATTAAATTATAAATTATTCTAATTATTATGTCCAGAAACTAAAAAGTGCATATGCTTCAAACATGAGACAAGTAGTAATTCTATAACTAGTATTAGAGTGGGCTAGATATTCTCCAACTAAACACCTTAAGTATGTTAGATATTAAATTCTTTTTAAATTTATCTGATCTGGCAAGAGAGTGGGAAAATCTTCAAAAGTCAAAAACAACAAAAAATAAATTCAGAGGGAGAACCAAGTGCTGAAACCAATGGCTCTCCAAACAGCACCTCAGATCACTTGTTTTTAATTTGTGGAATCTGAAATTGCAAAACAAAGCTGAGGCATTCAAAAGATGAGAAGTCAGATCACAGTCTTTCAAAGGTTAGCGCCCAAAAAGATGATTCCTTAGTACAGCAATGAGCTAGACAATTAAAAACACCCAACAAAGACAGAAAGTAAGGAAAATTGCCTGACTAGGCTTCCTTGGTGGCTCAGATGATAAAGAATCTGCCTGCAATGCAGGAGACCCAGGTTCAATCCCTGGGTTGGGAAGATTCCCTGGAGAAAGGAATGGCTACCCACTCCTGAATTCTTTTTACCTGGAAAATTCCATGGGAAGAGGAGCCTAGTGGGCTACAGTCCATGGGGTTGCAAACAATCAGACACAACTGAGCAACTAAGCACACACAGGCACCAGCCATGGGTGGAGAGAGAGAGAAAATCTCCCTTGAGAATTCTTAACAAGAAGATTGACTTCACAACACATGAAGAATCAGAATTTATAGCACATTCATAGCCAGGTAAAAAACCTCAGGTGAAGAATTAAGTTACATTAGTTCATACTGGGTCGCCCCTAGATGTCTGGCAGTGTGTATGTGTGTTCAGTCGCTTAGTTGTGTCTGATTCTTTGTGATCCTATGGACTGTCACCTGCCAGGCTCCTCTGTCCATGGAATTTTCCAGACAAGAATAGTAGAGTAGATTGCCATTTAATACTCCAGGGGATCTTCCTGACCCAGGGATTGAACCCACATCTCCTGCATCTTCTGCATTGGTGGGCAGATCCTTTACCAACTATGCCATCTGGCAGAGATATATACAGATCCTCTCTGGAGAAACTACCTCCACCCAAACCTCAAAGAATCCCCACGGATAAAAGGTCTCAGTCATCGTAAGTTCATGAAAATGCAAAAAAGCACAACAGGAAACAATCCTGCACGAATGAGACTCTACAACAAACAACAAATCAGACCCACAAAAGATAGAGGTGTTTAAATTCTTAGACACAGAATGTCTAACTGCGAAGAATCAATCATTTTCAAGGAAAAAGTAAAAGAATATGACAAAGGAATAAGAAGCTATCAAAAATATGAACCAGATTTGTAAAGCTATAAGTAGAAAAGAAAAGCATAATATTAGAAACGCAATGGGTGGGTTAAATAACTTAGGTAGCACATCAGGAAAGAAAATTAATGAACTGGAAGATAGCTCTGAAAACTGAATAAAGACTGTAACACAGAGACAAAGGTATGGAAAATATGGAGTTACGGTAGGAAATGAAGTTCAGACCGAGAAGATGTAATTTAGATCTGTTCAGATTTCCAAAAGCACTAACTGAAGAAATATTGATGGAGACCTAAGGGAAGAAGCCCATTCTCAGGTTTAGGTATCCTCCAAAATCTCAAACCAAGTGAACAGAAAGAAACTCATACCTCAACTTGTGATGGTGAACCTAAGGGAGTAAAACAATCTGAAAAGCCACCAGAGAAAAAAATACAACAATGAGACTGAAAGCTGACCCCTCAAAAACTGAAATAGAAACCTAAAAGCAACTGAATAAAATTTTCAGTGCACTGACAAAATATGATTTTGAACCTCAAAATGATTTTCGACCAAGGTGCCATGACCATTCATCAAGGAAATGACAGTCACTTCAATAAATCATGTTGGGGAAAACTGGATATCCATGTGCAAAATAATGAAGTTAAACCCTTGCTTTATACCATATATAAAAATTTACTCGAAATGGATCAAAGGCCTAAAAGTAAAGCCTAAAACTTTAAAACTCTTAGAAGAAACATAGGGGGAATGCTTTATGACACTGAATTTGACAAGAAGCTCCTGGGTGTGATATCAAAAAAGTAAAAACAAAACTGAAAACTTTGTGCAAATGACAAAGCATAAAAAGCCAACCTATAAAATGGGGGAAAATACTTGCAAATTATGTATCTGATAAGTGGTTCAGTTCAGTTCAGTTCACTCAGTCGAGTCCAACTCTTTATGACCCCATGAACTGCAACATGCCAGGCCTCCCATCACCAACTGCCAGAGATTACCCAGACTCATGTCCATCAAGTCAGTGATGCCATCCAACCATCTCCTCCTCTGTCATCCCCTCCTCCCCCTGCCTTCAATCTTTCCCAGGATCAGGGTCTTTTCCAATGAGCCAGTTCTTTGCATCAGGTGGCCAAAGTATTGGAGCTTCAGCTTCAGTCCTTCCAATGAATATTCAGGACTGATTTCCTTGAGGATTGATTGGTTTGATCTCCTTGCAGTCCAAGCGACTCTCAAGAGTCTTCTCCAACACCACAGCTCAAAAGCATCTATTCTTCTGGTACTCAGCTTTCTTTATAGTCCAACTGTCACATCCATACATGACTACTGGAAAAATCATCACGTTTACTAGACAGACCTTTGTCAGCAAAGTAGTCTCTGCTTTTTAATACGCTGTCTAGGTTGGTCATAGCTTCTCTTCCAAGGAGCAAGCGTCATTTAATTTCATGGCTGCAGTCACCATCTATAGTGATGTTGGAACCCAGGATAAGTGGTTAGTATCCAGATTTTATGAAAAATGCCTACAACTCAACAACCAAAAAACACATATAACAACTTTAAAACGGGCAAAGGGCTTGAATAGATTTCTCCAAAGATAACATACAAACAGCCAACAAGCATATGAAAAGATACTTGACACCACTAATCATTAGGGAAATGCAAATCAAGACCACGATGAGATGTCACTTCATACTCCTTAGGATGACCACTATTAAAAAGTAAAGAAATATCAAGGATGTAGGAGAAATTAGAACCCTGTGCACTGTTAAAAGGGAATGCAAAATGGTACAGCACTATGGAAAACAGTATGGTAGTTCCTAAAATATAAGAATGGAATTTCTATATGATACAGGAATTCCATTTGTAGATACAGAGTTGGCCTTCTATATCCATGGGTTCAAAGATTTAACCAACCCTGAGTTGGTTAAATCTGATGATGGAAAACCCATGAATATGGAGGGCCAACTGTATTCACTGTGCTATACCATTGCATAGAAGGGACTCAACCATTGCAGATTTTGGTATCTGCAGATATCAAAGATTGTGTCCAGGGGCTCCTGGACACAATCTTCAATGGACACTAAGAGATACCTATGTATCCAAAAGAATCAAAGCAGGATCTCAAAAAGGTATTTGCACATCCATGTTCTTAGCAGCATTATTCACTACAGCCAGGCAGTAGGAGCAACCATTGACAGATGAATGGTTAATCAAAAACACAGCATGAATATACAAGAGAGTATGATTCCGCTTTAAAAAAAGAAGCAAATTCTGACAAATTCTACAACATGGATAGACCTTAAGGCTACTATGCTAAGGGAAATAAATCAGTCATAAAAAGAAATACTACATGATTGTATTTATATGATGTACCTAGAGTAGTCAGATTCAAAGACAGTAGAATAGTGGTTTCCAGGGGCCCGAAGAAGGGGAAATTGGGAGTTGCCATTTAATGGATATTGGTTGAACAATGTGTATGTACTTAACACTACTTGAGTGTACACTTAGAAATGGTTAAGTTGGTAAAACATTATTATACTTTTACAATTAAAAATCTTTAATAAATTTAAATATATATACACATACATGCATGTATAAATAAAGGTGACCCCTGAACAACTCAGGGGTTAATCTGAGTATAATTTATAGCTGGCACTCTGTTTCCGAGGTTCCTACACATTCTCAGATTCAACCAATCACAGACTGTGCAGTATTGTAGTATTTACTATTGAAAAAATATAAGTGGACCCTTATGAAGTTCAAACCTGCACTGTTCAAGTATATACATACGTAATTTTTAATACTGGATTAAATACCTAGCTATCATTCTAGAATGACGGCCAAAAAAACAAAATCAGATGATTATTGAAATATTCCAACCACTTATGGTTTTAGTTTTTATACTTAGTTTTGTTCCTAAAACTTACACTGAAGATGAGTATATTTTTTAAAGACTAAGAACACTGATAAACTCACTGCTGGCTTAAGAAACAGAACACCATCAGTAACTCTGAGGCCCCCATGTTCCTTTACACCCTCTTCCGTTGAGAGGTAGCCACAATCCTTATTTTGCAGTAATTACTAGCCCTAATTTTCTTTATAGTTTAAACCCATATGAATTTTTTAAATCAACAGCAGGGCATTCAGTTTTAACTTCTCTGAATTTCAAAATAGTTCATCTATAATATATTTTCACATTATGTATTTTTTCAAGTTTTTTTTTTTTTTGGTGTGGACCAATTTTAAAGTCTTTTATTATTGAATTTGTTACAACATTGTTTCTGTTTTATGATTTGGTTTTTTGGCCTCCAGTTATGTAGGATCTTAGCTTCCCGACCAGGGACTGAACTCGCACCTCTTGCACTCGAAAGCAAGGGGTCTTACTGGCCCACTAGGGAAGTGCATTCACACTATGCATTATTCCATTGTATGAATACAACCCAATTGATGCATTGTAAATGTAGATGTGCATCTGGCTCGTTTCAACTTTTGTTCTTAAGGGTATGCTGCTACAAACACCAATGTGTTTCTTGATATACATGCATAACTTTCACCAAGCTGTAGAGCTGCACCTTAGGGTGTGCATTTGCCTAATAATTTTAGGAAATGCAAAACTATTTTCCAAATAGTTTTACCAAGCAACACATCGAACAGCAATATGAGAGTTCTCATTTTTAAAAGGAACACTACATTATCCAAAAACTGTTCATATTTTCCTTGCAACATGTAGGTCTATGATTTATGGCTTCAAATACTTCATTTTGATTTATTTCTTTACTGTTTGACATTGAGTTTCATTTATAAATATCCCTGTTGCATGTGCAAATTTTCCCAATTCCCACACACTGTACAATTTTACAAACTGAGAAGCTACCATGAATATATTCTCTCATGATGTTATTTAAAATGCAAATTTTTTAGTTCAAAAAGTTTTGCGGTCAAGGCAAAACAAGTGTTGCAATGAATGATCATTATCTTCTGAGAAGAAGAACATATACTTTAGCACCACATCCTTTTACCAGAGTTCAAGCCTGATTAAGCTCCTTGGTCTTTAACTTCATCAGCTCACATGCCTGACCCAACTTAACACAGAAGACACACATCTTCTGAGTTCTATTCCCAACTCTGCCTCTAAGAATTTGTGTGACTTTAGGAAAGGTCAAGAAACTCAACTTCAATTTTTTTTTTAATTGGTGAAATGAAGAATTAACAAAATAATCTCAAAGGTCCCCTCCATCTGGAAAATTCTATTGTTCTATGATATTACGGCTCTAGCTGGCAGTGAGCAGGCTCTATTCACCCCCAAATGTCTTTTTTTGTGAGGGGAGAGTACTTTATTACACTTTTCTTCCACCCTAATTGAATGTCTATAGATAGGTGTGCATTCCTAGTTTTCTGAGGACCCACTCCTTTTAACTGTTAGATCCTGATCCTATAACATTCATGTTCTCTTCCTCGACTTGAAACATTTGAGTTTTTAATCCCTTTCTACAGTAATATTCTTATCTACTGAGATCTTACTATTTATCACAATAAATAGAATGAGTTAATTCTCCAGGGTGTGACTTACAGTTGACAGACTGTTTTCATGTCTAATATGTCGCCTGTGACAGTCATCCTGCTGATTGGTGTGATTACAGAACATCTAAGGCCTCTCTCCAAGCTCAGTTAATAGCAAAACAGGTCAAGGTATCTTCTGTAATGATCCACCAGCACGGTCTCAGACACACAGTACCTGCCTCTCTCTAAGGAAAGGGCCACACCACCAGCTGCCAGCTTCCTGCTGGTGACTGGCACAGCCTGCCAGGCTCCTGGGCATGCATTGGCATCAGGTGCTCTCCGGCAAGTGGCTTGCTCTGTTCAGAACCACCCTGGAAGACGGCTCCAGACAACGCGGAGGAGCCAAGCTGAGCATATGCTCTCAGAGGGGGAGTCAGGAAACAACCAGGACGTCAGCATCCACATCTTGGCATGAGCTCCGAACCCTTAAACAACACTTCCAATTTCTCTCCACAGAGAAGTGCAAGGAAAGCTCCCCGTTTCAGTGAATTCAGTCACATTCCCCAAAACATACCATCCCTCCCTTTCACAATTCCCGGGAGGAATTGACACAGGACATTTGCAAGTTGGCACTGTCTCGATGCTCCGCTTGTCTCGTGTTAATGTGTTTATTTGCTTTTCAAGGATCATCTTGCTCACCCACAGGCAGTCAAAAGAACATACAACAGCATCAGCCAGATTGGCTGTCACCATATTAGTGTAACCTTTACTATCTACTGACACGTTGTTTTTGTTCCCAGCCCAGATGTCATACCCAACGAAGTATATTCTCTCTTCTTGTGCAAGTGTGTCCAGGAATGCCAACATAATTCAACCAACTGCTTGGTATTTGAAGAAAGAACTTTAGTTTTGAAAACTGTTCAAATTTTCAATCAACCACCTACCACCCAGGTCACTCACTGCCAACTTCATTTCTCCCAAGCTTGCCCCAGATACAGTCTTTAATTACGCTAAAAATAGTATGGTTTTCAATTAATCAAGTCAGCTGAAATATACCATAAGGTGGCCATTTGAGCCTATTATACTAGAAACTCTCATCCTGGATCTCTAATTCTAAATACAGGCAGGTTATGTAGGTACGTGTATGCTTAGTCGTGTCCAACACTTTTTGACTCCATGGACTACAGACCACCAGAGGCTCCTCTGTCCATGGGGTTTTCTAGGCCAGAATACTGGAGTGGGTTGCCATTTCCTCCTCCAGGGGATCTTTCCAACCCAAGGATCGAACCCATCTCCTGTGTCTCCTGCATTGGTAGGTGGATTATTTAACACTGAGCCGCCTGAGAAATCCCAGGTTGTATAGGAGTAGCCTCAAACCATGCACACTGTCTTGGAGACAAAATTTTCTGACCTTGAAGTCAAAACCTTGGAGTCATCCTTAATTTTTCTTTTTTCCCTTCACATTACCAAACCAAACCAGCAGGACACTGTCAGTTATACCAAAAATAACTCCAGAACCTGGGCATTTTTCACTATCTCCACTGTGACAAATTTAACTCAAGACATCATTATTCCTCACTTAAACTAGGCGCCTTCTGATGAGCTCTGTTTCCATTCTCACCTTCCAAGGGTCCATTTCCGACACCACAGCCAAATGATTTTTGTAAAACAAAAACAAGTTTCTATCATTCCCTTACTAACCACAATCTAACACAGCTTCCCAAGCGACTGAAGTCAAAAGCTAGTGTATCACCTTGCTGACAACATCCCACGTGATGTGAGTCTGGCTCTCTCACTTATCGCCCCAACCCTGCTCACCACCCCAACCACACTGAGCTTCTTTCCCTCTTTCAGAGACACCAGAGCCATCCCCATCTCTGCCTCTGTGTTTTCATCTTCCTCTGCTTATACTGGTTTTCGCCTGTCCTTCTCTCATCACTCTCATCTCAGTTTGAATGTCACTTCCCAGAGAAGCTTCCAGCACCAGCCTTGCTAACGTAACTCCTTAGTTTTTATCCTGATTTCACCCTGTTTTCTTCTTAGTAGTTTTCAAACCCTCAGACTATGCTGTTTGATCACTGTTTACACGTGCTGGCTGTCCTCCCCAACTGTTGTTGTTCAGTCGCTCAGTAATGCCCAACTCTTTTGCAACCCCATGGACGGTAGCCCACCAGGCTTCTCTGTCCATGGGGTTCTTCTGACAAGAACACTGAAGTGGGTTGACATTTCCTACTCCAGTCCTCCTCATAGAACTGGACTTTCATTAACAGGAATTTGCATTTTTTTTTCCATCAAATGTAACACCAGTTTATAGAACAGTACTCAACAAAAATAGTCAGTGCTTAACAAATGAAGAAGAAAATTAATGAATATCAGAAAATATTTCTAAGAACCCATGCTTAACTGATTCATCAGGAGATTGCTACCAAATTACATATCTTCTGGAATTCTAACAAGCAAGACTATGTCAAAACATTGGGAAAATCCAACATAAGCATCTGTTTCACATGGGCAAAAGTCTAAAGTGCCCAGTAATGAGTGATCATTTTTAGCTGTTACCAGTCACATCTTCAAATAATCAGCCTTTGTTCATTTGGGACAAGATCAAAAAGATTTAATTGACAATGGGCACTAGATATGAATGTTAATTATTAAAGCATTATTTATTCAACAAGTAGTGTGGGGGGACATGGTCAAGATATTTTTAGGAAAAAAGAATAAAGCTAGATACCTAACTGTCCACATTACCTCAAAATTAATTCCTGATTAATTCTGAATGAAAAAGAAATTGTGAAACTTCCATAGCATCTATAATTAGGGGATGAGAACCCTACATTTTGGATACAAATATCAACATAATTATGAAAACAATCACTGTTTCAAGATATATATTCACAGACATGATGTAAACCCTTTGTGGAGGTGATGGAATTCCAGTTGAGCTATTTCAAATCTTGAAAGATGATGCTGTGAAAGTGCTGCACTCAATATGCCAGCAAAATTGGAAAACTCAGCAGTGGCCACAGGACTGGAAACGGTCAGTTTTCTTTCCAATCCCAAAAAAAGGCAATGCCAAAGAATGCTCAAACTACCACACAATTGCACTCATCTCACACACTAGTAAAGTAATGCTCAAAATTCTCCAAGCCAGGCTTCACCAATACGTGAACCATGAACTTCCAGATATTCAAGCTGGTTTTAGAAAAGGCAGAGGAACCAGAGATCAAATTGCCAACATATGCTGGATCATCGAAAAAACAAGAGAGTTCCAGAAAAACATCTATTTCTACTTTATTGACTACGCCAAAGCCTTTGACTGTGTGGATCACAATAAACTGTGGAAAATTCTGAAAGAGATGGGAATACCAGACCACCTGACCTGCCTCTTGAGAAACCTATATGCAGGTCAGGAAGCAACAGTTAGAACTGGACATGGAACAACAGACTGGTTCCAAATAGGAAAAGGAGTACGTCAAGGCTGTATATTGTCACCCTGCTTATTTAACTTATATGCAGTATAAATCAGGAGAAACACTGGGCTGGAAGAAGCACAAGCTGGAATCAAGATTGCCGGGAGAAATATCAATCAACTCAGATATGCAGATGACACCACCCTTATGGAAGAAAGTGAAGAGGAACTAAAAAGCCTCTTGATGAAAGTGAAAGAGGAGAGTGAAAAAGTTGGCTTAAAGCTCAACATTCAGAAAACGAAGATCACAGCATCTGGTCCCATAACCTCATGGGAAATAGATGGAGAAACATTGGAAACAGTGTCAGACTTCATACTTCTGGGCTCCAAAATCACTGCAGATGGTGACTGCAGCCATGAAATTAAAAGACACTTATTCCTTGGAAGAAAAGTTATGACCAACCTAGATAGCATATTCAAAAGCAGAGACATTACTTTGCCAACAAAGGTCCGGCTAGTCAAGGCTATAGTTTTTCCAGTAGTCATGTATGGATGTGAGAGTTGGACTGTGAAGAAAGCTGAGCGCTGAAGAATTGATGCTTTTGAACTGTGGTGTTAGAGAAGACTCTTGAGAGTCCCTTGGACTGCAAGGAGATCCAACCAGTCCATTCTAAAGGAGATCAATCCTGGGTGTTCTTTGGAAGGAATGATGCTAAAGCTGAAACTCCAGTACTTTGGCCACCTCATGCAAAGAGTTGACTCACTGGAAAAGACTCTGATGCTGGGAGGGATTGGGGGCAGGAGGAGAAGGGGATGACAGAGGATGAGATGGCTGGATGGCATCACCGACTCAATGGATGTGAGTTTGAGTGAACTCTCGGAGTTGGTGATGGACAGGGAGGCCTGGCATGCTGCAATTCATGGGGTCGCAGAGTGGACACGACTGAGCAACTGAACTGAACTGAACTGAACTGAAACCTGTTGGGGGCCAGAGTGAGGCACTCGGCCCATGGCAAAGGTCATGAGGAAGGAGGCTCGACATACGCAAAGGCGGGAATCGAGCCTTAGGAGTCCCCCTGGAAATCCTCAAGCATCTACCCCCATAACCAGAGCCTGCCTGCTTTACTACTTTGTGCTCTCACCTACACCTCTGACTTTACAGAGGGCTGTCCCCCACCACCTCTTTCGGAGAAGGAGTTAACTTAGAGCTCCAGTTAATAATAATTCCTGGGTGTGATAGGAGTGTTTCAACCTACAAACTCCTCTGAAGGTTCTCTAGCCTGCCTGACAGGCTTGTCCAGCCACATGTGATTGCTCACAGCCTCCCAACCATGAGAGGCATGAGATGCTTTAAACCTTCTAAAAACAGGTTCCTTAGAAAAGTTAGAAAACTATTAGTATAAGTATAGTGGGCTGATTAGAAATTGTATTGGTGAAGGGTTTTTCATTTGTTGAGCCAATGTTTGTTGCTAAGTCTCCACATCCCCTGCCCTTACACACATTAATGAATATATAGAAGAAATAAGTATTAACCTTTGATATTAATCACGTTAGACCTTAGGCTAAGTAAATTCTTTCCTTAACTAAAACCCACTACACCCTCACCCTATAGGAATGTAACTTTATTTGGGTGGCGTCTGTTTTAAGAATAATCACCCCTGGAGAAATAAATGTCCTGGTTGACTGACTGCTGTCACAAGGAGAGGGTCATAAATTGTCAGCAGGCCCCCTGGCCAGAAGATGATGTAACACCCCTAAGACCTCTGTATACATTTGTATGAAGCACCTGACTTTGATAAAAGTCAGGACTGCTGACCCCGCATGACTTTTGCATAACATCTCAGTGTATAAAAGCAGACCATGGAAAATAAAGAATTGGGATCAGTTCCTCGAAAGACTGGTCTCCCCATGTCTCTCTCTCTCTCACTCTGGCTGAGTCTCCATCTGGAGCGTGGAACCCACCATGCTTACTAATTATGCCTGGGCTTCTAAGATCCAACCAGGGAGGCCTCAGCGTCTCCTCTCCTTCAGGAGAACGGAAGGACGCCTGTGGCCTACGTAAGTGGTGCAAACATCTTGTCTTGAAGTTTTATTGGTCTCCTGCGTAAACCAAGCTACTCAGCCTCTTTTCTCCACTGAATTTTCCTACTGAGCTACCCTTATTCTATTACTCTTTATATCTTTAATTAATATCTAATTGAAGCTATTGTATCCTGACCCTCGCCGACGCCATCCCCGCTTCGAATACCCTGGATCAGCCGGGGCTGGACCCTGGCAGAAACCCTTTGTCAAATTTGTTAAGAACATTAATTTCAAGTTGAAGGTTATTTATGTCCTTTTCAATGTTGTTTTCCATACCCCTGCACCTACCAAGTACCATCTTATCAAGCTGAGTTAATAATCCAGGAGGGTTTGTGATCAACTTGTTTGATTAAAATCCTCAAGAACTTCAGGAATTCCCTGGTGGTGCAGTGGTTAAGACTTTGTGCTCTCACTGTCAAGAGCCCTGGGTTCAACCCCTGGTTGGGGAATTAATCCCTCCCACAAGCTGCATGGCACGGCTAAAGAAAAATTCTCAGAACTTCAACATCTTCACTAGAAACACTTTTAGTTTTCAAGCCATCTGGTATAATATGAAAAGCTGGACCTGGGATTTTCCTGGTGATCCTGAGGTAAAGACATCATGCTTCCACTGTAGGGGACATGGACTCAGTCTCTGGTCACAGAACTAAGATCTCCTATGCAAAACCAACAAACAAAAAAAAAACATGTTACTAAACAGGGCTTACTCCTTTAAGTCCTTGGAGGGCACAAAGGCACAACTCTAAAACATACAACACAGTAGACAAGCTCAGAACCCAGAGTCAGATGGCCTGGGTTCTACCATTTCAGCTTGAGTGTCATATTAACTGCTATAAACCTGTTTTCTTCTTGAAATTAAGGATAAGAGTAGTAATGTAGCTCATAGGGGTGTGGTCAGGATTGATGTGATAATATATCTGGACAGGGGCCACTGAGCACAGGTTGAGTCTTTTAGACAGTGGGGCCTGAACACAGCTGACTGGCAATGAGCAGCCATCCCCTTCTACAGGCAGTACTCCTACACTGCAGAGACAGCCAAAGTCACACGGCTGCTGTGACTGCACGTCTTGAGCCAGTCAGTGTTCCAGCCTCCAACCTCTCTCCGCCAACCCTTCCCCATTCCATGAGCACCTTCTCTCCTGCATTAAACCCCCTTCTGTCTGCAGTTCCCAGTATGGTTTCTGGATCCTATATTGAAATCTAATTGATAGACACCTCAGAACAAAAAGTAGTACTTACAGAGCATGACTAGGTACTAGGCGTTTGTTCTACATCTTTGTGTACATTGACTCATTTAATCTTCTAACAATCTTATGCTGCTGCTGCTGCTGCTAAGTTGCTTCAGTCGTGTCCAACTCTGTGCGACCCCATAGACAACAGCCCACCAGGCTCCCCCATCCCTGGGATTCTCCAGGCAAGAACACTGGAGTGGGTTGCCATTTCCTTCTCCAATGCATGAAAGTGAAAAGGGAAAGTGAAGTCGCTCAGTCGTGTCTGACTCTTAGCGACCCCATGGACTGCAGCCTACCAGACTCCTCTGTCCATGGGATTTTCCAGGCAAGAGTACTGGAGTGGGGTGCCATTGCCTTCTCCTATCTTATGAGGTAGATCCTATTATTATCCTGCTTTTAAAACATTTATTTAATTAGAGGGTAATTATTTTACAATATTGGGATGGCCTCTGCCATACATCAGCATGAAAGGCCATAGACATACACGTGTCCCCCTTCCTCCTCAGCCCCTCTCCCACCTCCCTCCCCACCCCATCCCTCTAGGTCATCAAGGAGCCCAGGCACAGGTTCCCTGCATCATACATCAAACTCCCACTGGCTACCTATTTTACATATGGTAATGTATACATTTCAATCCTTTTCTCTCAAATCATCCCACCCTCTCCTTTTCCCACTGTGTTCAAAAGTCTGTTCTTTGTGTCTGCCCTGGGCATAGGATTGTCGGTACTATCCTTCTGCTGCTGCTGCTAAGTCACTTCAGTCGTGTCCGACTCTGTGCAACCCCATAGACGGCAGCCCACCAGGCTCCCCCGTCCCTGGGACTCTCCAGGCAAGAACACTGGAGTGGGTTGCCATTTCCTTCT
The DNA here is from genome assembly GCF_029407905.1 of Bubalus kerabau. Lineage (NCBI taxonomy): Eukaryota > Metazoa > Chordata > Mammalia > Artiodactyla > Bovidae > Bubalus > Bubalus kerabau. The sequence continues at coordinate 65,727,495 of NC_073628.1, forward strand.
CCAGTGCAGGAAAGTGAAAAGTGAAAGTTAAGTCGCTCAGTCATGTCCGACTCTTCGCAACCCCATGGACTGCAGCCTACCAGGCTCCTCCGTCCATGGGATTTTCCAGGCAAGAGTACTGGAGTAGGGCGCCATTGCCTTCTCTGAAACTAAGGTTCTGGGCAGGTAAATGACCTAAATAAAATCACATCATTGATAAATAAAAACCAGAGATGGGATACAAGTGTTTTAACACCAAATGCAGGATATCATGATGCCAATAATTTTTCCTGATTTTTAACAATTCTACATATCCAAAAATATGTATTGCTGATATGTATCTGAAAAGGTTCAGTTCAGTTGCTCAGTCATGTCCATCTGTTTATGACCCCATGGACTGCAGCATGCCAGGCTTCCCTGTCTATCACCAACTCCCAGAGCCTGCTCAAACTCATGTCTATTGAGTCAGTGATGATATCCAACCATCTCATCCTCTGTCATCCCCTTCCCCTCCGGCCTTCAATCTTTCCCAGCATCACGGTCTTTTCAAATGAGTCAGCTCTTCACATCAGGTGGCCAAAGTATTGGAATTTCAGCTTCAGCATCAATCCTTCCAATGAATATTCAGAACTGATTTCCTTTAGGATGGACTGGTTGGATCTCCTTGCAGTCCAAGGGACTCTCAAGAGTCTTCCCCAACACCACAGTTCAAAGGCATCAATTCTTCCGCACTCAGCTTTCTTTATGGTTCAACTCTCACATCCATACATGACTACTGGAAAAACCATAGCTTTGAATAGACAGACCTTTGTTGGCAAAGTAATGTCTCTGCTTTTTAATATGCTGTCTAGGTTGGTCACAGTTTTTCTTCCAAGAAACAAGTGTCTTTTTAATTTCATGGCTGCAGTCACCATCTGCAGTGATTTTGGAACCCAAAAAAATGAAGTCTCTCATTGTTTCCCCATCTTTTTGCCATGAAGTGATGGGACTGGATGCCATGATCTTAGTTTTCTGAATGTTGAGTTTTAAGCCAACTTTTTCACTCTCCTCTTTCACTCTCATCAAGAGGCTCTTTAGTTCTTCTTCAATTTCTGCCATAAGGCTCGTGACATCTGCGTATCTGAGGCTATTGTATTTCTCCTGGCAATCTTGACTTCAGCTTGTGCTTCATCTAGCCCGGCATTTCACATGATGTACTCTACATGTAAGTTAAATAAGCAGGATGGCAGTATACAGCCTTGACGAACTCCTTTTCCTATTTGGAACCAGTCTGTTGTTCCATGTCCAGTTCTAGCTGTTGCTTCTTGACCTGCATACAGGTTTCTCAGGAGGCAGGTTAGGTGGTCTGGAAAAGTGTTAAACTTCAAAAGTCAGCAAGACTGAAACATCTGTTGAGCCCTTTTTTAATACAATAAAGGGAAAGAGGGACTAGCTACAGAACAAAAATGAAAAACTTTAATTAGTATTTCAAATGTTAATTTCAAACATTAATTCAATGTTTAAAACTATTTCAAATTGCATAAAGTTTTACCTATTATGTAAAGTTTAAAAATAAAATAAAATAAATACTGAAGTAGATGGATTAGAGGAGATTTCACCACTGTTACCAGGCAAGTTTTAATTCAATTAAAACTGTCACCTGTCAGTTTTAATTCAATAACAGAACTACTTTTGTGATTTTGCTTGTTCATTCAATCTGTGCCTCTTCAAACTTGATTCTTTTCATTTTCCAAAAATTTTTATGCACTGTTTTGAAAGCCTTTATTAAATCTGTTACAATATTTTAAAAAAATGAATATTTTGATTTGGAATCCATGTTCTTTTTAAAAAAAAAAAAAAGTTTTACCTAGAGCTATTACCAGGTAACATAACTTTCATAATTAGATCATATCCACTTCAATTTTCTGCCATTCCATATGGTAAAAATTATGTAAAGTCTCAAAGGGTTAATGAAGTGTTGTATTTTTAAAAAGATGCAGTGCACGGGCTTTTCAACAAATGTGGTATGCATTTTTACCTCTCTGATAATTAGAAAGATGTGAAAAATGTGAACACCCGTGGGTAAAAGTGCTACTGGGCATTCGTGTTCCCAGACTTTTCTGGTTTCAATGATAATTAGAAAGCAAAAGCAGATTAACATTTTCATCTTAATAACCTCAGAATTTTTTAAAGGAAAAATTAAATCAAGCCCATAGATTTTTCCATTCTATAATAAAATATTATCATTGCTGTATTATAGAAATGACCTTGAAGCAATCTGGTATTTGAAAACCCTTAAAAATAAAACTAGGAACTGACTTCGGGGGAATGTTATCTGTGTCATGTTTTTTGTGAGGTATTTTTGTTGTTGTTTTTCTGCAGTTTATTTGCACAAATTTAATCTCTTGGATTGGAATTTCAAATCCCTGATAATTAAAAAGAGAATTTGCAAGGAGATAACATTTTCTCTTTCTGCCAGATTGCCCAAGTAGCAACCCGGCTAGGCAACAGCAATCATGGAAAATGATGCACACAAGTCCCTGAATAAAAATAAAAATGCCAGCATGTGTTTACTCCTCAGCAGTAAATAAAACCCCTATTATTCACATTGTCTCAAGTGCATCTCCCTAGAGAAACTGATCCTCCCCCTGCAGGTTCAGCATGAGTTCACAAAGCAAGGCTGCAGGTGACATTGGGAGGGGCAGCTTCCTAAAATGCCTCAAAAGAGGCTGGCTTCCCACACCCCAGCAAGTCTACAAAACACAGACAATCTGGCAACTTAGTTCTGTACATCAAGCTGCTTGGTTTATTGTGAAATAAATGGACTAGGATTGAATTCAGGAAAATCACTTATTTCCAATAGACTGGAAACTATGACATTAATAATAGAACTCTGGTATGGTTTTGAACTTTTCCATTAAGTATATTTTTGCTAACTCCTTATAAATCTCATGTTTTAAAATACTTCCTTATAAATCTATTTATTAAGTAAAGTGAAGTCGCTCAGTCATGTCCGACTCTATGCGACCCCATAGACAGCAGCCTACCAGGCTCCTCTGTCCATGGGATTTTCCAGGCAAGAGTACTGGAGTGGGTTGCCATTGCTTTCTCCAATTAATTAAGTAAACATTCATTTATTTATATTTTAACAAACTAAGTCAACCACCGGAGCTCTGATTAACAAGGGATTAACATTAATACCCCAGACAAGACTAAAAAATAAAAAAAATTAAAAAATAGCAACAATAAAAACAATGTTGTTTTACTGAGATGTGCAGCTTCATCAGGAGAAATGTCTGATTTCCACCAGGTTGATGGATATTGAAATGACTTTGACTATGGCCTGGTCTGCCCTCAAATTCTGTAAGTACCTAGATTTTTGGAACAACTGGTGCTTCTTTTCTACAGCAACAATTAAAGAAGAAACACTCAAATCATCCTCAGACACTAAATCAAAGCAAAACAACTCTCAACTTGAAGAATCTTACGGTCCTTGCCTTTTATTGCCATTGCCTCAAAAATAAGAGGTGCTCTTGAGATGGCAACAACCATATTTCTGAGTTGTAAAAATTCAGGACAGGATGAAATTCTATTTGAGAAAACTCTTTCACTTCTTACGAATCAGTTCAGTTCAGTTCAGTCGCTCAGTCATGTCTGACTCTTTGCGACCCCATGAATCGCAGCACGCCAGGGCTCCCTGTCCATCACCATCTCCTGGAGTTCACCCAGACTCATGTCCATCGAGTCAGTGATGCCATCCAGCCATCTCATCCTCTGTCGTCCCCTTCTCCTCCTGCCCCCAATCCCTCCCAGAATCAGGGTCTTTTCCAATGAGTCAACTCTTCGCATGAGGTGGCCAAAGTACTGGAGTTTCAGCTTTAGCATCATTCCTTCCAAAGAAATCCCAGGGCTGATCTCCTTGCAGTCCAAGGGACTCTCAAGAGTCTTCTCCAACACCACAGTTCAAAAGCATCAATTCTTTGGTGCTCAGCCTTCTTCACAGTCCAACTCTCACACTCATACATGACCATAGGAAAAACCATAGCCTTGACTAGCCGGACCTTTTTTGGTAAAGTAATGTCTCTGCTTTTGAATATGCTATCTAGGTTGGACATAACTTTCCTTCCAAGGAGTAAGCGTCTTTTAATTTCAGGGCTGCAGTCACCATCTGCAATGATTTTGGAGCCCACAAAAATAAAGTCTGACACTGTTTCCACTGTTTCCCCATCTATTTCCCAGTAGATAATGCCACCACTCATCAGTCTAAAGAGGCTTTTGGACCCAACTAGCTCTGACTCTGTGCAGTCTTTTCTGTACAAATGACAATTTTAGCCATTAGAGAGAGTATGTTCAAAAGCTGTTTTTATTCAGTCACTAAGGCAGGTCTGACTTTTTGCAACTTCATTGGCTGCAGCTCACCAGGTTCCTCAGTCCATGAGATTTCCCAGGCCAGAATACTGCAGTGAGTTGCCATTTCCTCCTCCAGATGATCTTCCTGACCCAGGGATCGAACTTGTGTTGGTCAAATGATATGTTTAGCTATTAGAGATAGTATGTCCTAATGGTGAGTTTACATCAATCTTTCCATGAGTGTAACTGCTCCTTCCAAAATTTTATTCAGTATTGAAGAAGGAATGGCTGCCCATTCCAGTATCCTTGCCTGGAGAATTCCATGGACAGAGAAGCCTGGCAGACTACAGCCCATGGGGTCGCAAAGAGTCAGACAAAACTGAGCGGCTAGCACTTTTACTTTTCAAAAATCTTATTCAGTATTCAAATGTACAGTCCCAATTCTTTTATTTAGTAACTTGTTCTGTTTATTGTTTACTCACGAAAGATCCAGGGAGTAACCACCCTATGCTATAAAACAAGTAGCAATTTCTAAGAAAGTAGTCATCAGAAATAGTTAGTGCCTTGCTGAATGGTTGAATCCGAAAGCAAAGGCCAATGAGCCCCACTTCCCTCTAACAGGCTACTCATTAACTATATTAACAACCACTTTCACCACTGAAAACTATAATTAACTGTGTTGGCAAGTAACAAGCTGCCAGCCAACATAGTTAAGTAATTGCAGGAAGTTAAAATGCTTGGTTTAGCTCTTCCAAAACTTAAGAGTAAATGATCATTAAGTTTGTATTGACTACACACTAAAAAAAAAGGAAACTTCATGTGAGTCTTTTACATTTTTCAGCTATTGATCTATTTCATTCCTCTTTTCTTGGTCAAATTCTTTTCAGCATTAGATCTACCTTTGCTACATCCACTTCCTCACTGCTTTTAACCCCTGGGTCTAAAGACTTCATTATCAACTTCCGCAAAATGCTTTCTTTCTAACTTCACAGTCACTCTTTTTAAACTGAACCGAATTGCCATCTCTGTTACATACACAGTAAGTCCCCTGTATATGAACCTTCAAGTTGTGAACTTTCAAAGATGCGAAAAAGTCCCTGTATGCCAGCTGCTGTACTGCACTCCTATACTTATCAAGGTTCAGTACTATAAGAGTAAAAATGCTTTCTTAATTCTTTGTGTTTCTTATGTACATATTTCTGTGAGAAGTATTATAAACTTATTATGGTATAGTACTATATAGCTCATGGTGTTAGCTGGGTGAAAAATGTCAGTTACTCAGTCATGTCTGATTCTTTGTGATCCCACGGACTGTAGCCCAGCAGGTTCCTCTGTCCATTGAATTTCTCAGGCAAGAATACTGGAGTGGGTAGCCATTCCCTTCTCCAGGGGAATCTTCCTGTGGTGGACTTAGAATCAAACTGGACTTTCGAACATGATCTTGGAATGAACCCATTCGTATGCAGGGGACTCACTGTACTATTTTCGTTACAATCTTCTGCAAACATTTGCCTTTAACTTACATGACACTGGATTTCTCCAATCATTCTCTTGTTTCTCTGAATCTTTGCTGGTAAAACTCTTCTTTATCCCACATATCTACTAAGGAAGTCTCCTAAAACTCAAGCCCTGCATCCCTTCCCTTACCAAGTTATCTTCAAGGATCATGGTCCATGTGAACCACATGATTCTCTTCATCTCTGCATCATCCCTAGACCTTCAAATAGATGTGTTCATATACCTCTGCCCTTACACCATAAATTGCTGAAGGACAGAGTTTGGTCAGCCTGACAAGTATGAACTTTAAAAATATTTAGTCAACTCACCTGCAAATCAGATGAAGTCTGAAAACCTGAGGGCACCCTCTAATGTACGGGTCTCCTTCATTAGCTGATCTCAACACGTATTTGCACAAGATGACTTACCTTAAACCTTCTTCCTAGTTCCTAAATTCATGTGTCAATGAATGTGAAACTATGGATTATACCACCAAGGTTAAGAAGCTGTTGTGCTACCCAGTGGTATTCAGGAAAGAGTCCGTGTTCTACTCTGATTCAGAGGGCAAAACTCCTAGAGTCTAGAATTTCATTTTTCAGTCCACTCTTTTTTTCTGGAACTGAGAGATATGAGAATAGCAATTGGAACTTAAGGACATAAAAGTTTCTGAATAATGACTGATAGATGTATTAAAATGAATAAGAATTAAATAAACATACTCAGAATTCTAGGTTTGCATGTGTGTGCATGCTCAGTCTTTCAGTCATGTCCAACTCACTGCGACTCCATAGACTGTAGCCTGCCAGGCTCCTCTCCAGGTAAGACTACTGGAGTGGGTTGCCATCTCCTCCTCCAGGGGCTTTTCCCGACCCAGGGATCAAATCAGTGTCTCCTGCATTGCAGGCAGAGTCTTTATAGCTGAGCCACCAGGGAAGCTCCAGGTTTACATGACACCAGGCCATTAATTCCTGACCTTCTTTCATGCCAGACAACAGTGAATGGTTCAGATAAGACCCATCCTCTTGCCCTTCTAGAGCTTCTAACCTACTGGAGGGTTTACATTTACTTTCCCATTAAAAAATACTGGAGGAGATCCTCCTAAGGACACACACTAGCCATACTACAGAAACCCAAGGTTAGGGGAAATTTTTGAACTGAGTATAACTGTTTATACCCACTCAGTGCTGGCTGGAAACTTCCAAAGAAAAGCTTTGGTCCATATTGAAACCAAGTCTTATTCAGAAAAATTACTGAATCTTATCTGAGCTATGAAAAAGGAGGCTACAGTGACACTGAGTCCTCTAAGCATCAGAATGGATGCACTGAAGCACTAAAGCTTCAGGAAGCTTAAAATCAGAGGCTGGTGGAGGGGAACGGAATGTCACATACACAAAAAACCGTAAGGCAGGATGTGACCATGCTAAAGGGGTACAAAGTGCTCTCTAATTCTAAAGCAAAAATGCTTCCATACATTGTTGCATGTGTGTGTGTGTGTGTGTGTGTGTTAGCCACTCAGTCGTGTCCAATTCTTTTGCAACCCCATGGACTGTAGCCCTCCAGGCTCCTCAGCCCTTGGGATTCTCCAGACAAGAATACTGGAGTGGGTTGCCATTTCCTTCTCCTTGGGGCCTTTTTAAGATGGAAAGAACTCTTGTCTACATTACGGTTATTCTACATTTATACTGTACAATGGTCATAATATGTCAACAATTTCCATATACTGAATATTTTGCCAAGTATCTAGCACTGCATAAACTTTTAAAATGCATTTTTATTTAATCCTATCAACAAGCTTCTTCTAGCTTCTATTCATTAATGAATGCATGTTTGTGTGTGTGTGTGTGTGTGGCTTAGTCACTTGGTCATATGCAACTGTTTGCGGCCCCATGGTCTATAGCCCACCAGGCTCCTCTGTCCATGGGGTTTCCCAGGCAAGAATACTGGAACGGGTTACCATTTCCTTCTCCAAGGGATCTTTCCCAACCCAGGGATCGAACTCGTGTCTCCTGTGTTTCCTGCATCAGCAGGCAGATTCTTTACTGTCTGAGCCACTAGGGAAGCCCCATTAATGAGTGAATACATTACTAAAAACAAACCTTTATTGTTTACCTTATCCAGCTAAGGTCTGTACAGTATCAGCAATCTAGATTGTGGACATAATACAATGAGACCTCTGACTCTAGTGGTGTAGAGCTCACAATATGAATTAATATATGTAACTTTTGTCTTTACAATGAGGTAGATAAGATAGGTGTGTTAATCCATTGTACTAATAAAAAACTGATATACAAACAAAAAGATTAAGTGACCTTGGTGAGATTCAAACTGTGGCTTCTCCGTTGCACAGCAAGGGAAATCATAAGCAAGACCAAAACGCCAATCCTCTTATTGGGAAAAAATATTTGCAAATGAAGGCATGGGCAAAGGATTAATCTCCAAGATATACAAGTAGTTTATGAAACTCAATATCAAAAAAAAAAAAAAAACCCCAATCAAAAAATGGGCAAAAGACCTAAACAGACATTTCTCCAAAGAAGACATACAGAGACCAACAAACACATGAGAAGATGTTTGACATCGCTAATCATTTGAAAAATGCATATCAAATCTATAATGAGGTATGACCTCGCACTGGTCAGAATGGCCATCATCAAAAAATCTATGAACAGTAAAGGCTGGAGAGGATGTGAAGGAAAGGGAACACTCCGATACTATTCAGTTCAGTTCAGTTCAGTCACTCAGTTGTGTCTGACTCTTTGCGACCCCATGCAGCACAACAGGCCTCCTTGTCCATCACCAACTCCCAGAGCATACCCAAACTCACGTCCATTGAGTCGGTGATGCCATCCAACCATCTCATCCTCTGTCATCCCCTTCTCCTGCCCTCAATCTTTCCCAGCATCTTTCCCATGCTTTCTTTCATGGGATTTTTCAAATCACTCAGCTCTTCCCATCAGGTGGCCAAAGTATTGGAGTTTCAGCTTCAACATCAGTCCTTCCAAAGAAATCCCAGGATTGAGCTCCTTTAGGATGGACTGGCTGGATCTCCTTGCTGTCCAAGGGACTCTCAAGAGTCTTCTCCAATGCCACAGTTCAAAAGCATCAATTCTTCGGCACTCAGCTTTCTTTATAGGCCAACACTCACATCCATACATGACTACTGGAAAAACCATAGCCTTGACTAGATGGACCTTTGTTGACAAAGTAATGTCTGTGCTTTTTAATATGTTGTCTATGTTGGTCATAGCTTTCCTTCCAAGGAGTAAGTGTCTTTTAATTTCACGGCTGTAATCACCATCTGCAGTGATTTTGGAGCCCAGAAAAATAAAGTCAGCCACTGTTTCCACTATTTCCACATCTATTTGCCATGAAGTGATGGGACTGGATGCCATGATCTTGTTTTCTGAATGTTGAGCTTTAAGCCAACTTTTTCACTCTCCTCTCTCACTTTCATCAAGAGGCTCTTTAGTTCTTCACTTTCTGCCCTAGGGTGGTATCATCTGTATATCTGAGGTTATTGCTATTTCTCCCAGCAATCTTGATTCCAGCTTGTGCTTCCTCCAGCCCAGTGTTTCTCATGATGTACTCTGCATATAAGTTAAATTAGCAGGGCAACAATATACCGCCTTGACATACTCCTTTTCCTATTTGGAACCAGTCTGTTGTTCCATGTCCAATTCTAACTCTTGCTTCCTGACCTGCACACAGGTTTCTCAAGACAGTAGGAATGTAAATTGATACAGCCACTGTGGAGAACAATATGGAGAAGTTTCCTTAAAAGAATAAAAACAGAACTGCCACATGACCCAGAAAGCCCACTACTGGGCATATATCCTGAGAAAACCATACTTCCAAAAGACCATGCACCCCAATGTTCACTGCAGCACTGTTTATAATAGCCAGGATATGGAAGCAACCTAGATATCTATCAACAGATTAATGGACAAAAAAGATGTAGTGTGTGTGTGCATGTGTGTATGTGTCTGTATATATACATACATATATATGTATATATACACACAATGGAATAATATTCAACCATAAAAATAAACTAACCTAGTCATTTGTAGTGATGTGGATTAACCTAGAATCTGTCATACAGAGTGAAGTCAGAAAGGGAAAAGCAAATATTGTATATTATCCAATATAAATGGAATCCAGAAAAATGGTACTGATGAACCTATTTGCAGGGGAGGATCAGAGATGCCAACATAGAGAGCGGACTTGCAGACATACAGCAGGGAAGGAAAGGGTGGCATGAATTGAGAGACTAGCACTGACATATACATAACCATGTGTAAAAGAGATAGCTAGTGGGAAGCTTCCGAACAGCACAGGGAGCTCAGCTTGGTGCTCTGTGATAACCTGGATGGGATGGGATTGGGGGAGTGTGAGAGGGAGGCTCAAGAGGGAGGGGTGATTTACATTGTTGTACAGCAGAAACTAACACAATACTGTAAAGCAATTATGCTCCAATTAAAAAATAAATTTAAAAAGAAGATTGTAAGAACCTACTATATAACAGAAAAAAGAAAACTCTGGCTTTCTCAACACAAGTCAGTGTTCTCATTTTTAAAACCATGTAAGGCAGGGACTACTCTTCTCCTTACTTTAAAGATGGAGAAAAAGCAGTTTAGGTATATTAATATCACTTATTGGGTCAGGCAAACGTTAAATAGTAGAGTTAAAACTGTAAAAGCTTACCCATCTGCCTCCAAGCCCACCCTCTTAATTACTGCCATTGGTAATGAGTTACAAATCCTTAGATGAACCTCTATGTTCAATATTGAAAGAGAGAATTCAATATTGAAAGAGTGAGTTCAATTCATGAGTGAATAAATAAATACCTACAACACCTTCATTCCCAGTGATATACCAAATATAAATTAATGTTCTCCAGTAGTAAGGAAAACATCCAGAGACAAAAGAGCCAAATAATAAATATACTTGAAGAGATGTAAATCTGCCATTTTCTTTGTGGGAAGGATCCAGTGTATTTTAAAGGTCTCTAATAAAATTAGAAATGTCAAATGTTAAAGTTTATATCAGCAAAACTGTTTTTATGATGCAATATTTCTAGAACATCTATAAATACTTGACATTTATTCTCAGGATTGTATAAAAAAGATACATATTTGCTACCAAACTTTGGATTGTGCAAATCATTCTAGATTTTCCTAAATTCTTATAGGCAGTACATTCTGTTTTTATCCTTACTCACTGAAAGCCAGATTGTGAAGATCTCTAGTTCTGAAGTGTGACACCTAAGCTCTACTTATGAAAATCTATTTTAAAGAATCCAAAGGAAAAAGTAAATTTACAGTTGAGTTATAGGTTTATTGCCCATGGTCACCTTAAATTTTAGCCTTTATAATCCCTCACCTATGTTGATTTTTTTAGTTTTATCAATTCAGACAAATGTGATCAAACAGAAAAAAAATTCATGTGGTACGCTAGCAAACGGGCAATCATTTCTAAGTCTTCTAGAAAACAAACAAGATGACATGCCAAAGAAAGCAGTATGTCTTTTAACTGTTTTAAGTTAGTTTTGAAACAGAGACTAAATTCCTCTCTTAAATTAATAGGTTAATATTCATTGTTCTGAGCTTCCCAGGTGGCTCACTGGTAAAGAATCCACCCCCCTGGAGTACTAAATGGCAACCCACTCCAGTATTCTTGCCTAGAAAATTCCATGGACAGAGGAGCCTTGGGGACTGTAGTCCACGGGGTCACAGAGTCAAACATGACTGAGCACACACGCACGCACGTGCACACACACACACACACACACACTCCTTCTCTTCTACAAGAGGTATTAGCTGACATCCTCTTAGATGCCCTGTGATGTCAAGAACTGCTACTGACTTTGTTATCACAGGTTTATTCCAATTTTCAAAGTTAATATCATGACTGCTTCTGGTTTTCCAGTGTTAAAATATGCAAACAACAGAATTAATTTTATGCAATTTGAAATTATCCAGAACCCATTTTAAAAACATTAAGAAGACGGCTTTCCGCATATCAGCTATGAGAACAGAAATCGAAAATTGTTTTCCTTTTTATCTATATTGGAAGCTATTAAAAACTTTGCAAGTAACTAGAAAAGTTCATTTCAGGGGCAGGATAATTAGGAAAATTTAAGATTCCAAAGGAGGCCTTTTCTTTGTAAATAAAAGTGGGGCAAGTAACAAAGCACAAAGATCTACAGGACAAGTTAGATTACTGATCTTTAGTGAACATTTCATTAAATAATAATAACACAGCCTTTTACTTGTGTGGTTTCTGAAGAGTGTTCACATATTACTTTCTTTAAGTCTCACCACCATTGCACCATTTCAGGTCAAATAGGCACCACTGTAATCTCATTATGCCAAAATAGTAATTTTTACTTCGATTCTCTTTCCAAAACAAAAACAGACAAAGACAAATACTTCTATTTTGACGCCATGCCTTTATGAAAGTTTCCCATTCCTGAAAAACCTTTTCTCTGCTGGTCTATTTAAGTTCCTATTCATCCTTAAAGGATGGTTAAAGGCTGTCTCCTCTGAAGTACACCCAGAGAAGAGAAGTCAGTCACCAACTCTCTTGTGCCACCGTCACTCCTTGAGGACATTTCTATGGTGGTGCTTATCACACCATACCGCAACCATTTGCCCATGTATATGTCTCTTACATCGTGCTGTCTGACGCGGAGTTTCCCTGACAGCAAGAGTTAATTCTAATTAGCACTTAGCAGGCACCAACATTGGAGAAGACAATGGCACCCCACTCTGGTACTCTTGCCTGGAAAATCCCATGGACGGAGGAGCCTGGTAGGCTGCAGTCCACGGGGTCGCTAAAAGTCAGACACAACTGAGCGACTTCACTTTCACTTTTCACTTTCCTGCATTGGAGAAGGAAATGGCAACCTACTCCAGTGTTCTTGCCTGGAGAATCCCAGGGACAGGGGAGCCTGGTGGGCTGCCGTCTATGGGGTCGCAGAGAGTCGGACACGACTGAAGTGACTCAGCAGCAGCAGCAGCGGGCACAAACATACATGTCATAGGAAGCTGGGAAAGTTTCTGCTATCAAGAAGCAGAAGCAAATTTCAGCCCACAATCTCAGGTGACCAATGGCTCACTTTTCTTTCTACACTAAGCCATTATCTAATCTCAGTCAATTCATTGCTTTCCCACAACCACAAAATTTTCCCTGAAGTTCCATCTCATCCCACATCCTTGGTGAGGAGCATGGGAATTTTGTCCTTGAGATTCATCTGTCCTTGCTAGCATCCCCAGAGACAATCGTGTTCTGACTGTGTCTTTGCTCTCCACCCACAGGGGCCCTCTGGGTCTGGGTGGTGACCCTCACTGCTCTTTCCACGCCAAGCAAGGAAGTGTTCCTTCCTCTGCCCCCAACTCACACTGGGAAAATGGAACTTGGTTCTCCGTATCTCCTGGAGCTCTCCCTGGGGGACAGGACCTATGTCCCATTGCTCTGGGATCTCTGAAATCTCCAGATTCCCATCGTCTCTCCTTTCAAAGCCACAGAGTATTATCACTGAGACCCTGTTCAGAGAACAACCAGAGCTCAAGGTCTCAAATCACCTCCTATTCTCTTGTCCAGCACCCCAACAGGAAGATACTTACTTAGTCTCAGAGGCATGAAGTCCTTGTTCTTGGTCTGTCCTTAGGCTGTGAACCTCCCTAGAATCTAGACTTGAGGCCATGAAGCCTTCTCTCTGCCTTCTAGAGTAGAGCTCCATTTCTGACGCAATGAAAAGCTTGTGACCATGCTATCCTAGTGGAGGGAATATCACGGGAGAACTAGGGGAACCGAGGGAAAAGGAATACCAAGTCACACCTCTGGTGCAAAAGGAAAGCTGTGCATTGGCTGACCTGAGACCAGGGTCAACTGGCTCCCAGAGCACTTGAGTCGGTACTCTGACAAGAAGAATGCATTCCTACTTACACTTTGTGTCGTTTCCGTTGTCTCCCCTCAAGACCTCCACTACTGAGAAAGCTTCCCACCTCCCACATGGTTCTTCCTCCACCGGCTACACCAGGTGGTTCAGTAAGCTTCACTCAGAGACGGTGCTTTATCATGCTTCCAAAACTGACCTCCAAACTGAGATTGGTTGAGCCACTGAATGTGGGTATTTAGTTACTATGTCAGCAAATCCCTGCTACATCCAATTGCTGTTGTTCAGTTGCCCAGTTGTGTCCAACTCTTTGCAACCCCATGGACTGCAGCATGCCAGGCCTCTCTGTCTCTCACCATCTCCTGAAGTTTGCCCAAGTTCATGTCCACTGCACCAGTGATGCCATCCAGCCATCTCATCCTTTGATGCCCTCTTCTCCTTCTGCTTCATCCAACAGACACTTCTTCATCAAGACCTTTCAACTATGGACATCTCCTGCGTTCAACTCGTTTACTTGCAGCTTTTACCCTGGTGTCTAAGTAATTATCAAGTACCATTCATATTCTTTAAGAGATTAAGAATACAAAATACAAATCAAATCCTTTAGTATAAAATTATTCCACCTTTATCCTGCCAGTGGTAAAAATGGCTGACTTGATACAAAGACACAAAACTCAAGCTAATTTCAGGAGTGACATGAATTGAAACTGCTCCCTCCACACATTCAGACAGATGCTACTCTTGTGATGAGTGGCACCTGACTGTCTAGGTAGCAGTCACAGATCAACTGTGTAGCATTGGTCTTTGCTTCATTAGCATCGCATAGTTAACTAACTCATGGTGATGAACTGTGCCATCAGACTATCTTCTAGGGAAAAGAGAATCTTAACAAACAGGGGTTTTGATTTTTCAAGGAATAAATTGCAGCTGGAAGTGGCACTAAGGTTGATCATTTTATAAATTTACACTGTATATTAAATAATGGCAAATTTTCCATCACATTTTGCTGGAAGCAGATATCCATCTTAGTCAAATCTTCATTGACAAAAAAGAAATGATTTATTTTCATCAACTTTTATTAATAGAGTATCTTCAATTAAGTTTATTTTTCAGTTTTACCAAATCATATGTTACTTGCTGGGTTTGCTATCACTGTGTAATTGGCGTAAAAGGTAATTAAATCTTCTAAAGAACAAAAACATCATCTTAAGAAAATCAACATATTATTCGGAAAAACAGTGAGCTCTGAAAAAAAGAAAATCTCCGATATTTTGAAATATACAATTAAAAGATCAGAAAGGTTATTAGCCTTACACACTTTTTAGCACGTCTAAAATATTCTCTCTGCCTGTTACTATTTCCATGACAGTGTCCTCAAGTCCTTGACTTAATCACATCCAAGAGCTTGGAACAAATTTTAAAATTAAAAAAATACATCACTCCCCGACAGGTTACCAGGCAATTCAAGGTAGGCTAGGTTTCCCTATAATTGTGCCTTTGTAATATCTAGGTTTCAACCTGGCAACATAACTTAACACTTACCATTACCTATTTTTAATCTGAGACCCCTGAGTTTTTGAGCCGAGGCCTTACCTATTGACCAGGAATGCCCAGATACTGCTCAATACAAAATTAATATTCACTAAGTTTTTGTTACATGGAGGAAAGAAAAGAAACACATTCTGAAAGCAAAGTCAGGATAAGTAATCAGTAAGTCAATAGCCTTTTAAATGTCCCAAATGTAATTGAACTTTTAATTTCTACCACCAGTAAAGCCCAGGAATTTACAGTTTTAATAAGCACACTAGGTGATTTTCGTACAAACTAGGGTGTGAGAACCACTAGCG
The DNA here is from genome assembly GCF_029407905.1 of Bubalus kerabau. Lineage (NCBI taxonomy): Eukaryota > Metazoa > Chordata > Mammalia > Artiodactyla > Bovidae > Bubalus > Bubalus kerabau. Next base: position 65,743,047 of record NC_073628.1, read on the forward strand.
CAAGAAAAGATCTTTTGCAATTCTCTAGGGACTAAGTGTGCAGTGTTCTCCAGAAGAGAGCTGTTTTGTAAGGACGATCATATGTCCCAGTTTTCCAGACAGCCACAATGCACACCTGTTGTCTCTGCATTGGATATTTCTTTAGGATTTTTACGTGAAATAGTATTAATGGTTTGGCCAGTTCTACTTTGTACACACAGCTTCTGCCATGGTCTCACCTGACAGCATGTAAGATGCACATACTGAGAACAGTGTTCACACTGTAACGAAGTTTGATAAAATCTGAAAGTTGAACAGAGGTAACCCATCTCTCCTCTTGGCCCTTTTCAGCAGCATCATAACTAACATCTCTAGTTCCAGGACTGCATGCAGGATGCTTGCTAATTAAACAAAATGTGATCAGACAGGAGAGCTAGGAATCTAGCCACCTTTCTCTGGTAGTGGCAGGTGGAAGTGGGAGGATTGGGGGCTGCTGCCCCTACCAGCTGCCTGCACCATGCTGGTGAGAGGCGCCTCACACCACAGCCCTTGTGTATGGGATGCAGACTGCCACCAAGTCAGGTCTGTGGGAAAGATATCACAGGCTAGAAACAGATAGTGGCTCAGTAATAAGAATCCACCTGGCAATGCAGGGGACATGGGTCCTATTCCTCATCTGGGGAGATCCCACATGAAGCCAAACAACTAAGCCCAGGAGCCACAACTACTGAAGCCTGGGCACCCTAGAGCCTGTGCTCCACAACAAGAGAAGCCACCACAGTGGGAAGTCCACACAACCCAACAGAGAGTAGCCGTTGCTCGCCACAATGAGAGAAAGTCTGCGTGCAGCAACGAAGACCGGCACAGTCAAAAAATAAATAATAAACCTTTTTAAAAAGGGGGGCATAGAAAGCATGTCCAAAATAGAGGTTCAGCAGTCCTACTATGAAGAGGAGAAATGCAGTCTGAATGCTCTTGCTATGTGTCTGGGTTAAACCTTTGACTTAAAACTTTTTGGTTTGGTAGTTTTTTCAATAAATCATTTCAGCATCAATCATTGTTTTTAAAGTACATCATAAATGAAAATTTACTCATAAATCTCCATTCAGCAAGGAGATTAATGATAATGTATAACCTTCACAAAACAGCATTTACCACCCACCACTACCACAGAAAGGTGGCTAGATTCCTAGCTCTCCTGTCCGATCACATTTTGTTTAATTAGCAAGCATCCTGCATGCAGTCCTGGAATTAGAAGGTTTAGTTATGATGCTGCTGAAAAGGGCCAAGAGGAGAGATGGGTTACCTCTGTTCAACTTTCAGATTTTATCAAACTTCGTTACAGTGTGAACACTGTTCTCAGTATGTGCATCTTACATGCTGTCAGGTGAGACCATGGCAGAAGCTGTGTGTACAAAGTAGAACTGGCCAAACCATTAATACTATTTCACGTAAAAATCCTAAAGAAATATCCAATGCAGAGACAACAGGTGTGCATTGTGGCTGTCTGGAAAACTGGGACATATGATCATCCTTACAAAACAGCTCTCTTCTGGAGAACACTGCACACTTAGTCCCTAGAGAATTGCAAAAGATCTTTTCTTGCGCTAGTGGTTCTCACACCCTAGTTTGTACGAAAATCACCTAGTGTGCTTATTAAAACTGTAAATTCCTGGGCTTTACTGGTGGTAGAAATTAAAAGTTCAATTACATTTGGGACATTTAAAAGGCTATTGACTTACTGATTACTTATCCTGACTTTGCTTTCAGAATGTGTTTCTTTTCTTTCCTCCATGTAACAAAAACTTAGTGAATATTAATTTTGTATTGAGCAGTATCTGGGCATTCCTGGTCAATAGGTAAGGCCTCGGCTCAAAAACTCAGGGGTCTCAGATTAAAAATAGGTAATGGTAAGTGTTAAGTTATGTTGCCAGGTTGAAACCTAGATATTACAAAGGCACAATTATAGGGAAACCTAGCCTACCTTGAATTGCCTGGTAACCTGGGGGGAAGTGATGTATTTTTTTTTTAATTTTAAAATTTGTTCCAAGCTCTTGGATGTGATTAAGTCAAGGACTTGAGGACACTGTCATGGAAATAGTAACAGGCAGAGAGAATATTTTAGATGTGCTAAAAAGTGTGTAAGGCTAATAACCTTTCTGATCTTTTAATTGTATATTTCAAAATATCGGAGATTTTCTTTTTTTCAGAGCTCACTGTTTTTCCGAATAATATGTTGATTTTCTTAAGATGATGTTTTTGTTCTTTAGAAGATTTAATTACCTTTTATACCAATTACACAGTGATAGCAAACCCAGCAAGTAACATATGATTTGGTAAAACTGAAAAATAAACTTAATTGAAGATATTCTATTAATAAAAGTTGATGAAAATAAATCATTTCTTTTTTGTCAATGAAGATTTGACTAAGATGGATATCTGCTTCCAGTAAAATGTGATGGAAATTTTGCCATTATTCAATATACAGTGTAAATTTATAAAATGATCAACCTTTTAGTGCCACTTCCAGCTGCAATTTATTTCTTGAAAAATCAAAACCCCTGTTTGTTAAGATTCTCTTTTCCCTAGAAGTTAGTCTGATGGCACAGTTCATCACCATGAGTTAGTTAACTATGCGATGCTAATGAAGCAAAGACCAATGCTACACAGTTGATCTGTGACTGCTACCTAGACAGTCAGGTGCCACTCATCACAAGAGTAGCATCTGTCTGAATGTGTGGAGGGAGCAGTTTCAATTCATGTCACTCCTGAAATTAGCTTGAGTTTTGTGTCTTTGTATCAAGTCAGCCATTTTTACCACTGGCAGGATAAAGGTGGAATAATTTTATACTAAAGGATTTGATTTGTATTTTGTATTCTTAATCTCTTAAAGAATATGAGTGGTACTTGAGACAAGTGGAAGACAGAGATGCAGAGATGCACACACAGGGAGAACACCATGTGACAGCAGAAGCAGACACTGGTGAAGCTGTGCTGCCACAAAGCCAGACATATCTAACATTTCCCATCACCACCTGAAGCTAGGAGACACAAGTGGAAGACAGTCTGCCTCAGAATCCTCAGAAGGAACCAATCATGTCAACATCTAGATTTAGGATGACCAGCCTCCCAAAAAGTGAGAGGATAAACTTCTAGTGTTGTGAGCGAGCCAGTTTATGGTACTGTGGACCTTATCACAGCAGCCCTGGGCAGTTAACACCTGCAACCTCTCCCATCGGGTTACTGTTGACCATGGCTGCTTTCATGCCACACTGACAATGATGAGTAGCTGCAACAGAGACTTTATGGCCCTTTAAGTCTAAAATACTTACATTTGGCTCTTTACCAAAAAAACGTTTTCTGACTCCTAAGGGAGAATAATGGAAATCACAAAATATTTTCAATGAAGCTTATGTTGAACCTAAAAGTACTTTTCAGCAGGACAGTTCATCTTTCTTTTTCTGCTGATGATCAACCATATTTTAATAATAGCTGTGCCTTTGGAAAACTGATTTATACATCAAATTAGATGTCCAACAGTGACATTTTTAAAAATATAAATGAGTCATCTAGTGCATGGGGGCCCTAGGGGGTGTGAGGTAGCAGTTCAAGGTCTCCAGGTCATCAGAAGCATGAAGCTGTGGCTGCACAGGGCTCTGGGGGTGCCGGTAGCAGGGCCCATCATAAAATTTTTTAGATTATTCATCTAAATGCTAGTTACATTTCCTTTAAAATCAGTTGGAAATCTGTAATCAAAATACCTAATAAGTGGAGCTTCAGGAAATTTCAGCTTTTGAAGCACCTACTTCATTGTAATTATTGAAAACAAATCTTACAAACAGTAAGGATTTAATTGGCCCCATGCAATCAAGGAAGGACTGAAAACAAATTGAAGAGAACTCGAAGAGTGGGCAAGATTTAATTTAGAAATTTAAAAATCATGCTTGAGTTTATCTCACATTGCAAGAGGATCTTTTCAATAGACATCCTGCCTTTAATTTTTATTTCCAAACCTACAGAAAGCTATTAGACTTAAACTTTCATTTATCTAAATTTCAAAAAGTGTTTAATCATAGAAATAACTTTTAAAATGAGATCTGTCTTCTAAAAAATATTCGCAAAGGGGATTAAAGACCTAAATATAAGACCAGAAGCCATAAAACTCCTAGAGGAAATCATAGGCAGAACACTCTGTCATAAATCTTAACAATATTTTTTGGCTCTGTCTCCTAAAGCAAAAGAAATAAAAGCAAAAATAAACAAATGGAATCTAATTAAACTTAAATGCTTTTGCACAGGAGAGGAAATGACCAACAAAATGAAAAGACAACCTACTTAATGGAAGAAAAATGATATGACCGACAAGGTGTTAATATCCAACAACTATAAACAACTCACAGAACATAAAAAAAAAAAACCTCAATTAAAACAATGTGAAGAACTTGATAGACATTTTTCCAAAGACGAAATGCAGATGGCCAACAGGCATATGAAAAGATGCTCAACATTGCTAAGCCTCATGGAAATACAAATCAGAATCACCATGAGATATCACCTGATACCTGTCAGAATGGCTATCAACAAAAAGATCACAAATAACAATGCTGGTGACAATGAGAGAAAAGGAAACTCTCATACACTGGTGGTGGGAATATAAATTGGTATGCTGCTGCTGCTGCTGCTAAGTCGCTTCAGTCATGTCTGACTCTGTGTGACCCCATAGGCACCAGGCTCCCCCGTCCCTGGGATTCTCCAGGCAAGAACACTGGAGTGGGTTGCCATTTCCTTCTCCAATGCATGAAAGTGAAAAGAGAAAGTGAAGTCGCTCAGTCGTGTCTGACTCTTAGTGACCCCATGGACTGCAGCCTACCAGGTTCTTCCATCCATGGATTTTCCAGGCAAGAGTACTGGAGTGGGGTGCCATCGCCTTCTCCTAAATTGGTATAGCCAACTGTGGAAAACAGTATGGAGTTTACTCAAAAAACTAAAAACACAACTACCATATGATCTGCAATTCCACTTCTGGGTATATACCTAAAATACTAATTCAAAAAGATATATGCACTCCAATGTTCATGGCAGCATTATTTATGATTTTAAAACATGAAAACAACCTAGGTGTCCATCAACAAATGAGTGGATTAGCAAGATGTGATATATATGAATAGATACATACACAAAATGGAATACTACTCAGTCATAAAAAAGAATAAAATTTTGCCACTTTGCAACAACATGGATGGACTTGGAATGTGTTACGATAAGTGAAATAAGTCAGACAGAGAAAGACAAATATTTCTTGCTTATCACTAGTATGTGGAATCTAGAAAATATAACAAACTAGTGAATATAACAAAAACAAGTACACTCACGGATATAGAGAACTAGTGGTTACCAGTGAGGGGAGAGAGGAAGGAGAGGCAATATACAGGTGAGGGATTATTTAAAGAGGTACAAACTATTATGCATAAAATAAGCTACAAGTATACATCATGGAACACAGGGAATATAGCCAGTATTTCATAATACTATAAATGAAGTATAGCCTTTCAATTGTGAATCACTATACTGTACATCTGTACCTTATATAATATTGCACATCAACTGTACTCCAATAAAAATAAAGTTAAAATATTTGCAAAGAAATATAAAAATATTTCAATGTCAAAAAGATATTACCAGTAAAAATATTTTGACTAAAATAATTATACACATTAATATAAACGTCTAGTTGAGAATGTCATCATTTACCAGAATTTATTCTAAGGTTACCCAACAACTACAGAGAATTTACACAATTGAAAATAAGATCAACAGAGAAGGGACAATTGAATGTGTCAATAAACCAAAACTCATTACCCTTAAAATGCAACTCGATTTAATGAGAAAACTAAGATGATTTGAAGAAAAAATATGTCTTTTAGAAATTAATCACTGATACATTAGAGACAGATTGAAAGAAACTGATTAAAGAAATCTACACCAAGAACAATTATCCTGCTTACGTTAGTTTAAAACTTAGATTATGACTTTGAAGCATGTTTTATTGTTTGGATGTACACAGATATACTTATTAGAAAAAATCTTACTTCCAAAAATGGTTTCTGAGACGGCAGTGAGGAGAGGGGAACAGGAGTTAGTGTTTCATGGAGACACAGCTTCAGTTTAGGAAGGCAAAAAATTTGGGACATGGATGATGTTAAGAGTTGTACAACAATGTCAAAGTACTTAGTGCCACTGAATTGTACAGTTAAAAATGGTTAAAATAGTATGTTTGCTACTCTGTAACTTTTACCACAATTAAAAAAAAATACTATTTAAAAATGGTTTCTGAACAGAACTCTATTTTAGGTCCACCAATACAATTTTTAATCAATAATTTGAAATTATTGTTACATGATTTTAATTACTTTGAGGCTCCATTTCACTCTCAAAAGTATCTCAGTTTAATAATTATATATTCACTTATGTATACAGTGTTCCAGAGAATAGTGAGGACTGTTAACAAGGCCTTCTTCAATGAACAATACAAAGAAGCTGAGGAAAACAATAGAAGGAAAAGACGAGAGATCTCTCGAAGAAAACTGGAGATATCAAGGGAACACCCCATGTAACGACAGGTATAATTTTTAGGACAGAAATGGTAAGGACCTAACAGAGGCAGAAGAGATTAAGAAAAGGTGGCAAGAATACACAGAAGAACTGTACAAAAAAGGCCTTAATGACCCCAGGCAGCTGCAGCAGCAGCCACAATGTAGTCACTGACCTAGAGCCAGACGTCCTGGAGTGTGAAGTCAAGTGGGCCTTAGGAATTATGACTACGAACAAAGCTAGTGGAGGTGATGGAATTCCAGCTGAAGTATTTCAAATCCTAAAATGATGATGCTGTTAAAGTGCTACACTCAAAGTGACAGCAAATTCGGAAAACTCAGCAGTGGCCACAGGACTGGAAAAGGTCAGTGTCCATTCCAATCCCAAAGAAGGGCAATGCCAAAGAATGTTCAAACTATCAGATAATTGGGCTCTCACATGCTAGTAAGATTATGCTCAAAATCCTTCAAGCTAGGCTTTAGAAGTACATAAACCAAGAACTTCCAGATGTACAAGCTGGGTTTAGAAAAGGCAGCGGAACCAAAGATCAAATTGTTAACATTCACTGGATCATAGAGGAACCAAAGGAATTCCAAAAAATAATCTACTTCTGTTTCATTGACTACATGAAAGCCTTTGTGTGCATCACAAAAAACAGTGAAAAATTCTTAAAGAGATGGGAATACCAGACCACCTTACCTGCCTCCTGAGAAACCTTTCTGCAGGTCAAGAAACAACTGTTACAGCCTTACATGGAACAACTTACTGGTTCAAAATTGGGAAAAGAGTATGACAAGGCTGCATATTGTCACCCTACTTATTTAACTTATATGCAGAGTACATCAAGCAAAATGCCAGGTTGGGTGAGTCATGAGCTGAAATCAAGGGTACCGGGAGAAACATAAACAACTTCAGATATGTAGATGATACTATTCTAATGACAGAAAGGGAAGAGGTAAAGAGACTCTTAATGAGGGAGGAAAAGGAGAGTTAAACGTCTGTCTTAAAACTCAACATTCAAAAATCTAAGATCATGGCATCGGTTCTATCACTTCATGACAAATAGAAAGGGAAAAAGTAGAAGCAGTGACAGATTTTATTTTCTTGGGCTCTAAAATCACTGTGGATGGATACTGAAGCCATGACATTAAAAGACGTTTACCCCTTGGAAGAAAAACTATGACAAACATAGACAGTGTATTAAAAAGCAGAGACATTATTTTGCCAACAAAGGTTCATATAGTCAAAGCTATGGTTTTTCCAATGGTAATGTATGGATGTGAAAATTGAACAATAAAGAAGGCTGAACACCAAAGAACTGATGCTTTTGAGTTGTGATCCTGGATAAGACTCCTCAGAGTCCCCGGGACAGCAAGGAGATCAGACCAGTCAGTCCTAAAGGAAATCAACCCTAAATATTCTTTGGAAAGACTGATGCTGAAATTGAGGCTCCAATACATTGGCCACCTGATGCAAAGAGCTGATTCATTTGAAAAGTCTCTGATGCTGGAAAAGACTGAAGGCAAAAGAAGACGGGTGGCAGAGGATGAGAGGTTTGGATAGCATCACCAACTCAATGGACATGAATTTAAGCAAACTCTGGGAGACTGAAGGAAAGGGAGGCCTAACGTGCTGCAGTCCATGGGGTCACAGAGAGTCAGACATGACTTAGCAACAGAACAACAACAATACGTAAACAGTGAGTGGGTATTTTCTCATCTGCACGATGAAAAGTTAAAGTAGATGGCTTCTAAGCTTCTTTTTCAGGTCCCTTGCCCACCCCACCTCACCCCACCCTAATGCTTACCCAACCTCCTCATTTGATTAGGAAACTGAAGACCAGATAGGAAAGGATTTTCCTGAAGTCAAGTAATATGGGAATAGACTAAAGTACAAGGAGCACCTGGACCTTCCGACTCAGATAATTTTTGCCCTGTCCTATTGTGTACAAAAACCTTTAAGGAGCTTTCTACCCAAAGCCAGCTATGGTTGTAACAATTAAACAAGGCTTATTTCCAGGAACAACTTACTATTGCCATCTGATTATTAGGCTCAGAATTGTCATAGGAAGTTGTTGTTTTTTTTAATGTTTCAGTTATTCTATTTTAGCTGAAGATTTTAACTAAATTTTATTTATTACCCCCAAGCTTCAAAATCCTCCATGCGTTACTTCTTGACTTGGGCACTCCATAGTTTAAAGGAAATATTTGAATAATGTACTCAGCTAAATCATCTGACAGAGAGGTCAACACACCCTGCCTAAGAGTCTAAACACATAATTAGAAATACATTTATCTCAACAAGCCCAGCCTTATTGGATCCTACAGTTGAACTAATTTAAGTTATTTCTAACATGAGAAATCATTATCAGGATTATGTCTTCTTTCAGTTCAGTCTAACCTTGCATTTCAGGAAATGAACAGTGGTGAGTTTAATCAAGGAACACTTATTACAACTCTAGGTTGAAGCCTTTTTCCGGGAAAAATATTTGAATAGAAACACATACTCTGTCATTCTGGAGGAATTATTTTAAGCCTGCCACAGTGATACAATAAAATTTAGCCCAGCTGAGTAAACTTGAATTTAGAAAAAATACCTTAGGAATCCACAAAGAGGAAACTAAGAGAGAAGAGGCATAATAAAGTTTAAAGAGGAAGTATCCATGTATCTCTTTATTTAGTAGATACATTTTTGCACTTACTATTGGTTACACCTATATTCTGGCTCTCTTTTGTTATGAAATAAATTATTACAAAACTTAGTGACTTAATCTTTTAATTATATCTCATTGTCCTGTGGGTCAAGAATTCCTACAGAGCTCAGTCCAGTGGTTCTGCTCAATGTGGAACTGGCAGAGGCCATCAGTGGGAATCGACTAGATGATGCAACTGATCAGGTGGGTGGCTTCACTCAGGTGTCTGGCACCTTGACACAGAGGCAAGACTGGGCTCATTTTGAACTGTTAATCTGAGCACCTACACGTGTCCTCTCCAGCACTGAAAGTTCCAGGGACCTTCTTATGTTGTGGTTCAGGACTCCCAGAGACAGCGTTTAAGAGACCCAAGCAAAATTAGAAGGGTTTTGTTTTGTTTTGTTTACCATCAATCTCAGAAGTACCAACCCATCACTTCTGCAATATTCGGGTCAAACAAGTCACTGAATCCAGAACAGATTCAAGGAGAGAGGAATTTGATTCAGAGTAAAATCAAAGAATCTGTAGCAATCTTTAATTGCCCACACCTACTTTGTTCCTCTAAAGAATGGAGATAACTTACAGTTTAGAAAAAAAAAAAGCTGATAGAAATATTTAAACAATTTCAAACAGCAGGTCATTAGAAAATTGTTCTGGCCTCTATTTGACATTTTTTGTGCACATTATCAATTAGGACCTTCCATACAATAATGTATTCAAGTGTTGACAGCAAGTATTCTGGTCTCAGTCTTGATTTCAAAGAAGACATATTCAACATCATACTTCCAACTCTTATGACTTCTGCAGGATTTTTGTAGGTACTCTTTCAACAGATTAAGTTCACTTCTATTTCTAAGTTTGCAAACTTTTTACTGAACTATGACAAATGCTAGTGCTGTATCTATTGAGATTAGATGATTTTTCTCATTTGTTCTTTGAACATGATTCATCATATTGATTCCATTTCTAATACAAAGTTAATATTGAATTCCTGAAATAAATCCAACTTGGTCATGCTCTACTTACATGTCCTATTAAAAAAGCATTTTGAACACAACTTTGTAAAGCAACTATACTTCAAATAAAAGTGTAAAAAAATCATTTTGATTCAAGTTCTAATACTGAATTCATATTGATTCTAATTCTAATCTAATATTCAAGTTCTAATAAATCACCTAGGAATTTTGCATCTGTGTTCATGGGGGATTGGTCCATAGTTTTTCTGTTTTCTAGGATGTTTGTCAGATTTTTCTAAGACCTTATTTAGCCAGGGGGCAGGTGGGGGGAGGTGGGTTTACTCCTCTCCCTTTTCCCATTCCTTCCTTTGTCCTTCCCTCACAGGTCTCAACAATTCAATTTAGGTGGGGCCATTAGATGGGGGTTGGAGAAGGAAATGGCAATCCACTCCAGTGTTCTTGCCTGGACAATCCCAGGGACGGGGGAGCCTGGTGGGCTGCCGTCTATGGGGTCGCACAGAGTCGGACATGACTGAAGCGACTTAGCAGCAGCATTAGATGTGGGGGGCTTCCCAGGTGGTGCAGTGGCAAAGACCCACCTACCAATGCAGGAGACACAAGAGATGCCGGTTCGATCCCTGGGTCAGGAAGACCTCCTGGAGAAGGAAATGGCAACCCACTCCAGTATTCTTGCCTGGAAAATTTCATGGACAGAGAAGCATGGGGTCACAAAAAGTCAGACACGACTGAGCACAGACACACGCATGCACATTAGATGGGGCCAAGCAAGGAAAGCATCCCGTGGCAGCTCAGAGCAGGGTGTCGGGATCTCAGCAGGGTGAGAAAGGTATCCATGAAGTAGAGATTGCAGTGAAAGCTGTCAGACCCTGGGCAGAGTGAAGAGGCGATCTGAGTAGGAGAGTTTCCTATTAAATTTCAGCCTTTCTTCTTTTCTTTTAGATAAGCACCTGAGACTATAAATTCCCATCTAAACATATCCTCACTGGCATCACACAACATATATACACACACACACACACACAAAGGTATGTATTTTTCCCTTACTTTTTGGTTCTATTTGTAGCCTAGTTTACATTATGATTCTTGTGAATTATTTATAGAAATGTGTGCTTTTAATTTTTCTGTATGTGGAAACCTGAAATAACCATGGCATAAACTAAGCTGCTCTAACATAACAACCTGAAAGTAAAGTGGCTCAAGTAAAAGGAAGATGTTTATCTCCCTCTAGGAGGCAGGTGGGCAAGCTGGCTGTGGGGACTGCTCTCATCTACCAGACAGTTCATTCTGTCTGTGCTGTGTTGTGCTTAGTCACTCGTTCATGTCCAGCCCTTTGCAACCCCATGGACTGTAGCCCACAAGGCTCCTACGTCCATGAGGATTCTCCAGGCAAGAATACTGGAGTTAGTTGCTATGCCCTCCTCCAGGGGATCTTCCAAACCCAGAGAACGAATCCAGGTCTCCTGCATTGTAGACAGATTCATTACCATCTGAGCCACCAGGGAAGCCTGTCCATTCTGCTGCCCCCCAACAACCAGGGGGTGGCCCTCCTGTAGGGGAAGATGCCTCAGCAACACTTCATCTGCCTCCTAGCCAGAGGACAATTAATTAAAAGCCATATCTTTTTTTAAACCAAGTCACCAGAAAGTTTTGCCAAGTACTTCCATCCCCAAACCATCTCCAGACCCAAGTATAAGAACAGCAGATCCACTATGTTCTTGAAATGCAGGAGACTGCCTACAATGCAGGACACCCAGGTTCAATTCCTAGGTCGTGAAGATCCCCTGGAGAAGGAAATGATGATCCACTCTGGTATTCTTACCTGGAGAACCCCATGGACTGTAGCCCATTGGGTTCCTCTGTCCATGGGGTCACAAGAGTCATACACAACTGAGTGACTAAACCATCCACCCCAAAACCATCTCCAGGCCCAGATGCAAAAGCAGCAGAATCCCCATGTTCCTGGCTAAATCTTGGAGAGCACTCATCCTCAAGCAACAAGGAGTCGGGGGGCAGGGATATACCAAGGGCTAATTAGTAGCCTCTGCTGGGGGAGTTTTGTTATCTTTATGTTGGCCATTTTAATTTAATTACATTGCGGTAAGAGCGTGGTCTGGAGAATCTCAATCATTTGAAATAATTCCTGGCACATAGCCCTAAATGGCCAATTTGTATAAATGTTTCCTGTGTGTTGAGAAGCCTGCATATTCAATTGTTTTGCACAGTGCTCCATGTCTGCCTACTAGATCAATGCTGCTAACTTCATTGTTCAAATCTGATACATTGTCTGCTTGATTTAACAATGACAGAGACAGTTGTATAAATTAGAGTCTCCCACATCACAGTGAAAGTCATTGTTTTCTTTGTGCTCCTGTCTATTTTTGCTCTCCAGATTTTTGAAGTTATCATGAGGTGTGTCTACATGTAGCCTTGTACAATCTTCTAGGGATCTGAATCCTTCATCAGTACAGAATGCGATCCGCTAACATTTTTGTTTTAAAGACTGCATTTTGTTATGTTTGAATAGCTGTATCCTCATGTTTTAATCGTGTCTTTTATAAACAAGAGGTATTTGGGTGGCTTTTTTTTTAATCTAGTCTAATAATTTTTGTCTCTTGAAGGGAGAGTATTTATATTTAAGATTTTTGTGCTGTGCTGTGCTTAGTTGCTCAGTCATGTCTGACTCTGCGACCCCATGGACTGTAGCCTGCCAGGCTTCTCTGTTCACAGGGATTCTCCAGGCAAGAATACTGGAGTGGGTTGCCTTGCCCTCCATCAAGGGATCTTCCCAACCCAGCAATCCAAGCCAGATCTCCTGCATTGCAGGTGAATTCTTTACCGTCTGAGCCACCAGGGAGGCCCAAGAATACTGGAGTGGGAAGCCTATCCCATTTAAGGTTATTACTAATATAGAAATAGTTTCCCAGGTGGCACAAGTGGTAAAGAACCAGCCTGCCAATGCAGATGTTGAGAGACGTGGGTTTGATCCCTAGGTCAGAAAGATTCCCTGGAGAAGGAAATGGCAACCCACTCCAGTATTCTCGCCTGGGAAATCCCATGGACAGAGGAGCCTGGTGAGGTACAGTCCACAAGGTCACCAAGAATCGAACACAACTGAACTGACTTAGCACACATGCACTAATGCCACTAATGTACAAATTCATTTCTAACCTTATGCTTTTTTTTGCTCTGTTCTATACTGTATTTTTTTCATTCATCATCTTTTAGTGTAAGTTCTACCCTTCAGTTTCTTCAATTAATTTTTATTCTATTTCTATTCTCTCAGAGCTGCCCTAACTCAATAAGCATATGCAATTCTTACAAATTTAGAATCAATATTTTTATCCCTTCATCTAGATGGTATGACAACCTCTAAATGCTTTAACCTTTAGCTCTAGCATACCTCTTTTCCAATATATTTCTGTCCATCTTCTAGTTCTATCTTGTTTTTAACACTCACAGACCAGGTATTATTTTTACTTTATGTAATCAGTGTTTGTTTATAATTACCATTTGACTACAGATTTCTTTCCTAGCCCTTCCTGACTTGCATTTCTGATGCTTGTTTCTATATTTCTTACTGAAGGACAAGTTTTAGATATGCTTAAAGCTGATATACACATCCAATTTTATGTCTCTAAAAAACGTATTTTGCCCTTCTCTTGAAAAATAATTTTGCTTACTGGTATATCCCTTTTCCCCTCTTCTCTTAGCCCTCTGACAAAATTGTGTACTCTGCTGTGATTTTTATTGCTTTTAAAATGTCTGTAACAAGTGTACCATCTTTTCTTTTTCCCTTCAGTTGCTTTGTAGTTTTTCTACACAATGTCTAGGTTTATATGCCTACTTGGGCTTCCCTGGTAGCTCAGCTGGTAAAGAATCCACCTGCAATGCAGGAAACCCTTTTCGATTCCTGGGTTGGGAAAAGCCCCAGGAGAAGTGACAGGCTACCCACTCCAGCATTCCTGGGCTTCCCTGGTGGCTCAGACAGTAAAAGAATCCACTTGCAATGCGCAAGACCTGGCCTGGATCCCTGGGTTGGGAAGATCCCCTGGAGGAGGGCATGGCCACTCACTCCAGTATTCTTGCCTGGAGAATCCCCATGGACAGAGGAGCCTGGCAGGCTATGGTCCATGGGGTCGCAAAGAGTCAGATGTGACTAAGCACAGCACAGCCCATGCCTACTTATTTATTCTTCTCAAGGTAGAGTCCTTGAATCCGAGAAAAGATCTCTACCAGAAATTCTAGAAAATTCCCAGCCTTTACCTCATCTTTTGTTTCTCCCATTCTTATTCTTTTATTCTGTAATTCTATTAATAAACTTATCTCAACCTTTTTAAAAGGCTCTATTTCTCATTGCTATCAATTCTATTTGTGATTAATTCTTCCTTCAGCTATGTCTAAACTTCTGCTTAAATTATCCAGTAAATTTTTCATTTCAATCATTGGAGTTTTTCTCTATCAACTTTATATGGCTCTATTATGGTCTGATTGGTGATTTTTTAATAACTTCTGTTCTGTAATCTTAGGTATACCTATTTTGTTTAAGCATATTAAACGTTCGTCGTTTATATTGTGTGAATATGAATTCTATTATTGGCAAACTTTGTGATTCTCATTTGTAGTTTGCTGTTTTCACCCATTCACAACAGTGTGTCTCTTCCATATTTTCATGATGGATTATAAGCTCAATTATTTGGACACAATTTAGTGACTGAACAACAACATTTTAGAAATTTATCACTGCGTGTTCTTGAGGCCTGGGTTTCAAGTGTATTCCTCAAGAAGTGGGGTTTTTTTGTAGTTTTCTCTAGGTGTCTGGGAGACAATTCTCTATGAATGTTCTCACATTTCTGCACCATCAGTGTTTCTGAAATAAGAACACTGGTAAACTTTATTAAAGGATAACAGAGGGAAACATACTACACTGCCAGTAGGAATTTAAATTGGTACAGGCACTATGGAGAACAGTACTGAAGTTGCTTAAAAACTAAAAACAGAGCTAGCATGTGACCCTGCAATCCCACTCCCGGGAATATATCCAGAAAAACACATAATTCAAAAAGATACACACAACCCAAGGTTTATTGCAGCACTATTTACAACAGCCAGGACATGAAAGAAACCTAAACGTCCATCAAAAGAGGAATGGATAGAGAAGATGTGGTACACTTATATAATGGAATATTATTCAGCCATTAAAAGGAAGGAAATTATGCCACTTGCAGAGATACAGATAGAACTGGAGACTGTCACCCAGAATGAAGTAAGTCTGAAAGAGAAAAACAGATATTGTATATAAATGGATATATATGGAATACAGCAAAATGGTATACAAACCTATCTGCAAAGCAGAAATAGAGACACAGATGTAGAGGAAAAACAAACCGATACTAAGGGGGAAAAGGGGTGGGATGGACTGAGACATTGGATTGGCATACACACAGTCAGTTCAGCCTCTCAGTCGTGTCTGACTCTTTGTGACCCCATGGACTGCAGCACGCCAGGCTTCACTGTCCATCACCAACTCCCAGAGCTTGCTCAAACTCATGTCCATCAAATCAGTGACGCCCTCCAACCATCTCATCCTTTGTCATCCCCTTCTCCTCCCACCTTCAATCTTTCCCAGCATCAGGGTCTTTTCCAAGGAGTCAGTTCTTCGCATCAGGTGGCCAAAGTACTGGAGTTTCAGCTTCAGTCCTTCCAATGACTACTCAAGACTGATCTCCTTTAGGATGGACTGGTTGGATCTCCTTGCAGTCCAAGGGACCCTCAAGAGTCTTCTCCAACACCATAGTTCAAAAGCATCAATTCTTTGGTACTCAGCTTTCTTTATTGTTTAACTCTCACATCCATACATGACTACTAGAAAAACCATAGCTTATGTATAAATACATAAAACTCCTTTCTATGTTTTACCTTTTATATTCTACGTCATCCTGTTCAACACTTTTCATCATCAATTTTATACTTACTATTATTAATGTTATGAATGCTGATTTCTCTTGGTTTGAGAATGCCTGGAATTCTTTTCCTTTATTGTTGCTGCTAAGTCACTTCAGTCGTGTCCGACTCTGTGCTACCCCATAGACAGCAGCCCACCAGGCTCCCCAGTCCCTGGGATTCTCCAGGCAAGAACACTGGAGTGGGTTGCCATTTCCTTCTCTAATGCAGGAAAGTGAAAAGTGAAAGTGAAGTCGCTCAGTCCTGTCCAACTCTTAGTGACCCCATGGACTGCAGCCTACCAGGCTCCTCCATCCATGGGATTTTCCAGGCAAGAGTACTGGAGTGGGGTGCCATTGCCTTCTCTGTCCTTTATTGTTAAACTCTGGTAATTTTGTGTTTTTTATAAACAGCACAGATTTATAACATGTCCTGCCATTTAAACATCACACTGGAAAATGTAATTCATTCACAATTATTGCCACATATGACATATTTATTCTATTTTTATATTCATTTATAGTCATATTGGATTGGCCAAAAAGTTCATTCAGGTTTTCTGTAATATTTTACGAACAAACTTTCTGACCAACATAGTAATTTCATCTTTTTCCTTCCCTTCATTTTTTTTCTGGCTTGATCAAATTGTTCATGATTCAATCCTTTGCTCTTTCTCTGGAAATCCTGACACATTTGATTTTGCTAACTACTGACTGCCTGCATACATAATCAGATGTTTAAATTCCAAAATTATTTGAGATACCAATTATTTTCTCCATTATGATGCCACATGTCCTCAACTGTGTCCCACAAATGCCCATTTTTCCTCTCCTTCCTTCCCTGCTTTTGTAAAATAAAGCTTGTCTCTCCTTTATCTTTCCCTTCTCCTAATTTTGAAATTCTTTTACTTCACTCACACAGTAGGCTTTACAGAGAGAGTTTATACTTATTAAAATTTCCCTTAAAGTATCTCTCTGCTGCTGCTAAGTCGCTTCAGTCGTGTCTGACTCTGTGCCACCCCATAGACGGCAGCCCACCAGGCTCTGCCATCCCTGGGATTCTCCAGGCAAGAACACTGGAGTGGGTTGCCATTTCCTTCTCCAATGCATGAAAGTGAAAAGTGAAAGTGAAGTCTCTCAGTCATGTCTGACTCTTCGTGACCCCATGGACTGCAGCCTACCAGGCTCCTCCACCCATGGGATTTTCCAGGCAAGAGTACTGGAGTGGGTTGCCATTGCCTTCTCCGAGAGTACTCTCTAGTTTCAGTATTATTCCCTAGCACTTACTTTTCCCTCCTCCATTTATATCTAACTGATGAACACAACTGGACACACATGTACAGAGTCACACACACAA
Source organism: Bubalus kerabau (assembly GCF_029407905.1). NCBI lineage: Eukaryota > Metazoa > Chordata > Mammalia > Artiodactyla > Bovidae > Bubalus > Bubalus kerabau. The sequence goes on from NC_073628.1 coordinate 65,760,582, forward strand.
GAGAATGCACTGCTCCCTCTTCTATCCTCATCTTTCCTCAGTTTGAGGTCGACGGGTACATCAGACCCAACATATGTGTGGTATATTATGGTAGCCATTAAGGCTCTTTCATAAACATTCAAGTTCTCCTCCTCCCAGACATATCCTAGAATATAGTACCCCACTCCCCTTGAACTGAGTTGTGGCCACATGATTTGCTTTGGACAATGAAATGCAAATGTCGGTGATGTGCTGCTTCTAGGCTCATTTCCCTCCCAATAATAGTTATTATGAAAGCATTAAAATAGATCTCCCATTAACCTAAGTTCCTGAGCAGAGTCTCACACAAACCCATGTAAAACGTACAGCAGGAATATGAAATCAGCTTTTCTTGTGTTAAGCCAGGAAGATCTGGAGATTGTTAGTTAATACAGCATAGCCCAGACTGTCCTGATTGATAGACACACTCTGTAATCTTTCACAACTCTAATAGCTCTCTTTTTCCTTAACAGGAGAACAAGTTTAAGTTTATTGATACAGTCCTTTACTTTGTCATTTGCAAATGTTATTCCCTTTTTTGATTTTTGTCATGAAAAAGAAGTTTGGTCTCAGTCTGGTTCTTAGTAAGACATCTGTTTTATTTGTCTGAGAGTGTTTTATTTTCAGTTGTTTTAACTATTGTCTCTTCTCTATTTGTTCTGTTTTTATCTTCTAGAACTTCTAATCCATGTTAAGACACCTACATCCCGTTCCTGTGTCATTTATCCCTTCCCTCATGGTCTCATTCTATATTTTTGCACTGTGCTTTGATGTGTTCCTTGAAATTTATCTTCCAGACTATTAATTGGAACCTCTACAGTGACCATCTTCTAATTATGCAAATGGAAAAACTATGGCATTAGATACCAAAAGTTTTTCTCCAATGTATTTAAATCTCCTTAAGTATTATTAATTCAAGTTTTAATTACCTCCTCCAATAACTCTACTACACTGGCCAGGGGCTTGTTCTGCTTTGTTTTCTCTGGTTTGTGAATTTCCCTTAGATGCATTAATATGTTTCCTCAGTGGCACACTGACGATTTTTTTCAAGTATTATAAAAAGCAGGAAAGCTACAAGCAGAAGAAGGTGAAAGAACCTCTACCTCCAGGACCCATAGTATATAAAAGCAGGCTCAGTCCTCTGCCAATACATCGTTCATGCTTTCTGATCCCCTACACTCCAGTCTCAAAGGCAGGATAGACCCAGCCCACCCACAGTCCTTCTTGGTACAGGTGTTCTCTTAGAGTCCAACTTGCACCTAAACCCAGCTGCCCACAGGCTTCAGCTGCCATCAGCTTAAGGCAGGATGAAATGTATGGGAGGCAGATAAGACAGGTATGAAGTTTATGGGTGGGCAGATAAGGGCATCTGATCAAGTGAGAATCATCTTTTTCTCAGTATCTTCAACTTTCCTTGTCATTTAAGTCTCAGATGCAAAGTCACTGCATTCCAAGAGGCATTCCCTGATCACCCATTCTAAGGAGGCTACTCCCATTCCTCAAAGTGAAGTGAAGTCGCTCAGTCGTGTCCGACTCTTTACAACCCCATGGACTGTAGCCTACCAGGCTCCTCTGTCCATGGGATTTTCCAGGCAATAGTACTGGAGTAGATTGCCATTTCCTTCTCCAGGGGATCTTCCCAACCCAGGGATTGAACCCAGGTCTCCTGCATTGTAGACAGACACTTTACCGTCTGAGCCACTAGGGAAGTCCATTCCTCGAAGGCTTTATAATTATGCTATATTACCTGTGTTTATCTTGTTTACCTGTGAATATATCTATGGTTTGATTTTTCTTGAAAAGACTTTATCTTAGAATTCAGAACTTTTAAACTTTTTCTTAGAATTCAGAAATTATACTTAGAATAAACAGACTCACTAACTATGTACACACGAGTGAGAGTAGAAGCACATATACTGGTATACACTGCATTAGCCACTGGGGTTTATTGTCTGAAGTCACCAAACCATGTCTGACTAAATGATGAAGACCCTGGGAAGGCAGAGAACCAGGTAAGCAAAGTTTGGTTAAGGTGCTTATATTGTAACACAGTCAATGAGATGATGAGAATGGAAGTCAGCACTATGCTCAGAAAGTTCCATCTGAAATTTCCAACTAGAAGTACATAACGATGCATGGTGGAAGGAAAAATTTAACTGTGATTCAACTTTTGTGCCTGAATTCACCACACCAGCTCAAGGCAAAAGACATTTGCAAAGGGTGCAAAAGCAGTTCAAGGATAAATACAATTTCAATTGTATTAAGAAAGGAACAATAGAAAAAAAAAATAAAATGAAATTATGCTGAATTATCTAAAGTAATTTTCCTGACTAGTGCCTTCAGTTTTGATAACCTTGAATCATAAAGCACTTAACAAAACATTTTTCCAAACAGGCAGTAAAACTTACTTCAGTATCCTATGTTCAGCATTATAAAATACTAGAAATAATAGGGCTACTTAGTTGACAAATAAGAAAACCATCTAAAAAGACAAGGTAGATCCATAGAAAGTAGTGACTGGTATAAGAAAAAAATATAGAAAACTAATTTCTCCCAGTTAATAAGGGTCCTCTCTCAGTGAACTTATACAGTAAAATGTCTTTAGAAACAAAACTTTTATCTAAATTATCTTTTATATTATTGTAGAACAAAATTAAAAGCCAGAAATTATACCAAATATTGTTTTTAAAGAGCTACAGTTGCTACAGCAACAATTTTTTTTTCAAAATTCTTCACCAATATATAATAAACTGAGAATGGAGACACTTTTCTGATGATCATGAAGCATAAACTATAACCCCAATTTGGGATCCCCCAATTTTCAATGACATATACACATTTTAACTGCAGCATATCTTCTAATTACCTTGATCTGCAGACAAATTCCTTTAGAGTTCACCAAAATAAGTAAGTGTATTTATTTACATTGTCTCCATGTTCCCAGTTTATGTCACTCACCTCTTTCTGCAAACCTAAACACCACACATTGTTTATTTGACTTTTGCCACTTGCATTAAAAATGGCAATACTCTGACTCCACTCAAGTATTAATAGATTTTAGCCTCTGTCTATTCCTCAAGCATTTTAGTGGTTTGTCCTGACATTCTTACAGAAAATGCACTTTGAAAAAATGTATTCTCTGTGACTCAACCACAGTGACTTCCTTATTAAAGCCATTACCAAACCAATACTATTAAGGGCAAAAAGAAAGTGTTTAAAATGCAACTCTTAGCAGCACTGTGTTTGGCTTTAAAGTATGCTTAAAGAAACCAAGTTACCCTTATTAATGGGATAACCAAAGCTAGCATCAGGAAAACAACAATCTTGCTAATTTATCTGTTGCCCCTCAACATTTCTCTCAATGACATCCAGGTTTTTTTCTGACAGATTTAGACATCAAGAAGTCATAAATAAATTAGCTAAGAACCCACACACCGAAAAAGAACAGAAAGCCTGAGAGGTACTACAGCGGCAGGTGCAACACAGGTCTCTACTCCAGACTTCCCAGCATTTAGAAGACAAAAAGAAAACTGCTAAATGCTTTAAGACCTATCCACCAGATAATCATGGTACAGGTGTATAAATAGGGTCTATTTCAATAACCATTCACTCAAGTGCAACGTGGCTGCCGAATTCTTCCCTCCCAGGCAATACTTTATGAATAGCAGATAATGAATTCTTTGGAAAACCTGTCTCTAATGAGCCCATGATGTAACTCCTATTTAGGGCTTCATTCTTTCTAGAGAAGAGGCTGCCTGAGAAATTCTGATGTTAGAACTTGACCTCTCCACCAGGCCAGTGGAGAAGACCTCAAGAGATGGGTCCCGTACCCACTGCCTTCAAGGGTGGGGAGGGGGAGGAGTACTCTTTCCAAGTCACTGTTAAAGGCTCCCTGGATTTCCATTTCCTGCATTACAACAGACTGCACACCCTGAAAAACCTGCCTGATTTAAATAGCTAAAACGCTAAATATTTAAAACATGCTTTTTAAAAAGTGTTATTAAACTGAAAGAAATGGAGAAGAATCTTGAGGTGCCCCCAAATAAAGTGTAACTCAGTGGTGTGTGTGTGTTAGTTGCTCAGTCATGTCCAACTCTTTGCAACCCCATGGACTGTAGCCCACCAGGCTCCTCTGTCCATGGGATTCTCCAGGCAGAATATTAGAGTGGGTTGCCATTCCCTTCTCCAGGGCATCTTTCCCACCCAGGGATCAAACCTGAGTCTCCTGGATTACAGATGGATTCTTTACCCTAGTGAGTGAACATCAGAGCAACTCTCCACCACCAAGTCTCCAACCAGCTGTGAACTAGCGCTTCTGATGGCTGCACAGGGCTTCACGAGGGACACTCAAGCCTGGGGCTCACTCAAAGCAGGTAACTTCACAGAAGGCTACCTCCTTTCCCTGGAAAATGGGGAATCTCAAAGCTCCCTCATCCCTCATTGTAAAGTCACAAAAAAATTTTTTAAAGAAATGTGGTACTAGTTTCCTAGGACTCCCCAGGTGTCTCTAGTGGTAAAGAATCTGCCTGGCAATGCAGGAGATTCAAGAGACGGGATTCAATTGCTGGATGGGGAAGACCCCCTGGAGAAGGAAATGGCAACCCACTCCAGTATTCCTGCCTGGAAAATCCCACGGACAGAGGAGCCTGGCAAGCAACAGTCCATGGGGTCGCAAGAGTCAGACACAACTGAGCACATAATACGGCACTCACACTAGTTTCCGGCTGCTGCCCCAGCAAGTTACCAGAAACGTAGCTGCTTACAATTCAAAATTATTATTTCATAAGTCTGGAAGTCACAAATCTAAAATCAAGGTATTGCCAGAGCTGAATTCCAGTGAATTTTTCAAGAGGGAAATTCTTTCTTTGTCCTTCCCAACTTCTAGAGACTGACTGTATTTCTTGGCTCCTACACTTTGACCTGCTTCCATCTCTACGTGTCCAACCTTCTAGCTCCAACTCCACCTGGATTCCTCTCATAAAGATTCTGGTATTTACATCATACCACCATAATGGTCCAGGACAATCTCCCATCTGGGTATCTGTAACAAGACCACATCTGCAAAGCTCCTTCTGCCATGTAAGGTGACATTTAGAGTTCCCAGGGATGAAGATATGGACATTTTAAAGTCCCTTGGTCTGCAAGGAGATCAAACTAGTCAATCCTAAAGGAAATCAAACCTAACTATTCATTGGAAGGACTCACACTGAAGCTCCAATATTTGGTCACCTGAAACAAAGAGGCAATTCATTGCAAAATACCCTGATGCTGGGAAAGACTGAGGGCAGGAGAAGAAGGGGGTGACAGAGGATGAGATGGTTGGATGACATCACTGATTTAATGGACATGAGTTTGAGCAAGCCCCAGGAGATAGTGAAGGACAGGGAAGCTTGGCCAGCTGCAGTCCGTGGGGTCACAGAGTCAGACACAACAACATAGTTCCCAGGGATGAAAACACAAGACAGTTGAGGGGTATTATCCTCTCTACCACAAGGTAGGGATGGTCTTGATCCCTGTCTCTGGTACAATGTCATGAACCTCCGTCCATAGTTCATCAAGCATTCTATCTATCAGATCTAGTCCATTAAATCTATTTCTCACTTTCAGTGTATAATCCTAAGGGGTTATGAAAAAAAGCAAAATGGCTGTCTGAGGAGTCCTTACAAATAGCTGTGAAAAGAAGAGAAGCAAAAAGCAAAGGAGAAAAGGAAAGATATAAGCATCTGAATGCAGAGTTCCAAAGAATAGCAAGGAGAAATAAGAAAGCCTTCCTCAGCGATCAGTGCAAAGAAATAGAGGAAAACAACAGAATGGGAAAGACTAGAGATCACTTCAAGAAAATTAGAGATACCAAGGGAACATTTCATGCAAAGATGGGCTCGATAAAGGAAAGAAATGGTAAGGACCGAACAGAAGCAGAAGATATTAAGAAGAGGTGGCAAGAATACACAGAAAAACTGTACAAAAAAGATCTTCACGACCCAGATAATCACGATGGTGTGATCACTCACCTAGAGCCAGACATCCTGGAATCTGAAGTCAAGTGGGCCTTAGAAAGCATCACTACGAACAAAGCTAGTGGAGGTGATGGAATTCCAGTTGAGCTATTTCAAATCCTGAAAGATGATAGTGTGAAAGTGCTGCACTCAATATGCCAGCAAATGTGGAAAACTCAGCAGTGGCCACAGGACTGGAAAAGGTCTGTTTTCATTCCAATCCCAAAGAAAGGCAATGCCAAAGAATGCTCAAACTACCACACAATTGCACTCATCTCACACACTAGTAAAGTAATGCTCAAAATTCTCCAAGCCAGGCTTCAGCAATATGTGAACCGTGAACTTCCAGATGTTCAAGCTGGTTTTAGAGAAGGCAAAGGAACCAGAGATCAAACTGCCAACATCTGCTGGATCATCAAAAAAGCAAGAGCGTTCCAGAAAAACATCTATTTCTGCTTTATTGACTATGCCAAGGTCTTTGTGTGGATCACAATAAACTGTGGAAAATTCTGAAAGAGATGGGAATACCAGACCACCTGACCTGCCTCTTCAGAAATCTGTATGCAGGTCAGGAAGCAACAGTTAGAACTGGACATGGAACAACAGACTGGTTCCAAATAGGAAAAGGAGTACGTCAACGCTGTATATTGTCAGCCTGCTTATTTAACTTCTATGCACAGTACATCATGAGAAACGCTGGGCTGGAAGAAGCACAAGCGGGAATCAAGATTGCTGGGAGAAATATCAATAACCTCAGATATGCAGATGACACCACCCCTATGGCAGAAACTGAATAGGAGCTAAGAGCCTCTTGATGAAAGTGAAAGAGGAAAGTGAAAAGGTTGGCTTAAAGCTCAACATTCAGAAAACAAAGATCATGGCATCTGGTCCCATCACTTCATGGGAAGTAGATGGGGAAACAGCGGAAACAGTGTCAGACTTTAGTTTTTTGTGTTCCAAAATCACTGCAGATGGTGATTGCAGCCATGAAATTAAAAGATGCTTACTGAACTGAACTGACCACAAGGTACCCAAGGGGAGGTTTGTCATTTTATTGGGTTAAGGAAAAATAAGTTTCCTTTGAGGTTTATTCTTCTCAATGGTTTGCAGCTTGAATTCACTCTATTGATGTACTCCAAAATATCTCAGAGAGGTCAACTGAAAGTGGTCATGGATAGGTAGTGGCTACAACTGACTGGAAAGAGCAAAATGTACGTACATCCTCTCTGGAGCACAGAACCTTACTCCACACCTCAAAATCATTAGTCTAGGAAACACCTGAGAAAAATGAGCAGCTCACAGACAAGTCCCCATATAAGGAAATGAAGAGTCAGGAAAAGAAACAACATCCAGCAAAAATCAAAAAATCTCAAAATATAAAATCACATTTAGTATGTTAAATATTTACTTTGTTAAAAATAAAAATCATAGAGATATGAAAAAGGAATAAAGGACCATGAAGAAAACCCATGCAGATCTTTGAAGAACTTTAGAAATAAAAAAGACAATTAAAGTTTAAAACACAAGATGGATTAAACAGTAAATTAGAATTGGGGAAAAACAGTAAAGTAGAAAAGAAATCTGAAAATATTATACAGAAAGCAGCCAAAGATACAAAAAATACAAAAGTAATTCAGAAACAAGATGAATTGACTAGTAAGTTCTAAAAGTCATTAAACTGGAGTTTCAGAAAGAGTGTATAGAATGGAAAAAAATATATAAAGATGTTGGCTGAGAACTTTCTAGGTCTCGTGACAAAAATAAATCCTCATGTTAATAAGTGTTAAAAGAATAAATTAAAAATAAATCTATACCTAGATGCACAACAGTGAAACTGAAGAGCATTACAGAAAAAGAAAATATCTTAAAAATAGTAACAGTGGGGGGGGGGGGGGAGACTATCTTCCAAATAATGGCCATTTGACTGATGGCCGACTTCTCCAAAATAATACGTCAAGCTGTAAAATTTAATTTTAATGTGCTAAGATCAGTACCAACCTAGAGCTGCATAAGCAATGAAATTAATCTTCAAAAATAAGAGCCAAAATAGACATTTTCAGATAAATAAGAACAATTTATCACCAACAGATCCTTACTGAAGAACTTGTAAAGGATACACTTCGTGAAGAAGGAATGTGAGCCCAGACAGAACACTTTAAGTATATGGAGGAATGAATGCTGCCATGAACACTGGGGTGCATTTATCTTTTCAAATTAGTGTTTTTCTCTCTGCTATATATTCAAGAGTAGAATTGCTCAGTCATATTCTATGGCCCATATATTTCACATACTAAATGTGATTTTATATTTTGAGATTTACCATAGCTGGTAACTCTATTTTCAGTTTTTTGAGATGCCTCAATACTGTACAGTGACTGCACCAATTTACAGTTCCACCAACACTACAAGGGTTCTCTTTTCCCCACATTCTTGCCAACATTTCTTCTTTGTGTTCTTTTTAATGATATCTCATTTACAGGTGTGAGGTGACATCTCACTGTGGTTTTGATTTGCATTTCCCTGATGATTAGTGATGTTGAACATCTTTTCATATGCCTGTTGGCCACCTGCATCTCCTCTTTGACAAAATGTTTATTCAGTTCTTTTGCCCATTTTTTAATCAGGTTGTTTGTTTTCTTGATGCTGAGTTATACGATATTGGATATTAATCTCTTATCGCTCCTATAATTTGCAATATTTCTTCACATTCAGAAGGTTTTCTTTATATTTTGAGGTTTCCTTTGTTGTGCAAAAGCTTTTAAGTGTAATTAGGTTCCATTTGTTTATTGTTGTTTTTATTTGCTTTGCTTTAGGAGAAGGATCCAAAAAAAAAAATTACACAATTCATTTTATAAATAAAATTTGTTTTAACTTACAGATTTAAAATAAATAATAAAACATGTTTTCCTCTAGGAGTTTATTATATTATCTGGTCTTACATTTAGGTCTTTAATCCATTTTGAGCTTATTTTTGTATATGGTGTTAGGAAATGCTCTAATTTCATTCTTTCACATGTTGCTGTTCAGTTTTTCCGCACCAGTTATTTAAGAGACTCTTTTCCCCACTGTATATTCGTCTCAAGATGAAGATGCACTCGATAAATACCAGACAAAAGAAACTTGTTATGTGATATTCAATTCAGTTCAGTCACTCAGTTCAGTTCAGTCGCTCAGTCGTGTCCGACTCTTCGCGACTCCATGAATCGCAGCACGCCAGGCCTTCCTGTCCATCACCAACTCCCGGAGTTCACTCAAACTCATGTCCGTTGACTTGGTGATGAGTAGGTGATATTACTATCAGACAAAATAGACTTTAGAAAATACTGTCAAAATACAGTATTCAAATACTATTCAAAAAATACTGTCAGAGCTAAACAGGCACCACATGACTATGACAAATTTGGGGCCACGTTGCCACCTCTGCCTTCTCATGGCTTGATCTTCACAACAAAGCTATTCACCATGTCCCACTGCTGTAGGCAGTTCAGTCACACACATGCTGTAGGGTTCGGGAGGATTCCCTATGGATTTGTTGATAGAGCCATAGGTTTTTCATTTCTTCTCTTTATTAGTCACTTTGGTTCATAAGAGGACTTGAGGAAATTTTTAAAATTAAGTTGCCATTGTATTCTCGTTGAAGTTGTATTTATTTTGAAATTACTGGTTTCCCACCTCACTGTCAGATCAGCTATCCCAGTAGTTTGTAGCATTTTATTTACCCCTCACCACGTATCTGTCTTGTAGCATGAGGGCGGCATGCCCATCTCCATGAGCTGCACCCATGGTTAGAATGTACTCCCAGGGCTGAGGCTAGAGGAGTCCCTGAAAGTCAGGGATCCTACTCAATCAGAGGTCTTTACTCCACAGTTCATGGGCTTGCCAAACACGGACACATGATGCTCTGCTCTTCATAAGGTAATCAGCTAAAAGTGAATTCAAATCCAACAACCAGAAACTCTGTTTCTAGTTTCAATAAAGAGGAAAAATGTTTTGCGAAGATGCCAGCAATTATCTTGTCTATTTTACTTTAATGCAAGTAGCTGAGCCTGGGCAGTTAAGGCAATAAAGGGAAATGAATAAACCCCTGTCCTGTTATTATCTTTCAGATCCTATAGATCTGTGAAAGTTGTCTCAGGGCAGAGATGTCCGTAAAATAACTCTAGGAGGAAATGTTAAAGCCCCAGAAGTGCCGGGTGGCTCTGGAGCCATTTGATTCCTCTGGTGCTTGCTGTGTCAATCACATCACCCAGTTAACAGAAGGCTCAATGTGCTTTCCACATGTGACTAAGTAGAACATTTTAATTTAACTTTTAGAATTATGCTAACTGACAAACAACTTTTCTAGGATTCAGTTCAGTTCAGTTTGCTCAGTCGTGTCTGACTCTTCATGACCCCATGGACTGCAGCACGCCAGTCTAGGATTGTATCTATGTAAACAACTATTCTTTCACTTCATGAGGATGAGTATTATAGATAACCAGGACAGGCTTTGATATAAATTAATCTGTTCTAACAAAAAGTAGACCAGTAGCTGTCTGGGAACAGGGGCAGGACAGAGAGGCCATGGGAAGGGTTACAGTGAGGCACTAGGGAACTCAAGGGTGATGAGTATGTTCATTTTCTTGGTGTGGTAATGGTTTCACAGATTTACCTACATTAAAACTTTCCAAACTGTGTACTTAAAATGTGTGCAATTTATTGCATGTCAATTATACCTCAATAAAGCAATTTAAAAGAAAAGGAATCATGGTTAGAAATGCACCACTTTGTAACCCCAAATGAAATGACATCGGACAGTCAGCATCAGTGAAGGCTGTCAGCATGTGGAATGACTCCATCTCAGTATCACTCAAGGTAGGACACCCAGAAGTTCTGGCCTCTTTGTGAAATACCCTAAACCTTTGAATATTCCTGGCCAAAAATTTGAACCTTAATATAATGAAGCCTTGGGTCTGGAGCTAACTTTCACTTCCAGAAGTGGCAGAAAAAGTTAAATGAAACAGAGGAGCAAACAGACAAGTCCAGGCTGTGGAACCTTCTATAAGACAAGTGACCCAGTTTCTGCACAAATCAATGGCAGAGGAAGAAGGGGATTGAGGAAGAGAAGGGTCTGCTCTAGAGCAAACAAATAAAAAGACTTAAGGGATTTAACTAAATGCAACTGCTAGGATTTATTTTGAGAAAATATTTCCGCAATCTTCAGGACCACTAGAATCATTTGATTATGGACTAGATATTAGATAACACAAAGTTACTGCCAGTTTTGTTAGGCATACCACGTACTACATAACATGGCATGTAAGGAGATCTCCTGGGAGTTTCTTGGTGGCCCAGTGATTAGGATTCTGGTCTAGCACTGCCATGGCCGGGGTACAATCCCTAGTCAGGAAACAGATCTGAGCTGCATGGCACAGGCGAAAAAAAAAAAGAGAGAGAAAGAAAAGAAAATGTGTTTAGATTTATTTTTAAAGACATAGGTATAAATAGCATGATGTGAGATTTTCTTTAATATACTTCAAAGATTAAAAGAAAACCAACACATAAAGTAGATAAAATAAATGTGGCAAAATCCTGATGATCAGATCTGCTCACCTGTCCCAGCTGGCTGTTGGGCATGTGTTGTTCTTTATACTAAAGTTATTTTGTGTGTGTGTTTGAAATGTTCAAAAAAGTTTAATGAAGTCAATTTCATGAAACTGACAATTCGCCAATATTATGAAATTATCTGTGTTCTTAAAGAATATATAGCCACCTAGATTGCTATACGGAAATTCTGACAGATACAACTTGCAAGTAAATTGCCATTACCATAGCCAGTTGATACGCTGATCTGAGAATACAGTGTGATCAAAGGAGTAGACACGGAGCTTTAAAAGCTCAACAATCATTGTCTGTAATGATCATAGAACACTATTGTTCAACAAAGGTATTCTCATGCATGTCAATAACAATACTGGCTCCCAACTTTTAACTCCTACTGCATGCCAGGCACGGTACTAGGTATTTACATATATTATTTCTAATTCTTCCTGCAATCTTAAAAGGTTGCTATTCTTATCATCACTTTACAGGGGAGAAAACAGGTTTGCAAACTAACTTGTCCAAAGGCACATTTCACCTGGGGGTCTTTCTGAATATTAAAACCAGGGTTTTTCCACTATCCACAGCATAAGAACTCTGCCAAACTTTATTACCTAGAAATGCACATGTTCTGATTATGTAGATTCTAACATGATTCTTGCCAAATAAACCAAGATGACTCCTAAGTAGAAGGCTGTAAAAAGTTCAGTAAACTTTGATCCATTTGCAAATCTGTCCAAATGGCCAGTGCAGTATTGTGTGGTGTCCTGTCCCTGGTACTTCCTGGATTCAAACTCCAGTTCTGCCACTTACAACCTAAGTGACCTCTAGCAACTAAACTCCTCTGGGCCTCCGTTTTGACCTGACCAAAATGTGACAGAAATACCCATAAGGACAACTGATGAAAAACTCCTAATTTAGTGCCTAGGACATAGGTGGATTCTAAATGTAAGCACTCTTCTCTTGCCCACTTTTTATGCTTTGTGCATAGAGAAAAATTCCAAATATAACTTTCTTTGAATGCTAACCCTCGTTGCCGCTAGCAAAAAGAACCATCTATCGCCCAATATATTGCTTTTCTTAGCCCAAGGCAAGGTTGCCCTGAATCTTTCCATATAAAATTCTGTGTTTTAACTTAAACATGACACATAAGTCAGGATTGTACTGCCATTCTCAAGAGTGGTTGGCAAGTGGGCAGCAGAATTTACCTTCAGTGCAATTGCACTTAAAAAGCTGCTTCAGGAGAAACTGCTCCATGTGCAGCGTTTGCTAATGGGGAAGGGTACAGGGCAAGATGCAAACTCTTGGGCTCAATCAGATAAATTCTGCTGCTACTGCTAAGAGTTAAAATAGCCTTGACAGGTAGGGAAAAAAAAGCTGACAATCATTTGGAGGAAGACTTTAAATTAAAGGCTTTTTATTATGCTATAGCTTATGTACCATTGAGTTTTGGTATCTAAAATTTTAACCTATACACACCTTTCCAAAGACTTCTAGATGCTTTGTGAGTTAATATTTAGATCAATAATCATCCATGTGAAAAACACCCTGAGTATAAACACTACTTTGAGTGACAGGTCCAAAAATAAAATTAATATATATCCTTATAGAAATATATCTGTGAGCTTTATTTACTAGTAACTCATATGATATGATACTCGATTTGGCCAAAAAGTTAAAAGTGTATTACCTTACATCTAAATCTAGGATATCTACCTCTCTCATCTCTGAAGAAGTACTCATGTTCAAATGATACCAAATTTTCTACTTTTAATTAGTTGCCATTTTGATGTCCACCTCCAGACAGCATGAAAGAGATCAGCTCCCAGGAAACTGAGCGTGACAAAAATCAAGGCATCTGAAACACAAAAATGCCACCTTCTTGACTTTTGAAATCCCAGTCCTTACTGTCATATATAGAATGGGACGCAGAAGGAGAAGAAAGACAATTACTAACACCCCTTCCACTCTCAAGAAAGGCTCTTCATTTTCACAGCTCCAGTAAGTTAGCCACCTGAGGTTTAGCTCAGGAGAATTAAGACCAGCTATACACACTGAGTAAATCTTACAAGTTCTTTAAGGGGTACTCGAGAGACCCAGATATGTTATATACCTCCAACAGCTGCCAGTATTTATATTTGAAGTCATTACTCACCAGGGATTGAGACAAATCAAGAAGACAGGAAAATGTTTTGAATTGTAGACACTGGGTAGGATAAAACATTTGTATGCTATGTGGACTGATACCCCAGAGTAAACTGAAATCCCTGTGGATTTTTGTAGACTTGGAAAATAAGAAAATAATCCCATGGACCTTAGTTATACAGAATCTAGAGCAATATAAAAACAAGACAATGGTGTAGAAATCACAGGAGGAAACGTGTTAGGGGAAAATTTTATAAACCTTATTATATGCAGAAAGAGAGCACTTTAATACTACCATCATGACAGAGAATTAATCTCAAAAATATAGAAGCAACTCCTACAGCTCAATTCCAGAAAAATAAGTGACCCAATCAAAAAATGGGCCAAAGAACTAAACAGATATTTCCCCAAAGAAGACATACAGATGGCTAACAAACACATGAAAAGATGCTCACCATCACTCATCATCAGGGAAATCCAAATCAAAACCACAATTAAGGTACTATCGCATGCCAGTCAGAATGGCTGCTATCAAAAAGTCTACAAACAATAAATGCTGGAGAGGGTGTGGAGAAAAGGGAACCTTCTTACACTGTTGGTGGGAATGCAAACTAGTTGTGAAGATTCCTTAAAAAACTGGAAATAAAACTGCCATGTGACCCAGAAATTTCATTGCTGGGCATACACACTGAGGAAACCAGAATTGAAAGAGACACGTGTACCGCAGTGTTCATCACAGCACTGTTTATAATACCCAGGACATGGAAGCAACCTAGATGTCCATCAGCAGATGCATAGATAAGAAAGCTGTGGTAAATATACACAATGGAATATTACTCAGCTATTAAAAATAATATATTTGAATCAGTTCTAATGAGGTGGATGAAATTGGAGCCTATTATACAGAGTGAAGTCAGAAAGAAAAACACCAATACAGTATACTAATGCATATATATGGAATTTATAAAGATGGTAATGATGACCCTATATGCAAGACAGCAAAAGAGACACAGATGTAAAGAACAGACTTTTGGACTCTGTGGGAAAAAGTGAGGGTGAGATGATTTGAGAGAATAGCATTGATACATGTATATTACCATATGTGAAACAGATCGCCAGTCCAGGTTCAAAGCATGAGACAGAGTGCTCAGGGCTGGTGCACTGGGATGACCCTAAGGGATGGGACGGGGAGGGGGGTTTAGGAAGGGGAACACATGTACACCCATGGCTGATTCTTGTGAATGTATGGGAAAAACCACCAGAATATTGTAAAGTAATTAGCCTCCAATTAAAAAAATAAATTAAAAAAAACTACCATCATTTGTTTATCACTGAAATAATGGTTGTCAACTACTACAAATGTAAAAAATCATAATGAGCAATGTGTGTGTGTGTGTCTGCACATGCACACATGCACACACTCAGTTGTGTCTGACTCTTTGTGACTGCATGGACTATAGCCCACCAAGCTCCTCTGTCCACACGATTTCCCAGGCAAGAATACTGGAGCAGTTGCTATTTTCTTCTCCAGGGGATCTTCCTAACCCAGGGATTGAACCTGTGTCTCTTGGGTCTCCTGCATTGGCAGGTAGATTCTTTACCACTGTGCCACCTGGGAAGCCAAATGAGTGATGGGTGGTTATTAAAGATTTTGACTCTAAGAAGCCAGCCTCCACAGCTCTGATTTAGCATGCCTTGGAAAGGACCCTGGGAATCTGAGTTCTTAGTAAGCACTCCAAGTAATTACAATGCATGTGGTCTGAGAGCTGTATTTTGAGAAATACTTCAATAAAGGAGAAAAAGAAAAAAAAATGCAAACTTGACTCTCAGAAACTAGAAAACCAGATAAAACCCATTAATTTCAAATATACATGGAAAGGCTGCCACAGCAGTGAAGATCAAAGTGCTGAGTCTCAGGAAGTGAAGTGGGGAGCAGAGGCAGAGCTCAGAGCAAGCCGGCACAGGCTACATCTTAGGGCTGATGACACAGTGAGGTGCAAAATCCAAGTCCTTTTTCTGAAAAGGAAGAGCAGGGTGCACAGGTAAGCAGCAGGAGCTTACTGAACTGGATAGGGCCCTGACGAGAAAGAGGACAGAGCCCCTTAATGAGACAGATCTGCAAGGAGGACTGGCTGCCAGGAGGGAAAGAGACTTTGAAAAGGGGGCTTTATTAGGCAGCAAAAACTGCCTATTTATGCTGACTTGCAAACAGTAAAAAGTCTAAGCAAACTCACACACACACAGATGCTAGATGAAAAAAATCCATCTAATCTAGAACAGGGCCTTGACCTCTCCCCACTTTAATTATTCTGCAACCTCTATTCCAGAAAACAGTCACATCCTTCAAAGAATGATTAGGAAGCAAGTTGGGATGTTTCTAAAGGTACTTTAAGAAAAAATAAACAAGAAAAACAAGACACAGCTCTCACTTAGGACCCTTTGGCCATGAAGTTTTCATGAAGATGAAAACTGCCACCAAACCTCTTACTATGAATTTTTAAATCTCAGAAGAGCAACTGCCTCTGTGAAACAAGGGCACAATGCAGAGATGAAAGAGCTCAGGGCATAGATGGAGGAAACATTAGGAGGAGATGAAAGATAACTAACAGGGTTTGAGAATGAGGGAAGAGGGTCCAGGCAGGTAAGAGAACCACCAGAGAAGTCAAAGCAAGATTAAGAGAATCTTAAGGAGAATGGACACAACTGAAAATACAGAAAGAGATACAAGAGTAGAAATGAGAAACTAAATTAAATGAAATGCAATTAAACATGTCTTTAAAAATTAGAAGTAAAATGCCAGTTACTGAGGGATGACACAGGAGTAACTTTGTACCCAAAGGAGTAGGAGGGGTGCAGAATACTAGGCAGGGAGGAACACTTAGAGCCATAACTTAAAGAATGTTCATCGACAGAGGAGTGCATAAGGAAGATTTGGTGCATATATATAAAGTGGAATACTACTCAGCCATAAAAAAGAATTAAATAATGTCATTTGCAGCAACATGAATTATCATAAGTGAAGTGAGTCAGACATGGAAAAACAAATATTGGTATCACTTATATGTAGAATCTAAAAAAATGATACAAATGAAGTTACAAAATAGAAACAGACTCACAAACTTAAGAAGTAACCAGAGGGGCCAATGGGAGTCAGATTGAGAGTTTGGAATTGTGATGTACACATTGCCATATATAAAATGAATAACCAACAAGGAACTACTGTCAAGAGAATGCTGCTCAATATTTTGCAATAATCTAAATGGGAAAAGAATTTGGAAAAGAAACACGTATGTATAACTGAATCACTATGCTGTACACGTGAAACTAACAACATTGTTAATCAAATATGCTCCAATATAAAATAAAAAAATTTTTAAAGAATTCCTGAATGAAAAACATGAAGGTATACTGAAAGAGTATATCATGTCCCCCCTAAAAAAACTAACTTAGAGTAGCAAATATCAGAAACAGTCTCAAGTTAGTGTACCTCAAAGAAAATAAATCATTTGTATAGGCAAGAAAACAAGGTCAAGTTATAAAAGAACAATAAAATCAAGCTGGGCTCTGTCTTCTCCAGATATATTCAACCTTAGAAGACTATTCACACAAATTCCTGAAGCATGGTAACATGAATCAAGAATTTTATACCTAGCCATATTTGTTGTGATTTTTTGTTTGCCTATCCTAAACAAGCAACCCATTTTACAAGTAGTTTTGAAAAACTACATTTGTATTTTTAAAGAGGATTCCCAAAATTAAGTAAGCTTGCCAAAACCTGGATCCCACATGAGCAAGGAAGCTTACTGTGAGAAACTCAACATTTTTTTTGTTAAAATATAGTTGATTGACAATGCTGTGTCATTTCCTGGCATACAGCAAAGTGATTCAGTTATACGCACATTTGTTCTTTTTCATATTCTTCACCATGATAGCTTATTACAGGATGCTGGATACAGTACTTGTGCTACACAGGAGGACCTTGTTGCTTAGCTGTTTATTTTTTATACAGTAGCTTGCGTCTGGTGATCCCAAACTCCTAATTTTTCCCTCCCCCGTCCCCTTTCCTATTTGGTAAATGTAAATTTGTCTTCTGTATCTGTGAGTCTGAAGAAACACTGCATTTAAACATCTGCCAAAGTACATACCAGCTGCCACTGCCAGCATGATGGATTCTTCATTCTGTCTGCTAGAACTCTAGAGAATGCTTCTCATTGGCAGAACCAAAACAGAACCCTGCTGGCAAAAGTACCTGGGCACATAGCTTTCTAAAATACATGGGCTAGCATAGAAAGGAGCAAAAATGGTACAGAATTGATAAGGAGAGCCCAGAAGAATGAGGTTAACTACTTAGAAAAACATCATAGGCCTAAAGACGTTTTCTTCTTCTTACTGTCTTGTAATCAGACAAAATAGTGTAATTAAATGATTATAAATTAGTGTAATTACATCTTCTAAATTATAGGTCACCAAATTCTCCAACTCATAAATTTATGTTTAAGATTCATTGCAAATAACCAGAAAAAAGCAATTAAAAAAAATATCAGTGACACCTTAATCATTAAAAACTAGGGGCTGCAACGGTAACAATGATCAAGTAAACACGGAAGGGTGTTATCACAGAGCAACTATATCCTTTCCCACAGGTATTCCTTTCTCACTAATACTGAGTGAAATGTCAGGTAAAACCCAAAACTGGGTTACTCTTGAATAAGAAGTCACATCCGATGCCAAGAACATTCCCAGATCAGTATTTACTGGGCTGGCCAAAAAGTTCGTTTGATTTTAGGTAAAAATGAGACACTTTTTTTTTTCCATTTTCACAAAGAACTTTACTGAAAATATTCATTAACCGAACAAACTTTTTGGCCAATCCAATACATTTTCCAGTCTCATGTAAGAGCCAAAACAGTCAACTTCATTTAAAAATATCTTTCTTCCCAAACCTGCCTGACTGCCTCCACTTTGAGCCAAAAGCCACCAACGGCCAAGGGAAGGACAAGGTCATGTCTTCCTTCCGGGGCTGGGCTTCTTCATCACAACTGAGAGTCACTGGTGGCTTCTGATGCTCTGGGGTTAGCACGGGGGCAGGAGAGGGCCAAGTGGGTGCAGGACAGTTCTTGCCTGGTATCATCGTGACCTGGAAGCAGCTTCTGGGCTTAGGTGGTTTCTAGATCTGACATTCTCTCTTGGAGCATGCTGGGAATTCTTTGGCAACCTCCTCATCACACGGATTCACACACCTGCTTATCCATTAATGCAAGTTATGTCCCTCTGGCCAGGTGCTTATGATGTCATCTTGCTCTACAACTTACCTCTCAGAGACAGTCCTCTCAGATGGCACCCTTTTTAAAACGCCAGTAGGCCAACATCTTCACCATGCAAGAGCAGCTTTGTAGAGGAGCGGATCTGAGCATTTCTTATTAAAGTGGTCTTCATAGTCTAACACAGAGGTCTCAGACTTTTGTGGAGACAGATTTTCTGAAGACTGTATTTGTAAGATTCCAAACACTAAGATTTTTAATTGGTGGGAATGAGGCAGGAAAGGTGTTTAAGAAGGAAGATCATTAATCACAAGTAGCATAAGGATGTGGGGTATTGGGGTCCAGTCTGGGGAGATGGAAGAGGTCTCCCATGTGAGAGCAGCATGCTGTTGGGATAGGACCTTCAGAAGAATTCAGACGTCGGCCCCACAGCCGGACAGCAGCTTCCCAGAGGTCCTCCCTGACCAGCAAGTTACCCAGAAAAGCAGTGCCAGGACCAGTTACACAAGATCAGCTCTGTCTTCCAATTTTCCCTCTCCTCATCCACCCTGCATCCTCCACCACACACACAGGATGTTTCAACTAGAAGCAAGATGTGCAAAACGTGTTCCTAAGCAGGCAATACTCACCTCCCAACCTCTAGACACCAAAACTGGGGGAGAAATGAAATGGATCATGTTATCAGTCCTGGGCATTCATTGGAAGGACTGATGTTGAAGCTGAAACTCCAATACTTTGGCTACCTGATGCAAGGAGCTGACTCATTGGAAAAGACCCTGATGCTGGGAAAGACTGAGGGCAGGAGGAGAAGGGGACAACAGAGGATGAGATGGTTGGATGGCATCACCAACTCAATGGACATGGGTTTGGGTGGACTCTGGGAGTTGGTGATGGACAGGGAAGCCTGGCATGCTGTGGTTCATGGGGTCAAAAAGAGCCAGACACAAGTGAGCAACTGAACTGAACTGAACCTCCCAACTTGAAGTCCCCCACCCAGGGAGGAAATGAGACACAGACCGTTCTCACTGTTCTCAGTGCCTGACATATCTTACTTTCATCCTCGGTGACTATGAGGTAGATCCAAGCATCCTTACGTAAAGGACAGGAAATTGAGGGCAGAGAGTTTAGTCTACACACAGCTACTGCCAAAAAAAAAATCTTCTAGTTCTGCCTCAGGAGTCCATGTTCCTAAGCCCCACCATCTACTAAAGAAAAAGGTAAGTTCTAAACTGGCAAGACTGGACTTTAATAATTAAAAGTAGTTGGGGAAGCAAGGAGACCTGCCTGATATGACCATACAAGACAAGAGAGGGAGATTTGATGTAGGCAATCAGGGGCTGTGAATGAACAAGAGCAAAATCTCATCCTAAACAAGGCTCTGCAGAAAAAGTCATGTTTCAGCCTAGACTTTCCCACCTCCTACCTTGCTCTTGTCATTGCCACAGCCACAGTCTGATTTTGGAGCTCTCAACTGTGGTCGTAAACCTTCTGGGTCACACCCCACCTCTCTGGTGCCATGTATCTGTTTGATCTCTACTTGCAGCCTCTTCTCAGGTCCCTTTTCACTCTGACACTCCCATCCCAGCTGCATCTCTTAAATCCTGCCACCTCACCTAGATGCCACCTGACTGCCTGTCCCCTTTCTCTGCATTCTCTCTCTTCCTGCTAGTATTTTTAGACCCCTCCTCCCTTCTAAACTATCCTATTACCTCACCTTGATCCTATCATCTTCTATCTCCAACTTCCTCTCCTTTTCAATGCTAAGAATGCTGGATTTCCTAAACTTCAGTGTATACCATAAAAACACTAGAGAACAAGAAGGTGAGACAATTTGGAGGTCAGAAGGGAGGACTCGACCTAAATCCCAGCTCTGAAATTTAGCAGGATTTGTGAGCAGTACACAAGAGGCCACAGACCTCTCCTAAGACCCAGTACATCAGGCAGACACGGCAATTCCCTGAGCTTTGCTTTCACGGTTATATCAGAAGCCGATTCCCACTGCATGCTGGATGCACATTAGAACACATCTCTAACACACAAAGACCCAGCCCCTTATAACTCTCAAGCTGTGTTTACACGGAAAAACGTAAAACAGGGAATCTCCCCCAACTCACTCACATGCACGCATATGTAGGGTGTTTACTTCTCTTGGTTAAAAATATGTACAGCTCTGGGAAAATTATAGGAACTGTGGTTTGTTTATTACTTCTTGAAACAGAAAAGCTTGTCATGTCTTCTTAGAAGGAGACCCCATCCTCCACCCCGAGGTACTATGGAAATTGCCTTCTGGTTCACAAATAGTACTGAACACACACACTACCATATGTAAAATAGACAGCCAGTGGGAATTTGCTGTAGGATGCAGGAAACGCAAAGCTGGGGCTCTGTGATAACCTAGAGGGGTGGGATGGAGAGGGAGGTGGGAGGAAAGTTTGAGAGGGAGGGGACATATCTATACCATGACTGATTCATGCTGATGCAAGGCAGAAGCCAACGCAATATGTAAAGCAATTATCTTCCAATTAAGAACAAAATAAAATTTAAAAAAATAAAAGCATTCTTCTGAGATGCTCAGTACCCCAACTTCTTCCCCCAGTATCCTTTGTTACAGCTCAGGCCTGAAATCTGTAGCTACCCTAACTCAGAACATGCTTGGGATGTTTGGATTTGCATAAGCACATTAGATCTTTCCTGAAGGCCGTGTACTGGTCTTGTGGCTCATTTCCACTAATGCAATACTGAAGACGTTTACCCACAGGGCACATCCAGCTCTGTCCATTAGAAAGCAGGTCACCTGGATGCCCTACTGAGCTCCCCAACATTTCTGCTCCATGGCAGAAATGACTCAGCATTCAGCCAGGTCTAAAACAGTCCAGAAATGCGTTTTCTAAGGCAAATGCCAGCACCCTCATAACTACACCCAGATTTCACAATACCTACAGATAAACGCTTTCAAACCTCATTATAGAGCTATCAACAGGCTCCAAGTGCTTAAAATGTGTTATACATCAGAAACACAGTATTTTACTTTCAAAATAGTAAGTATATATGCCTTATCATAAATAAAGCAGAGACTAAAATAAACAAATTGGCAATATCACCTTAATTTTACCACAGAGTAAATATTGGGCACTGCATCCCACCTCTAACAAATTAGCATCACTAATTTAGCTGAGAATTTTAGCTTTGCAGTCTTGCTACGTAACTACCATTTTCTGGGCTCTAAAGCAATGGTCATGTATGCATGTGAGAGTTGGACTGTGAGGAAAGCTGAGCGCCGAAGAATTGATGCTTTTGAACTGTGGTGTTGGAGAAGACTCTTGAGAGTCCCTTGGACTGCAAGGAGATCCAACCAGTCCATTCTGAAAGAGATCAGCCCTGGGTGTTCTTTGGAAGGAATGATGCTAAAGCTGAAACTCCAGTACTTTGGCCACCTCATGCGAAGAGCTGACTCATTGGAAAAGACTCTGATGCTGGGAGGGATTTTGGGCAGGAGGAGAAGGGGACGACAGAGGATGAGATGGCTGGATGGCATCACCAACTCGATGGACGTGAGTTTGAGTGAACTCTGGGAGATGGTGATGGACAGGGAGGCCTGGCATGCTGCGATTCATGGGGTCGCAAAGAGTCGGACACAACTGAGCGACAGAACTGAACTGAACTGAAGGAGAAAAAAGTAGACCCTACTATGCCTGTCAGAATAGGAGTCAGTGATAAAGATCCTTTGCCTTTATATGTACACAGCATGTCCTGAACTGCTGAAACTCTAAGGAAATTTCTGGAATACATCAGTCGTCTCTGTGATTTTTAAGGCATGCAATACACTGTTCCCTTTATCATAAGCTATCCAAGCCACGGCTCTTATCTCAAAAGATTCTGCCAGTATGATAGAACTCAGTTTACGACCTGAAGGCATGCAAATAATTCAAATGCCCATATAAAGGGAGCCACTAAAAACACCTTTAGATTTTAAGCGATTTTCATAAACATTGATCCAAATCCTAGAACATCCCTGAAAATTGCCCTTTTTTAATGAAAATAAAGAATATATGTCAATAAAGAAAAAAGAAAGATATCATTAAAGAAAAAGAAAAGTACTAGCAAAAAATCTTATAATATTTAGAGTGATTTTATTGGTGTCAGGTAATTACACAATGGGCTTCCCTGGTGGCTCAGCAGTAAAGAATCCACCTGCCAATGCTGGAGATGCAAGCTCTATCCCTGGGTCGGGAATATTGGAGAAGGAAATGGCAACCCACTCCTGTATTCTTGCCTAGGAAATCCCATGGACGGAGGAGCCTGGCAGGCTATAGTCCATGGGGTCACAAAGACAACATTTACACACTATGGATGAAGGAAGACTAACTTATTAGATGGTTGCTACAGTTTTGTTAACATTACAAAGTAAGCAATGGAATAACTTACCAGTCAAAGTTATCTATTTAGGTAAAGTGAATGTAGCCATGCCTTAATAAAAAGAATTAAATACATTCTGAGGATCTCTTATACGTAACAATGTGCCTCCCATATTGCAGGCAGATTCTTTACAGTCTGAGCCACCAGAAAAGCCTGTACACATATATCCACTTTATTTTTTATTCTTTTCCCATATCAGTCATTACAGAGTATTGAGTAGAGTTCCCTGTGCTAGCCAGCAATCCCACTTCTGGGAATATAACTGTAGAAAACCATAATTTGAAAAGACACATGCACCTCAGTGTTCACTGCAGCACTATTTATAATAGCCAGGACATGGAAGCAGCCTAAATGACCACTGACACATGAATGCATAAAGAAGATATGACACATATATACAGTGGAATATTATTCAGCCATAAAAAGGATGAATGCATGCTATTTGCAGCAACATGGATAGACCTAGAGACTGTCATACTGAGTGAAATAAGTCAGAGAAAGACAAATATCATATATTAATAATACCAATTATATGTGGAATCTAAAAAAAGAATGGTACAAATGTAGGTATTCATTACTTTGTAATTTAATGATATATCCAGTCCAGGAGACTTTGGAGCACATTGAGACTGTCAGCTTACAAGCAAAAGAAATGGGCTTGGGCAGTAGCCCTGCCTAGACGGCCTCCCATCAGAAGCCCAGGAAGGGGGAAGATGCTCCAGCAGCTCTTAGAGGTCACCTTGTGAGAACGATGATCTATAGACTCCTGAGCCTTCCATTTGTTCTGCAAACAGGGCTTCTCTGTCCGCGTGCACTTGAAGCAAGTTTCCAAAACTGAAATGGGTTCAGAAGTACTCTGGGTGCCGAACTCAACAGCTTGGTAAGTATCACCGCTCCCACCGTCTCCTTCACCTTTGTCTCCTCCCCTGCTCTCTTATTTACCACCACAGGTTGGATCAAGGTAATTATACTTAGAGATAAATCAAACACCTGACCCTTTAAAACCCTCAACCCTGAGTTATCAGGATAGCTTACTACAACCATCTATAACTATAACCAGTTTACCAGGATGGCTCAATTCACATTTCTGAAGTTAGGGTTTTCATTTACTGAGAAAATTCAAAGATAAAACAATGGTATAGTCAGGCATAAAACATTTAATCAAATCTTTATTAAATGTTCAAAAGACAAAGATGTTATAAATTTTTCCTATTTTCCTTTGTATTACTCAAGAAAATGTAACATTGCTGGTATCTATTGTTAAATAAGATACCTGATTCCTATTTCACCTTAAAACATTTCCTTAAAATGTTCTCTTTCAAGCAAACTTTTAATAGTTCACTTAATTAGCATTTCAAAGGATTAGTGTGCCCGCGTTAATACCAGTACATGACTATGTAGGAATACTAGGTATACACAGCAAGAACTTAAAAACATTCTCACAACAGTTTGTATATATTAAAGTGAGAGAAATAAATGATTTAAAATGTGACTAGAAATTCTAAGTTTATTAGAATAAACTTCACATGCCTTTTACCAACAGAACTCACTGCTTAGATTGAATTCTAATGAGTTTTAAACAAAATTTCCACTTCTAAGTACAAAACACAGATTCACAATTATAATTGTGAAAAGCTGAACATTATATTAGAAATGTTATCTAAAACTTCAGACATGGTATCTAGGATTTAAGATCATGACTATCACCTACAAGGTATCAAAATAAAAATTTATAGAAAAGAACTTAATTTCCACCATAAACTTTTAAACAAAGAGCTCTAAAAAGGAGATATAAAATGCAAGTGACAGAAAACCTATCCCTAAAAACTTCTTTTAAAAAAGGAACGTGTTAATTCTGTATTTTACAAGCCCAGGAATGGGTGGGTCTAGAGGTCCTAATGCTGAGATATGCCATGTCTCTCTCTCATCTGTGCTAATTAAAGCAGGCTTCCCCAACAAGCGGAGAAGGATGTTAATGACAAGTTCAAGCTCACAGATGACCAGTTCGGCAAGCTCAGCAGAAAAAGGGCACCTTTTTCTGACAGTGCCAGCAAAGATCCAGGGTACATGAGTGTACAGTCATGCCAGACTCTTTGCGACCCCATGAACTGCCAGGCTCCTCTGTCCATGGGATTTCCCAAACAGGAATACTGGAGTCGGTTGCCATTCCCTTCTTCAGGGGATCTTCTCAGCCCAGGGATCAAACAGGTGTCTCTGGCAACTCCTGCATTGTCGAGTGGGTTCTTCACCACTCATGCCACCTGGAATCCCAATCTGATTTAACCAGGTCTGGAGTTGAAGGTGGTGTCAGTCGCCTCCAGGACACACGGACCACAAGCGAGCAAGATGCGTTCTTCCAAAGAGAAATCCAGTCCTGCTACCAAGGAAGCACAAACAGCTGCTTTCCCTACATGAACATCAACAGTATATGTGGAGTCTTCCACCGGCAACAACAAATTCTCAAAGCCCAGCAGGCTGGGTTAGGGGAAGGGAGCAAGGCCCAAGAGGAAGAGGAGATCTATATACTTAACGCTGATTTATTTTGTTGTACAACAGAAACTAACACAACATTATAAAGCAATCATACAATACAAAATAATGGTTAAAAAAAAAAAATCCCAGCAAGATGTCAGCTCAGTTCTGACACTACCTACCCAGAGACAGAGTCAGATTCCACAGGTAAAGGGCTCACCCCACAGGATCACGGGAGAAGGCAACAGCAACCCACTCCAGTACTCTTGCCTGGAAACTCCCATGGACGGAAGAGCCTGGTAGGCTGCAGTCCATGGGGTTGCAAAGAATCGGACACGACTGAGCAACTTCACTTTCATGCATTGGAGAAGGAAATGGCAACCCATTCCAGTGTTCTTGCCTGGAGAATCCCAGGGACAGGGGAGCCTGCTGGGCTTCCGTCTATGGGGTCGCACAGAGTCAGACACAACTGAAGTGACTTAGCAGTAGCAGAAGCCACAGGATCACCCTCCACTTCAGGGCCAGTCACAAGCTCTTCTTGTTACCTGCACTTCTGACCAACTGGCTACAAGCTCAAGGATGCTTGATTCCCTCATCAGATTCAATACTAGAAGAGCTCACAGAACTCAAGAAAATCCGCTTGCTCACTGGATCATTGATTTTTATCACAAAGGATATTTAAAGGATTTGAATCAACAGCCATCTCTGCAAGGAGATGAAGAGACACACGGGTCAAGGTCCCCAACACAGGCGCTCCTGTCTTCTCAGACCTTGGGGCCCCATGGTGCAACACCCAGCGATACTGATCCCCCAAGTGTGGAAGCCCTTCAAAGGCCAAAAAGTGTCCTTTCAGGTTTTTATGGAGCTTCATTCATTATACAGTCATGACTGACTAAGTCACTAGCCAACAGTAGATGATTTAACCTCAAGCCTCTCCCAGAAATAGGGGACAGGTGGGACTGAAAGGTCCCACCTGCTCATCATGTGGTTGGTTCTCCCTGGCAAAGAGTCTGCATCCTCAGGTGCTTCTGAAAGTCACCATGTTCACTTAACAAGACACCTTTCTCGCACTTAGTATATCCCAACGGTCTGGGGAACTGTGAGCCAGGAACTCTGCTGCTACTGCTAAGTCACTTCAGTCGTGTCCGACTCTGTGCAACCCCATAGATGGCAGCCCACCAGGCTCCGCCGTCCCTGGGATTCTCCAGGTAAGAACACTGGAGTGGGTTGCCATTTCCTTCTCCAATGCATGAAAGTGAAAAGTGAAAGTGAAGTCGCTCAGTCGTGTCCGACCCTTAGCGACCCCATGGACTGCAGCCTACCAGGCTCCTCTATCCATGGGATTTTCCAGGCAAGAGTACTGGAGTGGGGTGCCATTGCCTTCTCCGCAGGAACTCTGAAACCAAGTATCTATTAGAAATCTATTTTGGT
This sequence comes from Bubalus kerabau, assembly GCF_029407905.1. Lineage (NCBI taxonomy): Eukaryota > Metazoa > Chordata > Mammalia > Artiodactyla > Bovidae > Bubalus > Bubalus kerabau. Next base: position 65,787,901 of record NC_073628.1, read on the forward strand.
CATCTCAGTAATGACTACATGCTCAGCTATGAGGCCCCAATAGCAGGAGCCTGAGCTGTTCCCAAAGCCCAACCCTCCTCCTCCAGCCTCACTGTCAATGGCCAGAGTGCCCCCTCCCCTGGGGAGGGGGCCTGGCTGCCCAGAGCCCTCCACCCGGCCCCGGAGACCCTCTGCCCAAATTGGGAACTGCCTCTGCCCCACAGGATGGCAGAGCAGACACAAGATGGCACCAGCAGGAGGCGTCAGCGCCCTGAGAAGCCCTGCTGATCCTGCCATGGCCAAGGATGTCAAGACAGTGAGGTCCAGACTGACTGCAAAAACCCCCAGGAATTCCTATAATTCCTGAATTAAAAAAAAAAAAAAAATCATGAAAAGTCTAAACAACTGAACTGAAAAGTTTAAACAATTGAAACTTATCTCCTACATTGATCAAGACAAAGAACAGAAGCTTCATTCAGCCACACACAACAGAATACTGTTTCACAGGAAAATATAAACCTCACCTTCTAGGACCCCACACAAGGCAGGGACTGAAGAAGGTTCTCACATCTAGATGCCCATCTAAATGGCCCACCCACGAGAATTAAGTCTGATAAATTATCTGTGGAATTCAACTGGCTATTAATTATAAACTGCAATTACTCAAAGACATTATCTCTCTGGTACCTTTAGCCACAGGTATATTATCTAACTTGTATTATTTACTTTTATACCTGTTTTAGGGCAAGTGCCATGCATGGCCTATCATTTTTGTCTCTCATGTAATGCTGTCTGGTTCAGATGGTATTGTTTAGCCATTTATTATTTTATAAATATTCACTGATTTGCCCTGACAGTTAGTATTCTAAGGAAAAAGATACGGTTCTCTTTTTCAGGTTCTCATCACTAGGCCCCATGAAACTACAGAGAGAAAGAAGCAAGGTTTTTAAGAGCATTCGTGTCTTAACTTTTAAAAATTATTTCGAAGATTCTTCAGCGTCCCATGGACTGCAAGGAGATCAAACCAGTCAATCCTAAAGGAAATAAACACTGATTATTCATTGGAAGAATTGATGCTAAAGCTGAACCTTCAATACTTTGGCCACTTGATGCAAAGAGCCAATTCACTGGAAAAGACCCTGATGCTGGGAAAGATTGAAGGCAAGAGAAGGGCGTGGCAGAGGATGAGATGGTTGGACATGAGTCTGAGCAAACTCCAGGAGATAGTGAAGGACAGAGAAGCCTGGCGTGCTGAAGTCCAAGGGGTCAAAAAGAGCAGGACACAGCTTAGCAACTGAACAACAACAACAAAGTCTTGATTTTTAAGAATTACTTAGATTTTCTCCAGAAAAAAAATGTTTTTTCTTGCATTTTTTGCTTGAAAGTTTGGGGGCTGCTTCCAAAACAAAGAAATTGAATTTAAGAAAAACAATGCATTCTTACGTTTTGAAAAGTCATTGTATAGTGTTGGGATCAAAATGCAAATTGTAGTTATTTGCTCTAAGTGGTTTCCATTAAAATAACACCACTGTGAAACATTTTCATTCTTTGGTTCTATCGTTTTACAATATGTACTCAGCACTGTGAGACTCAGTGTTGCTACTTAGCAAATTATCTCTAATCCTGTTTTGCAGATGCTTTGTCATACTTTTCTCAAACTCATTATCACCATTTTCTCACTCTGAGTCATTGGGACCCAGCTTTCTCTGAGTTTAGATCACAGGTCTGTGTATACCTAGTCTAATTCCTCTTGAGTAATGAGGCTATGCCAAACAATAAAGAAATGGCAACCCACTCCAGTGTTTCTGCCTAGAGGGTCCCATGGACAGAGGAGCCTGGTGGGCTTCAGTCCATGGAATCACAGGGTCAGACATGACTGAGCAACTGAGCGTTCCCGCACACACAAACAATAAAATATATCACAAATTCTTTTTTCTCAAAAGTCAGACAACTGTCTTACAAATAAATCACAAAGCCTGTGAATCTACATGCCCTCCTCTTTGTACAGGTTGTACTTTTCACACCCACACCCCAGCCTCATATGTTGATAAGCAACATTAACATGGAACTCTGCATTCAAATGAGTATAGCTTTCATTTTCTCCTTTGCCTTTAGCTTCTCTTCTTTTCTCAGCCATTTGTAAGGCCTCCTCAGACAATCATTTTGCCTTTTTGCATTTCTGTCTCTTGGGGATGGTCTTGATCACTGCCTCCTGTACAATGTCACGAACCTCCATCCATAGTTCTTCAGGCACTAGTCTATCAGATCTGACCCCTTGAATATGTTTGTCACTTCCACTGTATAAAAGTAAGGGATTTGATTTTGCTCATACCTGAATAGTCTAGTGGTTTTCCCTACTTTCTTCAATTTAAGTCTGAATTTTGCAATAAGGAGTTCATGATCTGAGCCATAGTCAGCTCCTGGTCATGTTTTTGCTGACTGGAGACGATGACTTCTCCATCTTTGGCTGCAAAGAATATAATCAATCTGATTTTGGTATGGACATCTGGTGATGTTCTCTTGTGTTGTTGGAAGAGGGTGTTTGCTATGACCAGTGTGTTCTCTTGGAAAAACCCTATTAAATTTTGCCAAGGCCAAATTTGTACTCCAGGGCCAAATTTGCCTGTTACTCCAGGTATCTCTTGACTTCCTACTTTTGCATTCCAGTCCCCTATAATGATAAGGACATCTTTTTTAGTTCTAGAATGTCTTGTAGGTCTTCATAGAACCATTCATCTTCAGCATTACTGGTTGGGGCATAGACTTGGATCACTATGATATTGAATGGTTTGCCTTGGAAATGAACAGAGATCATTCTGTCATTTTTGAGATTGCATTCAAGTACTGCATTTTGGACTCCTTTGTTGACTATGAGGGATACTCCATTTCTTCTAAGGGATTCTTGCCCACAGTAGTAGATATAATGGTCATCTGAGTTAAATTCACCCATTCCAGTCCCATTCCAGTCCTTTGTATTTTGGGGCTCCAAAATCACTGCAGCTGGTAACTGCAGACATGAAATTAAAAGACACTTGCTCCTTGGAAGAAAAGTTATGACAAACCTAGACAGCATATTAAAGAGCAGAGTCATTACTTTTCCAGCAAAGGTCCATCTAGTCAAAGCTATGGTTTTTCTAGTAGTCATGTATGGATGTGACAGTTGGACCATAAAGAAAGCTTAGCACCACAGAATTGTGCTTTTGAGCTGTGGTGTTGGAGAAGACTCTTGAGAGTACCTTGGACTGCAAGGAGATCAAACAAGTCAATCCTAAAGGAAATCAGTCCAGAATATTCATTAGAAGGACTGATGCTGAAGCTGAAACTCCAATACTTTGGCCACTTGATGCAAAGAACTGACTCACTGGAAAGACCCTGATTCTGGGAAAGACTGAAGGTGGGAGAAGGGGACAACAGAGGATGAGATGGATGAATGGCATCACCAACTCGATGGACATGAGTTTGAGTAAGCTCCAGGAGTTCATGATGGACAGGGAAGCCTAGCATGCTGCAGTCCATAAGGTCTCAAAGAGTAGAACACGACTGAGAGACTAAACTGAACATTAACATGGACTCAAAATGACCACTTTGATTTTCAGCCTGAGAAAGGCCACCCTCCCAGAACTGACTCCTAAACACCAGCTTGAAATCTCACCATGTGAGAGTCAGTCCTCCATGGAGGGAAAATAAAAAATTAAAAAAGAAGCCCTGGACCAGTGGAAGGAAGAAGGAACTAAAAGGAAAGTTGAAGCTACCACAAGTACTTCATGCATGCAGGTTTGCTCAGTCACTTTAGTCGTGTCCAGCTCTTTGTGATTCTATAGACTGCAGCCCATCAAGATCCTCTGTCTATGGGGTTCTTCAAGTAACAATACTGAGGTAGGTTGCCATGCCATCCTTCAAGGGACTTTCCCCATCCAGGGATCGAACCCACGTCTCCTGCATCTCCTGTGCTGCAGGCAGGTTCTTTACCACTGAGCCACCAGGGAAGCCCCAAGTATTTTATACCTTCCCTTAGGTCAACCCTGACTGTCCCTTCATTTACATCCATGAAAAGGAAGCACAGCCAGTGCATAAGAATTGGGGGGCAATCAGTAGAACAGAATGTCTGTCCAGCACTGACCAGCCCCAGGCCTCAGTCCAGAATGGAAGAGGAGGCAGCGTGCAGCTTAACATGGAGGTAGGTGGTAGAAGGTGCTTGTACTGTACCTATGTTTGATGCTTCTGAAGACTCACAATGAAGTGGTGGGTTTTCTACCAAAAAAGCACAAAAGCATCAATAGCACAGGAAAAAAATGGAAGCCCCTTCAAATTAAGCTTTACTATCTATTTAAAATTTGCAGGAAAATATTACATAGCAAAATAGAAATTTACACAGAGAGGTAGACACATGATCTTTAAGAACAATACCTTGGGCTTCTCTGGTGCCTCAGTGGTAAAGAGTCTGCCTGCCAATGCAGGAGACACGGGTTCAATCCCTGATCTGGGAAAATCCCACATGCCGCAGAGTCGCTGAGACGGTGCACCACAGATACTCAGCCTGTGCTCCAGAGCCAGAGAACCACGACTGGCCCGCGTGCCCTAGAGCCTGTGCTCCATATCAAGAGAGGCCACTGCAAGGAGAAGCCCACACACTACAACTAGAGAAAAGCCTGCGCAGCTGCGAAGACCCAGCACAGTCAAAATAAACAAATAAAATCAAAGAACAATACTTTTTGGATATGTCCTAAGAAACTTTCCTTTGAGCTTCTGTTTTCTTCCTCTGAACAAACAGTGCCACTTATTAACACTCCTGTGCACTGTTCTGCACCAGTAAGCTGAGTAGGTAGCAAATGTAATTGGATTATTAAAAATCTTATTTTCCCCTGATTATCTATTCTAGTTTCCAACTAATGACTACACAAGGCATTTAAACAAGTTTGATTAGAATTCTAAGGGTCATGACCTGTGAATCACATGAAGTTACTTCCCAAAATTTCTGGAATACAATTGAGGGCTCAACAGTGAAGTCTACTGTCTCATCATCACCAGCAAATGTCCTGCACACCATGAAAAACCATGATCAATCCCACTATCTGATATTGTTCTGTATAAAAATGGAACACTACAAGTCCTCCTGATTTGACCTTCAATAGTAATGCTACATAGCATGATGGAGGAGCATTCTGAGAGGTAAGAGAAAGAGGAATCATTTATTCAAAGCTGTTTGAAGCACATTCTATTCCATATGGCCTTTCCAAGGAAATCCTAAATTTGAGGAGAGCAACTGATTCATTTTGATGGCTTCTAACACACTTAAGATGGAGAAGGCAATGCCACCCCACTCCAGTACTCTTGCCTGGAAAATCCCATAGACGGAGGAGCCTGGAAAGCTGCAGTCCATGGGGTTGCTGAGGGTCGGACACAACTGAGTGACTTCACTTTCACTTTCAACTGTCATGCATTTGAGAAAGAAATGGCAACCCGCTCCAGTGTTCTTGCCTGGAGAATCCCAGGGACGGGGGAGCCTGGTTGGCTGCCGTCTATGGGGTCACACAGAGTCAGACACAACTGAAGCAGCAGCACCAACACACTTAAGAAGTTGATGTGTCAAGAAATGCCTTAAGGAAGCTTTTAAAGTTTTTAAACCAAGTACTTTGCCTTTATCTTTATTTGTTGCCACCAGAATACTAATGATAAAATTTGAAACTATGTTCCAGGAACTGTACTAAATGCTCATTTTACATAAGTTGCAACAGAGACCATGTGGTCTGCAAAGCCATAAATAGTCACTATCTGGCCTTTCCTGGTCTGAAAATTCTGGGACAAACCCTGTCCCAATCTAAGCTCGAGATGTTTTAAGATGCTCCCTGCTTCATTGCTTTGGTTAAATGTTGGCTTATCCTGTTTAGGATAGTCAGAGTCTCTGCATTTAAATTCTGCAGCTCAACTCTGCTTACTAAAAATCAACAGACTCTCAACAGCTCTCATAAATTTACACTTTGCTGAGGGAAAAAAAAAAAGTATCTGTATACACATCCACTTTGCTTCTGTACTATAAATTTTACCTTCCAGGTATTCCTATGATGTAAGTCTCATCTGACTTTTATAAGGAAGGCATGTGCTCGTGGTGGTTTAGTCACTAAGCCGTGTCTGACTCTTGTGACCCTATGGACTGTAGCCTGCCAGGCTCCTCTATCCATGGGATTCTCCAGGCAAGAATACTGGAGTGGGTTGCCATTTCCTTCTCCAGAGGATATTCCCAACCCAGGTATAGAACCTTGGTCTCCTGCATTGCAGGCAGATTCTTTACTGACTGAGCAGCAAGGGAAGCTCTAATGAAGGTATATGATCACCTTAAAGGAATCCCAACGGTTTCCAAATATCTAACTGAGCAAATGATTAGAGATTTTAGTCTATTTTTCATCTCATAGCTAGTAAACAAAGCTCTAAATTTTAGTCACTAATCTCACTTAAAAGGGAGAGACCAATTCATGCTTGTTCCATGACAACAGCAGTTCTCTGTGAAACAGCAAGCTCTTAGAAGTCCTGACCTGCCTCCTGAGAAATCTGTAGGCAGGTCAAGAAGCAACAGTTAGAACTGGAAATGGAACAACAGACTGGTTCCAAATAGGAAAAGGAGTACATCAAGGCTGTATATTGTCACCCTGATTATTACTTTATGCAGAGGACACCATGAGAAATGCCAGGTTGGATGAAGCATAGGCTAGAATCAAGACTGCCGGGAGAAATAACAATAATCTCAGATATGCAGATGACACCACCCTTACGGCAGAAAGCAAAGAAGAACTGAAGAGCCTCGTGATGAAAGTAAAAAAGGAGATTGAAAAAGCTGGCTTAAAATTCAACATTCAAAAAATTAAGATCATGGCATCCGGTCCCAACACTTCATGGCAAATAGATGGGGAAATAATGGAAACAGTGAGAGACTTTATTTCTCTGGGCTCCAAAATCACTGCAGATGGTGACTGCAGCCATGAAATCAAAAAACACTTGTTCCTTAGAAAAAAAGTTGTGACAAACCTAGACAGCAATTCAAAAGCAGAGACATTACTTTGTCAACAAAGGTCCACCTAGTCAAGGCTATGGTTTTTCCAGTGGGCATGTATGGATGTAAGAGTTGGACTATAAAGAAACCTGAGTGCCAAAGAATTGATGCTTTTCAACTGTGGTGTTGGAGAAGACTCTTGAGAGTCCCTTGGACTGCAAGGAGATCAAACAAGTCAATCCTAAAGGAAATAAGTTCTGAATATTCATTGGAAGGACTGATGCTGAAGCTGAAACTCCCAATACTTTGGCCACCTGATTCGAAGAACTGACTCACTGGAAAAGACCCTGATTCTGGGAAAGACTGAAGGCAGGAGGAGAAGGGGATGACAGAGGATGAGATGGCATCACCAACTCAATAGACATGAGTTTGAGCAAGCTCCGGGAGTTGGTGATGGATGGGAGGCCTGGCATGCTGCAGTCCATGGGGTCACAAAGAGTCGGACGTGACTGAGCAATTGAACTGAACTGAGCCAGCACGAGAACAAATAGTAAGAAAGTCCAAAGGGATGGAGGTGGCACACTGAGAAGGAAAGATGTAGAACACCTGCTGGTAATCTTTCTGTTCATCTCCTTCATCTGAGCAGCTCAGTTCCTATAGCTGCCTGCCCTTCCATCTTTCCATCCCACTCCCTTCCCACCCTTATTTTTCTTTTTCTTGTTTTCTCTTTCCTTGCCTCCTGGAAGATAAGAGCAGAACTCCCTATCAGACAGGAAAGAAAAAGAAAGCAATAGAGAACAAATTCATTTTGATACTTCTCTGCTCAAACCCTGGTCCCTCTCCCAGAGGCTGACACAGCCATGTATTTTGCTGTGAGTGACATTACACATTCAAAATGAAATACTCCCAAAGGCAGTAAACTGTCCTAGAGAGAGACTTCAGCCATGTGCATTATGTAGGCTCACTAATTAACACAAAGCCTCAAGACGAACACATAGGAGCAATTAGGTTCAAACCAAAAGGAAATCAAAGTCTTCACACAGGATGGTTAATAAATATGGAAATCCTGACCTATTCCCCAAGGATGCTGTCAATATTCAGGTTACAGTTCAGGTCAGAGCAGAAAGAAACAAGGTAAAAAGAGGTAGCATACATGGACTAAGGATTCTAGCATTTTTGACTAAGTATCAAAAATCATTCTACTGAATGATTTTCAGGAGAAATGACCTTTACTGCTGGCAATGACAAAGTCTTTGGGGACCTTTGATAAGATCCTCCACAGAGCAAAAGGGGAATCTCAAGAGTCACACCCATGGGAAATAGAAGTAGACACAGAATCTTCAGATCCAAAGGACAAAGATAAAAGAATAAAGCTTTGAAGCCTAAAAACCCAAGGCTCCTTCTCATCCATATCTCATTATACTTCTCTATCATTCTGCAACACAGCTGCTCTAATTAAAAGCAGTAATTGAAAGAGAACCAGAGGGGCAGAGCAGGGAGGGAAGATGAAAGAAAGAAGAGGGGAGGAGGACTGGGAGAAGGTAAGGAAACATGAGCGAGAATGAGCTGGAAACTCTAAAAGACTCAAAGACAATTGTTGGCTAGAAAACAAAAATCTGGTATACAAAAATCAAAGTGTAGCACGAAGGAGGAACAACATAAGGGAAGGTGGATAAAGGACAAGAACCAGGGAACAAAGGGAGGGACTGAGCTCAATGAAAAACAGAACCAAGGAAAGAATTAATAGAGAATTAATCCCCAGAAGGAGGAGGAGGAGGAAGTAGAAATAACAATGAAAGAAGCTGCTGCTGCTTAATCTCTGTTGTGTCCAACTCTTTGCAACTCCAGTGACTGTGCCAGGCTCCTCTGTCAATGGGATTGGGCAAGAATACTGGAGTGGGTTGTCATTTCCTTCTCCAAGGGATCTTCCCAACCCAGGGGTCGAACCCACTTCTCCTGCATGGCAGGCAGATTCTTTACCACTGAGCCACCAGGGAAGCCCTGATGAAAGACATGATTAATCCAAAAACAGGGAGCTACAAAATACTCATTTTAAGTTACCACCAGACATCTGAAAACCACAGTGATACTGTCTATTGGTATGTTGTTTTCAAAAAATTGTTTACATCAAAAGAGAGAAAAGATGCTCATTTTCAGCATCTTGCTTCAGGGTGGAAGGAGAGTAAGATCAGGGCCAAGTTGGGGATTTGAGATAAAGACTGAAAATTCTGGTGAGTTCAGAAGAGATCTTAACACAACTGGCTATTCAAGGACAGTGACAGGGAAAGGCACCATGGCAGGTTGAGAAGCGTGTTCTTTGAACATGCTCTGGGGAATAAAGCATCTTTGCTAGTCATTCTATATGGCAAGAGAGGGAAAAGGTAAATTGCATTGTGCAGGTCATTGTGTGCCTAGTACAAAGTACAGGCTCATTAAATTCATATCTTTTATTCATGTTGCAAAATAAATATCATGGGTCAAAGGACACTGGAAATCTCAACCTGAGAACTCAAAGAGGCAGCCACATGTTTCTGAAGCTGTAACCAAAAAGAGACCCAAGATCTCTCTAAAAAAAAACAAACAACTTCCACTTGAACTCCTAAGCCTAACACAAGATCCCACCCACTTTGTACATAATCTCACTTTATTGTCACAGCATGCCTGAAAGAGGTATTAACCTCTCCAATAAACTTTACAAGACTAAGGTTCAAAGAATTTCAGTATCTTACTCATTGGTCAATGACGACTTCTGAGAAATGGACCACATCTACCAAGATATAAACCCCACAAGGCCATGGGTTTGGGTCTGGGTCTATTTTGGTCTCAGCCATTCCCTCTTAGAAAAACGCCTGACACAAAGAAACTAAACAAGAATTTATTGACTGAATAAATCATAAACAGAGTGACTGTCTGTTTATGATTAGACAATGAACATGGCTAGGGGAAAAAAAAAAAAACATCACTTTGCCCATTGGTCTTATTTTAAATTCATGATGGTTAACCTCCAAAGTGGGCTCACAGCCTTCATAAAGCAGTCCAAGGTCTTTCAGTCCATTTTATTTACGTATTCTATTTAGAGCCATGAGTCAGGATCAGCTCACCTTAAAGAGAGTGGAGGGAAAAGATCTCAAGTTTAGAAGACAGGGAGGTAAGGAAAAACCAGAAAACTCTAAGGAAGAGGAGCTAGTGTGGCAGGGGAAAAACCTAAGAGAAAACAGTGCCCTGGAAGCAAAGAGAAAAGAGAATTTCAAAACAGAAGGGATAACTGGTCAGTTTCCCTAAGAAAAAGACTTCAAGAAGCTTTCCTATGGGAGTAGAATGCATAAGGAATTAGGAAACATGGAATAGTACAGAAGCCTTGACCAGTTTTACCGGGGGCTCAGAGGCTGGGCGGAGAAGGTGATAGCACCCCACTCCAGTACTCTTGCCTGGAAAATCCCATGGACGGAGGAGCCTGGTAGGCTGCAGTCCATAGGGTCACTAAGAGTTAGACACGACTGAGCGACTTCACTTTCACTTTTCCCTTTCCTGCATTGGAGAAGGAAATGGCAACCCACTCCAGTGTTCTTGCCTGGAGAATCCCAGGGACGGGGGAGCCTGGTGGGCTGCCGTCTATGGGGTCACGCAGAGTCGGACACGGCTGAAATGACTTAGCAGCAGCAGCAGAGGCTAGGACAGCCCTGTAGACCAGGGGTCCCCCACCTCCAGGATCTAATGCCTGATGACCTGAGCTGGAGCTGATGCAATAGTAATAGAAATAAAGTGCACAGTAAATATAATGCACTTGAATCATCCCCAAACCATCTCCTCTACTTCACAGCCTGGTCTGTGCAAAAAATCTCGTCCATGGAACTGGTCCCCGGTGCCCAAAAGGTTGGGGACTGCTGCTGGAGATATTCCACCTCAAAGCAAGAAGCCAGCATCCACCTGTCACGGGACGCAGCTGGTCTCTGCACCTGACACTCATTCTCATTCACCTGCCTCCTTCACTAGATGCACTCTACCCTGGGGGTTGACACCAAACTCCCCTCCTATCACCAGATCAATAATTAAAGCCAAGTCACAATTAATGTGGCAGGAACGTGCTGGGCCTGCTGAAAGAGCAAAGGGACTTAACGCCAGAAGAGCCACAGGATTTAGCAACATCCTCGTGCTTCCTTACACCCTGTGCCCCTGGGTCAAGCAGGTTTAGCTCTCATGCTCACTCGTGTGGTCTGGACACTGAGCACCGCCTCGCCACCTCCCTTGCCCCCACCTTGAGATCTTCTGTCATCAGACGGTGCCCCTGAGACCACCTCCCGTGGTGCTTAGACATGGAGTCTCTCTGAGGTCCCCCGGTCTCAAGAATTTTGGCTTCAGGGCTCAATACTATTCTCTCCAACAGTATGTTGGTCCTAATTCTCCGTGATTTCAATATACACAGAACATTCCTGCAACACCCTGCCATTTCGGCTCCTTCCGGTCCTCTCCTCCAAGGAGCCTGTGGTCTCCCCCTCCGCTCGCTCGCGAGCTGACCCACAGCCCAGACGCCTCCGCACCCCGTCTGCCGCCGCCATGGGGCACAGCCACTACAGACGGGAGGGGACAAGCCGAACCCAACCCGGCTGGTTACTCACTCTCTGGAGGGCTGTCTCTTCACATCTGACTCTGGAATTTGAAGGCCTCGGGGCAGGTGATTGGAAATAAGATGGAGAAAAGCAAAGAGAGGTGACAACCCAGAGAAGAGACTGGAAACGAAGTCGGTCTCTGGCCGCCTTGGATCTTGAGGAAGCGGGCATCTCTCAGGACACAGAGCTGGCCCAGGGCCTGGAGAAGCTGTGGGAGGATCCAGGATGGTGCGAAGGCAGGACCAGGGCCGCCTCACATTGGGGGTGACCGCCAGCAAATAGGGGACGTGTGTGAGCGAAAGTGCCAGCCCCGGCCTTTGGAGCAGGAAGGAAGATGGCGGCAACTCCACCCCTGCGCCCAACCCCCAACCCCCACCCCATCTCCCCCCTACCTCCCCTCTACCTCCCCCGTAAGCCCCTTACCCACCCCACCTCCCCCCTACCCACCCCAGCCCACTCAACCCACACCACCCCACTCAACCCACACCTCCCACCTCCACCCCACTCCCTCCCCCCATAGAAAAGGACAAGAAGGCAATCTGGGGAGTGTGTTCCACCTGGGCCCACCTGGGCCCACCTGGATCTTTACAGAACTAACCCACCATCATTTTAACCAGGAGACTTTTGGAGAAACTTAACACCTGTGTTCATCAATTTTTCCTCTGGCTGGACAAAAATTCATTGTTATTTCACCATCACTTTGCAGGTTATTACATTCAATATTCACTCCTGACAGACCTGGAACATCTGATTTTTGCGAAATGTTGTCTTCAATCCACTCTTATGTAGAAGCCAAGACTCATTCTCCAGCACCATGAGTTCCATCTTCATGTTCCATTCCATATCAGAGTCAATCACTAAGTTTTAAATCATCTGAATCAGAACTATATTCTGAACTACGATCATTGTCTGAGACACCAGTACACATGTCGCTAAGACAATCTGAGAAAGTAGCTGCATAAAATTCACCAAAAAATTCTTCTTCACGCAAAATTTCACCATGCATCATTTTTGAAAATTTTATGCTTATAATATACACAGGTTAAAACAAAATGTAATGGAGCAAAATGTGAATAATAAGGACAATCATAAGCTGTGTAATGAACCCTTAATCAGTTTTAAGCTCTATCAACTTCCCATGGTGATGTTACTTGCATCAGTCTCTAAAAACATATTGATACATCTCAGGTCAATAACCTGCTGATTTCAAGACAGCAACCTCTGGCAGCCAGCTCCTCTCTCTCCAGCTCATTACCTCTAGATGTTCAGTCGCTCAGTCATGTCTGACTCTTTGCATCCCCACAGACTGCAGCCTGCCAGGCTTCCCTGTCCTTCACCATCTCCTGGAACTTGCTCAAACTCATGTCCATTGAGTTGATGATGCTATCCAACCATCTCATCCTCTCGTCCCCTTCTCCTGCCTTCAATTTTTCCCAGCATCAGGGTCTTTTCTAATGAGTCAGTTCTTCGCATCAGGTGGACAAAGTATTAGAGCTTCAGCTTCAGCATCAGTCCTTCCAATGAATATTCAGTACTGATTTCCTTTAGGATGGACTGGTTGGATCTCCTTGCAGTCCAAGGGACTCTCAAGAGTCTACTAAAGCACCACAGTTCAAAAGCATCAGTTCTTCAGCGCTCAGCTTTCTTTACAGTTGAACTGTCACATCCATACATGACCACTAGAACAACCATAGCTTTGACCATATAGACCTTTGTCGGCAAAGTAATATCTCTGTTTTTTAATATGCTGATTAGATTTTTTATGGTTTGTTTAGAATAGCTTTTTGTTTAGGCCTAGGCCTTCCCTGGTAGCTCAGCTGGTAAAGAATCTACCTGCAATGCAGGAAACCCCTGTTTGATTTCTGGGTCGGGAAGATTCCTTGGAGAAGGGATAGGCTATCCACTCCAGTATTATTGGGCTTTCCTGGTGGCTCAGACAGTAAAGAATCTGCCTGCAATGTGGGACACCTGGGTTCAATCCCTGGGTTGGGAAGATCTTCTGAAGGAGAGCATGGCAAACCACTCCAATATTCTTGCTGGGAGAATCGCCATGGACAAAGGAGCCTGCCTGGTGGGCTACAGTCCATGGGGTCGCAAAAAGTTGGACACAACTGATTGACTAAGCACACAGGTTTGTCATAGCTTTTCTTCCAAGGACCAAGGTCTTGTAATGGCTTCCAATGGACCATGGCTGCAGTCACTGTCCACAGTGATTTTGGAACCCAAGAAAATAAAGTCTTTCACTGTCTCCCCATCTATTTGCCATGAAATGATTGGATTTCATGCTATGATTGGGATTGGATGCTATGATTACCTCTAGAACTCTGTTCTAGTAGTTCTATGAGTCCACTGGAAGGGTCCAGCAATCCACAAATCCTGTCAAGGTCTCTCACAGTCACCATACCCTCAGTTTCCTCTGAACCCAGGTCATTATCACAGGAATAACTCCCTTCCATAAACCTTCACTTCACTTTCCTATCTTCTTGTTCAGGGGCTGAAATGCCATCCTCCATGGTTGATGCCAACTCCCCACTTCCTCACAGCCTGCATCTACACAGTCAGACCGTCACTGCAAAAAAAAAAAAAAAAACACCATTCTGACCACCTTTTCTTTAAACCTGCAATCCCAACCTCTGAGATCTAATGCCTGATGATCTGAGGTGGTGCTGATGTAATAATAATAGAAATAAAGTGCACAGTAATTGTAATGTGCTTGGATAATCCTGAAACCATCTCCCCTACAGGTCAATGGAAATGCTGTCTCCCAAGAAACCAGTCCCTGGTGCCAAAAATGTTGGGAACCACTGCTGCTTTAAACGACTTTAAGTTTAAAGTGAATTACTAGCTATCTCCAGCAGCCCACCTGAACGCCCCCGGGACACTCAGAGAGAACCCATCTCAGTCCTTCTCCGTTTCATTCCTGGCTTCACATTTCAAACACATCCACTTCCTGTTCACGCTCAGCTCAGGACCTTGCTCTTCCTAGCAGAACCAAACACACTAAAAGATAGTGGCTTAAAACCAAACTCACTGTTTAACTCACTGTTCTGTGATTTGGTCATTTGTGCTGGGCTTACCTGTCCTCAGGTGGCTCACTCAACAGGTGTGGGTCTCAAAGGAGATGGCTAGGAAGGCAGAGGCAGCTGGCCTCTCTCCACGTGGATTTTCATTCTCCACCAGTATTCCCAGCAAGAGAATGGAAGCATCCAGGCTTCTCAAGCCCTAGGGTCTGCCTTCTACTGGACACAGTAAATCACAGGGCGGCCTTAAGCACTGTGGGAATAAATGTCACCTCTTCATAAAAGGACAATCTGTGCTGATATTTATAATCTCCCACAATTCCCAGGCGGCTCGATGCTAAAGAACCCACCTACCACTGCAAGAGATGCAGGCGACACAGATTTGCTCCCTGGATTGGGAAGATACCCTGGAGGAGGAAATGGCTACCCACTCCAGTAGTCTTCTTGCCTGGAAAATCCCATGGACATAGGAGCCTGGTGGGTAGAGGTGTGGGGTTGCAAAGAGTCGGGACATGATTGAATACACACACATATGCACAATTTATTACTCTTTGTAGGTTTTCCAGATTCTGCCACAGACAATCAAATATTTATTTTACAAGACAATATTATTAAAAGTTACCTGTGAAGAACACTTAGAACAGCCACCTCTTCAAATGCCACTAACCCAAAGTAAAGCCCATCTACAATATCAAACCACTAATTAAACATAGAAGAGTAATGCTTAAATATGGTTCTTAAGCATGACTGTGCTTCAGAATTATCTGAGAAGGTTACCAAAGGGCTGATTCTTAGGCCTTACCCCTCAGAGGGGCTCCCCAGGTGGTTCAGTGGTAAAGAACCCATCTGCCAATACAGAAGTACTCAAGTTCGATCCCTGGGTCAGGAAGATCCCCTGGAGAAGGAAACAGAAACCCACTCCAGTCTTCTTGCTTGAGAAATCCCATGGACAGAGGAACCTGGCAGGCTACAGTCCACAGGGTCACAAAGAGTCAGAGCCGACTGAGCACAAGCACCCCTCAGAGACTGTGATTTGGTCATTTTTGAAGAATGGACCAGAAACCTGCATTTTTAACAAGTGCGACATGGATTTTGATGCCTGTAGTCTACTGATCTCATTTTGAGAAATTCTGAAATAAATGGGTTGAGGAACTAAAAATAAATGGGGCTTAGGCTTCCCTGGTGGCTCAGACAGTAAAGAATCTGCCTGCCAATGCAGGAGTCCCAGGTCCAATCCCTGGGTCAGGAAGATCTCCTGGAGAAGGGAATGGCTACCCACTCCAGTATTCTTGCCTGAGAAATTCATGGACAGAGAAGCCCGGTAGGCTACAGGCCATGGGGTTGCACTGAGCTATTAACACACTTAGTTAACTATTACTTGTACTTCTTTATTTTCTAGAGGGGGTGGGGTGGGGAGTAAAATCCCCAGAGGTCACCAGATTATCTCCTTAGAATTTTCACAAGGATTCAACAGAAAGCCACCATTTGGGCCTATTAGAAAAATTACTTTGCCAAGTTCCCTTATGCTCTTTCTGACAGTATTAATTATATCTTTATTTTACTAGCATTTTAAAATTATCAAAACTATTGGACTTTATTTGGCATTCCAGAAAATACTCTATTTACCCTCTCCCAACCTTAGAACCCTACTCAAATAACATTTTCTGAGATTTTCCTTAAGAAAACCAGCGTAATGAAATGGAAAGAGAATTGAAATTAAAAGACCAAGATATGACACATCTGTGTATGCAATCACAAAGCAAACTTATCACTCGTAACATGAGGGAATTGTACTAACCACTCTTTGCTATATACCTTATAAATTTGACAATCTGTGACTTTCTGTTCTGTACATTAATGGCAAGGCTTTAAAGATCAATTTTAAAGTGTTAACATGTAATACTTACTTTGGGAATAAAAACGGACTTAAAAAATCCAGCATCACCACAATTGTATCTATCTTCAGTAGGTGCCTATATGAAAAAATAGAAACCTATACTTTAAATTGACACCCATAGGAGGAAATGGTATTCTTTCTTTCCTTTTAAACCCATGAGTATACATAAAGTTACATTTCATTACAATTGCAATTTTATATGACTCTATCATTGGGATTTGCTAGTGAAATTTGATTATAGTTTAGGCCATCATTTCACCTATGAATAAGTGAGATATCTTACCTAGATGAATTCTCATTTCACCTTGACTCTTTTGCTACCACCATAAATAATGCTCAAGTAGAACTATATGAAGGAAAATGAAGAATTTTGTGCAGTCAGTTTGATAGCACAGATCTGAAAATGCCCAAAATTGTTCTCCCTTTTTATTATTATTTTGCATTTATATAGCACCTTAAATGCAACTTAAATCCCATAAAAACTGAAGGCACTGAATTGATGCCTGAGAGAACCCTAATACAACAGGTCTCAGAATGGGATCTAAGCGCTTCTATGATTATGACTTTATAAACAAAGTCAATTGCTTGTAGCTGTTTTTTGCTATCTGTGTGCCCATATGCACATATGCAACTATATACTCAGTAATTTGCAACAAAAGCATCAAATGCATGTCAAAGACACAAAGCAATGATGGACTCTTAAGCAGGAATGAATGTCACCAACCCAGAGACCCCTGCAAGAGTGAAATTAAAAGATGCTTACTCCTTGGAAGAAAAGTTATGACCAACCTAGATAGCATATTCAAAAGCAGAGACATTACTTTGCCAACAAAGGTCCGTCTAGTCAAGACTATGGTTTTTCCAGTAGTCATGTATGGATGTGAGAGTTGGACTGTGAAGAAGGCTGAGTGCCAAAGAATTGATGCTTTTGAACTGTGGTGCTGGAGAAGACTCTTGAGAGTCCCTTGGACTGCAAGGAGATCCAACCAGTCCATTCTAAAGGAGATCAGTCCTGGGATTTCTTTGGAAGGAATGATGCTAAAGCTGAAACTCCAGTACTTTGGCCACCTCATGTGAAGATTTGACTCATTGGAAAAGACCCTGATGCTGGGAGGGATTGGGGGCAGGAGGAGAAGGGGACGACAGAGGATGAGATGGCTGGGTGGCATCACTGACTCGATGGACGTGAGTCTGAGTGAATTCTGGGAGTTGGTGATGGACAGGGAGGCCTGGCGTGCTGCGATTCATGGGGTCGCAGAGTCGGACACGACTGAGTGACTGAACTGAACTGAACCCAGAGATCATAGCTTCCAGGTCAGACGTCCCTAAACAAATATGACAGCCACAGTAGGAGTGTTTTTGTTGTTCAGTCGCTCACTCATGTCCAACTCTTTGCAATCCGAAGGACTGCAGCATGCCAGGCTTCCCTGTCCTTCACCATCTCCCAGAGCTTGCTCAAACTCATGTCCATTGAGTCGGTGATGCCATCTAACCATCTCATCCTCTGTCGTCCCCTTCTCCTCCTGCCTTCTATCTTTCCCAACATTAGGGTATTTTCCAATGAGCTGGCTCTCCACATCATGTGGCCAAAGTATTGGGGCTGAAGCTTCAGCATCAGTCCTTCCAATGAATATTCATTGGAAATTGGGAGCCGTGCTCACCAGAGCAAAACCCAGTTCTCTCCACAGCCAGTCCCTCCCCTCAGGAAGCTTCCAGAAGCCTGTTATCCTCGTCCATCATAAGGGTGACAGAATGAGAACCACAATCACAGAAAACTAACCAAACTGATCACATGGATCATGGCCTTGTCTAATTCAGTGAAACAGCAGGAGTAGCCACTTCAATTTATAAACTGCTTTTTTGGTACCAGGCACTAGCCTAGGTATGGTCCATGTATTATTTCATTTAATTTTTACAAACCACAAAATCCCTGTGAAGAAAGTAGAAAACTCCAGTTTAATCAATTTGGAAACAGTGTTGGAAATTAAGGTCATGCCCGCATATGTCGCTTCAGTTGTGTCCCAACTCTTTGTGACCCTATGGACTATAGCCCATCAGGCTCCTCTGTCCCTGGGATTTCCCAGCAAGAATACTGGAGTGGGTTGCCATTTCTTCCTCAAGGGATCATCTCGACCCATAGATGGAACCCGAGTCTCCTGTATCTCCTGCACTGGCAGGTGAACTCTTTTACCATCAGCACTACCTGAGACTTCCTGTTGGCTCAGACGGTAAAGCATCTGCCTACAATGCAGGAGACCTGAGTTCAATCCCTGGGCCGGGAAGGTCTCCTGGAGAAGGAAATGGCAACCCACTCCAGTATTCTTGCCTGGAAAATGCCATGGATGGAGGAGCCTGGTAGGCTACAATCCATGGGGTCACAAAGAGTGGGACACAACTGAGCGACTTCACTTTCACTTTCTACCCAGGAAGCCCTTGGTCATGCTTACATCATTAGAATGATGCAGGGGTTTCCCTGGTGGCTCAGTGGTAAAAAATCTCCTGCCAACGCAGGAACTGCAAGATACTCAGGTTTGATCCCTGGTCCAGGAAGATCCCACATGCCTAGGAACAACTAAGCCCATGCACCACAATTATTGAGCCTGTGGTCTAGCACCTGGAAGCTGCAACTACTGAGCCCATGCACCATAGAGCCCAGGCTCTAAGAGAAGCAACCACAATGAGAAATCTATGCACAACTAGAGAAAAGCCCACACATCAATGAAGACCCAGCATAGTCTCAATAAATAAATAAAATGGAAAAAAACAAGAAAGGTGCAGAGCCCAAGGGCAGAACCAGCTATGACCTCAGGTCTGTCTCCTCCACTCAGGTGAATAATGATTTTCTTCTTCTCTTAGAGGATTCCCTCTTCGTGTCTCCCAATATTACACCTTCTCCAGAAGGCCAGTGCCTTATATGGAACCATTTCTAAAAATGAGTGAAACTGGGTCATTTGCTGAGATTTGGATGGACCTAGAGACTGTCATACACAGTAAGTCTGAAAGAGAAAAACAAATATTGTATATTAATGCATATATGTGGAACCTGAAAAAATTGACATAGACAATCTTATTTACAAAAGAGAAATAGAGACACAGATGTAGAGAACAAACATGGACACCAAAGGGGAAGGGTGGGGGTGGAATGAATTAGGAGACTGGGATTGACAAATGCACTCTACTGATACTATGTATGAAACAGATAAAAATGAGAACCTACTGTAGAGCACAGGGAGCTCTACTCAATGCTCTGTGGTGGCCTAAATGGGAAAGAAATACAAAAAAGAGGGGATATGGAGAAGGCAATGGCACCCCACTCCAGTACTCTTGCCTGGAAAATCCCATGGACGGAGGAGCCTGGTAGGCTGCAGTCCATGGGATCGCTAAGAGTCGGACACAACTGAGCGACTTCACTTTCACTTTTCCCTTTCCTGCATTGGAGAAGGAAATGGCAACCCACTCCAGTGTTCTTGCCTGGAGAATCCCAGGGACAGGGGAGCCTGCTGGGCTGCCGTCTATGGGGTCGCACAGAGTCGGACACAACTGAAGTGACTTAGCAGCAGCATGGGAGACCCAAGTTCGATCCCTGAGTAAGGAAGATCCCCTGGAGCGGGAAATGGCAACCCACTCCAATATTCTTGCCAAGAAAATCCCATGGACAGAGGAGCCTGGCGGGCTACAGTCCACAGGGTCACAAAAGAGTCAGACATGATTTAATGACTGAACATACACAACACAGATGATTCATTCTGCTTTACATTACAAATTAAAACAACATTGTAAAGCAACTATACTCCAATTAAAAAAATTTTTTTTTAATGCATCAGGCCCTTTAGCACATACTAGGTGCTTAACAAATGACTGTTCTTTCCCTTTCCTCCCCATCATGAAAAATTGCTCTTCCAGGATGGTCCGGCTCTCTACAGTCTGAAGTGAGAGCCACCTGACTGATAAACACACTCCCAGTAAACAATGAATGATGAAAACCGATATGAAGGTGTTATCTTGGTACTTTCACATTCTAACATGGGACTCCCCAAAACACAGCATTCAGTCTAAAGGATTCATTTCTGATTCTGTGAAGGGCCAGTGGTGCAATGGTTTCAAGGTCAGAAGATCTTAAAATGACCAACCCTGCCAACTTGCCCAGACCAAGGGACACCCCAGGACATGGAACACTAGGTGCTAAAACTGGACCATCCCAGGGAAACCAGGTCGCCTTCTCCTACTTTCTCTAAAGCAACTCCAGCCATATCCCCTTAGGGTTGATCCACTAGTGCAGAAAGGCCATGTTTTCTCCACCATAACAGACATATTCAAACACTAGCTAAGGAGAAACTTTTAGAAGAATGGGTGATAATATAAGCATGTGAAACAAAAGAGAAACATATATAACTCAAAAGCATGTTTTTAATATCACTAATCAAATCTCATCTTGAACTACTCAAGGGGACCCTGGCTATAATCATGGGACTTGCACATAATTACAATATACAGTGAGTTCACATTTTCTTTTCTTTTTTTTCCTCCTTGGGTGGATTTCTATGGAACTTGACTTATTCAAATATTTAAAATGTTTTTCATATATACAAACTTATTCAAAACTGACTTTCTTAATATCACACATGTCCATAGGCATACCTACTTTCTCATGAGGGACTAATGAGACCAAGGTGGTTATTTATTTACTTCTACTAAAATTTTCAGTGAATTGTATTTCAAGATTAAACTATCACACTGAGGCACTGTTTGTAATTTAGATGTGCAAAGCTAGTCAAGAGTTTCTCCATGAAGAGAGCTACAATTTAGACTTATAATATAGGTGTCCTTATGCCTTCTAGAAATTCTTTTTTTCACACATTTTATTCCAATGAAAATGGGAAATTTTTTAGATAAAGAAACAGGCAAGGACAGTGCAATTTTTATTTGAACTTTCTTGAAATATTTTCTCAGAAAAACACAGCCCCTGATGGCTTTATGAACACTTTTTTTTTAACAGACTTAAATTTCTAGGAATAACAAAACATAAGCAATATACTGAGAAAACTTAACGTCCAATTTAAATAACAAAAAAGCTATAAACATTCTAAACTTTTTCTTATAAAAAGTTACAATTTCCATAAGCACTTTTTCAAGTCTGAGACTCTCTTATCAAGAAAGGGAAAGGAGAAAGAGAAATAGATAATTTAGTATCTATTCATGTATTCTTTTTGTAGCTAAATGATACTATTCCATTGTTCCCAACTTAACCTTGACCTAGACCCAAGCAGAGACATTACTTTGCCAACAAAGGTCCGTCTAGTCAAGGCTATGGTTTTTCCAGTGATCATGTATGGATGTGAGAGTTGGACTGTGAAGAAAGCTGAGAGCCGAAAAATTGATGCTTTTGAACTGTGGTGTTGGAGAAGACTCTTGAGAGTCCCTTGGACTGCAAGGAGATCCCACCAGTCCATTCTAAAGGAGATCAGTCCTGGGTGTTCATTGGAAGGACTGATGCTAAAGCTGAAACTCTAATACTTTGGCCACCTCATGTGAAGGGTTGACTCATTGGAAAAGACCCTGATGCTGGGAGGGATTGGGGGCAGGAGGAGAAGGGGCCAACAGAGGATGAGATGGTTGGATGGCATCACCAACTCAACGGACATGAGTTTGAGTAAACTCCGGTAGTTGGTGATGGACCGGGAGGCCTGGCGTGCTGCGATTCATGGGGCCGCAAAGAGTCAGTCACGACTGAGCGACTGAACTGAACTGATCTGAGACCTTAGGAAGCAGGAGGTGAGGTGGGGGGGGGGGGGGGGGGGAGGGGCGGGGCCAGTGTGTGGAGTGGAGGAAAGAAGTGAGGGTGGGAAATCATTCAGTCATTCGTGATCATTCAGGCTTTGTTCCATGTTCTTCTCACCACCAACACCCCCACAAAATATGTCAAACCATAAATCCAGCAAAGGCTATCAACAGGAACAGTAACTAATTAGGCAGGACAGAAGATTACAGCATAAAAGAATGGAGTTTCTTACAGCTACCACCTCTTTGTATCATTTTATGAATTTTAGCTTCTGTAGCAAATTAAATTTTTATCACTATATACTAAATGTATTGATGAGATTTGCAGTGATCAACTAAGGTGTTCCATAAACAGTAAATCACTGAAAATTTGTAAGTACTTAAGTCTAGGGCTTCCCTGGTGGCTCAGAGGTAAAAAATCTGCCTGCAATACAGAAGCTGCAGGAGACACAGGTTGCATCACTGGGTTGGGAAGATCCCCTGGAAAAGGGCAAGGCAACCCACTCCAGTATTCTTGCCTGGAGAATCCCATGGACAAACAAGCTTAGCAGGCTCAGTCCATAGGGTTGCAAAGAGTCGGACACAAATGAAGCAAGTTAGCACTCACCCACACACTTAAGTCTAAAACTGACCAAGTGGGAGCAAAAGGCAGATGAAATCAAGAACCTCTTTTATTTCTGTCAAAGCCCTTCTTCCCCACTTTTGATCAGTTAGCATACATTATCTCCCTCCCCCATCTGTGCTCAGCAGCTGAATCAACATAAAAGGAAAAAATCAAGTTAGAATTCGTAGTAGCTTACTCTTATGGACATAGAGCTGTCCATATACTAGGCACTCTTCTAAATGTTTTACATGTATTCATGCAAAGTTAATATCGTTCTCTTTAAGGATATACCCCGGGCTTCCCGGGTAGCTCAGCTCCTTCCCAGGTAGCTCTCCTGCAATGCAGGATACCCCAGTTTGGATTCCTGAGTCAGGAAGGTCTCCTGGAGAAGGAATAAGCTACCCACTCCATTATTCTTGGGCTTCCCTGGTGGCTCAGACGGTTAAGAATCCACTTGCAGTGTGGAAGACCTGGGTTAGATCCCTGGGTTGGAAGATCCCCTGGAGGAGGGTATGGCAACCCACTCCAGTATTCTTGCCTGGAGAATTCCCTGGACAGAGGAGCCTGATGGGTTACAGTCCATGGGGTCTCAAAGAGTTGGACATGACTGAGCAACTAAGCACAACACAAGGACATACTCCATAAGGAAAATATTGTTATTATCACCATTTTACAGATAAGGATATTATGTCAATGAAACCTTGAGGAACTTACCCAGGGCGATACACCTAATAGAGAAACTGGGTTTTCAACACAGACACCCTAGTTCCTGCTTCTGTGCTCTTAACAACTCCCACAAGTAAAATATCAACTTCAGAGAGTTAAGACGCAGTGGACTGATGAGTGATCTCAAACTACATGCAGCCACATGGATGAATCTCTCAGACACAGTGTGGCGTAAAGGAAGACAGGCAACGCAGGGCACAATGTTTTGTTCCACTTCTATTAAGCAACAAAAAGCAGGCAGGGCAGATCTGAGCTGTTAGAGGTTAGGAGGGTGGTCCCCTTTGGGAGTGATGAACAGTAACTGGGGAGAAATTCAAGGAGGCTTCCAGGTGCTGTTGGGGGTAGTTTTATCTTGGTGTTGATTGCATGGTGTGATAACTTGTGAAAATGCCTCCAGCTATGTACTTAGGGTACATGCCCCTTTCTGTATACATATTATGTTTCAATGAAAGGTTTGAAAGAGGCGGAAATAGGAACTGTTTGTTCATCTCACATAAAGCAGGGAACAGATCTCTTCTCACGCCTATGAATGCGCTCCTACTTCCCCATTCTTTATATATATATATTTATTTATTTATTTATTTATTAGGCTGCATGGGGTCTTAGTTGCAGCACATAGAATCTTTCTTGCCATACATGAGCTTATCTGCCCTGGGGCATATAGGATCTTAGTTCCCCGACTAGGGATCTAACCCAAGTCCCCAACACTGGAAGGCGGATTCTTAACCACTGGACACCACGGACTTCCCTGGTGTCTCACTCTAAAGCAGGGGATCCTAAAGTGTCCTTTAGGGCACTTTTTCCTTTCCCTTTCATTCTCTCTTGTCAAGAAACTAAGAGCAGGGAAAGCTATTTCCAGTTTTCTCCACTAAGTAGCAATTTTAACATCTAGCCTCAATCATCTGAGAGAAAGTGTTGCAAATGAAAGTTAAGAATGATAAAGTTTCTGAACCATCAATAATTAAAGGAGTTGTCAGCGACTGAACAGATTTTCCCAGACATCAGGACTGAGGTGTAATTCTGCCTCAGCCTCCCTGCAGGACTGTCTTTTCTTACCTGAACACCTCCATCCAAGCATCAGAAGAGAAGCACAGGGGAGGTGGTCTGGAGACGGAGCTTTTTTCAGAATCAAGAAGAAACAGAGAAACCCTGAATCCACATTCCGAAATCCTCTTTAAAAAAAAACAATATAAAAATTATGGTGTCTGATTTTCAAGGCTTGAAAATGCCCAGATTATTGGTTTCAAACAGGATATACATTGTTCCAAACAGCCATATGGGCTTTTCGAGCCTGAGACACCTAATAATGAGAAAACTAAGGAAGAAAACACACCACATTCTCAGCGAGTGTTTCTAATGGAAACCCAGTTTTGACAACTGTACCACCTGCTTTATATCATTAAACTGAAGGAGACTATGAATAGGAAGGGGGTGGAGGAGAGACAATGCTAATAAAATATTTAAGAACATCAGGAAGAGCCATGTCAGGCTTTTAGTTTACCCAGAAAAAGCATCTTCCTAAAGTATCGGTCGACCAAGATTTACTGTATTAGTAAAATCACCTTCAGATTACAAAGGTAGAAAAAATGCACAAATGAAAACAGATAACCTATTTTTAAAATCTGGAAATGAAAGGACAGAATGTTCTAGAAGAAAGACAAAGCCAAGCATCTCACTCTTTGTGGCTGCAGGACTTATTTTGACCTCATCACTCTCAGGTGATTGGTACTGAATACCAATAATTGAAAATTATCTAGGAGCGATATTCTAATTGGCAGGAATGGCCACATGCTATGTAAGATTTAGTAGCCCTTCAAACAAACAAACAGGGATGACTACATCATTAAAGTCTGAACTACCACCTCCTCCACAATTATTGTTGCTTTAAGAGATGAATGATTGATTGCATAGGATGGAATTTGCCATCTTTCAAATGTACATTTTCCTCTTGAACACTGAAATAATTACGGTCCCAGAGAGCCGTGCAGATGGCCCAATCTATCAGCATTTTTCTCTGTGTTTGACTTTCATTCCTCGGCATTTGATTGCTTCTGAAATAATGGTAGCAGAATGGGAAATACTCTTTATATTCCCCAGGTGATTTTCATTTGTGATAGATAAGCAAATATAATTTTCCCTAGTACCCTAGCCAGGAAAAGACACCTCCCTACATTAGCAAGCTCAGTCAATACAAGGATGGGATTCCATTGGGTCCACTCACCCACTCAAATGGGAAGGAAACGGATTAAGAGCAACTGAGCAAGCAAAGTCTGCATTCATCCACACATTCTTAGAAAGTGCCTGGACATCCTATCTAAGCATTAAAAGTATATCTCTTTCTAATTCTGGGGCCTATTTTCTACATAATGAAAATGAGACTAGGCACAAATGTGATTCTGTGATTTTGTACTACCTTAAAGTGACAGAAGCCTGAATTCTCATTTCAGTACATGTGAGTTGTTATCTGTCTGTCTTTATCTTCTCTATGGTAGAAGTTGTCCTCCCCTCTCCCATCCCCCCACCCCACACACCACCCCCTGCTCACCCACACACCAACACAGATAGTTATGAATAATGGGAACTTGTTTTATTTCTGGCATTTACTATTTATCACTGAGTGCGGAGGGGTCTGCGGAGGAAAATTCTTAAGAGTTTTGCGAAAAAATGTGAGCTGTCGGCCTCACTGATATGCATAAAATTCCTTCTTAATCTCAACTATTTGACTTCTGTTTGGGGTTATTTCAGATGGGAAAATAGCATAAAGGGGGAAATTTTTTAAAGTCTAACCTAAGGCTTCTTTCACCTCAAATTTTGTGACTTCCTCTTTTGGCAAAAAAAGAAATGTAAAGTAGCAACAGCTCACCCAGATTTTTTACCTATCCATGGCACAGATGAGCAGTTTTGAGAACATTAAATATTCAGTGAAAATACGGCTAATCACTACTAGCCCAGGAACAGCCCAACAAAAAGATTACTCTCCTCATCATGGGTGTTCCTATCATTTTCAGAGTTTTGTAAATACTCTAAAAGGCAGAGACATAAAGAAAAATACACTCAAAGGTGAAAATGTATAGTTTCCAGTTCAGTCAATCAGTTGTGTCCCACTCTTTGCAATCCCATGGACTGCAGGACACCAGGCTTCATCACCAACTCCCAGAGCTTGCTCAAACTCACATCCATTGAGTCGGTGATGCCACCAACCATCTCATCCTCTGTCATCCCCTTGTTCTCCTGTCTTCAATCTTTCCCAGCATCAGGGTCTTTTCCAATGACTCAGTTCTTTGCATAGGTGGCCCAAGTATCGGAGCTTCAGCTTCAGCATTAGTCCTTCCAATAAATATTCAGGACTTATTTCCTTTAGGATGGACTGGTTGGATCTCCTTGCAGTCCAAGGGACTCTCAAGAGTCTTCTCCAACACCATAGTTCAAAAGCATCAATTCTTTATAGTTTCTACTCTTAGCTAAATTACACCATGAAAATAAAGGTGTTCAAATATTCTCAGAAATTGAGAGAGAAAGGATTCTTATAATTTCAGGAGAAAATGCATAGGAAACAGAATCTTACATGAGATGCAATCTCTCCAAGGGAAACCAATTTCCTGAAGAATACCTGAGTATATGTAAGAAGACATTCTCCAGAAATAATAATTAATGCATTCTAAGAGTACTTCTGGGCCTCCCACGTAGATCAGTGGTAAAGAACTTGCCTGCCAATGCAGGAGACATGGTTTCAATCCCTGGGTTGGAAAGACCACCTGGAAAAGGAAATGGCAACCCACTCCAGTACTCTTGCCTGGGAAATCCCATGGACAGAGGAACCTGGCAGGCTACAGTCCATGGGGTCGCAAAGAGTCAAACATGACTGAAAGTCTGAGCAGCAGCAAGAGAATTTCTGACTGAGCCTAGAAATATGTTTCCCCATTTTTGATCCAATTTTTGGCAAAAATAGTCTCAGGCTGGTACCTATATGCACAATCCCTTGCTTCATCACATTATACCTAGACCATAAATTATTATTAGAAAAACTTCCTAACCTTGAAATTCAATCTGTTCTGTTTGGGTAATTTGGTCGTTTTTAGAAAATGCATCCACTCCTAAACTTAAAATAATAAAAACATAAAAGCCCAATGAAAGTATAAAGAAGAGCATTGTCATGTAAATGATATACGAGTGAATAAGAAGCTATCCCCAAATGTAATTTAAGCGACACCACTATAAGCGTCATTGTTTCGGGCATCCTTTGGTTTGTCTAAGCATCATGAGTCAAGATATTTGCAGCATTCTTGTCAGGCTCTTCCTACAAAAATTTCTGACTCTGTTAATGTCGTGAAATCGACAGGTTGCGCCTCTGCCACGTTTTCAGAGGCTTTGGTTTCCAGGAACACTTCTGGCTCTGAGCGCCTGCTTCCTTCCTTGAGTTCTTTCTTCACTTTCACTTCTTACCCCAGGCATCCCTCTAGTCTCTGCTTTGAATTGAAGCAGACATATAACTCATTTTTATATAACTCATTTTACTCTCACTGAATTCCACCAACAAAACAAGTACACTTTTACTGAAAGTTCAGGGAGACAAAGGAGCTTTACATCCAGAAATGCAAACAACTGACAACCGAATAGTAGATATCTATGAGCTAAAAAGTGCTTTGGCAAGCTGCAGCTTTTTGTGGGTGTTTTCTTCCAAATTCTCAGTCATTTCTCTTTCAGAGCAGTTTTACTTCCTTTTGTCTTCTTTCAGCACTTGCACTGCAAGTCTCATTCTCCGTCCTCAAGTAAATTGTCCAGATATTTTCCTTACAGAAAAAAAGAGTGAGTCCTTGCCCAAAGGGGAATTCAGATGTCTCTTTGAAGATAATTGTTTCACCCCATATTTATCTCAGTTGATCTCAACAACCCCTTGTTTTAAGCAGAAATGGTATTGTCAGCATTCCCCACTTCACAAACAGGAAACCTAGGTTCAGGGAAGTGAAGTTACTTGTCGGGGTCACACAGCTTAATCAAGTCCAGACTCTGTGCCCAGGAGTTCTATATTCCTCTCAAGCCAAGTTTCCAGCTCCTCAGTCCAGCTGCCCTTTTCTCCTCTGCCTCAGATACAGACTGAAGTCCTCAAGAAGAACAATTCACATGTTATGTGGTTAACAGTATAGCAAAGACACTGTGGTTTCAACGTTTTGTCCCTGAATCACCAGCATCAGTGTCTCCTGGGGAGATCAGAAATGGACATTCTGAAATACTGCCATTTGCAGCAACATGAGTGGACCTAGAGATGATCGTACAAAGTGAAATGTCAGGCACAGGAGATATATCACATGACATCCCTTATATGTGGAATCTAAAAACAAATGTTGCAAATGAACTTATTTACAAAATACAAACAGACTCACAGACCTAGAGAAAGAACTTATGGTTGTCGACAGGAAGAATGTGGGGAAGGGATAGTTAGGCATTTGGGGGTGATCGGTCCTGGGTTTACTTTGGAAGGAATGATGCTAAAGTTGAAACTCCAGTACTTTGGCCACCTCATGCAAAGAGTTGACTCATTGGAAAAGACTCTGATGCCGGGAGGGATTGGAGGCAGGAGGAGAAGGGGACGACAGAGGATGAGGTGGCTGGATGGCATTACCGACTCGATGGACGTGAGTTTGAGTGAACTCCAGGAGTTGGTGATGGACAGGGAGGCCTGGTGTGCTGCAATTCATGGGGTCACAAAGAGTTGGACATGACTGAGCAACTGAACTGAACTGATGTACATACTGCTATATTTAGAACGGATAACCAACACGGACCTACTGTATAGCTCCTGGAACTCTGCTCAAAGTTATGTGGCAGCCTGGATGGAAGGAGGCTTGGGGGAGAATGGATACATGCATATATATGGCTTGAGTCCCCTCACTGTCCACCTGAAACTATCACAACACTGTCAATCGGCTATATCCCAATACAAAATAAATTTTTTTGAAACGAGATGAATATTCTGGAGCCTCATCCACAACTACTGAATCAGAACCTCTGGGACTGAGGCCCAGCAATCTGGGTTTTCAAAGTCCTTCCAGTGATTCTGATGTCCTCTAAAATTTGAGAACTATTGGACTAACTGCTCATCAATTCAGTTTCCTCTTCTTCCTAAGAAGAGAGCTAGACCACATTTTCCAGAAACACTGTATGTAGCCAACAGAATTTGAACAAAAGCAGTGTACACTATCTCCAGGCCAGGTCCGTAAAATTTCCACTTGTGAGATTCCATGCTCCTTCCCCTGCTATTGTCTAGACAAGGGCAAGTGTGATGACCCTGAAAGGTGTGTATAGAAGATGCTGGAAAGTGAAAGTCACTCAGTAGTGTCCAACTCTTTGCGATCCCATAGACTGTGGCCCACCAGGCTCCTATGTCTATGGAATTCTCCAGGCAAGAATACTGGTGTAAGTTGCCATTCTCTTCTCCAGGGAACCTTCTTGACCCAAGGATCAAACCAGCGTCTCAGGCATTGCTGGTGGATTCTTTACCACTGAGCCACCAGGAAAGCCCCTGAGCCACTAAGGAAGCCCTTTTTCATCAGGAAATGCGCCAAGCCCAGACAGGACTGAGAAATGCAGAGCTCCCGCCCTAATGGGACCCTCACTGAGAGCTGTTGACTTAGAGGCAGCACGGGATTGGCTCTCTAGCTCCACACTCTGTAATGTTTAGCCAAAAGGGAAAGGATGGCAGCAGACAAAAGATGTCAGCAAAGTTACCAGCTGTGATCATAGGTTTCCAAAAGGGAGGGTGACAGTTAGCAAAGCATCACTTTAACGTGTGTTCCCAAGAATATACTATCAAGTATTCGTCTCAGTAAGATCCAGGACAGCGGCGCAGATACTTCCACTTCAGAGTCACAGTTTTAATATCTAGGCTTGCCTATTGGTTTTTGGTGTGTGTGTGTGTGTTTAACGTATTCACTTACTTGATATTGTCTTCCCAGATGGCACAGTTGGTAAAGAATCCATGTGCCAATGCAGGAGACATAAGAGAGGAGGGTTCAA
Organism: Bubalus kerabau; assembly: GCF_029407905.1. Lineage (NCBI taxonomy): Eukaryota > Metazoa > Chordata > Mammalia > Artiodactyla > Bovidae > Bubalus > Bubalus kerabau. The sequence goes on from NC_073628.1 coordinate 65,818,511, forward strand.
TCCCTGGATTGGGAAGATCCCCTGGAGTAAGAAATGGCAACCCACTCCAGTATTCTTGCCTGGAGAATCTCATGGACAGAGGAGCCTGGTGAGCTACAGTCGATGTGGTCGCAAAGAGACTGACATGACTGATCAAGCATGCACTGTAAATTTACTTGATATTACGTATTGCAAACCGAAGAAAGCTGAAAGAAATAGAGGCATTTAGGAAGTTCTTTACTATGATAAGGCTTTACTCCATCTCAGTTTCCAACTCTATAAGGGTTTAGATAAATGAAATTAAAGAGGTCATATGCTAGAATGCATTAGGATGGTGGCTCAAACAGTAAAGAGGTCTCTGCAATTCTGGAGACCTGGGTCACAAAGAGCTGGACATGACTGAGTGACTAAACACACGTGCGGTGTGGGACACGGGCTTTTGTTAGACTGACTGGGTTCAAATCCGTGTGTTAGCACTTAATGACTGTATCTCTGGGAAAATTATATAATTTCTTTGTGCCTCAATTTCTTCAATTAGAGGATGGGGATAATTAACAGTACCTATTTCATAGTACAGATGAACCTATTTGCAGGGCAAGAAGAGAGGCACAGACATAGAGAATGGATATATGGACACAGGGGACTGGGAATGACACATATACAATAAGATGTGTAAAACAGAGAGTCAGTGGGAAGCTGCCATATGGCACACGGAGCTCAGCTCGGCGCTCTCTGATGACCTGGAGTGGTGGGCTGAGGGGTGGGGGTGGGAAGGAGGTCCAAGAGGGAGGGGATATATGTATACATATAGCTGATTCACCTCATTGTACAGCAGAAAAAAAAACACAACGTTGTAAAGCAACTATACCCCCAATAAAAAGAAAAGCAGCACCTACTTCATAGATTTATGAGTCTGTACTCTTAAAGTGCTTAGAACAGTGACTGACACCTAACAGGTGATATAAAAAGGTTTTCTTTTAAAAAATAAAAGCAAAATAAAATACATGGGCAGCTGGGTCACCCTGGGTACACATCAGATTTCATAATTATTAAATGCTTCCAGGCAAATGGCATCACAAAGAAAAGTGACTTCCTTGGACTGCCACTAGGTAAAAAGATAAGAGTAGGCCATTTGGTTTGCTGAAACCAAAAAAGGTGTCTGAATATGATTAGAAAAGTCTTTACACCCTACTAACCTCCTCAGGTAAACCTGTGCAAACCACATGCAAAAAATCATTTTGCATATATATCTAAGAACACACAACACAAGGACAAGCAATCTCCTTTTTTAGCAGAGATATTTAACCTCAGGCTAGCTAGCCTGTGCCACTTAGAAGGCTCCCCCAACCACCACTTATTGTGTATTCAAGGAGTGCAAACCAATTAACCAGGGCAAACATGAATAAAAAGGTAAACTTACAGAAGGTGAATACTAAAGTGATTACTGCCTGTATGAATTGCAGTCTTCATTGATCCTCTCATTACCTTCTCCCTTGGTCAGGGTGGCTCATCAAAAGTCAACCACATACAATTTTTATATAATGCTAAATAGTCCTAAAGGATGTAAGAAATAAACAGAGCTAAATATGGCTATATTTATATAGCAGTCAAAAAGACATACCATGGGAAGTCAATAAGTGAAAAAATATGATGAGGAATGAAAAAGAAAGAAAGAAACTAAAAGAAAAACCACTTACCCAGCTAGAAGGGAACAAAAGAGCTATAATCAGGCATAGCTGTATAATCTGTGAAGCCTAGGTCAAAAAAGAACAGACAGAGATCCTTGTTCCAAGTTTATTAAAAACTTCAAGATGGCAACAGGAGATCATTAAACCAAGCATGAGGCCATGTGAACATGGGGCCCATGTAAATGCACAGATTGCATGCTCCTGAAGCCTGCCATGGGCATAAAGGCATGCGTTTATAAGTAAAATGAGAATAAACAAAGATAAGCATGTGAATTTAGATGCGAGTCTAGGAATATTGAAGGGAATACAAAGGGAAACGTTAGAAAATCTGATGAATTGTATTAGATTAAGGGAATGACAGAAAATAGAAAGAAGAAAAATGATAAAGATGAAAGAGTGAACAAAGATGACTATAGGGCTTCCCTGGTGGCTCAGTGGTAAAGAATTCACCTGCCAATGCAGAAGACACAGGTTCGATCCCTGGGCCAGGAAGATCCCACATGTCTCCAAGCAACTAATCCCACTGCTCAATAGCACCACAACCACTGAGCCTGTGCTCAAGAGCCTGGGTGCACACCTACTGAACCCACATGCTGCAACAACTGAAGGCTGCATACCTAGAGCCCAAGATCTGCAACAAGAGAAGCCACCACAATGAGAAGACCTCACACCTCAGTTGGAGCTTAGCCCCCACTGGCCACAACTAGAGAAAAGCCTGCACAGAAACAAAGACCCAGCACAGCTTAAAAAAAAAAAAAAGAAAGACCACAGAAGTACGGATCAAAAGAAGCAAGTCCATACAAATCTGGGTCTCTGTGTCAAGAAACAAACAGGTTGGTACTGTGTACCTTTCCTCCAAGGAAATGGTGACTCCAGTTACCCATGGGGCCAAAATAGAAGCAGGAGAATGAGGGACTGTGACATGGTAATGACTAAGTGTTATGCCCAAGTGTCATGCTCAAAGGACTCTCTCAAAGTTCTTTGGGCAGGAAATCGTCTAAATGTGGGTCCATCTACTTTTTAGAATAAAGAGACTATCTGACAACAGCAACCATACCATCATAGCCAACTTTTCAACTGATGGAAGAGATAAGACACTTGAACATGAACAGACAAAACTATTCATTATGAAATGTTGCTTCAGATATCAGGAGTTAGATAGCTATTATATAAATGATAGCTAAAATGGATTGCCAGCCACTACTCATAGCCAGGTGGGACAAAGAACAAATGCAGAGAGTTAGTGCATATTTCTATTGCGATCAATAATCAAAATCATTAACTGCAAAGTACAGGCTTTTATGTTTAAGAAATTCCAGTCCACATATGTGTTTCAAATGAGTTGAACCATTCAAGTCGATTACCTTGACAAATTATACAAGCTTGCAGCCTGATAAAGCTGCAGTTGCTCAAAAAAAATTTAGAATGGATTATTTTTAACCCCCAAGAGTTTTGAGTTGTTCTTTTTAAATCCAAAGAATATGCTGTCCATTCTGAAAGTAAGACAAAAAGAGAATTCACAAAATGTTTGAAAGTGATGGCATGATTATTGAGTGATTACCTTGTTCCATAAGCTTATAATATATAAATCTATTAGAATTAGAGAAATTTGAAACTATCAACAACCTTACAGTCTATATAATCTAGCCTGTAGCTTCCTACCAAGTGGATGAAGAAACTGAAGCCCCAGTAGACTAGCCTGAAGTTTCCCCATTCGGCTCATAAAGAGGCATGATGAGTACAACTTAATTCATGTTTCTCCCTTTCCACACCACTAGTAACCATCTGCCAAAACTGTATGACCTTCTAGAAAGTCACTGATAACCACAGGTATCATCTACAAACATGCTGAATCGTTACCATTTTTGAAAGGCAAGTCAGTCAGTCCTAGTTGTCATGGCAATAACTCTTCATACTCACAGCTGGGTGATTGCATATGTAAAATGCAGTCAACCCAGAGAGGAATAAGCCTTATTAAAACAACATTCTAAAAATGGCATGGCTTACCTGGTTTGCCCATTCTGAGCTCCAGAATCTTGACAGAAATTGTCATCTAAGTTCAATTTAGTCCAGATATCTATATTTTTGTATTGGGAGCTATTTTTTGTCTTGGGAATTTAGCGGGGAAAAAAATGAAATTGGTTGAGAATAATTGAACCCGATATTATGGTACTGAAATTAAAGAGGTAACTATTTATGCATAGGTATAATTACAAAAAAAAAAAAAACTATAAATAATGAGGTTTGAATATTGTATCCCATTCAGTCAGCCAGACAGTTCAGTCACTCAGTTGTGTTCAACTCTTTGTGACCCCGTGGACTACAGCACACCAGGCTTCCCTGTCCATCACCAACTCCCAGAGCTTACTCAAATTCATGTCCATCAAGTCGGCGATACCATACAACCATCTCATCCTCTGTCGTCCCCTTCTCCTCCTGCCTTCAATCCTTCCCAGCATCAGAGTCCTTTCCAATCCCCTTAGTAATGAATCCTCTTACTAATAATTAACAAAGCCCCTAGCCTCTTACATCTTTTTCTTTTGCTGCCCATTTTTTCCAGACCCTATGCAGTTCTTTACTTACGTACATGTGTGTTGGGGCCAATTCTTCATATGACAGCATTAACACAGGCTAGACATTTACTACCGCTCAGAATTCAGATTCAAAGTAAGTTCTCTCACACTGTTTCCTAAGGACGTTTCTGCCCTCTACAATGCAATCCCCCCCCCCCGCCCCCCGCCTCAAAAAAGCCTATAACCAGCTACTAGATATGTTTTCTATTCTAACCTGAAAATTTTATTCTGTAAGTCTCTACTCAACCTGCCTCTGCAAAGAGAGAAATTTCGCAGTCAAGCCCAACCTCAGGGCTGGTTCTCCATGGGAGAGAAGCAGGAAATCTATGTGACTCCTTAAGGAAATGCTGCAGCCTAAGATTTCATCATTCAAAAACAATCCATGGTACATACAAGGGTGGTTCAAACATTTCAAACATGTATGCAATGGTTCTTTCATAAACTGGTCCCCAGTTAGACAGTTTGGAGAGGCATTTTAAAGGCTCCTCAGAAGATTCCAGCAACATCAAGCACTAGTCAACCTACAGCAGCAGCCAGCTTGGCAATTCATCCTTATTGAGCATTCCCTCCTCCTTTATTTCACACCCCTCATCTTGCCTTCTGGTTCCTGCAATTAGTCTCCAAATAAACTACCTGCCTTTTCAAACTGTTCATGGGGTTTTCACAGCAAGAATACTGAAGTGGTTTGCCATTCCCTCTTCCAGTGGACCACAGTTTGTTAGAACTCTTCACTATCACTGTCCATCTTGGGTGGCCCTGTGCTACATGGCTCAGAGCTTCACTGAGTTACACAATCCCCTTCGCCACGACAAGGCTGTGATCCATGAAGGGGAAAAGGCCTTGATGCTGGGAAAGATTGAAGCCAAAAGGAGAAGGTGGCAAAGGATGAGATAGTTAGAGAATATCACCAACACTAAAAAGAGTTTGAGCAAACTCTGGGAGAGAGTGAACAACAGGGAAGCCTGGTGTGCTGTAGTTCACGGGGTCAAAAAGAGTCAGAGATGACTCAGTGACTGAACAACAACAAAACTACTTGTATGCAAGACTTGTCTTAGCCTCTGCCTTCAGAGGAAACCAGGCTAAGACATTCTCTTTCATTTAAAGATTTTTGTTAGAGGGAAAGGTTAAGTTATTCAACTGTTATTTTAAACATAATTTGAAATATATAACTAATTCCAAATATATTATGGGGAAAATGCACATTTTACACTTATTTGTACCTTAAAACATAAAACTTTTTAAAAGACTCACACTTTCAAGTAATATAGGAAAGCCATCTCAGAAACCAGTTACTACAGTATATGAAGAATAGGTCCCCAGCTGCAAAAACCTTATGCTGGTGCCCTCAGTGTCTATGAGCCAGCTTTCAAAGACCTGTCTGAATTTCACTGCCTGAGGGCTTTCCCCTGACGCTACTGAGTCTCTCTAAGCACACAGTAAGCCAGAAGTTCTTGGAACCAACCCCCTAAAACAGCCCATGACTGATGGGAGTGAACATCTAATACTCAGCTCCCTAGAGAAAGGTAGAAAGAGGGATAGAGAGAGGTGGGGGGCATGTGGAAGGAAATAGGTACATAGAGATGACAGACATAAAAAGTTAGAGATATTACTATGGACTGTAGAGTACCCCCCACCCAATTCATATGTTGAAGCCTTAAGCACCAATGTGACAATATTTAGAGATGAGGCCTTTGGGAGGTAAGTAGGGTTTAGACAATGCCATGAGGATGAGGCCCTCATGATGGGATTAGTGACCTTATAAGGACAGACACCAGACAGTTTGCTTCCACAGTATGCTCTCTTTATGTAAGGACTCAGGGAGAAAGCAGCCACCTGCAAGCCAGGAAGAAGGCCCTCACTGGGGAAATGAGCTGTCCAGCACCTTGACCTTGGATTTTCCAGTCTCCAAAACTATAAGAAATATGTCTTATGTTAATATTAATGCATATATGTGGAATCTAGGAAAATGATATAAATGATCTTTTTTCACAGCAGGAATAGAGATGCAGATGTAGAGAATAGACATGTGGACATGGGGTGGTGGGAAGGATGGACTGGGAAAATAGGACTCACACATACACACTACTATGTGTAAAACAGATAGCTAGTGGGAAGATGCTGTATAGCACAGGGAGTTCAGCTCCACGCTCTGTGATGGCCTAGATGAGTAGGAAGGGAACAGGGAGTGAGGGAGGTCCAAGAGGGAGGTGACATATGTATACATAAAGCTGATTCCCTTCGCTGTTCAGCAGAAACTAACATAATGTTGTAAAGCAACTATTTCCTAATAAAAAAGAAAGAAAAAATACTCATTGTTTAAAACACCCAATCTATGGTATTTTTGTCATGATGAATTTCACTCGCCCAAGCTGACTAATACAGATGTGCTGCAGATATATACTCCTCATCCCTGAAGTGGGCAATCTCTGAGGTGTATGTTTCACACCACTTCCCAGGTCTCCCCTGGGACTACGTGTCAGTGGACATTGGTAGTAATTAATTTGATAATGAACTTCCTATTGGCTGTCTTTATTTCTCCGTCTCTCTTCCCATTTCCTTTCTTGTGTTTCCTACATTTCTCAAATAAATTATTTTACTCTAGAAAGCTGTCTCAAAATCTGTTTCTATGGGCACCCAAATGGAAACAGTCTTATTGGTATAAAAATCTACAAAGCTCTGCCCTGGGTCATATCCAGTGAGAACAATACTATAAAGCGGGTTCAGTGCTTTTACACACTAGTGTTCAACCAGATTAAATGAGATCCAAAAATGAGAAATCAGAGCTTAATTCCCAAGAGGATCTGTGAGAAAAAAGTCGGTATGCATGTCTATTCTGAAAATAGTTGTGCCTCAGTGCCTGCATGGCTTAGGGCTAAATTGGGATAGGGTTTTTTGGTTTTTCTTCTTTAGATTTTTTTTTAAGACTTTGGTGGTAAATTTCATTCACACTCCTAACAAACTGCTTGTTTCAAAATAGTTTCACCAAAGGAAAGTGAAGTGTGTTTTTTTCACTGCAGAGCAAATGGAGAAGAGATTGATTTCAACTACCTTCTCAAGCTTTTCATCATAGTCTCTTCAAATGTCAAACCACTGCCTGAAGTACATATTTTTAACATTCCAATATCACACCATGTTGCTTGGGACCTCAGCCCTCACCTTTCCTCACGGACATCCTATTTTTATGAAAGATAAAACTGAATCAAGGAATTTGCCTGAGGTAACGAGGTAAGAGAAGGGCACCCAGCATAGGTTTGTTGCTGTTGTTCAGTCACTAAGTCATGTCTTCAACCTCATAAACTGCAGCACACCAGGCTTCCCTGTCCTTCTCTATCTCCCGGAGTTTGCTGAAATTCATGTCCATTGAGTCCATGCTGCAATCAAACCATCTCATCCTCTGCCACACCCTTCTCCTCCTGCCCTCAATCTTTCCTAGCATCAGGGTCTTTTCTAATGAGTCAGCTCTTTGCATCAAGTGGCCAAAGTATTGGAGCTTCAGCTTCAGGATCAGTCCTTCCAATGAATATTCAGGGTTGATTTGAAATATAAAGTCTCCTCTTTGGTATTTGTCACATTAAACTTGGTGTTGAGGAGTTCCTTCTCATTGTCAGTGTGCAGACAAGATAATTGAAAGCTTTTTCATTCTTTTTCCTAGCTTTCCTCAGATTCTAAGTGTGAAGAACCCAGAGGCAACCAGAATGAGTGAAAGATGCAACACTGTAGACCTCCAGAAAGATCTAATCTAAATCCAGTGTTTTAAGATGAAATTAGATGATGGGATGAGATGGGAAAATTAGAAGTTACCATTACTCATTGGAAAGAAGGGACAATTCTATGGCTGCTCTCAGTAAATCTCTAGGAAAAATATTTCCTGGGCACTTTCACTGTGTTTGAGAAGGGAAAGGCTACCCATTCCAGTATTCTGGCCTAGAGAATTCCAAGGACTATACAGTTCAGGGGGTCGCAAAGAGTCAGACATAACTGAGCAACTTTCACTTCACTTCACTTCATTGTGCTAATTACTGTACTAGTTCCCAAGAAATTAATAATTTAAAATTTATACTTCCTCAAAAAGCTGAGAAGCTATTGTAAAAGCAAACAAAGTAAATCCCATATTTCACTGTAGTTTATAAATATGACTGCCAAGCTCTTCACTTGGGGCTCCAAGAGCTCAAGAAGCAACCTCTCAATGAGCTGGGGGATTCAAGCATATGGCATATATTTTTCCCCACCACAACTTAACAGAAAAAGCTACTCCTCCACCCCCAATCCCTTCCAAATTCATAGCAATCTAAGGAGATAGCTTTTTCAATCTCTATCAATGTAGTTGATAATTAGAATTTATACAATGGGATTGAAATAGAACATTTGATAAAAAAAAAAAAAACAGTATCAAATCATATAATGCCCTTGCCCCCTTCAAGATATTCTTACCTTTAAGTGTAAAATGTGATTCATCTATCCTTGTTGTTGATCAGTCACTAAGTCGTGTTCCATTCTCCAACCTAATGGACTACAGCACACCAGGCTTCCCTGTCCTTCACCATCTCCTGGAGCTTGCTCAAACGCAAGTCCATTGAGTCAATAATGCCATCCAAACATCTCATCCTCTGTCACCACCTTCTCTTCCTGCCTTCAATCTTTACCAGCATCAAGGTCTTGTCTGATGAGTCGGCTCTTCGCATCAGGTGGCCAAAGTATAGGAGATTCCCTTTAGAATTGACTGGTTTGATTCAAGATGCCATTCTGGCGCAGTCTGAGGTGGTCGCAACTGTTACTGTGGAAGCTGTGGCAGGCCGGTGGGGGGCCGATTCCACAAAACCCAAGATCGGGCCTGGGCCTAGAAGCGAGGGCTTACATCCAGAGCAATGGCCCGCACTCATTCATGGCACTCTATGATCTGCTCAGCATTCCCTCTATGACCAACCTGAACCAAATCAAGGTGGCCTAACCACCAGCAGAGCTTCCTCTCCCACCCGGACAACTCGGTGAGCGCTGAGTCTGCCGAGCACTTCCTGCACATCTCTCAGGGTCACAGGGTGCCAGGCAGTACCACCTTGCGTCGGAAGTATGCCCGCAGCCTGCCAAGCGACAAGGACCTGCACGGCCCGGGCGTCCGGCCTTCCAAGACTCCAGCGCTTACCCCGAGGCGCACCCTGCACAGGTCCGCCCAGCTCTCCTGCCCACGGCCGCAGGCAGGCCTTGCCGGAAGCCAACCACACCATGTTCGACTTGGACGCCTTCTTCCTCCAGGCGCGCTGCAGTGAGCGGCTGGAGCTCAAATGGCGGCTGAGGGCCCGCCGGGAGGTCTTCCGCAAGATACTGGGGGACCGGGCCAAGAAGGGCTTATCCTGGGATGAGACGTGGCGTTCTTCCTAGTTCTGCACCTAGTCTTCCTCATCATGAGCTCTCATTTTTAATCGGTGAGTGGAGGCCAGGGGAGCAGCCCCCAGCCAACAACCCTCCCCCCCAAGAAAATGGCCTTGCCTGTCATCTTGAACCTCTTACCTCCCATTGTCTACCTCTGTTGGGGATCCGAAGGAACTGCTCTCTCCCCCTCCTCTTCCCCACCTGGCCAGCTTAGCCATTGACCTGCACATCCCTGCCCCCACTCCCGTCCAGAAAAGGCTTTCGATGCTCAAGAAAACAGGCACCTAAATGAAGAGTCCTGAAAGCCCGAGAGTGAGGGGTTTCCTGGAGACCCTGGGGTGCCCTTTTCCGGATTTTGTCACCTTTTGGAATACTTGCTCTGGCTTTTCTTGTAAAGCTCCGAGCAAGATTCGTCTGCTCCTGCCCCATGTGTGTAGCTGGGGCTCCCGTGTAACCTTGAAACATGTAATGGGACCAATTGTGGCTGCCGAAAGAAAAAAATATGGGGTCGTTGGAAACTTGTCTTTCTGTGAGTTTCCCAAGCCACAGGTGAGATCAAGGTAGGGTAAGGATGTGATCTGTGGGAACCTGGCCATTCTTGGGTGGTTACATCTCGCTTCTCCTTCTGTTGGTGGCCTGTGTGAATGGGAAAGAAAGTAAGGTTATGAGCCTTCCTGTTCCCATGCTTATCGAATGTATAACCTGGGAAATTTTCCTCTGTGGGCCTGATAGCAGAGGATCAAATCATTTGCTCTTTCAAGGTCTGTCATATTTGATTATCTATTTTCTGGTAGGTTCAGTGATTAAATTATTGATGTCAGTAGTCCCAGGTTTATCCTTGGAACAGTGTGCCTGGCACCTGGTCATCCCTTGACCAGCCAGCCTCTTTGCTAACTGTGCAGCTCCTCCCTTCCCAGAAATAGAGCAACAAATGGGGAGTTAGTCACCTGAGAAAGGCCCACCCTCGCATTCTGCTGGCAGTGCCTTCCACAGTCCCTACAAGCCAAGTCCTTGAAACATGGCTATTTGAGGCTGTGGGAACTGGGGGAATTTGAGTAGACAGGACTGTTGAGGGACAGGAGGGTTGTGGTAGAAATGCAATTCTTTATTCAGAGCTCACTGAGGCTTTTTTTTTTTTTTTTTTTTTTTTTGGCTATACAGTTTGGCATGGGAGATCTTAGTTCCCCAACCAGGGATCGAACCTGTGCCCCTGCAGTGGAAGTGCAGAGTCTCAACCACTGGATCCCCAGAGAAGTCCACACACACTTTTTTTTTTCCTTTATTCCTAACTGGTGCCAAGCAGTGGGTGATCACTTGCTAGAACTGTTGTAATCCAACTCTCTTAACCCTGGATCACTGCACACGGGGTATTAGCTGTGAGATGGTAGGAACTCAAGTGTGTATGCACTGTTGAACATAGAGCTGTGGGATAGGAAAACCTTTGCAGGAGACCTACTACAAGAGTAAGGACTTAAGTCTAGGTTGTAAACAAAGCCAGAGGTGCTTTGCTATATTAACACCAATTCCTGCAGTCAGTCTTTTATGTGCAGTTCCTGTATAAATTTGGATAAACCCATATCTGGTTCAACTTGGTCTCTTGGAGTTTTCTAAGTTTTTCAGCGTGGCTTTGTAGTGACCATTTGATTAAGTGGTAAGGATTTAAGCTCACTGTGGTTCAGACATGCTGGGCTCAGTGAGCCTTGGTTTCAGGGAGGAGTATATGTACTTTTTAATAGAACATTTAATGTTGTTAAATTCTGAAAGAGATAGGAATACCAGACCATCTGACCTTCCTCTTGAGAAATCTGTATGCAGGTCAGGAAGCAACATTTAGAACTGGACATGAAACAACAGACTGCTTCCAAATAGGAAAAGGAGTACAAGTCTGTATATTGTCACCCTGCTTATTTAACTTATATGCAGAATACATGATGAGAAACACTGGGCTGTATGAAGCACAAGCTGGAATCAAGATTTCCAGGAGAAATATCAATAACCTCAGATATGCAGATGACACCACCCTTATGGCAGAAAGTGAAGAAGAACTAAAGAGCCTCTTGATGAAAGTGAAACAGGAGAGTGAAAGAGTTGGCTTAAAGCTCAACATTCAAAAAACTAAGATCATGGCATCTGGTCCCATCACTTCATGGCATATTTGGAAATATGCCATGATGGGGAAACAGTGGAAACAGTGGCTGACTTTATTTTTCTGGGCTCCAAAATCACTGCAGATGGTGATTGCATCCATGAATTTAAAAGATGCTTACTTTTGGAAGGAAAGTTATGAACAACGTAGACAGCATATTGAAAAGCAGAGATACTACTTTGTCAACAAAGGTCTGGATGTGAGAGGAATGGATGTGAGAGTTGGACTATAAAGAAAGCTGAGCACCGAAGAATTGATGCTTTTGAACTGTGGTGTTAGAGAAGACTCTCGAGAGTCCCGTGGACTGCAAGGAGATCCAACCAGTCCATCCTAAAGGAAATCAATCCTGAATAGTCTTTGGAAGGACTGATGCTGAAGCTGAAACTCCAATACTTTGGCCAACTGATGCAAAGAGCTGACTCATTTGAAAACACCCTGATGCTAGGAAAGATTGAAGGCAGGAGGAGAAGGGGACGACAGAGGATGAGATGGTTAGATGGCATCACCGACCCAATGGACATGAGTTTGGGTAAACTCCGGGAGTTGGTGATGGACAGGGAGGCCTAGCATGCTGCGGTTCACAGGTTACAAAGAGTCAGACACGACTGAGTGACTGAACTGAGCTGAAATTAATAAAGTTTAATTGTGTGTCATATAGAGGTCATATGGGTTCAAACCTAACCAAAAATTATAAATGCAGCATGCTACTAAGGCCATTAGTGGGCCAGAAAGGCAAAGAGTGGTAAGGCTTTGCCCAGAAAAACAGAATCTTCGTCCTTGTTATTAAGAGATTACAGGTCCAGAAAGCAACTTGTCGTAGAGACTGGGATATCAAGCAAAGTTGGTTCAAGAACTGGTGATGAAATTTTCTAGCATCACAGTGGGCAAGTATATGCGATTCACTTGTGTGGGCCACTGTGTATGTTTACACTGTAGAAAGTACTTATTCAATTTGCTTTTTACTTTGTATCTGCTCTGGAGAAGGCATTTTCATAGGTATTCTAGTGAGAAAAGTTCCCTCAAGGGGGAGACGGTGAAGGTAAGATATTGGCCCACATATAATGGTAAGATAAGGCAGAATATAATAGTTATAGTAAGAAAGGCACACCCCCTACAGTTGCATGGATTCCTTTCAGATCTACTAGTGCAAAGGGACATTTGTCTGCAGGGACTCAAGTATTGATCAGCATAGGTTTCGCAGTCAGGGCTGTTGCTAAGTGTGTCCCCAGGATCAGGCTGCCTGGACAGCCCTGAAAGGGGACTTAAACTCCCAGCCTTTGCTTCCTCACATCCCCTCTGAGCTCCTCACAGGCTGGCATTCAACACAACCGTTGTTCTCAAACTGACCTCCCTGGAACTCACCAAGGAGTCACAATTCACCCTCCCTCTAGACTTTTACATTATGGATAAATCTCTCTTCTTGAAACTCTTTTTTTAATACAGATTTTTTTTTCATGTGGACCATTCTTACAGTCTTCATAGGATTTGTTACAATATTGCTTCTGTTTTACCTTTTGGATTTTTAACTGTGAAGTATGTGGGATCTTAACTGCCCAACCAGGGATTGAACCCTCACCCCCTGCATTGAAAGCAGAAGTCGTAATCACTGGACCACCAAGGAAGTCCCTCTTGTTGAAACTTATTTTTCTCAGATATTACAGTACTATGCTGTTCATTTTTTTTTCATGTCTCTCACATGCTCACTCCATGCTTTAGTGATGGAGCAATAACAGTTTTAATCTACTGAGCACTATGTACATGCCAAGGATCTTCTCTTTATAAATATAATAATATTTACATATATATATTTATTTTATAAATATAAACTATAATATAAAATAAACATGATTTTATTTATACTTTAATATACATTATGATTTGTTATTATATATTATTTAAAACTTACAACAATCCATTGAAATTGCTAATATTATCCTCACTTTCCTTATGAGGGAATTAATATTTAGAGAGATTTGATTCCTACCCATGGTCAGGCAAGTGTGTGTTACAGGTAGGGTTCAAACATGAGCTCTTTATGACTACATCAGGGTCTCAGGACCCATTTTACTTTAAAAATTATTAACAAGCCCAATGTGTTTTTGTTTCTGTTAGTTATAACAAAGATTTAAAAAGAAAACTTAAGACTATCTATTAATTCATTTAAATATAATAAACCCAGTGTGCACAGACATATTGTTATGAGAAATAATCAATTCCTAAACAAAAAGTATAGTGAGAAAAGTAGCATGGCTTCATGTTTTGACCAGTCTTCTTAGTGTTGGGTTTAATTGAAGGCAGCTGGATTCTCACACCTGTCTCTGCATATAGTCTGTTGCTGTAGGATGATTTGGGGCTTCCCTTGTGGCTCAGCTGGTAAAGAATCCCCCTGAAAGGTGGGAGACCTGGGTTTAATCCCTGGCTTTGGAAAATCCCCTGGAAAAGTGAATGGCTACCCACTCCAGTATTCTGGCCTGGAGAATTCCATGGACTGTATAGTCCATGGGGTCACAAAGAGTCAGATATGAGTATGAAAAAAAATCCAGCCTCACACAGATATGTAGTTAGGATAGGGGAGTACATACCCTACATAGGAACCTTCAAGCTGTGAACTTTCAAAGATGTAAACCTGTGTTTCATTATCATAAGGCATTAGTGAAACTGCAGTTTGCCCTTCATCTTCTACTGCTGACGATCCTTCAGCTCTACCAATTCCCACACCTTTTCTCTCCTCCACTCAGTAACTCTTTTGGTTTGTCCACTCGATGCCAATCCCTTTATGCCAGTTGTACTATTGTTGTTTAATCACTGAGTAGTATATGACTCTTTTGTAACCCTCATGGACTGAGCCCACCAGACATTTCCCAGGAAAGAATACTGGAGTGGGTTACCATTTCCTTCTCCAGGGGATCTTCCTGATCCAGGGATAAAAGGTGCGTCTCCTGCATTGATAGGCAGATTCTTTACCATTGAGCCACCAGGGAAGCCCAATGTTGTATTGTACTACTATACTTTTCCAGGTAAGTAATATAAGATTAAAAATGCTTTCTTTTATTTATGTGTGCTTTTTAAATGTATTATTTGTGTGAAAAGTATTATAAACCTATTACAGTATAGTACTACACAATCACTTGTGTTAGTTGGGTACCTAGGCTAACTTTGTTGGCCTTAACGAACAAATTGGACTTATGAGCACACTCTTGGAATGGAACTTGTTCGTGTGTAGGGGACTTACTGTACTGAATTATCATTTTCAGGTAAATTTTGGCTTTTCTTCTTTAATAATACATAAGCATTCCAAAAGTGGAGGTTTCTTTAAGGTTAGTTGCAATGTAGAATCTGAAACCTCTTCACTGAACTTCTGCCCTTTTACATTAAAATTCATGGGCCTATTTTGCATTTGAAACAAATCTTTTACCTGGGCAAGAAGCTGGACCAAGGTTTCATTCTCACCACTGCCTTTATAATATTATAATAAAAATAAGAAGATTATGAAACTTGGAATACACATGAACTTACTTGAAAATGGCTAGCAAGTTTCTAAAGCAAACTGATGAGAGGTGATGATAAAACTATAGATTATTTAGGCAAATTTGTGATTTTTATGATTATTGGATCACACTGCGAAGTTGAAATTGTCCTGATAGCATTACAAGGCTGATATATAGTATTTTCAAGATACCAGTGTAGTCATTTGGTGTTAAATATAAATAGCTTCTCATTTTGGGCCATTAACCACCTAGTTAACTTTATTGCCATTGATAGTTTTCCAGTGTTTCAGATCAAGACTATTGAGTTCTAACTTTATTTTGGCAACATCTTAAAAATGTGACTTTGCCCATCTCTGGCTGCTTTCCATCAAGTCATTTAGCAGAGGTGATATTTTCCAGCCATAGTTTCTGTCTCTCACAAAATAAACTCCTCTAGACTCATTAACATCATAAAGGCACTCAAGGACTAATGTTCTCCTATAGTGGGCCAGATCATCTTGTTTTTGCAAGTTTTTAATTTAAATTATATCTGTATATTTATATATCTATCTCATGACTAAGTGTAATATAGATCAGGACTGAAGCCCACACATTAGTTGAGTCTCACTGCAAGATTTCATATTGGAATCTTTTTCTTTCTCCAATTGCCAAAGCAGTAAAGGATATAAATAGTTTTCAATATGATCTTTTATATGTTGATTAAAACATAATTATTGCTTGATGAAATAAAAGCAACCATATCTACAACTTGGTTGGTTCTTATATGTCTTATTTTTACTCAGAAGACAGGGGTCTGTTATTTTTATATATTCTCAATACTTGACAGTGACAAAAAAATGACTAGTTTTTAACTAACTTGCAAAAGTGCATAAAATACAAGATATAGCAGGGAATCCTACCCACTCCAGTAATCTTTCCTGGAAAATTCCATGAAGAGAGGAGCCTGCAGGCCACAGTCCATGGGATCAGACATGATTGAGTGACTAATATATTTATATATATGTATGTTGTGTGTGTATATATATATATATACTTGTTTACCATTAAAAAAATTACAAGTGCTTTCATGTCCTCTCAAACATGTGTACTCATCTGTGAATCAAGTTCCTCACTTACCTGGGGGTCAAGGAGGAATACAAAAAATTGGCTATTTTCTTCAATGTTTAGTAAAATTCTGAATATGTTTAGGAAATGTCTCATGCTGGCCTTTATGGAATTATTTTATTATGTTAATAGCTGGAACATCACATTTTCAGACATTTTATAAAACTCTTAGGACTCTCAGAACTGAGTAGAGAGATTTTAACCAAGAATATTGATCCCAGTCGGTCCAGGCCTCTTTGACATCTCTGCCCTTTGTAATGTTAACAAGAGCTGTTCCGCTGATGGTGTTGGATGAGTCCTTGCCTTCATGACTAAACTACTTTCTACTTCCCTAAGGTCATCTCTCATCTAAGGTTCTTGAGGAGGCTTTAAAGATTGCAAGCAATGCAGCATGTTGGGAATTCACTCATTTGTTCTATGCACAGCTAGCTTCAGCTTCTTAGAGGCTCAGGTCACATCCTACTTCCTCTAGGAAGATGTCCATCATCACCTCTCTCCTCTTCTGTTGGGCTGTGTTCCTCCTATGGCATCTTTCACATGCCTGCATCATAGCACAGTCCTTACCCATCAGAGATATATGTCTTAACTGTTGGTCTCTCTAGATCTCGAGATAGAATTTCTGTTTATTTTTTTATCTCTTGTGTCTAGTGTGGTGTTTGGTCTTGTATAGTCAGTGGTGTGATGGAATGGTGCTAAACTGGTCCCATTGTACCAGGTTGAGGGGTCTGTTAAAAGTCATGGCTTAGCCTTTGTTGAGGGAAAAGGAAATAAAGAAACTGACCAGTATTTTTAATGAACTGAGCATAAAAGAGTAGCAGAACCTGGAACATACTGTCTTCACTAATATTGCTTCAATATTTATGTAGCAAAGTCTGTGGGGGTGGGGGGGAATGTTGGTTAAAAGGCGATAAAACCAGTCAATTCTTTTTTTGAGGGGGGGGCGGGGGGATGGCTAGTACATTTTATTGACTGCCATGTTTGGAGTTGCATGGACTGTTCCAGAAGTTTCACAGAGCCTGGACCCCACCACCCCAAACCTTCTGGAATTTTCTATCCACCTCCATGTTCTGGGGCCCCCAGGGATTATTCTTGGCTGTGATCTTTACTGAGAGAAAAACCAATGGAGAGGGATATGTCAGAGTCCATGAGAAAGGCCCTGGATCACAGACCATTACTGCTTTTACAAACAAAACCCCAAAGAACCCCAACCCCATTTGATCGAAACTAGAAAGAAATCTTGCTTCAAGGACAATCTGTTATGCCCCAACTCTTTGTTTGAGAATTACCAGTCTCTGTACATTTTACTAAGCTTCACTTCCTGTTGTTTGTGTTTTGAAAAGAACAGACTTTCCCCTTATTTTCCAAATATGAAACGTAATAACATCAGTTCAGTTCAGTTGCTCAGTCGTGTCCAACTCTTTAGAACCCCATGAACCACAGCACGCCAGGCCTCCCTGACCATCACCAACTCCCAGAGTTTACCCAAACTCATGTCCATTGAGTAGGTGATGCCATCTAACCATCTCATCCTCTGTTGTCCCCTTCTTCTCCTGCCTTCAATCTTTCCCAACATCAGGGTCTTTTCAAATGAGTCAGCTCTTCGCATCAGGTGGCCAAAATATTGGAGTTTCAGCTTCAACATCAGTCCTTCCAATGAACAACCAGGACTGATTTCCTTTAGGATGGACTGGTTGGATCTCCTTGCAGTCCAAGGGACTCTCAAGAGTCTTCTCCAATACCACATTTCAAAAGCATCAATTCTTCGGCGCTCAGCTTTCTTTATAGTCCAACTCTCACATCCATACATGACTACTGGAAAAACCATAGCCTTGACTAGATGGACCTTTGTTGACAAAGTAATGTCTCTACTTTTCAATATGCTGTCTACGTTGATCATAACTTTCCTTCCAAGAGTAAGCACCTTTTGATTTCATGGCTGCAGATGTTTCACCATCTGCAGTGATTTTGCAGCCCAGAAATATAAAGTCATCCACTGTTTCCACTATTTCCCCATCTATTTGCCATGAAGTGATGGGACTGGATGCCATGATCTTAGTTTTCTGAATGTTGAACTTTAAGCCAACTTTTTCACTCTCCTCTTTCACTTTCATCAACAGGCTCTTTAGTTCTTCTTCACTTTCTGCCATAAGAGTGGTGTCATCTGCATATCTGAGGTTATTGATATTTCTCCCGGCAATCTTGATTCCAGCTTGTGCCTCATCCAGCCCAGTGTTTCTCATGATGTACTCTGCATATAAGTTAAATAAGCAGGGTGACAATATACAGCCTTGACGTACTCCTTTTCCTATTTGGAAGCAGTCTGTTGTTCCATGTCCAGTTCTAATTCTTGCTTACTGACCTGCATACAGGTTTCTTAAGAGGCAGGTCAAGTGGTCTGGTACTCCCATCTCTTTCAGAATTTTCCAGTTTAATGTGATCCACAAGTCAAAGGTTTTGGCATAGTCAATAAAGCAGAAATAGTTGTTTTTCTAGAGCTCTCTTGCTTTTTCAGTGATCCAGCAGATGTTGGCAATTTGATCTCTGGTTCCTCTGCCTTTTCTAAAACCAGCTTGAGCATCTGAAAGTTCATGGTTCACATACTCCTGAAGCCTGGCTTGGATAATTTTGAGCATTACTTTACTAGCATTTGAGATGAGTGCAATTCTGCGGTAGTTTGAGCATACTTTGGCATTGCCTTTCTTTGGGATTCACATGAAAAGTGACCTTTTCCAGTCCTGTGGTCACTGCTGAGTTTTCCAAATTTGCTGGCATGTTGAGTGCAGCACTTTGACAGCATCATCTTTTAGGATTTGAAATAGCTTAACTGGAATTCCATCACCTCCACTAGCTTTGTTCGTAGTGATACTTCCTAAGGGCCACTGACTTCACATTCCAGGATGTCTGTCTCTAGGTCAATGATCACACCATTGTGATTATCTGGGTCATGAAGATCTGTTCTGTATAGTTCTTCTGTGTATTCTTGCCACCTCTTCTTAATATCTTCTGCTTCTGTTAAGTCCATACCATTTCTGTCCTTTATTGAGCCCATCTTTGCATGGTAATTGCAGCATGAAATTAAAAGACGCTTACTCCTTGGAAGGAAAGTTATGACCAACCTAGACAGCATATTGAAAAGCAGAGACATTACTTTATCAACAAAGGTCCGTCTAGTCAAAGCTATGGTTTTTCCAGTAGTCATGTATGGATGTATAAAGAAAGCTGAGCGCTGAAGAATTGATGCTTTTGAACTGTGGTGTTGGAGAAGACTCTTGAGAGTCCCTTAAACTGCAAGGAGATCCAACCAGTCCATCCTAAAGGAAATCAGTCCTGAATATTCATTGGAAGGACTGATGTTGAAGCTGAAACTCCAATACTTGGGCCACCTGATGCGACCAGCTGACTCATTTGAAAAGACCCTGATTTGGGGAAAGATTGAAGGCAGGAGGAGAAGGGGACAACAGAGGATGAGATGGTTTGATGGCATCACCGACCTAATGGACATGAGTTTGGGTAAACTCCAGGAGTTGATGATGGACATGGAGGCCTGGTGTGCTGTGGTTCATGGGGTCACAAAGAGTCGGACACAACTGAGTGACTGAACTGAACTGAACTTCCATGAAATGTTCCCTTGGTATTTCTAATTTCCTGAAGAGATATCTAGTCTTTCCTATTCTATTGTTTTCCTCTATTTCTTTGCACTTATCACTGAGGAAGGCTTTCTTATCTCTCCTTGCTATTCTTTGATTCAAATGGGTATATCTTTCCTTTTCTCCTTTGCTTTTTGCTTCTCTTCTTTTCACAGCTATTTGTTAGGCCTCCTCCGACAACCATTTTGCTTTTTTGCATTTCTTTTTCTTTGAGATGGTCTTGATCCCTGTCTCCTGTACAATGTCACGAACCTCCATTCATATTTCATCAGGCACTCTATCTATCAGATCTAGTCCCTTAAATCTATTTCTCACTTCCACTGTATAATCATAAGGGATTTGATTTAGGTCATACCTGAATGGCCTAGTGGTTTTCCCCACTTTCTTCAATTTAAGTCTGAATTTGGCAATAAGGAGTTCATGATCTGAGCCACAGTCAGCTCCCAGTCTTGTTTTTGCTGACGGTATAGAGCTTCTCCATCTTTGGCTGCAGATAATATAATCAGTCTGATTTATTAACTTTGATAGTACTAACTCAGATTTTCCAGGTATTCAGGTGTACAATTAAGCTTTTTTGTTGTTGTTTTTTTTTTTTTGCTATTTAGGAGAAAAAAACTTTATAAATAACTCTGACTCTGACCTATGTCACAATGGTGGTTTTTTTTGTAAATTAATTAAAAGAATAGACAACTTTTCAAGTTGTCATTCTCCTTTAAATAAGCAAAGTGATTGGCTTTCAAACATTGAGATCATTATACTCATATTGAGTATATGAATGTTATAATATGGATAATAATGGTGATTTTCTATTTCCATCTCCAAGTAGATGCATTTTGACTGAAACAGTTGCCATTCTATGTGAAAATTTAAGAGTTTTACTTGACTATGTACTGACTTTGCATTTTTGCATGCAAGTGTCAACAAGGATGCCAACAAGTATCATGTATATCCCTTCCCCCACTATAAAAAATATATAGCTGTGGATCTGCTTAAGTATTTGTGTAAGTCCTTGGTTAAACTACATTCAGTTCAGTTCAGTTCAGTTCAGTCGCTCAGTCGTGTCCAACTCTTTGCTACCCAATGAACTGCAGCATGCCAGGCCTTCCTGTCCCTCACCAACTCCCGGAGTCCACCCAAACCATTGTGTCGGTGACACCATCCAACCATCTCATCCTCTGTCATCCCCCTCTCCTCCTGCCCTCAATCTTTCCCAGCATTAGGGTGTTTTCAAATGAGTCAGCTCTCTGCATTAGGTGGCCAAAGTATTGGAGTTTCAACTTCAACATCAGTCCCTCCAATGAACACCCAGGACTGATCTCCTTTAGGATGGACTGTTTGGATCTCCTTGCATTCCAAGGGACTCTCAAGAGTCTTCTGCAACACCACATTGTGGAAGTGGAATTAAAATTAGCCTAACATGAAAAGATGCTCAACATGGCTAGTTATTAAGTGTTAGTCACTCAGTCATGCCCGACTCTTTGTGACCCAATGGACTGCAGCCCACCAGGCTCCTCCATCCTCAGTCCATGAGATTTTCCAGGCAAGGATACTGGAGTGGGTTGCCATTTCCTTCTCCAAGGGATCTTCCTAACCCAAAGATCAGAACCCCTGGGTTTCCTGCACTGCAGACAGATTCGGCTAGTTATTAGAGAAATGCAAATTAAAACTTCAGTGAGATGCCACCTCATACCAGTCAGAATGGCCATCATTTAAAAAGTCTATGAATAAATGCTGGAGAGGATGTGGAGAAAAAAGAACACTTCTACATTATTGGTGGAAATGTAAATTGGTTCAGCAACTATGGAAAACAATAGGGAGCTTCTTCAAAAACTAAAATTAGAGCCATCATATGATTCTACGATCCCACTCCTGGGCATATATCCAAACACAACTATAAATCAAAAAGATATATACATCCCTGTCTTCAGAGCATCACTGTTTACAACAGCCATGACATGGAAGCAATCTAAATGTCCACAATAGTTAGTGGATAAAGATGATGTGGTATATATTAGTAGATATACAATGGAGTATTACTCAGTCACAAAAAAAAAATGAAATAATTCCATTTGCAGCTACAGGGATGGACCTAGAGATTATCATACTAAGTGAAGTAAGTCAGAAAGAGAAGACAAACACCATATGATACCACTTATGTGTGGAACCTAAAATATAACACAAATGAGCCTATCTATGAAACAGAAACAGACTCACAGATATATATGGCAGACTTCAGGTTGCCAAGGGGGAAGAAGGGTAGAAGAGTGATGGATTGGGAGCTTGGGATTAGCAGATGCAAAGTACTGCATATAAAATAGACAAACAACAAGGTCCTACTGTATAGCACAGGGAACTATATTCAATATCCTATAATAAACCATAATGAAAAAAATGAATTAGCTTAAAATAGTTTAAGGTAGGTTTTTACAAATGACTTTATAACCTCTATGAGAACTTCAATATCTATAGTATGCAATTAGTGAAATTTCTAGTAGAATTTCCTGAATGATTCAATGGACAAAAAGCATTCCTAAGTTAATGAGTTAACTGGCCTGGTAAATGAGTTTATTAAAGACAGTCCATTAAATGTTGGCTAATGCCTATAAAACAATGATTTTAGTTTCAGTGAGCTATATCTTTTAACAATAGCTATATAACATGTCCAAGTGCATTTAAAAACCCTTTCTCCACATTGACAAGTCACGTCCTTTAATGTTTTCTGCAATGGTTGAACTTGCTTCCAATCCACAAATTGTTTTGAACCATTTGCAAAGGTACTAGAAACAAGAGTAAAATAGACTGTGAATTTAAAATACAATCCTGATTTTGTATGATATCAAACCTAATTCCTCTGAAAGCAGGCAGGACTGAAATTTCCGATCTGGCCCTGGGAAGATGTACTCATTTTGACTCCCAAGAAGCCCCACCCTATATCTATACCTGATTGATTAATATAAATGATTCCCGCTCAAAAAATCAGAGTGATGATGAAAAGTTGATGAAAGCTCCAGAAAGCCTTAAATATTGTTACAGCAGTGATGAATACTAGAACAACTGTATTCAGCCACTAAATTCCTCTTCTCTCCCTGTTTGTGTAGAGTGTTGTTTTAGTTTCCTAGGGCTTAAGAACAAGTTTATTTTCACAGTTTTGGAGGCCAGAAGTTAAAGATCAAGGCGTCAGCAAGATTGGCTTCTTCTGTGTCCTTTCTCCTTGGCTTGTATATGGCTGTATTTTCCCTGTGTCTTCACGTGGTTTTCCCTGTGTGTATGCTGTCTATGTCCTAGTATCCTCTTTTTATTAAGACACCAGTCATATTGGATTAAGACCCATTCAAATGACCTCATTATAACTTAATGGCCCTTTAAAATCTCTGTCTGCAATTCCACTTACGTTCTTATGAATTGGAGTAAAGGACTCCATATGAATTTGGGGGCACCTAAGTCAATCCTAAAGGAGATCAGTCCTGAATATTCATTGGAAGGACTGATGCTGAAGCTGAAACTCCAATACTTTGGCCACCTGATGTGAAGAACTGACTCATTGGAAAAGACCCTGATGCTGGGAAAGATTGAAGGTGGGGGGAAAAGGGGATGACAGAGGATAAGATGGTGGGATGGCATCACCGACTCGATGGACATGGGTTTGGGTGGACTCTGGGAGTTGGTGATGGACCAGGAGGCCTGGCGTGCTGCAGTCCATGGA
The DNA here is from genome assembly GCF_029407905.1 of Bubalus kerabau. NCBI lineage: Eukaryota > Metazoa > Chordata > Mammalia > Artiodactyla > Bovidae > Bubalus > Bubalus kerabau. The sequence goes on from NC_073628.1 coordinate 65,842,206, forward strand.
GTTGCAAAGAGTCAGACACGACTGAGTGACTGAACTGAAAGCCCATAATAAGTGTTGAATAGGGAGAAAGACTGTATTTATCCACAGTCTGCTAGAAGCTCTTCACATATAAATTTCTAGAAAATATATACACAACAGCACTTATAAACCAAAAATTATTAGCATAACCAGTACATTCAACAGGCTGGACTTGTGATGTTGTCAAATTGCAGTTTTTCTTGTGTACTGTTTTCATTTTTCTCCAGATAAAATTTTCAGCAAGCCCTTCTCTTTTGGGCTTTTTTGCTCCCTCTCTTTTGCTCCCTCTTACATTATGAGACTACAGTGATTTAAGTCATAAACCATCTTAATTCTGATATTTAAATGTACAGTGCATCAAAACTCAACTTGGCTTCATGTCACATTCCCAACCCCTTTCCTGCTGGTTGGGAGCACCCAGTGGGGTGGGGGGTGGTGCAGTGGTTTGCAGCTACTCTGTTTTTTCGTTTCCTCCCCTTAGTCCTCTCCTCTTCCAATGCTGATTCCTCCTCCAATGATGGAGCTCAGAGTAAGGACTCAGGCAATTCCTATAAGAACGAGTAACTTGGGGAACTGGCCCTGGGACCTGGCATGGGTGTGAAGCAGACTTCGGTTGTCATGGCTGTGTCATGCAGGCCCGCGGAGCTTGGTGCTGAATGAGTCCTCTGTGGGTCACTTAGTGGCCTGGGGCATTGCCTGCCTTGGTTCCTGGTAGCCTTCCTCTGCTCCTAGGAACACCAAGGAGCTCACCTCCAGGTTATTGTTTCCTGAGGTCACACCAGCTCCCTCTTCCTCAAGGCTACATCTTGTCCAGAGGGACTGCCTACATGGCTGTGGCTCAGGCACCATCTGTGTTGGCTCCCAAAGTGGGAGGCAGTGTGAGTTCTCTAAGACCTGTGAGAAATGGAATATTTCCTGCCACATCAGTAAACAAAGGATGTCACAGTCATCAATGATCATGGCCCCCCAACATGAGCTGATAAGCCCTGAGGAAACTCAGGGCTGAAAAGAATATCTGCCATCTAGCAGCCACTCCCTATGGTGACCCCTGAGGAAACTCAAGATGTGAAAATACAAGCTACTGGCCCCAGAAAGCTGAGACACATTTCAAAAGAATCATTTCAAGGAGTCCATATGAATCTTCTCATATATAGAGAAGTACTAAAATTATTAAGCTGAGATGTCTGGTTTTCTTTAATTAACAGTCATCTTTTGACATTCAGACTACCTGCCCTTTGTTGCAAAACATCTATGTATCCTAGCTCCTTCCCCTGCCTCCTGGAGCAGTTTCTCAGAACTATCTGAAATGCGGTCTCCCGGGCTATAGTCTCCCTTTCTCCTCAAATAAAACTTAACTCACTACTCTCACTTTGTTCATTTCTTTCAACTCAACAACCACAACAAGGAACATTCTAAGCCTCCCTGGAGTCCAGACAAACCCCTTCTCTGTGCTTGAGGTAGGGGAAATAGCACCTTCCCTATACCCTCCACCTCTGTTACCCCTCATCCTCACCCCAAGTCCCACATGGCAACTGACTTTCTCTACACGTGATCATTCCCAATATATATCTTCTCTCTGCAGGGCACTAAATATTCTTTTACTGGACAAGGCAGTTCAGGGCTCCAGGAAAAATTTCTTAGTAAAGAGCTTTTATACAGTTTGCAGGTGGTGATTAGGTTTAGGGATGTTACAGCTACTGTATCATCTCTCTAAGTCAAATCTTTAACTTGAACATCCTGGTACATTTCTTTATTGCCTTTCTCAGATGAAAGTCATCAGAATTTCTAAAGTTATCAATTGGGAAATAGGAGCTTATCTGAGGTCTCCTAGGCTACAATAAGAGAGCATATGATAAAATCTCTTCTGAGCTACAAATGAGGGAAAGATGTTCTCTGACTGAAAAGTCCAGAAAGTATTATTAGTGGATTGTATCAGCTTACATTTTACATGTAACACTAATATTCTGTACTGAAACATTGGAAAATTACTTTAAATTTATCTTTTGGTGTGCCAAATAGGGCAGGGAAATAGAAAAAAGTTAGTCCTCTGCCTAATAACGCCACTCTTTTAGAACTATTTCCAAGAGAAGAATCTGATTTCTTGGTTATTTGAGAAAACAAATCCAGCCTGTTATCAATAAACAGTATCAGTTTAAAATAGATGCCAGTGATCAGCTTAGCAAATTTATCAATAATATCAGTCTACTGTGCAATATTTATTTTCACAAAAATGTAATTAACCATTTTTTAAAAGGGACACTTTGATTAGTTCCTTAAAGAAACTGAAGCCTTAGAATTCAAAACTAAAAGAGTCATCTTATAAACTCCACTTTATTACTATAGGTTTCCAGTTATTTTATTTCTAATTTCAAGTTTTAAGGTTTTTTCGCTGCCTTAGTACTGGTGATGTTTTTAGCCCTCTTATTGTTAAAAACTATTTCAGAGGAATAGTAGCTTTATTGTCTAACAAACCACAGCAAAACATAATGGTTAAACCATTAAACATTTATTATTTCTCATGATTCTGTGAGTTGTTTGGATAGTTCTCTTGGTCTGGGCTGGCTTGGTCAAGGCTGAATGGTTTACAAAGGTATCACTCACATGACTGGCCATTGTTGGATTGGGTAAAGTCCTATTTAAAGCTTCTCCAGAAACTCCCTTGGTGAGGGTGGGGCTCAGCTGATTCAACCTATCTCTCTGCTCCCTGCAATCTGCAATGTGCTATTATTGTCCAGGAGGCTATCACAGGCATGTGGTATTCAGATTCTAACAACGCAAGACAGGAAAAATCCTAATCCACTCACATTTCTCTTGGATCTACTTACATCAAGTATGTTGATGTCTCATGGCTTGGCGTGTGCATGCTCAGTCGTGTCCAACTCTTTGCAGCCCCTTGGACTGTAGCCCACCAGGTTCCTCAGGCTAAAACAAATTGCACAACTAAACCCAGGTTCAAAATATGAGGATGTAGACCATCTTTCTTAGCAGGAACAGCTATAGAGTCATAGTGCTTAGGGATTTGCACATAGGTAAGAAAGAATTTGTAGCCATTTGAAATCTATCACAGATGTCTTAGCCTCATTTTGTCTTCTAGTTTTATCACAAGGCTGTCACTGGAAAAAACCAAAACCAACATCTTGGTAAAGCAAATATGCTCAACTTTAGAGTTTTCATTTCCACTTTTTTTTTTTTTTTTTTGCCCTCTGAATAAAGTTGTATAACCTCATTACCTGTTTTGTGCTTCTCTTCATATCCATTCTTAATTGGCTTATCTCCTTAACCTTTGTGGGGTTTAGAGCCCACAATCCATTAGTAATTATGATAACTACAATGAAGATGTTTCTACCCCCCCCCCCCCCGAACACTATGTGGTAGCAAGAATAAAGTTTTCTAACTCTTACAGTTGAGTTAGAAAATGAACATTTTGAACTTGTATCAATAATAGTCGGTAAATTTGCTTAAAAGCCACAGTTTTAAAAATTGTATGTTGGAAATTCCCTGGTTGTTCAGTGGTTAGGACCCTGCACTTCCACTGCGTATGGCCCGGGTTTGATCCCTGATCGCGTATGGCCTGGGTTTGATCCCTGATCGGAGAACTAAGATCCTGCATGCCTCACAAATAAAAATAAATAAATAAAATTACTGCAACCAGTGTACAGAATAAGTAAATAAATAACACTGTATGCTGAATCTACCAAGTGAGTTTAGGCAATTGAACGAATAACTTACTAAGACTCCCATGTGCTGACACTGTCCTAGACGCTAAGAATAAGATGAACAAAAGAGACAATGCCTCTCCTATCACCAGGCTCACGTGTTATGGAGAAGGCAGATCACGAGCAGCTAAACAAATGAGGGAGATAACTTTATACTTTTATTAGTTTTAAAGGTAAATAATAAAAATGATGGTAGGAAAATAAGAGTGTTAGGTACCATTATTGTGAATATGTCAGATGCTCATTAAATTTACTGTTGAACTGCTGATTCTATATAAACCTGAGGTGTGTGAAAATCAATTTTGAATTTATAAGTTAAAAAAACAACCAACACAGAGAGGCACTCAGTTCTGAAAATAATCATTTCTTACTCTTGTTTTTGGAAATCTAAGGAAATAAAAGAATACAACAGCATATATAGTAAGCATATTTATATTGAACTTCAAGAAAGTTTCCACTAGCATTCTTTGATAGTAAGCAACCCAAATCAATTTTAATTAATTGAAGACAGAGGAGAAGCATGGAGGGTATGGAGAGCTCACAGAATTGAAGGGAATGGTAAAGAATCAGAATAAGAAAAGGGCAGAAGCAGAGGAAGAGTGATTTTGTGTTGGTGCATGTACTAGACAGGCTTCCCAGGTGGCTCAAATGGCAAAGAATCTGCTTGCAATGCAGGAGACCTGAGTTCAATCCCTAGGTCAGGAAGATCCACTGGAGAAAGGAATGGCTGCCCACTCCAGTATTCTTGCCCAAAGTATCCCATGGACAGAGGTGCCTGGCAGGCTACAGTCCATGGGGTCACAAAGAGTCAGACATGGTGGAGGAACTAACACTTTCACCTTCACTTTTTCAAGTACCAGACAGACAGCTTTACTGACTGGTACTCTTGGGCTCCCGTTATGTCTACATCCTTTGCCGTGTAACTTTGCTGTTTTCTCCCACTACAAATGGGGCTCTCTGTCTCAGTCCTTGACTCTGTGCTCCATTTCAGGATGCCAGTAAGTGTTACAGAAGCTGATGGCTTGAAGAGTTTGCAAAAGAGTGTTGTTTGTTTCCAGTACTTACAAATGTCTCAATGTCCAGATCTAATTTATGTGTAGGATAAAATATAATCAGGAGAACAGAGAGGGCTAGTTGTGGCCACATTCTTTTTGTGAGCTTGCAAAGAGTTCTTTGAACTGTCTTTGAGCTTGACAAGAAATGTCAAGTAAATGTCAACTAAATGTCAAGTAAATGTCAAGAAATGTCAAGTAAATGTCAAGTTCAAAGAACAAGGTCTTTAAACTTGAAAAGAAATGTCAAGTAAGGTGTCAGAACTGTATGGAGAAAGTTCTAGATAGCCTGTCATTAAGTACTATTATTAAGGATCAAAAGCTGCATGTATGGAATTCTGGTTGAGCTATTTCAAATCCTGAAAGATGATGCTGTGAAAGTGCTACACTCAATATGCCAGCAAATTTGGAAAAGTCAGCAGTGGCCACAGGACTGGAAAAGGTCAGTCTTCATTCCAATCCCGAAGAAAGGCAATGCCAAAGAATGCTCAAACTACTGCACAATTGCACTCATCTCACACTCCAGTAAAGTAATGCTCAAAATTCTCCAAGCCAGGCTTCAGCAGTACATGAACCGTGAACTTCCAGATATTCAAGCTGGTTTTAGAAAAGGCAGAGGAACCAGAGATCTAATTGCCAACATCCACTGGATCATGGAAAGAGCAAGAGAGTTCCAGAAAAACATCTATTTCTGCTTTATTGATTATGCCAAAACCTTTGTGTGGATCACAATAAACTGTGGGAGATTCTGAAAGAGATGGGAATACCAGACCACCTGACCTGCCTCTTGAGAAACCTGTATGCAGGTCAGGAAGCAACAGTTAGAACTGGACATGGAACAACAGACTGGTTCCAAATAGGAAAAGGAGTACGTCAAGGCTGTATATTGTCACCCTACTTATTTAACTTCTATGCAGAGTACATCATGAGAAACGCTGGGCTGGAAGAAGCACAAGCTGGAATCAAGATTGCCGGGAGAAATGTCAATAACCTCAGATATGCAGATGACACCACCCTTACGGCAGAAAGTGAAGAACTAAAAAGCCTCTTGATGAAAGTGAAAGAAGAGAGTGAAAAAGTTTGCTTAAAGCTCAACATTCAGAAAACTAAGATCATGGCATCTGGTCCTGCCACTTCATGGGAAATAGATGGGGAAACAGTGGGAAAAGTGTCAGACTTTATTTTTTTGGGCTCCAGAATCACTGCAGATGGTGATTGCAGCCATGAAATTAAAAGACGCTTACTCCTTGGAAGGAAAGTTATGACCAACCTAGATAGCATATTGAGAAGCAGAGACATTACTTTGCCAACAAATGTACGTCTAGTCAAGGCTATGGTTTTTTCAGTGGTCATGTATGGATGTGAGAGTTGGACTGTGAAGAAAGCTGAGTGCCGAAGAATTGATGCTTTTGAACTGTGGTGTTGGAGAAGACTCTTGAGAGTGCCTTGGACTGCAAGGAGATCCAACCAGTCCATTCTGAAGGAGATCAGCCCTGGGATTTCTTTGGAGGGAATGATGCTGAAGCTGAAACTCCAGTACTTTGGCCACCTCATGCGAAGAGTTGACTCATTGGAAAAGACCCTGATGCTGGGAGGGATTGGGGGCAGTAGGAGAAGGGGACAACAGAGGATGAGATGGCTGGATGGCATCACCGACTCGATGGACCTGAGTCTGAGTGAACTCCGGGAGTTGTTGATGGACAGGGAGGCCTGGCATGCTGTAATTCATGGGGTCGCAAAGTCGGACACAACTGAGTGACTGAACTGAACTGAATACCAAAATACTCAAATTCATGTCCATCCTTGAAGCTTGTGAACCTCAAATTTGTGTACAGTCTTGAAATAATCCTAGAGAGTATAAAATAAAGAGGATGCACATACCAAAATTATTTTTGCTGAAATCATACATGAATGCTTGTGTGGTCCAGGACTTAGGTTATATTAATACCAGTTGTACACTGTGCTTAGAGAAGCTAACATACTAAAAGTGTGCATTTTTAAATGCTTAACTTTTTGCTATATTAATCCCCTTTTGATATATTTCAATTTTTTATTAATATCATTTTATTTTAAAAGTTTTCAAATTGTTTCAAGCAAACTTGAAATAATTTTACAATGCATGCATGCTAAGTTGCTTCAGTCATGTCTGACTCTTTGTGACCCTGTCGACCGTAGCCCACCAGTCTTCTCTGTCCATGGGATTCTCCAGGCAAGAATAGTGGAGTGGGTTGCCATTTCCTTCCTCTAGGGGATCTTCCCCACCCAGGGATCAAACCCAAGTCTCTTATGTCTCCTGAATTGGCAGGTGTATTCTTGACCTCCTGGGAAGCCCAATTTTGGGCTGCAGCATGAGGCATGTGGGATCTTAGTTCCCTTACCAGAGATCAAAACCACACCCCCTGCATTGTAAGCATGGAGTCTTAACCACTGGACCACCAGGAAAATTCCAACTTTACAGTAAACACCTCTTATGTCCATCAACTAGACTTTATCATTGACATTTAATGATAGCCTCCTTAAGATACAATTCACATACCATACACTTCACCTATTGAAAGTTACATAATTTGACTTTAAATGAAGACTTGTTCTTTTAAAATTTTTATCTGAAAGTCATTTCAAGTTTATAGAAAATGTTTGTTGCTCCGTTGTGTCCAACTCTTTGTGACCCCGTGGGCTGTAACCCGCCAGGCTCTTTTGTCCATTGAGTTCTCCAGGCAAAAATACTAGAGTGGGTTGCCGTTCCCTTCTCCGGGGGGTCTTCCCAACCCAAGGATCAAACCCAGGTCTCCCACATTGCAGGCAGATTCTTTACTATTTGAGCCACCAGGGAAGCCCAGGTAGAAACTATCTTAAAGGTTTTATCTGGAAGTCATTTCAAGTTTAATAGGAAAGGTGTAGGGAAAGTACTAAGAAAAACCAAAGATCCTCTACCCAAATTTACATAATCTTGATATAATTTAATATTGTTAATATACTGTTAACACTTAAATGCTTTAACATTTGCTTGTTCACCCCCTCCCCTGCACAGCGTTTTCCTGCCATTTGAGAGTAAGTTGTATGCCTCATTGTTCCAGTAGTTACTGTATATTGATTAAGAAGTAATCGATATACTTACATAATCACAATACAGGTATCAATGTAAATAAATTTAATATTGATGCATTACCAGATATCAGTTTATATGTCATGACTCTTTCATCTTCTTCAATCTGGAAGAGTTCTTCAGCCTTTCATGACAATGACCTATTTGAAGGATACAAGTCCTTCTTTTGAATAGTATGTGCCTCATTTGGGCTTTGTCAAGTATTTCTTCATGACCATGTCCAGGTGATCATCCTCTCAGGAGTCCTGCTAAGTGAAGCTGAGGCCCTTTCAAGGTACCACATTCTGAGGCACATCATGTCCACTCCTCCCTTTTGGCCGTGATACTTTTGATCACCTGGTCAGTTCAATTCAATTCAGTTGTTGAGTCATGTCCAATTCTTTGTGACCCCATGAACTGCAGCATGCCATGTCTCCCTGTCCATCACCAACTCCTGGAGCTGGCTCAAACTCATGTCCACTGAGTTGGTGATGTGATCCCACCATCTCATCCTCTGTTGTGTCCTTCTCCTCCCGCTTTCAATCTTTCCCAGCATCAGTGTCTTTTCCAATGAGTCAGTTCTTCACATCAGGTGGCCAAAGTATTGGAGTTTCAGCTTCAGCTTCAGTCCTTCCAATGACTATTCAGGACTGATTTCCTTTAGGATGGACTGGTTGGATCTCCTTGCTGTCCAAGGGACTCTCAAGAGTCTTCTCCAACACCACAGTTCAAAAGCATCTGTTCTTCGGAGCTCAATTTTCTTAATGGTCCAACTCTCACATCCATACATGATCACTGGAAAAACCATAGCTTTGACTAGATGGACCTTTGTTGGCACAGTAGTATCTCAGCTTTTTAATATGCTGTCTAGATTTGTCATAGCTTTTCTTCCAAGGAGGAAGCATCTTTTAATTTCATGGCTGCAGTCACCATCTACAGTGATTTTAGAGCCCCAAAAAACAAATCTGTCACTGTTTCCATTGCTTCCCCATCTATGTGACATGAAGTGATGGGGCCAGATGCCATGATCTTAGTTTTCTGAATGTTGAGCTTTAAGCAAACTTTCACTCTCCTCTTTCACTTTCATTAAGAGCCTTTTTAGTTCTTCACTTTCTGCCATAAGGGTGGTGTCATCTGCATATCTGAGGTTGTTGATATTTCTCCCAAAAATCTTTATTCCATTGTGTGCATCATCCAGCCTGGCATTTCACATGATATACTCTGCATATAAGTTAAATAAGCAGGGTGACAATATACAGCCTTGATGTACTCCTTTCCCAATTTGGAACCAGTCTATTGTTCCATATCCAGTTCTAACTGTTGCTTCTTGACCTGCATATACATTTCTCAGGAGGCAGGTCAAGTGGTCTGGTATTTCCATCTTTTTAAGAATTTTCCACTGTTTGCTGTGATCCACACAATCAAAGGTTTTGGCATAGTCAATAAAGTAGAAGTAGATGTTTTTCTGGAACTCTCTTGCTTTTTCGATGATCCAACGGATGTTAGCAGTTTGATCTCTGCTTCCTCTGCCTTTTCTAAATCCAGCTTGAACATCTGGAATTTCACAGTTCACGTACTGTTGAAGCCTGGCTTGGAGAATTTTGAACATTACTTTACTAGCGTGTGAGATGAGTGCAATTGTGCGGTACTTTAACATTCTTTGTCATTGCCTTTTTTGGGATTGGAATGAAACTGACCTTTTCCAGTCCCGTGGCCACTGCTGAGTTTTCCAGATTCGCTGGCATATTGAGTGTAGCACTTTCACAGCATCATCTTTTAGGATTTAAAATAGCTCAGCTGGAATTCCATCACCTCCACTAGCTTTGTTCATTGTGATGCTTCTTCCTAAGGCCCACTTGACTTTGCATTCGAGGATGTCTGGCTGTAGGTGAGTGATCACACCATCGTGGTTATCTGGGTCATGAAGATCTTTTTTGTATAGTTCTTCTGTGTATTCTTGCCACCTCTTCTTAATATCTTCTGCTTCTGTTAGGTCCATACCATTTCTGTCCTTTGTTGTGCCCATCTTTGCATGAAATGTTCCCTTGGTATCTCTAATTTTCTCGACGAGATCTCTAGTCTTTCCCATTCTATTGTTTTCCTCTATTTCTTTGCATTGATCACTGAGGAAGGCTTTCTTCCTTTTCAAGACCATCCCCCAAAAAAAGAAATGCAAAAAAGCAAAATGGTTGTCTGAGGAGGCCTTACAAATAGCTGAGTAAAGAAGCAAAGTGAAAGGCAAAGGAGAAAAGGAAAGATATACCTATTTGAATGTAGAGTTCCAAAGAATAGCAAGGAGAGATAAGAAAGCCTTCCTCAGTGACCACCTGGTCAAGGCAAATTCTAATTTCTCTACCATATTTTTACTATATTTTCCTTGCATGTTTTTATTGTAGTATAATTGCTTTACAATGTTGTGTTAGTTTCCACTGTATAACATTAATCAGTTGCATGTGATTCTTACAGCTGCATCACATTTGTGATTGTATGGATCACAGTTGTATGGATCAGTTGTATATGTACATATATCCCCTCCCTCTTGAGTCTCCCTCCCTCCCATCCCACCCCTCTAGAATTCCATGCATATTTAATAAGCAATGTGTGAAAGGATACTTTGACCATGCAAAATAATGCTTCTCATCCAAAGTTTCCTCCTAAACTTAGCATCTATTGACATTTCTTGCCTAAACTCACCTTTCCCAAAATTGTGAAATGGTAATTTTACAACCATGGCACCCTTTCCTTGTTTACTAGTTGGTGCTCATTGCTTCACTCATGTATCTACTTATCCATTTATTTATTATCAGCTCTCACTCCTGGATGTTAATTTTTTCCGTGACTTACAATTCATTATGGTCCACGTTTGGTCTGCAGGATTCCCTTTAAGTTATTTCCTGTATCCTTGCAAAAACCTCCTCTCAGGTTTTCTGAGCATCTTCTTTCTTTCTGGCATAATAAGACTCAGAAGATTGAGATCTGATCATCTGAAGCATGCAATGCCATAAATAGAATGTAAAACATAATCATTGTGTTCATTTGTGGAAACATCACCTAGGGATTAAAATTATTAAAGAGATGCCTACACTTAGCCACCCCAAGGCAGAATTCATCTATGAAATCTATTGTTGATACATCAAACCTACAGTGACTGACAGAAAAATCAGGCATGCATTATAGAAAAATGAAGTATTTTAATAAATCATTGTTTTGTAAATGTTAAGAGTTTTTGCTTAGTGGCCCAGTTTTAATGGCGTGTTGCTTATTTTTAAGCAATTTTAATGGAAGTAAATAAACATAGTTTTGAATATAGTCTCTCTGGAAAGGTGCTTAATTAGTGGGTCTCAACACAGAAGTGTTCATTTTGTTTACTATTCTTTTAGCCTTACTAGGGTACTTTAAGCGAGATATTTGAGATTCTCCAGATCTTTTGCTCTATATACTTCTTTTACATTTCTATAATTCAACATATTAATATTTCACATAAATTGTCAAATTCTTCCAACCATGTCTTTTTATTTCATGCTCATGGTTCTCCTCTCCTTACATGTTTTCCTGCCAACTTTGACTACAAGAGAAAGAAATCAAGTTACAGAGATCCTTGTCAGAGGTCTTACTGAATGAAAATGTCCCTTGTGCCAAGTTATTTGAATGTTGTTTAGAATCAGTTCTTCAGAGAGAAGTATTTTCTTTGTGTGTGTTATTCTTTTTACTCCGTTCATAGCACCTCGAGTAATTTTCTAACTGCATCAAAGTGAACACGTGCAATAGTGCTCAATTAAAAAGCAGTTAAGTGGAATTTAAAAAAATGAATTCAGCAGGTATTTATAAAGTGCTTGCTGTGCTCTTGGCACCATGTTAATTTAAAGGCATCAAAAAAGTTCTGTAATATGCATTCCTGTGAAAAGCTTAAGCCTTTGGGGAAATAAGACTATCAGAAGAAATATTTAATAATAGGACCACAGAGCACCACTGAATTGGATGTTAAGTTAGGGCTACCACTATGATAACGCTGTGCTTGAAAATCAGTCTGCACTGTTTTTGTATTGGTGTGTGACAAAACATCCTGAAATTAAGCTATTTAAAATAACAAACAATTATTATTTTGCACAGTTTAGGAGGGTATGAAAGTCAGCAGTGGCTTAACTGGGTGCTTCTGGCTCAGAGTCTGTCCCGAAGTTGTCGTCAAGTTGGATCAGGGTCGCATTCATCTCAGGATTTCACTGGGGTTAAAGAATTTGCTTCCAAGCTGATTCTTGTGAAGGTGGGCAGGTCTCAGGATTGATTCTTTCAAACTGTGGTGCTAAAGAAGACTCTTGAGAGTCCCTTGGACTGCAAGGAGGTCAAACCGGCCAATCCTAAAGGAGATCATTTCTTAATATTCATTGGAAGGACTGATGCTGAAGTTGAAGCTCCAGTACTTTGGCCACTTGAGCTGGCCCATTGGAAAAGACTCTGATGCTGGGAAAGATTGAAGGAAGGAGGAGAAGGGGACTACAGAGGATGAGATGGTTGGATGGCATCACTGACTCAATGGACATGAGTTTGAGTAAGCTCCAGAAGATAGTGAGGGCTTCCCAGGTATTTGGTTCAGTCCCTGGGTCAGGAAGAGCTCCTGGAGGAAGAAATGGCAAGCCACTCCAATATTCTTGCCTGAAGAATCCCATGGAAAGAGGATTCTGGCCACAGTCCATGGGGTTGCAAAAGGTTGGACATGACTGGGGCAACTGAGCATGCACTGGAAGATAGTGAAGGACAGGGAAGCCTGGAGTGCTGCAGTTCATGCAGTTGCAAACAGTTGGACATGACTGGGCAATTGAACAGCAACAACTAGGCCTCAGTTATTCCATGACTGTGGGCTGGAGGCTTCAGTTTCTCACAAATAAACCTCTCCCAAAGGATGCTCACAACACAGCAGCCTGCTTCCCCTAGAGTGAGTGATCTAAGAGAGAGAGAGTGAGTGCCCTGGTGGGAGTCAGTCTTTTTTGGGGGGAGGGGGAACCATTGCTTTACAAAGTTGTGTTAATTTCTGCTGTACAACAAAGTGAACCAGCTATATGTAGACATACATCCCCTCTGTCTTGAGCCTCTCTCACACCCTCTCATCCTGCCTCTCTAGGTCACCACAGAGCACCAAGCTGAGCCCCCTGTGCAGTAAAGCAGCTTCCCACTAATTATCTATTTAACACATAGTAAAGAAGAAACTTGCTAAAAGAGTAGATCTTTAGCATTCTTTCCACACACACACACACAGTAACTCTGGGAGGTGAGGTGGTAGATTTGTAAACTGACCTGATTGTGATAATCATTTTACAGTGTATACACATATCAATCATTGTATCATACACTTCATATATAATTTATTTGCCAATTATACCTCAATAAAGTTGGAGGAAAACACCTTGGCTTTGTCTATTCTTGAACTTTATAAATAGGTACTTTGTTGTGTCTGATTTATTTCACTCTGCATCATATTTCTGAGATCCATCCATGCCAGGGCACCTGGTTGTAGCTCATTCTACTTTCCTTGCAGTGCAGAATTTCAGTGTCACCCTTTCTTTCAAAAAATTATTTGCTTGGCCATGCTGAGTCTTAGTTGCAGCACATGGGATCTTCCATCTGCATTGCAGCATGTGGATTATTTACTTGCATTGTGCAGGGTCAAGTTCCCTGACCAAGGATCGAACTGGCGCTCCCTGCATTGGGAGCTTGGAGTCATGGCCACTGGACCACCAGGGAAGTCCCAGTGTTACCGTTTCTACTGTTATAGACCTTTGGGTGGTGTATAGTTTGATATTATTATAAATAATGCTACAAGGAATATTCTTGTACATGTCTTTTGGTAAACATAGTATATGTGTGGATTTCTGTTGATTATAGCTAATGTTTTAAAAACACTATCATAATCATATTCTAAGACATACATACAGAATCTAGAAAAATGGTACTGAAGAATTTATTTACAGGGCAGCAATGGAGAAACGGACTTAGAGAATAGACTTATGGACATGGGGATGGGGAGGAGAGGGTGAGATGTGTGGAAAGAGTAACCTGAAAACTTACATTACCATATGTAAGATAGATAGCCAACGGGAATTTGCTGTATGGCTCAGGAAACTCAAATGGGCTCTGTATCAACCTAGAGGGGTGAGATGGGCCAGGAGATGGGAGGAAGGTTCAAAAGGGAGGGGATATATGTATACCTATGGCTGATTCATGTTGAAGTTTGATAGAAAACAGCAAAATTTTGTAAAGCAATTATCCTTCAATAAAAGAAATAAATTGAAAGCAAAAACACCATCATAGCTTCTGTGGTAGAATAAAGAGGAGGGAAGGACAAAAAGAAGATGTGGAGAGTAGAGAATCTAGTGTAGTGGCCCAGGTACTGAAGTGGTGGTGGCTTGGACTGTGGTATTAACAGTGCAGATGGCAGACTGATGGCTCCTAGAGCTTTTGAAGTGTTAGTCATTCAGTCATATCTGACTCTTTCTGACCCCGTGGACTAGCCTGCCAGGCTCCTTTGTCTTGGCAAGGATACTGAAGTGGGTAGCCATTCCCTTCTCCAGGGGATCTTCCCAACCCAGGGATCGAACCTGGGTCTCCCACATTGCAGGCAGATTCTTTACCATCTGACCCACACAGGGAAGAAGGATTGCCATGACTTAGTTACTGACTGGATATAGAGGATGTGAAACAAAGTGCAAATGTCAGCAGTACCTCCAAGATTTCTGACTTGTTGAATGTGGAAATTGGGTGTTTAATTCATCATGAAACCATTCTCCTTTTACTAACTTGACACTCATTTGTGAAAATGTATGAGTTCTCATTGCTTGAGTTCATAACTTTAAATTTTTTTTTAAAGTAGGATTTTAGAAAGTCAATTAAAACAAGATAGAATTATTTGCATACATTTTTTACAAGAACCTGACTATTGTAATCTACAGCTTACAAAATTGATACTTAGATTCCCCCTAAAGTGGTTTTCAATGTACTCATCAGCAATATTCCAATTTAAAAAGTGTTCACGTTTAAAAATATGTAGATGAGTAAGGAATAGATTTCTATTCCTGAGGGAATTCAAACATTTTTTTTCACTTTTGTCATGACTTGATAAAGATTGAATTATACCACTTGATGGATAAATATTGTGTAAAATGAATTGTTCTCAATTCAATTTCTTATAGACCAATGCCTTCATCCCCTAAATTGATCTTGCAATAGCTACCTTATTGGCAGTCTTAGCAACTGGTGTTGAGGTTTAAGGAGCAGAAACCCAACCATTAATTTATCCCTGAGCACAGGTTTGGATATAGGTTGAGAAGTTTAAGTGGAAATGGTATGGGAACTTTTACTTCTGCAGTTGTTGAAACAAGAATTTTGTTTTCAGAGCATCAAACTACACCTGATACCTCACAGAAATTCAAGTAAATAAGAAATGATATGTGTTGCAAAGATTAAGTCCCATTCAACAGTAGTTCATTTTTATCTCTCCTTTCTCTTTTTAAATTAGAGTAGGTTGTATACAGGGCTTCCCTGGTGGCTCAGTGATAAGAACCTGCCTGTCAATGAAGCATGCACAGGTTTGACCTTTGGTCAGGAAGATCCCCAGAGTAGGAAATGGCAACCCACTCCAGTATTCTTGGCTGGAAAAGTCCCAGGCAAGACAGAAGAGTCTGACAGGCTACAGCCCATGGGGCCACAAAAGAGCTGGACATGACTTAGCGACTGAACAACAACATATTGTATACAGAAACAGGAAATGACTAAATTCACAGACAGCTGTAACCTTTCTTTTAGGTCTCAATCATTCAATTCCTTTAGTATAATATTACCATTGAAAAGAATTCTAATATCTTTAAGTCCTGCAGCTGGTTGTGGTTTAATTTCATGGCACATGTTTTTATTCTATTCATTCGTAGTCTGCCTTATCTGTGACACATCACTTCTGGTGCTCATTTCATCCCTGAGATGATTCTGTATTTTCCTATATTTCTTTTCTCTGACGTGACTCACAGGGCAGAGGACTGGGTGCCAAGGGACACATGAGTTGTGGCAAACATGACCTTTGCCCTCATGTTCTCCAGCTTTAAATATCCTTTTTATTAAAAGTCAGAATGGTTTTTTGAGAACATTTGTTGTCTCCATTTTTAAAATGCTTGATCCAACGTGCAAGATGCAGCTGTCATGGGTGTAATCAGAGTTTATTCCACTGCAGGGTGGTGTGGTAGAAAGAGTGTTAGCACACAACTCAGAAAACCTAAGCGGCAATTCCAGGTCTGCAGCTTTCTAACCATCCTCTTTTAATAGGTCTAAAGATGCTTTGAGCCTTGTTTTTTCTCATCTATAACATCAGGATAGTAATATCTGCTCCAGTGACCTGATGGACTTTTTTTGGGAAGATCAAGTGATACCCTGGAAAATGTCTGAAAAATTGAAACGTGCTATAGGAACATCCCATGAAATTGACATTTTATGATGATCAGTTGTATTTGCTAAGGTGTTGCTGTGACTGCTTGGAATAGAAACCCATGTTGACAGTGCCTTGATAAAGATTGAATTCTATGTCTCTCTCACAGAACAGTACAAACTGCACAGTAATTGGGCCACCGGTGTCCTTTTTTCTTGTTGCTCTGCCATCTGTAGGCTTTTGTCCTCATCTACAAGGTCCAAGGCCCACAAAATTTCAATATAAGTAATAAGGACAGAATACTACTATTAGAGCACAAAGAGCACTAATGTATTGTTAAAATGTAAAGAACCACTGTCTTAACAGGTTCTCCTATCCCAAAGTGCCAAAAAGGATCAAAGTTCTTTAAGATGTACAGTTAGGTGGAAAGCCTAGGCTCTTGTTAAGGGTAAGACTGAGTTAAACAGACCTAAAAGACATAAACCATTATCTTGGGCAGTGGTTCTCAACCCTGGTGTGATGCATTAAAATCACTTGAGGAGTTTTCAAACTCCTGATTACCAGCCTCACTACAGATTTATTAAAATCACAGTCTGGGGAAAAGCAGCATTGGTTTTTCAGCTCCTAGGTGTTTCTAATGTAGAGCTAACATTGCAAACCACTTTTCTTAGGAGAATTTAGCAATTAAGACAAGGAGTACTGGACGCAATGGCCAAATAGATTTAGATCTAAAATTGAGCGGTAGGGTGACTTCCCTGGTGATCCAGTGTTTAAGACTCCGAGCTTCTACTGCACGGGGCATGGGTTTGACCCCTAGTCAGGGAATTAAGATCTCATATGCTGCCTGGTATAGCCAAGTAAATAAAATGGGGGGATAGAATGGTAGATGATCAAGAATTCATTATATCATTAAAAGTTTATAGTTCAGATTACAGTAAGGGGATATCATATCATTAGAGAGCTAATTTTTAGCTTAAAGAAGATAGGTGTGTGCTTCCTTATGATCTGGTTTCTTGGAATTTCTGAATGAAATTTCCAAATGTCTTTTCTTTACCTTTTTTTGTTGTAATATTTGTCAGTATGACCCACTCTATTTGTTGAGGCATTGAGAAAGTATATTTTCCTAATTTATTTTGTTGTATGAAGTACTCTTATTTGTGAAAAGAAAGAAAGAGATAGGTGAGAAGGTTTGGTCTAATTCATTGCTGATCAGGCATAATTACTTGAATTCTAAATACTCTCAGCTATTTCAAAATATTTTTAAGTTAGGTACACAATGTATATAAAATGAGACCAACATGGTAAGAAATTGTTGCTATTTTGCTTTGACAAATGTTGGTTTGCTTCATTCATTCAATCCTTTACTTCTTTGACTTACTTATCCTGTGTCCTTTATCTCATTTTATGGGGAAATGGCAACCCACTCCAGTATTCTTGCCTGGAAAACTCCATGGACAGAGGAGCCTGATGGGCTACAGTCCATGAAGTCACAGAGTCAAACATGACTAAGCCTGAACTTTCCTGCTTATAGTGCTGTGTCAAGCATTCTAAGAATCACTAGGAAGACAAAGAGTAAGACTCTCCTGCCCTTAAGAAGCTGATGGAAGAGAAAGAAATATAGAAAATTATTAAACAATGGAGAAGAACAGTCACTGAGATATAGGAAGGGAATTAAAGGTGAGATACATAATCTATGAAGGCTTCATGGAGGAAATGCCAGTTTTTGTCTAAAAGGATAACTAAAGATTAATTTTGAAACTACAAGGGGGAAGGCCATTTCAGGGAGAGAGGGAGCATCACCTTCTGAATCATCCTGGTTTAGATTCAGGAGAAAAGAAATTGCTGAGCACTAGGTATATGCACAGACAGAGAAGTAATTTATGAGTCTCCATCAGTTCTGGAATCACATATGAATTTATAATACCATAGGAAAAATGGAGTTAGAGAGTCACTTCAGAGGTTATACGACCTGAGATGCATATTTTATTACTTTTCCTTTTTATGCCTTATATATCGAAGAGAGCTTTCTAGGCAGTTCCAGGTACATATTGCTAATAACAGTAAACATTTATTGAATGCTTACTATATACAGGGTCTGTTCTGAGAACTTTATAAGCATTAACCAGTTTCATTCTCACACCAGCCTATGACATGCTCTTATACTACATGAGACACTAAGACAGCAATATGGCTTGTTCATGGTCATCTGTTAAGTAGAAAATCCAGAACCAAGGCCGAATTTTACTGCTGACTCTCACTGACAGTCTTTATTAAAGTTTCAGTAGAAGAATAGAACACGAATCTAAAAGCATGGAAACATTGAGTTTTAAGATCCCCCTGTGTGATCATTTTGCCATTCATCTTTCCTGACGATGATAAATGCATGGATAAATCTTGATTGGGAAGGAAGTCTTACACTGGAGGAAAAAATGAAAGAGGAAGTCCATTCAAACTAAATTTAGGTAGCATCTGAAAGATGAAATGCGCTGTCTCTTAATACAATGCTCTTCAAACCAGCTGTCACGGCAAACCTCCGAAAGCAGTGTGTTGGGAGGGGCAGAGGGGACACGTAAAGCCTGTGGTCACTCCAAATCCTTTACCAAATAAGAACTGGATTTTGAGAGCTACAGCATATCAGATACTTGTCAAAATACCAGCCCAGGAGAGAGCTTGCCAAGAAGGCACTTGACAGACTGCATGCTTAGGGGAGCACAGGAACAAGACATTGTCACACACCAGCATGCAGACAATTACAACAGAGACGGAAACAAAGTGTTTCACTTGAAGAAATCTTATCCAAGAAAAAAAACCAGCCTGTGTGTACACACTATGTAGCTCCCAAAGGAAATCATGCCATCAAGTATCAGACACACTCGCCAATAAAAATGAATTTCAAAGGGAAAAGATGTACTAAGTCTGTCTTGTTACAAGTTATTATGCACAGCCTTTAGCCTAAATTCTCTTTTTCATTGCAACAGTTTCACACTGGTTTTCATCTATTTTGAAAGACTTCTGTTTAGGAAAGAAAAAGTATATGGCAATGAAGATTCACAACCCCTCAGCTGCAATTTTGAAATCTAAAATTTTCCGCAAAAATGAAGGTTTTTCATTGTTTGGCACCAAAATGCATTTGGGTGTAAAACCTGAGCTGAGCTGATGTGAGGTTGTGTGTGTGTTTATTTATCCCACTTAGTGTGAATATTCATGCATTTTGTTGCAAAAATGAGTTTCATTCTGCAGGACTTTTTACACACCACTGTGAGTGTTACATAATAAATAGCGAACATACTGAAATGTTTGCACCTTGTTTTATGTCCCTGAGTATGATCAAGTGTCTCTTAGTTTACAGCCTATGGGAACTTGAATAGAATTTTTATCCTACAGTTTTGTGGAAACTGTATAAATCTTAATTATGTTGAATTGGTTCACAGTGATTTTCAAGTCTATTATATCCTTCTGCATGCATGCATGCTAAGTCACTTCAGTCATGCCTGACTCTGCACAACCCCATGGACAGAGGAGCCTGGGGGGCTACAGTCCATGGGGATTCTACAGGCAAGAATAATGGAGTGGGTTGCCATGCCCTCCTCCAGGGGATCTTTCCAACCCAGGACTATATCCTTTTATTTCTCTGTTCAGTTCAGTTCAGTCGCTCAGTCATGTCTGACTCTTTGCAACCCCATTGACCGCAGCACACCAGGCCTCCCTGTCCATCACCAACTGCTGGAGTTCACCCAAACCCATGTTCATTGAATCAGTGATGCCATCCAACCATCTTATCCTCTGTCATCCCCTTCTCCTCCTGCCCTCAATCTTTCCCAGCATCCGGGTCTTTTCAAATGAGTCAGCTCTTTGCATCAGGTGGCCAAAGTATTAGAGTTTCAGCTTCAACATCAGTCCTTCCAATGAACACCCAGGACGGAACTGGTTGGATCTCCTTGCAGTCCAAAGGACTCTTCATTTTATTAATTTTTGAGAGTATGATATTGAAACTTCAACTAAAAATCTTAATTTATCTACTTAGAAAAATAATTGCAATACATAGTGAAACTATATGCAACCTTGTTCTCTATTTTCCAAGTCTCCTGTAAATGTGTTATCATACTTTCACAATTTAAAAAAACAAAAATTAAAAACAACACAAAGCAAAACAAACAGTGTATGTACCACACTGGGGCTTCCCAGGTGGTGCTAGTGATAAAGAACCCACCTGCCAATGCAGGAGACATAAGAGACACAGGTTCAATCCCTGGGTCAGAAAGATACCTAGGAGAAGAAAATGGCAACTCACTCCAGTATTCTTTCTTGGAAAACTCCATGGCCAGAGGAACCTGAAATCTACCTGAAAAAAATCTACCTGAAAAAACCTAATTTATATTATTTTCATATTATTCATACTCATAGTTGTTTTGGGAAGAATAGGTATCAAGAATTAAAACGAAAATTGTCAAATCACTGCGCACTTAGTTTGATCATGTTATTTCTTTCTTTCTTTATTTTTGGCAGTGCTGGGTCTTCTTTGCTGTGGTCAGGCCCTCGTGGTGGTGGCTCTTCTGGTTGTGGAGCATGGGCTCTAGGGCGTGTGGACTTCAGTCACTGTGGCTCCAGAGCACAGGCTCACTGGTTGCAGCACACAGGTGTAGTTGCTCCGCAGCACGTGGGATCCTCCTGGATCAGGAACCGAACCTACGTCTCCTGCATTGGCAGGTGGATTCTTTACCACTGAGCCACCAGGGAAGCCTGCACATTTAGTTTTAGATTTTTGGCCAATGTATATATCCAGGCATATCTCAGAGATATTGTGAGTTTGGTTCCAGACCATGGTGATAAAGAGAATACCGCAATAAAGTGAGTCATACAAATTTTTTGGTTTCCCAGTGCATATAAAAGTTATGTTTCCCCAATAACATTATGTCTAAAGAAATGTACATCCCTTAATTAAAAACTACTTTATTGCTCAAAGTTGCTAACTATCATCTGTGCCTTCAGCGAGTCAATATCAAAGATCACTGGTCACAGATTGCCATAATAAATACAATCATGATAGTGAAAAAGTCTGAAATATTGCAAGAATTACCAAAACATGACCGAGAGATAGGAAATGAGCAATTGCTGTTGGAAAAATGACACCCATAGACTTGCTCCATACGGGATTGCCACAAACCTTCAGTGTGTAAAAATGCAGTATTTGGAAAGTGCCGTAAAGTAAGATATGCCTGTAAGGGAAAGGACAACCTGTATGACCTGCTAACTCCCACATGGCACAAGAGGAAAAAGGACTTGCCCCAACAGAGTGCTAAGAGGCTGGACCAGACTTTAGCCTGGCTTCCATCTGTACCAGTCACGTTCCTCGCTGTGACCCCAGCTCCCCTGCAGAGTGCTTGCTCAAGAAGACACAGTGCTGCCAAACCACAAAGTGTGGGTCCCAGTCCCCCTTGCCAAACCATTTTCAGTGATTCTGTACTTACTTCCCTCCTGTAATTTCCCATTTCCTCCTACCCCCTGCAGTCCCTTTGTTCTTCTTCACTTCCCTGTAGTCTCTTTTTTTGTTTTCTCTCTGTGCTCCCTTTAAACACCTCAGTTACCTTCACCTCAGTTAGAGCTGAGTTTGTCCCATGCCAGAGTCACTCTTGGGCTTCCCTCGTAGCTCAGTCGGTAAAGAATCTGCCTGCTGTGCAGGAGACCGGGGTTCGATTCCTGGGTCAGGAAGATCCCCTTGAGAAGGAAATGGCAACCCACTCCAGTATTCTTGCCTGAAGAATCCCATCAACAGAGGAGCCTGGCAGGCTGCAGTCCATGGGGTCACAAGAGTCGGACATGACTTAGCAACTAAACCACCACCACCACCAGAGTCATTCTCCACTCCTGCAGGACGCTGAAAGAATCTGACTTGCTACCTCTCACAAGCACCCAGTACTGTTTTTCTTTGACACTAGTTTCTGGTCCAGTGTATAAAGAGTTTGGAAGTTGTCACTCTACCATAACAAGTGAAAGACTGAGCACACTGAAGATTGACCCATTGCCCCACGAACTGGAGAAACAGGTAGCTACAGAGAGTCACTGAAGCAGAAACACCCACAGGAACCTGTGCTGCAGTAGGAAGATCTGAGCTGTAATTGAAGAATTGCTGAAGGCTACATGCGGACAAGTGTGAAGTTAAAAACTGCGGCCCTAGGAAGTCCCCATACTTCTTTGAATTTTATCTCCAACAGCTCTACCATATTCTCCCAGTGAAGATTGGAGAAAAATCTCATCCTGCTTCAGCTGGAGGGGAAAAGTAGTTATTTTGAAATATGCATTCTTTTCTTCTTTCTAAGTCCTGTCCTCAGGAGAAATAATTTTTTTTTTTTTTTTAGCTTAACCTACTGGTGGGAATGCCAAGGTACAGGATCTTTAGAAGATAGTTTGGTGGTTTCTTATAAAACTAAATGTTCTCTTACCAATGATCCAGCAACTGTGCTCCTTGGTATTTACCCCCAAAAATAAAAAAATGTATTTCCACATGGAAATTTGCACATGGATGTTTAGAGCAGCTCTATTCATAATTGCCCAAACTTGAAAGCAATTTTTATTTATTCCTTCTCTAACACTCTTCCTTTCTCTTGTAGACCTGACTTCTCTGACATATATCCTTTGCTTTTCCTCTGAGGAACTTCTTTTAATATTCCTTGCAGGGCAGATCTTGTGGCAGCAATTCAGCTTGCATTTTTCTGAGCTAGTCGTATGATCATTCCTTTGTTTTCTAATGAATATCCATCACCATACGTAGTTACAGAATTTTTATTCATGGGAGCTTTCAAAGATTTACTCTCTAAGAAACTTTGTTACTCTCAACACTTAGGAAATTCCAAGTGTTTGGTGAACTGTGAGCCAAGAACTGGGAATGAAGGCCAAATACTTCTGGGAAATCTATTTTGGTATCTGAATGACCAAGTATGCATTTCTTCACCCTATCACACTATCACATAGTTATTAAACTAGAGCTCTGTTGATATGGTGATAAAACATGGAGGAGGAAGATGTATTTATTATCTTATAATTAAACCTCAGTCTTTTAGTAGGACTGAGTTCCTGGCAGTGAACTTCATAAGTGTTTCTTAGCCTTTTTATTTCTCCCTTTAGGTGAAACAGGAAGACAGGAGTCTTAGGTAGATAAGGCATTGCTAAAGTAGTTTCTCTTCAATAGCAAGGCTTTGCTACAGAGCATGCTCTGATTTTATTAAAAATGTAATAAGTTCAGTTGTATCATTTTTTAGATTCCACATACAAGTGATATTGTATGATATTTGTCTTTCTCTGTCCAGCGTACTTCACTTAGTATGATAACCTCTAGATCTATCCATGTTCCTGAAAATGGCATTGTTTCATTGTTTTTTATGGCTGAGTATCATTCCATTATATATCTGTGCTGCTGCTAAGTCGCTTCAGTCATGTCCGACCCTGTACAACCGCATAGATGGCAGCCCACCAGGCTCCTCTGTCCACGGAATTCTCCAGGCAAGAATACTGGAGTGGGTTGCCATTTCCTTCCCAAATTATGTAGGGCTGCTGCTGCTGCTGCTGCTGCTAAGTCACTTCAGTCGTGTCCGACCCTGTGCGACCCCATAGACAGCAGCCCACCAGGCTCCCCCATCCCTGGGATTCTCCAGGCAAGAACACTGGAGTGGGTTGCCATTTCCTTTTCCAATGCATGAAAGTGAAAAGTGAAAGTGAAGTTGCTCAGTCATGTCCGACTCTTCACAACCCCATGGACTGCAGCCCACCAGGCTCCTCCGTCCATGGGATTTTCCAGGCAAGAGTACTGGAGTGGGGTGCCATTGCCTTCTCCATTATATACCTATATCACATGTTAAATATTCTGAATAGAACCATATTCATTTTTCTTTTGACTTGTCTAGAAGATGCCAACACATTCACATACAAAAAAAAAAAATGAAATGTTGTTTATCATTTAAATGCTGAAGAAACTCAAATAGATGGTTGGAAATTTCTAGTGACATAGAAGAGGCAGTCTTAAAGTGAGCCATGGTGAGTGCTAACTGCTGCTTGGAAAGACTAGTCACAAGAAAATTGCTTGGTGTCAAGATGTTAGAATGATCAGGGATGCAGTGATAAAAAAGATAAAGTAAAATCATCTGTCTTAAATGATGTATGAATAAAGCTTGTTTATCATTAGAAAGTCGTACAATGTTAAAATGGATAGAATTTGTTTCAAACTGAAGGAAAAAATCCTATTGGATTTTTTCTTGTATTATATAAATCAGAAGTCAGCAAACTATAGCCTGTAGATATTTTTGTAAATAAAGTTTTATGAAAACACAGCCATGATCATGTGTTTTCATGTTGCCCATAGCTGTTTTTGAGCCTTGAAGGTGAAGTTGAGTAGGTGCAGCAGAAACTAAATGACCTGTAAAGCAACAATTTTTTACTATCCGGTCCTTTCCAGAAAATGTTTGGAGATTCCTGGTTTAAATGATGAACACATACTTTTAAAAGTATAAGACCAAGCACACAATCTCTTCCAAGCCACTTTTTACTAAACATCTTTTCAAAAATTTTAAGATATTATTTTTATCAAAGCAATGATAAAATTTAGCTGTTTTGCATTTTTCTCCCATCAAGAAAAAATGCTATGTATTTAAAATTTTTCTTTTTCTACCCTTTTTATTTGAAAATCCTCTCCTAGACTAGTTAAATAAAATATTGGAATTCAGTGTCATGTCCACAGTTCCTCTTAAATTTCCACTGACAATAAAATGCATTTTGTGTTATGACATTTCTCATAAGAGTTAAGTGTTGGAAGAGCAGATAAAATATCAGAAGACATCTAATAACCAGTTTTATCTAGCAGAGCCCTGAAGTATTCCCCTGAGTTCAAGAGGTGAATGGATATTCTTGATAATGGAACATTTCAGATCGTTTTACTTTTTTTCTTCTTCCTTCTAAAGTAAGTGCTCACTTTATGAGTTTAAATAACCCTATAAGATTATCTTGAAATATTTTATTTTAAAAGCTAGAAGCCTTCACCCAATTATACATTAATTTTATTGTTGTCATTTAATACAATCCCTGGCAATTTAAAATTAAGAATGTTAATACAGCTATATCCTAGGAAATAATTGAGTTGCAATATAGCAGCCTTTTCAAAAAATTAAATTTCCCTTTACATGAGAGTCAGTTGGAACAACCAAATGCTCAAGTGCTCTTGATTAATATTTAAGACTCTCTATGAATACATTTGCATGTATGTGTATTATGAAAACAGTATATGAAATCAGTTCTGATTTGAAATAAATTTAGGGAAGAACACTTATATGCTTCCACTTTAACCTGATAACAAAAAGGTTGCTTTTCAATCAAATGAGAAAGTTAGATTATTAGAATCGTGATAAAATGTAAATCTACTGATTACTTTGCATATCCACCAAATCTAATTTAATTATAATTTCCATGTATTTTAATAAATTGTTTTAAGCACACATCAGATATTTGTTCATTTATTTTAATGCCAGGAATTTTAGGTATTACAGAAATTAGTAGAACATGATTTCTTTTAGGAAGAGATATTGTATATATAAAGCCATTTATTCATTCAACAAATCTTCAGTCTGTACTTGCTGTATGCTTGGCATTGTCTGTGAGCTAGGCCTGAGGGATGAAACAGTACATAGTACAATCTGTCTTTCATAGGATGTAATATACAAAAAGATGAGTGAAAAAGATCCTAAGGAGTAGTAACAAAAAATGCTTAGAAAGCCTAAAGCAGATTTTTAAAAAATGCATTTTGGCCATTTAAGACAGGAGCTAGGGTAGAAAAACCTTATGGAAGATGAGGCTAATGAATTTCACCCAAAAGGATGGTTGAATTCAACTCACAAGCACTGGAAAGACATTCCAGGAAGTGACAGAGTACATTTAAGGAAGCATAGCTGAGAAAGTTAGGATATGTTTAAAGAAGAGCCATCATGACATAATCACTCTGGCAATCTGTGTGCCAGTTTCTAATAAAATTAAACAAATACCTTCCCATCACATGGCAATTTCACATGCACATGTTCACAAAAGGACTCACAAGAATATTCCTATTAGCTTTATGAATGATAGCACAGTTTCTCATCATGAGGAGAATGGATAAACGATTTATGCAATATTTATTCAATAAAAATAAATGAGCTGCTTAACAGGCAGTATAAACATCTGTAATGTTTATGGATACATTGCATAGACATGTTGAGCTAAGTAAGTCAGATACTGAAGAATACACACTGCATAATTTCATTTACATGAAGTTTTAGCGCATACAAAATTAATCTGTGATGATAGAAATCAGAACAGTTGTTGCCTCAAGGTGTGGGGATAAAGTGTTTGGAAAGGGGGCAGGAGAAAAATTTCTAGGATGATGGAATTGTTCTATATCTAAATCCATGGAGCATTTATGCATTTTACTACATGTAAGTTGCATCTCAATGAAGCACTCCTTGTGAAAAAGAAGGACATCAGCAAGTGGTCCATTTGACTAGAGTACCAGAAACTTGACAATGCAGTGATTGTCATAGAATACAAAAAATTGTAATAAAGGGCATGAAAGCAGTGGTTTATTCCTATTGCCTCTTGTTTTAATATGAAGCAAAGTAGGAGGCAAGAGCATCTGCTGAATTGCACTGTAAAAGTTAATTCTGAACGTCCATAGTGTTATTTGCAATATCTTGACTTGTAGAAGAAATATTTTTATGGAGCTTATTTTTAATTGTATAGATTTATATTCTTTGCTAAAGCAGAATGAAATTGATGAAGTCTATGATTTTTGTATTATTTAAATTTAGGGAAACAAAAGTTATTTTAAGTAGAGACAACTTACTCTATGCACATTTTCTTGTTAAAATCCTTATCAAAGAAAAGAAATGGAGGCAAAGAATTAGTGTCTTGAAAAATCTTTGGACTAAAACATTTACACAGTTATTTTTTTGTTGTTTTTTTAAATATAAATTTATTTATTTTAATTGGAGGCTAATTACTTTACCATATTGTATTAGTTTTGCCATACATCAACATGAATCCACCATGGGTGTACATGTGTTCCCCATCCTGAACCCCCTTTCCACCTCCCTCCCCATACGATCCCTCTGGATCATCCCAGTGCACCAGCCCCAAGAATCCTGTATCATGCATCGAACCTGGACTGGCAATTCATTTCACATATGATAATATACATGTTTCAATGCCATTCTCCCAAATCATCCCACCCTCTCCCTCTCCTGCAGAGTCCAAAAGACTGTTGTATACATCTGTGTCTCTTTTGCTGTCTCACATACAGAGTTATCGTTAGCATCTTTCTAAATTCCATATATATGCATTACTATACTGTATTGGTGTTTTTCTTTCTGGCTTACTTCACTCTGTATAATAGGCTCTGGTTTCATCTGCCTCATTAGAACTGATTCAAATGTATTCTTTTTAATGGCTGAGTAATATTCCATTGTGTATATGTACCACAGTTTTCTTATCTGTTTGTCTGTTGATGGACATCTAGGTTGCTTTCTGGCTATTATAAACAGTGCTGCAATGAACATTGGGGTACACGTGTCTCTTTCAAGTCTGGTTTCCTCGGTGTGTATGCCCAGCAGTGGGATTGCTGGGTCATATGGCAGTTCTATTTCCAGTTTTTTAAGGAATCTCCACACTGTTCTCCATAGTGGCTGTACTAGTTTGCATTCCCACCAACAGTGTAAGAGGGTTCCCTTTACACATTTAAATATTAAAAATAAAAAGAATTGAGGGCACCACCAAAAAAAAAAATTTGCTGAAAACAGCCCAAGCTGAGGATTTAAGGAGAGAAAAGTTAGGAAGAGCTGAACATGGAAGGGAATTATGACAATCTGATGAGATAAACTAGCTTATTTCTTATGGGGTTTAATAAGGCATTTGTGCTAATTTAAGCAAGCCCTGTAGACTGATATTCTCAGTTGATTAGATCATGAAGAGATGAGCCCCATCTTTGCAAAGATCTGAAGAAAACAAATTAACAGAGCAATAAATCATGGACTTTTTGACAACATCTTCTTAATGTTCTACCTAGATATAAATCAAGTTTCATTGCAGTGGGCGTCTTTTTCTCATGAATTATGATGTGGAGTTGTGCTTATTTTATTTATTGTGTATCATTTGGCGTCTCATTTTTCAGCTGGTTTCACAAGGGAGGGTGACAGGAATACTATACTGCTGCTTTTTAACTAGATCTCTCCAGAAGTACTTGTTTATACCAGTTTCTATATTAGCATTTTCTCAGTACTAATGGAGAGATTTGTGATGTTGACTCTGTCCCCAGTAAGCTTTCTTTAATGCTAAGGAGTGCCTGAAATGCAAGGTTTGGAGTTAGATCTGCGTGGTCTTCAGTAAGTTATTTTGATTTCAGCATCCTTGTCTGTGAAATAGACATGTCCAGTACCTCCATGAAGGGTTATTTTGAAAACTAGAAATGATGTATGTAAAGTGGCTACCAGACTACCTGGAACATGCAAGGAACACAACAAATATCAACTAAAACTATTAATTAGTGAGATTACTGGAGACCTTGTATAGCTATAAAGCTCAACTACCATATCTACACTTCATAGTCCTTCAATCTGATTTGGCTTTGGTGATTACTAAACAGCTATTTTGCTTCATTTTGTTACTTTAATTTTTTTCTGAAGCACACAAAAGCAATTGGCCTCTTTTTTGGCCAGAGCATTAGCATTTTTTTTCTAGAGCAGGACTCAGCAAATTCTTCTGTAACAGGCCAGACCATAAATATTTGGGGGGATGCAGTTTCTGTTGCATCCACTCAGTTGTGCCATTGTAGCAAGGAGGCAGTATGCAGGGCATGGCTGAGTCCTGATCAGACCTCATTTATTACAAAACCATGGGACTGGCCAGATTTGAGCCACACGTATTTTGCTGCTCTAAAAACTACCAGTATAATAGTACATGACACTTGGTACCTTTTGGACTTACCTCCTAACGATTACCTTTAATGATTTTATTTTACAGATATTGTTGATATTTTGGGTGGTATTTCAAACATAGAATTTTTTTAAAGTTCCATATCTCCCCCCACCCCCAGCTTTACTGAGGTATAACTGACAAATAAAACAGTAAGATTTTTAAAGTGTACAAAGTTATGATCAAACATGGAATTTTTATTGTTTCAGGAATGTTTACCAAAAATCTCCTTTACAAATAATTCACCCAAATAACTCAAAGAAATCATATATAGAAAAAAAAAGTCAACTATAACCTAATAGAGATCAGGTCCTAATATCTCCATCTAAGAAAAAATAGTGTATGAATCACACTTACAGCAAACAGTTGTATATCTGTATAAAATATTGTTTAAAAAATTTTAGGACTGTTGTCTCTTTAAGGAACATTTTATTTTTTTTTAATTTAATTTTATTTTATCTTTAAACTTTACATAATTGTATTAGTTTTGCTTAAAAGAGATTACTTTTTTAGTGGAGTTGGATTTCTAATTGTATTTGGGTTAAGCATGCACACAGCTACCTGGTACCTCTGTCTTTGAACTTGAAAAATTCTAGCAGGCTTTCAATAGGGAATCCGTGTTCACTGTGTGGTATAGCAAGATAGGCGGTCACCAAGTGATCTTGCCATTGATGTGATGAGGGGGAAAGATGACACATATGTACATCAATGGCCTAGGTAGGCCTCTGTAGGTGTTACTACCCTATTCCCTACTAGTGGTTCTATTATCAGTTTATCCCTCACTTACAGATGGTAACAATATTGCTTCTAAAGAAATATCCCTGGGACTTCCCTGGTGGTCCAGTGGAAAGGATTCCACCTGCCAGGGCAAGAGACATGGGGTCGATCTCTAGTCCAGGAAGATCCCACAGGCCATGGAACAACTAAGCCTGTGCACCACAAATACTGAGCCTGTGCTCAAGAGCCTGCAAGCCACAAATATTGAGCCCACATGCTTGCACTACTGAACTCTGAATGCCTAGAGCCTGCTCTAGAGCCTGGGAGCCGCAACTACTGAGTCTGCGAGCTGCAACTCCTGAAGCTCGTGTGCCTAGAGCCTGTGCTCCACAGCAAGAGAAGCCACCGCAATGAGAAGCCTGTGTACCACAATGAAGAGTAGACCCTGCTCACTGCAACTAGAGAAAGCCCACGTGCAGCAACGAAGACCCAAAGCAACCAAAATTAATTAACTAATTTAAATTTTTTCTTCATTTTTTTAATGTATTATTTGTGTGAAAAGTATTATAAACCTACAGTACTATATGGCCGGTTGTGTTAGTTGGGTACCTAGGCTAACTTTGTCAGATTTATAAGCCAATTGGACTTAGGAACATGTCTTCAGAATGGAACTTGTTGGAATGTAGGGGACTAAAAGTACGCGGAACATGCACTTTGCTCTGGTATGAAACCTGTT
The DNA here is from genome assembly GCF_029407905.1 of Bubalus kerabau. Lineage (NCBI taxonomy): Eukaryota > Metazoa > Chordata > Mammalia > Artiodactyla > Bovidae > Bubalus > Bubalus kerabau. The sequence goes on from NC_073628.1 coordinate 65,872,915, forward strand.
TCCATTTTGTCAAATGAAAAATGCAGTGCCTCTTACTGATGGGCAAGAATAATTTAGACTTGTTCTCTTTGATGTTTCATTATGGCCAGAGCAGAGAGATCCTGGCTTTGTGCACAAGTGTCAAGATGGCTTATAGAAAGTGAGGGCGGATATTGACTGGGGAAACAAACTGCTGGGAAGAAGTGAACTTCCTGCATTGAAAGTTAGTTTGCGGACTATGGTATAAGAACATATAATTAAAGAGTAATAAAGGTGTAAAAAGTAGTGAACATAATTGTTGTTTAGTTGATCAGTCATGTCCAACTCTAACTCCATGGACTGTAGCCCACCAGGCTCCTCTGTCCATGGGATTTCCCAAGCAAGAGTACTGGAGTGGGTCACTGTTGCCTTCTCCAGAGAATCTGCCCACATTCAGGAATCAAACCCACATCTCCTGCATCCTCTGCATTGGCAGGCAGATTCTTTACCACTGAGCCACCAGGGAATCCCCACAGGGATTCTAAGGTGAAAGAATCAAAGAGAAGATAGCATGGGGAACATGGAAGGTAGACAGGGCCAGAAGATTAAAATACATGAGCCAAGTGTAAGCAGCCAATCCGGAGGTCAAACAGCTACAGAAACCTCTTAGAATTCATGCAGGAAAACCAAGAACAAATCCCAGAGCCACTTGGAGGGCAGTGAGGATGTAGCTTCAAGTCTCATCAACAGACTGGAGTAAAGGAAGCATTAGGTCTAAGCAGGCTCCACAGTGGAGGAGTACAGCGGGGACTGAAGACTAGAGAAGCCAAGTGTGTGGCCAACTTCTGATTTCTTGCCTCTGAACTTGTTTTGTTCTTGTTAACAAGCCTAGCAAGGGAAGTAAAACACTTCAACGCTTCTATTTTTTAAAAAATCACACAGAAGATTAGCTATTTGGAAATAGGTTGCCCCATGCATAGGCAGTTGAGCTAGAGTTTAGAACTCACTTTGAATATTCTGTTTTGGTCTTTCCCCTCTGCCTTTAGCAAGGCCTTCTGCATTTTGCTGGATGGTGTTTTGTGAGGCTGCAAATTGTAGCGGAGAACAGACCGACTTTTGATTGCTTTGGTTTTTGTTAAAGTACAAAGGCATAGTTCATCAGGTTGATAGAGGGACTGAATGTTCTAAAAATTGGGAGAGGGAGCAAGGAGGGGAAATGGTTCATGCTTTGCAGCTAATTGCTCTCAAACAGTTATTTCTTTCTTCAAGGTGTTTTGTCTTTTTGGTTTTCCTCTGTGGTAATTACCACCAAACATGCCATCTGTCAGTATCTCGTGTCATTACACTGCAGATTTTAAGTGCGCCCGTAGTCTTATATATAAATCACTTATGCTTTCATATGACATTTACCGTCTTCAAATTCAACATAAGTTGCTGCACAACATCATCGACAAGCCGACGCATCTCTGGCAAATCTGCAATCGATTCTGGCATCCTCTGCTCCTCCTGCCTTCTGCCAATCAATCAGCATCCCTGACAGGGAGGTTCCAGAAACATCAAGAGTCGTCCCCATTGTTCACATCCCAGGAACAGTCTCGGGGAGATCCTCGTGCTTGTTCTTGCATTGGCCAAGTGCCAGTCTGATGAAAGGAACTTGGCAACTTATGTAATAAGGAGGAAATGGTTGTATGGTGCAGCTGGGGTTTTATTTCAGCAAGAATGGGTTTCATTCTGTTTTGTTTAACTTTGGAATCATATGTTTTCTCGAATCCAGGTGTGCTTTCCCTCTCATTTATCCATGCTTCCTTGCTCCTGGCATCACACACAGGTAGGCCTTCCCCACCTTCCACCTCCAGAGCTGGATTCTCCACTACTGTGATGGATGAATGGCTATCACCCAGGAGGGCCAGCGTGAGAGGGTGTAAAAAGACTCATTTTTCTTCCAAAGACTGCAACCTTAGGTTTTGTAGAGTTCCCCAGCAAGTTCTTCTTTACCAGCCATATCAGGATAACAACAGTGTTACTTCAATAACCAGGTCTGTTTCTGGACTTGCTCTCAAGGAGACTGCAGGGAAGCTTAAGGGCAGCACCAAGGTAGGCATGGCATGGGAGAGAAGATGGGTAACCATGAGACCGTGCAAGGCTCTGCCAAAGAGGTCAGAGGAATGTAAGGGAGGGTACAAAGGGCCTCAGAAAAGATGAGGTAAAAACCTGATGTGGGGAAAAAAAAAAAAAATCCTGATGTGGGAGGGAGAGAGTGGGAGGGAGGTTCAAGAGGAAGAGGACACATATACACTTATGGCCGATTCAAGTTGTTGTTCAGCAAAAACCAACACAATACTGTAGAGCAATTGTGTGTGTGTACTCAGTTGCTCAGTTGTGCCCAACTTTTTGCATCCCCATGGACTGTAGCCCGCCAGGATCCTTTGTCCATGGAATTCTCCAGGCAGGAATACTCGAGTGGATTGCCATTTCCTACTCCAGGGGATCTTCCTGATCCAGGGATCAAACCCAAGTCACTGGGCCTCCTCATTGGCAGGTGACTATTTACCACTAGCACCATCTGGGAAGCAATTATCCTCCAAATAAAAATAAATTTAAAAAAAAAAAAAAAAAAGAACACCTGATGGGCTCCTCTCAGAAAGGAGCCCTGGGAAAAAATCTAGGTGAAAATATGGTCAAGTACTTCTAGAATTTCCTCTTTGATTTTAAATTATCGGCAATGTTGTGGGGTAAGCTCTTTCCAGTATTTGACATTTTTAGTCACAGTCTGCTCTATATGGAACCTTGTGTTGGTGGCATTTTGGGGAGTGAAGAGATTGGGGGTGGTGGTGTTGCCGAGAAGAACCAATTCTGACTCCGTGCTGGAGCTGTTTCTTTGACTTGCTTCTCATTGCTGTTGTTATCAGAATCATATATAAAGACTTGCCTCAAAAGACCCTGCCCCACTGCCTGACTGTTAAAGAGCCTTTGTTCAGCTCCTAGAGAGATAATCTGACCCTGCACACCTGTGAATGGCTGCAAAGAAAAGAAGATATTAACACACCCTTTCCAAAGGCTAGCCCTTTCAGGGGATATTTTGCAAGGCTGATGGCCCTTTTTACTTTCTTTCCTCACTGCCTCTCCCTCTTTATTCTGCTTTTTGACTTTAGTTCCTCATTGCTTCTCTTTCTGGTTCTATAAAAGAACCTGGCATCCAAACCCTGACAAGATGGTTACTTTGAGACATTAGTCTGCCATCCGCGCGGTCAGCCAGCTTTCTGAATAAAGTCGTATTCCTTGCCTGAACACCTCCTCTCGGAGTTACTGACCTTTCAGGCGGCAAGCACAGTGAGCTTGGACTTGGTAACAGAATGACACTGTGTACAAAAAGGACACCATGTGCCTTATGGCAAAGATGCTCCCACACCAGAATGAATCCAGAGGGTATTTAAAGCTGGAGCCAGATGTGACCAGGAGAAAAGTGAATACTTCCAGGGAGAGATGGCAGGGCCACTGCTTCCCCACAGAAGAGAAATGGATGTTCTGGTTGGTTTGTTGCCACTCAAGACAAGGTGATCCTGGCAGAGATCTCAGCTTTTCAGTTGTACTCCTTGACCCACTCTTTATTGTAGTTCAATTCACATGATAATCCAAGTGCTATTGAATCTTTATTACAGTTCAAAGTCATGTGAGGATAGAGGATTGTGAATACAGGGAGGGATGTGTGCAGGGAGGTGGAGAAATGGAGGCTCTCAATATTGACTGTTTTAAGAAGTTTCAATTCAAAGGGGAACCTGTAGGCAGAATGTTCACATAGCAGTTGCAGCTACTGCTACTGCTGCTAAGTCGCTTCAGTCGTGTCTGACTCTGTGTGACCCCATAGACGGCAGCCCACAGGCTCTCCCGTCCCTGGGATTCTCCAGGCAAGAACACTGGAGTGGGTTGCCATTTCCTTCTCCAATGCATGAAAATGAAAAGTGAAAGTGAAGTCTCTCAGTCGTGTCCGACTCTTAGCAACCCCATGGACTGCAGCCTACCAGGCTCCTCCACCCATGGGATTTTCCAGGCAAGAGTACTGGAGTGGGGTGCCATTGCCTTCTCCAAGCAGTTGTGGAGAGAGGGCAATTAGAAGGGTGGTGACAGGGTATGGCAAAGAAAGACAAACCAACATAGATATATTGCATAGTTTTCTGGTTATTGGTAGCCACTGAGAATGTTCATTGACTGAGGAAGGAGCCACCAGTAGAGAGAGCGAAGACACTGGAAGAAGAGGATAAAGGAATAGGACATTTTTAAATTTCACTCATGCTATATCCTTTAGTATGTTGTTTCATTTCCATTCATTTAAAAGTATATTTTAATTTCTATTCTAATTTTTTGGCTCACTTTTTTTTTCTCTTTTAGAGTGTGCTGTTTAATTTCTACATGAATGTGTGAAAGTCGCTCAGTCGTGTCCTACTCTTTGTGACCCCATGGACCACACAGTCCATGGAATTCTCCAGGCCAGAATACTGGAGTGGGTAGCCTTTCCCTTCTTCAGGGCATCTTCCCAACCCAGGGACTGAACCCAGGTCTCCCAAATTGCAGGCGGATTCTTTACCAACTGAACCACAAGAGAAGCCCAATAAAGCGTTTTCCAACTATTGATTCCTCATTGATTCCTAATTTCATTCATTGTGGTCAGAGAAGAGACTTTGTATGACTTCAATTCCTATAAATCTATTGAGACTTGTTTATGGTCTAACGTATGACCTACTTTTAAAAAATCTTATGTGCCCTTGAGAAGAATGTTTAGTGTTTTATAGATGCCTGCTGGATTGTGTTGGTTTATAGTGCTGCTCAAATCTTTTAATTCCTTGTCAATCTTATAGCTGTTGTATATTATATTGTCTTTTTTATTGAAGTGTCATTGACATACAACACTATATGAGTTTCAGTTGTACAATATAATTACTCTGTATTTCCCTATATTGCAATTGACCCCCACAACAAGCCTAGTCACTATCAGTTCTGTTCAATTCAGTCACTCAGTACTGTCTGACTCAGTACTGGACTGAAGCACACCAGGCTTCCCTGTCCATCACCACCTCCTGAAGCCTACTCAAAGTCATGCCCATCGAGTTGGTGATGACATCCAACCATCTCAAACTCTGTTGTCCCCTTCTCCTCCTACCTTCAATTTTGCCCAGCATCAGGGTCTTTTCCAATGAGTCAGCCCTTCACATCAGGTGGCCAAAGTATTGGAGTTTCAGCTCCAGCATCAGTCCTTCCAATGAAAATTCAGGACTGACTTCTTTAGGATGGACTGGTTGGATCTCCTTGCAGTCCAAGGGACTCTCAAGAGTCTTTTCCAACACCACAGTTCAAAAGCATTAATTCTTCGGCACTCAGCTTTCTTTGTAGTCCAATTCTCACATCCATACATGACTACTGGAAAAAACCATAGCTTTGACTAGATGAACCTTTGTTGGCAAAGTAATATCTCTGCTTTTTAATATGCTCTCTAGTTTGGCCATAGCTTTCCTTTCAAGAAGCAAGCATCTTTTAATTTCATGGCTGCAGCCATCATCTGTAGTGCTTTTGGAGCCCAAGAAAATAAAGTCTCTCACTGTTTCCATTGTTTCACCGTCTATTTGCCATGAAGTGATGGGACCAGATGCCATGAGCTTAGCTTTATCAATGTTGAGTTTTAAGCAAAATTTTTCACTCCCCTCTTTCACTTTTATCAAGAAGCTCTTTAGTTCTTCACCTTCTACCATAAGGGTGGTGTCATCTGCATATCTGAGGTTATTGATATTTCTCCTGGAAATCTTGACTCCAGATTGTGCTTCACCCAGCCCAGCATTTCTCATGATGTACTCTGCATAGAAGTTAAATAAGCAGGGTGACAGTATACAGCTTTGACATACTCCTTTCCTGAATTGGAACCAGTCTCTTGTTCCATGTCCAGTTCTAACTGCTGCTTCTTGACCTGCACATAGATTTCTCAGGAGGCAGGTCAGGTGGTCTGGTAGTCCCATCTCTTTCAGAATTTTCCACAGTTTGTGGTGATCTACACAGTCAAAGCTTTTGGCATAGTCAATAAAACAGAAGCAGATGTTTTTCTGAAACTGTCTTGCTTTTTTGATGATCCAATGGATGTTGGCAATTTGATTTCTGGTTCCTCTGCCTTTTCTAAAACAAGCTTGAACATCTGAACATTCATGGTTCATGTATTATTGAAGCCTGGCTTGAAGAATCTTGAGCATTACTTTGCTAGTGTGTGAGATGAGTGCAATTGTGCAGTAGTTTGAGCATTCTTTGGCATTGCCTTTCTTTGGGATTAGAATGAAAACTGACCTTTTCCAGTCCTATGGCCACTGCTGGGTTATCCAAATTTGCTGGCATATTGAGTGCAGCCCTTTCACAGCATCATCTTTTAGGATTTGAAATCGCTCAGCTGGAATCACATTGCCTCCACTAGCTTTTTTCATAGTGATGTTTCCTAAGGCCCTCTTGACTTTGCATTCCAGGATGTCTGGCTCTAGGTGAGTGATCACACCATCATGGTTATCTAAGTCATGAAGATCTTTTTTATATACTTCTTCTGTGTATTCTTGCCACCTCTTCTTAATATATTCTGCTTCTGTTAGGTCTATAACATTTCTGTCCTTTATTGTGCCCATATTTACATGAAATGTTCCCTTGCTATCTCTAATTTTCTTGAAGAGATCTCCAGTCTTTCCCATTCTATTGTTTTCCTCTATTTCTTTGCATTGATCACTGAGGAAGGCTTTCTTAACTCTTCTTTCTATTCTTTGGAACTCTTCATTCAAATGGGTATATCTTTCCTTTTTTCCTTTGCCTTTAGCTTCTCTTCTTTTCTCAGCTATTTGTAAGGCCTCCTCAGACAACCGTTTTGCCTTTTTGAATTTCTTTTTCTTGAGAATGGTCTTGATCACTGTCTCCTATACAATGTCATGAACCCCCATCCATAGTTCTTCAGACACTAGTCTATCAGATCTAGTCCCTTAAATCTATTTCTTACTTCCACTGTGTAGTCATAAGGGATTTGGTTTAGGTCATACCTGAATGGTCTAGTGGTTTTCCCTACTTTCTTCAATTTAAGCCTGAATTTGGCAATAAGGAGTTCATGATCTGAGCCATAGTCAGCTCCTGGTCTTGTTTTTGCTGACTGTATAGAGCTTCTCCATCTTTGGCTGCAAAAAATATAATCAATCTGATTTTAGATTTGAGCATCTGGTGATGTCCATGTGTAGAGTCATATCTTGTGTTGTTGGAAGAGGGTATTTGCAATGACCAGTGTATTCTCTTGGCAAAACTCTTTTAGCCTTTGACCTGCTTAATTTTGCACTCCAAAGTCAAATTTGCCTGTTACTCCAAGTGTTTCTTGACTTTCTACTTTTGCATTCCAGTTCCCTATAATGAAAAGGATATCTTTTGGGGGTGTTAGTTCTAGAGCGTCTTGTAGGTCTTCATAGAACCATTCACCTTCAGCTTCTTCAGCATTACTGGTTGGGGCATAGACTTGGATTACTGTGATATTGAGTGATTTGCCTTGGAAATGAACAGATATCATTCTGTCTTTTTTGAGATTGCTTCCAAATACTGCATTTTGGAGTTTTTTGTTGACTATGAGGGCTACTCCATTTATTCTAAGGGATTGTTGCCCACAGAAGTAGATATAATGGTCATCTGAGTTAAATTCACCCATTCCAGTCCATTTTAGTTCACTGATTCCTAAAATGTTGATGTTCACTCTTACCATCTCCTGTTTGACCACTTCCAATTTGCCTTGATTCCTGGACCTAACATTCCAGGTTCCTATGTAATATTGTTCTTAACAGGCAATGACACAGTTGACTGTAATGATATAAGGTGGCTCAGCAGTGAAAGAATCTGCCTGCAATGCAGGAGACACAAGTCCAATTCCTCGGTCAGGAAGATCACCTGGAGAAGGAAATGGCAACCCATTCCAGTATTCTTGCCTGGGAAATCCCATGGATAGAGGAGCCTGACTAGCCACAGTCCATGGGGTCACAAAGAGTTGGGCATGACTTAGTGACTGAAACTGCCACCACAACCATTCATTTGTGGTCAGGAAGAGCCTGACAATAAAGAGACACTATCCATAATTACATATTAGCTTGTATTAACAAATTAATACAAGTTAACTTGTATTAGTATTTAGCTGTATATTAACTTACGGGTTTAGTTTGATAAACTTTGCTTAGAATTTTGTACTTGCTTTGGTCTGAAAATATGGGTGCTGGGTATTTAAGTTGGAGGCTGTAAAGCTCTGCTTCAGAGGGAAATCACTCATTCTTTAAGTTGGAAGACAGGAGATGCCACTGGCCTGGAACTATTTCATTCTCTTCCGCAGGTCTTTCTCGGTGTTGGAAGTCTTAAAATTTACCTTTTTCTCCCTGACACAAAACTCAATTTTCCAGTGGTGAACTAGGCATCAACTTCAGACAACCTTGCAGCTTGGTGCGGGACACAAGCTACAGCTACTTCTTCTGGACTGCAGTGCAAGTTTTTGTTCTTATGAAACTGCATAATTTGAGAATCTCCCATTGATGTCTCAAAACAATAGGGTTTATTGTTCTTCAAGATTTAGTTATTATTTTGTGAAAAGTTTTTCTGAGTACCTAGTCAGTCATCAGCTAAAAGTAGACCTCACCTGGAGCTTCCAGGATGGCTCAGCAGTAAAGAATCCATCTGCCAATGCAAGAGATGCTGCTTTGATCCCTGGACCGGGAAGATCCCCTGAAGAAGGAAATGGCAATGCGCTCCAGTACTCTTGCCTGGGAAACCCCAGGGATGGAGGACCCTAGCTGGCTACAGGCCATGAGGTCTCAGAAGAGTTGGACACAACTTAGAGACTAAACAACAGCAAAGATCTCACTTGCTCTTCACCTCTCTGAAATATGGGTGCTGCTCTTCCCGTTGAGAGGGAGGCTTTCTCTTGTATCCACACTTAGCTCTTCATCTTGCAGACTAACTCCATTACTTATGTTCTTGATTCCATAACCTTGAGTCTCTTCTCTGTTCTTTTCTATTTGTTATCCTTTTCCTCCAATGGCTTCAATCTCTCCCCTACTGGTGGCTCCTCCCCCCCCCCCTCCCAAATTTATGAACATTCTTAGTGGCTACCAGTAACCAGAAAACCAAGCACCATATCTATGTTGGTTTGTCTTTCTGTGCCACACTCTCTCCCCATTCTTCTAACTGCACCACCACCACCCCCCAATTCCATCCACAACCACTATGCTAACATCCTGCCCTCATGCTCCCCTTTGAATTTCAACTTCTTCATCAGTCAACGTTGACAGCCTCTATTTCTATACCTCCCTTTCTCAACTCACAGCAATTTGGCATCTGCTCCCAACCCTGCACTGAAATTGCTATTTCTAATATTCCCAAAGGCTTTCTACACCAGTCAGAACTGTCCAGTTCTTATCTTACTAGACCTTTCTGTAGCATTTACCAATTCTGACCACGCCTTCCTGGAAGCTTAGTCTTCTAAGCTTCCAGTGGATTTTAAGATTCCACTTTCCACTGGCTTCTCAGGATTCTCTCTGACCTCTTCTATTTGACAGCTTCCCTCCTTTTGTCCAGCTCTGGAAATAGTGTTCTTCCCCAAGTTTCTGACCTTGGTGCCCCTTTATCCACAAACATATATTCACTGATTGTCTTAAATCTATTTTGCCATATCCTAAACTCAAAGACATGTTTAGGTGTTTAGATGCCAAAGATGGAGAAGCTCTATACAGTCAACAAAAACAAGACCAGGAGATGACTGTGGCTCAGATCATGAACTCCTTATTACCAAATTTAGACTTAAATTGAAGAAAGTAGGGACAACCACTAGACCATTCAGGTATGACCAAAATCAAATCCCTTATGATTATACAGTGGAAGTGAGAAATAAATTTAAGGGACTAGATTTGATAGATAGAGTGCCTGATGAACTATGGATGGAAGTTCGTGACATTGTACAGGAGACAGGGATTAAGACCATCCCCATGGAAAAGAAATACAAAAAAGCAAAATGGCTGTCTGAGGAGGCCTAACAAATAGCTGTGAAAAGAAGAGAAGCAAAAAGCAAAGGAGAAAAGGAAAGATATAAGCCTCTGAATGCAAAGTTCCAAAGAATAGCAAGGAGAGATAAGAAAGTCTTCCTCAGTGATCAATGCAAAGAAATAGAGGAAAACAACAGAATGGGAAAGACTAGAGATCTCTTCAAGAAAATTAGAGATACCAGGGGAATATTTCATGCAAAGATGGGCTCAATAAAGGACAGAAATGGTATGGACCTAACAGAAGCAGAAGATATTAAGAAGAGGTGGCAGGAATACACAGAAGAACTGTACAAAAAAGATCTTCACGACCAAGACAATCACGATGGTGTGATCACTCACCTAGAGCCAGACATCCTGGAATATGAAGTCAAGTGGGCATTAGATAGCATCACTATGAACAAAGCTAGCGGAGGTGATGGAATTCCAGTTGAGCTATTTCAAATCCTGAAAGATGATGCTGTGAAAGTGCTGGACTCAATATGCCAGCAAATTTGAAAAACTCAGCAGTGGCCACAGGACTGGAAAAGGTCCATTTTCATTCCAATCCCAAAGAAAGGCAGTGCCAAAGAATGCTCAAACTACTGCACAATTGCACTCATCTCACACACTAGTAAAGTAATGCTCAAAATTCTCCAAGCCAGGCTTCAGCAATACGTGAACTGTGAACTTCCAGATCTCCAAGCTGGTTTTAGAAAAGGCAGAGGAACCAGAGATCAGATTGCCAACATCTGCTGGATCATCGAAAAAGCAAGAGAGTTCCAGAAAAACATCTATTTCTGCTTTATTGACTACACTAAAGCCTTTGACTGTGTGGATCACAATAAACTGTGGAAAATTCTGAAAGAGATGGGAATACCAGACCACCTGATCTGCTTCTTGAGACACCTGTATGCAGGTCAGGAAGCAAGAGTTAGAATTGGACATGGAACAACAGACTGCTTCCAAATAGGAAAAGGAGTATGTCAAGGCTGTATATTGTCACCCTGCTTATTTAACTTCTATGTGGAGTACATCATGAGAAACGCTGGGCTGGAAGAAGCACAAGCTGGAATCAAGATTGCCGGGAGAAATATCAATAACCTCAGATATGCAGATGACACCACCCTTATGGCAGAAAGTGAAGAGGAACTCAAAAGCCTCTTGATGAAAGTGAAAGTGGAGAGTGAAAAAGTTGGCTTAAAGCTCAACATTCAGAAAACGAAGATCATGGCATCCTGTCCCATCACTTCATGGAAAATAGATGGGGAAACAGTGGAAACAGTGTCAGACTTTATTTTTCTGGGCTCCAAAATCACTGCAGATGGTGACTGCAGCCATGAAATTAAAAGACACTTACTCCTTGGAAGGAAAGTTATGACCAACCTAGATAGCATATTGAGAAGCAGAGACATTACCTTGCCAACAAAGGTCCGTCTAGTCAAGGCTATGGTTTTTCCAGTGGTCATGTATGGATGTGAGAGTTGGACTGTGAAGAAAGCTGAGCACCAAAGAATTGATGCTTTTGAACTGTGGTGTTAGAGAAGGCTATTGAGAGTCCCTTGGACTGCAAGGAGATCCAACCAGTCCATTCTAAAGGAGATCAGCCCTGGGATTTCTTTGGAAGGAATGATGCTAAATCTGAAACTCCAGTACTTTGGCCACCTCATGCAAAGAGTTGACTCACTGGAAAAGACTGTGATGCTGGGAGGGATTGGGGGCAGGAGTAGAAGGGGACTACGGAGGATGAGATGGTTGGATGGCATCACGGATTCGATGGACGTGGGTCTGAGTGGACTCCAGGAGTTGGTGATGTACAGGGAGGCCTGGCGTGCTGTGATTCGTGGGGTCGCAAAGAGTTGGACACGACTGAGCAACTGAACTGAACTGAACTGGGCTGAAACTCTTAAGATCATATCCAACTCTCCACCAGCCATATCTACTTGGCTCTGCCATGAGCATCTCATTCCAGACTTGCCCCAAATTAAGCATATTTGTTCAACAAATAGTATCTACTATATGCACAAGATATACATAATCCTACATTCATGGAACTTTTGGTCATCACCTTAATACACAAAGAAATGTTCTCTGTGTCTATATTTCTTCTCTTAAAGAGATAGATCACTGTCATCTGTCCACTCAACCAAGCCAAATGCCTAAACTTTTTCTTAGACCACACATTCTCTTTAAACTCCTACTTTTAATTTGTTCTCAAGTCTGTCATTTGTACCTCCTCTTGGTTTTTTCCCTCCTATGGACAGAGGAGCCTGGTGGGCTACAAATTCAGATGCAACTGAAGCAACTTAGCATTCATGCACTCATTTTGGTATGATTCAGATCTTTATCATTTTTGCTAGGATAAAAATAGCACCTCCCAATAGGTTTTCCGTTTCTCTCACCTCTCCTTTACAATGCTTTACATTACTGTCATTCTAGTACCCTGACTTACATCACACCCTTCAGAGGTTTTCTGTTGCACTGGATTGGAACACAATCTTTATTTGTTTCCTGATCACTACTGTTTTCCAGCAGTCTTATTTCTCAGCCAGCACACCCCCACCCACCTTGTAGTAGGTTTATAGAGAAATTATACCTTGTTGGAGCATAAATGTGAATTCTTGAAATATTCCTTCTAACAAGTTTCCTTTTTTCCATTGGACAATCATTCTTTAAAATTTTATCAAGATCCCACAACTTTCTGGTCATCGTTGTTAGAACAAACCAATTTCAGTGTTTAAGAATCAGCCTGGGAACTTCCCTGGTGGTCCAGTGGCTAAGACTCTGCACTCCCATGCAAGTGGCCTGGGTTCAGTCCCTGGTCAAAGAACTAGATCCCACATGGCACACCAAATATGAAAGGTCCTTCATAACACAACTAAGACCTAGTGGGGCCAAATAAAAATAAATATTAAAAAAAGAATCAGTTTTGATCTCTTAAAAAGCATTTTCTTTTGGACTCAAAATCAGGTCATTGTTTGTTTCAAAATATCATTTCCTTTTTCTTTTGTCAATTTCTTTAATAAACATAAAATTACATAAATTAATAAGTATAGCATTGTGTCATTAGGTCTGCAACATATATAGATGAATTATATATAATAATGATAGCACAAAGGAGAATACTATTTTTAAAAAAACCATATGCCAACAAATTAGATAACTTTTATATTATGTACAAATTTCTAGAAAGACATAAATTATTAAACTGATTCAAGAAGAAAGAAAACTCTGAATGATATATAAGAAAGATGTTAAATTGGGAAGAACAAAACAGCACAAAAGAAAATCTCAGGACTTCCCTGGTGGTCTAGTGGTTAAGAATCTGCCTGCTGATGCAGAGGACAAGAGTTCTATCCCTGCTCTGGGAAGAGTCCATATGTCTCGGGCAAATAAGCCTGTGCATTAGAACTACTGAGCCCACTCACAACTGTTGAAGCCTGAGCTCTACAGTCTATGCTCTGCAATAAGCATAGAATGAAATGAAAAGCCCTCGCACTGCAGCTAGAGGGTAGCCCCGACTCGCCACAACTAGAGAAAGCCCTTGCACAGCAATGAAGACCCAGCACAGCCAAAAATAAATAAATAAAATAAATTTTAAAAAATAAATATTCAGGTTGATATATGGCAAAACCAATACAATACTGTAAAGTAATTAGCCTCCAATTAAAATAAATAAATTTATATTTTAAAATGAAAAAAAAAACTAAAAAATAAATAAAAGGCCTTGTGTACTCAAAAATCCTCATAGCTTCCATTGGACGTATTTTCATTTAGGAGAAGGAAAAATTCTCCATTTTTTTGAGCTATTCTTTTATGTCAAGTCTACAAAACTGCATGTAACTTCATAAATATTTTTAAGAGATACAGCTTTGTAAATATTTAATATTCTGCTAATTTGATTTTGAATTATAAATGTCAAGTATTCTGTTTTGGGGGTTTTTATATTTTATTATATTTTGTTAAAAAGGAAAAAATTTACATTTTTAGAATGCTTTTATGAGTAAATTTAATGTACTGAAAATATAAATTTTAATACATAAATAAAAGAAAAGCCAGACCCAAAGGGCTCTCCCCATTGTATCATCTTAGCACCCTTTTCAAAATCAGTTGACCACAGACATCAGTATCTGACTCTGAATTCCCAGCTGTATCCACTGGTCCCCATGACTCATATCTTCACTTCAAGTCAGCCCAAGAAAGATGTTGTTGTCTGGCTTGGGAGCACCTGCTCTTTATATCTCTGTTCAGTCCTAGTAGCTTTAGTATTTAGAGTAGGGAGAAGATTAGAGAAACAGCGGTCAATCCTATTTAGTCTGATGCTATTGGAGAAGGCAATGGCACCCCACTCCAGTACTCTTACCTGGAAAATCCCATGGACAGAGGAGCCTGGTGGGCTGCAGTCCATGGGGTCGCTAAGAATTGGACACAACTGAGCGACTTCCCTTTCACTTTTCACTTTCATGCATTGGAGAAGGAAATGGCAACCCACTCCAGTGTTCTTGCCTGGAGAATCCCAGGGATGGGGAGCCTGGTGGGCTGCCATTTATGGGGTCACACAGAGTCAGACACGACTGATGTGACTTAACAGCAGCAGCAGCAGTGGACTTTACTGATGTGGTTTCCATGCAGGTTTCACCTGGTGCCTCTGTCCCTGCGGAGATCCCCTTAAGGAGAAGTCATGTCTCATAATTTGAGTGAACCTTCCGTGGGTTGGGATCACCATTTGCTTACCCTGCTGGCTGCCTGAGAGGCTTTGTGGCTCTGTCCTTCCACTCATCCCTGTCCTTCCATGTTCCTTTGCATGGAACTACCCAACAACTCCCCAGGTGTTCTTTCTTAAGAACACTGATTCTCAACATGCTGATTTTCTGGCATTTTGCCCCTCAGATCCTCTGTCCCACAGTTTTCAGGCCTTCTCAAGGCAGATAACCAGCATCCTACCTCCAAAAGACCAGAATTCAGCATCAGTCTTTTTTTTTTGGTTCAAGTTCTTTGCCAAATTTGAGAGTGCTTATGACAGGCACTTTTCTCCTTCCAGCGGAGTGGAGGGGCTGTCAAGGACATTCAGTTCCTAGATTCCCAGAACCCTCTCCCCACGTCTGTCTTGCAGTGTGAGTGACATTACCTGGGTGATCCAGAAACCAGTACACGCCTGTCAATATGACTGAGGACTGCCATTGGTAATGGTTTGCAGAGCTGTTCCAATGTTATTTAATGGCACAGAACTGTACTTTAAAATGGTTAAGGTGGTAAGTGCTATGTTATGTATATTCTATTATGCATATTTTCTATAAAAGAAAAACCATTGAAATATGAAATACCAAAGGGAATGAGGGGGGCAGGGCTTCAGCTCAGTAGGCTCCTAGTTGAGGAGGGAGATGTCAGTTTTCCTTTGTTACAGGTTTCCTTATTAAGTTCTTTTGGAGCTCTCTTAGTTTGGGGTTGCTGTTGTTCAGCTGCGAAGTCATTTCTGACTCTTTGTGACCCCAAGGAC
Organism: Bubalus kerabau; assembly: GCF_029407905.1. Classification (NCBI taxonomy): domain Eukaryota; kingdom Metazoa; phylum Chordata; class Mammalia; order Artiodactyla; family Bovidae; genus Bubalus; species Bubalus kerabau. The sequence goes on from NC_073628.1 coordinate 65,888,413, forward strand.
TGTAGCATGCTATGCTCCTCTGTCCTTCACTGTCTCCCAGAGCTTGCTCAAACTCATGTCCATTGAGTCAGTGATGCCATCCAACTATCTCATCCTCTGCTGCCCCCTTCTCTGTGAGATAGATGCATTTCCTTTCCATCTTCAGCAGGGAAGGGAGGGAAAATCACCATTCTCAACAGGCACTGCACACCCTATGGAGTGGATGACTTTCTTCTCCCTGGGCTTCCCTTTACATTGTTGGAAGTGAGAATGCCTCTTGGTTTGGGCTATTCGGACTTTTGCCTTCTCAGTAATCCCCCTGGGGCTGTGAGTAGCCCATTCTACAGGGGCTGGAGTCTATTTAGAATGTGAAGTGCTTAGTGGGTTTTTGTTTGTTTGTTCTCTGCTTTGAGCATTAGTCTTGATTCCAGAATAAGATAATCTCACTTGACAGTCTCTCGCATGAATTTGTGCTGATACAGGAAAGTATAAAATGGGAAATGCTGTAATAGAAGTTATGAGAGGATAGAAAGCTGCAAAAGTGTAAGGATTTGTCACATCACCTTGCCCTTGCAGGTAAACGCTTCCTATCTTTATTTAGAAATGAGAAGAAGGAAGACCTCCCCCAAAAGTATTATTGTGGTTCTGATTTGTATGTTTTCTGCCCTTCCATATCTGCCTGCATTCAATGTATAATTGGCCCAAGATCCCAGGCTGAATTTGGAGGCAAAATAGGGATGTAATCCAGTAGGTAAAGCTCAGTTTCAGACCCTCAGAGTGGGGATGGGGGTCTACCTTGACAGTGTACATGGATGAGCCCTCTTTCCTTACGCCTTGAAGCCCTTGCTCTTGGAAGCACAGGGTTCCAAGAGACCACTTGGGCTGCTGCAGCTGCTGCTGCTGCTACTAACTCGCTTCAGTTGCGTCGGACTCTGTGCGACCCCATGGACTGCAGCCCACCAGGCTCTGCCATCCATGGGATTTTCCAGGCAAGAGTACTGGATGGGTTGCCGTTGCCTTCTCCGACGTGGGCTGAAATCGAAGTAAATCTGTAGTAACTAGATGAACCAGGCTAGACCCAAGGGTACCTAACTTGGGTCCTCATGGGTGTTCATCTGACTCTTGATCTTCATCTATCAATAAGGGAGGTGGCCGGGGTCCCATCTGGATCTCAGTAGGTTCTAATAACACAGAGATGTTCTAATTCTACAACTTCAGACTTCAAAGTCCTTGATTGTGGGAAATGAAGAGATAAGCAGAAGACGTGAAGAAGTCCATGGGTCGTGACGAGAAGCTGCCGGTGCAGCCGCCATCTTGAAGCACCAGGAGCTTCTTAAGCTTGATTGTTCTGCCTCAGCTCTGGCAGGACTCAACTTTGACCGTTTGGAAGAAGCAGTTATTAAAAATTCTGCATGTGCTAAGGCAGATGTATGTCATTTTTAGAATATGGCTTTAGTTTTCTATTTTGAGAAGGCATTTTATTCAGTTTCCAGTTGGTCAGCATTACTGAGAGACACACATCAGAGGTTACTTACAGAGCAGGCTCACTTGGGAAAGGGAGAGACTATGATCCTAATGCATATAAATGCAGTCCTTTCAAAGGGAAGCAACTTAGTTTCAACTCACGATGCCACCGTGTCCGGCTGGACCGCAGCTGCCATTTCCCTTTTCAGTTTTATAGGGGCTTTTTTTTTTTTCACCATACCACACAACTTGCAGGATCTCACTTCCCTGACCAAGGATTGACCCCACACCCTTGGCAGTGAAAGCACAGAGTCCTAACCTCTGGAGAGCCAAGGAGTTCACCATAGCTCAGTTGTCTTATATATATACCACTAAGAAATTCTCAAGTTGTCCAGTCCCTCAATTGTTTCCCACTCTTTGCAATCCCATGGACTGCAGCATGCCAGTCTTCTCTATCCTTTACTACCTCCCAGAGTTTGCTCAAACGCATTGAGTCAGTGTCGCCATTCAACCATCTCATCCTCTGTCATCCCCTTCTCCTCCTGCTCTCAATCTTTCCCAGCGTCAGGGTCTTTTCTAATGAGTCTTCTCTTCACATCAGGTGGCCAAAGTATTGGAGCTTCAGCTACAGCATCAGTCCTTCCAATGAATATTCAGAGCTGATTTCATTTAGGAAAATCAGAGATGCTTGAAATAATACTCTTCATTATTTTTGGAACTTTTTAGCAGAAGGAAACTGTTGTATATCTTGATGTAAGATACCAGGTTCCATGTGGAACCTTTCATCAAGGAGTAAGTTACAGCACAAGCAACATTTCCTCTCTGTTATCACCGATGCTGGTTTTAACACCGGAATGGGCTGTATTCACACATTTAGCACAGAACTGAATTTAAGAAAAATTAGTTCCCTTTTTGTTGAGGAATGAAATGCAATGGCCATAAGCATATGTAAAATTTGAGGAGTAATGATAAATATATTCTCCTGTGTAACCACTACCACAATCAAGATATGGAACATTTTCATTAACACAGAAAGTTCCCTCACTTTTACTGTTATTCTCCCAACCCCCCCACAGGCAAACATTGCTCTCTTTGTCATCATAGATTACTTAAGCCTGTTCTAGAACTTCATACAAATAAACTCATACAGTGTGTATTCCTCTTGGTCTGGATTTTTCCTAACATTGTGTTTTTGAGGTTCATCCTTATTACTTCTTATATCAGTAGTTTTTTGAGCTTGTAGATCTGTGAGCTAATTTTTTTTCACCAAATGTGGAAAATTTCAGTCATTATTTCTTCAAGGTTTTTTTCACCCCATTCTTGCTCCCCTTGCCTATAGGGACTCCAATTAGGTGATACTAGACCTCTCGATCCTGCCCTGCGTGTCTCTGAAGCTCTGCTCACATTTCAATTCTTTTTCTCTCTTCCTCTCAGGGTGCATTTCTACTAACATGTCTTCAAGTTCATTAACTTTTTTTTTTTTTTTAAGGAAAATTAGCTGTTATTAAGGTACTGTGCTAAGCACTTTACAATTTTAATTCAACTTATTCTCAACTGTTAACTCAATTAGTCCTCAGGCTGTATCACCATTTTATAACAGAGGAAACAGGCACAGAGTAGTTAAGTTACTTTCCCAAGGTCACACAGCATTTAAAAGACAGAGGCAGAATTTGAGCATGACAGCCTTGCTCCAGAGCTTAGGCTCTTACCTAATGAAATGTTATGACTCTGTGCAAGTTCATTACCTTTTTATTCTTCAATATCTTCTTACATTCATCCACTGAAAATAATATTTCAGATATGATCACCCTAAATTTCAGAATTTTCATTTGTTTTCATAGTTTTTATTTCTCTGTTGAGATTATTATGACATTATTTTTCTACTTTAAGTCCTTACACATATTTATCAGAGCTTTTTCAAAGTTTTAGCTTGCTGATTCTAACATCTGAGATTGTTTCTGTTGGTTGCTCTCTTCCCTTGATTATGGGTTACCTCTACCCATTTTTATTAATGTGCAGTAGTTTTTGGTTATATACACAGCAGTCTACATAATGCATTATAGAGACTTGCCTCCATTGTCTTTCTCTTATGAATGTTGATTTGGTTTCATAGACATTTCAGTTTGCTGGCTTGTCACCTTGATCTTAGGGATGTTTGGTATGATCATTTTTTACAACATATTCCCAGAAAGCCTTTACTTAATGTCTAAGCCCTCTAATTTTGTAGGACTCAAACTCGAACTCTATTCCCCCAACAGGAGTGTGCAGGAAATACGTTTTTTTGCTCAGCTCTTCTAGACTTTCAGTTGTTTTCTTCTTAGCATCTTGGAGTTGCTCTTATTATACACAATTATTTTGGCCACCTGAATCACTGCAGATGGTGACTGCAGCCGTGAAATTAAAAGACACTTACCCCTTGGAAGGAAAGTTATGACCAATCTAGATAGCATATTCAAAAGCAGAGACATTACTTTGCCAACAAAGGTCCGTCTAGTCAAGGCTATGGTTTTTCCAGTGGTCATGTATGGATGTGAGAGTTGAACTGTGAAGAAGGCTGACCGCTGAAGAATTGATGCTTTTGAACTGTGGTGTTGGAGAAGACTCTTGAGAGTGCCTTGGACTGCAAGGAGATCCAACCAGTCCATTCTGAAGGAGATCAGCCCTGGGATTTCTTTGGAAGGACTGATGCTAAAGCTGAAACTCCAGTACTTTGGCCACCTCATGCGAAGAGTTGACTCATTGGAAAAGACTCTGATGCTGGGAGGGATTGGGGGCAGGAGGAGAAGGGGACGCCAGAGGATGAGATGGCTGGATGGCATCATGGACTCGATGGACATGAGTCTGAGTGAACTCTGGGAGTTGGTGATGGACAGGGAGGCCTGGCGTGCTGCAATTCATGGGGTCGCAAAGAGTCGGACACGACTGAGTGACTGAAATGAACTGAACTGATGCGAAGAGCCAACTCATTGGAAAAGACCCTGAGCCTAGCAAAGATTGAAGGCAAGAGGAGAAGGAGGTGACAGAGGATGAGATGGTTGGATGGCATCACTGACTCAATGGACATGAGTTTGAGCAAACTCAGGGAGATAGTGAAGGACAGCAAAGCCTAGAGTGCAGCAGTTCCTGGGGTCACAGAGTCACACATGACTTAGGGACTGAACAACAACAACATACACAATTCAGGGATTAGCCAATAATCTTAAGAGAATTTACAAGTAGATATTTGGGATGTCTCCCTTCTTTTGTGGATTCCTCCCCTCAAATCCTTGCTACTTTTGGGAGCCCCAAACTCAACCAATGGAATTCTCTACCCAATAACACTGTGCTTTCTGTTTGAGTTCTCTCGGCCCAGCATCAGATGTGGACTGCAAAGTGCCCCCAGGAGAAAAGCTGTGGAAATCTGGACATCATTCAATACATGTTGTTTTGTTGCTTGTCAGTTCAGTTCAGTTCAGTCACTCAGTCGTGTCCGACTCTTTGCCACCCCATGAATCACAGCACGCTAGGCCTCCCTGTCCATCACCAACTCCCGGAGTTCACTCAGACTCATGTCCATCGAGTCCGTGATGCCATCCAGCCATCTCATCCTCTGGCGTCCCCTTCTCCTCCTGCCCCCAGTCCCTCCCAGCATCAGGGTCTTTTCCAATGAGTCAACTCTTCGCATGAGGTGGCCAAAGTACTGGAGTTTCAGCTTTAGCATCAGTCCTTCCAAAGAAATCCCAGGGCTGATCTCCTTCAGAATGGACTGGTTGGATCTCCTTGCAGTCCAAGGCACTCTCAAGAGTCTTCTCCAACACCACAGTTCAAAAGCATCAATTCTCCGGTGCTCAGCCTTCTTCACAGTTCAACTCTCACATCCATACATGACCACTGGAAAAACCATAGCCTTGACCAGACGGACCTTTGTTGGCAAAGTAATGTCTCTGCTTTTGAATATGCTATCTAGATTGGTCATAACTTTCCTTCCAAGGAGTAAGTGTCTTTTAATTTCACGGCTGCAGTCACCATCTGCAGTGATTTTGGAGCCCAAAAAAATAAAGTCTGACACTGTTTCCACTGTTTCCCCATCTATTTTCCATGAAGTGATGGGACCGGATGCCATGATCTTCGTTTTCTGAATGTTGAGCTTTAAGCCAACTTTTTCACTTTCCTCTTTCACTTTCATCAAGAGGCTTTTTTAGTTCCTCTTCACTTTCTGGCATAAGGGTGGTGTCATCTGCATATCTGAGGTTGTTGATATTTCTCCCGGCACTCATGATTCCAGCTTGTGCTTCTTCCAGCCCAGCGTTTCTCATGATGTACTCTGCATATAAGTTAAATAAAGCAGGGTGTCAGTATACAGCCTTGATGTACTCCTTTTCCTATTTGGAAGCAGTCTGTTGTTCCATGTCCAGTTCTAACTGTTGTTAGCTGCCCTGCATACAGGTTTCTCAAGAGGCAGGTCAGGTGGTCTGGTGGTCCCATCTCTTTCAGAATTTTCCACAGTTGATTGTGATCCACACAGTCAAAGGCTTTAGCGTAGTCAATAAAGCAGAAATAGATGTTTTTCTGGAACTCTCTTGCTTTTTCCATGATCCAGCAGATGTTGGCAATTTGATCTCTGGTTCCTCTTTCTTTTCTAAAACCAGCTTGACCATCAGGAAGTTCACAGTTCACGTATTGCTGAAGCCTGGTTGGAGAATTTTGAGCTTTACTTTACTAGCGTGTGAGATGAGTGCAATTGTGCAGTAGTTTGAGCATTCTTTGGCATTGCCTTTCTTTGGGATTGGAATGAAAACTGACCTTTTCCAGTCCTATGGCCACTGCTGAGTTTTCCAAATTTGCTGGCATATTGAGTGCAGCACTTTGACAGCATCATCTTTTAGGATTTGAAATAGCTCAACTGGAATTCCATCACCTCCACTAGCTTTGTTCGTAGTGATGCTTTCGAAGGCCCACTTGACTTAACATTCCAGGATGTCTGGCTCGAGGTCAGTGATCACACCATCGTGATTATCTTTTTTGTACAGTTCTTCTGTGTATTCTTGCCACCTCTTCTTAGTATCTTCTGCTTCTGTTAGGTCCATACCATTTCTGTCCTTTATCAAGCCCATCTTTGCATGAAATGTTCCCTTGGTATCTCTAATTTTCTTGAAGGGATCTCTAGTCTTTCCCATTCTGTTGTTTTCCTCTATTTCTTTGCACTGATGGCTGAGGAAGGCTTTCTTATCTCTTCTTGCTATTTTTTGGAACTCTGCATTCAGATGCTTATATCTTTCCTTTTCTCCTTTGCTTTTCGCTTCTCTTCTTTTCACAGCTATTTGTAAGGCCTCCTCAGACAGCCATTTTGCTTTTTTGCATTTCTTTTCCATGGGAATGGTCTTGATCCCTGTCTCCTGTACAGTGTCACGAACCTCCATCCATAGTTCATCAGGCACTCTATCTATCAGATCTAGGCCCTTAAATCTATTTCTCACTTCCACTGTATAATCATAAGGGATTTGATTTAGGTCATACCTGAATGGTCTAGTGGTTGTCCCTACTTTATTCAATTTAAGTATCTAAAAATCTACAGTTTCTGTATGCTTATACTTGCTCCCTGGTGCCTTCAATGGGTTTTGTTTCTGTTTTTTAAAAATTTATTTTGTTGATAGATATAATTGCTATCTTTCAGGGACTTAGTCAAAATAAACTACTTCACCATTGCTAAAACTTGACTTCAAAATGAGTTTCCAAATAAATAAATATGTTGTTCAGTTCAGTTCAGTTCAGTCACTCAGTCATGTCTGACTCTTTGCAACCCCATGGGCTGCAGCACACCAGGCCTTCCTGTCCATTGCCAGCTCCCAAAGTTTACTCAAACTCATGTCTGTTGACTCGGTGATGCCATCCAACCATCTCATCCTCTGTCGTCCCCTTCTCCTTCTGCCTTCAATCTTTCCCAGCATCAGGGTCTTCTCTAATGAATCAGTTCTTCACATCAGGTGGCCAAAGTATTGGAATTTCAGCTTCAGTATCAGTCCTTCCAATGAATATTCAGGACTGATTTCCTTTAGGATGGACTGGTTGGATCTCCTTGCAATTCAAGGAACTCTCAAGAGTCTTCTCCAGCACCACAGTTCAAAAGCATCAGTTCTTCGGTGCTCAACTTTCTTTATGGTCCAACTCTCACATCCATACATGACTACTGGAAAAACCATAACTTTGACTAGATGGACCTTTGTTGGCAAAGTAATGTCTCTGCTTTTTAATATGCTGTCTATGTTGGTCATAACTTTTCTTCCAAGGAGCAAGCGCCTTTTAATTTCATATGTTGTATTGTACACATAATGAAGAACAAAATTTGGGAAATAATCAGATAAACATTTACAAATATGTTTTCCTTTCTCTTTGGCCTCCTCTTGTTTTTCCTTTTTCAGGAGATCCATGTTTAATTCTCATTTTTCTGCATGTCTGAGCCTTTTGAGACGCTTTTTCCCTCTTGTATTCCCAACCTTTGCTTGGCATGTTTTCTAATTATTGAACTCTGTACACTAAATATGATCATGAATTTACATGTTTATATACCCTGTGGACTAAGTAAAGAGGTAAATTGAGGCAAGTTTTAATTACCAGAAACATTTTATTTGGGACTAGCAGAAGAATGGTAACTGGGGAAACACATGCTGTGCAAGTTACAGGCAAGTCTTTTGAGGGTTTGAAGTGGTCTGTGTGGATGGACAGGGAGTGGAAAGGGGCACATCCATCCAGAGTCCAAGCAGTACATTCAGGGGTCTGAGAATGAGAAGGGACTATTAGGAGGTGTTCACTGGTCAGGAGATGAGTCTTGTCTTCTATAAATCAAGCATTTACAAGAAATCAAGAGGCTCTCAGTTCTTGACTTCTCTTCTTTTGAGGGCGCCTGTGTGAAGTTGGGCATTTCTTGTCCTCTGGCTCCATTTAGATTGAAATCCTTTCCCAAACCCCCCTTTTTAAAAACGTTTTATTTTGGGGTATAGTTGATTAACAATGTTGTGATAGTTTCAGGTGGGCAGCAAAGAGACTCACCCATATATATATACATGTATCTGTTTTCCCCCAAACTACCCACTCATCCAGGCTGCCACATGACATCGAGTAGAGCTTCCTGTGCTGTACAGAAGGACCTTGTTGATAATCCATTTTATTTTTTATTTAGTTAATTTTTTAACTTTTTATTTTATATTAGAGTATAGCCAGTAACAACGTTGTGATAGTTTCAGGTGGCTGGCAAAGGGACTCCGCCACACATATACATGTATTCGTCCTTCCGCATACTCCCCTCCCATCCAGGCTGCCAGATGACATTGAGTAGGGTTCCCTGTGCGGTACAGTAGGACCTTTCCACAAACCCTTTTGACTTGATAGGTCCGTTAGGGCTTTACCCTGGATTTCATCTACGTCATTATTTTGCACATAGTCGGCATTTAAGACATACATGTATTGATTGATTGGAGAAGGAAATGGCAACCCACTCCAGTGTTCTTGCCTGGAGAATCCCAGGGACAGAGGAGCCTGGTGGGCTGCTGTCTATGAGGTCACACAGAGCTGGACATGACTGAAGCGACTTAGCAGCAGCAGCAGCAGTACTGATTGATGGATAAGTGAATGGAAGAATTAAGCAGAAGAGAAATATTTTAAATAAAAATTTGAAACAGGGGTATGTGAAACTTCCACTTTTAGGGAGGTCTTTATTTTTATTTTTTTAATTAAAGTGTAGTTTGTGTACAATGTTTAATTTCTGCTGTATAGAAAAAGTGTTCCATTTATACATATATATATATATATATATACTTTTTCAGATTCTTTTCCATTATAGGTTATTACAAGGTATGTGAATATGGTTCACTGTGTTATTCAGTAGGACCTTGTTGGTTATCTATTTTCTATATGATAGTATGTATATTTTAACCCCCAAATTTCTAATTTATTCCTTCCCTTCATTTCCCCTTTGGTAACTATTAGTCTTCTATGTCTGTGAGTCTGTTTCTTTTGTGTAAATAAATTCATCTGTATCTTTTTTTTTTTTTTTACAGATTCCACATATAAGTGATATCATGTGACATTTGTTTTTCTCTGACTTACTTCACTTAGTATAATAAACTGTTTGGGTTTCTCTTAAACTATAACTCAGGACAGAACTCTGGGAAAATAATGCATCCATTCAAGTGGGTGACAGTGGTTTTATGTCACAAGGGTCACATTTTAATGTATTAATGAAAGCTCATTTTACCAAGGAAGATAATCTGAACCAGTTTATACAGGAAATTCTACTAAGTAGTTGTGTGAATACAAGTGTGATATTTATAAGGACCTGAAACACCTCTGATGATTTGTTTCTCAACCAGAAGGGTCTAACTTTAAACTCTCTCATAAAGATGTGAGCAAAACCTCCTCTCTCTCCAAGATGCTTCACCGTACCTACTTCCATAAAACATTTTGTGAAAGGAGTGACAATGTCCATCTGGCTCATTTTTGTATCCCCCACATCTAATACTCTACATGGCAAGTAGTGGTGTGTTCAATAAATATTTGTTGAGTTAACAACATGTAAACACAGAGATATTTTTTCTCCAGTAAACATTGGCCCCATCATTGGTGAAAGCAGTGTTCACGAGGTAACTTTTAGAAAGTTATAACTCCTAAATGACATTTAACTGAAGTTATACTATTAAATACATATTATTTTTGCTTATATTAATATTTTTTAAAAGGTAATAAAAGTTGTTTCATGATGGTACCTAAGATTATTTAGATTTTGGTGTGGTCCCTGGAGACAATACCGGATAGATATTCACAGAGTGATGATGATTTTCAAGGATACTTCTGCTCCTGTACTGAGCAAGCAGAAAGTTCTTTTGAAAGTCAGTAAGACTTGGGTCATTCTTGCCCCACAGCTCCTGGCGGCTCTACATGGTCAGGAATTTTCTTCCTGTACATATCTGCATAGCCAAAGTGTTTATTGTCTCTGAGTCTTAGCTACAAACCATGTGATTCTAGAAGATGTGCTTCTAATCATCTCACTGAAGTCATAAGCCTTTTCAGGAAAACTTAGATTCCATTTTGAAAAAATATAATGTGAAACAAAGCTAGAGTAAAAAACCCACATCAGCTTGGAAATGATAAGCAGGTAATTCAGTCTGAAGACCTCGTAGGTAAATTTGAAAGCCTGTGTTAATTTTTCAGGATTTCACATCTTTTCAATGAAAGGAAAGTAGATACGGCAACATGATTTTCTAATCTACTTAACATCCATTGATTGGTGAACATCTTGGTTTTTAAGTATCCTATATCATGGACTGACAGATTAGTGCCACTTCAAAATTACTGTCACTTCTCCTTTCTTTGTTATAAATTAGAAATGGATTCTATTTCATATTCCCACAATCATATATTCTTAGTAAAGTATCTTCTAAGAGCAATGCTTCAGTGCTATTTTAAGGCAGGTATATAAAAGTAAATAAAGAACATCATTTCAGTAGATAAAGCTGAAAATGGGAAATACAGAGATATTTGCCAAAGAACAAATATTTAGTAGAAATTTTTTTTTTCCTATTTTCTGGTTGTGCTAGGGATATTAGGAAAATGGAGGAAATTTGCAAAAGATCTTGAGGAGAATATACCTTGTTGACCTATTAAGTAAATATAAATTTTAAAATGAAAATACATATACCCCAAAGTATACATTTTACTTTGCAAAGATACATGATTTGAGCGGCAAGCAGTGCTAGAGCAGCGAGCAGCCAAGAAGAGATACCCAAGTCCAAAATCAGAAGTGGTGGCCGTGAGTAGACATCCCATGTCCAAGGTAAGGTACAGTGGCTGCACTTTGCTGGAGCAGCCGTGAAGAGATACCCCACATCTAAGGTAAGAGAAATCCCAGTAAGACAGTAGGCGCTGAGAGAGGGCATCAGAGGGCAGATAGACTGAAACCACAATCATAGACAACTAGCCAATCTGATCGCATGGACCACAGCAATGTCTAACTCAAAGAAACTAAGCCATGCCATGTAGGGCCACCCAAGACGGACGGGTCACATTGGACAGGTCTGACAAAATGTGGTCCACTGGAGAAAGCAATGGCAGACCACTTCAGTATTCTTCCCTTGAACAGTATGAAAAGGCACAAAGATAGGACACTGAAAGATGAACTCCCCAGGTCAGTAGGTGCCCAATATGCTACTGGAGATCAGTGGAGAAGTAACTCCAGAAAGAATGAAGGGATGGAGCCAAAGCAAAAACAACACCCAGTTGTGGATGTGACTGGTGATAGAAGCAAGGTCTGATGCTGTAAAGAGCAATATTTATAGGAACCTGGAATATCAGGTCCATGAATCAAGGCAAATTGGAAATGGTCAAACAGGAGATGGCAAGAGTGAACATTGACATTCTAGGAATCAGCAAACTAAAATGGACTGGAATGGGTGAATTTAACTCAGATGACCATTATATCTACTACTGTGGGCAGGAATCACTTAGAAGAAATAGAGTAGCCATCATAGTCAACAAAAGAATCCAAAATGCAGTACTTGGATGCAATCTGAAAAATGACAGAATGATCTCTGTTTGTTTCCAAGGCAAACCATTCAGTATCACAGTAATCCAAGTCTATGCCCCGATCACTAATGCTGAAGAAGCTGAAGTTGAATGGTTCTATGAAGACCTACAAGACCTTTTAGAACTAACACCCAAAAAAGATGTCCTTTTCATTATAGGGGACTGGAATCCAAAAGTAGGAAGTCAAGAAACACCTGGAGTAACAGGCAAATTTGGCCTTGGAGTACAGAATGAAGCAGGGCAAAGGCTAATAGAGTTTTTCCAAGAGAATGCACTGGTCATAGCAAAGACCCTCTTTCAACAACACAAGAGAAGACTCTACACATGGACATCACCAGATGGCCAACACTGAAATCAGATTGATAATATTTTTTGCAGCCAAAGATAGATAAGCTCTATACAGTCAGCAAAAACAAGACCAAGAGCTGGCTATGGCTCAAATCGTGAAATCCTTATTGGCAAATTCAGACTTAAATTGAAGAAAGTGGGGGAAACTACTAGGCCATTCAGGTACGACCTAAATCAAATCCCTTATGATTATACAGTGGAAATGAGAAATAGATTTAAGGGACTAGATCTGATAGACAAAGTGCCTGATGAACTATTGACAGAGGTTCATGACATTGTACAGGAGACAGGGAGCAAGACCATCCCCCAAAAAAGAAATGCAAAAAAGCAAAATGGCTGTCTGAGGAGGCCTAACAAATAGCTGTGAAAAGAAGAGAAGCAAAAAGCAAAGGAGAAAAAGGAAAGATATACCCATTTGAATGCAGAGTGTCAACGAAGAGCAAGGATAGATAAGAAAGCCTTCCTCAGTGATCAGTGCAAAGAAATAGAGGAAAACAACAGAATGGGAAAGACTAGAGATCTCTTCAAGAAAATTAGCAATACCAAGGGAACATTTCCTGCAAAGATGGGCTCAATAAAGGACGGAAATGGTATGGACCTAACAGAAGCAGAAGATATTAAGAAGAGGTAGCAGGAATACACAGAAGAACTGTACAAAAAAGATCTTCACGACCCAGATAATCACGATGGTGTGATCACTCACCTAGAGCCAGACATCCTGGAATGTGACGTCAAGTGGGTCTTAGGAAGCATCACTATGAACAAAGCTAGTGGAGGTGATGGAACTCCAGTTGAGCTATTTCAAATCCTAAAAGATGATGGTGTGAAAGTGCTCCACTCAATATGCCAGCAAATTTGGAAAACTCAGGAGTGGCCACAGGACTGGAAAAGGTCCGTTTTCATTCCAATCCCAAAGAAAGGCAATGCCAAAGAATGCTCAAACCACTGCACAATTGCACTCATCTCACACACTAGCAAAGTAATGCTCAAGATTCTTCAAGCCAGTCTTCAGCAATATGTGAACTGAACTTTCAGATGTTCAAGCTGGTTTTAGAAAAGGCAGAGGAACCAGAGATCAAATTGCCAACATTGGCTGGATCATGGAAAAAGCAAGAGAGTTCCAGAAAAACATCTTTTCTGCTTTATTGACTATGCCAAGCCTTTGACTGTGTGGATCACAGTAAACTGTGGAAAATCCTGAAAGAGATGGGAATACCAGACCACCTGACCTGCCTCTTGAGAAAGCTATATGCAGGTCAGGAAGCAACAGTTAGAACTGGACATGGAACAACAGACTGCTTCCAAATAGGAAAAGGAGTATGTCAAGGCTGTATATTGTCACCCTGTTCAACTTCTATGCAGAATATATCATGAGAAACGCTAGGCTGGAAGAAGCACAAGCTGGAATCAAGATTGCCAGGAGAAATATCAATAACCTCAGATATGCAGATAACACCACCCTTATGGCAGAAAGCAAAGAAGAACTAAAAAGCCTCTTGATGAAAGTGAAAATGGAGTGAAAAAGTTGGCTTAAAGCTCAACATTCAGAAAATGAAGATCATGGCATCTGGTCCCATCACTTCATGGCAAATAAATGGGGAAACAGTGGCTGACTATTTTTTCAGGCTCCAAAATCACTGCAGATGGTGACTGCAGCCATAAAATTAAAAGATGTTTACTCCTTGGAAGGAAAGTTATGACCAACCTAGACAGCATATTAAAAAGCAGAGATGTTACTTTGCCAACAAAGGTCCATTAGTTAAGGTTATGGTTTTTCCAGTAATCAAGTATACTGTGGTGTTGGAGAAGACTCTTGAGAGTCCCTTGGACTGCAAGGAGATCCAACCAGTCAAATCCAAAGGAAATCAGTCCTGAATATTCATTGGAAGGACTGATGCTGAAGCTAAAGCTCCGATACTTTGGCCACCTGATGAGAAGAACTGACTTATTTGAAAAGACCATGATGCTGGGATAGATTGAAGGCAGGAGGAGAAGGGGATGACATAGGAAGAGATGGCTTGATGGCATCACTGACTCAACAGACATGAGTTTGGATGAACTCCGGGAGTTGGTGATGGACAGGGAGGCCTGGCATGCTGCAGTTCGTGGGCTTACAAAGAGTTGGACATGACTGAGTGACTAAACTGAACTAAACTGAAGCAGATCATTAGAGTTTTGTTTAATTTCTCCATATATTCCTTTGTTATCACTCTATTTTCAATCAAGTTATGAGAGCAGTTTTTTTTTTTATAATAATCCAACTCTGATTGTGATTTTGTTGTTTTTTTTCAGGGGTCCAAGCTGGGTTATCTACGGTAAACCTGTTCCCACGCAGACATGTAGCACATGATAGTTTTAGAAGGGAAAATTTAATGCTGGGAATTGGGAGAGGAGCTGTTTCAATATAATCTAATTTAATTTTGACCAGAAAGATCATTTTCAGCAACTTTGGTTTGAGACCTATAGCTTGTATTTTAGTTAGGCAGAGATTTGTTGCTGGTGTTTTACCCAGAGAGAGATTTGCAGAGGATGAGTGAGGTCATGGGCTTCCCAGGTGGCACAGTGGTAAAGAATCTGCCTACCAATGTAGGAGATGCAAGAGATGTGGGTTCAATCCCTGGGTGGGGAAGGTCTCCTGGAGTAGGAAATGGTAACCCACTCCAGCATTCTTGCCTGGGAAATCCCAGACTACAGTCCATGTGGTTACGAAGAGTCAGACACAGCTGAGCACACATGCACAGTGAGGTTGTAGGAGTTTTAGTTTTTACTTTATTGCATAGACTACATAGGCCTGAGATAAAAGAAAGGATCGCCACTGGACTTTGCAAGGACTTTGCAGGAGGATGGTCATTTATTAGCTTTTTTTTTTTTAAGTGAACTTTTGTTCATCATAACAGTATTATTGTCACAAATCAAATAGGAATCTCCCAGGAGCCCTTTCTTTGTTCTTTGATTCAGAATATTACTCTATTTTAAGCTTATAGGAAAAATGTGACTTTAGTGTCCCAATGTTCCAATATCTGACCATATAGTTCTTCCTGAGGCAGATAAATGTTAGGATCAGATTTGTATCAGGTTCCATATTATTGGTTTTGGGGGGGTTTTTTGTTTGTTTGTTTGTTTTCACTTTATTCTGTGACTTTGGAAGGACAGCTGCCAAGGTTGGTTTGAGACTTTTTATGACTTTTCTCACTCACTGATTCAACTATTTTAGCATTGACTTTTGTCCTTCTCCAGGGAATAGAGATGCTCCTAGTGACAGAGAAAGAAATTGAACATCAAGGAGCAAGAGAAGGAAACTAGAGAGAAGCAATATCAGTGAATTTTAAGGCAAAAGAGAATGGAAATTGCCACTGGGTATTTTCACATAGAATCAGGTTATAAAAGTAGATTTTAAAAGTTTTATTGTTTTATTTTATTTTTTTGGTCTGGAAGCATAAAAACAACTAGAGATGGAGGGTCACAAAATCTTACTTGAAAGAGTTCTGATAATCTTGTTAGGCTGAGTTTAGATTGTGTAGAATGTCCTTTTCTTTTTACTTATTCTACTTGTAGATACATTTCTTAGTTCTTTTCTGAGCATCTGTGTTTCACCTGAAAGCCCAAACCAGATAACTGAACAGATGGCCAATTCTTTTATTGCTAAAACATTAGTCCTTCTCCCATACCTCTCCAAATATGTATGCCCAAATTTAGGTCTATTCACATAAAAGAACCATGCTTATAAAGTGATCATCATGAGTCTTGTGATCATCATTTATTTTTATCATGACAGTTATCACTATTTGGTATAGTCTTATTTGTTTATCATTTGTGTCCTCCCATTAGATGGTAAAGCTTTTAAAAATATAGATTGATTTATTTGGCTGCACTGGGTCTTAGCTGTGGCATGTAGGATGCCTGAACATTCTAGTTCCCTGAACATGGGTCAGCCCCAGGCCTCCTGCATTGGGAGTGCAAAGTCTTAGCCACTGGACCACCAGGGACATCCTGATTTGTAGGGAAGGGTACCATAGAGAGCTGCACAAAAAGAGAGCTCTGAAGATTGCAAAAGGTCCCCCTCAAGTCTTCAGTTGCATACTCCCCAGTACTGACATTATAATCTACATAGGAAATACAATGGATTCTACAAAAATTATTAGAACTAATATGTCAGTTTAGCAAATTTACAGATTAATATACAAGATCAACACACAAGCATCAAGTGTATTCCTATATATTAGCAACAACTAGAAACTGATACATATAATGGAAAAAAATCACCATACCCCATCATACCCCAAAGGCGATTTATGCTAGGCATGCAAAACCAATTCAATATTCATCAGTTAAAATATATGACACCAAAAGAACACATGAATAAGCAAAAATCAAGAAGTGGAACTACATCAAACTAAAGCATTTCTGCATGGCAAAGGAAACAATTATCAGAATGAAAAAAGAAAGCAACCTACATAATCGAAAAGAATCTGCCTGCAATGCAGGAGACCTGGGTTGGGAAGAGCCCCTAGAAAAGGGAATGACTACGCACTCCACTATTCTTGCCTGGAGAATACCATGGACAGAGGACAGTCTGCCTGGAAGACTACAGTCCATGGTTGCAACCTGACTGAGCAACTAACACTCACATAATGGGAGAAGATATTTGAAAACAATGTATCTATTAAGGGTTTAATACATAAAATATATAAGGAACTCATACAACTCAATAGCAATCCATGAATTGATAACCTAATTATAAAATGGGCAAATGACCTCAATAGATATTTTTGCAGAGAATACATACAAATAGCCAAATGGGTACATGAAAAGGTGCTCAATATTACTGGTTATCAGAGAAATGTAAATCAAAACCATGGTGAGATATCTCTTTATATCTGTTAGGATGGGTATTATCCAAAAGATAAGGTAACAAGGATTGGAAAGCATTTGAAGAAAACAGAACCCTTGCATACTTCCCAGGTAGCTCAGCTGGTAAAGAATCCACCTGCAATTCAAAAGACCCCAGCTTGATTCCTGGGTCAGGAAGTTCCCCTGCAGAAGGAATAGGCTACCCAATCCAGTATCTTAGGCTTCCCTGGTGGTTCAGATGGTAAAGAATCCTCCTGCAATGTGGGAGACCTGGGTTCGATCCCCTGGTTGGGAAAATCCCCTGGAAGAAGGCATGGCTACCGACTCCAACATTATTGCCTGGAGAACCCCCTTGGACAGAAGAGGCTGGCGGACTACAATCTGAGAAGTCACAAAAAGTCAGACATGACTGAGTGACTAAGCACATACCATTAATAAGAACATAAATTTCTATCGGCATTATGGAAAACAGTATGGACACTCCTCAAAAAATTAAAAATAGAACTACATGATATAGCAATCCCATGTAAAGATAAATGGATTTTTAAAACTGGATACACCCATACAAATGGAATATTATTATTCAGCCATTAAAAAGAAGGAAATGTCACCATTTGCAACAACATAGAATGGATCTAGAGGACATTTACACTAAGTAAACTAAGCTAGATACTGAAAGACAATCACTACATCATCTCATTTATATGTGAAAGGAAAAAAAGAGAAAAAAAATGAAACCTCTAGCACCAGAGAGAAGAATGCAGATTGCGAGGGGTAGAAGATGAAGAAAATGGAGAGGTGTTGATCCAAAGGTCCACTATCAAGGGAACGAAAAGACGAGCCACAGATGGGGAGAAAATACTTGTGAAACACATATCCGATAAAAGACTGCTATACAAAACATACAAAGAATACTTAAAAGTCAACAGTAAGAAAATTAATCCAATTAAAAAATGGGCAAAAGATCTTCTTACCAAAGAAGATATACAGATGTAAAATTAGCATAGGAAAAGACACTCCACATCTTATGTTACTAGAGAATTTCAAATTAAAGTAACAGTGAAATAACATGGCACACATATCAGAACAGAGAAAATCCAGAACACTGACAACACCAAATGCTGATGAGGATATGGAGAAACTCTTGGGACTCATCAAGGCAGTTCAGTGGTTAAGACTGCACGTCCAATGCAGGGGGCATGCACTTGATCCCTGATCTTAGCATTAAGATCCCACATGCCACAGTATGCAGTCAAGAAATTTAAAAAAAAAAAATTTTTTTTTTTTAAAGAGAGAAACTCGCATTCATTGCTAGTAGGAATGCAAAATGGTACAACCACTTTGGGAGAAGTTTGGCAGTTTCTTACAAAAGTAAACATTCTTACAGTCAGTCAGTTCAGTCACTCAATCATGTCCGATTCTTTGCAGCCCCAAGAACCGCAGCACGCTAGACTTCCCTGTTCATCAGCAGCGCCCAGAGGTTACTCAAATTTATGTCCATCGAGTCGGTGATGCCATCCAACCATCTCATCCTCTGTCGTCCCCTTCTCCTGCCTTCAATCTTTCCCAGCATCAGGGTTTTTTCCACTGAGTCAGTTCTTCACATCAAGTGGCCAAAGTATTGGAGATTCAGCTTCAGCATCAGTCCTTCCATTGAATATTCAGGTCTGATTTCCTTTAGGTTTGACTGGTTGGATCTCCTTGCACCCCAAGGGACTCTCAAGAGTCTTCTCCAACACCACAGTTCAAAAGCATCAATACTTCGGTGTTCAGCTTTCTTTATAGTACAACTCTCATGTCCATACATGACTACTGGAAAAACCATAGCTTTGACTAGATGGACCTTTGTGGGTAAAGTAATGTCTCTGTTTTTTAATATGCTGTCTAGGTTGGTCATAGCTTTTCTTCCAAGGACCAAGCATCTTTTAAATTCATGGCTGCAATCACCATCTGCAGTGATTTTGGAGCCCAAAAAAATAAAGTCTCTCACTGTTTGCATTGTTTCCCCATCTATTTGCCTTGAAGTGATGGGGCCAGATGCCATGATCTTCGTTTTCTGAATGTTGAGTTTTAAGCTAACGTTTTCACTCTTCTCTTTAACTTTCATCAAGAGGCTCTTTAGTTCTTCACTTTCTGCCATAAGGGTGGTGTCATCTGCATATCTGAGGTTACTGATATTTCTCCCGGCAATTTTGATTCCAGCTTGTGCTTCATCCAGCCTGGCGTTTTGTATGATGTATTCTGCATAGAAGTTAAATGAGCAGGGTGACAATATACAGCCTTGACATACTCCTTTTCCTATTTGGAACCAGTCTGTTGTTCCACGTCCAGTTCTAACTGTTGCTTCTTGACCTGCATATAGATTTCTCAGGAAGCAGGTAAGGTGGTCTGGTATTCCCATCTCTTTATGAATTTTCCACAGTTTACTGTGACCTACACAGTCAAAGGCTTTAGTAAAGCAGAAGTAGATGTTTTTCTGGAGCTCTCTCATTTTTTTGATGATCCATCAGATGTTGGCAATTTGATCTCTTGTTCCTCTGTCTTTTCTAAATCCAGCTTGAACATCTGGAATTTCATGTCTCATGTACTGTTGAAGCCTGGCTTGAAGAATTTTGAGCATTACTTTGCTAGCGTGTGAGATAAGTGCAATTGTGCAGTACTTTGAACATTCTTTGGCATTGCCTTTTTTGGGGATTGGAGTGAAAACTGACCTTTCCCAGTCCTGTGGCCACTGCTGAGTTTTCCAAATTTGTTGGCATATTGAGTGTAGCACTTTCACAGCATCATCTTTTAGGATTTGAAATAGCTTAACTGGAATTCCATCACCTTCACTAGCTTGAAGATGGCATAGTAGAAGGACATGTGCTCGTCTTCTCCTGTAATAACTCCAAAATTACAACTTACTGCTGAACAACCATCGATAGGAGAATGTTGGAGCCCACCAAAAAAAGATGCCCCGTGTCCAAAGGCAAAGGAGAAGCCCCAGCAAGATGGCAGGACAGGTGAAACCACATTTAGAATCAAATCCCATACTTGCCAGAGAGGCTCGGAGGGCTCAAACAAACCTTATGTGCACCAGGACCCAGGGACCTCCCAGAGACTGAGCCAGAACTGTGTCTGAGTGTCTCCTGAGGAGGTATGGGTCAGCAATGGACTGCTGCAGGGGCAGGTGCTCTGGGTGCAGCAGACCTGGGTATGACATAAGCCCTCTTGGAGGAGGTCACCATTAACCCCACCATAGAACTGCCAGAACTTAAACAGGACTGGGGAAACAGACTCTGGGAGGGCACAAACAAAACTTTGTGTACACCAGGACCCAGGAGGAAGGAGCAGTGATCCTGCAAGAGACTGACCCAGACTTACCCATGAGTATCCAGGAGTCTCTGGCAGAGGCATGGGTCGGCAATGGCCTGCTGCAGGACTGGGGGCACTGAGGGTAGCAATGCCTACACAGGACCTTTTGAAGGAGGTCACCATTATCTTCATTACCTCCACCTTAGTTTGGCCTCAGGTCAAACAACAGGGAGGGAACACAGCCCTGCCCTTCAATAGAAAATTGGATTAAAGATTTACTGAGCACCGCCCATAAGAACAAGACCCAGTTTCCCCCACAGTCAGTCTCTCCCATCAGGAAGTTTCCATAAGCCTCTTATCCTTCTCTATCAGAGAGAGCAAACAGACTGAAAACCACAATCACAGAAAACTAACCAATCTGGTCACATGGACCACAGCCTTATCTAACTCAATGAAACTCATGAGCATGTAGGACCACCCAAGATGGACAGGTCATGGTGGAGAGCTCTGACAAAATGTGATTCACTGGAGAAAGGAATGGAAAACCACTTCGGTATTCTTGCCTTGAGAAGCCCATGATCAGTATTCTTACAGTACAATCCAGCAATCATGCTCTCTGATATTTAATCTGTCAATGACAAATTGGCACTTGCCAAGGGCATTTGCTATCTGTCTCTGTGGAGATTGAATCATGTGCTGCTGCTGCAACTGTTGACTTTGATAAGGCCTGAAGGAAGTTCCAAAGAATAGCAAGAAGAGATAAGAAAGCCTTCCTCAGCGATCAATGCAAAGAAATAGAGGAAAACAACAGAATGAGAAAGACTAGAGATCTCTTCAAGAAAATTAGAGATACCAAGGGGAACATTTCATGCAAAGATGGGCTCGATAAAGGACAGAAATGATATGGACTTGACAGAAGCAGTAAATGTTAAGAAGAGGTGGCAGGAATACAAAGAAGAACTGTACACAAAAGATCTTCATGACCAAGACAATCACGATGGTGTGATCACTCACCTAGAGCCAGATATCCTGGAATGTGAAGTCAAGTGGGCCTTAGAAAGCATCACTACGAACAAAGCTAGTGGAGGTGATGGAATTCCAGTTGAGCTATTTCAAATCCTGAAAGATGATGCTGTAAAAGTGCTGCATTCAATATGCCAGCAGATTTGGAAAACTCAGCAGTGGCCACAGGACTGGAAAAGGTCAGTTTTCATTCCAATCCCGAAGAAAGGCAATGCCAAAGAGTGGTCAAACTACTGCACAATTGCACTCATCTCACATGCTAGTAAATTAATGCTCAAAATTCTCCAAGCCAGGCTTCAGCAATACGTGAACTGTGAACGTCCTGATGTTCAAGCTGGTTTCAGAAAAGGCAGAGGAACCAGAGATCAAATTGCCAACATATGCTGGATCATTGAAAAAGCAAGAGAGTTCCAGAAAAACATCTATTTCTGCTTTATTGACTATGCCAAAGCCTTTGACTGTGTGGATCACAATAAACTGTGGAAAATTCTGAAAGAGATGGGACCACCAGACCACCTGACCTGCCTCTTGAGAAACCTGTATGCAGGGCAGGAAACAACAGTTAGAACTGGACATGGAACAACAGACTGCTTCCAAATAGGAAAAGGAGTATGTCAAGGCTGTATACTGTCACCCTGCTTATTTAACTTCTATGAGAAACGCTGGGCTGGAAGAAGCACAAGCTGGAATCAAGATTGCCAGGAGAAATATCAATAACCTCAGATATGCAGATGACACCACCCTTATGGCAGAAAGGGAAGAGGAACTAAAAAGCCTCTTGATGAAGGTGAAAGAGGAGAGTGAAAAAGATGGCTTAAAGCTCAACATTCAGAAAACGAAGATCATGGCATCTGGTCCCATCACTTCATGGGAAATAGATGGAGAAACAGTGGAAACAGTGTCAAACTTTATTTTTCTGGGCTCCAAAATCACTGCAGATGGTGATTGCAGCCATGAAATTAAAAGATGCTTACTCCTTGGAAGGAAAGTTATGACCAACCTAGATAGCATATTCAAAAGCAGAGACATTACTTTGCCAACAAAGGTCTGTCTAGTCAAGGCTATGGTTTTTCCTGTGGTCAGGTATGGATGTGTGAGTTGGACTGTGAAGAAGGCTGAGCACTGAAGAATTGATGCTTTTGAACAGTGGTGTTGGAGAAGACTCTTGAGAGTCCCTTGGACTGCAAGGAGATCCAACCAGTCCATTCTAAAGGAGATCAGCCCTGAGATTTCTTTGAAAGGAATGATGCTAAAGCTGAAACTCCAGTACTTTGGCCACCTCATGCGAAGAGTTGACTCATTGGAAAAGACTCTGATGCTGGGAGGGATTGGGGGCAGGAGGAGAAGGGGACGACAGAGGATGAGATGGCTGGATGGCATCACTGACTCGATGGACGTGAGTCTGAGTGAACTCCGAGAGTTGGTGATGGACAGGGAGGCCTGGCATGCTGCGATTCATGGGGTCACAAAGAGTCGGACACGACTGAGTGACTGAATTGAAGGAAGTTCAGGGTGGAGAATGAGGCAATCTGTGCTCCAAGAAAACTGATGAAACAGGTTTTTAGGTAGTTAGATGTTTTCAGAAACTGATTTCATGATCCCAATCCTTACATCTGCTCATATCTAGAAAAGCACTGAATCCCTTCATGGCGACATCAGCTCCCAGCAGACTAGCAGAAACCTTTTGTTAAATAAATGCTTGAGTGCATGAACTCCCCCTTCACCAAAATCACATGTATTGACCTTCCCCCACTACCTCTTTGGAGCAGTTTCTCAGAGCTATCTGAGGTGCTGTTTCCCAGGCTGCAGTCCTCATTCTACCCCAAATAAAACTTAACTCACAACTCTCATGCTGCGCAACTTATTTAGTCAACAACCAACAAAATCTGAAGACATGTCTACACAAAAACCTGCAGGGATGTTTATGGCAACTTTATTCATAATGTCAAAATTTGGAAGCAACTTAGTAAATGAGTGGATAAATAAACAGTGGTACATCCAGAAAATGGAATATGATTCAGGACTAAAAAGAAATGAGCTGTCAAGCCATGAAAAGATATGGAGGACATTTAAATGCATGTTACTAAGTGAAAAGCCAATCTGAAAAGGCTACATACTGTATGATTCCAACTATATGAAGTTCTGGAAAAGGCAAAACTATAGACAGTAAAAAAGTCAGTGTTTTCCAGGGGTTAGTGGGAAAGGAGGGATAAATAGGAGAAACACAGGAGGATTTTAGGGTAGTGAAATTTTCTGTACGACACTACTCTGGTGTCTCTACATATTTGCTGAAACCCATAGAACATACATCACCAAGAGTGAACTCTGAACTAAACTATGGACTGTGGATGATAATGGAGGTTCATCAGTTGTAACAAAGGAGTACCCCTTTGGTGGCAGATGTTGAGTGGGAGAGGGTATGGGGCCAAGGGGTGTACGGGGACTCCTTGTACTTCCTGCTCACTTTTACTGTGAACCTAAAATTGTTCTTTTAAATAGTCTATTTAAAAAAAAAAAATCAAAAATCATGAAATACTGAACAAATTCCAAAAAATAGAATGACTTGTACACTTAAAACACAAAACATTGCTGAGGGGAATTAAAGAAGACCTAAGTAAATGGAAAGATACACCACATGATAATGTGTAATATTCAATATTGTTAAGATTTCCGTTCTCCCAAATTAATACTCCATTGCAGTCAACCAAAATCTCAGCACACTTTTTGTAGATACTGATAAACTAGCTCCAGAATTCATATAAGCAAAGAACCCATATTAGCCAAAAGTTAACTTTTAGAAAGAATAAACGTAGAGGATTAACATTTTATGATCTCAAGATTCCTTATAAAGCTACAATAAATCAAGATAGTACACACAAATAAATTAATGAAACAGCATTTAAAATCCAAAAACAGATTCACACATATATAGACAACTGAATCTTGACAAAGTGTAAAGGAAATTAAATGGACAAAAACAGTTGGTTTTTTTTTAATAGTGCTGGAACAATTGGGCATCTAACAAAAAAAAATATACAATCCATACCTCACCAAATATAAAATTAACTCAAAGTGGATCACAAACCTAAGTTTAAAATTCAAAGCTATAAAACTTCTAGCAGAAAACAAGAGAAAGCGCCTGTGGTCTTGGCTTAGGCAAATCTTTCTAATATACACAAAAGCACAATTCCTAAAAGAATAATCTTGCAGCATCTATGGAAAACAGTATGGAGAGTCCTCAAAATTTTAAAATAAAACTTCTATATGATGCAGCAATATTACCTCTGGGTATATGTCCAAAGGAATCAAAATCAAGACCTCAAAAGAGATATCTGCATTTCCATGTTTTGGCAACATTATTCATAATAAACAAGATATGGAAATAATTTAAATGTCTGTCAACAGATGAATAAATAAAGAATTTGTAGTATATATAGTTAGTTAGCTAGTGTTAGTCACTTAGTTGTGTCCAACTCTTTGCAACCCCATGGACTGTAGTCCCCCAGGATCTTCTGTCCATAAGATTTCCCAGGCAAGAATACTGGAGTGGGTAGCCATTCTCTTCTTCAGGGGATCTTCCTTACCCAGGAATCAGACCCTGGTCTTTCACATTGCAGGCAGATTCTTTACCATCAGAGTTACCAGGGAAAACCTTATTATTCAGACTTTAAAAAGTCACCTGCCATTGGTGACAACATGGATGAACCTAAAGGACATTATGCCAAGTGAAATAAGCCAATCACAAAAGGACAAATACTGAATGATTCCATTTATATGAGATATCTAAAATAGTCAAATGTCCAGAAACAGAGAATACAATAGTGGTTTCCAGGGGCTTGGAGGAGGGGGAAATAGGGAGTTGTTAGTCAATGAGTATAACATTTCAGTTACGCTAGATAAACAATTTGTAGGATCTGCTATACAACACATGCCTGTACTTAAGAATACTACATTGTACACTTCAAAATTTGTAAAAAAATTTGTAAAAAAAAAAAAAAAAACGTGGATCACACGTTAAGTGTTCTTAGCACAAACAAAACAAAGGAACACAAGGAAATTCCTGGAGATACAGGATATGACTATTACCTTGATTGCGGTGATGGTATGACAAATGTTTGCATGTGTTCAAACTTATCAAATTGTACAAATTTAATATGTGCAACTCTTTATATACCACAATAAAGATTTAAAAAAAAAACAAGCTGATAAATTCAATTTAGTCAAAGTTACAAACTTTGGCTCTTTGAAAGAAACATTTAAGACAATGAAAACCAGGAAAAACTATTTGCAAATCATGTCTAACAAAATATTTATACCCAGAGTACCTAAAAGACCTCTTAAAACTCAGTAATAAGAAAACAACCTAATTTTCTTTAACAGGCAAAAGATTTGAACAGACACTTCAATGGTGAATATATGTGAATGGCTCTTAGGACATAAAAAGATATTCAGTATTACTAGTCATTAAGGAAATGCCAGATAGAATTGGTGGCCCAGATGTTAAAGAATCCACCTGCAGTGCGGAAGACCTGGGTTTGATCCCTGTGTTGGGAAGATCCCCTGGAGGAGGGCATGGCAACCCACTCCAGTATTCTTAGCCTGAGAATCCCCAGGGACAGAGGAGCCTGGTGGGCTGCAGTCAATGGGGTCACAGAGTCGGACACAACTGAACAGCTAAGCACAGCACAGATAGAACCACAATGAGATATCACTGCACGCCAATTACAATGACTAGATTTTTTTTTTTACAAGACTAACAATAACAAGTATTGGCAAGGATATGGAGGAAATGAAGCTCTCTTACAGTGCTAGTGGGAATGTAAAATGATACAACCACTTTGGAAAACAACTCTGCAGTTTCTTTAAAAATTAAGTATATCCATACTACATGATCTTGTCTATTCACGTCTAGGTATTTACCCAAGAAAAATGAAAGCATATGCCCTTATAAAAGCAGGTACAGGAATAGGTTCACAACCACTTCAGTTTCAATAGGCAAAAACTGGAAACAACACACATGCCTATCAAAATGTATTGGGTAAATAAAGTGTGGCATATCCATACAATAAAGCAAAAAGAAAGATAGAAAGAGAGAGAGAGAGAGAGAAAGTAGGTAGGGTGGAGGAAGGAAAGAAGGAGGGAGAAAGAACAAAATGAACCGAAACACTGATACACACAACAACATGGATGACTATCAAAATAATTACTGGGAGCAAAAGAAACCAGCTGAAAAGTACATGACATATATGATTCCACGTATGTGAAATCCTAGAAAACACACACTAATTTGAGGTGAGAGCAGATCTGGGAAGGAAAGAAAAAAGGGACATAAAGGACACTGGAAACATTTGGGGTGGCGAGTTTGTTCATTACCTGAATTGTGGTGGTGATTTGACAGGTATGTAAGTATGTCAAAATGTCTCTAGATATGTGCCATTTATTATATGTCAATTTTGTCCCAAACTAGTTGCAAAAAAATTAAAGATTAAAGCCCCCCAAAAGTCATCTTGGTCACGCTGCCCTTCTGGGCCGCCACTTATATTGGTAGCTGCTGCTGCTAAGTTGCTTCAGTCATGCCCAACTCTGTGCAACCCCATACATGGCAGCCCACCAGGCTTCCCATCCCTGGGATTCTCCAGGCAAGCACACTGGAGTGGGTTGCCATTTCCTTCTCCAATGCATGAAAGTGAAAAGTGAAAGTGAAGTCGCTCAGTCGTGTCTGACTCTAGCGACCCCATGGACTGCAGCCTACCAGGCTCCTCCGTACATGGGATTTTCCAGGCAAAAGTACTGGAGCGGGGTGCCATTGCCTTCTCCGATATTGGTAGCAGTGACTGCCAACAGGCTTAAAAGCCTCCAGCCTGTCAGGTAGCATGTGAGATGCTGCTATCTAAGCCCATCACTGGCCATCTCTGCTCTCGACGAGGCTTCCCTGACACTCCTTTCTGCCACCACTAGCTTTTATTCACAGCTCTGCCACATGGCTCATCACTCTGAATTGCAATTAATCTTCCTATATGCCAAAGTTCATTGAGAACAATATAATGCCTTATTCATCTTTATCTCTTCAGGAACAAGCATGGTGCCTGTTTGAGGAATGAGTCTCTAAATCAGAGAACGCACTGGTAGAATCTTTGTGGAGTTTCCCTTCTTCAAGTGATTACATTCTGGTTGGAGAATTTATGATTCTTGGAAAATGTCTTTTTTTGTCTTGGCCTCATGTAAAACAAACTGTGCCAAAAATAAACTCAAACGCTGAAGGAGAAGCTAAATCAGAATGTAAGGGGTTATATTTAAAGCTCAGACTCCAGCGATCTTTCATAGTCCCTCTACTCAAAATTTAAAAAAAATAAAATTAACTTTTGGCTCTGTTGATACCACGGTGTTCAAAACACAACAAGGTTTGAAAAGCCATATCTGACACCAGGTTACTAAACAGTCTTTCTTCTTCTTGTGTAAATGGGCCTTAAGTGGGTGCCATTTTACCTCAGTGAAAACAAAGAGCAGGCAATTTTTTCAGTCGGAAAATTGCTAAGAGATATGGTTGAGCTGTGTGAGCTGAAGGGCAGAGAACTGACAGGCCTCACAGCAGTTGGTAAGTAATGAAAACAGGAACCAAAGTAGAATGTCCAAAGAGAGCAGGGAAAGGCTCTTAGCTTATAAATGGGGAAGAGTGATTTGCCTTGGAATCTGAAAGTGCATTTGCCATGTTACTGCCCTATCAATTCAGTTCAGTTCGATAAATGCTTCTCCAAGAGTCAGGTTCACCCTCCATAAACGGGCAAAGAACGTTTCCATAGCACCAGCCTTAACGGTAAGCAGTTTGAACACGGAAAGACCATCTTCCAAAAAGATTGTTGTATTCTTATTTTGTATGATACATACGCTATCATTTTCAAGGTGATCTTACAGGCTTTATTTCAAGTGATCTTCACCCCAAAGTCACAGAGAAAACAAGGCTGGTATGAGCACCTCCATGTTAGACAAGGAGAGGCTGAGGTTCATGCCCAAAGTTACACTGTAAATGAGTGATTAAGCCTGAACTTGAGACAGATCTGATTGTTACATCTGTAACCCTTCCACTGTCTTCTTTATTCTTGCTGACCTTCAAGAAAGGTAAGGATGTCATCACCTCTCACTCTGAAAATTAAGAAGTTCCCCACCTAATATCCTTCAGCCTTCTGCTATATCTCCCATTATTCTTTTCCACCAGATTCTCTCTCTTTTTTTTTTTTTTTGACTGCTTACATGGCATATGGGATCTTGGTTCCCAGACCAGATATCAAATCTGTGCACCTGCCATCCTCCACTGGGAGCGTGGAGTTTTAACCACTGAATCTCCAGGGAAGCCCTCTCCACTTAGATTCTTAAAGGAATTCCTTGTGCTATTCATGTATGTACCATCTAGCCTGCACATTCACCTTTCATGAAAATGCTCCTTTAAATCTATTTTACTTTTCTCAGACCTCATCCTACCACCATCTTTAAGCATCTGGTCCTGTTAACCAAAAACTCAAAACCGACTGGATCATCAGCAGATAAAGTCCTAGGAAAGTAAAGTGATTCAGGGACTTCTTAGACTTCTAGTAACAGTAGTAAGTAGTTTTTAAAGAACTTTTACTATAGCCTTCTATTTTCTGAGTGCTGGATGATTTCGTGTGTTTGATCTCATTTGCACAATAATCCCGTGAAACAGATCTTGTCATCTCTATCTCACACCTGAGAAAAAGGAGATTCTGAAACACGGGTGAGCTGTATCCAATGTAACAAAGTCCATAAGAGGCCCCAGTTTCCTGATCACAGTGTTCTTTCCTCTACATAACACCTCCGTCTCCCTTCCATAACCTGGCACTGTCAGGGAATGAGGTGCTTGGTATTCATTAATTTTCCAGGTAACTGCAGTTCACCAGCAAGACAGAGATTTTAAAGGATTTTAAAATCAGTTTTTTACAGATACCTCTCCAAATGTGTTTTTTAAAGTTAATTTTTATTGGAGTATAATTGTTTTACAATGCCATGTTAGTATCTGTGTGTGTGTGTGTGTGTGTTGGTTGGTTGCTTAGTTGTGTCCGACTCTTTGCAACCCCATAGACTGGAGCCCACCAGGGTCCTCTGTCCATAGGATTCTCCAGAAAAGAATACTGGAGTGGGTTGCCATTTCCTTCTCCAGGATGTCAGTATCTACTGTACAGCAAAGTGAATCAGCTGTGTGTATACATATCTCCCCTCTTTTTCAGATTTCCTTCACATTTGGGTCATCAAGGAGCACTGAGTAGAGTTCCCCGTGCTATACAGTAGGTTCTCATTGGCTATCTATTTTACACATAGTAATGTATATATGTCAATACTAATTCCCCAGTTCATCCCAGTCCACGCTTCCTCTTTGATATCTGTTAAGTTTTTTTTCTCTGCATCTGTGTCTTTACTTCTGCTCTGCAAATAATTTCATCTTATACAAAGGCCTTGACATAATTTAACTTCTCCTTAATACACACTCATACTGTGAACATCTACTGGCATATTCTGTGCAAAAATAAAGTTCTGTGTCA
This sequence comes from Bubalus kerabau, assembly GCF_029407905.1. Taxonomy (NCBI): domain Eukaryota; kingdom Metazoa; phylum Chordata; class Mammalia; order Artiodactyla; family Bovidae; genus Bubalus; species Bubalus kerabau. The sequence goes on from NC_073628.1 coordinate 65,918,475, forward strand.
ATTTTTTAAATTTCTGCTTCCTCATTCAGCATTAGACACTTGTCCTACTGATATTTTTTGGCTTTTTAAATTTTTTTCATACTATTGTATATATTTTTTCATATCTATTGTACATGAGTCTTTCAAAAGCTGTCAACTAGGAAATAAAATAGACTAAGTATCAAGAACAACTTGGAAAACACAAGTCAAATTCTTTCTGTGTCAGAATGTCAAGGGTACTTTGTCTTTGATTAGGAGCTACTTGGAAACAGGGTTTTGGGTTTGGAAAGATTTTTAAATTTCTTTGTTTTGGGAGTTGTTGGGTTTTTTTGCCCTTTTTTGGTATTCTTTGGGGACATTAATGGGCATTCCACTGAGGAAGAATTGCATGGGCAAATGCATCTGGGAAATGATGCATGCTGTTTATTCCTTAGTCTTGAATATTTATAAGACATTTTAACTTTTTAAAAAACTGTTAAAAATACCCCACTATTTCCCAAGCGCACTTGACCACAAGGCCCTTTCCCATCTCACAAGAACCGTGTCCAGGGGAGGGTTCCTGTCCAGGATGGGGTCTGTCTCCCTGTGGACAGGACGAGAGGGAGCTTTGTATTTGGGCTCCCCCCAGACCTCGCCATGCACCTCTGCCTTCAGCTGGTTCTAATGGGTGTCCTTTCGCTGTGACATTATAAAACCGCAGTCATAAGGATAGCACTCTCCTGAATTCTGTGAGTCATTCCAGTGAGTTATCAAACTTGAGGGTGAAAAACTCTCCGTTTTCAGTCAGCTGCTCAGAAGTGAGGCAGCCCAAGTTTGTGGCTGGTGTCTGAATTGAGAGGACTCTGCCGTTAACCTGTGAGGCACGGCCTTACTCTGGGCAGTCGCTGTCATTGCAGCCACATAACAGCCCACTGAGACTGGGGATCCTTTTCACCCCTGCTTTACAGATGAGGAAGCAGGCCCGAAGCAACCCAGCTGCCTAGTGGGGGAAGCAGGTTTCGCCTCAGGCAAGCTTGGCTCCAGAGTCCACGGTTTTATCCTCACCAGGATACTGCACCAGGCAAAACAGAACAACAAAAACCCAACTTTGGATTTTTTTTTTTTCAATGCTCTCTGCTCCTCTCAGCCGCATCTACTAGGAGAGCAATCTCTTTTGCAATTAAGTGTTCTTTGCATCTGCATGCATCACTCAACTTAAATTTTCATAGAAACAATATGCTTTTGTTTTTGCATTTACATTCATCCATTTATGTAATATTTAAATAAATTACATAATTTCAGGTGCAACAGGCATGAACAGATTTAGGGAAACACACAGCACTCTCTGTAAGCAGACAGTTCAAATAAGGCAAGCAGACATGTCACAGTCCCACCGTGACTGTGTGGCATGTCCAGGCCCTGGATTTATGTACAGTAAGAATTATAGAGAGAATGAGAACCATTAGTGAAACAGGAGGAGTTGGCTCAAAAGAGTCCTAACATGTAAGTGAACAAAGTCTGAAATGATCACAATCTTCAGGTTGACCCCTCCATTTAGCTCCCGTCTACGAGCCCAGCGGAATGATATTTGTTCCTTTGGTCCTTCTTTATTATTCCACTCTATTACCCCCTTCCAGATTCACATTCACGCAGTATTGATTGAGAGCCTGTTATTGATTTAGGTACACACTACTCCATCATTAAGCAACAACGTCATGCCATGCGCTTTCACATAGATGGCCTTCATCAGACCCCTTTGATAGATGAGGAGCTGCAGAGAGACTGAGGAGCTTGTGAGTTTGTGTCCTTTCATTTCCCACCCGCCACACTCCTCTAAGATCACTTGCCTCCTGACAACTGTGGATTTCAACCATTTCAGTGATGTCACCAGCTCCCTGGAATCTGCAGACCTCTTTCACCTAACTGGCCTTCTCTAGTCCTGGAAAATACCCTGGGTTGAAGGACCAGGACATATCAGCCCAACTAAACAATAGGCAATGACAAGTCTATGGCCAGTTGATTGAACATCCTAGAGAAAGGGTCAGCCTGCCCAAGCTATTGGAATCATCCCCAGATTTCTCCAACTGAGAAAAAAATATTATTTCATATGAGGAATTAGCAAATTAGCAGAAGGTTTTATAATTCTCTTTCAGCACTTCAAAGTATTTTTGCACCTATCTGCATTTTTAGACAACAGTCTTCTTAAAGCAACAATCTTATCCATTCATTCAGCAAATATTCAACTAATATTCATTCAACTCATACAGTTGCCTGCCCATTGTATGTGTGTGACCTTGATTAAATTACTTGCAGGCACAGATGGGAGAGCTCCCACTTGCCACTTTTCTACTTTATTAATATGTTCTAAGAATCACCAAGGTAACATTTTTCTGAGAATTATACAAATATCTTACCCACAAAATGGGAAATATATTCATCAAAGAAGAAGTTGGGTTCCCATAAGAATCTAAGAGGCACATTTGCATTATTTTATCAATAAAGGGATAAAAACAAGTATGGATTTCTATGTCACAATTTGAAGTTAAAGTGAATTTAGTTACATCTCTACTTTCAGGAATAAATACAACCAGCGTCACTGGAGTGGTAGTGATTTAGTTACACTTGCTAAATCCTGCCCCACACACTAGGCAGCCCATTTTAAAATTCCCCCTCTTCTTGATTAATTTCTCAGGTAGTAAAATCAAACTGTTCTAAAATATAACTAGCACTTACATATTTGACAGAACAAAAAAGCTGCAGTAAGAGCATAACTAAGATTTCTTTCTAAATTTCTAAAGAGCACTCCTTAATCTCCAGTATCACAGAGGTGAGCAATGCTCACCAGAAAATATCTTCTCTCCTCACACACTTCCTTTTCTGGATCCAGAAGCATGGAACCCACCACATGGAGAGATCTCCACACATACCCACAGTTCTTGGCAGAACTCACACTGACAGAATGGAATGACTCCCTCTCATGTGATTCAACCAAGCTGCAGAAAGCAGCTGCTTGAGAGGCACTATAGGATGAGGTCTCACCCTGACCGGTATCACACCCTAACTTGAGTTTCCCTTATGTACTTCCTGTCTTCATTAACTGCTAATGGAACATTTAAAAGGCATCTTGTTAAGTTCACAACCTACATTAATTCCAAGTTCACACTTTGGCACAAAATGACTTGGAATTTAATCACATTTGAATAAAAAACTGCATTTTTCCCTTCCCAAAAAAGGAAGGAAAACAGAGAAGTCTTTTTAAAGGGTTATGAAACTCCTGGTACTTTTCATAGACTAGCCTTTTATAGATTGTATGGATTAGGAAGAGATGGAGTAATTACTCCCCTTGAAACAAAGGCTTAATTCTCCTGGGGGGAGAAATTCTTGACTAAAAGCTGCTAATCCCTTGCCAAGTTCAATCAACTGAAAATATATCCATTAACTATTCTGCTGAACCCCGACTTTACCTGGCCCTACCATCCATTAAAGCTGACTTACAATGAAACCTAGGGTTCTCAATTTAGAGGTCACTGGCTATGTTAAAAATGGAAGTGAAAACTCATAGGTGCTGTTTGTCTTCGTGGCTGAAGTGATGTTATTGACAATAGCTTTATTCCGAGACCCAACGTCATCTTGATCTTAATTAGTGATTGTGCAGACCTTTGACATACCTCTAAAGAGGCATGCTTGGGTGATAGATGTTAACTAAACATTAAGTGTGGCAATCATGTCACAATATATACATATATCAAATCACTATGCTGTACACCTTAAAATTATACAATGTCAACTGGAGGAGGGAAGGTTGGTGACAGAGGGTGAGATGGTGGGATGGCATCACCAACTCAATGGACATGAGCTTGAGCAAACTCCAGGAGATAGTGAAGGACGGGGGAGCCTGGCATGCTGCTGTCCAGAGGGTGGCAAAGAGTCAGACAAGACTTAGAGACTGAACAACAATACATCAACTGTATCTCAGTACATCATAATTATTTCCCAAAACTGAGGGGAAAAAATAGCATGGTTGGTGGTAGTAGAGGTGATGACGGTGGTTGTAATGGAGTTTATAACCTCAGTACTCCAGGAGAACACTTATTTTTTAAAAATTAGTTTTCACTTATGTGCTAGCCAGCCTCCCCATGGGCCCCTGCCGTCTCTGCCTCTGGTATTTGCACCTTTGTGTAGCCTTGAATCATCTCCCACATTGCATAGAACAGACAGTTGTAGCCAACAGGAAGTTGCTGAAATAGCAGAGCATGACTTCCAAGCTAGGTGATAAAAGACACCAAGTTTTCCTATATCACTCGGTCTGGAGGAAGCCAGGTGTCACACTGTGAGGATGCTCCCAACATGAGCTTGAGTAACCTGGGAGAGAAGCTGACATGAAGAACTGAGGCCCCCTGCCAACAGCCATCTTGGAGCCAGGTCCACAGACCAGAGAAGCTTCCAGGTGACCAAGCCCCTTGCAAAAATCCTGACCCACAGAAACCATGAGGTAACTGCTTGATTTAAACCACTTGGCTTAGAAATAATGTGTTACAACAGCCTGGAAAACTAATAGTTACCAGCAGAAAAACAGTTGAGCAAGATATTTGGCCAATGAGTAAATACTCTAGTCAGAGAATTACTGATGATAGAGACACCTATGCTTCTTTTTCCTGTGGTATCATCTATGTTTTAGCATTCTAACAAAATCCCTGAGTTTCTGCCCTAAAGTTCTAAAGATGAGTAGCAAATTGAGTTGTGAGGACAAAGTTAAAATACAGGTGGTGTTAAGTGTTGATAGCAAAAAAAGATACAGGATCAAGCTTGAATTGTTTTTGTGAAAACCTTCCAAAACACAGTGTACTTGCAAAGAACATGAATACACATTCTTTGTGACTATTCTTTTTGTACTTCAAAAGACATTTGATCCTTTATCTTAATTCTGCCAGGTGACGCCAATGCTGGACTCTGCTTTCATCTTATTCCATGCAGCCTAATGAATGAAAAGCAATTACATGTTCTATGGATAAGAATTCTTTATATTAAGGGATTATATTTATTCAATTTTGCTTACTGGAGATGTAGTTGGAAATTTTGAGGTTTCAGAAAAACTTAAGCATAGTCTCTCCAAAAATCCCAAGGCCTGACTCTCAACGGAATGCTTGCTCATCTTCTCTGAGTTTGTTATTTCTACCCCCAAACCTCATCAGGGTCTGTGGGCCCATCTTCCAGACACAAGGCTTTTCTGTCCCCAGAATCTTTTTCCCTAGGAAGATTGACGCAGAATATAAAAGGAGGGTGAAGTTCCAGGGCCTGGCAACACCTGATGAGGCTTCCCTGATGTTGCCAGTTCCCAACTGTCTATTTTGAAATTCTGATTGTCTTTTTTATTGTGTTGACCAAAAAAGTTTGTTTGGGTTTTTTGTAAGAAGAAATTTTTTTGGCTAACCCAATAATTACCTTCTTGTCAGTGTCCTGGCCTCTTTTCACACTCGTGGGTGCTAAGTGGCTTCAGTTGTGTCTGATTCTTTGTGACCCCATGAACATTAGCCCTCCAGGCTCCTCTATCCATGGGATTTTCCAGTCAAGAATGCAAGAATAGGATGCCATGCCCTCCTCCAGGGAATCTTCCCCACCCAGGGATCAAACCCATGTCTCCTGTGTCTCCTGCATTGGCAGGCAGGTTCTTTACCACTAGCACCAATGGGGAAGCCACATACCTTACTCTCAGTTCAGTTCAGTCACTCAGTCATGTCCAACTCTTTGCGACTCCATAGACTGCAGCACACCAGGCCTACGTGTCCATCACCAATTCCCAGAGTCTGCTCAAAGTCACGTCCATCGAGTCGGTGATGCCATCCAACCAAATCATCCTCTGTCATCCCCTTTTCCAATCCTGCCTTCAGTCTTTCCCAGCATCAGGGTTTTTTCCTGTCAGTTCTTCTCATCAGGTGGCCAAAGTATTGGAGTTTCAGCTTCAACATCAGTCCTTCCAGTGAAAATTCAGGACTGATTTCCTTTAGGATGGACTGGTTGGATTTCCTTGCAGTCCAAGGGACTCTCAAGAGTCTTCTCCAACACCACAGTTCAAAAGCATTAATTCTTCAGCATTCAGATTTCTTTGTAGTTCAACTCTCGAATCCATACATGACTACTGGAAAAACCATAGCTTTGACTAGACGGACCTTTGTTGGCAAAGTAATATCTCTGCTTTTTAATAAGCTGTCTAAGTGGGTTACAACTTTTCTTCCAAGGAGCAAGAGCCTTTTAATTTCATGGCTGCAGTCACCATCTGCAGTGATTTTGGAGCCCCCCAAAATAAAGTCTCTCACTGTTTCCATTGTTTCCCCATCTATTTGCCTTCAAGTGATGGGACCAGATGCCTTGATCTGAGTTTTCTGAATGTTGAGCTTTAAGACAACGTTTTCACTCTCCTCTTTCACTTTCATCAAGAGGCTCTTTAGTTCTTCTTCACTTTCTGCCATACGGGTGGTGTCATCTGCATATCTGAGGTTATTGATATTTCTCCCCGCAATCTTGATTCCAGCTGTGCTTCATCCAGCCCAACATTTCGCGTGATGTACGCTGCATATAAGTTAAATAAGCAGAGTAACAATATACAGCCTTGACGTACTCTTCTTCCTATTTGGAACCAGTGTGTTGTTCCATGTCCAGTTCTAACTGTTGCTTCTTGATCTGCATACAGATTTCTCAGGAAGCAGGTAAGGTGGTCTGGTATTCCCATCTCTTAAAGAATTTTCCAGTTTGTTTTGATCCACACAGTCAACACTTTGGTGTTGTCAATGAAGCAGAAGTAGATGTTTTTCTGGAACTCTCTTGCTTTTTCGATGATCCAATGGATGTTGGCAATTTGATCTCTGGTTCCTCTGCCTTTGCTAAAACCAGCTTGAACATCTGAACATTCATGGTTCACGTACTGTTGAAGCCTGGCTTGAATAATTTTGAGCGTTACTTTGTTAGCATGTGAGATGAGTATAATTGTGCGGTAGTTTGAGCATTCTTTGGCATTGCCTTTCTTTGGGATTGGAATGAGAACTGACCTTTTCCAGTCCTGTGGCCGCTGCTGAGTTTTCCAAATTTGCTGGCATATTGAGTGCAGCACTTTCACACCAGCATCTTTTAGGATTTGAAATAACTCAACTGGAATTTCATCGCCTCCACTAGCTTTGTTCGTAGTGATGCTTTCTAAGGCCCACTTGACTTCACATTCCAGGATGTCTGCCTCTAGCTGAGTGATCACACCATAATGGTTATCTGGGTCATGAAGATCTTTTTTGTATATTTATTCTGTGTATTCTTGCCACCTCTTCTTAATATCTTCTGCTTCTGTTAGGTCCATACCATTTCTGGCCTTTATTGTGACTATCTTTGCATGAAATGTTTCCTTGGTATCTTTCATTTTCTTGAAGAGATCTCTAGTCTTTCCCATTCTGTTGTTTTCCTCTATTTCTTTGCATTGATCACTGATCTATCACTGATCTAAACACTTTACTCTAGTGGTCCTTAAACTTTTCAGGGTAAAAGTCACCTTTGAGAATTTCCTAAAATCTCAGAATCATTGTCCCTAGAAAAAATGCACATAAAGATTCATGTATATGAAAAGCTTTGTTGTTCAGTCGCTAAGTCGTGTCTGACTCATTGGGACCCCAGGAACCGCAGCACTCCAGGCTTCCCTGTCCTTCACTATTTCCTGGAGTTTGTTCAAACTCATGTCCTCTGATTCAGTGATGCTATCTAACCATCTCATTCCCTGCTGTCCCCTCTCGTCCTGCCCTCAGTATTTTCTCGCATCAGGGTCTTTTCCTATGAGTTGGCTCTTCATATCAGGTGGCCAAAGTGATTGAACCAGGTCTCCTGCATTGCAGGCGGACGCTTCACCTTCTGAGCCACCAGCAAAGCCCATATTTTGCCTAGATAAGCTTAACTAGTGTCATGGCTTCAGTCTCCATCCAGGTGTGTATTTCCAGCCCAGGCACTTCTCATAAGTTCTACAATAACCTCTAAAGACTCAGTGGACCTCATTGCTTAGAGACACCACTGTCAAGTCAAACTCCAAGATCCCCTCCTCTGCATTCTCTAATCAACAAACAGGATCCAGATCCATTCAACTGCCCCCTGGGGAAAACTCAGCTGTTCTGTTTCCTTTATTCTCCACATTCAACCTATTACTAGCCGAACTGCTCTTCTCAAACCCATCCCCTTCTTTCAATCTCAACTTTCCCAGTTTATAGCAACGGCCTTTTAACTGCTCTTCCTGCCTCCAGGCTTATCACCTGCATTTCCCTCTGAATCCCAAACTAGAGTTTTAAAACTAAATGTAATCGTTTTTCCCTACAACCCCCCAAATAACCTTTAACCATTTGTTTTAGAGCAAAGTTAAAAGTCCCACAGTGGGATTTCCGCCACCCATACTCTCATAGTAACACAATATTGCCTTAACCTGTTACATGTTCTTTGTTTCCCTTTCCTACAATGTAAACTGTTCTTTGAAATAACGTTTTATACCAAAATACAAAAGAATCAATGTGCACATTTCAATGTGTGACACGATGCAAACAAGAATAAAAAGAATCATGTCGCCTTCGCTTTCCCCATCACGCCCACATGCAGGAGTGCACATCAAGGATGCACAGAGACTGTACTTTTCGGTGAATTTGTCTTCTGTGTTGTGCACAGTGACTGCATGGCAGGCACTCAATAATTATTTTCTAACAAGTTGGTTGAGTCATTCGGCATGATGGCATCAAGGCGGATTCTAAATCAGAAGGATGGGCTGTGCATTCCTGTGTCACCTGGGAGCATCTAGGTTGAGTCATGCAGAATGTTGGCCCTAGCTGAGAACTAGAGCTTCACAAGATCCCCAGGGGTTGGAAAGGACATCAAAGCTAGAGAAGCACTGGGCTTCCCTGGTGGCTCAGATGGTAAAGAATCTGCCTGCAGTGCAGGAGACCCAGGTTCCATCCCTGGGTTGGGAAGATTCCCCTGGAGAAGAGAAAGACTACCCACTCTGGTATCCTTACCTGGAAAATCCCACGGACAGTGAAACCTGGTGGGCTACAGTCCATGGGGTCACAAAGAGTCAGGCACAACCAAGTGACTAACACAGTGTCTACAGACTGCTCTAAAGTTGCTCATTTCAGAGCAGCAGCCCTGACCCACCCACTCATTCTACCTAAAAGATGCTGATAAGAATTGGGAGATTGGAATTGATGCATCGTGCTTGCATGCTTAGCTGTGTCTGACTCTTGGCAACCCTTTGGACTGTAGCCCACCAGGCTCTTCTGTCCGTGGGGTTTTCCAGGCAAGAAATGGCAGGTTGCCATTTCCTTCTCCAGGGGATCGTCCCAACCCAGGGATCAAATCCACATCTCTGTGTCCCCTGCATCGCAGGCAGATTCTTTACCCTCTGGGCCATCTAGGAAGCCCATAAACTATTGATATTATGTATAAAATAGATCACTAATGAGAGCCTACAGTATAGCACGGATATCTACTCAATGCTCTGTGGTGACCTAATTGGGACGGAAATATTTTTAAAAGAGGGTATATAAAAAAAAAGAAAGATGCTGATAAGAACCATCTCTTAATAACAGAAGACAGATATAAAAAATTATGCTGATCAGATTAGTTTATCCTAGTGAGTACTAACTGTACTGTTTTTGGTTTGTGTGCTGAGGCAAAACACTGCATTCTCTGATAATTATATTTCAATTTGGGAATTTTCAGTGAAAGCTGGCCTTGAATATCAAGTAGATTCTGAAGCTCCAGCATCAAGCAAAACCTAAAATCAGAGACTTCAACTCTTGCTTGTATCAACAAATTGGGTTTCTCTCAATCAAAACAATAGAAATTTAATTATTAAGTCAACACTTTTGAATAGGACACACTTCAGAACAGCACTTCAGTTAATGTATGTATTTTCTAAAACACAGGCAGCAAGACAAAAATGGAAAATGTAGCCACCAAGAGTTTGTGTTTTGGTTCAGTTCGGTCATTGCTCTAACCTAGATAAATCTTCAAACTCTCACCCATAAAATGGGAATAAGAATCTGGCATCATCAGGTAACTATGAGGATTAAAACTGTGCTTTTAAAAAAAAAAAACATGTTTTTCTCCTCTCTCTTTGTAGTCCACTCTCTATAGTGAGGGACTAAGACATTTTCTTTGGAGAAGCCCCATATCTGACATAGTTCCTGACACATACCAAGCAGTCAATAAATGACTGAGAAATGTGTTAATGAATAAATATCAAACCCTCCAGAAACTTCCTTTGGCAATGACCCATGACCTGCGATTGATCTTCTTTGGTAGAAAAATCATTCCCAAATTAGGTTCCTCTCCTGCGGCAACTGCTTTGGAAAGTCCCTGCTTCCTTCACCTGCATTCCCAATCCCCACCCACTCTCCCCATGTGCACCCACCCACACACACACACACAGGATTTTCTCTCTACTTCTCTCCTCTCTTGCTCTTTGCGTCCTATAGAGTTGAAATCCTTCCACTGCAGTACACTCAAGTCAGAAATAAAGCTAAAAGAGGCAAGTCTCTGCCTAAAGAGATCAAAGGGCTTCCCTGGTAGTTCAGCTGGTAAAGGATACACCCATAATGCAGGAGAACCCAGTTCCCATCCTGGGTCAGGAAGACCCCCTAGAGAACGAATAGGCTACCCACTCAAGTGTTCTTGGGCTTCACTGGTGGCTCAGATAGTAAAGAATCTACTGCAATTCAGGAAACCTGGGTTGGGAAGATCCCCTGGAGAAGGGCATGGCAACCCACTCCAGTATTCTTGGCTGGAGAACCCCCATAGACAGCAGAGCCTGGCGGGCTGCAGTCCATGGGGTCACAAAGAATCGGAAACAACTGAGCAATTAAGCAGAGCACAGCACAAGGAGATCAAACCAGTCAGTCCTAAAGGAAATCAACCCTGATGACTCATTGGAATGACTGAAGCTGAAGCTGAAGCTCCAATACTTTGGCCAACTGATGTAAAGGGCCAACTCACTGGAAAAGACCCTAATGCTGGGAAAGATTGAGGGCAGGAGGAGAAGGGAGCAATGGATGTGAATCTGAGGAAACTCCAGGAGACAGTGAAGGACAGGGAATCCTCATATGCTACAGTCTGTGGGGTCACAAAAAGTCAGACTGACTTAGGGACTGAACAACAGCAACAAGGTTCTATTCGCCTGGTTTGTGCATCACTTAGCCTTCCATTAAAGTTCAGATGTTGAGGATTTGTTTCTCTGTTTTTGTTCTCTATCCCCCCTCACCCCCCACTCCATTTGCTTCTTCAACTGATCCTGAAATAAGTCTAATTACTTATTTAATAGCCTGCATAATATTTCTGCTTAAAAACTCACAAGAGGAAGAAAAAGAAGGTGGTTATAAACGTTAACACAAAACGTAAGTGGAAGAAATCAGAGTTTTGCCTCTTGGGTGGTATTAGTCGCTCCTGGGGTGTTGCAAGGGAAAATGGGCGGGGAGAGATTTCTGGCTCATTGCTAGAAACACCTGCAGGCCCTCAGGGAAGACGTCCTTTAATGTGCTTTATCAAAAGCTGTTTTCAGTCTAATTTTTTTTAATTCCTATGTTTTAATTTACCTATTTTCAGCTGAATCTGATAAACTGTCGGCAGTAGAAATAAGAGGCAGTCCCCAACTCAATCGTAATTCACCAGAGATCTTAAAAAATTAAGTCAGAATCAGATGGAATTTAATTCTTACTTCTAGACTCACAAAAAACAAATTAGCCACATCTAAGATAGTTTTCAGTTCAGTTCAGTTCAGTCACTCAGTCGTGTCTGACTCTTTGCTACCCCATGAATTGTAGCACACCAGGCCTCCCTGTCCATCACCAACTCCCGGAGTTCACTCAGACTCATGTCCACCGAGTCGGTGATGCCATCCAGCCATCTCATCCTCTGTCATCCCCTTCTCCTCCTGCCCCCAATCCCTCCAAGCATTAGAGTCTTTTCCAATGAGTCAACTCTTCGCATGAGGTGGCCAAAGTACTAGAGTTTCAGCTTTAGCATCAGTCCTTCCAAAGAACACCCAGGACTGATTTCCCTTAGAATGGACTGGTTGGATCTCCTTGCAGTCCAAGGCACTCTCAAGACTCTTCTCCAACACCACAGTTCAGAAGCATCAATTCTCCAGTGCTCAGCCTTCTTCACAGTCCAACTCTCACATCCATACATGACCACAGGAAAAACTATAGCCTTGACTAGACGGACCTTTGTTGGCAAAGTAATGTCTCTGCTTTTGAATATGCTATCTCGGTTGGTCATAACTTTCCTTCCAAGGAGTAAGCGTCTTTTAATTTCATGGCTGCAATCACCATCTGCAGTGATTTTGGAGCCCAGAAAAATAAAGTCTGACACTGTTTCCACTGTTTCCCCATCTATTTCCCATGAAGTGATGGGACCAGATGCCATGATCTTTGTTTTCTGAATGTTGAGCTTTAAGCCCACTTTTTCACTCTCCACTTTCACTTTCATCAAGAGGCTTTTGAGTTCCTCTTCACTTTCTGCCATAAGGGTGGTGTCATCTGCATATCTGAAGTTATTGATATTTCTCCCGGCAATCTTGATTCCAGCTTGTGCTTCTTCCAGCCAAACATTTCTCATGATGTACTCTGCATATAAGTTAAATAAGCAGGCTGACAATATACAGCCTTGACATATTCCTTTTCCTATTTGGAACCAGTCTGTTGTTCCACTTCCAGTTCTAACTATTACTTCCTGACCTGCATATAGGTTTCTCAAGAAGCAGGTCAGGTGGTCTGGTATTCCCATTTCTTGAAGAATTTCCCACAGTTTATTGTGATCCACACAGTCAAAGCCTTTGGCATAGTCAATAAAGCAGAAATAGATGTTTTTCTGGAACTCTCTTGCTTTTTCGATGATCAGTGGATGTTGGCAATTTGATCTCTGGTTCCTCTGCCCTTTCTAAAACCAGCTTGAACATCAGGAAGTTCACAGTTCACGTATTGCTGAAGCCTGGCTTGGAGAATTTTGAGCATTAATTTACTAGCGTGTAAGATGAGTGCAATTGTGCGGTAGTTTGAGCATTCTTTGGCATTGCCTTTCTTTGGGACTGGAATGAAAACTGACCTTTTCCAGTCCTGTGGCCACTGTTGAGTTTTCCAAATTTGCTGGCATATTGAGTGCAGCACTTTCACAGCATCATCTTCCAGGATTTGAAAGAGCTCAACTGGAATTCCATCACCTCCACTAGCTTTGTTCATAGTGATCCTTCCTAAAGCCCACATGACTTAACATTCCAGGATGTCTGGCTCTAGGTGAGTGATCACACCATCATGATTATCTTGGTCGTGAAGATCTTTTTTGTACAGCTGAGAAATAGTAGATAAGATTCAGTCAAATATTTGTAATTATTAATGTAATAAAACTAATAAATATAATTAAGATACTCTTATTTAATTATACCAATGTTTAACTAAATATGAAGCAAATCTCTTTTTCAATTAGAATGTTCCTGAAGGGATAGTATCATGTCTACTCAATATTTGTGAAATATTACCGAACATTTAAATTTGTACTTGAAAAGAACTTTTGCACTTTTTATCTAATCTTAAAAGGTATTATTATCATTCACCTGTGTAAGATAAAGTGAAGAAGAACTAAAGAGCCTCTTGATGAAAGTTAAAGAGGAGAGCGAAAAAGTTGGCTTAAAGCTCAACATTCAGAAAACTAAGATCATGGCATCCAGTCCCATCACTTCATGGGAAATAGATGGGGAAACAGTGACTGGCTTTATTTTGGGGGGCTCCAAAATCACTGCAGATGGTGATTGCAGCCATGAAACTAAAAGACGCTTGGTCCTTGGAAGGAAAGTTATGACCAATCTAGACAGAATATTAAAAAGCAGAGACGTTACTTGGCCAACAAAGGTCCATCTCGTCAAGGCTGTGGTTTTTCCAGTAGTTGTGTATGGATGTGAGAGTTGGACTATAAAGAAAGCTGAGCACCGAAGAAGTGATGCTTTTGAACTGTGGTGTTGGAGAAGACTCTTGAGAGTCCCTTGGACTGCAAGGAGATCCAACCAGTCAAACCTAAAGGAAATCAGTCCTGAATATTCATTGGAAGGACTGATGCTGAAGCTAAAGCTCCAATACTTTGGCCACCTGATGTGAAGAACTGACTCATTGGAAAAGACCCTGATGCTGGGAGGGATTGGGGGCAGGAGGAGAAGGGGACGACAGTGAATGAGATGATTGGATGGCATCACCGATTTAATTGACATGAGTTTGGGTGAACTCTGGGAGTTGGTGATGGACAGGGAGGTTTGGCATGCTGCAATCCATGGGTTTGCAAAGAGTCGGACACGACTGAGCTACTGAACTGAGCTGTGTAAGATAAAAGCTCAGTGAGGTTATGCAAATTGCCCACGTTTACCCATTTAGCAAGTACAGAACCTGGGCTTATAATGAAGATCTCCCAATTCCAACTTCAGGGCTCCAAATACTCAACACCCCCCTGGGCATCTGGAAAGAGCCAACATCTACTGTCCCACTGAACATCCACGCTGCCCTCAGTCATTAAACCCTCAGCTCTTCCGTTTCTGCCAAACCCCAGCCTGGTGTCTAGTCCTTTTCTACCCCGGGCCCCACAGCCAGCAGCCTTTATGGTGTGTAGTTCATTCACTATCATACTAGTTGTTCCACCGTCAGTATTTCTCACTATGCTGAGTCCCATGGTTCATGTTCTACTGGGCTGCTCTTAACCTGTTCTTAAGGAAATGCTATTTCATCATCTAATCTTTCACCCCGCCTGTCTCCAATTCTCACTTACCACAAAGTCAATCTATGTCAGAGCCTACCATCAAGGGATTTTGCATGGAAGGGGGAAAGGAGGGAAAGGATAAATGACCCAGAACTTGAAACCAACAAAGTTTAATCATACTGCACTAAATAACACCATTTGCACAAAATATCTTGGCTTTCAGGAAGAGAAACAATCTTGCAGTCACTGAGTTAATCTTTCAAGCAGATTACAGAATACACATTTTGTAGAATTACTTGCAAATTGCAGCTCTGACTACAAATTGAGCATCGCTGCATGAGAGGTTTTTCCAAAGCATAATGCCAGATGATTGATTACCAGCTGAGCACCTGTGTCCAACAACAGAGAGGGCTGGTCCACTTTAAGGAAAACCCACCCAGAAAATATCATGCTTATAAATATTCTTAATTAATGTGTAATCACACTACCTGTAGCAAAAATGCATGAAAAGAGTATCTCAGGGAATGCGCCTGTTACTATAGAAATCTATGTAAGCAGAAAGATGCAGAAAAGGAGGAAATCAGTAATTGCCACTCCTGAAAAACTTAAGATCCCAAATGTCAAGGTAAAGCCTGACTTGCATAGGAAGAATTAGCAGTTTTTGAAATCCCCAGAGATGCAGATCCTTTTTCCTCTGTTTTGAAGTTACTATGATCTTCAGAATGAGAAAATGTTCATGCCCAAATTGTTCTAGAAAAGGAACTATTAGACAGGATAACCTGCTGGCAAGAAGTGTGTCCTATAAGCCAACAGACATCCAAATTAGTTGCAGAAGTAAGACAAAGGGATATTTATAAATGCTTAGGCAAAATGAAACAATTTTACTCAACTTATTCTGTTTCAGGGGATGTGGCTTGAAATAGCAAGATCTTTGCAAATGAATAATTTATGAAAGCTCTAGTACCCTTTGAATAACATAATTTAAATTGAAGTCATTCGTGAATAAAAGGAAGAGGAAGAACTCACTTCAAATTCTTCTAATTTCAGCATGAATTATCACACAGTTTTGATTTAAGGTAATCTAATAACTATTTTAGTTCTTTGTACCAGCTTCAAATAAATCCCTGCTTATGCAGTCAAAGCACTGCAGAGAAGTTAAAGTTCAAAGGAGCTTAGCTTGAACAAATGAGTCTAAGCCAAGTCTTGGTTTAAGTCCAGTTATAAAATGAGTTTTATCATGCATTGGTTCATTTCTTTTCTAAAATACATTCTTATTCTAGATCAAAAGAGAAGACTTCAGTACCAACAAGAATTAAACCTGACAAACCATGCCAAAAAAAAAAAAAAAAAACCAACAGAATATCATGTTTATTTATTGTGTCAAAAAGAACCTCTTTTATGTCACTGACATTCTCATTTAAAATCTTGTACTCTAATTAACAAAGTGGAGCTACATAACTATAACATCATCACTGATTTCAAATTTTGTCCAAAAGGCTTGTGTCTAAGAAATGAATAGAACAGAAGTAGACAATGTTAGACTTTCTACCCTCCGATAAAGAAAGAAAATCAAGCCAAAAATAATATAGCAATCAATCAGCTAATGGTCTTCTTTCTAAATGCATTGAAAGATCTCACATACCTCACATAAGTTTATGTAGTTTTTTATCAAGGTTAGCTCAACCCCTTGAACATTCTTATATTATTAATATTATACTTAAGATATTGCATATAAAGTTGAATTTGTTCACATGTACATTTACCTACCTAGATAATGCAAATATCTTGAGGATATTTATTCATCTCTACTCCCAGTACATAGCAAATGATACACTGAAGGTCATTTGTGAATGGACAAACAACTTCTGTATTTTTAGGAAGATGAGAAAGTGGTGGTGAAAGAAATGAGTCCTGGAATAGAGTTCACAAAAATGGTTGAGACAGTCAAGATGTATTTAAGTTGTGAACAACAAAAATCATTTCTAGACCATCTACTAGTTACTCATTAGCAGGCTGTTGTGTTTTATTTGTACCATTTTAATTTTTTTATTAAGTGTTCCATCCACATTAAGGTTGTTAGTGTTAGGTTTCTTTTTTTCCTAATTGTTTTAAGCTGTGTTGAGGTATTGTGTGTGCATGTGAAGTTGCATCTGTCGTGTCTGACTCTTTGTGACCCCATGGACCGTAGCCCTCCAGGCTCCTCTGTCCATGAGATTCTCCAGACAAGAATACCATGAATGGCAGAGCGAGTTGCCATTTCCTTCTCCAGGGGATCTTCCTCACCCAGGGATCAAACCCTGTTCTCTTCCACCTCCTGTACTGGCACGTGGGTTCTTTACCACTAGCACTTGGAAAGCCAAGTACTGAGGTATAACGGACAAACAAAAGTTGTATATATTTAAGGTGTGCAACATGATGTCTTGATATGTGTGTATACCAGGCTTCCCTGAGGGCTCAGCAGGTAAAGAAGCCACCTGCAATGCAAGAGACAAAGGTTCAATCCCTGGGTTGGGAAGATCCCCTGGAGGAGGAAATGGCAACCCACTCTAGTATTCTTGCCTGAAAAATCCCATGGGCACAGGGGCCTGGGGAGCTATAGTCCATGGGGTCCCAAAGAGCCAGACAGGACTGATCAACTAAGCACATGCACACTCATGTATATCATGAAATGATCACCACATTCAAGCTATTCAACAGATCTATCACATCAGGTCATTAGCGCTTTTTTTTTGGTGAAAATTCTTAAGACCTACCCTCTCAGCAAATTTTAAGTATATAATGCAATATTGTTAACTACAGTCACCACGGTGTCCATCAGCTGTCCAGAATGTATTCATCTTGCATAATTAAAACTTTGTACCCTTTGACCAGCATCTCCTTATTTCTCCCAAGCCCCACCCTCTGGCAACCATTATATTCTGTGTTTCATGTGTATGACTACTTTAGATTTCACATGGAAGTGAGATCATGCAGTATGTGTCTTTCTCTTAGCATAATGGTCTTTAGGTTCATCCATTTTGACAGAAATGGCAGAGTTTTCTTTTTTAAGGCTGGATAATATGCCACTACATATACTACTTTTTCTTTATCCATCCGTATCTGTTGACAGACGTTTAGGTTGTTTCCACACATTGTCTACTGTGAATAATGGTGCAATGAATGTGGCAGCGCAGATATCTCTTTGAGATCCTGATTTAATTCCCTTTAAATATATACTCAGAAGGGGGATAAGATAAAATAGACAGAACACTGGAACAGAAAAGCAAGTGCAGAAATAACTTCACCCATTTATGGACAACTGATCTTTGATAAGTGTGTTAAGAACAGCAATGGGGAAAGGATGGTCTCTTTAATAAGTGGTGTTGGGAAAACGGGATAATCAAATGCAGAAGGATGGAATTAAACCCTTACTTCACACCATAAACCAAAGTCAACTCTATATAGATTTAAATGTAAGACCCCCAGACCATAAAAATCTAGGATATAGAGGGAAAACTTCCTGACTTTAGTCTTAGCAATAACTTTTTGGATATGATGCCAAAAGTGTGGGCAACAAAAGCAAAAAATAGACAAGTGGTGTTGCATCAAACTGAAACATCTCTGCTCTTCAAAGAGCATGATCAACAGAATGAAAAAGCAATCCATTGAATGGGAGAAAATATTTGTAAATCATATGTCTGATAAGGAGTTGATATCCAAAATATGTGAGGAAATCAATAGCAGCAGCAATTCAATAGCAAAATAACAATATTAATAATAATGATAATCTGATTTAGCAATGGGCAAAGGATTTTGGACTGTAAGGAGATCAAACCAGTCAATCCTAAAGGAAATCAACCCTGAATATTCATTGGAAGGACTAACGCTGAAGCTGAAGCTCCAATACTTCAGCCACCTGATTTGAAGAACCAACTCATTGGAAAAGACCCTGATGCTGGGAAAGATTGAGGGCAAGACGGAAAGGGGTGACAGAGAATTAGATGGTTGGATGGCATCACTGACTCAATGGACATGAGTTTGAGCAAACTCAGAGAGATAGTGAAGGGCAGATAAGCCTGACCTGCTGTAGTTCATGGGGTCACAAAGAGTTGGACACGACTTAGTGACTGAAAAGCAACAACAAAATGTCCATTTGCATGGACATTTCTCATAATAAGACATGCAAATGACCCACAGATGCATGAAAAGGTGATCAATATCACTAATTATCAGAAAAATGCAAATCAAAACCACAATGAGATAGATATCACCTCACACCTGCTCAAGTAGCTTTTATCAAAAAAAGAAAAGATAACAAGCGTTGGCAAGAATAGGGAGAAAAGAGAATCCTTGTACACTGTTGGTGAGAATGTGAATTGGTAAGGCTATTATGGAAAACAGTATGGAGGTTCCTCAAAAAATTAAAAATAGAACTACCATATGTTAGAGCTAGGTTTTTTAAGACTAGAGACCAATTTATCGCTCAGAACTTCTAAACTCACTTTCAATCTCTCCACCACTACTGGGAACACAGCCAAGCTCTGCCCTAGTCCCATCCCATCTGATTGGACCATTGCCCTGTACAAAACTACATGTCAATGCTAATTTGCAATGAACAATTCATAACTCATAACCAAGTTATTTTAGCAGATGTTCCCCCTGGAGATCCCCCCAAAATAACTCCAAACAGTCCCTCCTATAACATCCCATGAGATTATCTTCTCTGTATTATCCTGGTTTTTTTAGTAGAAAGCCAACCCAAGAAAAAAGAAAGTAAATCATGGAAAAGGAGAAAGAAGCCTGTTTTCAAGCTAGGCTCCTTGTCCAGGCCTTTGCTACAAATCTCTGTGCAGACCTCTTGCAAACTTGAGGCTCTCCCCTTTTTCAGCTGTAGGTAAAGAACTATCAATACAAAGATGAGGCCCTTATAATGGAGGAAAGAGAAGATGGAGACAGGCTTCCGTTCCACTAGAATTCAGACACAGAGCTCTTAAGTCAAAGAATCTGGAAATTAAAACCTTGGCTGATTATACATCCTAAGAATGTAATCTCACCAACCCACACTGCCTCTCTTAAGGGCTCGATTTAGTTTGGCTTTCCACTTCCACACCTTCTAATTGTGGAATTTCCTTTCATTTTAATTCTCCTTGGGGCCAAACTATGATTAAACCAATACATATGGTTTCTAGGATTTTGAAACTGAGTTCTTCTGGCAAGAAGCTACTCAGAGTAAACCAGTCAACCCTCTCCAGTTTTCCCTGCCCAAAATAGATAGGGACCGACCCGGAAGGCAATAATTGACCCAGACTCCCCTGCATTTTCTCTTCTGCAGGAAGACAAGACAAAAACCCTCCTCTGGCAACCACAGGCTTGGGTATCAATTTTCCAGGAGCTCAGCACATTCTAAGTCACTGTACTCAGCTTTGGAGAGTCACACGATGTTAACATATTATTTACATCTCAGAGATAACCTTACTTTCTAAAACTTAATTGAAACGTCCACCTAAAAAAAAAAAAAAAGAAAAAGCCTTGATGGCTGCCCAAATAGGATTTACAGAGAGTAGCTTTTTCAAGTTGACATTCTCATGTCTCAGAGAAGCAGCAGCTGGCATGAAGGCACAATGATACAGAGACACTCACGTTCATACTGATAACAAAACCACTTGCACAGGCTCAACTTCTTTTCAGTCACTTAAGCACACAGACTTTCCTCTGCCCCTGCTTTTCTCCCAATGAGCCTAGAGCGCAAAACAATGATCTGTCTTTTACTTTTCAAGATCTGTCTTTTGCTTTTCAGGTGTAGATTTGTCCTTTCAGCAAGTCTGAAACTTTTCTACATCCAGGAAATGAGAGGTAAGGATATTTTGTTGCTGTTCAGCTGCCAAGTCCTGTCCAACTCTTTATGACTCTCTGAACTGTAGTCCGTCAGGCTCCTCTGTCCATGGGATTTCCCAGGCAAGAATACTAGAGTGAGTTGCCATCTCCTTCTCCAGGGGATCTTCTCAACTCAGGGACTGAACCTGTGTCTCTTGCATTGGCAGGCAGATTCTTTACCACTGAACCACCAGGGAAGCCCCTAAGAATATTTAGCTATCTTTTTTATTTTCCAACTTAAAAATAGACTTTTTCTTCCAGTTTAACTGAGATACAACTGATATATAACATTGTTTTATTTTAAAGTATATAAAATAATCATTCGATATGTATTTTAAGCACATGATGTATATTACAGAATGATAACTATAGGAAGTTTAGTTAATACCACCACGTCATATAGTTACATATTTTTTTCCTTGTGATGATAATTTTTTATGATTCACTCTTTTGACAGCTTTCAACTATACAACACAGTATTGTTCTCGCCAGTCATTAGCTATCTTTTCAACTTTCATGAACACGTGTCTCTACATGTTCATCTGCATATCCATGCTTACCATCGTATTTTATCAAGGACCTGTTTATGCCAGGCGTAACAGGTGTTTATGGGCCCTGTGGATATAATAAGTGTTGTAGGGCCCTGGGATATAATAAGCAATAAGAGAAACAAAGTTCATCTTCTCAGATCTCATGGATTTTTGTTACAGAAAAAATTCATACAATCATTTCATATTGTCTAAGTTTTATAAAGAAAATAAATTAGGGAATGTGATGGAGCATGACTCCATGGGGCCATTTTTGTTGGTCAGAGCCTTTAGCTGAATGACCAGATGAACTAGCAATGATGAGACTGAGAGCAGAATCTTCTAGAGAGAGGGTATGCAAGGTTCAACAGGGCCTGGGTTCAGGAGTGTCTGTGACCTGGTTGATGAACAGGAGGAAGGTCATTGTGGCTAGAGATTAGTGAGAAAAGCAGAAGGAGATGAGGTGAAAGGGGAGGCAGAAATCAAAACATTGAAGCCCTTAAAGCCATGTAAAAGAGTTTGGGTTTTATTCTAATGGCAGAGGGGAGGCATTCTGAAGTGGTTTATGATTTAAATACCACTTTTGCTTCTGTGTGGAAAATCGATGATAAAGAGCAAGAAAGGAAACAGAGAAACCACTGAGAAGTTGTTGCAGATTCCACAGGAAAGACCATGAGGGGCTTGTCCAAGTGGGAAACGGAAAGGTGAAGACTGGTAGGTGTGTTTAAGAATTTGTTTGGAGGTAGGGCTGCCTGAAGTTGCTGGTGAATAGCATATAAAGAAGGAAGGAAAATAAGGAATCAGCAACCATTGACTTGAGATGACAAGATATGGATTTGACAAAGAATTAATTTAATTAATTAATTAATTTAGTTTAGGGGCTTCCCAGGTGTCTCTGTAGTAAAGAATCCACCCACCAATACAGAAAATGAAAGAGACACAGGTTCAATCCTTGGGTTAGGTTTAGTTTGAGAAATTGTTGTTCTTTGGTTGCTCGGTTATTTCCAACTCTTTTGCAACCCCAGTGGACTGTAGCCCGCCAGGGTCCTCTGTCCATGGGATTTCCCAGGCAAAAATATTGGAATGGGTTGCTATTTCCTTCTCCAGGGAATCTTCCCAACCCAAGAATAGAACTCACATCTCTTTTGTCTCCTGCATTGGCAGGCAGGTTCTTTACCACTGGTACCACCTGGAAATCAAATTTTACGTGTGTGTGTGTGTGTGTGTTAGTCACTTAGTCATGTCCAACTCTTTGCGATCCCATTAACTGCAGCCCTCCAGGCTCCTCTGTCCATGGAATTCTCCAGGCAAGAATACTGGAGTGAGTTTCCATTCCCTTCTCCAGGGGATCTTACTGACCCAGGGATTGAACCCGGGTCGCCTGCACTGCAGTAGATTCTTTACCGTCTGAGCCACCAGAGAAGCCCCTGCTGCTTCTGCTGCTGCTAAGTCGCTTCAGTCGTGTCCGACTCTGTGCGACCCCATAGACGGCAGCTCACCAGGCTCCCCCGTCCCTGGGATTCTCCAGGCAAGCACACTGGAGTGGGTTGCCATTTCCTTCTCCAATGCATGAAAGTGAAAAGTGAAAGTGAAGTTGCTCAGTCATGTCTGACTCTTAGCGACCCCATGGACTGCAGCCTACCAGGCTCCTCCGTCCATGGGATTTTCCAGGCAAGACTACTGGAGTGGGGTGCCATTGCCTTCTCCGAGGGAAGCCCCTAAGTATATATTAATGTGTCTCAATTTTTATTAAAGGAAGCACTATATTTTGTATTTTGTCTGCCATTAATTTATTTGATTAGTCTATTGAAAAGTGTTTAGATTATTTCACTTTTTTCTTTAGAAGTGAGTTGTAATGAATGCATTTTCTTGTTAATATTATCTGACTAAACTTTGCACAATGAATACTCATTGAGATAGTCAAAATTGTATGCAGATCAGCAAAATTGAATACCTATTATATGGCTAGAACTGTATTAGGCAATGTGTATAATCCTACTGAGAGTTCTTAAAGATTTAAAAGCATTAAAGCATACAGTGAAAAAATAGGAACACACAGTCACATTCAGCTATTCCAGGGTCCTGGAGAATTAGGTATTCTGGATAAATGATATTTCTGGACATCTGAAAGGTAAAAGTTGAGCTGAAAAATTATTTGCTATCTACTGAATTATGTTGAAATCCTGAAAAGTGTATTATATACTTTCTAGATTTAGCCTAAAGAATAAATGATTCAAAATCATTCTTATAAATAAGAGCATTTATATTCTGATGTAGAAGATGTGGGACACTGACACGAATCAGTGCAGGTTCCAAGTTCCCTTAGCTTACGGAGGTAGAATGGCCATTCATTTTAGCAGACACCTTGGTAGAAGGACTCTTCTTTGAGGTACTTGGGCTTCCCAGGTGGCACTAGTGGTAAAGAACCCATTTACCAATGCAGAAGACAATAAGAGACTCGAGTTTGATCACTGGGTAAGGAAAATCCCCTGGAGGAGAGCATGGCAACCCACTCTCTTGCCTGGAGAATCCCCATGGACAGAGGAGCCTGGGAGGCTACAGTCCATGGGGTCACAAAGAGTCGGACACTACTGACCGACTAAGCACAGAGCATATCAATTTTACTGGACTTTTACTTCCTGGAGGGCAGGGACACATGGTTATTCACGTTTTTAGGTCCCCTCCACCCCTGCCCCCAGCAATGCCTGGGTCAGTATTAGGTATGGTTAATTAAACCGTAGACAAAGGATTTAGGAGAGTAAGAAATTTCAAACTCTCTTTGAATGAAGTGAGTTATGAGTCAATACAGAACTTTAAGCAATGATATTGAAAAGGCTAACAGACCAATATTACAAGACAAATAACCTAATCTTTGTCTAAAATTTATCTCTGTACATATGGAGAGTTTAGTAATGTGTGTGGACCAGCAAGAACACTAATGATGAGTGAAATGGAAGAGGAATCTCACCAGTAAGTTTAAGGGGGAAGAAGTTTTACCTTTTGCTTCTCAGAAGGAAAAGAAATAGTTTAGGGTGCAGTGTCTCATGTCCTCTTTCCCATATGATGTATTGTCATGAAGACAATGAGAGGTTACCCCTTAGGAATCTAAAGTACTAATCAGTAAACTGAACAAATGTGTACATTGAGCAGTAATTATTCAAACAGCACTTTGCTAGTGAAATTCACTAGCAAACCCTTTTCGGGGTTTACTAACTAGTCATAGTCTTATTTCCTCTGAAATGGAATTTTTCTTTGGGGTCAGGAAGATAATCCCAAAAAGGATAAATGAAAATTTAAGTATAAGTCTCTTCTCAAAGATTTTCCATTCCATCACACTATTAATGATTCTTGCTTTTCCCATACAAAAAGTGAATGTGAAAAAAAGAATAGTAAGCCCCTATTTTGAGAGAGAGAACCTTTAGGAAGATTTAGATAGTCCTTGACAGAATTACTATCTGCATTTTTAACTTTATTCATAATTTATGATTGCTACCCCGGCTCATTTTCCAAGCAAGGTTTAAACTAAAGAGGAAATATTTTTCTTTCTGTTTTTCTCATTGTATGTGAATCAAAACAGTTGTATTATTAAATTAAAAAGTACAGAGTGTAGCTATGTCTTTATTTTCTATGGGGACTGCTTATACATCCCAGGGAGTGTCATAAAGTGGGTTATAAGAAAGATGTACTCCAGAAGAAAAACCATATTGATATTGTTTCCAAAGTTTTGGCCATATAGTTTGGAGAAAAATGATCTTAGAAAAACAATGATGCATACTGAAATCAATACTGCTTTTCTAATATGGCAACTTCTAAATGCAAGATTTTATTTTAGAATAAATCCTTCTCTGACAAATTTTCCTTCCTGATACATTTTGGTATGTGGTTAATTTTATAAATTGCTTAAAATATAACATCTTTCTATTTTGGAAATTCATTGAATCAATTTCATAACAATTGAATCAAGGCCTTGAATAAAAGGATAATAAAGATAGGGTAAATTAAGAATAAGTACCTCAATCAATGGAAATGGGTGTGTCAACATGTTCTTTTCCTGCCACAACACACTCACATGGGCATATCCGGATACTGGCCCTCTAAAAGAGTTATGGAGAAATAAAAGAGAAAGTACTGTACACAATTATCCCACAGTAGCTTTGACCACCATCTCCCCATTTCCTCCTCCAGCCCCCTACCACTGCAATCACCCTCTACTCTCTGCTTTTATGAGTTCGATTTTTTAGATTCTTCATGAGAATTTGTCTTCCTTTGTCTGACTTATTTTACTTAGCATAATGTCTTCAGGGTTCATCCATGTTGTTGCATATGGCAGGATTTTCTTCTTTCTACAGGCTTTTTTCATTGTATATAAATATATCACATTATATATATCACATTGTATATATTATACTGTATATATATATCACATTGCATGTGTATATATATGTCACATTGTGTATATATATCTATATACATCACATTTTCTTTATTCATTCTTTTGTTGATGAGCATAAAAATGCTTTCAGTATTAGGCCACTTTGAGTAATGCTGCCATAAACATGGGAGTACAGATATCTCTTTAAAAGGCATTTTTACTTTTTATATTTGACTATGCCATGCAGCATGGGGTATCTTAATTCCCTGACCAGGGATCAAACCCATGTCCCCTACAACAGAAGGGTAGAGTCTTAACCACTGGACTGGACCACCAGGAAAGTCTCAAGAAGAGGCTACTGTTATGCAGATCTTCTGCCAATTAAAAATATTTATATATTTTTAACTCATCACATGAAGAGCATCATGGCTATTATCAGATGATTTCTATTAGTCTTCATTAGATTGATTTGGACTGTCAGTCAATGTCAGTGGTATCCCTGTGGCTCAGGTATCAGGTCACTGGTGATCAGTGGTTTTCAGTTGATGGGCAGTGGAATCTCAGGGTTCTGTGGATGTGCCTCTGATGTCACCAAAGGCGAACAGGTAGAGGCTGAGTGGGCAGCCTGGTCTCCTGCCTACATTTGAATCAAAACAATTTCACATTTATTTGCTTTATACATTGGGGTTCTACAAATGTCTCCCTTTGGAAAAGCTTTTATTTTTTCTTTACAGAGAAGATATTTGAAAATCCACGAACTAGATGCACTGCTATGCTCTTTATCTCTCCTTTCTTAGTAAAAATTCATCCATGGGTAAAACTAAAATGAAAATGGAAGCAAATACAAAATCAGCACCAAAAGCACTGTAATGAATCATAATTGCTCTAGTTATTAATGGCATATCACTAATGACGGCTCACTAAGAGACATGGAAGAGCAGAAATAAATTGCAGGTTATGTCAAATTCTTTCTGCCTGTAGCTTCAACTACTTCTTCCAATTTTAGAAAGATAGGAAAGCTAGTGAGTTAGAGTGGTGGGGCTTCCCAGATGGTGCTAGCAGTGAAGAATGTGCCTGCCAATGAAAGAGACATAAGAGATGCTGGTTTGATCCCTGAGTTGGGAAGATTCCCCTGGAGGAGGGCATGGCTACCCACTCCAGGATTTTTGCCTGCAGAATCCCATGGACAGAGGAGCCTGATGCTGCTGCTGCTGCTGCTAAGTCACTTCAGTCATGTCCGACTCTGTGCGACCCCATAGACGGCAGCCCACCAGGCTCCCCCGTCCCTGGGATTCTCCAGGCAAGAACACTGGAGTGGGTTGCCATTTCCTCCTCCAATGCATGAAAGTAAAAAGTGAAAGTGAAGTCGCTCAGTCGTGTCCGACTCTTAGCGACCCCATGGACTGCAGCCCACCAGGCTCCTCCGTCCATGGGATTTTCCAGGCAAGAGTACTGGAGTAGGGTGCCACTACCTTCTCCCACTCCAACACCCCTCATTACTAATGACATCACACCGCTTGAGGATTTTCCAGGGTATGGAGCTGAGAGCTGGAAGGCACTGATTTGATTTGATTTTTTTTCAATGATTTTAAAAGATGAACTTTTTGGATTGAAAGGGATACAGTCTGTTGAAGACACCTAGATTTTTGAGGTGTAATAGAATGACTCAGAGGGTAAAGAATCCACCTGCAATGCTGAAGACACAGAAGACACAGGTTCGATCTCTGAGTTGGAAAGATCCCTTGGTGAAGGAAACTGCAACCCAATATTCTTGCTTGGGAAATCCCATGGACCAAGGTGGGCTACAGTCCATGGGGTCTCAAAGAGTTGGGGACAACTAAGCATGCAAGCACAGCAGAGCTCTCATTTTTTTTTTAAATTCTAATCCCAATGGAAGAGAGCTTAAATAGCAAGAGAAAATATCCTTAGCAGATGTGTCTACTGAGTCTGACTCACAGGCTTGGAGTGGGAATCCCATGAGATCCCCACGACTGCTGCCCACGAGGAACTGCAGTGAAAGGGAAGAGGTTTAGCTCAGAGAACAAGTCTGGCCAGAAAGAGCGAGGGAGCAAGGCCTGTTAACAAACTCACCTAGATGAAGCCAAACAGCCTGATCATGGCATCCGGTCCCATCACTTCATGGGAAATATATGGGGAAACAGTGGAAACAGTGTCAGACTTTATTTTTCTGGGCTCCAAAATCACTACAGATGGTGACTGCAGCCATGAAATTAAAAGACACTTACTCCTTGGAAGGAAAGTTATGACCAACCTAGATAGCATATTCAAAAGCAGAGACATTACTTTGCCAACAAAGGTCTGTCTAGTCAAGGCTATGGTTTTTCCTGTGGTCATGTATGGATGTGAGAGTTGGACTGTGAAGAAGGCTGAGCACCGGAGAATTGATGCTTTTGAACTATGGTGTTGGAGAAGACTCTTCAGAGTCCCTTGGACTGCAAGCAGATCCAACCAGTCCATTCTGAAGGAGATCAGCCCTGGGATTTCTTTGGAAGGAATGATGCTAAAGCTGAAACTCCAATACTTTGGCCACCTCATGTGAAGAGTTGATTCATTGGAAAAGACTCTGATGCTGGGAGGGATTGGGGGCAGGAGGAAAAGGGGACGACATAGGATGAGATGGCTGGATGGCATCAGTGACTCGATGGACGTGAGTCTCAGTGAACTCTGGGAGTTGGTGATGGACAGGGAGGCCTGGCGTGCTGTGATTCATGGGGTTGCAAAGAGTCAGACACGACTGAGCGACTGATCTGATCTGATCTGAATCCTCTAAGTAGAGACGTCCCTGGTGAGCCAGTGGATAAGAATCTTCCTGCCAATGCGGGGGACATGGGTTGGATCCCTGTTCTGGGAAAATTCCACATCCCACTGGCCACCAAGCCCAGCCGCCATGACCACTGAGCCTGGGTGCTGCAAGCACTGAAGCCCACGCACCCTAGAGCTGGTGCACGGCAGTGAGAAGCCCACACACCACAGCTGAAGAGTGACCCTTGCTCACCACAACTAGAGAGAGCCTGCATGCATCAGTGAAGACACAGAATAGCCAAAAATAATTCGTTAATTAAAATCTTCTAACCCATGAAAAAAAATCCTCCAAGTAGAGCTTTGTGGGAGATTCAGGTCTGCAGAAAAGCAGGGTGTAAGATGGAAATACAACCAAGAAGACAAGAGCCTGTAGTATTGCTGGAACTCAGTACCCAAGGTTGAGCATCTTCTCTTTGGGAATAATCCATGGAGTCATGAGCGATTTAACGAAACCTGTCACAGACTAACTGTCCCAGTGAGCCAGGCCATCCCTGAGTGTGGGCCAGGCCCCGGGTATAACACACAGGAAAGACAGCAAGTGCAGGGCTCCTTCAATAACCTGACCCACCTCCCTCCCTTTATCTACATAGGATTGGGGTGGAGGGACCCCTAGAGTCACCAATTGAAAAGTGAAAGTGAAGTCATTCAGTCATATCAGACTCTTTGCGACCCCATGGACTGTAGCCTATGGGGCTCCTCCATCCATGGAATTTTCTAGGCAAGAGTACTGGAATGGGTTGCTTCTCCAGGGGATCTTCCCAACCCGGGGATCGAACCTGGGTCTCCCGCATTTCAGGCAGACTCTACCATCTGAGCCACCAGGGAAGCCCAGTTAAAAAGTAAAAATGTTCAAGACAGAAAATCCTTTCTTCACACCCAGGGTTTTTGAAAACTTCCTGGGTCACTACTTTTTAATGACACACACAGAAATCCAGATAACCGCTGTAGTAAAATTAGACACAGTAACACTTTGATCTGTATCTTTATACATCAATACTTGTTCTAGAGGAACGATTAAGGAACGATTAAGGGTTGAGAAACTGCCCGTCATAATGTTACTAACAGGGGCCATGAGACGCTTGCAGGAATTTTACTTCAAAGTCTGAGGAGAATTGCCTTTACACATCTCACCAAGTGCAAGGAGTGCCTTGAAGGGCAGAAAATACCTGACAACAGAACTTTGAAGCCTCCACTCTCCACGCCAAAGGGGTGAGGGGAGAAGGGATCTATTACTTTTGAATCAAGGGAAAAAAACCTCCAGCTAGATACAGCAGTGCTTCCTCCTTTAGGAAACCCACGTCTCTGCATCGGTCTCTGCAGACACAGCGCCCACCCTGGGGCTGAATTCCTGACGGGTCACTTGCCTGGTGACCTTAGAGAAATGATTTAACCTCCCCGAGTCTCACTTTTCTTATTTTCAAAATGGCATCATGGTGATACATTTCTCATAAAATGGGATTAAATACATATAGGCTTGCGAATTTTCTGGTGACTCTTCTCATCATTATGAATAATCGCCAAAATGATATGGAGAATCAAACAAAGCTATTGAAATGGCAGAAGCCACAAAACATGCATGGAGAGAGGAAATGTAAGAGACCAGAGACAAGAGGTGGGCCTTCCCTTTGTCTTTTTTTCCTTAAGATTTATTTATTTGTGGCTGTGTTTGGTCTTTGGAGAAGGCAATGGCAACCCACTCCAGTGTTCTTGCCTGGAGAATCCCAGGGACGGGGGAGCCTGGTGGGCTGCCGTCTATGGCGTCGCACCGAGTCGGACATGACAGAAGCGACTTAGCAGCAGCAGCAGCAGTGCTTGGTCTCGTTTGCTGCATGCGGGCTTTCTCTGGTTGTGGTGAGCGGGGCTACTCCCTGGTTGTGATGCGCAGCCTTTTCACTGCAGTGGCTTCTCTTGTTGCAGAACACAGGCTCGATAGTTGTGATGCACGGGCTTAGTTGCTCTGCAGCATGGACGATCTTCCTGGACCAGGGATCAAACCTGTGTCCCACGCATTGCAAGGTGAATTCTTAACCACTGGACCACCAAGGAAGCCCCCCAAAAGGGCTTTCTTTAAAGATAATCTTTTGTCCACTTCACCAAAAGTACATGTCAAAGTTGGAAGAAGTGTTAACAGCAGCTTGAACCTCAGATAATTTCAGATCATCTGGAGAGCTACTACAACCAACTGCTGGAGATCTGTTTGCAGGGGGTGCAAGGGACTTTAGAGAGAAGGAGAAAAGGAGCAGAGTACAGCCTATTTGACCTCATAGCAATGTTGATTTTGTTTTTGCTTGCCAGGTTTTATATTTTACTCTTGAGAGGCTGAATATAGAACCGATGGCCCAAGCAAATATGACAATAGAACTCCGACCTACCCACAAGGCCTGATGCCAAACCCCAGTTTCTTTAGCAGTCAGGCCCAGAAGCCAAACCACAAACCACACAACAAACAGCCTGGAACAGTGAGGACCTGTTCCTCCTTTGGCCCCAACTTTGACCTCAGGACCAACCAGAGAAAGTCAAATATGCTCTTCACACCAATCACGCAAGATGCCCCATTTCTAGGTGATCCGCCTCCAGCTTTACCATGGCAACAGCCTCCAATCAGAGATAACTGATGCCTTCCCCTTTTCTATGTGACAAAGTTTTCCCACGTCCGTTCCTGTCTGCCTCTGAGTCTCTGCCAAACCCAAGTGATCAGTGCTGACTCCCTTGTCATACACAGCTCTGAATAGATGGCCTCTGTTCCTATCTGGGGTGTTTTCATTTTTTACTATGTTCTATAGCATATACATTTCTTTTCACGAAACAATCATGTTTCATATTAGTGTATTAAATTACCAGTGAATAAAATGAATGTTTCAGAGTGGTACTGGTTTAATCCTGTTCCCTTGGGTGTTCTCACACCCTGGATTGTAAGCACTGACTTCAGGATCACAGAATCCCTTTTTTAAAATCAGTTTATTGAATGATAATTTACATACCATATAACTCACCCATTGGATGTATTCTCCTAGTTTTCTTCAGAAGTTTTATAGGTTTAACTCTTACACTAAATTTTATGATCCATTTTGGGTTGATATTCATATGGGTGATGTGAAGTCAAGGTCTGGGTTTATTTATTTATTTTTTGCATGTGAGTATCCAGCTGTCCCAGCATCATTTGTTGGAAAGACTCTCTTCTCTTCCACTGAATGCCTTGATACCTCTGTTGGAAATCAATTGACCATCAACATGAGGGTTTATTTCTTTTCTATTCTGTTTCATTGATCTATATCACACTGTCTTGATGACTGTGGCTTTATAGTAAGTATTGAAATCAGGTAGTACAAGTCATCCAATATTCTTCTTTTTCGAAATGTTTTTACTATTGTAGGTCCTTTGATTTTCCACATGCATTTTAGAGGCAGTTTGGCTGCTTTGTCTTTGATCTCCATTCAGCTGAGGCACTGAGATCACAGTCTGTGCTCAGTCGCTCCGTCGTGTCTGACTCTTTTACAACCTCGTGGACTGTGGCCCACCAGGCTCCTCTGTCCATGGAATCTCCAGGCAAGAATACTGGAGTGGGTTCCCATTTCCTCCTCCAGGGGATCTTCCTAACCCAGGAATTGAACCTGTGTCCCCTGCATCTCCTGTGTTGGCAGGCAATTTCTTTACCACAGCACCACCTGGGAATCTCCAACTCACTTCAGCAGATACTATATTTAAGTGAAATATTTCTGCAATAAAATTCACACACAGGATCTTGGAAAGCTATTTATTTTCTCTTCTTAATTCTACATTCTTTACTAGCAACTTTAACTTCTCTAGAGAATCATTTCTCTTCTTTCTCTGAAATGTTCTTTGCTGGTTTTGTCCTTTAAAGTAAAGTCTTTCTTCAAAGTCATATAAGCAGTCACATCTGTTACAGTGTAGCTTCAAGTGCTTCATTGAGAGGAGCAGGAAAACACTACTACTATTCCCTTACCTAAGAAGGATTAATCATTTCTGTAATCTGAAAACTACTGTCAATGTTGAGTGCAGTAATATACATATATTACTTTTCCAAAAGAAAGTGGTGGTAGAAATTATCCTCTGTATAAACATAGATGGTGTTCAGAGTAAAATGGTTCCTCTTATAAAGAAAAAAAAAGCATATGCACAATACAGTCAATTATGAATGGCAGGAGAAAAAGCGATGCTGTGATTGGATAACAATCCACTAGCCAGCTACTCTCTAAAGCAAGTGGAAACATAATGCCTTTTTGAGTTTTCTTATTAGAAGACTCAGTAATCTACAAGTGGCTAGCTTTCATTTTTATTATAGTCCCGGTATTTAAAAAAATCAACACATTAACTTATTAGTATTATGGTTTTCAACGAAGTTTAGAACTTTTAAAAATAGAAACATTTAAGTCACATTTTAGCATTAGTAGAGCACCCTAAAAGTAGTAAGCATTCAATTAACATTTACAGCTAATGATTAAGCATTTATCTTATTTTTTTAATATTATATTATACATTAGCATATATGTTATATTGTATTGATATACATTTTGTACCAGAAAAAGTAAATGAAAAACATTCATACAGTCTACCAGAATGCATCTATGAATTGATAGGAGGACAAAAACAACATCAGGGTTAAAAAAAAAATTCTGGGAATTTAAAAATAATTTCCTTTAGCAGAAAAAAAACAACCTACTCTCCAGGAATACTGTGTTTTTCTTCTCAAGGAAGCAAATTCACAATGTGTATAAACCAGCCCAGTTGAGTATAAAGTAGGCAGAGTCATTTTGTTGTTGTTAGTTGTTCAGTTGTTAAGTCATGTCCGACTCTGCAAGTCACCTCCGACTGCAGCATGCCAGGCTTCCCTGTCCTTCACCATGTCCCGGAGTTAGCTCAAACTCATGCCCATTGAGTCAGTGATGTTATCTAACCATCTCATCCTCTGCTACACTTTATGCTGCTGCTGCTAAGTCACTTCAGTCGTGTCCGACCCTTTGCGACCCCATAGACGGCAGCTCACCAGGCTCCCCCGTCCCTGGGATTCTCCAGGTAAGAACACTGGAGTGGGTTGCCATTTCCTTCTCCAATGCATGAAAGTGAAAAGCGAAAGTGAAGTTGCTCAGTTGTGTCCGACTCTTAGCGACCCCATGGACTGCAGCCTACCAGGCTCCTCCATCCATGGGATTTTCCAGGCAAGAGTACTGGAGCGGGGTGCCATTGCCTTTTCCGGCTACACTTTATACTTAACTATAATTTTTTGGACACTTTTTTACTTAGTGGGTCTCGGTGCTGATTGAAGAGGAATGACAGAAACTATAGGCTTTGAAACTGTTGAGTAATTTTCATCTAATTGCACTATAAATACATAAATAATGCTGATAGCCATCAAGTAATAGGGGTTTCTTGAGTACATGTAGATATCTATACATCAGTTTGTATGTAATATGCTTACTTGCTCAGTCATGGCCAACTCTCTACAACATCATGGACTATAGCCTGCCAGGTTCCTCTGTCCATGGAATTTTCCAGGTAAGAATACTGAAGTGGGCTGCCATTTCCTTCTCCAGGGGATCTTTCCCACCCAGGGGTCGAACTCATGTCTCTTCCATTGGCATGCAGATTCTTTATCACTCTGCCACCTGGGAAGCCCAATATATATATTAAGTAATTAAGTGATTCAGAACAGTTTGACTCATTGTAAGGACTCAATATTAGTTCATTATTATTATATGGACATATTGGTGTTTTGTTTATATATTAATTGCATATACTTATTAAATAAGTAGAGAAATTCCAGCTCTATTAGTTGCACATGGAAGTAGTCAGTTGTCAGTCTGAACTTTTAACTCTGTGATATTGCACATTTCAGCAGTGTGTGTGTGAATGACAACCACCCATCAAACATTGAAAAGTCACCCATTCTTTCAGCTCTGAATGTTAATTTTGACATTATCTTGCCAGGGAAAGGAAGAAATGTGACATAAATGATTAAGGTAAAAGAATAAAAAAAAAAATGTTATGTGGCAGCCTGGATGGAAGCAGAGTTTGGGGGGAAACAGATACATGTATATGTATAGCAGAGTCTCTTTGCTGTTCTACCTGAAACTATCACAACATTGTTTGTTAATCAGCTATACCCCAATGCAAAATGAAAAGCTTAAAAAAAAAACTATACTTCAATAAAATTTAAAAATTTTAAAATTAAAAAAAAGAAATTAATAAAAATCATACTGGAAAAAAAAGGACAATTCTATAAGAGTGATATCTATTTCATGTTACCAGAAGTTAACTTGCTCAGTGTTCAGTCGTGTTCAACTCTGAGATCCCATGGACTGTAGCCAATGAGGCGCCTCCATCCATGGTATTTTTCTGGTAAGAATACTGGAGTGAGTTGCCATTTTATCCTCCAGGGGATCTTCCCGACCCAGGGATCGAATCTGCATCTCCTGTGTTGCAGGCAGATTCTTCACTGCTCAGCCACCAGGGAAGCCCAGCTGCTAACTTTCTCCTTTAACATGAGTTTGGACTGTTTGATGATTACATCCATTGGACTCAACTATAAAACAAATCATTTTCCTTTTAAGTGGGACTGTCTAGCAAGGGGCCTTGATTCAATATGTGTTAATTACAGGGATAGAAAATATTAGCTGGCCTATTCATTTTTGTAACAAAGTTGTGGGTGAACGTGGTGGACAGCTTCTGAGGTGACCCCAGTCGGACCTACCTCCCAGGAGTCACAAGCCTGTGCAAGCCCCGCCCCTCGAGTCCAAGTCACTTCTGTTTGTGTTGGAGCACTCTCTTGCTAGCACACTCTCCTGCTGACTGCAGCGCGGTGAGATGCTCTGTGGAGAGGTCCTTGTGTCAAGGAACTGAGGCCCGGGTCCAGCAGCCTGCTGAGATCTGAGTCCTGCCAGCAAACACAGAAGTGTAGCTGGAAGTGAATCCTCTCCAGGGGACCATGAGCTGACTGAAGCCTCGAAAGATCCTCAGAGCTAGGTACTCAGTTCAGCAGTGCCCGGGTTCCTGATTCAGAGAAACCGTGAGATAATAAATGCTGTAAATCAACATTTTGGAGTAATCTGTTACACAGAAATAGGTTACTAAAACAATGGATAAATTGAAGAGCCAAATATTTGCTTGATAAATTTGGGTTTCAGGGACATACAATTAGTTTAATTTGGCTCTAGTTATCTGAGATATTATGTAGGATGTCTCTGAGTTGAAAAATTATACAATATTTTGAACAGACACATTTTTTTTCTATTAATAATAATTCTCCCTCCCCCAACCCCATGCTCAGCCTGAGCTTCAGGATCTATTTTGCACACAGTGGTAGAACTATGATATTAGAATTTTTTATATTTTCATTTATTTATTCTATTTCTGTTTTGCAGGGTCTTCGTGGTTGCGCACAGGCTTTCTCTAGTTGCAGAAAGCAGGGGCTTCTCTCTATAGTTTCAGTACACCGGCTTCTCGCTGTGGTGGCTTCTCTTGTTTCAGAGCAAAGGCTCTAGGCACATGGGCTTGGTTGTTGTGGTTTATGGACTCAGTTGCTCCATAGCATATGGGATCTTCCAGGACCATGTCCCCTGAATTGGCAGGCAGACTCCCATCCACTGAATCACCAGGGAAGTCCAGAATTTTTCTTTACATGCCAAAAGACAAAAAATAAAATAATATGACAAAAATGATTTGCATGTCACAGCTCTGGGCTACATCATGTCACGGAACGTGAAGTTAGTATTTATTTATAATATGTTCATTACCCGTGGAAGAAAGGTACTTCCCATGGGGAATCTCCTTTGAGATGATTTGCCTGGATTACACCAGTCATAGTGCATTACGTCACACAAGAGAATGCTGATTGCCACTGTCAAACGCAATGTGCCAGATGGAAACTGCCAAAGAAAATTGTCTTTGAGCTTGCATGATATGAATGTCTCGCTGCTTCCCCTCGTCGTAAGTAATTTGTAATTCAAAATGCATATCATGGGCAGGTAGAATTCTGGAGAATGTGATTAAAGATGTAGTGTTGGTTACACGTGTGTGATTAAGATTTTGCCATACTTTCCTTCTACGACTTTGAGCTCGTGTAGCCAAGTGAGAAACTGCGTAAGGAAAGTAAGGCTGAAGTTTATTGAGTTAACTCACTTTGCTAGAGAAAGGAAATGGAATTTAGTGGGATTTCTGGCCTCACTTTATTCCAGGTCTAACAACGGTCTTGTGCAAGTTGGATGGTTCTGGTTTGAAGTTATCCTGTTAAAGTACTGTGGTTTTCATCTTCTGATGAATATAGCAGATTCTAAATAATTTAGATGTTAGCTTAAGGGCAGGTTTTGTATGGTACAGCCTCTCTTCTTCTGTTTCTGCATTTAGGGCACACTAATTAAGCATTTCAACCAGCTGTTGGAGGCAAGAGCAGATTATTGGGTTTGGCTTATTGGCTGCTCTGATAAAGAGGGTGATCCATATTGGTTTGGGTCCTATTAACAAGGGAATCAAAAGGCAATTGGTTTTAAATTTCAGCTCTTGCTGGATCAATGCAATGGATCAAGATACAATAGTGAAAAGATACTAATTTAGGAGGGCCAGAATTGGCCCTAATAATATCTGGTTTGTATTTCTATAGTTGAATGTTATAAATACTTTTAACCTTATTGCTATGGACAATTAGATAAATACAGCCTACTAAACCACGAGTCAAATTTACTTACTTTCTGGTCTGTTTAGAGAAAAATTGATCATGATTATCTGTTTTTTGCTCAGATTCTTTATAATCAGTCAGGTGTAGCAAGTTTTTCTCCATCCAGACACATGTAATCCTGACAAAGTCTGCTTTCTTCACTAATGCTGCTCCTGGTTGTCGCTTTCAGATGCCTTCAAGAAATCATTCTTTCCCACATCACATAAAAGATGAAACACATGTTCTAAGTAATTAACAGTGATGGAAGAAAATGGTCAATTATTTTGTATTGTATTTAAATTAGACTTATTACTCTTTTATAAAATCACCTTGATAAAAACATTTATTTAAGAATAAAAAATACAACTCTAACATGCTTTCTTGTTTGGTAAATAAATGTGCACTTGAAAAATAAAGCCCTAAGAAAAAAGTGTGAACCGAATACTGCTTTGTCTTTCAATTTACCAAAGAGAAAGATAAAACATGTGAGTCAGAAAGACTTTCCTGAGATAACTGCATAGTCTGTTACAGATAGGCTTCCTTGGTGGCCCAGCGGTGAAGAATCTGCCTTCGCTGCAGGAGATTCAGGTTCGATCCCTGGATCAGGAAGATACCCTGGAGAAGGAAATGGCAACCCACTCCAGTAAACCCATGGACAGAGGAACCTGGCGGGCTACAGTCCATGGGGACACAAAAGAGTCAAACACAACTTAGCAGCTAAACAACAATGAACATTATAGATAAAACTGGTTGGATAAGGAAAAAAATGTTAATAACTTCTGTGTGAAATTGGCTATAATCTCATGGATCAATATCCCTTTATGTAAATTTGTAGAAAAATATATTCATTATTACAAAGCAAGGCTTATTTATCCTAGAATAAAGTAGAAAATTAATTCATTTAAGAAATCTATAATTTCACCACCCAAAGCTTAATCTCTAATCCTTTGATTACTTATTATATACTTTCCACACAATTTTTTAGCCTGGATAGTATCAAGAGATATGCAATTTTACCCTGATTTTAACTTGCTTTCTAATTCAACAGTATTTTGCTCACACATTTCTTTTCAGTAATGTGGCATCAATATTATTCTTGATGGCTGCATTATTTCACTCTATGGCTATACCATACTTTGTTTAAACATTAGGCATTGCTGGACATTATAATCTGTTGTTAAGCAGTCCTAAAATAAACTTTCCTATTCGTAACATTTTTTAAGTCGTTGTCAAATTCTTCCTTTAGGATACATTCCTAAAATTAAAATTTCAGGATTAATGGTATACATTTTAAGTGTTTGGATACACTCAATTTATTTTATCAAGTGAGAATTTCTTTCATTTCTTCAAGGATATTTTCAGGATCCTTCTTGTTATTTGATCGTTTTATACTTTGTAATATGAACAACTCTATTTCTCATGCCAATGTGTGTCTTGGATGACTACTGGAGGTCATCTAGGAAATTAAATATCCCACCTGCGACTCAAATTTTTCAGTCAGAGGTTGACCTTTATGTAAATCAAAGAGAAAAGTTGTCTTGAGTTAATGTTTGCTAACTCGAATAACATTAAATATTAAAGTCAAATCTCTTTCCTTCCACCACACCACCACCTGCTTTTAAAAAATGACTTTGTGTTTGAGGAAGACTGGGCAGCATTGGATCATGTTTTCTTTGTGGTTGAGAGGTAAGTTATGAGCTTATGCTGAGCACATGTTTCTCTTTCACAGTCTTCCCTGTTCCTTTCATGTATCTTGCTCTATTTAACTCATTTGCATTCGTTTATGTCAAATAGTGAATCTAAGAAATCTTGGAATCAAAATGCCTGGTGGAGGTTTGCTCCTGCTTTATTAAGGTGGCAGATGTGTTTGCTACTGTATTCTTCCTACCCCTCCGCCATGACATAGATTATGTACGGATGTGCCAGGGTTTGGTTAGCAGTTAATGTTTTGTTGATATACTTTCATCTTGATGGGTATATCATCATAATTTTCATTCTTGAAGGCTGTGGTAATTATACTTTTTAAACCATTTAGCCTACGTAATAATAAAAAATTTTAATTCATTCTAATAATCTTCTATGATTACTTTGAAGGTATCCTAGAGATGAACAACTCCACTTAAATATATGTATTACATATAGAGGTATTAGTTTATATTCTGAACATTTAGGTAGGTACTTATGGATCAAGAAAGTTGTCACACTGATCAAGTGAACACCTTAATTTTTCTTCTTTTTCAGACTTAACTTTTGATTTATTTATATACTATCTATCTAGCTCAGAGTATGTAACATTCCTGATATAATAGAAATTATATAAAGATTTCACTGTGGTTACATTTATATTATACACATGTACAGTGTTTTTAAAGTTAAGGGCTGTCACAATTTGTGGTAAGCTAGGTGCTTCATCCTCTTTCACTGTAGTCTGCTGAAGCTATTTTGACAATCTTTTACAATATGGACTCATTAAAACACATGCAATAAAATGTGATAAAAGCATTCAGCTTCTCACATTCTAATTCATACTTCACTCTATTCCAACACAACTAAAAAAAAAAAAAAATTGTACTGCATCACCTGACAATAATCCCTTGAAGGTCTTTTCTCATAGAAAAGTAGTCTCAGTGGGGACAGATACAGGGATGAAAATGACACTGAATTTCAGGGTACCCCAAGAACTGCCAGGTTAAATATGTGCCTGTTGAAAACCATTTGCAGCAACATGGATGGACTTGGTGGTTATCATGCTGAGTGAAGTGGGTAAGACACAGAGAAACAGATGTCATGTGATGTTGCTTACATGTGGAATCTTGCAAAACAGAGGCAGAGGCAGGGAGGTAGAGAACAGACTTGTGGCTTCCAGGGGATGAGGAGTGGAGGGATGGGTTGAGAGAACAGGACTGACATAGACACATTACTGTATAAAATAGGGATTCCCTGGTGGCTCAGAGGATAAAGCATTTGCCTGCAATGCAGAAGACCTGGGTTCGATCCCTGGGACAGGAAGATCCCCTGGAGAAGGAAATGGCACCCCACTCCAGTACTCTTGCCTGGAAAATCCCATGGACAGAGAAGCCTGGTAGACTACAGTCCATGGGATCGCAAAGAGTCGGACACGATACTGTGGGCTTCCTGGGTGGCACTAGTGGTAAAGAACCCTCCTGCCGATGGAGGAGACATGGGTTCAATCCCTGGGTCGGGAAGATCCCCTGGAGAAGGGCATGGCAACCCACTCCAGCATTCTTATCTGGAGAATCCCATGGACAGAGGAGCCTGGTGGGCTACAGTCCAAGGGTAGCAAACAGTCAGACACAACTGAAGAAACTTAGCACACACACATGCAAGGACCTACTACGGTACAGCACAGGGAACTCTACTTGATACTCTGCCTATATGGGAAAGGAATCTTAAAGAAAAAGAGTGGATATGGGTATGTTGTAGCTGATTCACTTTGCTGTACACTTGAGGCTAACACAGCATTGTAAATTAACTATGTGCCCATAAAAATTAAAAGCAAGGAGGCGGTCCTAAGATAGCGGAGGAATAGGATGGTGAGACCACTTTCTCCCCAACAAATTCATCAAAAGAACATTTAAACGCTGAGTAAGTTCCACAAAACAACTTCTGAATGCTGGCAGAGGACATCAGGCACCCAGAAAAGCAGCCCATTGTCTTCAAAAGGAGGTAGGAAAAAATATAAAAGACAAAAAAGAGACAAAAGAGGTAGGGACGGAGCTTTGTCCTGGGAAGGGAGTCTTAAAAACAGAGACGTTTCCAAACACCAGGAAACACTCTCACTGCCTAGTCTGTGGCAAGCCTTGGAAGCACAGAGGGCAACATAACAGGGAGGAAAAATAAATAAACAATTAAAACCCACAGATTATGAGCCCAACGGTAACTCCCCCAGCGGAGAAGCAGCGCAGACGCCTGCACCCACCACTAGCAAGTGGGGGCTGGGCAGGGAGGCGCGAGCTGCATTGCTTAGAGTAAGGATCTGGCCTGAATGCCCTGAGCACAATCAGAGCGAACTAACTTGGGCTAGCAAACCAGACTGTGGTATAACTACCATGCGAAAAGCAAGCCCTAACCTAAGACACCACCAGGCCCAAGAACAGAACAAAGGACTGAACAGAGATAGCCGGCTGCAGACCATCCCCCTCCAATGACAGGCAGCCAGAGCCAGAAGGGGGCAATTGCAGCCCCAGAGAGACATTATCTACAAAACTGTAAGCAGGCTTCTTTGCTAACTAAGACTTCTTGGGGTTCTAGATGGTCAACATCTGCTTGAGAAGGTGCGCCGGTTGTACACCCAGAAAACTGAGCGGCAGAGACAGGGGAGGCGATAAGTCGCAGCGACGGCGCTCACCAAACACCTCATCACCTGAGCTGCTCGGACCTGGGAAGGGCACAAAACACAGGCCCAACCGAGTTTGCACCTCTGAGGACTACCCGAGTGCCTGAACCTGAGCTGCTTAGACCTGGGAGGTGCACGCAGCCCAGGGCAGGCCTCGGACGGTTCCCAGTGGAGCAACCTAGAGCCTGAGCAGTATGGGTAGGGAGGGTACATGCGCCACGAGCGGGGGCAGGCCCAGTGTGGCTGAGGCACTGCGAGCACATGCCAGTGTTATTTGTTTGCAGCGTCCCTCCCTCCCCACAGCGTGACTGAACAAGCGAACCTAAAAAAAGTGTCCACCACCGCCCACTTTGTGTCAGGGTGGAAATCAGACACTGAAGAGACCAGCAAACAGAAGAAGCTAAAAAAGAAGGAACCACCTTGGAAGTGACAGGTGCAATAGATTAAAACCCTGTCGTTAGTACTGACTGCATAGGAAAGGGCCTATAGATCTTGAGAAATATAAGCCAGACCAAGGAACTATCCAAAAATGAACTGACCCCACAATACCCACAACAACACCAGAGAAAGTCCTAGATATATTTTTACGATCATTCTTTTTTTTTTAATTTTTAAGTCCTCTATTACTCCTTTAATTTTCACTTTTATAACCTACTATTACTTTGCAAAA
This sequence comes from Bubalus kerabau, assembly GCF_029407905.1. Taxonomy (NCBI): domain Eukaryota; kingdom Metazoa; phylum Chordata; class Mammalia; order Artiodactyla; family Bovidae; genus Bubalus; species Bubalus kerabau. The sequence continues at coordinate 65,960,445 of NC_073628.1, forward strand.
AAAAAAAAAAAGACTATTTTTTAAAAGCAAACTTCATATATATATATATATTTTTTTTTTTAATGATTTTTGTGACTTTGTGTTTTTTTCTCTTTCTGTTTTTTCTTCTTTTCTTTAATATTGTATTTTTGAAATTTCAAACTCTACTCTAGATTTTTCATCTTTGCTTTTTGGTATTTGTTATCAATTTTGTACCTTTAAGAACCCAATCTTCAGTACCCATTTTTGCTTGGGACTGAGAGTACTGGCTTGACTGCTCTCTCCCCCTTTGGACTCTCCTTTTTCTCCACCAGGTCGCCTGTATCTCCTCCCTAACCCCTCTCTTCTCTACCCAACTCTGTGAATTTCTATGTGTTCCAGATGGTGGAGAACACTTAGGGAACTGATTACTGGCTGGATCTGTCTCTCTCCTTTTGTTTCCCCCCTTTTATCCTCCTGGCCACCTCTGTCTCCTTCCTCCCTCTTCTCTTCTCTGTATAACTCTGTGAACATCTCTGAGTGGTCCAGTTTTGGAGTGCACATAAGGAAGTGATTACTGGCTAGCCTGCTCTCTCCTCTTTTCATTCCACTTCATCTCATTCGGGTCACCTCTAACTCCCTCCTCCCTCTTCTCTTCTCCATGTAACTCTGTGAACTTCTCTGGGTGTCCCTCACTGTGGAGAAACTTTTCATCTTTAACCTAGATGTTTTATCAACGGTGCTGTATAGAAGGGTAACTTTTGAGACTACTGTAAAAATAAGAATGAAAACTAGAAGCAGGAGGCTTAAGTCCAAACCCTGAGAACATCAGCGAACTCCTGACTCCAGGGAACATTAATTGATAGGAGCTTATCAAACGCCTCCATACCTACACTGAAACCAAGCACCACCCAAGGGCCAACAAGTTCCAGAGCAAGACATACCACGCATATTCTCCAGCAACAAAGGAACACAGCCCTGAGCTCCAAGATACAGGCTGCCCAAAGTTACTCCAAAACCACAGACATCTCATAACTCATTACTGGACACTTCATTGCACTCCAGAGAGAAGAAATCCAGCCCCACCCACCAGAACACTGACACAAGCTTCCCTAACCAAGAAACCTTGACAAGCCACCAGTACAACCCCACCCACAGCAAGGAAACTCCACAGTAAAGAGAACTCCACAAACTGCCAGAATACAGAAAGGACACCCCAAACTCAGCAATATAAACAAGATGAAGAGACAGAGGAATACCCAGCAGGGTATTCCTGGATATCCCTGAACAGGATAAATGCCCACCAAACCAAACAAAAGAGGAAGAGATAGGGAATCTACCTGATAAAGAATTCCAAATAATGATAGTGAAAATGATCCAATATCTTGAAATCAAAATGGAATCACAGATAAATAGCCTGGAGACAAGGATTGAGAAGATGCAAGAAAGGTTTAACAAGGACCTAGAAGAAATAAAAGAGTCAATATATAGTGAATAATGCAATAAATGAGATCAAAAACACTCTGGAGGCAACAAATAGGAGAATAACAGAGGCAGAAGATAGGATTAGTGAATTAGAAGATAGAATGGTAGAAATAAATGAATCAGAGAGGAAAAAATAAAAACGAATTAAAAGAAATGAGGACAATCTCAGAGACCTCCAGGACAGTGTTAAACGCCCCAACATTTGAATCAAAGGAGTCCCAGAGGAAGAAGACAAAAAGAAAGACCATGAGAAAATACTTGAGGAGATAATAGTTGAAAACTTCCCTAAAATGGGGAAGGAAATAATCACCCAAGTCCAAGAAACCCAGAGAGTCCCAAACAGGATAAACCCAAGGCGAAATATCCCAAGACACATATTAATAAAATTAACAAAGATCAAACACAAAGAACAAATATTAAAAGCAGCAAGGGAAAAACAACAAATAACACACAAGGGGATTCCCATAAGGATAACAGCTGATCTTTCAATAGAAACTCTTCAAGCCAGGAGGGAATGGCAACACATCCTTAAAGTGGTGAAAGAAAATAACCTACAGCCCAGATTACTGTACCCAGCAAGGATCTCATTCAAATATGAAGGAGAAATCAAAAGCTTTACAGACAAGCAAAAGCTGAGAGAATTCAGCACCACCAAACCAGCTCTCCAACAAATGCTAAAGGGCATGCACTAGACAGGAAACACAAAAAGGGTGTATAAACTCGAACCCAAAACAATAAAGTAAATGGCAACGGGATTATACTTATCAATAATTACCTTAAACATAAATGGGTTGAATGCCCCAACCAAAAGACAAAGACTGGCTGAATGGATACAAAAACAAGACCCCTACATATGTTGTCTACAAGAGACCCACCTCAAAACAGGGGACACATACAGACTGAAAGTGAAGGGCTGGAAAAAGATTTTCCATGCAAATAGAGACCAAAAGAAAGCAGGAGCAGCAATACTCATATCAGATAAAATAGACTTTAAAACAAAGGCTGTGAAAAGAGACAAAGAAGGACACTACATAATGATCAAAGGATCAATCCAAGAAGAAGATATAACAATTATAAATATATATGCACCCAACATAGGAGCAACACAATATATAAGACAAATGCTAACAAGTATGAAAGGGGAAATTAACAATAACACAATAATAGTGGGAGACTTTAATACCCAATCACACCTATGGATAGATCAACTAAACAGAAAATTAACAAGGAAACACAAACTTTAAATGATACAATAGACCAGTTAGACCTAATTGATATCTATAGGACATTTCATCCCAAAATGATGAATTTCACCTTTTTCTCAAGCGCACACGGAACCTTCTCCAGGATAGATCACATCCTGGGCCATAAAGCTAGCCTTGGTAAATTCAGAAAAATTGAAATCATTCCAAGCATCTTTCCTGATCACAATGCAGTAAGATTAGATCTCAATTACAGGAGAAAAACTATTAAAAATTCCAACATATGGAGGCTGAACAACATGCTGAATAACCAACAAATCACAAAAAAAATCAAAAAAGAAATCAAAATTTGCATAGAAACAAATGAAAATGAAAACACAACAACCCAAAACCTGTGGAACACTGTAAAAGCAGTCCTAAGGGGAAAGTTCATAGCAATACAGGCATACCTCGAGAAACAAGAAAAAAGTCAAATAAATAATCTAACTCTACACCTAAAGCAACTAGAAAAGGAAGAAATGAAGAACCCCAGGGTTAGTAGAAGGAAAGAAATCTTAAAAATTAGAGCAGAAATAAATGCAAAAGAAACAAAAGAGACCATAGCAAAAATCAACAAAGCCAAAAGCTGATTCTTTGAAAGGATAAATAAAATTGACAAACCATTAGCCAGACTCATCAAGAAACAAAGGAGAAAAATCAAATCAATAAAATTAGAAATGAAAATGGAGAGATCACAACAGACAACACAGAAATCCAAAGGATCATAAGAGACTACTATCAGCAATTATATGCCAATAAAATGGACAACTTGGAAGAAATGGACAAATTCTTAGAAAAGTACAACTTTCCAAAACTCGACCAGGAAGAAATAGAAAATCTTAACAGACCCATCACAAGAATGGAAATTGAAACTGTAATCGGAAATCTTCCAGCAAACAAAAGCCCAGGTCCAGACGGCTTCACAGCTGAATTCTACCAAAAATTTAGAGAAGAGCTAACACCTATCCTGCTCAAACTCTTCCAGAAAATTGCAGAGGATGGTAAACTTCCAAACTCATTCTATGAGGCCACCATCACCCTAATACCAAAACCTGACAAAGATCCCACAAAAAAAGAAAACTACAGGCCAATATCACTGATGAACATAGATGCAAAAATCCTTAACAAAATTCTAGCAATCAGAATCCAACAACACATCAAAAAGATCATACACCATGACCAAGTGGGCTTTATCCCAGGGATGCAAGGATTCTTCAATATCCGCAAATCAATCAATGTAATACACCACATTAACAAATTGAAAAATAAAAGCCATATGATTATCTCAATAGATGCAGAGAAAGCCTTTGACAAAATTCAACATCCATTTATGATAAAAACTCTCCAGAAAGCAGGAATAGAAGGAACATACCTAAACATAATAAAAGCTATATATGACAAACCCACAGCAAACATTATCCTCAATGGTGAAAAATTGAAAGCATTTCCCCTAAAGTCAGGAATAAGACAAGGGTGCCCATTTTCACCATTACTATTCAACATAGTTTTGGAAGTTTTGGCTACAGCAATCAGAGCAGAAAAAGAAATAAAGGGAATCCAAATTGGAAAAGAAAGTAAAACTCTCACTGTTTGCAGATGACATGATCCTCTACATAGAAAACCCTAAAGACTCCACCAGAAAATTACTAGAGCTAATCAATGAATATAGAAAAGTTGCAGGATATAAAATCAACACACAGAAATCTCTTGCATTCCTATACACTAATAATGAGAAAACAGAAAGAGAAATTAAGGAAACAATCCCATTCACCATTGCAATGAAAAGAATAAAATACTTAGGAATATATCTACCTAAAGAAACTAAAGACCTATATATAAAAAACTATAAAACACTGGTGAAAGAAATCAAAGAGGACACTAATAGATGGAGAAGTATACCGTGTTCAAAGATCAGAAGAATCAATATAGTGAAAATGAGTATACTACCCAAAGCAATTTATAGATTCAATGCAATCCCTTAAGCTACCAATGGTATTTTTCACAGAGCTAGAACAAATAATTTCACAATTTGTATGGAAATACAAAAAACCTAAAAAAGCCAAAGCAATATTGAGAAAGAAGAATGGAACTGGAGGAATCAACCTACCGGACTTCAGGCTCTACTACAAAGCCACAGTCATCAAGACAGTATGGTACTGGCACAAAGACAGAAATATAGATCAATAGAACAAAAAGAAAGCCCAGAGTTAAACCCACACACCTATGGACACCTTATCTTTGACAAAAGAGACAAGAATATACAATGGATTAAAGACAATCTCTTTAACAAGTGGTGCTGGGAAACTGGTCAACCACTTGTAAAAGAATGAAACTAGAACACTTTCTAACACCATACACAAAAGTAAACTCAAAATGGATTAAAGATCTAAACGTAAGACCAGAAACTATAAAACTCCTAGAGGAGAACATAGGCAAAACATTCTCTGACATACATCATAGCAGGATCCTCTATGACCCACCTCCAAGAATATTGGCAATAAAAGCAAAAATAAACAAATGGGACCTAATTAAACTTAAAAGCTTCTGCACAACAAAGGAAACTATAAGCAAGGTGAAAAGACAGCCTTCAGAATGGGAGAAAATAATAGCAAATGAAGCAATTGACAAACAACTAATCTCAAAAATATACAAGTAACTCCTACAGCTCAGTTCCAGAAAAATAAATGACCCGATCAAAAAAAGGGCAAAAGAACTAAATAGACATTTCTCCAAAGAAGATATACAGATGGCTAACAAACACATGAAAAGATGCTCAACATCACTCATTATCAGATCAGATCAGATCAGTCAGTCTCTCAGTAGTGTCTGACTCTTTGCGACCCCATGAATTGCAGCACGCCAGGCCTCCCTGTCCATCACCAACTCCTGGAGTTCACTCAGACTCAGGTCCATCGAGTCCGTGATGTCATCCAGCCATCTCATCCTCTGTCGTCCCCTTCTCTTCTTGCCCCCAATCCCTCCCAGCATCAGAGTCTTTTCCAATGAGTCAACTCTTTGCATGAGGTGGCCAAAGTACTAGAGTTTCAGCTTTAGCATCAGTCCTTCCAAAGAAATCCCAGGGCTGATCTCCTTCAGAATGGACTGGTTGGATCTCCTTGCAGTCCAAGGGACTCTCAAGAGTCTTCTCCAACACCACAGTTCAAAAGCATCAATTCTTCGGCGCTCAGTTTTCTTCACAATCCAACTCTCACATCCATACATGACCACTGGAAAAACCATAGCCTTGACGAGATGGACCTTTGTTGGCAAAGTAATGTCTCTGCTTTTGAATATGCCATCTAGGTTGGTCATAACTTTCCTTCCAAGGAGTAAGCGTCTTTTAATTTCATGGCTGCAATCACCATCTGCAGTGATTTTGGAGCCCCCCCAAAAAACAAAGTCTGACACTGTTTCCACTGTTTCCCCATCTACTTCCCATAAAGTGATGGGACTGGATGCCATGATCTTCCTTTTCTGAATGTTGAGCTTTAAGCCAACTTTTTCACTCTCCACTTTTACTTTCATCAAGAGGCTTTTGAGTTCCTCTTCACTTTCTGCCATGAGGGTGGTGTCATCTGCATATCTGAGGTTATTGATATTTCTCCTGGCAATCTTGATTCCAGCTTGTGTTTCTTCCAGTCCAGCATTTCTCATGATGTACTCTGCATATAAGTTAAGTAAGCAGGGTGACAATATACAGCCCTGACGAACTTCTTTTCCTATTTGGAACCAGCCTGTTGTTCCATGTCCAGTTCTAACTGTTGCTTCCTGACCTGCATACAAGTTTCTCAAGAGACAGGTCAGGTGGTCTGGTATTCCCATCTCTTTCAGAATTTTCCAGTTTATTGTGATCCACACAGTCAAAGCCTTTGGCATAGTCAATAAAGCAGAAATAGATGTTTTTTGGGAACTCTCTTGCTTTTTCGATGATCCAGTGAATGTTGGCAACTTGATCTCTGGTTCCTCTGCCTTTTCTAAAACCAGCTTGAACATCAGGAAGTTCACGGTTCACATATTGCTGAAGCCTGGCTTGGAGAATTTTGAGCATTATTTTACTAGCATGTGAGATGAGTGCAATTGTGCAGTAGTTTGAGCATTCTTTGGCATTGCCTTTCTTTGAGATTGGGATGAAAACTGACCTTTTCCAGTCCTGTGGCCACTGTTGAGTTTTCCAAATTTGCTGGCATATTGAGTGCAGCACTTTCACAGCATCATCTTCCAGGAACTGGAATAGCTCAACTGGAATTCCATCACCTCCACTAGCTTTGTTCGTAGTGATTCTTTCTAAGGCCCACCTGACTTCACATTCCAGAATGTCTGGCTCTAGGTGAGTGATCACACCATCGTGATTATCTGGGTCATGAAGATCTTTTTTGTACAGTTCTTCCATGTATTCTTGCCATCTCTTCTTAATATCTTCTGCTTCTGTTAGGTCCATACCATTTCTTTCCTTCATCAAGACCATCTTTGCGTGAAATTTTCCTTTGGTATCTCTGATTTTCTTGAAGAAATCCCTAGTCTTTCCCATTCTGTTATTTTCCTCTATTTCTTTGCACTGATCGCTGAAGAAGGCTTTCTTATCCCTTCTTGCGATTCTTCGGACTCTGCATTCAGATGTTTATATCTTTCCTTTTCTCCTTTGCTTTTCGCTTCTCTTATTTTCACAGCTATTTTCAAGGCCTCCCCAGACAGCCATGTTGCTTTTTTGCATTTCTTTTCCATGGGGATGGTCTTGATCCCTGTCTCCTGTACAAGGTCACAAACTTCATTCCATAGTTCATCAGGCACTCTATCTATCAGATCTAAGGCCTTAAATCTATTTCTCACTTCCACTGTATAATCATAAGGGATTTGATTTAGGTCATACCTGAATGGTCTAGTGGTTTTCCCTACTTTCTTCAATTTAAGTCTGAATTTGGCAATAAGGAGTTCATGATCTGAGCCACAGTCAGCTGCTGACTGTATAGAGCTTCTCCATCTTTGGCTGCAAAGAATATAATCAATCTGATTTCAGTGTTGACCATCTGCTGATGTCCATGTATAGAGTCTTCTCTTGTGTTGTTGGAGGAGGGTGTTTGCTATGACCAGTGCATTTTCTTGGCAAAACTCTATTAGTCTTTGCCCCGCTTCATTCCATATTCCAAGGCCAAATTTGCCTGTTATTCCAGGTGTTTCTTGACTTCCTACTTTTGCATTCCAGTCACCTATAATGAAAAGGACATCTTTTTTGAGTGTTAGTTCTAAAAGGTCTTGTAGGTCTTCATAGAACTGTTCAACTTCAGCTTCTTCAGCATTATGGTTGGGGCATAGACTTGGATTACTGTGATATTGAATGGTTTTCCTTGGAAACGAGCAGAGATCATTCTGTCGTTTTTGAGATTGCATCCAAGTACTGCATTTCGGACTCTTTTGTTGACCATGATGGCCACTCCATTTCTTCTGAGGGATTCCTGCCTGCAGTAGTAGATATAATGGTCATCTGAGTTAAATTCACCCATTCCAGTCCATTTCAGTTTGCTGATTCCTAGAATGTCGACATTCACTCTTGCTATCTCCTGTTTGACCACTTCCAATTTGCCTTGATTCATGGACCTGACATTCCAGGTTCCTATGCAATATTGCTTTTTACAGGATCGGACCTTGCTTCTATCACCAGTCACATCCAATCTGGGTATTCTTTTTGCTTTGGCTCCATCCCTTCGTTCTTTCTGGAGTTATTTCTCCACTGATCTGATTTTGATTTGCATTTCACTCATTATCAGAGAAATGAAAATCAAAACCACAACGAGGTACCATTTCATGCCAGTCAGAATGGCTGCAGTCCAAAAGTCTACAAGCAATAAATGCTGGAGAGGGTGTGGAGAAAAGGGAACCCTCCTACACTGTTGGTGGGAATGCAAACTAGTAAGCCACTATGGAGAACAGTGTGGAGATTCCTTAAAAAACTGGAAATAGAACTGCCTTATGACCCAGCAATCCCACTGCTGGGCATACATACTAAGGAAACCAGAACTGAAAGAGACACGTCTACCCCAGTGTTCATTGCAGCACTGTTTATAATATCCAGGACATGAAAGTAATCTAGATGTCCATCAGCAGATGAATAGATAAGAAAGCTGTAGTACATATACACAATGGAGTATTACTCAGCCATTAAAAAGAATACATTTGAATCAGTTCTAATGAGGTGGATGAAACTGGAGCCTATTATACAGAGTGAAGTAAGCCAGAAAGAAAAACACCAATACAGTATACTAATGCATATATATGGAATTTAGAAAGATGGTAACAATAACCCTGTATACGAGACAGCAAAAGAGACACTGATGTATAGAACAGTCTTTTGGACTCTGTGGGAGAGGAAGAGGGTGGGATGATTTGGGAGAATGGCATTGAAACAAGTATAATATCATATATGAAACGAGTCATCAGTCCAGGTTCAATGTATGATACTGGATGCTTGGAGCTGGTGCACTAGGATGACCCAGAGGGATGGTACGGGGAGGGAGGAGGGAGGAGGGTTCAGGATGGGGAACACGTGTATACCTGTGGCAGATTCATGTTGATGTATGGCAAAACCAATACAATATTGTAAAGTAATTAACCTCCAATTAAAATAAATAAATTTATATTTAAAAAATTAAAAACAAACAAAAACAGTGTTTATATTATCTTGTTTTCTCTCTATGCTCTGGTGATGACAGCGGCATGTTCTTCAGAGTTCTCAAAATTTTTATTCTTAGGGTATCTCTAGACAACAGAATGGGAAAGACTAGAGATCTCTTCAAGAAAATTAGAGATACCAAGGGACCATTTCATGCAAAGATGGGCTCGATAAAGGAAAGAAATGGTATGGACCTAACAGAAGCAGAAGATATTAAGAAGAGATGGCAAGAATACACAGAAGAACTGTACAAAAAAGATCTTCACGACCCAGATAATCATGATGGTGTGATCACTCACCTAGAGCCAGACATTCTGGAATGTGAAGTCAAGTGGGCCTTAGAGAGCATCACTATGAACAAAGCTAGTGGAGGTGATGGAATTCCAGTTGAGCTATTCCAGTTCCTGGAAGATGATGCTGTGAAAGTGCTGCACTCAATATGCCAGCAAATTTGGAAAACTCAACAGTGGTCACTGGACTGGAAAAGGTCAGTTTTCATCCCAATCCCAAAGAAAGGCAATGCCAAAGAATGCTCAAACTACTGCACAATTGCACTCTTCTCACACGCTAGCAAAGTAATGCTCAAAATTCTCCAAGCCAGGCTTCAGCAATACGTGAACCGTAAACTTCCTGATGTTCAAGCTGGTTTTAGAAAAGGCAGAGGAACCAGAGATCAAATTGCCAACATTCACTGGATCATCGAAAAAGCAAGAGAGTTCCCAAAAAACATCTATTTCTGCTTTATTGACTATGCCAAAGCCTTTGACTATGTGGATCACAATCAACTGTGGAAAATTCTGAAAGAGATGGGAATACCAGACCACCTGACCTGTCTCTTGAGAAACTTGTATGCAGGTCAGGAAGCAACAGTTAGAACTGGACATGGAACAACAGACTGGTTCCAAATAGGAAAAGGAGTACGTCAAGGCTGTATATTGTCACCCTGCTTATTTAACTTACATGCAGAGTACATCATGAGAAATGCTAGACTGGAAGAAACACAAGCTGGAATCAAGATTGCCAGGAGAAATATCAATAACCTCAGATATGCAGATGACACCACCCTTATGGCAGAAAGTGAAGAGGAACTAAAAAGCCTCTTGATGAAGGTGAAAGAGGAGAGTGAAAAAGTTGGCTTAAAGCTCAACATTCGGAAAATGAAGATCATGGCATCTGGTTCCATCACTTCATGGGAAATAGATGGGGAAACAGTAGAAACAGTGTCAGACTTTGTTTTTTGGGGGGGCTCCAAAATCACTGCAGATGGTGACTGCAGCCATGAAATTAAAAGATGCTTGCTCCTTGGAAGAAAAGTTATGACCAACCTAAATAGCATATTGAAAAGCAGAGACATTACTTTGCCAACAAAGGTCCATCTCGTCAAGGCTATGGTTTTTCCAGTGGTCATGTATGGATGTGAGAGTTGGACTGTGAAGAAGGCTGAGCACTGAAGAATTGATGCTTCTGAACTGTGGTGTTGGAGAAGACTCTTGAGAGTCCCTTGGACTGCAAGGAGATCCAACCAGTCCATTCTGAAGGAGATCAGCCCTGGGATTTCTTTGGAAGGAATGATGCTAAAGCTGAAACTCCAGTACTTTGGCCACCTCATGCAAAGAGTTGACTCATTGGAAAAGACTCTGATGCTGGGAGGGATTGGGGGCAGGAGGAGAAGGGGACGACAGAGGATGAGATGGCTGGATGACATCACGGACTCGATGGACATGAGTCTGAGTGAACTCCGGGAGTTGGTGATGGACAGGGAGGCCTGGCGTGCTGCGATTCATGGGGTTGCAAAGAGTCGGACACGACTGAGCAACTGAACTGAACTGAACTGACTCATCTCTAGACTCTTAAAAATTATTGTAAATGGAGTGTAATTATTTTTTAGACATATTCTTGGACTACAAGAAAATTATTGAGGCTCTGAAAAAGCTTTTCTCTATGAGTATATATATCTAGAGATACTTAGTGTATTCAAACTTAAAACTGAAATATAATTAATATATGGATGATTTGTTTAGAAATAGCAATCCCCTTTACATGTTAACATAAATAATGTCTTAATGAAAAATAATCTTGGGAATTCCCTGGTGGTCCAGCGGTTAAGACTTGTGCTCTTATTGCTGAGGTCCTGCTTTCAGTTCCTGGTCGGGGAGCTAAAATCCCACAAGCTGTGTGGCACAGCCAAAAAAAAAAAAAAAAGTCTTATTTTCTAAACGTAAAAATTAACTTCAGTGAGAAGAGTAGCATTGTTTTTATTTTTTTGCAAGTGTTTTTAATGTCTGGCTTAATAGAAGACAGGTGTATTCTTATATCTGCTTCTGCGTTCAATCTGTTGTGACATCACAGGTCAGGCAGCCTCTGGTGAACTTCACTGTGAGCTCATAGCGGAGTGAGAGTAAGAAGACAAATAATGTTTTCTCATTATTATGAACATAGTTTTGATCTCATGGTCTCCCTGAAAAGGTCTTGAACACCCCCAGGGGTTCCCAGACCACACTTGTGAAACACTGGGCTAGATTATAAAAATATGGATATCCTTATACATATGTCTTTCTTGTGGAAGAAGGGCATTTATGGGGACCGTTCCTGCATGGCAGTCCTGGGGAGTCCAGGCTAGGGCCTGAAGAGCTGCTCTACCATTCAGGCGCTTTGTTGCCATGGGAGAGTCAGACATCCCAATCTTAGTTCCCTCATGTGAACAATGAACATAGCAATGTTTACTTCACGGGGTTGCTTTTTAAGGACTGGCACTCTAAGTGACCTATGATCTCTCTCTTTTGTGCTGTTCCTGAGAAACTGCTGGGCTCATTGATCAAGACCCCTTTCTGGTTCTGCAGTGTGGAGAACCTGGCTCTGTACTGGGGTCCATTCAGAGAACAATTGAATGACTGGACGTGTGACCCTGGGCCATCTGTGTACCATCTCGGGGCCCCCAGGAGGACAGGCAGGTGTCATGAACCGTGGACAGGGCCAGCGGCAGCACAGGTGAGATGGGAATCGGAGCCCACCTCTGGAGTCTGCCTCCTTAGCCTGTTCCTACAGCTTCTCTAGGTAGCATGTTGATGTGATACTTCACATCATGGAACTTGAACCTAGAGTTTGTTTCTTGTCATTTTCTGAACACATTTTACATTATGGAAAAGTTATTAAAATTTACATCAGTCCCACCTTTGTGTACTCATGGATACTGTGGTAAGAATTTTCACTATAATTGCCATTCTTTGCATCTGGTTTGATTTTGTCAGAATTTTATGTTACTGATGGTGTAGCTGTCTTCACTGTATAGAAAGTTGTTCTTTCTATACAGTGTCTCAGCCTGATTGTGTAAGGAATAATTTTCAGCATGGTTATTATCCAACCAAGATGTGCTTTTTAAATTTTTTAAAATTATTTTATTTTTTCTTCCATTTTTATTAAGATATAATTGACATAGAGCACTGTATCAGTTTAAGATGCAAAGATTTAATGTGTATATATATCACAGAACAATGACCATTGTTAAATTTTTTTTAAAAAAGAGAACTGTATGACTCTTACTTTAAAGAGAATTTTCTTCATGTTTGATTTAATTGAATTCTTTTATTTAAATGAATTTTTATCTATACTGGACTACCCTATGGTATCAGTGACATTGAGTTGCTCCAAAGCAACTGAAATTAGGGTAATAGGTTTAATTTGGTTGCCTCCAACACATATTCGGTACAAAAACTGTATTTTTACATATATGTAGCAGTTAGACTTCACTTTCACTTTTCACTTTCATGCATTGGAGAAGGAAATGGCAACCCATTCCAGTATTCTTGCCTGGAGAATCCCAGGGACACAGGAGCCTAGTGGGCTGCCATCTATGGGGTCGCACAGAGTCAGACACGACTGAAGCAACTTAGCAGCAGCAGCAGCAGCAGCAGTTAGACAGCTACGTCAGATCTCAGTGTTAAGAGAGGGTCAGACTAATCTTTTCTGAGAAGTTTTATTTTATCAGGGAAGACACTTCTGTGTAAATCTGGACTGCTAACAGTCATTGTTTTGCTTGGATAAACTACATGGCACAGTTTAGGTGATAGGCACAGTTCAGTTCAGTTGCTGTCATGTCCAACTCTTTGCGACCCCATGGACTGCAGGACAGGCTTCCCTGTCCATCACCAACTCCCAGAGCTTACTCAAACTCACGTCCATCGTGTTGGTGATGCCATCCAACCATCTCATGCTCTGTTGTTCCCTTCTCCTCCAGCCTTCAATCTTTCCCAGCATCAGGATCTTTTCCAATGAGTCAGGTGCTCAAAGTATTGGACCTTAAGCTTCAGCATCAGTCCTTCCAATGAATATTCAGGACTGATTTCCTTTAGGATGGACTGGCTGGATCTCCTTGCAGTCCAAGGGACTCTCAAGACTCTTCTCCAACACTACAGTTCAAAAGTATCAACTCTTCGGTGCTCAGCTTTCTTTATAGTTCAACTCTCACATCCATACGTGACTACTGGAAAAACCATAGCCTTGACTAGACGGACCTTTGTGGGTAAAGTAAGGTCTCTGTTTTTCAATATGTCTAGGTTGGTCATAGCTTTTCTTCCAAGGAGCAAGTGTCTTTTAATTTCATGGCTGCAATCACCATCTGCAGTGATTTTGGAGCCCAGAAAAATAAAGTCTGTCATTGTTTCCATTGTTTCCCCTTCTATTTGCCTTGAAGTGATGGGACCGGATGCCATGATCTTCGTTTTCTGAATGTTGAGCTTTAAGCCAACTTTTTACTCTCTTCTTTCACTTTCATCAAGAGGCTCTTTAGTTCTTCTTCACTTTCTGCCATAAGGGTGGTGTCATCTGAGTGAGGTTATTGATATTTCTCCCGACAATCTTGATTCCAGCTTGTGCTTCTTCCAGCCCAACATTTCTCATGATGTACTCTGCATATAAGTAAAATAAGCAAGGTGACAATATACAGCCTTGACGTACTCCTTTCCCTATTTGGAACCAGTCTGTTGTTCCATGTCCAGTTCTAACTGTTGCTTCCTGACCTGCATACAGATTTCTCAGGAGGCAGGTCAGATGGTCTGGTATTCCCATCTCTTGAAGAATTTTCCACAGTTTGTTGTGATCCACACAGTCAAAGACTTTGGTGTAGTCAATAAAGCAAAAGTAAATGTTTTTCCGGAACTCTCTTGCTTTTTCAGTGATCCAGCACATGTTGGCAATTTGATCTCTGGTTCCTCTGCCTTTTCTAAATCCATCTTGAACATCAGGAAGTTCACGGTTCATGTACTGTTGAAGGCTGGCTTGGAGAATTTTGAGCATTACTTTGCTAGCATGTGAGATGAATGCAATTGTGCAGTAGTTTGAGCATTCTTTAGCATTGCCTTTCTTTGAGATTGGAATGAAAACGGACCTTTTCCAGTCCTATGGCCATTGCTTAGTTTTCCAAATTTGCTGGCATATTGAGTGCAGCACTTTCACAGCATCATCTTTCAGGATTTGAAATAGCTCAACTCGAATTCCATCACCTCCACTAGCTTTGTTCGTAGTGATGCTTCCTAAGGCCCACTTGACTTCACATTCCAGGATGTCTGGCTCTAGATGAGTGATCACACCATCATGGATATCTGGGTCATGAAGATCTTTTTTTTTTTTGTATAGTTCCTCTGTGTATCCTTGCCACCTCTTCTTAATATCTTCTGCTTCTGTTAGGTCCATACCATTTCTGGTTTTTATTGTGACTATCTTTGCATGAAATGTTCCCTTGGTATCTCTAAATTTTTTGAATAGATCTCTAGTCTTTCCCATTCTATAGTTTTCCTCTGTCTCTTTGCATCGATTGCTAAGGAAGGCTTTCTTATCTCTCCTTGCTATTCTTTGGAACTCTGCATTCAAATGGGTTTATCTTTCCTTTTCTCCTTTGCCTTTAGCTTCTCTTCTTTTCTCAACTATTTGTAAGGCCTTGTCAGACAACCATTTAGCCTTTCTTTTTCTTGGGGACGGTCTTGATCACTGCCTCCTGTACAATTTGTGTTAATAAGGGTCAGCATTGCCATCTGGACCATAAAAGAAGGCCACCTCTTGAGGAAAGAAATGATCTCGTTTCTAAGCTTGTTATAAGAGCTTCCTTTTAACTACATTTATTGAATTATGATATTGAAGGGAAATTGCATCCTTTCAGGGACAGTTTTTTAAATATTTCATAGTTAAAGCTGGCACAGATGCTGTGAAATAATATGGTATCAGTGGTTTGAGCAAAGATCTGAACAAAGTGTGAGAAATTAGAGATTGATTGTGGTCCTGTGCTCACTGGCTCCCCTTATGTAGAGAATTTCTGGCTCTCTCTGCCACCCCATCTCCTCTAAGCATTTTGCTTTTAATCTCTTTTTAACCCTGAACTGTAAGTCTCACCTCTCCAGGGTTTCTCATTGATCAAAGGCATCAACATCTTTCTTGCTCTTCCACTAATTCTCTCTAAAACAGACAGACCCCTACCAGGCTAAGTCTATAAGGTTTCCAGATCATTTTGTTGCACATTTTCATTTCTCAGGTCTGCACCATTTCCTTCCCTACTCCCAGTCCATCTCCATCTATATTTGCTATAAAGAAGGATCCTCTTTGTGTGTTAAAAATAAAACTGCACTTTATGATGTAGTTTTTTTCTTAAAAGAAATACAGTTTGATGTTGTTGTTGTTATAAATAGGAATCCTTCTGGTGGCCCCCCAGTTAGGTGCCATAAAATCGTATACATCAGCCTCTGTGACTTGGTAGAATAATTATATATCATTTATATACTTCTGGGGATTAATAAATCAAATGAGATTTTAAACAATTTCAAATATAAGTGATTTTGAATAAGGCAGATCTAAACATTTGGCTTAGAGAAACACTGAAAAATCTCCTTCTGGTTTGGTTTACATTATTGGTGATTGATTTTCATTTTAATGAATTATTTCAACCCCAGTCTAGACAATAAGAAAGAGAACACATATTTTGGGACACAGGAGACCGTGCAGATGAACAGTATTTTTGATGTCCTGAAAGGGTTGCTCACTTCATATCTTGGAAAATTATTAAGGATTTTACAGATCTGTTTTCCCAGGAATAGCAACAAGAATTGCTTTTAAAAAAGCTGTGCTGAAGGCAAGGATTCTAAGATTTCTCCATTGAAATCCCATGGGGGAGAAAGGACTCTAAGCATATCTCCTAAAAAGTTTAATGCAGGTTCAAAAATTATGTCTTAGATTAACACAGTCTCCCATGTGTGGGAGTCAATGTCTTTTCTTGTTGCCCAAGTTGCAGCTGACTCTTTTGTGACCCCATGGACTGCAGCACGCCAGGGTCCTCTGTCCTCCACTATCTCCCAGAGTTTGCTCAAACTCATGTCCATTGAATCAGTTATGCTATCTAACTATCTCATCCTCTGTCGTTTTCTTCACCTCCTGCCTTCCATCTTTCCTAGCACCAGGGTCTTTCCCAATGAGTCAACTCTTCACATCAGGTGGCCAAAGTATTAGAGCTTCGGATTCAGCATCAGTTCTTTCAATGAATATTCAGGGTTAGCTTCCTTTAGGATGGACTGCTTGGATCTCCTTGCAGTCCAAGGGACTCTCAAGAATTCTCTCCAGCACCACAGTTTGAAAGCATCAGTTCTTTGGTGCTCAGTCTTCTTTATGGTCCAACTCTCAAGTCGGTATATGATTCCTGGAGAAGCCATAGCTTTAGCTTTAACTATACGGACCTTTTGTCAGCAACGTGATGGTTCTGCTTTTTCATATGCTGTCTAAGCTTGTCCATGTCTTTAGTGATTACAATTTGAAACAACTTTTTCTGTCAAATGAGTACATTTGCCAGGGTGAGATGGCACACTGCATTTTTCTTTCCGGTGGCTCCTTAACTTGTCCCGATAGGGCTAAAATAGGAAGCACATGAGCACTGGCATGTACAGACCGAATGGTTAAGGAAGCAGATGTGATCAGTACATTTCTTCCTAAAATACTTTCAGATTCATAAACTCTTTTGAAGCACAAGAATATTCCAAAGGGTTCTTTCTTCATCTCTAATCCAGATTGGATTGAGAACATCCAAGAGGAAATATTGATTCTTTTTCTGGGGCAAAAAAGACATCTGCTGTTGATTCATCAGTTAATCTATTCTTTCAGTCAACAGCTATATAGTGAATACTTACTATCGACTGTCTACGAGGTAGAAGGTATTGTAGTGAATAATAGACAAATACTTCTGCCTACTTTGGACTAGTTGAGATGAGCAGCTGCTTGAGGGGAGAAAGAAAATTGGGTTGTTGCCCGTTTCCAATTTTTATAGATTTTGTTGCTATAAATATTCTTGTATGCAGCTTTTGGTGAACATTATACATATATACATATACATCTCTTTGGGGATTATAATTAGGAGGAAACATTTAGGATTGTGGAGAAGATATATATTTGGCTCCAGTCAAAGGTAAGATGTTCAGAAAGTTCCTCTTCAGTGATGTCACATTAGTAGCTTGAAACTGGCTCTCAGGGGAGCATTTGCATCATAGGCAGTACTAGAATCCACACCCCCCTCCCAGTCCCATCCAGTGTTCTGAAAGTCAGCTGTTCAACATTTACTGGCATTCCACTAGCTTTAGTAGTTATTTTCTCATAGTTTTCCAAATTTGTATTTACCAGCTTACCAGTTTATACTCCTGTCAACAACATAAAAGAATTCATGTTGTTCTATATTCTCACCACCATTTATTATCTTGTTTTTTAATTTTAGCCATCCTGGTGGGTATGTAATAGAATGCCACTTTGAGTTTAATGGCACTTGGGAAAGTTTTATGTTATTTAAATTAGCCTGCTATGTGGATTTGTGAACATAGACAAGCACTGCACGAATAAAATTACCTAAAATTCATGCTACAGGAGAAATGCTTTTCTTCTACAGAAGACTAGAAATGCCCCCTATGTTAGATAATTTTCATCCTTTTAGAGAGATTTGAAACTTCATTTTAAACTTTCTCACTACTTCTTTTAGTTAGAAATGTCTGGATTTTGATATCAAATGAAATTTACCAATGCCTCTTTAAAAAAAAAAAAAAAAAAAAAGACGAGTGATGTCAATATAAAAGATGACTTTCCTCTTGACTCCTACTTGTGTGGTCCAGTGGGATGACAGATGGTCTGAACAACAATGAGATATTGGCTCTAACACCGCATCAACTTCTTCATGGGTGTTTTGGGGTTGGGGCAAGGGGGCTGCCTTTCTGTCTGTGTCACAACTGCGAGCAGCCTTCTCACTGGTGATTTGTGGTGATTGCTCCAGCCTCTTTAGCTTTATCTAAGTTACATGTTCTTCCACACGAAGCAACTGACTGATGGTGGCAGAGTTTAAAATAACTCAGTGCATTTGGATTTGAAAAGTTAAAAACTCTTTTAAACTAAAGCAGTGTTTGCTACTATATTTGAAAATGATCTATCTATCCAGTCGGACAAGCATAGCATATGCTTTTTGGTACATCTATTCTTTCTTTCTTAATTTGGTAATGGGAAGTAAATGAGGGGATATAGGAATATATAAATACACACATTTTCAAAGAAGGGATACATTCTACAAAACACTGCAGATATTATATCCGAGAAAGAATTTGAATGCCATGCGGATAGGAAAAGTGGAAGTGGCAGGGATGGAAATGAGTCCGAAGATGCTGGTGATATAATAAAAAAGATACTGAGGAAGGACGTATGGAAAACTCTATATGGTGATTCTGGATCTTGCCACTTTGGGGGGCCACCTTTAATTTATCCTTTGTCCTAAAATGTTTTGCTTATCACATTATGTTGTATAAACAAAACTGCAGGACAACTGTGTTATCAAAACAAACAAACCACAAAATCCTGTATTGACTTGGCTGTGCATAGGAAAGTAAACAATTATTTACATGGAATTCTTAAGAGATTTTAAAGCAGATGGGATGTGTCGATGGTTTGAAGCCAGAAAGAAATTTGAGAGTCAAAGTGTAAATAAGTGTGATGGTGTAGCTCGGAAATTCTGAGGTAGGGAGGAGGTGAGGGTGACAGGGAACAGTGTTCTCGAAGCTTCTACCAGTAATTCCACACCTCGACTTGTGTCCAATTTTTTCCTATCTTTGTCTCTCTTCACATTCTGTCTTTCACTTGTCTCTTGGGCCCCATCCTTGCTTCTCAACCATAACTCTCTCTCCCTGGACCATTCACAAGCCTATCAGAACACAAAGATGCTCTGATGTTTCCTGTCTTTGGGACAGAAATCTCAAACCTTCTAAGTTTCCCCCACCAATATCCTCTTCTTAGCTGAAAGGGAGAGAGACAGAGATGTGAGTGTCTGCTTCCCTGCTGGCTTTCTCTCCTACTCATCCTAGCAGAAGTCTTGATGCTGGCTCTTCCATACTATTCCCTGAACTAAGCTACAGTGAGCGACACCGGTCACATCGAGGTTGCCGAGATACCAGACATCTTCTGCCCTCGTTTTCCTCTCTTCCCCAGTTCATCCTTCCTTCTCTCCTCTTTGTTTGCCAGGCTCCAGTCACAGTTGTCTTCTGTTAGATCTTTGAACAAGTCTAGCTCTCTTCCTCCTCAGAGCATATGCACTGCTTCCATCTTGGCAGGAGAGGGCTTCTCTCCACTCTCTGCATGATAACTTCTCACTATTAGGTCTGAGCTTTAATGTCATCTTCTCAGAGTTGCCTCCCCTAATAATTTTATTTAAACTCATCCCCTCAGTGCTTCTCTCTCTTAGCTACTTGTTTCTAGTTTGCATTTATGATATACTTTACATATTTGTGTATTTATGGTCAGGGGCTTCTCATTTTCTCCATCTTCCTCATTAGAATATAAACTCCATAAAGACCCCATTATATTCTAGGGACCAGGAACCATACCTGTGCATCATTCACGGTAGTGTCTTTGTTACCTAGAACTGTGCTAGGTATTATCTATGAATGAGTAAAAATGGAACCAGATTACAGTTCATATTATTACTATGTTTTCATTCCAAAAAATATGTGATTTTGAATTCAAATAATTAAGTGAAAGAGGATAGTCTCAAGTATTTTGTGTGTGTGTTTGGTCGCTCAGTCGTGTCTGACTCTGCAACCCCATGAACTGTAGCATTCCCGTTTTCCCTATCCTTCCCTATTTCCCGGAGTTTGCTCAAGTTCATGTCCATTGAGTCAGTGTATTTTTTAAGTTTCATTTTTCATATATGTGATACTGCTATAAATAACTTTTCAAAGAATTTTCATCCAAAAAATTTAGGTAACCTTTTAAAAGCTTTGGATTTCATCGTAACACCCCACTTAACCGAATCTGAGTGCATCAATTTAAGTAAAAGTGTGTGCCTTTGTGCACTGTGAAAGACACTAATGTTCCTCATCCTCAAATCCAGTCCTCTCCACTGGGTGACTTTTGAGTTCTGCCTTCCTTACGAGCTCTAATGTCATATGATTTGGGTCATTCCCCTTAGTCTTGTTAGCTTCCACTTCCCAGTGTAATTGCAGCCAGAAGTGCAGGGTAATTTGAATGCTTTTGACAGGAATAGCTTTGGATAATCTTTTATTAATGTAATTAGCTTGGCTTAATTAAAGGTCAAACCTGAGGGGCTTCTCCAACCATTGCTATTCTATACCCTGCTTTAAATGCTTTTAGTCTTACCCAGGGAACTTCCATTCCTGGACAGATTAATCCCAGCAGGACGTTCTGACCTGGTTCTGTCCCCAGAACACACAAACAGATAAATTCAACTTCAGCTCCATCCATGGTCCTTCTGTTTTTGACTTGTTAATCTTTTCCAAGGCTGCATTGCAGAGATATTACTTCTGTCCTGTTTTTATTCTCTAACTCCCAATTCTCTTTTTCAACACTAAAATCAAAGGATTATCTTCAAAAAGCTATTGATAACTACATGTATGTCTGAGAAGAGTGGCAGACCCTGATAGGGGCACAAGGGTTTTCCATTATTCCTTTTCTACAGAAGACAAATTCTTACAAAATAGCTTTTTTTAAGGAAAAAAATAGGTATTATTGCTTCATACTGCTCTATCAGTTTCTGCTGTACAGCAAAACGGATCATCCACACATTTACATATATGCCCTTTTTTGGATTTCCTTCCCAATTAGGTCACCACAGAGTTCCCTGAGCTATAAGTAGGTCTTCATTAGTTATGTATTTTAAACATAGTAGTGTATACTTGTCAATCCCAATCTCCCAGTTCATCCCTTTCCCCCTTGGCGTCCATATGAATATTCTCTACATCTGTGTCTCTATTTCTGTTTTGCAGATGGGCTCACCTGTACCATTTTTCTAGATTCCACATATATGCATTATTTTTTTTTCTCTTTTGGCTTCCCCCTGTATGAGTCTCTAGGTCATCCACATCTCTGCAAAGGACACAATTTGTTCTTTTTTATAGCCAAGTAATATTCCATTGTACCATCTTATCTGCTCATGTTGGTGGGCATATAGATTGCTTCCATGTCCTGGCTATTGCATAGTGCTGCAATGAACATTAGGGGGCACATACCTTTTAGAATTATAGTTTTCTCTGGGAGTGGGGTTCCTGGGTCATATGGTAACTCTATTTTCATTTTTTTTTTTTAAGGAACCTCAATACTGTTCTCCATAGTGGCTTTATCAATTTACATTCCTACCAACAGTGTAAGAGGGTTCCCTTTTCTCCACATCCTCTCCAGTATTTATTGTTTGTAGATTTTTTGATGATGGCCTTTTAACTGGTGTGAGGTGATACCACATTGTAGTTTTGATTTGCATTTCTCAAATTACCAATGACATTTTTCACAGAATTAGAACAAAAAAATTTTAGTTATAAAAACACAAAAGACCCCCCTCCCCAAGCAACTTTGAAAATGTTGTTTCATTCTTTTACATGTAGCTGTCCAGTTTTCCCAGTACTACTTGTTGAAGAGTGTGTTTGCTCCACTGCATGTTCTTGCCTTCATCATAGATTAATTGACCACAGGTGTCTGGGTCTATTTATGGGTCTTCTATCCTATTCCATTGGTCTATGTCTTTGTTTTTCTGGTAGCTTTGTAGTATAGTCGGAAGTCAGGGAGTCCAATTCCTCCTGCTTTATTTTTCCTTCTCAAGATTGCTTTGGCTATTTGGAGTCTTTTGTGCTTCCATACAAATTTTAACCTTTCTTGTTCTAGATCTTTTTTTTTTTTTTAATGCCACTGGTATTTTGATAGGGATTACATTGCATAATACATGCACATCAATCAAAAACCTAGAATTATATTTCAAGAATCTTGTCCTAATTTTTATTACTCCTGATTGTCTTTTCTCATAGGAAATGTTTTTTTTCCTTTTTCCATAGGAAATCAAATTCCATTTTGTTCTTTTAGTTGTTTTAAAAAAAATATTACCCTTTTTATCAAACACCCCTAAGTGCAACTTCAGAGCCAGACAACCTGACTTGCCTCCAGCATTTGACTACTAGCTTCCGTCATCTCTGCAGGAACCAGCTCTGGGGCTCTAGGTCACCTCCCTGAGTCGTGTACCAACAGGCTCTCACGTCCAGTCCACCTTCTACACCTCTTACCTCACATGAAGACTTCCCTATTGGCACTGATGTATCAGCTGGCACACTTGGTAACTATGTTTGCTTAACTTAATGTGAAGTGAACCTTTGGCCAGTGAGATATGGAAGCTGGTGATTGTCTTCTTCCCTCTGTTATTGTTTAGTTGCTAAGTTGTGTTTGACTCTTCTGCAACCCCATCGACTGTAGCCCACCAGGGTCCTCTGTCCATGGGACTCTCCAGGCAAGAATATTGGAGTAGGTTGCCATTTCCTCCTCCAGGGGATCTTCCCGATCCAGGGATTGAACACAAGTCTCCTGCATTGGCAGGAGGATTCTTTACCACTGAACCTCCAGGGAAACCTTCTTTCCTGGATTCCCACCAGAATGGGCTGTCTCCAGTCATGGCCATTTATATGGCCTCTCACTGGATGTTCTCATGAGAGTGAACCAGTGGTTGTGCTTGACGAGAGAGGCTGATCTGTTTCACACCTTGGCAACCACCTTTCATTAGTGCCCTCATTTCCCCATTTATCCTTCTCTGCCCCTAATAAAGGAGCAGCTTGTCTGCCTTTGCCTCAGGGTCTGCATTCTGAGGAACCCAGGTCAAAACTCTATTTCTAAACAACTTGTTCAAGTCATATCTCTTGATTTTTCAATTTAAGACATTATCAATTGACTTTCTTCATGAAAGATGAGGACTTAATGGTTTTATATTTTTATTCACCACCCAATACTTTTTTTCTCTCCCTATTCCCTCTACCCCTGGAGAACGACATGGCAACCCACTCTAGTATTCGTGCCTGGGAAGTAGCATGGACAGAGGAGTCTGGCGGGCTACAGTCTGGGGCCAGAGTTGTACACGACTGGGCAACTAAACCTATCCCCTCTATTGGCTTCCTCGGTGGCTCAGGGGTAAAAAAAAAAATTGCCTGCTAATACAGCCAAACACTAAATCTGTAAATATCCTGTTTACATACATAATTTTCATAACCACTTTATAATGTTGCTATTACCATCACCATGTAGCAAAGATGCGTTGAGAGGTTGAGTGGCTTGGCAAAGGTTACACAGTGGGGTGATTTCTAATTGGTTGTCTTTCATATTCATGTGCGATTCTCTCACAGTGAATCCAGGGAAGTTTACATAATCTAAATGTCCTTGGGGAGAGCTGAAACACATTTATAATCACACTCTACCAAATGCCTAAGTCTTTTAGAAAGTTGCTTTTGGCTAAATGGTGACGGGATCATAAACCTTACAGTCTTATGAAAGCACTCAGGGGCTACACATTTTTTAAAAATTTCATCTCTTGTGGAAAAAAGAAAATGTTCTTAGTTGTACTCTGTTGCTGAATTTTAACCTGGGAGTGAGAGATGCCTTTCTCTGTGAAACAGAGCAGGACACTTTTCATTTGTTTCTCCCTGAGGGGTTGGCTTTTGGGGCTAATTTTCTGTGGTAAGCTGACTCAGGGTCAGGGAATGTCAGGAGTGCAAAAGCCAACAGAACCCTGGACAGGAAGAAGAAAGGATGGGATCAGGTGAAGACCATACATAGCATACCTGTCCGGGAAGGGTCAGACCCTGGTGACACGGAGATAACCAGTTAGAGCTGGATTCAGGCTCTATATACCAGGTTGGGTCAAAATTTGGTTAATGAAGCTGAAGTCCTAACTGGAGAAAAAAAGTTTAAGCTGGGGAAGCTGCAAAACTCACCTTTTATAAAAGTGAACACATGCTGGGATTCCCTGGTGGCTCGGTGGTCAATTACCCGCCTGCCAATGCAGGAGACACGGGAGATGCAGGTTCGATTCCTGGGTCAGGAAGATCTGCTGGAGAAGGAAATGGTTCTCCGCTCCAGTATTCTTGCCTGGAGAATTCCATGGACAGAGGAGCCTGGGGTGCTACAGTCCATGGGGTTGCAGAGTCAGACACGACTGACTGACCACCACCACCTGCAGCTAAATGCTGGGGGCGGGGGACAGTATCACACCACAGTTCTACCTAGTCACTATATGACCAAAACCCAAGAAGGATATGTTGCTGCCCAAATCCTACTGCACTTCTCCATGGGGTGGAGTTCCCTTATAATTTTTCTCCTCAAATTCCTACATCAACTTGCTTTAAACTACATTAATGCTCCTCAATTTATTTCATCATCAGTAACTCTTTTATACTTCCTTTTTGTGCTCAGTGGTGCATTATGGAACAAAAATGCATAACTAAGAATGCAAACTCTTAACCACCATAAACATTAGTAATGCCCAGCTGGGCTAAAATAACTAATGAGCCACGAACAAGTTCCTCTGATCTCCCCCAACCATTACAAATACACTTACTTGATCACATTACTCCATTTTAAAGAGAAACATGTTCATGTTATTTAACAAGTTTAAAAAAGAAAAAAATCAATGCTATTACCACACTTACATCTTTAACACTGTAAATTCCATGATGGCAGTTCTGTGAATATACATTACCATATTTTTTCATAGTGAATGTTGTATGACCCAATGAACCTCCACTTGGATTTTTTTGGCAAATGAAGCCCAATAAAATATCCAAATGTGTGATAAATAGAATCTCTCAGATGTCTTCTTACGGTCTCAGCCCTATTCATATCAGTTTCATGATATAAATCAACATTCTCTAGATGAGGGTGAATTATAAACTGTAAGTAATTCTACGCCAAAGGATCTACAAATAATTATGAGACAGACTCAACAGCACAGCCTTCTCCAGGGCTAATTTTACTGTTTTCCTGTGGTCATTTAAGAAAACTGACAGGGAAAGTCTTCTAACCAACCATAAATGCTGATCATTATACAACTAAATATAAAAGGAAAGTGTTTTAGAAAATGAGAGAAAAAAAAAAAAAGCTTATTTGGCAATGTGCTGTTACTTATATACTAGCACCTCTGAGCCCTAAAACAAATTCAACATTTACAACTCATGCTACATCTATTTTAGTTAGGTGAAAGCTCATCCAAGAGCAGATGTTAAAGGAACAGGGAGCAGAATAAAATACATATTTAGTGGGCACTTATGAATTGGATGGAAATTAAGTTTGAATATGGCCCATTAAACTCTTCATTAAAGACATTCTGCTGCAGAAGATTCACACATTATTACTGGCCCCACCGATATGATGCTGCTGCTAATGACTTGATTATGTGGGAGTAGAGTTTTTTTGAAACTAAAAGTTGGGATGCTCAAACTGTAAAGATAATGTCATTTTATCAAGATATACTCTTAATTCTATTACAAGGATATAGAAAACTTGACCATAACCAAGCTGTAAGTTCAGCCAGGCACATAGTTTATTATCTTTATGAAGAACTATGAGTCGCTGTATTATTTAACTTATTAACAGAAAAGGTGACTATAAATGTACTTAGTTTTCAAAGCGGAAACTTATATTGCATTTATTTCCCAAGCAGAGGAATAGTATGCCTGAAAAAAAATCTCATGAATCATTTTACATAAAGACTTTCATCATCTATATCCTACCCCACACTACAGTGTCTTCTTGATTGAATGTAATTTTTCTGTCTTCTTGGTTGGGGGGGGGGGGGTGTGTGCGCGCGCATGCATGTTTGCGGGGGGGGGGGGGGGTAATATTAAAGTACTACAAAACGTTTTATTCACAATTAAACCTGAGACTTAAAATCCAGTGAAATTAAATCAGAATGAGTAGAACACTTTATCAGGTTTCGACCTAAACTCTATTCAAGAACCATTTTGCTTAAGAAATAAAAAAATTGATAGATAAATAATCACTGATACTGCCTATACCATGTACATCAACTGCATTACATATGAAGCACTATAATCAAACATGGAGGTTAAATAGCTTTTAGTAACTTTAAAGTGGATAGAAATGGAATTCAGTGGCAATATTCTGAGAGGTAGGTCATTTACTAAAATTTGACATAGTATCACCCTTTTTGAACTTCGGCAATAAAATTAGTTTTATTTCATTAACTTTACTCACTTAAATGGCACACATTTATAACTCCCAAGATATTCTTATAAACACTACCTAAAATAATACATAAAAAAAACAAACAGACCAATAACCTGGAAGTGTTATCACCTATTATCCATTTACTAAATGTAATTCTTTATACATCTATTATACATTGAAATTTCTTTTCTTACTTATTATTCCAACATGTTAATGTAGAAACCATGCTGGGGTCTTGAGTCGGCAATGAGCTGGCAATGTGGCTTCGAGCTAGCCAGGACACACAGCACGTGGCATTTCAAAATTTCTAATCCAATTCTTAAGTCAAATTCAGTCATTTCTCCCCTTTTTATTTCTAAAGTTAATATACCATGGTTAGAGCAGTCCATTTCACATCAAATCCAACTGAATAATAAAAGCTCAGTCATATAATATTAAGGTTAATGTGATTATTTTTCATGGTTCTTTTAATTTTGACCAGCTTTTGTAAAGAATGCATTTGTAATATTATAAAATATACCACTGGTCTTAAAAAATTTCATAAACTAATTTATAAACTAGTAAGACTCATAGAACAGTTATCTGGAAGAGTGGCAATTTATTCCTGGCCACATATGTATACCCTTATCATCACAGCTTCTATTATTAATACCAATAAAATAGAATTGCTATGTAATAAGAAATATGGCAACTAAATACCCCCCTCCCCACCTTCCAAAAAAAGAACAATGTCATCACTTTGATTTTATTACGAGTCACAATATTTTTTATTTAGGAAAAATATTTCCTTCAATGTTCATTAGATAATGAATCTGAATAATTTACTTTTACTTTTCTGTGTAGACCAATTAAAAAGTATGCCTCTTTCCTTTCATAAGCAAACTCTATTTGTCTAATTCTGCACGGCAGATAAGAAATTAATACTTTACTTCCTTCTACCTTAAAAATTATGAAATTTTCCCCATTATAAATCAGTTATTTCTTTTGGACTGTTGTCACGCTGCTGTTGAAAGAAAAAGTTAGTAAAGGATGGATACATGGGAAACAAATCATAAAGTATAAGACTAGTTTATAAGGAAATATATTAAACATTATTTAAATATCAAACAAAATATTCCTACATTAAATAAATAAGACTTGAATTTGTCATGTGGAACTCATAGGCCAATACCACCAATAATGGGGATGGTCTAGTGCAAAAGGTGGCCACAAAAGAAAAAAAAAAAAAAAAAAAAAGGAGGAGACGACACAATATTTAATTGTTTTCATATTTAACCAGTGATTTTCAATCCTTTTTGAACATAAAATTACCTGAAGGACTTTTTAAAAATACTGATGAACGGGTCTCATCCCAGACAAATAAAATCAGAAACAGGATTCAGGTAATGGAATGTTTTAAAGGCCCCCAAGTGATTCTAGTATACAGTCAGAGTTGAGAGCTGCTGATGGAAACCCACAAGCTTCTGATTGTTGCCCGACTCAGAAAGGTATCTTATGAATGAAGAAAAGGAGCTTTATTTTACTGGTGGGACAAGACACGGGTGTCTCCAGTTACTTGTGGATAAATCAAGCTTACTAATGTGTATTTCATTTCCATCAAAATATGTGCATAGGACTCTTCATTCACTGTAATTCTATATTTTTAAGCTCCAAGATCAAGTAAAGTCAATGCTTTGTAATAAACCAGTTATACTGAAACTCCATCACTCATTCATGCACAGAACATTTCCTGAATGCCTACTATGCGCAAGGCACTGTGACAGGCACTGCTACAGGACCTGGAGTCATGACAGAGGAAGAGTGATTGGCCAGAAGCTTGGTTTTTTTTTTTTCCCCTTAGACCTAATGGCTATAAAATGAATTCCATGGACCTAGACCAAGGAATGAATTTTTAAAAAAGGAAAAGAAATTAAGTATGTATTAAGGGTCTGAGTTTAAGATACATGAAATAGCATATTTGTACTTTTCCTAATGATTTCCAGAGCCTTTGAATACACATAAGGCAATTCAAGATAGAAAAATAAACCCTATTGAAAGTAGATGTTCTGAGTTATAACCACACTCTGTAAAAGTAAATTTCATACATAAGTATAAATACTAAAAATCTTTATAGAAAGGTAGTTCATGTCCACTTGTAGTAGTCTTAACAAGTAATCTTACATTAAAATATTACAGATTCTAGTCCTTGACTATTTCATCATGGAGAAAGTTCATACAATACATAATTTATTTTGAAAACAATTTATATACTGAGAAATTCTAATGTGAACAAATTTGAGTTTTCTTTTCAAGAAGAAAGGATGCAGAGAAGGTAAGAAGTGGGGGGCGGGGCACAATCTGTTCAAATCTTATACATATCCTAAATCCTAATAATTTAAAATGCTGACTGCTTTTTTCCTGAAGAACCTAGTAAATTTCATATGAATAAATATTTTTCCTATTCATTACTGACATGGACTTTGGTGGTTACTTAAAAAATAAATAATAAGTGCTTCTCATTTTTATGACAGCATTAAGTTTCAAAATGAGGCTAGGTAATGTCAGCTTAACCCAGAAAGGAGTTAAATGTCGGGGGAGGAGGAGGACGGGAATGGCGTAAGATGAATGATCAGCAACAATTCTAGTGGTAAAAACTCTTTAGGGCAGTAAAGGGTCCAAGTTGCTTTTTAAGGAATAAAAGATGGATCAAGACTCAAGAAAAATGCTCATTCATTGTACCTTGGAGGCAACACTCTGTCTAAAGTACAGAAGTAGTAAAATATTTTACTAAGTTAAAATATAGGTTTTATATTTTATACGATATTGAATACACACATAAAAATACCAGTGTTTTCATCTTGTTTCTGTTCAGACACTTAATTAAGCAAATATGTTCTTTGGTGTCTGGGAGAGTTATCAATATTAAAGATAATGGAAGATAAGAACATGCCTAGAAATAGAAGACTCAAAATCCTATACCATATAAAGGAAGAATTGAAGGTGGACTTATGAGAAAAGATAAAGTTACACTGCAGAAGGACTTACACATTTCTTTCCCCCGAATCATATTCTGGCTCCCAAAATAAAAAGTATTATAGCCTATTAGGTTTTTAATCTTGTGTTTTGAGATTTTTCAAGTGGAAAGATATCACAGATAGAAATATATCACTCTAAGTTTTAAAATTACCAAAGTCAGTGAGAAGAATGTACATTCATTAAATGTATTCATTATAAGTAAAGAAGTCTTGAAAAACTGAACAGTTCAACCAAAGCTGAAGAACTGTTCTTGATTTCTCATTATTCCTTTTTAAATAAAGAGAAAGTATAGTACACATACAGGCTGACATTTTGATTCATTCAAAAGTCACATCCCTTTGCTTGGTTTTTGAAGTTTCAGAGACTAAAATTTAATACCATTCATAACATAGTATTTTCAATAAAAGGAATTAAAGAGCAATGAAAAATCAGAAGCAAGATGGCTTAGAGAGCCTTATAACCTCTACATATACATACACATTTGTAACCTGTATTTATTTTCTAGAGAAACAAATTTTAAGTGATGCTAATGTAATCAATGGAGAAAAAACTTCTATCAAAATATACAATTTCCATTACAGACTAGAAGACTAATATTAAAAAAATAGTTGTAAGCCAAAAAGTTTGCTTATATGGATGACAGGCATCATCCCTTTGAAGCATAAATCATCAAATAAGGTTTTATAAAAGATCGATCTGTGACCTTCTTCATTTTTAAGTTCTTGATAAATTCATAAAGCTTCAGTCCCAGTCTTTCGAGCATGGTGTATCATGGTATATCCGTGGTGTTATCATCTTAATTCAGATTTCCAGAAAAGCAAGAAAACAAGTAACTCAGAATCTCAAGTGGGATTTGTGCTTTACCATGTACCTGAAAAATATGATAATAGGTCATAATGATTATAGGAATTTTAGAATTTTTAGAATACTACATGTAAAAATAAGTATTGGTATTTTTAAAGCTTAAAATCAACAGTGGAACAGGATGTTTTGCTTTCTAAAAAGTAGATACTGTAACCTTTGGGAATATGAAGATTTCTGAAGTAAGCCAGAAAAACCATTCATCTTATTAATTTCTACAATGTAAGAGCTTTCTGGCTAGGATAATAAATGATTCTCTTTAATATATTATCAATTACAACCACTGGGTTATCTCAATCATCTCTGAGTCTGAGGAAACACATAATATTTGGAGAGAGACCAAGAAAGTTAGAGGCTTTAGAAAGTACCTCAAATGAGAACAGGTTCAGTGGTACTGTGATCATACGCTGTCCTTACTTTCCAATTATAAAACTGATATTATTGTCAAGGGCTTTAGAAAAAAACAATTTATACTAGTAATTAGGATAAATTCAAAAACCAAATTCCTTTCACAAGCTACAAGGTACCCACCCATACCTCGAGTCAGAAACCTTTTGAAAGGTCCTGTCAAAAAATGAAGGGACTGCTTAAAGCCAGTTCCTTGGACAGACAGAAAACAAGGTTCAGAAAAGTCACAGGGTTCATTAGAGCCAAATCGCAAAACCAAGACCAAATCTGAGTCTTTGAACTCAGCTTTAGTATTCTCTCTAAGCTTTAAGCCCTTTCTCCCTTTGTTTCCAAAGTCAATACAACAAAGATACTTTGCTAATTACATATTTTAGATAAACATCAAATTAAGCAATGTTTGAAAGGGGAGCTGCGGGATATGGTTCACAACTTTAAGGAACCTAAAATACAACTGCAGTAAAGCAGAAGTAAGTGCATTTTAGGATCATGATTACCTATCCAATGTTTCCCAGAATCGTAAGAAAACTGGTCTGTCCAGATGACGTTTGTGATAGCTGAGTTCTAATACTGTTACGTCCCATTTTTGAACGTTTGGGTCCAGACGAACTTCATCATATTTGAGATGGAAGGCTTTAACTAGAAGTAGGAGAAATAATGTTCTTTATTCAAACTGTAATCAACATTATAAAAATATTTTATAAAGGAATAAAAAACCAACCACAGACAGTAACCAAAAAAACTTAAAAAAAAAAAAAAAAAGTTCAATCTTTCTTCTACTGAAAAAGCTTCATTACAACCTAAGTGATCTCTAAAATAGAGACTAAGCACTGTAGTATCTCCCAAAACATTTAATTCAACAAAAATTTACTGAGGCTTATACACGCCAGCCACTGGGGACTGCAATGAAGAATGAAGTAAAATAAAATGTGTATGACCCAGTGAAGGATAATAAGAAAATGCCTACTCACATACAGCATAATAAAGGTTGTAGAATATCACAGAAACATCAGAGAGTAGTTTACCCAGATTACGGGATTCAGAAAAGGCTTGGATAGGCAGGGTGGCGTAAGAATTAGGCAAACACAGAAAGAAAGTGACCCAGTTAACAAAAGAGCATGTTCAAAGAGAAACTGGTTTAGTTTAGAAACTAAAGAAATTTAACAAAGTTGTATCATGCAAAGTAACACAGGAAATGGATGAAGAGCAATGTTGGTCCTAAAGGTCACATTAAGGAGCTTGCATGGTTGCCTAAGAGACATGACGACCCACTCTGCAAAGTGTTTCAGTTCAGTTCAGTCGCTCAGTCATGTCTGACTCTTTGCAACCCCATGAATCGCAGCGGAGACCACTGATACAGTATAAAACCTAGAGGAGAGAGAGAGAGCTCTGCTCTACTGGGGAGAGAGAGAGAGCTTTGCTCTACAGGGGAGAAGATACACATAAGACAGGAAAGATTCAAGAGCATGTTCAAAGAGAAACTGGTTTAGTTTAAAAACGAAAGAAATTTAACAAAGTTGCATCATGCAAAGTAACACAGGAAATGGATGAAGACCACAGAGGTTCAGAGCAATGTTGGTCCTAAAGGTCACATTAAGGAGCTTGCATGGTTGCCTAAGAGACATGACGACCCACTCTGCAAAGTGTTTCAGTTCAGTTCAGTCGCTCAGTCATGTCCGACTCTTTGCAACCCCATGAATCGCAGCGGAGACCACTGATACAGTATAAAACCTAGAGGAGAGAGAGAGAGCTCTGCTCTACTGGGGAGAGAGAGAGAGCTTTGCTCTACTGGGGAGAAGATACACATATGACAGGAAAGATTCAAGAGCATGTTCAAAGAGAAACTGGTTTAGTTTAGAAACGAAAGAAATTTAACAAAGTTGCATCATGCAAAGTAACACAGGAAATGGATGAAGACCACAGAGGTTCAGAGCAATGTTGGTCCTAAAGGTCACATTAAGGAGCTTGCATGGTTGCCTAAGAGACATGACGACCCACTCTGCAAAGTGTTTAGCAGAGACCAATGATACGGTGACTGCAGCCAAGAGATTAAAAGACGCTTACTCCTTGGAAGGCAAGTTATGACCAACCTAGATAGTATATTGAGAAGCAGAGACATTACTTTGCCAACAAAGGTCCGTCTAGTTAAGGCTATGGTTTTTCCTGTGGTCATGTATGGATGTGAGAGTTGGACTGTGAAGAAGGCTGAGCACCGAAGAATTGATGCTTTTGAACTGTGGTGTTGGAGAAGACTCTTGAGAGTCCCTTGGACTGCAAGGAGATCCAACCAGTCCATTCTGAAGGGGATCAGCCCTGGGATTTCTTTGGAAGGAATAATGCTAAAGCTGAAACTCCAGTACTTTGGCCACCTCGTGTGAAGAGTTGACTCATTGGAAAAGACTCTGATGCTGGGAGGGATTGGGGGCAGGAGGACAAGGGGATGACAGAGGATGAGATGGCTGGATGGCATGACTGACTTGATGGACGTGAGTCTGAGTGAACTCCGGGAGTTGGTGATGGACAGGGAGGCCTGGCGTGCTGCAATTCATGGGGTCGCAAAGAGTCGGACACGACTGAGCGACTGAACTGAACTGAACTGAATGATACGGTATAAAACGTAGAGGAGAGAGAGACAGATCTGCTCTACTGGGGAGAAGATACACATATGACAGGAAAGATTCAAGAGGTAATTAGCAAGTGGGACATGGTAAGAAATGATGGGACATGGTAAGAAATGATGAAAAAGAAGAATTGGAAGGTCTCTAGAGAAGGTGACCTAGAAATAGATATTTACTTGATATAAAAAGAGTCTAGCAAAGATCCTGAAAAACAGGATTTCGGGCAGAAGCAAGCTCAGAATGCCCTACCCAAGAACAACTCTCTGTAGGCAATGTCCTACGTGTAGATCCTACTCAGCCATGGTAAAAAAAAAAAAAATTCTCAAATTTTTTTCAAATGTGATAATAAACCACTGGGTAGTTTGAACCAAGAAGGTGAAATTATTTTCACTTTCAAAAGCTATCTCTGGGGAGATAAGAGACTCCAGGACAAAACTTCCCAACAAATGTATGCTGCCAAGGTTGACAGGTAACCACAAAACACTGACTCTGAATCTTCCTCCTTGATTATCTATCTGGCTGGACCATCCTCGGCAGTTTATCACTGTATCTGCAATCAGTTTATCATCAGTGGAGTGTTAGTTTTACTTGTGCACATGGAAGACGTTTTGCTTTTCTTTCCATTTTTTACTTTATCTTCCAACATTCAAGATATAAACATTACTATCACCATTATGATCTCTAGTATTAGGAGTTTCTAAAGAGAAAAATGATTGACTGTTAATTGTTTTTAATAGCTCTTTATAGACTGCTTGTTCCATATCATTTGCAGGCTTACTGGCTTTTGATGTTAACAATTAATCAAGGTCTAATTCTTGATTAAAATACAAAATAAACCATTTGTGACCCTCCAATGGCCCAAAAAACACATAAACATTATTGCTGAAGTATTTGCTTTTATACATAAAGGTGTCCTCATTGAGTATATTATTTATTTTGAATTTAATTCAAATTAATCAATTTAAACCAATTCATTAAAGGGGCTGTATGTTATGGATTCAGAAAAGCCATTTTCAAAAAATTATATATGGAAAAAATATTTGTTTAAATTTTTAAATCAAATGAAGTCACTATTCAGTACTCTCTGCTCATTACACGTTTCTCTTTTCTGATCTCATTATTTGTTTCAAATCATTCTTAAAAATACATGAGTTATAATTTTTTAAATGACTGATTTAAAGTCACAAGGGCCAATAATCCCCTTTACTAATTTCAGTAGATTTAGTTTACATAACATTTATTTTTTACATTTATTTTGTGTATTATTTACAGAATACACATTTTTTAAATTAAAACTGAATATCAGAGTTCAAAAAGTTTATGTCACAAAATGAGGAAACAGTTTCTTTCATCACACAAAATATCTTATTAGCATGAAGCAATGGTGGCAAGCAAACCTAAACAAGACATCACCATAAAATATTTTTCTTATTCAGAAAAAGACATAGTTTTTAAGCCTCACCAAAAATAGAAGAAATAAGATTCTTTTATAATTAGACAGTTATCTGGGAGTACTAAAGCAAAACTTTACAAAATTTGTTGTTGTTCATTTTCTGCAAACTGCATGACTGTTGTCAATCCATTTTTTGCAGAAACAAAAAAACAGAAAAGGTGCTCTCGTATAGCATTTTGGTAGATAGATGATGGCATGGAAAATGACAAAGGGACAGAATAGAGAAGATTATTAAATCAGAAAATTTTCTCAATGATAACCAAAAAATTTGAAGAAATTGTCACTTAAAAATCTTGGACTTCAAGCCTAAAAAACAGTATTTTTTTTTTTTCCCCGTTTTTTTTTTTTTTTTTAATTTTATTTTTAAACTTTACATAATTGTATTAGTTTTGCCAAATATCAAAATGAATCCGCCACAGGTATACAAAATCAGTATCAAGCTCAAATTTCTCATAATTTTGAAAAGATTTTATTTGGCAATTTTATAGAGTTTAATATTTAAGATCTTCTCTAAACCTCTGTATTTTATTATGCAGCACAAAGAAAATACATTTTTTCACCAAGTACCCTCAGTTTATCCCTATGCTATACAGATATTAGCATTTTCCATGTAGATTGGGGGAAAGGTGAGAAGCTATAACAGTCAAGAGTTAATTTACAGCAAGCAGACCAGCTAAAAGCTAGGAGATGACATATTTCTAAATTTCTGGCTTATGCAAATTACTAAAAAAAAACTGAGGAAAAAAACAGTCTGGGGAGGATGGAGAACGTAAGACAACAGATTCCTCTTGGAAGAGGCAGAGTCTGATGCACCAATGGGACTTCACAGGGAGCCACCTGGTCATCGGTGAGACAGAGAGGCCCAGAACATCAGCCAGAGACATAACTTAAAACTAAGGACAGAGATGGTGACGGGATGCCACCAGATCTCCTCGAGTGAGTGTCTATAATTAAAGCAGGAGAGAAGCAGGAACACAAAAATGTCACCGATGTCACTGAAAGCCAGAGGAAAAATAGCTAGAGTCTGAATAAATTTAATAAGCCCTCAGAAAAGAACATTTTAAGAAGAGGAAATGGATCAAGAGTAATATTATAAGGAGACCAAAAGTAGCCAATATCTGGATCCCTGTGGGAGCAGTTCAGCGGGTGAGCAGTAGAGTACCACCACAGCTGCTTGCGATCAAACAGAAATTGAGACAACTGTTTCAAAGGCTTGGCTGTGGAGGGAAAGGAGAGGAAGCCAGAAGAAAAGGTGAGGGAAGAGGAAAGGGTTTTTTTCCCCATGTGTTTTAGATGGAAGGGCAAGAGTACTTTCATTTTAAATGCTGGTTAAGTAAAGAAGTAAGGTTTAAGAGAAAGAGTAAGTCATGGAAGAAAATAATAATTGTTAACTTAAAAAAAAAAAAATTCTCTAAGTCCTTATCTAAGTTTTTGAAGACTAATGATCTGAACAAAACCACAATTAAAAGTTATGTTCTTAATGAAATTTGGAGAGTATTTTTATCTTCAAGACATTCTAATCATTGTTTATTACAGTACCAGTCAACAAGGCAAGCAAGTAGGTAAAACACAACAAAATTAGTGTTCAGTGACATTTTGCTTTCATTAAAATTCCCACTCTCTCTGTATCTTTGACTTCTATTTATCAAATCTGTGCATTACTCAGGTTTTGGAAATAACAACAAAAAAAAAACTATCGTCATATTAGCATTCATTTTAAAAACTGAATGAAGGTAGGAGAATGATGATTAAAAGCTTTCAAGCTTGGGCAGTTTTCGGCCTAAAAGAACGGTGGCACCACTGACAAAAACTAAACTGCTTTATTTAAAACAACAAACAGCTGGATTTCATAGTAGCACAATCTACATTCAAAAGAACTAAAGTTGTTATTTCTAACAAACAAACTTGTTTCATGAGGACGCTTTTTAAAACACGATTTTATTACTGATACTAACTTCACTGGGTACTCAAATTAAATAATAATTTGAATATCCCTACGAATAAAAGGGCTTCCTGGTGGCTCTAATGGTAAAGAATCTGCCTACAACGCAGGAGACTCAGGTTCAATCCCTGTGTCAGGAAGACCCCCTGGAGAAGAAATTCGCAACCTACTCCAGTACTCTTTCCTGAAGAATTCCATAGACAGACAGAGAAGCCTGACAGGCTACAGTTCTTGGAATTGCTACTCAGTCAGACTTTAATTCTTCTACTTTTGGTGTATTAATAATGCCAAAATATGACCCACAAAAGATATGATACATGAAATCTACATATTTAATAATAGGTGTCTACAAAATGCTTCCCAATGCCATGCTCTTTTTTGTGCTGATGACACGAGACTCAATGAGTCAGACCATGCTGCTCGCATCCTGGAACTGGCATTACAGCCACGGAGGACTTACAATACAGATATAAACATGAGGTCAAGTCAAGCAACGAATGTTACCATGAGATCACCAGTAGGAAGTAAAGGCTACTTCCAGGATGGTCAGAGGAGGGGGTTCCCTAAAGGAGAGAGTAATTGGCTGAGATCTGAACAAATAGAAAAGGGCCGCTTCTGCTGCAACCGTTTCAGACAGCGGGAACAGCAGCCAACAGCCAAGTGGCACTGTTAGTTCAGCAAAAGTCAGCCTATTCAAAGACTGGCAATCAATTCCACATGTATGTACATGCAACAAGGTTAATGATTTCTAAGCAACCTACCAAGTAATTATTAATGTTGAAACATAGGCAATAATTCACTTTTAGATATAAATACACAGAAAATATTAATATTCCAAAAAAGACTTTTAAAATATTTCACAGGTGTTTAAAAGTAAAAATATATGGTACTTAATAAGAATCCTTTGATATACACATCACGTGCAGAGCCATAGATGGCTCTTTCTCTTAAATAATAAAGCATTTATTAAATTTATTTTTAAATAATAAAACATTTCTACATTAGATAGGCAGTAAAAACAAAGAGAATCTTACTTTTAGCAAATATGTCAACTGGTGATCCATCAGGCAAAAGCCACGGCCAACCTTTGAACTGCCAAGCAGGACCCTGCACAAAAACTGCTACGACCCGGTCCCTGTTAGCAGAGAAGAGGAAAGGGAAGAGCGGAAACTGAGTAGCTCAGGCATTCTCAGTTACTACAACCCTTAGGGAAAGAGTCTCGCCACCACTCCTGCAGTGGAGTCTCCTGTCCACACGTCTGTGAGGGAAAACACAGTGCTGCATGTCCACCATTCTCTTTATGTTACAGCAGTAGAGAACGTTAACGACGGCTACACTCCCCATGCGCTGTTTTTAACACCTAAGTCATTTAAACATAATTACGTGCACAGTCCTTACATGAGATCCTTTCAGAATTTTATCTCTGCCCGATCTATATTAGTGGGCCTATTTTTCTAAATGTAATAGGGAACAATAGTGTATCTATTAATTGAAAAAGTTGGTTTTAAAATCATTTAAAATTCAAACACATCTTAAATGTTTCGCTTTAATTAAAAATAGCATAAATTACAATAGTTCAGTATTTTGAATTCACTATTCACTAAAGCTCCAACACCTTATTTTGAGTTCTTCTGATTATCTGGAAAATAATCTGAGTACAGAAATCACCTAAACTTTTAAACTTTTTCAGTTGTTTTACAACTATTTCACTCACTCTGAATTCTCTACTTTGTGTGTGTGTGTGTGTGTGTGTGTGTGTGTGTGCTAAACCAACTTGTTTTTCCCAGACATTTAACTTCCTGTTCCTAAAAAAGCACAAATCTCTTTCTGGGACCTTACATTTCATTAGTTTACAAAATATTAATTAACTTGAGAAATTACAATAAAAACAACTACCATAAACAGTTTAAGCCTACAACTAAAGAAGTGGAAGCAAAATCATAACATTAACAGTAATAACCAACATTGTAAGATTTACCACAAGCATTCACTATGTTCCAGTGCTGGTCTACACAACCTATTCATGTCTATACATTTAAACTTCAAAATAATCCTGTGAGGTAATCTATTACCCCTATTTTACAGAACAGCAGAGTATGCTGGCGAGCAGGAGGCAAGACGTGGGGAGGGAGGAAGAGCGTGGAGAAGAGGAGGGTGTGAAGAGAGAGAGGGGGGAACCAATGACTGACCTTGTGCACCAGCCATGCTACCGTCCTATATGGGGACTGATAAATCATGACAACAGCCAACTCACTGCTATACTGGAAAACAGTTTTGACCTCATGACTCCCTTAAAGGGCCCTGGGAATGCCCAGAGGACCACAGACCATACTGTGATAATCACTGGGTTAGATGGAGACTTTACGCATCCAAGGGAATATTAAGCCAAGGTTACCTTCAAGTTAAAGACCTACAACAACATAGTTACTGTGAAAAACCACAGCTTAAAATTCTTAACAGCTCAAAATCTCTTATGGTTAAAATTAAATCTTAAATTAAAAATCTCATAGGACATGTGCTCCACACTGCCTAAACCATCTTTGGGAATGGAGCACACTATTAATTGGCCTCTCAATTTTATGACGTAACTTGCAGCACACACTAGTTGAAGGACAAAGGTGCCTGCTAAACAAAAGGGAATTTGTCAGACAAAGGTCACCCAGATCCTTCTGAGTCTCACAGGGTCAGCAGGGAAGCAAGATAATAAAAATACTACTCCCAGTGAATTCCCAAAAGGACAATTAACAGAGAAGAGAAGAAGAAAGGTAAGGAAAATACTTTCCCTAGGTTGTGACACGGATGGCCAGGGCCCAAGCTGATACACAACAGCAGCACAATGCAGTGACAGCACTTGCACACACTGCAGGACCGTTTCCTGCAAATATGTGCAAACATACAAATGACGTAACTCTCGACTTACTACGAGTTTTAAACATACCTGAAATTCTCATCTTACACTTCATATGTAACTCAAAGTATCTCTGTTAGGTACTAGGACAGAATTCTAATACGAGAGCTCTTAATTCTTCACTAAAATTTTTAACATACTAGTATTCTCACTGGCTTGATTTTCTAATATCTGAAGACTAATGAGTACGTCAAAGGTAAATTTCAGCTAATGAGTCAATGTGTTACACTCTCTGTATCAGAGAAATGCACACTCAGACTGTGTATTTTTATTCTGGCTTAGATTAATGAAATAATTTAAGGTAATTCATGTATCTGAATATATAGGCACTTTATATTATAAATAGCTCAATATTTTATTAAAGGATATTTTAATTCAATAAAAGAGCTGAACTGGGATGATGATGCTATTATTTTCATTAAATTATCCCCTCACAATAAAAGTAACAATGCTTTCACTTACCATTTCTTTACCAAGGAAAATTTGATTCTCCAAATCAAAAATCTAAAATATAGGCCCTCTAAAACATCAGTCTACTTGTTTTGTTCCAAAAGCTGATCCAGAATAAGTGGACAAGTGGAAAGACTTTTTACTGTTTACCACAAGTTTATGCTTCTTCTTCAGTTCAGTTCAGGTCTGTCACTCAGTCGTGTCTGACTCTGCAACCCCATGAATCGCAGCACGCCAGGCCTCCCTGTCCATCACCAACTCCCGGAGTTCACTCAGAGTCACGTCCATTGAGTCAGTGATGCCATCCAGCCATCTCATCCTCTGTCATCCCCTTCTCCTCCTGCCCCCAATCCCTCCCAGCATCAGAGTCTTTTCCAATGAGTTAACTCTTCGCATGAGGTGGCCAAAGTACTGGAGTTTCAGCTTTAGCACATTCCTTCCAAAGAACACCCAGGACCAATCTCCTTTAGAATGGAGTGGTTGGATATCCTTGCAGTCCAAGGGACTTTCAAGAGTCTTCTCCAACACCACAGTTCAAAAGCATCAATGCTTCTTCTTATAGACATCCAAATTATATTTACTTAATACTAGAATGTTAACCGGAGAAGGCGATGGCACCCCACTCCAGTACTCTTGCCTGGAAAATCCCATGGATGGAGGAGCCTCGTAGGCTGCAGTCCATGGGGTCGCAAAGAGTCGGACACAACTGAGAGACTTCACTTTCGCTTTTCACTTTCATGCATTAGAGAAGGAAATGGCAACCCACTCCAGTGTTCTTGCCTGGAGAATCCCAGGGACGGGGGAGCCCAGTGGGCTGCCGTCTATGGGCTCACACAGAGTCAGACACGACTGAAGCGACTTAGCAGCAGCAGAATGTTAACATTATTGATGACTAAATTAGATACTAACACAGGTTTCAAGGATAGAATTCAGTATCTCGAATTCATGATAAAATTTGGTATTTGTTAATTACACAAAAAATGAAGGACTACATAAAAGCATCAATTAACTCACCAGTCCTGAGGCATTAGTTTAAGGGGCTGGTCGACTACTCTGTAAGGAACTGTGACACTAATGGCAGTGCCCCCCGGTTGCATCTGGTCTTTTCTTCTCTGAATTAGAGTTTCATTTTCTCGTTGGCAGCCTTGTTTCTTCTTTTCATCTGATGGAACAAATCTTTTAAAAAATAGGAGACAAAATGATTCTACAACAATCTTAAATGAGAAAGAAACTATACCTTGAAATTACTTTTAAAATGATAGTTTTAAACCAAAAACATTATTTTAAAAATAAACTCACTCTGCATGTACAGAATATGGGTCTTTCCTTTACACGCCAAACAGAAGTCAAGCTCACTTACATGAGAAGTCGGTGTGTGAATCTCAAATTCAGACGCAATTTGTTTGTGTTGGTGTGACACTTAGCATTCCCAATGGTTTCATACACAACCACACTAATCCTTGATTTCTCAAATGCTAATAAAAGGGAAATTTTACTATAAATCAAAGATCACTTGAAATGGAGCTGAGGTGGCTATATAGAGATAGGTGATTCAATCCATCAAGGAGTGTCACCAAATACCCCTTTCCACATGGTAACCACCACGCCCACCAAGATACAGAACACGTGCAACAGACCAGAGAAATTTCCTCCTGCACCCTTCAGTAATCCCTACACTTCTTCCCTGACAGGCAACCACACAACTCTGCTTTCCATCATCACAGGTGACTTCTAGGAATTCTATATATGGAATCACACAAGAATGTACTCTCCCATGCCTGGCTTCTTTCATTCAATTTAACGTTTCTGACATTTATCCATGCTGGGGGGCAGACTGGTAGTTCATTCTTTTTTACTGTTGAGCAAAATTCTATTGTATGAATCTGACACAATCTGTTTATACATTCTCCTGTGGTACATTTGGGTGGTTCCAAAATTGGGGTTATTACAAATAAAGATACTATAAACACTCTGGTATAAGCCTTTTTACAGACATATGTTTTCACTTCATTCTCTTACATAAATACCTATGAGTGGAACTGTTGGATCGAAGGGTATGTTTAACTTTAAAAGAAACTGTCAGAAAGTTTTTCAATGTGGAATAAATTATAAAGAACATTCTAAAGGCATCTCTGTGCTAGCTGCTGCTGCTGCTAAGTCGCTTCAGTCGTGTCCGACT
Source organism: Bubalus kerabau (assembly GCF_029407905.1). Taxonomy (NCBI): domain Eukaryota; kingdom Metazoa; phylum Chordata; class Mammalia; order Artiodactyla; family Bovidae; genus Bubalus; species Bubalus kerabau. Next base: position 66,003,123 of record NC_073628.1, read on the forward strand.
CTGTGCGACCCCACAGACGGCAGCCCACCAGGCTCTCCCGTCCCTGGGATTCTCCAGGCAAGAATACTGGAGTGGGTTGCCATTTCCTTCTCTCGCTAGCTAGCAAGAAGTAAAGAATCCTTGGGCCAGAGAACTGAGTAAAGAATGGAACTCAAAAAGGTCAGGATAACACTGCAGACTTCAACCCATGGAACGCAGTGGCAAACTAATTAAACTTAAGTTTTGTCTCTTACTTTATTTCACTAGACTCTTGGAAGAAGAAACAAATCCCATATTCTGCTCAAGGTAGAGAATCTAACAGAAATTCCTTCCTTCATAAAGTTAGGACTCTGGGAGTTCAGTATAATGTAAACCAGAAATAAACCTACTGCCCACCCGTTTTCCTAACCTCATCTCAGCCCTAACCAACACCCTGACAACTGAAAGAAAAATCAAATCTCAGAATTGTAAATTCGACCTCATTTGGATTTAAAGCAAAAATTAACAACCCTGACCACAGTGGTTGGTTCAGAAATATACCTGTTACACTGTACAAGCCAGGCAAACAGGATTTAATCCCAGGATTTTTGCTGGAATTACTGGGAAATGAGCACTGTCTCTTTGTGGTGACTGGTAACTTGGAGTTTCTGATAAGTCATCTTTGCCCCGAAGAAGGAGAACCAGCCTAAGAGATAGAGACACCAACTCCAGCTTATTTCATTTAGCACTGAATTCAACTGTGTCAGAAGCCAGGACTTTTCAGTTATGTTGAGCCAATTATTTTTTACAATAAAGCTACTTTGAGTTGATTTTTAATACTTAACACAAAAAATTATCTAACAAAAACAACCAGAACTGCACAATTGACTGGATGGATATCTGCAATCTGGAGAAATATTCTGACATCCACCGACTCTACCATTATTTATTTATTCCACTTAACATTCTATGACTTTGAAGGAGTATGGATAATATGATTAAAGTCACCAGTGTTTAAACAAGTAACAAATCTCTAAAATAATTTCCTTAGTATAATATAAAATGCAAATGAGATATCATTAGACAAGTTCCAGATTTTAAGTCTATATATCATTTTGAAAAATGAACAATTTTATCAGTATTTCCCAGATTAAAAAAACAGTTTTCCTTTCTTCTAAATAAAAGAAGTTGAAATTTGTGTGGGAAAAAAATCAGCAATAATATCTGGTGTTAAAAAAAACCCTCAAACTGAGAATTTAACGTGAAGCTATCAATGTTGGATTGCATATGCCACCAGGTGCTTATCAAACGCAAAAGCAAATCTTCGCCCGCCAGCCATGAGCTCCACGCACTTCAACAAGGGGCCCTCCCACAGGCTCTCGGCCAAGGTCAAGAACCAGCTCCAGTCCAAAAACGACCCTGGAGGAGGTGGAGCTCTAAAGCCAGATTGAGGACTGACCGGCCTCTCCATCAACCCGGACTTCCAGAAGGGTCTGAAGGACAGGACCATCCTGTGCACATGCATGAAAAAACTGCAGCTGGGCTCAACCCCTAAGACCAACCGCTCCATGCAGAAGTGGCACCAGCTAGAAAACTTCTCCAACTTCATCAAGGCCATGGTCAGCTACGGCATGAACCCCGTTGACCTGTTGGAGGCTAAAGACTTGTTTGAAAGTGGGAACTTGATGCAGGTGCAGGTGTCTCTTTCTTGCCCTGGCCAGGAAGGCCAAGACAAAGGGGATGCAGAGTGGCGTGGACACTGGCATCAAATACTCGGAGAAGTAGGGGTGAGACTCTGATGATGCCACAGTGAAGATGGGCCAGTGCGTCACTGGGTTCCTGTTGGGCACCAAGAAATGTGCCAGCCAGTTGGACATAACCGCTTCTGGCACCAGATGGGATTGTATGACCCCAAAAACCATATCCTGCCCCCCATGGACCACTTGACCATCAGCCTCCAGATGGGCACAAACAAGTGTGACAGCCAGGTGGGCACGATGGCTCCAGGGACCCGGTGGCACATTTACAACACAAAGCTGGGGACAGACAAATGTGACAATTCCTCCATGTCCCTACAGATGGGCTACACGCAGGGTGCCAACCAGAGTGGTTAGGTCTTTGGCCTGGGCCGGCAGATATACGACCCCAAGTACTGCCCTCAGGGCCCAGTGGCACCCTCAGAGTGCCCCCTCTACTACAGGAGGAGGCGGGCTCCTGAGATACCCGTGTGGGTTGTCTTCCCACATCATTGCTCTATCTGGGTTTTCCTGTTTTTTGTCTTGTTTTACTACATGTCAGAGTGCTACCAGTTAAGAGTCTGGGGGAAAGGGAGAAAGGCCATAGCCAGATGCATGTGGGGTGGGGGTCCCCACCAGGGCAGCTCCAGGCATCAGGTTTCCCAGCAGACTTTGGGCCAAGCTGTTAGGTTAGGGAGAAAAAGAAACCCAGGCAGGGAGGGGAACTGGCCCTGAGTAGCTTCCGGTTACATCTACCCCACTTCTCTTTTTCCTGCCAATCAGTCTATGGTTTCTGCACCCACAGAAGTTTCAGGCAGTTTTAGTGAATCGAAAATACTTTGTTCAGGGGAGTGTGTGTGTGTGTTGGGGTGGTGGGGGGGGAGGGCGGCAAGGGTGGCAATGATGCTGAGAGAAGGTCAGGCCATAGTCCCAAAATATTTTAGGTCTCATCGATTTCCCAAGGACCCTCAGACCACCAATCCTGGCCCCTCCCAGGGGCCTAGTGCGGACACTGAGGCCCAGGCAGGACAGTGGAGTTCTGAGTGCTTGAGACAAAGCCGGCCCCCGCTCCCCTCACTCCCCGACCAAGTACTGCACAGGGACCCCCACCCAGAGACCCCCACAGGGATCAGCCCCTGCCCAGGAGCCCTGGGACCAAGAAATAATGTGAAAATACCAACTGTGGACCAAAGGAAATAACACCTCTTTTAGGGGCGAGGGGGAGAAGCAAATCTTCATTCTGGAACTCAAAGAATTTCTACAAGAAAAAATTCCAAGGAGAACAAACAGAAATCACAAAATGAAAACAAAGAAAACCACTAAATGAACAGTTAAAAGACAAAAGAAAAACCCCTAAATCACAAGGAAACAAGGTATCATGAATGAAACAACAGATAAAAGAAAGCGACTAGTAAGGACTTCCAATGATGCAGCCATCAAAGACCAAACTTGTGAAACAAGCTTGCAAGTATGTAGAGGGAAAAAGAAATTATTGAAAAAAAGGCAATGGGGAGCGAAGGAGCACCAAAGATTTGAAAAAGAACTAAACAGAACCTCTAAAATAGAAACAATAAGACATCTGAATTTTAAAATGAAATGAATAGACAACATCACACTAGGAGATAGCCAAAGGAACAGACAACTACAAGTTAAATCTTCAGAAATGATCAAGAATGCAGGTGACAGAGAAACAGAAGGAAAGCAGAGCTGTATAACAGACAGAGATGATGAAATGAGAAAGTCTATAGTACGTCTCATTTAAGTCCCAGAAAGGAGAGAGAAACAAAAAGGGAAGAAGGGGAAACAAAGAGATAATGTCAAAGTGCTAAGAGACAAGACTTTGTGAACTGATGAAAAACAAATCCACAGATTCAATTCTGATGAATCCCAAGGAGGGATATGTAAGAAATCTACACCTAGGTATAGCAGATAAACAAATTTACAATGACCTTTAACAAGATTAAGCAGATATCCTTCCAAGTACTGATTATCACAGCTGACCTCTGATCATCAAAAAAGGAAGCTATTATAAAGATGGTGCAATAACATCTTCAATGTAATAAATCAATTCCTATATGGTTTTCCAAAGTGGTTGAAGCATTCTGCACTGCTGTGGCAGCTGGGTACATGAAGCATTCATGCTCCATTGTGAGCTTCCGACTGCTCTCCTGCCTGCTCTTTCCCAGGCCTTAAGTAGTCCCCCATATGCATGTGCTGAACAGTGTTCGACTGATGCAAGGGGAACTCTCGGTCTATCTCTGGAGCACTCCCTCTGTGTCCTCTTTCCCCACTGGAACTCTGCCCTATGCGAGGACCGTCATAGCCAGAATCACAAGCACCATCCAACCAGTTTATTTTAAATAAGCTCACGGGCCCAGTGAAACTTCTCTCAAGATCATGTTTATAAATGCCAAAGCGCTTCTTAATACTTCCATAATAGAACCTTGATTTTGTTACTTAGAATGTTAAAGGTGAGGGCAGGATTTATTTTGCCTCATTTCATTTACTTACTGAAGGGCTAGAAAACTGAAGAATCCTCAGTTTCCATGAAACCAAACAGAATCTATGCCAACATGAGCTATGGGATACAGCCAGTACTATAATTGTGTGGAGGAGGTTTCAATTATGCATTAATTACATAGCAAAGCCTCAAGCTGACTCAAGCTGTAGGGGAGATGTCAGTTGCAATGAGGTATTAAACAATGAAAGGAGTGTTTTAAACTCAGAAGAAAAATTAGGCATGATCTATCCAAAGAAGGTAGTCTGTTAAAATTCTTTGCTTTCTTGGTAGGAAGGCTAAGGAGAAAGATGCTAAAATTTAGTCTGTGACTTCTATGTACTAATTACTACTTTTATTATAATATTTTAATTATTATCAAATCTATTTCAAGAGGTGGGCAAAAACAATTATGTTTCATATTTGCCCAGCTGCAGAGTACTTGAGGAACTGTAGATTATTTAGTAATCCACAGCACTGTCTCAATATTAAACTCCACAAAAAAAAAGCCTAACAAAATATGAGGAAATAAAACCTAAAAATTCCTTCTTTCTATATTGTTATTGGAAAAAAAGGTCATTGAAAATTTCACTCATAAGTATTAAAGAAAAAATACTAAAGATACACTTGCATGTGCCAGTTACATAGGATTTTATACAGCTATTTAAGTCACTGGCACTTAAAATTCAATTCTGCATCTATTAAAACCTAGAGTCAGTAAGTATTACAACTTATTTTGCTACTCATTTTTAAGTTGTAAGTTATCTAGAAGCAGCATGATTTTCTTTTTGAAGGTTGTTTTTGTTTCTTTAAGAACTGTCATCTTTATTTTACTGCGAAAGTTAAGCATCTGGAAATTTTAACACAGGATATAGGTTTCCTCTTTGCTTCTTCAACCAACTTTTACTAATTAATGTCTAGGTTAACAAATTACGGTCCCCTTTCTAGCACCATCTGCTCACGGCGCTGCCTCTTGCTCCTCCCACCACCCTGAGTCACTGCCTGCACAGCTTGGGCCGCCTGGCTCCCCGTGCTAGCCACCGACATTTGGCATTTGTACAACACGGCAGATATCAACAACAAAGAACAGTCTGAACTTGATCAAGATTTGGATGATGTTGAAGAAGTAGAAGAAACTGGTGAAGAAAGAAAAATCAAAACGTGTAAGCCGACTGTTCAGATGATGCAAAATCCTCAGATTCTTGCAGCCCTTCAAGAAAGACTTGATGGCCTGGTAGAAACACCAACAGGATACATTGAAAGCTTGCCGAGGGTAGTTAAAAGACGAGTGAATGCTCTCAAAAACCTTCAAGTTAAATGTGCACAGATAGAAGCCAAATTCTATGAGGAAGTTCATAATCTTGAAAGAAAGTATGCTGTTCTTTATCAGCCTCTGTTTGATAAGCAATTTGAGACCATTAATGCCATTTATGAACCTACAGAAGAAGAATGTGAATGGAAATCAGATGAGGAAGATGAAATTTCAGAGGAGCTAAAAGAAAAGGCCAAGATTAAAGATGAGAAAAAGGATGAAGAAAAAGAAGACCCCAAGGGAATTCCTGAGTTTTGGCTGACCGTTTTTAAGAATGTTGACTTACTCAGTGATATGGTTCAGGAACATGAAGAACCTATTCTGAAGCACTTGAAAGACATTAAAGTGAAGTTCTCAGATGCTGGTCAACCTATGAGTTTTGTCTTAGAATTTCACTTTGAACCCAATGAATATTTCACAAATGAAGTGTTGACAAAGACATATAGGATGAGGTCAGAACCAAATGATTCTGATCCCTTTTCTTTTGATGGACCAGAAATTGTGGGTTGTATAGGGTCCCAGATAGACTGGAAAAAAGGGAAGAATGTCACTCTGAAAATGATTAAGAGGAAGCAGAAACACAAGGGATGTGTGGGACAGTTCATACTGTGACCAAAACAGTTTCTAATGACTCTTTCTTTAGCCCCTCCTGAAGTTCCTGAGAGTGGAGATCTGGATGATGATTCTTAAACTATCCTGGCTGCAGACTTTGAAACTGGTCACTTTTTACGTGAGCATATAATCCCAAAATTAGTGTTATACTTTACTGGAGAAGCTATTAAAGATGATGACGATGATTATGATGAAGAAGGTGAAGAAACGGATGAGGAAGGGGAAGAAGAAGGAGATGAGGAAAATGATCCAGACTATAACCCAAAAAGGATCAAAATCCAGCAGAGTGCAAGCAGCAGTGAAGCAGGATGTCTGTGGCCTTGAGGATAACCTGCACTGATCTACCTTCTGCTTCCCTGGAAAGGATGAATTTACATCATCTGACAAGCCTATTTCAAGTTTTTGGTTGTTTGTTTGTTTGCTCATTTTTGTTTTTGCAGCCCAAAATAAAAATGTCGTATAATTTAAAAAAAAAAAAAAAACACCAACTATGGTCCCCCCTCCTCCCTCTAGGGTATACACATCTATTAATCTAAAGTACGTTTTACTTTTCTGGTTCTTTCCTGGAACTTGGAAATGGGGAGGAGACAACCTGAATTTGTTTTACAACCCCTTCAAGCTCTCTAGCCAAAGCAAAACAATTCATGTTAAAAATTAAATGATAACCTTCTCATTAAGACTTTAGTTAGAGTTTCTATAGTTTTCCCTGAAGGATTCAGATATAAAAGAATATATTCTGTTTTTGAAAATTATATTTTAGACTATCTGCAAAGACAATAGCACTGAAATTGAACATTTGTTTTCTCAAAATAAGAAATACTGAATCAGTAACTAGTAGTTCTCAACAAAAGCTCCATGTCCTACAAAAAGAACAGTTTAGCAAATTACTTACTTCAGGTCCTGGAGAAGGTCCTTTGCATTAAGCATGGTTATTAAAGAGGTGGTAGCTGCAGGAATTATGATAATGGGTGTTCGAGATCCTATAAAGACAGAATTTTCCAGGTATCAAATAGGTTATTTAAAGGAATTATAGTTACTTTCATAATTAAAAAGTAAAAGCCTGCAAATTTATATTTTTCACTCTTTTGAGCTAAAAGCTACTTTAAGCAGCAGTGATATTCAGACTAGTTAATGATCAGGACAGCTTGAGCACTAACCACTCAGAATGGACACCAAACACAAACATCTGCTACAACTGCATGAGAAGGCCATCAGCCCTGGTTGTGTAAGCAAGAGCTTACTTTTTAAAGCAAGTTTAGAGTCACACACACAACTTTACCTTTCTTCTGATTTGGGGGAGGTCTGGCTTGAGAAACTGTAAGAAAAAAAAAAAATCCAAATATTTGAGTGTTATAAAAATCACATTCTTATTTTCAAACTTACAAAGCAAATAAGGCCAAAAATATTTGTATTTACACATGACTCATTAAAAATTTTTTTAATGTACTGCAAGTTTCTTAAATAATATGAAGCTATTTCTCTGCTTCAGAAAATCACTATAGTGCCTCAGCAGTTCAACAATCAGTAGTTATAAACAAAGTGGATATACAGCATTGCTAGGCACTGAGAATCTACATTCATAGACGTTAGGGTCCAGAAAAGGAGGCAAATAAATAATTTCTGAATTAACTGATTACTCTGTGATAAATATAAAAACACAGAGTACTACAAGAGGATATAAGACTGGGAGAAGGGCTGGGAAAGGGAAATGTAATTAATCTCTGTGGAGGAAAAACAAAGATGCTACCCCAGTAACTAAGACCTAAAATATTTATCTTTATCTCTCTTTTCAAAATTTTTTGTTTTTCTTTTATTAGCAATGAGTCATGTGAAGGTCTTTTTTCTGGAACTGCCCATATTATCAATAATTTTGTATATTATAAAAACATGAATATTCATTTCTCTTTATTATTTATATATACAATGGACTTTATAATAAATAAAAACATTTGTTGGCATAATAATGGTAACATCAGTCTAGTTCAAGACGAATGTATTTTAGGTTAGAAAGTGCTGCATGTTCAATTTTCAGTATTTATTCATATAATAAATTTTTACTGACTGCCTTCTATGTGCCATGTGCTGTGCTAGAATTTTTTAAATCACAAAAAATAAAAAGTCAACAATTTAAAATTCTAATTCAACATCAGTTCTTCAACATACCACTTTTAAAGCAAAGTACACACATCTTTGGAATATGTTCTATTTCAAAAGCAGTAAAATGCTACATTTTTAACTAGTACTTTGTTCACCTTTGAATAGCTATTTTATTGTGATAAAAGATTATAGAGGCAGTAAAATGCTATATTTTAACTAGTACTTTGTACTCCTTTGTATAGCTATTCATTGTGATAAAACATTATGGAGGCAGTAAAATGCTACATTTTAACTAGTTCTTTGCACTCCTTTGTATAGCTATTTGATTATGATAAAACATCATGGAGTCCGGAAGTATGATCTTGTAGCCACAGAAAGCAAAGAAAGATAAAATACAAGTTCACATGCATATTTATCAAAGTGTTGTCATCTTTCTTTTTGCTGAGAAACAGATACTAAAACTTTCTTAAATTATTTTTAGAAACAGGGTTCATGGATACATCAACATGTAGAGCAAGACATTATCATCTGCAATATAATACAATCTCAATAAACACGTGGAATTTGACAGAGGGATAAAGGAAAGGTGGGATGGACAGACAGATGTACAAACTGGAGACAGGAGTGGCTATGAGAAGGAGTAAGGAGAACAAAGCAATCTTTGACTGAAATATAAGATATACTAAGGAAGCCCATAATGGATTCAGGAATATAAAGAAAGATTCATTAAAATGAAAGCTGAGAAGACAGAGTTAGAAAAAGATGAAATATAAAAGCTCACATGTTAAAAATAAACTTTAGATGTCTAGTAAAAAAAAATAAATAACTACAATTAAGGACCAAGGCAGGGACACAGTGATGAACATGCTAAGGATGAGCTTGATCTAAAGGCAGGAGGAGCAAAGAGTGGAATAATGCTGAGTCCATGAGGAGCATGAAGGAAAGCAAGAGCCTGGAGTCGGACTTGATTCTGTCTCCATTCTGCCACTTTCCAGACAATGACCCCCCCAGAACACTGAGATGAATGCCGCTCAGCGTCAGCTGTCCTCAGCCATAAAACAGAGACAATAATTTCTACATCTTGATTCTGTTGTAAGACTCATAAGACAAACAAAGCAAGTTAAGTTCTTCTCCAGATCCTGGGCATATTTAATATTTACTATTTACCGAACCTCACAGCCATGGCTGATGCTAAATGTACTGCAGCAGAACTGCCACGACCAATGCCTTCAGCAAACACCATAACTGACCCCTGACAAGCTGAGAATAGGCAATTACTGTTGCTGTACTTGCTTCCAAATAGAATTATATTTTCTCCTTAAGTATTCAGAGCCTACGTACAGGGCACTCTGCTAGGTTTTTATTTTTATAATGATAAATAAAACAAAAATAATCCCTGCCCTCAAAGACCGTTCAAGTAAAGGAGGGGAACCAGACCATAACAAAACAGGCAAATAAACACATAAAAACAAATTTGAATACACAATATTAAGGAACAAAATGAATGTACACTGATATTAAAGTGTCCTTTAGACAGAACGCTTAGAAAAAGCCTCTCAAAGGAAATGGCATTTCAGCTGAGATTTGAAGGATAAAAAGGAACAAACCTGCAAAGAACAAGTGAAAGAACAGTCTAGATAAGAGGTAGGAATGTGGGCCAATGCCAAAGGCAGGAAGAAACTGTCGTGCTTATGGAACTACAAATGTGTAGACAGGCAAAAGGAAGGGTGCAGGACAGGAGGTTAAAAATATATGTAGGAGCCAATTCATGAAGGGCCTGCTAGGTGATGTTAAGCCTGTATTTAAATTCTGTCAGAAAATCCTGTAACTTTTAAGCCAGAAAGTGACATAATTTGATTTTCATATTATACTTTCTGTAAGGGAAAAATAGTAATTTTAGTTAAGAGGTCAAAGGGAGACAACCAAAACAAAAAAAAAGGAGGGGGGGGGACGGGACAACTGTGTAAGCAGCAAGCTCAGGATGATTACCAATATTCTACAGTGGTGCCGCCCAAATTAAATGTGGTTAATTAAGGCAAGGGTTTTTGGTAAACTTTCCAAGGTCGACTGAATAACATGCAATAAAAATGAACAGCTAGAACCCTGGCCTGCACCTGGATGCTGTTAACAGTATTATATTCTCAACTCCTATCTGTATCTTGTTAAGGACCAGAAATAAACAGGTCAGGGACTAATACTTCAAGATGCACTAGTCTAGAGAAATGATGGTAGCTTAGACTTGAACTGTGGCAGTGGAGATAAAGAGAAAATAGATAAATATGGAATACAGAAAAGGTAAATTTAACAAAACTCACTGGCATATTAGATGAGAAGAATAAACAAATATGAGGAATAAAGAAGAACTCGTTTTGGACTTAAACAGAGTTGATAGTGGTGTCATTTACTTGTGAAGAAGCAGAATGTGAAGACCTTGTGGGGAAAATATCAAAGAAAAAAGGTTTTAAGCCAGTTTTAAGATACCTATGGCACATCCAAATGTTAAACAGTTAATATAAGACACCAGAGGTAAGAAGAACTGGAGACACAAATTTGAAAACCATCAGCACATTGATTTAAAACTATGGAATGAGGCAATCCACCTACATTCTTTAGTGGATGACTGAAGAGCATAAGGAATGTGTTTAAAATATACAAAGGGCTAATCCCCTCTCAATCTCACGTGCAGATCTTAAGACAGCAGATAAACTAGAGCTACAGGGTTATGGGTAGTCACCTACCCACATCAGCGTATCTGTAAGACAGAAGTAATGAATGAAAGCCAGAGAAGTGACTTATGCATTGTCACTTATGCAAGAGGCAGCAAGAGTAGGGATGTGTGCAGGAGATTTAATCTGGCTAAAAAAGGAAATGACATTAAATTCCACTATGGAGCTTATCAAACGCTTGAGCTTCTTAATTCACTGGAAAACATGTGTCTCTTGTTAGTTACATTCCCTAAATGAATGTTTAGAAATTAGGAATGATTGTAAACACTTTAAAATACTACATTTACCCAGGGACTTGCCTGGTAAAACTAGTGCAAAATATTTGGTGAAAAAATAAAGAAGAAAGAAACAGTGAACAAAAATGGAACACCATCCCTGAGTCCCTTCACTGAAGGCAAAAAGGACAGATGGTTCAGTCCCTATTTCCTAATAATTCAAACTCTACCTAACAAACAACAGTATATAGATCTATGCTGTCTCATGTATAATATGTTACACTACCAGAAATATTGTGGTTTTTTTTCCATTTTAAAAAGATAATCCAGATGAACCTACCCTATATTACAAAATATCCCTTCAAAACTGGGTGGCACCCAAAAGGCAAATACATTTTTAACAATCTGCAAAACAAAAATACACTAATCAAGACAAAGATGACAAACTGCTAACACCCACTCAAGTCAGTCTTATTGACCAGTGAGTATTAAAACTTATAATCTTTGCTTCTGGAATGATAGAAAGGGACTGTGGATCTATGGGGGTCAATCAGCGAGTGAAATGAGACCTCACATTGATGGACATCAGAATATCTGTTATATTATGAGATATTCTCGAGATTTATTTCAGTCATTTTAATCACCAGTGCACCTTGGCAGATCTGAGAAAGAATGACAGATTAGGAGGTGAAAGGACCCACAGCTCCCTGCTTCACACGTGACCGTCTCCAAGATCACACACTAGCTGGGAGGACCCAGCCCCCCTCCCTGTCCCTCTATTCTATGGCACACGCACACAAGCTGGTTTACGCGGGTGTTAGTGCCACCCCGACCCCTTTCCTTTGTTTGCCATGTGATTTTGAGCAAATGTGAAATAGAGACAATTATTCATACACAGCACAGTACAGAGCTAGAATCCTCAGGTGGTGACTTGTTCCTTTTTATAGCATTTCTGAATTTCTCATGTGATCTTCCTTAGACTAACCATCCTTCCCCATCCAAGGGAAAACGAAGAATTCTACACCAATCATTCCACTGTCTCTACAGTATTCCAGGCTGCATTCCTGGGGTCCATGTCAGCCTGCCCATTCTAGGAATTTCCCTGACTTTTTCTTCCTTCTTCTAAGGAGCTCCTTTAGCTCCTTCTTGTTTCTGGCACTGAGCACATGGAAGGCATTCAAATAATATTTAACTGATTTAATTGTTCTTCCTTGTACTCACATAACAGCTTTTGGCATGGTCTTGTCTACTGAAAAACAGTCCCATAGTTCTGTCATCTGATATAAATTATATCCAGTGTGCTCCAAATTTAACAAAGATTTCAAACCAACCCAATGTCATTAAAAGAAAGAAAGAAAATACTGGTCATGCCAAGATCCAGGTGGATCCAAGACACAGTCAAAGAGCCTACAACACCATCCCAATATAACCCCTCTTAACATCATGCTTTTAATGTGCTTCCAAAAATCTGAACACTTATAATTATATAATTTTAGAATTAGCCTATGTGTGAACATACTATGAATAAAAAGATATGCAAATCTGCACTACTGACACTAACGAATTGAAAAGGAAGATCAACCAGTTAAATTCCTGACTGGGCCTTTTCAATTAATACCATTTTCTTAATAGCCACTTTTAACAGCACTGATACTAGACTATGCTAAACACTAAAATAAAATGAACAAATGAACAGTAAATAAAACCTAAAACACTGAAAATGAATATAGTGTCTGTATCTACATGCATTTATAAAGATCAATCCTTTTAGGTACCAGGAAAAGGAAAGAAAATATTTTTAAAATAACTTCAGGGAATTCCCTGGTGGTCCAGTGGTTAGGACTCTGTGCTCTTACTGCTGAGGAGCTGGGTTCAATCCCTGGTCAGGGAACTAACATCCCACAGGCTGTGAAGTGTAACCAAAAAATTTAAGGATTAAATTAAAAAAATAATTTTAATAGTAGCCTTGTTTATTAATATATATATTTTTAAAATTATAGAACCTAATATGCTCAATAATACAGATATCTGAAATCCTAAACATCAAAACTGCTTATCAATCTATTAAAATTATGATTCTATGTTTCCATAGGAAAAGACAAAAATCACATCCACCATACTATCACGGAACTCAACAAGACTGATGAGAGAATGGGTATGTAATAAAGAGCTTTTTAAAACATTTTCCTAAAATGTTAAAAATATTTTCTTAAAAATTTTCTGTAACTCTACTATACCTATTTACTCAAGTAAATATTCTTATGATACTAGTTTTGAAGTATTTTAAGTAAAATTTAATTCTTTCAAAGCATTACATAGTATCAAAAATTTCAGTTGTGATAATAGAAAAAAAACTAAAATTTTTCTATTTTTACCTGGCCTTGGTACAGGTTGTGCTGCAGGAGTCTGTGTCTTCCGGGCTGATGCACCTTCCTTTAAAAGAATAAAAATGGATGTGTTAAAATTCCTTTGCACAATAAACACTTTTGTTTAATTATTGCAAAAAAAAAAATTAATGTCTGTCTCTCCCTCAGTCATGGAACATGCTATGAGTTAAAACAGACAAGCACCTTACCTTTTATGTTACTGGTTGTGAGTTGGTAAGAGAAATCTTTAGTCGAAAATATACTTAAATTGTTACTATTCATTAGTTACTACAAGTATGTAAGATTTTTCAAATATTCAATGATTTACTTAATTGCTGACAATTTTAATATTCTCAAAAATGTCATTACCAGTTTTAAAATCAAGTCAATCTTTTCCCCCGTAAAGAATCTCAAAATGAGTAAGTGGTAACATAATCTCACATTAGAAAGATGTAAACAGTGTTACTTTCAGTGAATCTTTAAAAAACACAAATATTTCAAATTAAACATCTTTAAAATATTCAGGGAAAATAATCCATTTACAAACATGAGATTTGTTACATTTAAGAGTGGTTGAAAATTTCTTAAAAGCTGAATAACAAATCTCAAGTAATTACAAAGCACATAATCTATATAAGGAAATATGCTAAGGATTGAAGTACATCAATTATATACTCAAGAACAGACACCTTTGAAGTGCTTAACAGACTTCAAAAGTTGTCTATCTTTACTGCAATAGTTTCAATCATATCCACACTAAATTTTCATTAAAACATTTTTCTTTATAGAAAGCTACAAGTGTAAATTTCAAAACAGCTAGTAACTCATGAAGATTTTATTCTAGCTGTACTTAAGTGAAGAAAATTTGATAAGTATCAGGGAAATTACACATATCCATAATAAGAAAAATCACTACTACAACCACAGAAACATTTCTAAAGAAGTCCTGCTAAACAATGTTCACTTTAATCATATTACATTTTCTTCAGAATCTGAGATTTTACCATGGTAAAATGCACAGAGAATGCATTTCACTTGGAATACAATAGGATTCCTGGCATTCAGTTTAAAGGCTTTTTTTTAAAAGGGTTAAAAGAGAGGACTCCCCTGGCAGTCCTGTGGTTAAGACTCTGCTTCCAATGCAAGGCACACAGGTTCCATCCCTGGGTGGGGAACTAAGATTCCAAACGCCTCATGCATACCTTCCCCCTCAAAAAACCTAAAAAGCTAAATTAAAAAAAAAAAAGCAGCAGCAGCAGAGGCAACTAGCAAAAACTCTTTGGCGGAAAAACACTTGAGGACAGCAGAACATCCTTTTCCAATATTTTCACTATTATGCATTTAGTTATATACACTGGTGTGGTTGAGACTGAGTCACTTTGGTTGCTGGTTCCATGAATGTGTTAACTTTGTAAAAATTTGTCAAGCTTACTAATGATACGGTCATTATACTACAAGCAAATTATATTCAAGTAAAATTTTAAATGTAAAGGAAGTGAGTCACTATTAAGGTGGAGACCATTTTCAACATTTAACTTCCTTTAATGCACTGAAATTGTCTGATCTATATTTTTCTCTACGTTCATGTTAGGGGACACAACTGCTTTTACTCATCTTTGTAAATCTAGTACCCAGGACACAACAGATGCTCAACAAATGTTGGTCATACTGAACTCAGTTTTAGACTTCTAAAAACCAGAAGCCAAAGGATAATCACTAAATAGAAATTAACCAAAGAGATTTTAGCTTTCTCTCCCATCTTCTTTTATAAGGAGGAATCAACTAGATATTATATAATAACAAGATTAAGTCTTAACTGTATTCCTTTTGAATTCTTACATGTGAATACTGGGACTTCCCTGGTGCTCAGATGGTAAAGAATCTGCCTGGAGTGTGGGAGACCTGGGTTCGATCCCTGGGTTGGGAAGATCCCCTGGAAGAGGGCATGACAACCCACTCTAGTATTCTTGCCTGGAGAACCCCCAGGGACAGAGGAGCCTGGCAGGCTACAGTCCATGGGGTCACAAAGAGTTTGGACACAACTGAGTGACAAAGCACAGCACACACATGTAAACTGGGTCAGTTTAAGTACACGAAAAAGGAAGAAAAATGAAGAAAATGAGACAGGAAGAACAATGAGCACGCACATATGCAGACCTCCTTCTGTCTACATATGACTAGAAGGCTGGCTAGTCCTGGGCTCAGTCTATAGAGAGTTCTCTGTGTTTTATAAATGGGAGTCAGCTAGTCATAAGCCCATAAGGAGTTAAGTCTAAAATTACAGATAATCATGTCTCATGACTCATGGAGAAAACCCATCTGCAGAATGATGTAAAGAAGTTACCAGCATGCAAGAAGAGACATGGAATACAATATCCCTCATAACACCTATCTAGTTCCAGTGGCCTGTTAAGACCTCTTCTCCCGCTAATCCTTGGAATCTTCTTGATTCCAAAAGCCACCAAAATCCCTCATCTCATTCTATGCAACCCACACACTTTTTTGTCTTACTAGAGCAGAATCTGTTAACTGCAACCAGGAGAGTTTTATCTAATTTTGTCTTCTCAAAATCACTGAAAATTTTGAGTTGTCAGTCACTATAGTACAACTTTGCTTAATTTTGGGTAAGTAAACACAAATAAGTTAAAACGCACACACATATATAGCCATGCCACTTCAGTAGGCTGTGAGCTCCTTGAAATGAAAACAGCAAAGACCTCTGCTAATCATATGGTTAGTTCACAGCCATTTCTAGGTCTCTATAACGAATACAAGAGCAGCTAAAAGCTCATATTACTCTGATCTGCATTATTTTGTGTAAGTCACTACATAAAGGACCTCAGAAACCATATAACCTAATTCTAGCACCCTTTAAAGATGAAGAAAAGAGAGGTAAAATAGCTTTTCAAAGGCTACACAGAGGTCTATCTGGCATATGTTAAGAAACTGAAATAGAAGGAAAACAAAGAATAAAAGAAACAAAATGAAGAAACAATAATTGGCAGTGATATGGAGCAGACTGACAACTCTGTGTTCTTAAAGATATTTGGACTGGGGGGAAAATGCTACTTAGCTGGGAGAAGAAAAGTATCAGCACAAAACAATTGAAAGAGCTGACGAGTTGTGCTAACTGGAGAGGAAAACCTGCTTTCTTTTAAAAAATCAGAATCATTATAATTTCACCAAGACTTGAGGCATTCTGGCAAAGAAGTAACTGGCAAAAAGGATGGGGGAAAGTGACAGAATCCTTATCTGCAAAACATAACACAACCAAACAAGGTAACTGTTTACAATCCCTCCTTGCTTTCTTTTAGCAAGTGAAGAGAGTCTAGGTATTGGGAGAAACAACACTGGTATCTGCCACTGTTTAAGTTTGAAAATAACACCATAATATAAAATATTGTAAGAAAAGATATTTGTAACAAGTATCAGTATGAAAAATATACTGTATTTAATTCTGAAAAATGCTGTTTATATAAAAATTAATAAGACACTGAAATTTCTTAATGAAGAAAACATATGGACTATATCTATATAGATATAGATATAGATATAGATATATATATGTACACACACACACACAAAGAGATTCTAGGAGTTGATAATCTACCTCTTTGCTGTACTTATGAGAGAAAAAGTAACATTTTTAAAAAGTAAATCAATATTAATTGTACAGCTGCATGTTTTGTCTTTTTAAAAAGTAACTTATTCCCATGAAATCTGTATTTGATATTCAGAACTCACAAATATTAGGATTTTTGTTTAAGCAGCTGAATTTTTTAAGTTCCAGAATGAGTCTTTAAGAAAATCATTTCAGAAAAACTAGGTACAAAAAGGAAACTGCAACTCTGAGCAAATCACAAAGCAGCTGAAAAGCACTAAAGGTTTCAGGAGCAAAAAACTTGACACAAATTTTAAGTACAACTTATTTTTTGTTTTTTAGACTAGTCATAACCTGGAGTATACATATACAATGTTTGCTAACACAGAAAACAGTTGACACATTTCTAAAACCCAGTACGGTGTGTCTATATAGGCACACCTCACAGATACTGCCAGTTTGGCTCCATACGACTGCAATAAAGCTAGTATCTCAATCAAGTGCACCACACAAATTTTTTTGGTTTCCCAGTGCATATAAAAGTTACCTTCATACAATACTGTAGTCTACACAACTATCTCTGCAAAATTGCAGGATACAAAATCAATACACAAACATCCACAGCAACTCTATACACTACCAATCAGTAATTTAAAAAAGAAATTAAGAAAACAATTCCATTTGGAATAGCATTTAAAAATCAAATAGTCAAGAATAAATTTAATCAAGAAGTTAAAAAAAAAAACTGTACACTGAAAACTTCAGATTGATGCTGAAAGAAATTAAAGCCATAAACAAATGGAAAGACATCTATGTTCATGGACTGCTAAGATTAATAGCATTAAGATTTCAAAATTACCCAATGCAATCTATAGATGCAATGTGATCCCTTTCAAAATCCCAAAGGTGTTTTTGCAGAAAGAAAAACTTATCCTAGAACTGATGTGGAATTTCAAGCAGCCCCAAAGAGCCAAACTAATTCTGAAAAAGAACAAAGTTGGAGTACTAAAACTTTCAGATTTTAAAACTTGTAGATAGAGTAATCAAAATACTGTAGCAGGGAATGAAGGCAGATCCAGAGACTAACAGAATAAGATAGCCCAGAAATAAACTTTCACGTACATGGCAAACTGATTTTTGACACAGGCGCTAAGACCATGCAATGGGAAAGGATAGTCTTCAACAAAGAGTGCTAGGAAAACTGGATATGCACATGCAAAAGAATGAAGCTGGACCACTATCTTACATCATCTACAAAAATTATTAATAACTCAAAATGGATCAGAAACCTAAATTTAGGAGATAGAACTTAAAAAAAAATTTAAAAACTTACAGATAAAAAATCAAAGAGTAAAAGCTTCATGACATTAGATTTGACATCAGTTTCACGAATATGTGAATGTGAAAGTAGTACTAAAAGGTACAGGAAAACAAAAGAAAAGCAGATAAACTTGACTTGATCAAAATTAAAAGCGTTCATGCATCAAAGGACACTAACAACAGAGAGGTCAATCCAAAGAATGGGAGAAAAGATTTGATAAGGAATTAATATCCCTGGCATTTGGCTAAAACATTATTCTGGATGTGTCTATGAGGATGCGTCTGAGTGAGACGAATGTTTGAATCTGTAGACTGAGTAAGGCAGATTGCCCTCCCACTGCAGACGGGCCTCGTCCAATCCACTGAAGAACTGAAGACAACACAGAGGCAAAACAGAGGAGCGTTCCCCTCTGCCTGGCTGCGTCGAGGGGGCACACAGGGGTTCTCCTGCCCTGGACACAGACTGGAGCGCTTACACCATGCGTCCTCCAGTTCTCAGTCCTTCAGGCTCAGACAAGAGCTGCACTAGCCCATCAGCTTTCCTGGGTCACCAGCTTGCCGAGAGCAAATCCTGGAACTTTTCAGTCTTCCTAACCACATGTGCCAATTCCTCACAATCAATCTATCTACCCTACTGATTCTTTCTCTGGAAAACCCAGACAAATACAGCAATAAAAATTTTCAAAAGAGAGTGAGATATAACGCAAAACTCTTTAAAGAGGCATTCTATCATACTGGGAAAACATCAGGTTTTTAAAAATTATTTATCTGGAGATTAAAAAATTACATCCACATGAATGTAGTTCCTTAACCCACAGATAAATAATTTAGATAAAATGCCAATTAGAGCATTGCAACTGGAAACAAACCAAAGTGTGTGTACCGATCTCCTTTAACATCGAAGTCCATAACGAACAATTCTTTCTCACTGAGGTTTAATAAAAGCTTTCTTTCTCACTTAAAGTCAGCAGAATTGTTCTTATAGTGGAAGAGGGACACAGGTAATGTAGAAGGTCCACAGGATCATTTGTGAATCTCATGGGTCCATGGACTAAAAACAAATACACTAATGTAACTCGAGACAGAGTAAATCAGTGCAAAAAAACACTTGACTTCCAAGTCTCAAGCTCTAGGTTCTACCTTAATGTGGCTTTGCTACATTAAGAGCAAACCTTTGAGAAAAATCTCAACCTCTCAGGGTCTTAGTTACCTTGCCTGTAAAATGAGGAAACTAGATTTTTAGATGACCGCAAAGGTCCAATTCTACTCTGAAATTCCATTATTCTAATGTAAGTAATACTTTTTCACTAGGAACAAT
Organism: Bubalus kerabau; assembly: GCF_029407905.1. Taxonomy (NCBI): domain Eukaryota; kingdom Metazoa; phylum Chordata; class Mammalia; order Artiodactyla; family Bovidae; genus Bubalus; species Bubalus kerabau. Next base: position 66,022,881 of record NC_073628.1, read on the forward strand.
GCCATTACAGTACAACCTGAAGGGTCCAATTAAATGATTACATTTGAAGACAATTCAACGTGGGTTTCTTCAAACCTCTACAGCTTATAATTTTGCTCTATAGCTTGTAAATTGGCTATTCTTTTGTTTCATGTGGATAAACAATACTCTGTTGCCCACCTCTATCAAAGGTTACATGTTTGGAATTATATTAATTTGATTATTTTGGGAATCAAAGAATTACAGCTACTGGCCAGTAAGATGCCTGAAACAATTTAAAGGTGCGGACCTAGTAGGCTTCGCAACTCTATCTAACTCAACACATCCCCTTTAAGAATACTTTACACTGACCCCTCTAACCATTTAAAATGAAATGCATAGGTAACATGCTGCTGCTGCTGCTAAGTCACATCAGTCGTGTCTGACTCTGTGCGACCCCATACACGGCAGCCCACCAGGCTCCCCCATCCCTGGGATTCTCCAGGCAAGAACACTGGAGTGGGTTGCCATTTCCTTCTCCAATGCATGAAAGTGAAAAGCCAAAGTGAAGTCGCTGAGTCTTGTCCGACCTTAGCGACCCCATGAACTGCGGCCCACCAGGCTCCTCCGTCCATGGGATTTTCCAGGCAAGAGTGCTGGAGTGGGGTGCCATTGCCTTCTCCGAGTGTATTCCAATTATGTTTTAGGTTCGTTTAATAAAAATGGTCTAACACGGTGGCCCCAACCTTTTGGCACCAGGGACTGGTTTCACGGAAGACAATTTTTCCACAGACCCAAGGAGGAGGGGTGTGAAGGATGATTCAAGCACATTATATTTGTTGCGGACTTTCTGTCATTATTACATCAGCTCCAACCCCGACCATCAAGCATTAGATCCCAGAGGACTATCTCCGCCCCCCCCCCGCCCCCCCCCCCGCCCCACGGACATTTGGAAGTCCTGCAGCACACAGGACTAGTCTTTGTTGTTTTCAAAAACTGTCCCAACACACTACATTCCCTGGCCACATTTACTAAATGCCCTTCATTTATTTTGTCAGCCCAGAACACCTTCCCTCGGAAACTTCTAGAACATGTCCTAGGAAAGCAGTATCAAGCTCAATACCACCCTCACTGATAACTCCAGCTCTAACCTCTAAGATTATTCTGTGTGTGCCAAAAAAACAATTGAAAGATTCTAGTTGATTTATGCTGAAAAGAAAGACCTGTGCTACTGAGAAACCAAAGCATATACAAGCAAAAACGCATACTTTGTTTAACTGCACTGCATATACTGCACTTTAAAAAAAAAAAAAAAAAAGATCGAAGGTTTATGGCAACCTTATGTTGTCAGATCACGGTTAGCATTTTTTAATTAAAATATGTACATTGCTTTTTAGACATAATGCTATTACTGCACAAAATGTACTGGGAACATAACTTTTCTATGCACTGGTAAACAAAAAATTCCTGTAACTCACTTACTACAGTAGCCTGGAATTGAACCCCAAATATCTCTGAGATATGCCTTTATTATTACAGTACTTTCCACATTACTGCTGGTTTTAGATGCTTACTTTTTCTCTTAGGATCATTAATATTTTGTATGAATTAAAATAGACAAATGTCAAAGAGACATTTAAATTTAGTTCCGCTTTCAAGTCAAAAGAAATTCTTAAACATTATGAGTAACTGCAGCATAAGCTTATGAAAACTGAAGGCAAAATAGTAAGGCAGGCAAACACTGACACTTGTGGTCATTCTGAGATTGCTAATTTGCAACCAGCTAATTCCTGCTCTGTGAGTTCAAAGAAAAGTAAAACTGGTTTGTAAAACATCAATAAAAGTCAAAGGAAAATACCAAATTCTTAATAAACACAACCATTTTTTTTTTTCCCAAAAAGGAAAACTACTAATATTAAATAGTCAAAAATATGCCATCTGTCCAAATCTTTTTATGTAATGAAAAAGATGTCATTTGATTTTAAGTCAAAGCAGTCTCTAGATAAACTCCAAGTAAATACTGCCATGCAAAACTGCTGATTATCTCAATAAAACTGAAGGTGTTACCTAACTAATTGGTTCAAATGGAATTTTTCAGTGTATTACGTTGGAAATTACATCTGCTTCAAAACATTAAGATTTTTCTCCAGGAGTGGAAAAAGATAGCTAGTTTTTCAGGTGAAATAAATGGCTTGCATTCAGGGGCCTACTAGCCAGACTAAAGCATAAACAGGAATGGAGACCAATGAAGGCAAAACTGATTCATGTCTCCCTAGGCTGTTTGTTCATCACCCACCCTGGATGAAGTGCTATCTCCACATTCCTTTCTCTAGCATTCTTTTTACTAAGGACATTTAGTTGAATTTATATAGATACGTAGTATAATTCCATGAAATCACTTACCTTTCCTTTTACATACTGAACAAATCTATACTTGACTGATCATGTGATAATCACTCAAAAACTATTAACATGAATTAAAAAATTATTATTATTTCTGTACCGATTTAAGACTTAAAAGAGTTACGAGGCACAGCAAATTCTGTGTTTAAATTCTGGCTCCTTAAGGGATATTCTAGACATGCATGGGGAAACCCTAATATGAACCTGGATAATTCTGGCCATGATGCATATAGTAATATTCACCTATTTTCCCACCAGGGATGTGCTATAAAATTAAAAAGCAGACCTATGCAAGTAAAAATTACAAGACATTTATAACTATAAAACTTAACAAAATAGCTGCCAGTCTGCTGAGTCTGATAAAGAAATCTGTCACATTTAGTGAGAAAGTTTAACCATAGAATTCAGATTTTAAAAGAAACTAGACTGAAGGAAGAGATTCTACAAGCTTGCCTGTCATAAGATTTTTACAGCTTCTCTTGGCTGGAAACATGCAGGTTGCTAGAAAAAGTCACTGAAGGAACTTTTATCTCATGACTGCTGTTTTTCTGTAAAGTTCCTAAGCTAGCTTAACTTAAACATAAGAAACAGAATGCAGTTGTACCTGAAAGTTCAAAGTAAATTCTGATTCGGCACACAGGTATCCTTTCATGAGCTTTCAGGAGTCTCCTTTGCTATATGAACACTTGCTCCTCTGCAAGCACAGTTGAGACAATAGTCTACTGGGAATTCAGGGGCTCCACGTAACACTGCAGGGACCACTAAGCAGCAGCTTATCTACTGAGTTCTCTTAATACAAGATCCATAAGAAATTCAGTGGGGCAATCAAAAAAAGAGCCAAAAATAACTGCTTTATCCTTCCTGGGGAAAGGGCAAGGGAGGCATCTAAACCATCTTTGTATCATTTATTAAGGTGTGCCAAATTGCAAATGCTGGCACATAGTAGTTGATCAGATACCTATCTATTGATCACATGAATAAAACAAAAATATAAACATCCATTTAAAATCCTATGAATGATCTCTGGGTATGCTGTGCTGGTGTGCTCAGTCACATCTGACTCCTTGAGACCCCATGGACTGTAGTCCATCAGGTTCCTCTGTCCATGGGATTTCCCAGGCAAGAATACTGGAGTGAGTTGCGATTTCCTTCTCCAGGGGATCTTTCCAGCCCAGAGACTGAACCCACATCTCCTGAATTAGTAGGCAGATTATTTACCACTGAGCCATCAGGGAAGCCCCATGCTGTACTAGTAACAGGAAAAAAAGTCCCACAGTTCTCCAGCAGGGCCATGCAGCATAATGGTTGAGAACAACTTACTTTTGCTTTAATTCCCAGCTGGACTCTTTCTTATCACTAATCATCTGATATTTGGGATAACTGTTTTGTAACTCTAAACACTGGTTCTTCATCTTTAAAATGGGTATTACAATAATAAAACCTTATCCGAAAAAAAGCCATTTATATAACAGCTCAAGCAGGCCTGGCGTGCAGCATGAATGGAGTCACTGCTGCTACTAGCACAGTCAAACCCTATGTCAGGAATTATTGACAAACAGTGACCTAGTAAGATCTACTTATACTTTTATAAAATAAGTCATTTTAAGCAGACACTTAACCATCACTCTGCCACCTAAGTTTAATTAAAAACAGAGTGGTGAACATATAATATGTGTGGGCTTAGGGACTAAATGCCAAGAAACCTGGGTTTTAGTTCTATCCTTCACACTTTACCAGGAAAAGCCAAAGCTCCAGGCCTTAGGTTTCCCATCTATAAAACTCTTAATGTTCCGACTAACATTTCCAGGAAAATCACATACACCCCTTAAAAAAAGAAGTCTTAGGATTCCTAAAACTACAAAACACAATTCATCCTTTATACTAAAAAATATAACAAAAACAAAAAATTAAAAATATTGGAGGAAACATAAATCTGTATTTGAAACAACATACATTAGTAGGGAAAAAAGGCAGGACCAAAAATATATGACCACAAATATATAGCTTAAGTTTCAAAATGGTAAATTTCTATGAGTTAATGTCCCTAAAATCTGAGGAAAAACTGATAACTCAAGTTACTTTAATAAAGGACAATGCTCCAGTACTTGTAGAAAAAAAGCAGCAAGGTGCCCAACAGACTAAACATACAAAGAAATATTTCAGAGTGAGTATCTAGTGTTTACGGAAAACTTTGCTTGATGGCAAGTTACTAAACCATCCTGAAATATTAGGACAAATAAATATGATTACTATGATCTCACTACCCAAGAAGATCCTGTTTAACTATGCTTTATCTATTACATCTTTTGTTGAATTCCACCATACAAGTAATTTTAAAGAAAAATAAAAAATAAATATTAAAAAGTGATTAAAAATAAAGTTTTGCTGCCTTCAAGAACACTAGAAACTGCATGTAAAAAAAGAAGTGGCTGTATCAAATCATGTGTCAGGACAACAATTCATGGCAGCTGATTTATATAAACTCCAGAAAATAATGGAGAGATGTCTAAGTTACTCATTAAAAATGGTCTATGGGTTGTAACTAGATATTAGTAAAACTAAAGTTAGAACAATTTGAGGGAAAAAAAAAATTTCAAGGGAAGGAGAGCAATGAAAGGGTTAAATTACACCAAGGACCATACTAACGCTATATGGCTTATGCCTGGTAAAATCATTCAGGTAACATGAAAACCAACATCTAACACTGAAAACATTTAGAAAATCTGTGCTTGAACGTAAAGTTAAAAAAAAAGGGAGGGGGGATAAGCTGAAAACAATAAAATAACCATTCATTTCATAATCCTTCCATTGTTGTATTATTCACTTATCACTACACTTACATTGACTACATATAATTTAACACAAAGAAGCAAAATCTCTAAGCGTCTCCCTACCTTGGGTTTTTAATCAAAATGAATGCAAACAATCACGTGGGATTCAGCCAAGCAGTGACGTTAAATTCTGCTCTGTCAGAGAGAGCATCTGTCAAGCCCACATTTAAACTGCTGCCTGCCTGTGCAGCAGCTGAGGAACCGTGGATTTCATATTACAGACTAAAACCCCAGTGAAACAGCTCAAAGTCCTTCCTGCAGCTGCCAGGCAACGACGAGAGAGTTAAATCCTGCTCTTTTCCAATACCATCGAAGCACTCCATTCTAGCTCTGGCTGCTTTACATTGCAGCTCAGGGTTCTTACTAGAAATATGGATACTGAAAAGAGAATAGAGCACTGCATTGTCCGGCCAGGAAGACAGCAGATGTAAAAAGCTTCAATGCATCAACTGTCAGAAGAGTCGACAGTGCTCCAAACAGAACGAAACCACCACAGCTCTTTTGTTAAAGAGAAAATGAAAGGAAAGACCTCAGAAGATTAGCACCCATATGAACAAGGGTACTCGAAGACAAGCAGACAGATGGACACTTTGGACATGTGATAAGCAATCGCAGGAGGCAGACTGTTGGGGGAGGTGTGCGTGTTCGATAGCGTCTTTTTGCTGGAGCGATGGCGTGCCAAAAGTATCTTCAGTGGGCATAATCCTCGCCACATAAATGGCCTGACCAAGGAAGGTATGTCGATATCTTGTGTGTGATACTCATTTAAATGTCTGTTACCTTTTGATAGCCCAGGAGGCACTAATCTCTAATAAACAAGTTCATACATTTCACTGTCCTTGAAACTATGAGAGGGTTTCTAAATATATGATTTTAAAATTTGTCACTGTTTAGAAGACAAGCTGTCACTGCTTTATTCAAGTAAATATGTAGCTCGCAGTAATTATGGATTACAGAAAAGACAAATAGTAACAAGCTGTGCTTAAAGGCTTCTCTGAAAAATGAAACTTAAAAAAAAAAATCTGAAACCCGCTAAAGAAAACACAGTAATCCTCTATCAAATTAGGTCAAGTTGAAGCCTTATCCAGTAAATTAAAGGGCTCTCCTTAAAATGGCTATCAAAGGAGTCAATGCAGTAAAATCACATTAAATGGTATAAAAAAATGATCCTAACATTAAGAGCTTTTTCAGTCCTTTTAAAGCAAAATCTTAATATAGAGCAGGTTTTAGTAACAAAATCTTCCCTCCTATGTGCATCTCCCTAAATAAAAGTAACGAACACAACCTCTGAAGACCATCAACAAATTTTAAGTACCACTGAACTGTAAGATACTAAAAGGAAAGCATTTGTACAGGATCACAGAAGGCAGTGTGTGTTTATGCACAGCACACTACCACAGGAGATTTACATGTCCACGAATACAACTTCAAACAAAGAAATATAAATATTTGCTACTATTACCCCTATTGCTAAAAGCAAGACTTGACTTGAGGCAACAGACTGATTCTAAATGATCAAAATATAAAACTGGTTTGGGTGATCATTTTTAAAGTGAAACTCAAAAACATAATATGAAAATACTCTGATATAAAAATATCCATGTAACAGCAATACAAGGTCAAAAAATTCAACTTAAATGTAGCCACTGTGCCAGGCTATATAAATATGTAATAGTGAACTATTGGCACAGTATGTGTGTGCAGGGCAATAATGAAATCTACTATTTTAGTAACAATCCCAGAATAGCAGCTCATGGCTCAGGAACTCATGTATTTCTAAAATTTTTTACAGGTCCTCAAAGATTCTGATTTTTGCTCAACTTCAGAGCACAACTCATTATTTAATAATCACAAAAGGCAAACATTTTAAAGACATATGTAAGCATTCTATTCTAAAATTAAGATTAAACAAGTCTATCAGGCCTATTATTATTACAGTTCAACATCAACTCTCACTCACAGCATTTAGTCCATTAAAGAATGAAATCAGACAGTATTAAACAAACAAAAAAACCTCAAGTCTCTTTTAGAGCCTTTATCTCTCAATGTTAAAGTCACCCATTAAACATTTTTATTAGCTAGCTATCTCAAAATAGGAGTGCAGAGTTTTTATTCAAGCACCCCTAAACTCTAGAACTGTTCCAACAGACTAAAAACATCAACACTTTTAAAAGCCAGATAATAAAAACAGTGCATGCGTGTGTGTGAGAGAGAGAGAAAGGGAACAACATTTTACAGTAACATCCTCTCCGTGAGCGTCAACCCATAAGATGTAAATACACATGAACAACTTAACAATATTATCATAAAAACCCATAAAATATAAATCAAAGCTACTGCTACTCTGAAAATGTAAAAGTGCAAAGACTATTTAGAATATCAAAATATTTCAACTTTCTAGTTTTATTACCACTTCTTAAGAATGAATGTACAACAGGCAGTAACTGGAAAAGGATTTTATCATTTAATAGGAGGAAGAATCGTTACTTTAATTGTACTTTCTTTTTAACAAAACAATTATAATAAATACCCGAAAAACTTTTAATAAAGAATTTTTAAAGGCTAGACATATGCACTACATTTACCAATGAGAGAGTTTTCAAACGGGTATATATAGATTTCAAGTTTGAGCAGCTTAATATTTACAAACATACAAATATCATGAATTTAAATTAAGATGCATCTCCATCACATATTGCTACAAAATCACACAGGACCATAAACTATGGGTACTATGCCAGATTACAATATATAATAATTGGCTCTTTTCTGTAACACTGAAATACTTTAGAAACATCACTTCAGGCATATTTTCATAAAAATACAATTTACTAATATATTTACCTGCATTCATTTTTCAGTCCTTTATTCATTCAAATATCTGAACTTCTATTTATTGCTTCTTAAACCATCAAATTTACACTCTTGAAAGATCTAAATGATTAGACTTAAACCAGATTTCAAGCATTCTCTATCAACAGAAAGCTGATACATTTAATTTAGTTTTGGAATGTTTAAAATGGATTATCAAATAAACATTAAAAGCAAGTTTTGTTTCTTTTAAATACATAACCCTCGAAGCTATTGGCCTCTTTATGGGGTAGAAGAAGAGTTATTATTATTTATCTAATATTTCATTTGAAAATAAAAGCTTAGTTTTCTCATCTCAGCAGAATGGCCAACTATAAGAAAAAAAGTGAGTTTCTAAATTAGAACACTCAGCTCTATTATTTTCAGCTGAGTTCACAACAGAACTGTTTTACTGGTACAGTGAAGTCTTGGTCTTCATCAGAGTAATGTGAAAATAAAATTCAAGTGAATAAATTCTAATAAATAAATAACTAGATTCTATGTTTCTAAAACCTTAAAAATTAAAAAAAAACATTGCTCCTATCTCACAAGATAATTAAATAATTTCTTATTTCTGAGAAAAACGATAACTTTTAAAAGTACATTTCATATACTAGAAATTATCAAAAGATGGTGCCTATACTATTATACTTTAGAAGTCTGTTCAAATTCCCACCTACTTGCTCCTCCTAGTGGCTGTTACTAGAATAGTAGAACTTTCATTCATACATGTGTCTAATACTTTCAACCAATATTTTCTAAATACTTCATATTATATAAGTGAATGTTATTCTAGTTATTCAATTTTATGAGGACTTCCATGTAAATGTCATTATTTCCCCCAAATAATTAAATTTCATATCAAAGTTAAGTATATTTGGTATTAACCATAAACTTCTCAGTATCACAAGCTAGATAAACATATTCACACATATATATATACAGAAAATTTCTAATAAACAAATGCTCTTACAATAAATTTTTAATTGACCAGTTTTCCTTAAATAATTTTCACGATAAAAAGTTGAAAAAGTTAAAATTAAACATCAGTCCCCATTTCAAAAAGTTTTTATTCTCTTGTAATAGAATTCAAGCTATAGCTCACCTATCATCTACCCCCACACCTTGATCCAGAAAAAACTAAGAACTGAAAAAACATGAACAAATTTGTGCTATGCACTGAGAAACTTCGAAGACCAGTTCTTAATATGTGGCATCATGAATCTCCCATATTGACAGCTCATAATTTTTGTCTTCTAAATGTAGGGCTCTAAGTGTCAAGCAAGTCTAAGTGTCATGCAAGTCCTACAAATGTAATAAATTCTCCACATGCAAATTTAGAACACAGCATAACTCAAAAATCTTTTAAAATGCATTCTGTGCAATTTAAAATTTTAAACTGAGGATATAACAGTACCTAATGTCTGTATTTTGAAAAACTCAGAAGACTGTTCAAAGCAGTTCTTTGCTAATTCTAATATGGAGATTCAACTGAAGTACATGATAGTACTCTGTGAAGGCCACAGATAATTAGTTTCTATATTTTAAAAATCAATCTTAAGTCTAAGTAAAGACAGTGATCTGAATGCCTCACATTTGAAGTGGAAGGTTAAAATGAGAAAAGGGTATTTGCAAATGTTCATCATTTATTACTGTCTTAAAATCTTGCACTGAAGTTACTGAACCCTGAAAATTAATTTTGACAGGTGCATCTTCTCATTGACTTTCTCCACACAGTAGGGGCCAATGGAAACATGCCAGGCAGTGTACTGTGACTAACAGAACTCTGCCATAATCAACCTTGCACCGTCTGTCCCACAACTGATACATGACCATTTTACAAAAAAGGCCGCTGACTGTGCACCATACCACCAATGGTATGTCAAATCAATTTTAATTAATGCCAATACATTTTCCATCTGCTCTCAGGCCTTTTTACACGGCCTCTCCCAGGAATCCAGCAGCGTTTCTCTCTCCTCCATGCACACAACTTTCAGTCTTTAACTTTAGTCAAAAGAATAAATGACCAGAGCTACTGAGATGATGAAATAAGTGGAAGAAAAATCCATCACCTATCTTAAAAGTGCTCACTGCGCTCCAAAGGTATATTTTTAAAGAAATTAATCCTGTTCTCAGGACATTAGGATGCCAAGGGAAGACAAATTACAAACTTTGTTCCTGGGCAATCATATTTTCACAGCTTAAAAATTCCCATCTGCCCTAATTTTATTAGCCTCTTTAAAGCAGTTCTGTGGTATTTAGCATTTTGTAAACTTTTATGATTCATCTTTATAGAATGACTGCGAGGGAGACGACGTGACCGAATTAGAAAATGACTACCAAAGAACAGTATTGATTCAGGAGAAGGCCACGTTCCCCAGCCACCAGGATCTCTCATCCATCACTGGGTATTTACAACATGCTTCAGTGGAGAAGGAGACACTGCTGCTTCGCAAAGATGAGCTGGAATGCCAAGAGGTCTCTGTTTCGGACCCATCTTATTGGTGTACTTTCTCTCGTGTTTCTTTTTGCTATGTTTTTGTTTTTCAATCATCATGACTGGCTGCCAGGCAGAGCTGGATTCAAAGAAAATCCTGTGACATACACTTTCCGTGGATTTCGTTCTACAAAGAGTGAGACGAACCACAGCTCTCTTCGGAACATTTGGAAAGAAACTGTCCCTCAGACCCTGAGGCCTCAAACAGCAACTGACCCCAACAACACGGATCTGTCACTGCAAGGAGTCACAGGGCTGGAGAACACGCTCGGTGCTAACGGAAGCATTTACAACGAGAAAGGTACTGGACACCCAAATGCTTACCATTTCAAATACATTATCAATGAACCTGAAAAGTGCAAGGAGAAAAGCCCCTTTTTAATACTACTAATCGCTGCAGAACCTGGACAAATAGAAGCTAGACGAGCTATTCGGCAAACTTGGGGCAATGAGAGCCTAGCACCTGGTATTCAAATCACACGGATTTTTCTTTTAGGCGTAAGTATTAAGTCAAGTGGCTACCTTCAACGTGCAATATTGGAAGAAAGCAGACAGTACCATGATATTATCCAACAGGAATACTTAGATACATACTATAATCTGACCATTAAAACACTCATGGGCATGAACTGGGTTGCAACATACTGTCCGCGTATTCCTTATGTAATGAAAACTGACAGTGACATGTTTGTCAATACAGAGTATTTAATACATAAGTTATTGAAGCCAGACCTGCCTCCTAGACATAACTATTTTACTGGTTACCTAATGAGGGGATATGCACCCAATCGAAACAAAGACAGCAAGTGGTACATGCCACCAGACCTCTACCCTAGTGAACGCTATCCTGTCTTCTGCTCCGGGACAGGTTATGTTTTTTCTGGAGATCTGGCAGAGAAGATATTTAAAGTTTCTTTAAGTATCCGTCGTTTGCACTTGGAAGATGTATATGTGGGGATCTGTCTTGCCAAGTTGAGAATTGATCCTGTGCCCCCTCCCAATGAGTTTGTGTTCAATCACTGGCGAGTTTCTTACTCAAGCTGTAAATACAGCCACCTAATTACCTCTCATCAGTTCCAGCCTAGTGAACTGATAAAATACTGGAACCATTTACAACAAAATAAGCACAATGCTTGTGCCAACGCAGCAAAAGAAAAGGCAGGCAGATATCGCCACCGTAAACTACATTAGAAAAGACGTTTTTTCCCCCCCAAAACATGCAACCTGTAAAATATTGCTAAAAGCATGTGTAGTTAAAATGATTATGATTACATCCATAGGACAAGTTTTAGTTAAAACTCATCACATAAAGGAATCCAAAAATATATTTTTTAATTTCTGAAGAAGGTAATTCTTATTTATAACAAAAAAGTATCCCAAAACAACCTATTAAAAAATCTACTTAAAAAATCCACATGGGGGATTCTGTGTATTAACACGCAATAACAGGCATGCATACATCAATGGTTCGAATCTTATGTTAGGGGCCAAGAGGATGTATCTGCATGTTTTCCAAGTAAATTTTAATTTAAGAAATGGAGATGGTCAAAAGACTCTTCATTTTAGATTTAGTTTTCCATTTCAATATATGTAAATAAAACATTACTGTCAATTTTAAGTAAACTTTTTAATTGTGCAAAGGACAAATTTTCTGACCTATTCTAGGGTTCTAAAAACCATATTCCATGCAATAAGATTTAATTGAGGTATTCCATAAACATAGTTATAAAGTTCAGAGGTTTCAGCAATGAAGCTCTCATCTAAGTATTCACTTTTTAAAAACAACTGAGATGTTCATTTTATCAGTACTCACATTTATTGGGGGAAATTATTTTGACATGATGTGATAAAATGTGAAAAATCAGTGTGTCTCAGGCTCAAGTTTTTATTAAAAAAAAAAAAAAAAAATTTAAATGTTCAAAACAGAAAATTTGTTTTCTCATTGGTGTTCAGGGCGAAGCTAATATTTCACTGATTTCCTCAATCAGCTAGTTACTGCACTCTCAAGGAGCATCATCACTTAACTTCAAGCATATCTGAAAAAAATCTATCATTCTCCTCTAACTGAAGCAACTGCTGGTTACTTACAGGCACAAACAGGATGCACTGCTGAAAACAGATAAAGGATAAAGAGTGCAGCAGCAGTTTCATTTAATACATTTTAAGATGCATGTCTGCCAAACCACAACATATAGGAAGTTTATTTCCTGACAGCAAGTGTACACATGCCGATACTTCATCATTTTATGGCACCTACTTCGTTCTCTTGAGTGCCAAGTTTACAAACTGCCTGCAGTTTTTAATTTGGTGGGTGACAAATATCCTGTTCCACCGATTAAACACTTTCGGGGAGGGATGGGGGGAAAACTACAAATGTTTGATGAAACACTTGATTCTAGGATGAACAATGTATACAATGCACTTTTACCAAGTTTTTAATAAAAAAGGTAAACAAAAAAACCTTCACTGTTATGGTCCAAATATTTCACAGAAATTTTGTTGGTTCCATTACAAATTTTAAAATCAAGAAATACTAACCCATTAATTTTAAAACAGTGCTTTTATTTCATACCAGTATATAAATCTATCCATCTTGATTCAGTAAGGATGTTACTTATGCTAATTCTAACATCAATCATTTTTATCCTTGATTCTATTTTGAAGAGTTATCCACTGAAACATCTATTAAAGTTCAGAATCACAGAGAATGTTTCAGTACTTAAAATTTAATGTGTTGAATTCTACTGACACTCAGCTTATCTCCCATTTTTAATTCAGTCATCTAAATGTTCTGTTCTACACAGAATAATTCTGAATGCTGAGCTGTATTACCCCACCTCTTGGTAAGGTCTGTTTTTCACTTACTTTATTCTGTTTGGTCATAAAAAGACTAAAATTACTAAGTACCAAAATTACTAGACAAAGTTCACACATAGGAGGATAATACCAAATTAGTGTGATGAAAAGTAAAAGCAACCCTTCCCTCAGTATAGAGAATTCTAGTAATTCTTTTTTAAAAGTGTATGTGCACATGTGTGCATGCACAGGTATACACACTCAAACAGAATCCAAACACTATTTGTACAAATTATTACTACAGTGCAGTATCTTTAAAAGCTAGTATTTTCCTTCCAGAAAAATTCAAGTTTAAAAAGACAACTAATGAAAAACAGAATTCTTAACAGACAATAAATTCCTATCTCAGGTGTCAACTTAAAATCATTTCTATATCCCTGATAACACTATCTTGAAAACTTATGGGAATCTAATGACACTCCAAGTTCTCAAAGAGCACTGAATCCAATAATAAAGTGCTTTAGTACTGCTGAAAATCCTTATTTTAAAATAAATATTCTATCATTAATTTATTTTTGATCTTCCATTCTGAATATGCAAGCTGATTTCTTCAGCAAGATGACTTTCATGTTCACATTATGATTTTAAAAATACAATACTTATTTAAACATCTCACCAAATATTCATTATGCCAAGTACCATGTAATTTTTATTATACATGAAAATATAATTTTAATGACTGCACTTATGTCTGGTCAAAGAAAAAATTATAGGAACAACTATGTAATCTTTATGCTCAAAGTGTCAAGAGATATTATGTAAGATAAAAATACCAAAAGTTTCACTATCCACACTAGTTTATTTTGATTAAAAGTATAGGTGGTGAAATTCTAATTCAACTAAATAATTTAAAGTTCTCACCTCTGAATATACAGTATTATCACATAAAGTCAATTGGAATCTTATTAAAATCTATTCCCAAACCCCTATAAAAATAGTGCCAGCAAAGCAGCAGCAACTATTTACTGACTGAGCACACACTGTGTGCCTGGTAGTGTGTTAAAGGACTGTACACACACGATCGTATATAATCCTTCCAAGTAACACTAAAGGACAGGAAAGACTGCAAGAGGTTAAATATCTGAGATCACACACACAGTAAAGGAGCAGGGTTCCAGCTCAGATTCTTCACCATTATGCTCTTCTGCTACAGTCTGCGTGTATGATTCCTGCTAGAGTCTAAGAGCTAAGCAAAACGACCTGTCCTCTCTCCTAGTCTGCGCTCCTCCGTCACCTTCTGTGAGGCGCTCAGGCTGCACAACCATTTTCCCACACTGGCGGGACACCTGATGTCAAGTAAAGGGCAAATACAGAGAGGGGAGTAAAGCACAAATACAGAGACGGGGAAGGAGAGGAAAGCTGGTCCCTCAGTCATTTTTTCTTCTTTTCAGTTATTGATGTCTGGGGGTCAGAAACTTAGAAAAGTTACAAATTACTGCTTATGTCTTATTCCTTTGGGCACTGAGACCCATTTGTAAACAAACAGGCAAGTGACACAGAAATTATACAAAAGGTGCTTCTTTTGAAGTATAATTTGATTACTGTTGGCAGACAAAAGCAGCACCGTATTTTCTCACTCTACTGGTTAGTCACCTACAGTTTTGTCATGAGCTGGTAACACTCATTTTATCCAGCTGATTTAGGTTAGATTCAGTTTTTAATGGTTTGACAACATTTGACTATTAACACAGATTTAAGGAGCCAAAAAGTCTCTACCTTACATACATCCTAACATACCTCACAAAGTATCAGTGTATCACTTAACATGACTCTCATAAGACGGATAATGTATTAATACACCAAATACTAACAAGGGACGTCACAAGTTTCGGCAAGAAACCTGCTGCTGCCTACTCCATCAGCGCACACACACACCCTCCCCCAAGTGCAAGGTAACTGTAAGCCTTATTACTTTCAAGATCTGATTTGCCAGAGAAGGAAGAAAACCATTTCTGTATTGGCAGGAAGTGTTTCTCCTCCCTCAAACTAGCAAATATCCAAACTGAAGAATGACCAGAAAGAAAGCAACTGCCTCCATCCTGTCACTAATCTAATTTAATTCAACTTCCAACTGAACCCTCCAGACTCTCAAGGTGAATTTCACCTGAGACAGTGTCCTGAACACTGAAAAAGGAAAACAAACCAGTACACTTCAGTTTAGTCGCTCAGTCGTGTCCGACTCTTTGCGACCCCATGGACCACAGCACACTAGGCCTCCCTGTCCACCACCAACTCCCAGAGTTCACTCAAACCCATGTCCATTGAGTTGGTGATGCCATCCAACCATCTCATCCTCTATTGTCCTCTTCTCCTTTTGCCCTCAATCTTTCCCAACATCAGGGTCTTTTCAAATGAGTCAGCTCTTCATATCAGGTGGCAAAGTACTGGAGTCTCAGCTTTATCATCAGTCCTTCCAATGAACACCCAGGAATGATCTCCTTTAGGATGGACTGGTTGGATTTCCTTGCAGTCCAAGGGACTCTCAAGAGTCTTCGCCAACACCACACTTCAAAAGCATCAATTCTTCAGCGCTCAGCTTTCTTCGTAGTCCAACTCTCACATCCATACATGACCACTGGAAAAACCATAGCCTTGACTAGATGGACCTTTGTGGCTAAAGTAATATCTCTGCTTTTCAATATGCTGTCTATGTTGGTCATAACTTTCCTTCCAAGGAGTAAGCGTCTTTTAATTTCATGGCTGTAATCACCATCTACAGTGATTTTGGAGCCTAGAAAAATAAAGTCAGCCACTGTTTCCACTGTTTCCCCATCTATTTCCCATGAAGTGATGGGACCAGATGCCATGATCTTTGTTTTCTGAATGTTGAGCTTTAAGCCAACTTTTTCACTCTCCTCTTTCACTTTCATCAAGAGGCTTTTGAGTTCCTCTTCACTTTCTGCCATAAGGGTGGTGTCACCTGCATATCTGAGGTTATTGATATTTCTCCTGGCAATCTTGATTCCAGCTTGTGTTTCTTCTAGCCCAGCGTTTCTCATGATGTACTCTGAATATAAGTTAAATAAGCAGGGTGACAATATACAGCCTTGGCATACTCTTTTTCCTATTTGGAACCAGTCTGTTATTCCATGTCCAGTTCTGACTGTTGCTTCCTGACCTGCATACAGGTTTCTCAAGAGGCAGGTCAGGTGGTCTGGTATTCCCATCTCTTTCAGAATTTTCCACAGTTTATTGTGATCCACACAGTCAAAGGCTTTGGCATAGTTAATAAAGCAGAGAAGATGTTTTTCTGGAACTCTCTTGCTTTTTCAATGATCCAGCGGATGTTGGCAACTTGATCTCTGGTTCCTCTGCCTTTTCTAAAACCAGCTTGAACATCTCAAAGTTCACGGTTCACATATTGCTAAAGCCTGGCTTGGAGAATTTTGATCATTATTTTACTAGCATGTGAGATGAGTGCAATTGTGCAGTAGTATGAGTATTCTTTGGAGTTGTCTTTCTTTGGGATAAGAATGAATACTGACCTTTTCCAGTCCTGTGGCCACTGCTGTTTTCCAGATTTGCTGACTTATTGAGTGCAGCACTTTCACAGCATCATCTTTAAGGATTTGAAATAGCTCAACTGGAATTCCATCACCTCCACTAGCTTTGTTCATAGTGATGCTTCCTAAGGCCCACCTGACTTCACATTCCAGGATGTCTGGCTCTAGGTGAGTGAGAGTGATCACACCTTCATGATTATCTGGGTTGTGAAGATCTTTTTGTATACTTCTGTGTATTCTTGCCACCTCTTCTTAATATCTTCTGCTTCTGTTAGGTCCATACAATTTCTGTCCTTTATTGAGCCCATCTTTGCATGAAATGTTCCCTTGGTATCTCTAATTTTCTTGAAGAGATCTCTAGTCTTTCCCATTCTATTGTTTTCCTCTATTTCTTTGCATTGATCACTGAGGAAGGCTTTCTTATCTCTCCTTGCTATTCTTTGGAACTCTCCATTCAAATGGGTATATCTTTCCTTTTCTCCTTTGTTTTTCGCAGACAACTAGCCAATCTGATCACATGGACCACAACCCTGTCTAACTCAATGAAGCTAAGCCATGCCTTGTGGGGCCACCCAAGACGAATGGGTCATTGTAGAGAGGTCTGACAGAATGTGGTCCACTGGAGAAGGGAATGGCAAACCACTTCAGTATTCTTGCCTTGAGAACCCCATGAACAGTATGAAAAGGCAGAAAGATAGGATACTGAAAGAGGAACTCCCCAGGTCGGTAGGTGCCCAACATGCTACTGGAGATCAGAGGAGAAATAACTCCAGAAAAAAATGAAGGGATGGAGCAAAAGCAAAAACCACACACAGTTGTGAATGTGACTGGTGATAGAAGCAAGGTTTGACGCTGTAAAGAGCTATATTGCACAGGAACCTGGAATGTTAGGTCCATGAACCAAGGCAAATTGGAAGTGGTCAAACAGGAGATGGCAAGAGTGAACATCAAAATTCTAGGAATCAGCCAACTAAGATGGACTGGAATGGGAGAATTTAAGTCAGATGACTATTATATCTACTATTGTGGGCAGCAATCCCTTAGAAGAAATGGAGTAGCCATCATGGTCAACGCAAGAGTCCGAAATGCAGTACTTGGATGCAATCTCAAAAACAACAGAATGATCTCTGTTCGTGTCCAAGGAAAACCATTCAATATCACAGTAATCCAAGTCTGTGCCCTGACCAGTAATTCTAAAGAAGCTGAAGTTGAACAGTTCTTTGAAGATCTACAAGACCTTCTAGAACTAACACCCAAAAAAGATGTCCTTTTCATTATAGGGGACTGGAATGCAAAAGTAGGAAGTCAAGAAACACCTGGAGTAACAGGCAAATTTGACCTTGGAGTACAGAATGAAGAAGGGCAAAGGCTCACAGAGTTCTGCCAAGAGAACGCACTGGTCATAGCAAATATCCTCCTCCAACAACACAAGAGAAGACTCTATACATGGACATCACCAGATGGCCAACACCAAAATCAGATTGATTATATTCTTTGCAGCCAAAGATGGAGAAGCTCTATATAGTCAGCAAAAACAAGACCAGGAGCAGACTGTGGCTCAGATCATGAGCTCCTTATTGCCAAATTCAGACTTAAATTGAAGAAAGTGGAGAAAACCACTAGACCATTCAGGTATGACCTAAACCAAATCCCTTATGACTACACAGTGGAAGTGAGAAATAGATTTAAGGGACTAGATCTGATAGAGTGCCTGATGAATGATGGACAGAGGTTCATGACATTGTACAGGAGACAGGGAGCAAGACCACCCTCAAGAAAAAGAAATGCAAAAAAGCAAAATGGCTGTCTGCAGAGGCCTTACAAATAGCTGTGAAAACAAGAGAAGCGAAAAACAAAAAAAACAAAGGAGAAAACAAACCAGCAGCATCATAAAAAATAAATGTTAAACAACAGAAAGCTATAACATTATATGCCAAATCTTAAATTCATATCTGTGTAAGTCTTAATTAAATGTTTAAAAGACACTAATTTACACAATACAATAAAATTAATAAGGGTTGTCTGCATCACTGTCATACCTAAAAGGCTACTCAAAACATATCTTTGAATATAACAAGAACCAGAATCAGTATTAGTCTCTACCGGCAACGAGAACTTTTCAAACATACCTGCAGATGTCCTTTGGGAAGCTACTCCATCCTCCAATAAGAAAGTTCCAGGAAAACTTTCAATCCAGACACCCTGCCTGGCACTGGCTAAGACAACCCGAGACCCTCTCTCACGGCAATGTGAATTCTGAAGGAAATACACACATACATGCATACTGAGGTGCAGCCACATACACAAAACGGCTGGGGCTGGTTCATTTGGGCTCAGTACCTGCAGAGATTACCCACTAATTCTTGCTCTCTACATCCCCAGAGCTGCTATGGTTCCTGTCCCTTCCACCACTTGGTTCTCTCATTTTATGAACTCACTCATAGTATTCTGATACTTTTTGTTTTTCTGGCTTCAGTTAGCCAAAGTCGATTTTTTCTCATAACCAAAGAATCCTATGTGAGAGAAAACCCACAGCTAGCAAATGCTGCAGTAATCAAATTGTTCCTCGGTCCTGTGATGACCCTAGAATGCTCCATAAGACCATACCCTCTGTGCGCTTCACCATCTGAACAAGTCAGGAGCGCAAAGGGGTCCAAGAACAACTTCTCTGTTAAAGAAAATAGGGTGAAAATTTTAAGAGTTCTTCACAGTCCACATTCATGGCCAAGCCTCACAAGAGCAACAAAGTAGTTTTTGTGCATATGACATAAAACTCCCACCAGCAGGGTGCTGTCGATATCTTATTACTGAAGAGCGATGAGGGAAACAAACAGGCTTGGGAGCTGTGTTTCTAGTCATACCAGCGGGGGGAGAGCCCACCATCTCCCACGTAACCACCAGCAGGGGAGTGACCACCAGCATAGCTGCCTGAGCCCCCCAGCGCTGTAAATGCTGTGAGCTTAGAAATAAATGCAGGGAGAAGCCTGCAATGCATGTTCGCACTTCCTGTTTAAAACTATTCCTTTATCAGAGATCTTCTCATCTCTGGGTAAGGTTTAAAAGAAAAAAGTTACAATGTTCTTCCTGGCAGATTTAGAAAAGAAAAAGCTAATAACTGGGCCAAAAAAGACAACTAAAGTTAATTCTTACAAAAATAAAATGCAATTTCTTAACCAAAGTTCATAAGTATAACTCCAAATTAAAGTATTTGTATGTTCTGGGCATCTTTAAGTACAAACATTTAACAGTAATATTTAAACCCAGTTATCTTCTCTCATCTCCAAATTTAAGAACTTTTAAAATAAAAGATCCTATCGCAATGAATGGCTATATCCAATCAGTGGTCACATAAAAATATCAAGAGTCATCCTCGCCTCCATAGTCATCCTTGCCACTGCCTGATATTATATTGATATTATCACCCATATCAATCTATCCCCAAGACCTGGATTCCCGGTGAAATCCACCCACTTCTCTTTGCCTCACACCTCCAGTAGTTCAAGTGAGCAATACCTTAACAACTGGTTTCTTCACAGTAACCCAAACTGCTTCTCGTACTGCAGTCAAAAGAATACTTTCAAAACCACAAAGCTATTCATTAAAGCAATGGGGATGCTGTTTATTGCCACAATGAAAAAGTGAAAGTGAAAGTCACTCAGTTGTGTCTGACTCTTTCCGAGCCCATGGACTACACAGTCCATGGAATTCTCTAGGCCATAATACTAGAGTAGGTCGTCGTTCCCTTCTCCACGGGATCTTCCCAACCCAGGGATCGAACCCAGGGTTCCCGCATTGCCCGCAGATTCTTTACCAACTGAGCCACCAGGGAAGCCCACTGCTGCAATAAACAAACCAAAAAATCCTAGATTATAAACACTGAACTGCAACCTGACTCCATAAAACATCCTCACCATTTTGGTTTGCACCATTCTCATCTTACTTGAAAGGAAACTTATTTTTAAGATGTCAGAATCAATATTTCTCTACAGTGATGAGTCAACCACTGGTTTGGATACAGGCTCATCCACATTGCAAGTAAAGCAACATAAAGGTAAATATATGTTGACAAAAAGAAAGCACAAGTATTCTTAAAATAATTACTATAATCATTTCTACAAAAATGAAGGTCCCTCATATCACAGTGCATTTCTAAACAGCAACCATGACGCTGAAGATGATCAAGAAGTGTTAACTTTCCTCAACAGAAACTCAATGCTGATGAAACACCATTTCCCAAACAGACCAGTTTACCATGCTAAATTCCAGAACTCTAACACTAGCTCAATAGAAATTTCTCGAGTCAACCCCTCCTTAGTGTTGAAGAAACTTCCAAAGGTCCACTCGATAAATATTTACTGAGCACCTAGGCATTAATACATGAGCTGTAGATACAATGATAAACAAAAACAATCATTAAGTTGTTGCAGTAATACTCCTTTGATAGAGAAAGTCATGAATCAGATCTTCATAGAAACAACTGGAAAAGATAACTATGTTATCTGTCACAAAGGAAACACAGTGCTTTGCAAGCATAACAGAAGGACCCAATCTGTGTTGCCTAGAGTCAGAACAGCCTTCTCTGAGGAAATGTTTATGTTAACATATAAGAGATAACTAAGCAGGCAAAGGGGGAACAATTCCAATAAGAGGAATCCGCAGGTACAACAGCCCTAAGGTTGGAGTAAACCAAGGCACAAAAATAAAGAGGAAGATTGGTATGAGCTGTTGACAAAAAGGTAAAAACAGGTAAAATCACATGAAGACTTGTAGCACAGAGTATTACTTATGGCTTTTATCCGTAAGAGAAATGGAAAGCAACTGGAGATACAGCAGTATTTGGAAAACAGAAAAAACTGAGTCTAGCACATGCCTAACAGCTCCTCTCTCAGTATGAGGCATCCTGAAGAGATGTTTGAGTGACATGAGAAGACCAATTCGGAGACCACTGCAGAATCCAGGGAAGAAACAAAAGTAGCTGGACCAGGAAGGATGGTGGTGGTGTGGAAATAAGAACTGCAGAGATGTTAGCAAGCAAAGTCCACAGGCCTTCAAGACATGCGGCTATTGGAGGTGAGGGAACGGAAATGAGTGGCAAGGCCTAAGATGCTGGCCAGGGCACTGAGGGCAAGGAGGGAAGACGCTGTATGACAACCTGATTCATCAAGGATAACATAGTGAAAAGCCACTGGAAATTATACAGAGGACCGTCAAGCGGCCTGACGGCCTATACAGCACAAAGTACAGACAATAATGATAATAAATTTAACTACTAGTCTACAGGCATATGAAAGGATGGGAAGTAACTAGAAATATATGGATATTAAGAGCTTAAGATTCATTCATTCAATAAATACTTTTCAAGCAACACCCATGTGACCACTACTCTGTGCTCAGCACTGGGGATGTGGTGGAGAGCAAAAAAGATGTGTTTCCTGACTTCAGACCCTCACAGGCAAAGAAAATCATCCATGTACACAAATACGTAAGATTACTAGCAGAAAAAAACTGGGAGGGTTTCCTGGTAAAGTGACCATTAAACTGAGATCTGAATTCTGAGGAGGCAGTCTTATGAAGAGCAACAGGAAAAATGAGCCAGGCAAACAGAACTAAAAAGACAAAGGCCAGGAAGGTTGAGATTAGCCTGTAGAAAAACCAGAAATGAGCCAGTGAGGCAGACCTGCAGCCAGGCTCTTTCTTAATATGTTTACTCTAGAATAGGGCGTTGTGGATAGAATTCAGAGTCCCTAATCTGGATGGGAAAAAAATCCACAATTTAATTTTCACCAATATCTAAGAGAAATTGACACTGCCTTCTCTCATGATGTAGGCAACAAATCACAGTACTATTAACAATGGTTGTGGCTTTGTCACCAACAGAATTGAATATTTTCATATCACAACTGTTACAGATATATTCAAACACTGTATATAGTAGTACTTTAAAATTCTGGCATTTATTAGTTTTGTCCCTACATCTTGTTATATAATGCATTAGTAAAAGCAGCACAAAGTACCATGTGCATAATTTGTATTTTTTTTAATTTTGATAACTTATTTTAATACAATTGGCTTTCTGTGTTATCTTATGTATTTTATGCATTAAAAACATGAGAGAGAGAGGACTCAAAAGATTCATTAGTCTACTAAATGGGCCCACGGCACCAAAAAAAAAAATCATGAATTTCTAACCCTGAATGAAAGAAATGTAGGATTCCTATCAATTAAATGCAACTCCTGTAACTACCAGTGGTTCTTTGGATCCTACTTCCAATAAACAAACTACAAAAAGATTTTTCAGGAAAATCAAATAAGCTGGAAAATGAACTGGATATTAGAGAATACCAACCATTACTATTTATTTTGTTGTATGTAATAATGCGAGGTTAAAAAAGACCATTTTTTCTAAGAAGTGCAAAGTACATAGGAACAAAATGTCTGTCTGGGTTTTGGAGAAGGCAATGGCACCCCACTCCAGTACTCTTGCCTGGAAAATCCCATGGACGGAGGCGCTGGTGGGCTGCAGTCCATGGGGTTGCTCAGAGTCGGACACAACTGAAGCGACTTAGCAGCAGAAGTCCAGGAGAAGGGGGAGAGGTGAACAGTTGAAGTAAAAGTGATTAAAAAACAATCATAGAATCTGTGTGATGGACAGATTAAAAAATCATATACTACTTTCCCTAATTATATGTACACCTGAAATTTTTCATAATTAAGAAAAAAGGAGGTTTGGGTGGGGGGGGTCGGTGGGGAGGGATTCAGTCACTACCAAAGGTCTCCTGGCCTTTGCACTTGGTCTGATTTTACTGGGAAACACAAATACTATTTCTGATTTCCAAGAAGTTTCTCTGAGGGAGAGAGGAACTGAGAGCCTGCTGTCCTTGGCCATTACCTTCCTCACTGGAAACTGATAACTCAGCATTTGAAATGTTACTGTTTCACAAGCCTGACAATGAAACATTAACATTACCCAGTTTCTCAGCCTTGCTCTGGGCCACGGCAAACTGCTAAGGAAAGGCCACCTTATAAGGCAACCTGGGATCCACACGCCTGAACTCTGCCAGGGAGAATAACCTTCTGCACTGTGGCTCATCCCCAGCAGTTATTTATGCTTTGATCTGTTACTACAAAGACAGTGGTGAAAATTCTTCAGGTACTCACAACCAGATTGTATGACCAGGGACTTGTCTTCAGTAATCTACAAAGAGGGTTCCAATGTAAATTGTAAGTGTAACACTACCATGTGTTACATGGGGAAGTTACATGGGGAAGCACATTTTTGTAAAATCTACTATCCTATGACCTTTGTGCTGATGATGAGTGCTTCTAAAAAAATTATATGAACTTTTCAAAACTACTGAGGACTCAGGAAGTTTAGAAATAAGTCAAATGTGTGCCATAAAGTCGCTCAATCGTGTCCAAGTAATTATGACCCTATGGAATGTGGCCCATCAGGCTACACTGTACATGGAATTCTCTAGGCAAGAATACTGGAGTGGGTAGCCATTTCCTTCTCCAAAGGATCTTCCCAACCCAGGGATCAAACCTGGGTCTCCCACACTGCAGGCAGACTCTTTACCATCTGAGCCACCAGGGAAGCTCCCAAATGCATGTCATAGATCTCCCCAAAACTGTTATCTATCAATTTATTACAAGGTATTAAATCAATTATATCTATTACAGTCAATCCAGATAAAGAAAAAATGTTCCCTAAATCAATGTATTTAAATAGTTAAACTTTTAACATTTACTTTTCCTGTTAAAGTAATTTGGGGAAGGGGGCAGATGTGATAACATACACTAAAGTCATTGATGAATTATAATGTATCCACAAATTTACCATCAGAATGACTAGTTATTAAAATGTAGCTCTCTCTGTTAAAAGCCAACAATTGCTAAGGATACAACGAACCATTCTGTATTGCCTTTTAGGGTAAATTATAATAGTCTAATCATATTAGAAACTGAATTTGCAGCTGTGGAGATTTATAAGGAAAACTAAAATTTTTTTGCATAATTGAAGTTAAAATTCTTCTGAAAAGTCAAAGAGTGGCATAATTTAAATTCTCAGTTCAGTTCAGTCGCTCAGTCATCTCCGACTCTTTGCGACCCCATGAATCACAGCACGCCAGGCCTCCCTGTCTATCACCAACTCCCGGAGTTCACTCAGACTCACGTCCATCGAGTCAGTGATGCCATCCAGCCATCTCATCCTCTGTCATCCCCTTCTCCTCCTGCCCCCAATCCCTCCCAGCATCAGAGTCTTTTCCAATGAGTCAACTCTTCACATGAGGTGGCCAAAGTACTAGAGTATCAGCTTCAGCATCATTCCCTTCAAAGAAATCCCAGGGCTGATCTCCTTCAGAATGGACTGGTTGGATCTCCTTGCAGTCCAAGGGACTCTCAAGAGTCTTCTCCAACACCACAGTTCAAAAGCATCAATTCTTCGGCGCTCAGCTTTCTTCACAGTTCAACTCTCACATCCATACATGACCACTGGAAAAACCAAAGCCTTGACTAGATGGACCTTTGTTGGCAAAGTAATGTCTCTGCTTTTCAATATGTTACCTAGGTTGGTCATAACTTTCCTTCCAAGGAGTAAGCGTCTTAATTTCATGGCTGCAGTCACCATCTGCAGTGATTTTGGAGCCCAGAAAAATAAAGTCTGACACTGTTTCCACTGTTTCCCCATCTATTTCCCATGAAGTGATGGGACCGGATACCATGATCTTAGTTTTCTAAATGCTGAGCTTTAAGCCCACTTTTTCACTCTCCTCTTTCACTTTCATCAAGAGGCTTTTGAGTTCCTCTTCACTTTCTGCCATAAGGGTGATGTCATCTGCGTATCTGAGGTTATTGATATTTCTCCCGGCAATCTTGATTCCAGCTTGTGTTTCTTCCAGTCCAGCGTTTCTCATGATGTACTCTGCATATAAGTTAAATAAGCAGGGTGATAATATACAGCCTTGATGTACTCCTTTTCCTACTTGGAAGCAGTCTGTTGTTCCATGTCCAGTTCCAACTGTTGCTTCCTGATCTGCATACAGATTTCTCAAGAGGCAGATCAGGTGGTCTGGTATTCCCATCTCTTTCAGAATTTTCCAGTTTATTGTGATCCACACAGTCAAAGGCTTTGGCATAGTCAATAAAGCAGAAATAGATGTTTTTCTGGAACTCTCTTGCTTTTTCCATGATCCAGCGAATGTTGGCAATTTGATCTCTGGTTCCTCTGCCTTTTCTAAAACCAGCTTGAACATCAGGAAGTTCACGGTTCACATATTGCTAAAGCCTGGCTTGGAGAATCTTGAGCATTACTTTACTAGCGTGTGAGATGAGTGCAACTGTGCGGTAGTTTGAGCATTCTTTGGCATTGCCTTTCTTTGGGATTGGGATGAAAATTGACCTTTTCCAGTCCTGTGGCCACTGCTGAGTTTTTCAAATTTGCTGGCATATTGAGTTCAGCACTTTCACAGCATTATCTTTCAGGATTTGGAATAGCTCAACTGGAATTCTATCACCTCCACTAGCTTTGTTCGTAGTGATGCTTTCTAAGGCCCACTTGACTTAACATTCCAGGATGTCTGGCTCTAGGTCAGTGATCACACCATCGTGATTATCTGGGTTATGAAGATCTTTTTTGTACAGTTCTTCTGTGTATTCTTGCCATCTCTTCTTAATATCTTCTGCTTGTTAGGTCCATACCATTTCTGTCCTTTATCGAGCCCATCTTTGCATGAAATGTTCCCTTGGTATCTCTAATTTTTTTGAAGAGATCTCTAGTCTTTACCATTCTCTTGTTTTCCTCAATTTCTTTGCATTGATCGCTGAAGAAGGCTTTCTTATCTCTTCTTGCGATTCTTTGGAACTCTGCATTCAGATGCTTATATCTTTCCTTTTCTCCCTTGCTTTTCGCTTCTCTTCTTTTCACAGCTATTTGTAAGGCCTCCCCAGACATCCATTTTGCTTTTTTGCGTTTCTTTTCCATGGGGATGGTCTTGATCCCTGTCTCCTGTACAATGTCACGAACCTCATTCCATAGTTCATCAGGCACTCTGTCTATCAGATCTAGGGCCTTAAATCTATTTCTCACTTCCACTGTATAATCATAAGGGATTTGATTTAGGTCATACCTGAATGGTCTAGTGGTTTTCCCTACTTTCTTCAATTAAGTCTGAATTTGGCAATAAGGAGTTCATGGTCTGAGCCACAGTCAGCTCCTGGTCTCGTTTTTGCTGACTGTATAGAGCTTCTCAATCTCTGTCTATACTTCTTTCAAAATAGGTCTCAGGACCTGTGTGACCACAGCATTAACTATCTGGTCACTGGTAGAAAAGATTTAAAAGGTATGTTATAGACAATGTTTTTAAGATACTGTGGATAAACTGATAACTACTCTTTAATGAAATGAAAAGTTACATTAATGGCATTTAACCATCTCGGCTTACACCAAAAGTACTATCCTCTGTGTAATGGATTTTCAATAATCTTAACAAGATACATAAACTGAAAGCAACAGTATAAAACAGCAATATCATGAAAATACCTTTTACTTTATAAGCATTAAAATTCCCTGATACTTTTTAACATGATCTGTACTATTATTTGTTTTTTCTAAGTATATCAGCATCAAAATGCTGATTCTATTAACAAAATATTAAGGTAAAATGAGATTTTAATACCTATAAGAAGGTATCAGTGTCAGGAGATGAATACCCACCCAAAGAAGTGTTCACTCTACATACTGCCCAACTTAATTTAAAAAAGGGAGTTGGTATACCAGGTTCGATGCACGATACTGGATGCTTGGGGCTGGTGCACTGGGACGACCCAGAGGATGGTACAGGGAGGGAGGAGGGAGGAGAGCTCAGGATGGGGAACACGTGTACACCCGTGGTGGATTCATGTTGATGTATAGCAAAACCAATACAATATTGTAAAGTTAAAAAATAAAATAAAATAAATTTTAAAAAAAAGGGAGTTGGGGGCACTGCATTATTCAGTGTAGAAAGTTTATAAAATACCTATAATATAAATATTCCTGCAATAACTACAATTAATTCAGTGCTCCAAACAGCACTGAAAGAACAATGCTAAACTAGGTACATCTGTGCACATTTAAAACCCTGAAGACCTCAAAGGAGGTTATCATAATCCCATTTTTCAGATGAAAAAATCAATACCTAATCTGTTGCAACAAAGAGGCAAAGAAATCAAAACAAGGTGCTCTCCTCAGTCTCCCTTATATTAACAGTATGCCCCAAATCTACAATAAGCACATTATAAAAGAATTTTTAAAAACCAGTATGGAAAAATCACTTGGGGAAAACTACTATAAGAGGGATACAAGTGAAGCTAAGAGTACAAAGAAAACATTCAACTTAGTGGTGAAATCTTAGAAAAGTCTATGAAAATGCAGATATAATAAAAAAATAAACTATGCACAAAATATTAATATGTTAAAAGTTAAGTATTTACTTCATGTAACAGGTAAATCAAAGATATACAATTGACTTTCAAAAGCTTAAGTCATATAACGAGTGACTGACAGAAAACATACAATGCTCTGTTTTGTTTAGGGGTACACCTTTATGTTGCTCAGGCTGACAAAGGAGAGAGTGCCCCTCCCGTCCCCCAAAACATCGAGTCAACAAGTTCTGAAAATTATTTCAAGTGTAATGTTCTCAAGCAAAAACATGCCAATCTAAATACAGAATGCAGAAAATTATAAAAGTTAATATTCTTACTTACAATTATGTGACCATATATTAAAATCTCAACACTTTATATACTTTTTGGATCAAAATAAATAGTTTAAATCTAAGTAAATTAAGCCTCTTTCTATATATGAGCCCTAGCAGGTAAATGGAAAAGCCTAACTAGCTAAGCTGTCACACACTCAATATGATAACATCTTTGTAGTGATTTTATCTCAAAGAATAAAGAGCTCATAAAAACACACGGCTACAGTAAAAAACATTCTAGTTACTGGAGAAGAAAAGGGTTCTCATAAATTTAAATAAACTAGTCTTCATAGCTTTGAATGAAAATTGTATCATTAAACATGTAATATTAAGTTCATCACTGAAAGTAGAGTTGCCTACATTTACCCATACAACAAACTGAGATTATACATAAAATTATAAATTCATAATAAAAGTAGCCATCATTTATCTATTGAGTCCTTTCTGTGCTAGGCACTTTACTCACTCATTAATAATACTATGATGTAAATTCTACTATCCTTATTATAAAAACAAAACCTCTGGCAAAAAGGTTACATAACCTTCTCAACTTAGTGGTGGAATGAATGGAAGAGCTGAGAATCAAAGCCAGGACTGACTTCAAAGCTTTAAATTTGTGTTTCCAACTGACTGACTTCTCTTTCGCAAGCCAGTACTGCCTTTATTTAGAGCAGGGATTTCAAACTCAAAGGCCAATAGAACCTAAGTGGTGTACAGAAGTGAAGAAGGTGGCATAAAAGACCAAAGTAGTGAAGCTTGGAGCAACCCAGAGAACACACAGGAGGTAGAGAAAGTGAACTGCTCAGGTGGACATGGGGCTGTCACGGTGGACTGTGGGCCCAGAGGCTTCTCAAGGGGCTGGAAATGCAAACTGTTTATGTGACAGACTCTGATCTTTTAAGTGTTGATGAATAAAAATAAAATTCATGTGGGGCCACAGTGAAGGACCCCAGAAATGCACCAAGAGGCCCTGGCAAGCACAGACAGGCAAGCTGCACCTAGCTCTGGAAAGTTCCTTTCCCAGAGGCACCCTTCAAACCCACACAGTAACCCATCTTCTTTCCAGTCTTTCAAAGTGACACATCCTTCCCCCCGGGCATTGCTCCTTCCTGCCTTCTGATCCCTCGCTGTAAAAATGTGTTCTTCTGCAATCTTTATGTCAGCTCCTACTCAAACTCTGGACCTTACTTCAAGAGCTACCTCCTCAGTGAAGTGTTCTGACTCTCACAGAAATCCTCCAATTTTAGGTTTTATGGCACAATGGGTTTGCACACACCTGGCACAATCATAACTGCACGAGAGCCATGTGCCTCTCCAACAGTCCATTTAAAAATAGTCCACATGCATGTATGGTTGTGCTCACCAGTGATGTGCCAGCACCGAGCCTAGCACACAACAGGCACCCAGCAAACATCTGCTGAAGGGAGAGTAGAGGGAGGCGAGTCCCACTTGACAAGTCTTGATCAGCTATCCCCATCTCCCACTGGCCTGGGCTCCGAACCCACCTCACAGCAGTCCTGGTACTAGCACTCCCGTGACAATTCAATCCCAGAGGAGCAAGCTAACTGACAGTGTAACTTTGTGAAAACTGAGGTTCTGGATCCTTCTGAAAAGTGAAAATTGATGATGCTATTATTAAACCTCTCGCACAGATATGGGAAACCCACCCCAGTTTACTATCAGGAAAATGGTTTCCCAAAAAAAGAGATCATAAGAACTATGATGAGTGTTGGAGTGGCTTCAAATAACAACCTGAAATGAAAGCTTTTGATCTGTATGATTTCAGACTGCAAAAGGTTTCCTCAAAAATAAAAACAGCAAAAGGAGTCAATGATATTCAGTAAGAACAGGGGCTAGAATATGTGGCCCTTTCACATAAACAAGCTAGACTGGGAGGTTAAAATAAAGTGGTTTGTGATGAAGGATTTCCACATCTTCTTATTCCCTCTCCATTGGAACCACAGGTTTGCTACCACCCAACAAAAAAAGGTCTTCATCACCAGCCCTTATTTACTATACAATGAAAAGCACGTTCTAATGGCATTTTTTTAGTCTAAAAAGGCCCCTTTCATTAAAGAAATACATGAAAATATACTCTGATGCCCTCCATAGCGAACTGTTCCTACTCCCAAACCACGACTCCTAAGATCACGTCAATTAAATTGATGCCATGCAACTCTGGTTCTCTGCAGCATTCTCAACAGGAGGGAGAAAGGGGCCAACCTGGAGGGTAAACAAGCCCAGGAAAGAGTTCACACTCTGTCTTTCAGTTAAGATATTTATAATTTTAAAATGACAACATTCCTGTACCACAAAATATGTTTAATCCAGTATTTCTTAAATATTAGAGAACCCAAGTGACAAATGTGGAGGGAAGTCTCCCAACCAGGAAAGCCCCCAGCTATTCTTCAACATAAAGGTCCTGTGACCCTGCATTTCTTGGCACAATTCAAAATCTAACCAGAGGCCCAACTACACAAACTTGTGACTTTAAAGATGCCTGGGCTTCTGTTTCTATAATAAACTTCAATAAATCATCATCTTCATGAAACATTACAAAATACACTGCCTGGGCCTTTATTTCTATAGATTTCAATTATGATTCTTATGAAGTATTATCAAAACACATATCCTTGGAAATTCCCCAGTGGTCCAGTGATTAGGGCTCCGTGCTTCTACTTCTGGGGGCATGAGTTCAATCCCTAGTCAGGGAATTAAGATCCTTCAAGCACCACAGGGCAGCCAAAAAAGATGCAGAAAAAAAAAAACCCCACATATTCCTTCTGTATAATACATGTAGAGAACTCATTTGTACAAAAATTTTCTAGTCTGCATAAGTCAACTTACTAGTTTAGTCTAAAATCTAAGAGAACTCTAGTGTCAACTTAAAAGATATGCAGATCAATCCTAATGTAGACTGAAACTAACCTTAATAACTATGTATATCAACGAGGCATTTCAAAACCCTGAAGAACAAGGGTAGCAAAAATAAACTGCACATAAATTAGTAAGGAAGTCATATCTGTACAACAAAGCCTTTAACATACTCTTAATAGCTTTGTATGTTTGCGTGGATCTCACAAGAGAAACTTTCTTAATTGGAGAATAAGGCAGAAAGCTGGTAAAACTCACAAGCTCACAAACAGGTAATAATTTTTTTTAAAAAAAGAGAGAAAAAAAATTACATTGAAAGGATGAATCAGAGGTTCAATTAAAATTTCAAAGCTTTCAGATTCAAAGTTCTCAGTGTATTATTCTCTAACAACGCTAAAATGACTCAGGTCATGAGCAGGACAGAGATTCAAACCGGGCATTAAAACATTAAAAGTACTAGCAATTTAACCATGTTTAGTCTTTCTGCTGTATTCCTACACAATGTGTTTCTGTGATTGGTTCTGTAAAATCACACACCATAGAACTGTTTAAATTTGCCTCTTACAAGTATATTTAGGAACAAAGACTCTGATAAGGAAGCACAGCCTCATCATTCTCACCCTGTTTAATTAAGAAGCTGTCCTTGGATTTTAAAAAAACGGTTCTGTAGAAAGCATCTATTAAAAACTATCACACATTTTACTGCTCATATAGAAGTTCAATTATGAAATCTATTTCACAGCATTTCAGATGAGACAAAAGTAAAACCAACAGTGACAAAAATAACCACAAAAACCTTACTTTGATGGCTACATAACAGCATCAGTTCTATAGTTCACTTGAGGAATGGCCAATAGGCAAGTTCCACCCCCAAATAAACATCAATAAATAAATCTTTAAGAATTTAAGTTAAATCTTACAGCTGTGAGTTACCTTTTGAAGTCAGGAAGAACTAAGCAGCTCTCATAAAATGGTTTACCTAGTCTTTTATCACATTCCCCTCACCCACTCTACTCCAGTGACCTCGCCCGGACTCTGTGGCGTGTGGGGCCTTAGTCCCGACGCCCGCATGTCTTTCACACAACGCTCTTCACCAAGCCTCTCCTCAGCTGTCACCTTCTCAGAGAGGCCTCGCTGACTCCTCTGTCTAAAGAGTCCTATCTGGTTTAGTCACAGCAACAACCCTAGCAACCAGAACAATGTCTGACACAAGTACTCAATAAGCACTTGCTGAATGAATAAGGAGTCCTCATACAGTTTTAATAATATAAAATCAAATCTGATGACAATTTAAAAATAAGTGTATTAGCAAAACAGAGATAAAGACAAATACCATGTGATTTCATTCATATGCAGAAACCAAAAAAAAAAAAAAAAAACCCACAACAAATGGCAACACTCAAGAAAAACTCACTGATACAAAGATTACTGCATTAACCATAAGTGGTGACCAGAAATATAGGTAGTTGGGAGGTAAGAGACATGGGTGAGGGGGTCAGCTGTATGGCAGACTTGTGGTGATTGCTCAGTAGCGTACACAGATGTTAAATTATAACGCTGTACAACTGAAACATTTTTTCTAAAAAAAATAGGGCTTGGTCAGATCATCTAGAAATAATAATCTTTAGGAGGTTAAAAAATAAAAAAGACAAATTTGCTAAAAGTGAGCCAAAGGCTTACAATCACAGACATTAAGTATTCGGTTGTGTCAAGTATGCAATTTGTAGCATGACATGAACTACTACAATCTGTCTTTTCAGAACGTAAAACATTACATTTTAAGGACATGAGATATTATGGCAAAGAACTCTCCCAAATGTAACCGTGTATCTCATCACTAACTTTAAAATCTCCAACCAGGTAGCATCCAATCTACTTGCAAGTTAATCAAAACAACTTTCATTTAAACATACTCAGCTTTAAAAAAAAAAAAAAAGACACCCATGAATCAAATAATACCCCTCAGCTCTGTCAGCACAACTGGCCATTAAAGATAAATGCCTGAAATAGAAACTACTAGAGATTTCCTTCAACATCTGCTACTCACATAAAATGACTGGAACAAAAGAACCTCTGCAGTCAGAGTGACTTACCGTCACAGACTTGAGAGTCATCCCATGGTAGGTGCCCATAGTGTCAATTTTGAAACCTTCCGTTTCTATAAAGAAAGTGAGGTTTCCATTAGATTTTATATATTTTATGATAAACAGCAAATTTAAAGTAATAATCTACATTGTATCTGATAGCTCAATAGAATAACAAAGCCTTGAATCTACTAGACATACAGTTAACTTACATACTTGTGAAGATGAAAACTTTCAAAGGAATACCAGGCTTAAAGATGCAAACAACACACACCAATGGGCCCAAAGTACAGAAGCTGGTTAGGACTGTTTCTACAACTGTGTTCAAGTCATATAGCTGGCTGGAAATACAAACAGTGAAACTGAATAAAATATTTTATAATCCCCAAGTTATTTAGTCCTAATATGAACTCTTTAACATAAAAATCTGTGTTCCAAAGTAACAATCACCAGTACATGCTATGTAGTTTGTAGAAAAGCAACACTAAATATCGACAGGCACGCCAGGACAGAGTCTCAGTATACCTTTCTGTAACAGGTCAGAGAGGTAAATATTTTACACACTGCAAACCATACAGTCTCTGTCACAACTCCTGAATTCTGCAGTTGGAGTGCAAAGGCAGGATGAACAACATAAGTATTCAAATGAGTATAGCCTGATTCTACCCCAGGAGGTTCAGATTTGGTCTATGGGCTGTAAGCTGACAACCCCTACTTGACAAAAATCATTCCAAGAGAAAAACTGGATAAAAGGACAAACTACCGTCTTTCTCGGAGAAGGCAATGGCACCCCACTCCAGTACTTTTGCCTGGAGAATCCCATGGACGGAGGAGCCTGGTGGGCTGCAGTCCATGGGGTCGCTAGAGTCGGACATGACTGAGCGACTTCACTTCACTTTTCACTTTCATGCATTGGAGAAGGAAATGGCAACCCACTCCAGTGTGCTTGCCTGGAGAATCCCAAGGACAGGGAAGTCTGGTGGGCTGCCCTCTATGGGGGTGCACAGAGTCGGACACAACTGAAGTGACTTAGCAGCAGCAGCAGCAACCGTCTTTCTATGCCATTCAGTACCTACCTTTACCCAGCCAATGAAACAAGCACACAAAATTCACTGCAACAAGGCAACAAGCTCTTTAATAAACTTATGGGGATTTCAGATTATGCAAGAAAGAAATCATAAATGCTATCCTTTTACAGTTGCTTCTGTCTCATTTTTTCATGAATGAGATAAATGAAGAGCCCAAGAAAAGTTACACTGACATTAGTCCCACCCTCAGTAAGCACCTCGCTGATGTGGAAACGGCTCACTGCTAAATGAGCCATGGAGCCATTACAAAGCCAGTCCTCATGTGGCTACTCCAGTCTATGTGCCCAAGTCCTCAACGCACACATTTATAACTGGGGAAATATGATTTGATACGTAGAGTTTCTACCCTAAAATAAACTTCTGAGAAATAGAATTAAGGCTAACAATAGCAATTATTTATAGGTAGCTTATTATATACACCAGTCACTATTCTGGGGACTTTATTAACTAGTTTAATCCCCACAATAACCCAAAGGGATTACTATTAATACTATTAGTATCGTAATGACACACAGAAGGAAACTGAGACAGACTACTGTTAAAGGAACATCAAAACTTTTCTGTAAAATGCCACACAGTACTTTTAGGCTTTGTAGGCCACATGATCTCTGTCACAATTCAACACTGCTGTCACAGTGCTAGAGGAGACACGGGCAATACAAAAATGAATGAGCGCGGCTGTTTTCCAACAAAACATAATTCAGAAAAACAAGTGGTGGCACAGACTTGGCCTGCAGAAGTTAGCCAACTCCTGCTCCCACACAGGAGGTCGCACTGCCTCTCAGGTCCAGCACAACCACAGCAAGGGGAAGAGAAAGATCAAGTAACTCACCTTCTTTTCCTTTGAATCTTTCCTGGTCATATCTGTTGTAAGCAGCCGGGATAGGCTGTTTGGTACGCAATGTGGGATCCTGAAGAAAAACATCGTAAGTTATACGTCAATATTGTCTAAACTGTTACTTAATACTTATAATAAAAACCACAATAAAGCTAATGTTTCCTAAGCTTTCCTCTTAATACTTTGGCCAATAATACCAAAACAAGGAGTAGACAAAACTGGGGAATCATCTTAAGCTGATTTTCAAGATACTGTTCACTGCTAGAAAACCATCTCAACTAGGGAGGAGGTAAAGAACACCAAGTAAACGTGCACCGAGGCAAAAACAAAATTCTCAGAAACTGCAGAAATAAAATGGGTGCACTTAATAATTTCATTATGATTCAATTTCTTTAAAAATAAACTCACTCCAATCATAAATTATTTTTCTTTAACCCAAAAAATAAACTTTTAATTCAAACCTTATATTCAACTGGCATGTTGGAGTCTATTAACTGAATTATTCCCCAAATTATTAATCCTTATATTAAATAAATAAAATAATGACAATAAACCCATTTATCAATGTACAGTGCAAACTGAAGTTAACAAAGCTGTTTTTTTAAAACACTCAGAAAAACTTGCCAATCTAACATCTAATTAACTCGCAAATACTTTCTATAAAAGCCTGTGATAAACTAAAAAAGTATATTTAAAGAATATTCCCAAAATTGCTTGGGAAATTCATGGTATTTGTAAAGACTGAAATATTCTTCATTTTGTTACAATAGGATGCTACCGCAATTATTACTCCAAATAAAACATATTCATTCAAGACTGTCACTAGGTATATACTTCCACAGTCAAATGCCAAACATTAAAATTTTCAAGTAGTTTAATGATTATGAGAATACAGAGAATATTCAGTCACAAAGTTAACAGTTGAACTATTTTAGGAGTTGATGTAAGTTTCCTACCAATTGCTATTCAACAAGTCCACCAATTCATAATTATAAACACTCTGTTTTGCCATAACAGCACCTATCCCTGCCTTTTTTATTTATCTGTATGTCCCACTAGACTGTAAGTGCAAAGGAAGCTTTTCACTCTTATATGTCTTGTATCTCTGTCGGCACACTGCCTGACAAGTAAGAGGCACTTAAAAATGTGCACCTGTGGTTGACTCATGCCGATACATGGCAAAAACCACAACACTGTAAAGCAGTTATCCTCCAATTAAAAAAAAAAAAACCTGGCCAGCAAGTCACCTGAAGTGTTTATCTAAATACCAGCAAAAATTCACTACCTTGAAAAGGTTAAACACCAAGAATTTCATGAACAAATAAACCTACTTACTCTTGCAAAGACTGTATTAGTACTCTACCAAATTTTGACATACTTTTAGAAATTATAAAATGAAAAAGGTTTTATTTGCATGTTATTTTTCCTTTGCTGAATCTTATGAAACTGGCTTCATAGATTTCATTTATATGTGGAATCTAAAAAAAGAAAACAAATCAACAAACCAAACGAAACAGAAACACACTCACAGAAAGATGTAGAACAAACGTGAGGTCATTACAGGGGTTGGGAGGAGTTGGAACAAAACAAATAAAAGGGATTAAGAGGTACAAACTTCCAATTATAAAATAATTAAGTCACAAGGATGCAATATACAGCATGGGGAATACAGTCAATAAATAATAATATTGCAATAACTCTGTATGGTAACAGATGGTTACTAGACTTCTGGTTCTGATCAATTTGCAATACATATAAATGTCAAATCACTGTGCTGTATACCTGAAAAAATATAATTTTGTATGTCTCAATTCTAAAATAAATAAGCAAATAAATACTTAAAGATGTTTTCAATATGACAACACTGAATAATCACTTTTAATAAAACTACTACAGAAGCAACAAAATGTTCTTACAACAGGCGCTGCATTTGGGGCCGGTCGCTGTTCGGGTGCACGCCCTTCTTCTCTGGCCTTTACTGACTGAAGAATTGCAAAAATATTCTTGGAAAAATTCTGAAACAGAAATGGATTTCGATTATTGAATCCACTTAGAATTAAGTACTCAATAAACAATTTCAGATTCAGTTTTCTCTATTAATTCTTCCCTTACTACATCATAATGAGGCATGATTACTATACACACGAAAGTAAAAATCAACTACTACTAGGAAATTCATCCAAAGACCAGTTATTATAAACCCAATGTTATTCACTTATTTTCATTTTACTTAAAGTACATAACTGTCTATAAATTCATTGATATTCTCCATTTATTCAAAAAATGTAAGCAGAAAACAAGGTAACATTTAAAAACAAAACTATAGCAGATTTGCTGTCAAGGGAGGTTCTTAGTTGTAGAAGAAATTAATTCTTCTGAAAGAAATCAACTATTAAAGTTTCTTCTTGATAAACTCCAGTGCTAATTTCAGACTACTACACTTTATAGATGTTGAAAGTTCGAGATACTGTTAGGAGTCAACATGCACTTTTCAAAGCTGTGTAAGTTGGAAAGATTTTTAAAAACATAACAACTTTTACATGAACAACCTTAGCAACATTGAACAAAGCTGACAAATCGGACCACTCCTTCATGAAATACTCTTCTTTCACCTGAGACTCTCCCTCAGTTCCCTTGGGGCTCTTCTAATTCTGCCTGTTAATCACTCATCATTTTAAGCAACATTCTGTCTCCTGTTGAAGAATATAACCTTTGTGAAGGCCAGGACCAAGGCATCCCAAGTCAGTGCCCCCATGTGCCTGCTGGAGGATGTCACATAAATGTCACACAAATAAACATGGATAGGAGAGGAGAGACAGCCTGAAACATAACGTTAACCACTGCCAGAGTAACAGCACTTACTAGTTCCTTAATTCTTTAGGACAACAAACACACATCTCACAACCACTTACTCTTAAAAATCATGGCACACCCCAAAGAGATTTTGTTTATATAGGTTATAATATTATTATATTATCAAATTAGAGATTTGAGCTATTTTTAAAATATTAATTCCTTCAAAAATGAGGGGAAAAGGTATTCCAAGTAAAAATAACTTGTTTTTATGAAAAACTATTTTCCAAAATGCACAAAATGTTAATGACAAGCAAGTGTGACACTATGTTAAATTTAGGAAACTGCTATGGTCTCAGTAGCAAAAAGGAACCTCCCAAATTCTAACTTTCTTTTAATTGACAAAAAAATACTGTCAATTTTATTTCTTGAACCCACAGCCTTTCCTCCCTCATTTTCCAAAAAATGCCAAATGCACATGCGCTTTTCATGGAGACAATCATCATATTTTGGTATGCAGAAGTGCTTTGTATGTTCTGATTTCATCACAGAAAATACTGGTAAGAATATACTTAAAGGTTAAGATTTAATAAAATTACTGAATTTTTTAATTTCATCAAGGCCATCATTAGTGGTGAAGAACAAAATGGCCACTAGCAAAGATTGGTGCCAATGCTTTAATTCACACCAAGAAACCAACAGCTAACTAACCACTGCTTTTGCACCAGAAGTGCAAATGTCAACACAGTGACAAATGCAAATAAAGTCTTAATCCTGTTAAGAAAATAGCTGAAAACATGAAAAGCAAATTTCACTATTTTAAAAATAAAGCATTTCATGAGAGACTCAAACTCTAGAAAAAAATTAATTAAAATGTTGCTATTTTTATGTGATAAAATTACAAATTATTATACCTTCCTTTTAGTGATCTCTTTTATCAATTTTTCAACAATGACTATATATTAATGTGTGTAAATTTAAAAGTATATCTTAAACAGTATCATAAAATTAGACTGCTTTTTTGTAAGGTGCTTGAAATGGAATTTTGAAAAAATAGCTTTTGCTCAAGAAACTCAGCCAATAAGAAAACCCTGCTATGTGGTAATAATGAAGATCTGTTTAAAATCATAGAGCCATTCAGGGCAATAAGCACCTAAAAAAAAAATTTTTTTTTTTTTTTTAAGAGTTTGTCAGATGAAAACAGTATACAGAGGGACTACCAGTCAAAATCGTCATTTTGATTTTTAAAAATGTTAATACTCACAGAAGCAAACCTAGCTACAAAACAGTTCTTCTAATGCTAACTTATTTTTAAATTACACACTGGTGCCAACAATGCTAAATTCTACTGTAACACTTAGTTTTGAAATGGTGGTACAATCCTGCCACCTAGAGCTCAAAGAAGTTATTCATTTCAAAAATTACAATGAACACTGGTAGAACAATATAAGTAGTGATACTTAACTATTAGCCACCCTAGGCATTAAAAATGAGTACCAACAGATCTATCTATGACAGCTCCCTCATAGCTCAGTTGCTCAAGAATCCGCCTGCAGTGCAGGAGACCATGGGTTTGATTCCTGGGTCGGGAAGATCCGCTGGAGAAGGGAAAAAGCTACCCACTCTAGTATTCTGGCCTGGAGAATTCCACAGACTATACAGTCCACGGGGTCGCAAAGAGCTGGACACGACTGAGCGACTTTCACTATCTTTCATCAATAGATCACTTAAATACAAACTTAAGGTTTACTCATGTTTTCAGATTTCTTCATAATTCTAAGCTCTAGAGAATGATTCTTAATCTTGACATCAACTGCTCTACAAAACAAGTCAAAGTACAAGAGAAAAAACTCTTCCCTTCATATATTCCTTGTAGTAGCTATTCTACTAAAATGGCACAGTGAACTTAGGGCCAGAATCCAAAAACAATGTGCAAACAAAATGAGTCTGCCTAGACCAATGATGAAGTTCACTTTCAACAGTAATCTCACAATTTCTAAAAAATCTTCTCACCAAATCATCACTGTGAACTGTGTCTCAGTGAAGAATTAACATTTAAGAGAAAATTCAGATGTGTGGGAGGAAAAGAGAGGTGAAAATAGGTAAGTGAAAGAGAACTGATTCAACCTTTTTGGAGATATATTAAGACACTAAATATCCAGTATCTTTGAACTTCTTATCTTTCAAAATTTAAAGTACATGTCTCCTTTAACCAGCATTGGCTTCTAGGCATTAATCCCTCTGCTATGTAGTAATAAATGCGTGAAGGTGTACGTACAAGGATGTTTTTTAATGCAGTTATTTATAATCATGAATAGGAAACGAGAGAAGACAGGAGAGAGGAGGAAGCAGGAAAAAAGGGGAAAGGAAATGAAGAAAACCCACCATTCTGCAGCCAAAAACAAAACAACTCCATTAATGAGGAACCAGCAAACACTGCCACAACCACCCAACAGAAGAGAATGTATCAAATAAACAAATAAATGTTTGTTGGGCCATTTTCATTAAGTTCTCTACTTTGTGAAGAAAAAAATTAATATTGGTATTAATGACTAGAGAGCTCACCATCAATATTCCCTGTTCATTGGGTTTAAGCAAAAAATCTCACCAATAAGAAAACTGTAAATCTCTATGGATTTATAAACAAGGTGGAAAGAAAGGGACTCGCACTTTGACTCAGACTTTTTCATCAGCTTCTCTGATGACCAACCACCAATCATACACTAGCATGGAATGGTAAACAGGTCAGTTAGAAAGCTAAATGATTACTGCTCTCTTAGATACAAAAAAATTCCTCCTCGCAGGCAATTTTAACCAACTTTAAAATCAACCGTTGTTGAAATACACACAGACACTAACAAACAAGAAGTGGAATATTTTAATTACCTTTCCTGTGCTCTGTAAAATAGTTGTTCGTGTCCGCCACACTCTTTCTCTGCTGACAATATCTCGGGTCACATCTACTTCAGCGTCCACAAAACTCCTCTGTTTTAAGGCAGTTATATCATCATCTAAGTCAGTCTTAATGGTAGATCTTTTCTTAGCCATAATTTTGGCTTTGATTGCGGCAATTTTTTCCACTGACATAGCTTCGGACAAAGACCTGAAAGCAACGTCGTTTTTAATATTCACAGCAAGGATCTCCTGAGCATACTATAAAATATTTTGTTACATTTATAACTTCCTGTAATAATACTTTAAGTGGCAATTATTAAGATTTCCTCCATATACATAAAACTGACACACTTGATAACTTATAATCATCTAAGAGTCCACATAAAAATACTACACTATAAGCAAATTAGTAATTTTTAGGAGGAACGATGCACAATATTTTTCACATTTTTAAAATTCTCTTCCCCTACCCAAATAATTCATTAATATAGCCTTTTAGATTGATCACCATCAACCAATCAGAGAATTCTGCACAAGCCAATCACATACCCTGGGACACCGCTCCCTCACTGTCTTTAAAAATACTTTGCTGAAACCCATCAGAGTTTGGGTTTTCTGAGCACAAGCCACCTGTCCTTGTGTGGCCCTGTAATAAACCTTTCTCTGCTCTCCCTCCACAAAAAAGCCTTTTATATGAGACTTTTGTTTGCTAACCCTCCCCATCCTGCATGCAAATACACACACATACATACATACACACAAACACACACACACCCCCCCATAAGTACGTGCACACAACACCTTGAAAGGCGGGTGGGGGGGGGCGAATTTCATTCTGTAAAGAATCAAAAGTTTAGGTTTTCCTTGAAATTTATTTCAAGGTTTCAAATCTATGTTATAATATACAACATATCAATTTTACAGCTGACAGAAACATTTATGTGCCACATAAACATATACCCCTTTTAAAGTCTGGAACATAAAACAATACTTTGAAGTTCTCATTTTCTTTCTTTTACTTCATTTTCAAAAAGCACTGAAATAGCAAACAGAAGCTATGCTTTCAGAAGTAATAAAAAAAAAAAACAGACTTAACAATGAAAGTATAGATTTCATTAAAATGGTAAGCTTAGTGTCATTTCTCACAACATAAAAACAAGAAAAAGAGTTTGGATACCTTAACAGCAGTTGATAAAATTATTACTCTAATCACAAGATGACAATCTTGAAATACGTTTAAACAACATGTGGGGAAAAGACAGGAATTCCTGCAGGTTTAAACATGGTAGTATTATGTAGTATGCTATTTTATTTCCATTAGGTATGAAAGTACTTTATAGCAGATGCTCAATATGTATCAGCATTTGATTCATTTTATATACTACTATGCAACTCCCTTAAAATCGAAAGCATACCAGCATACCTTGAGCCAAATTGAAACACTTTTCTAAACTATAATCAAAACGTGCACTGGACAAGCTCTGGAGTTTTACTTCCAGCCAAGATGAAGTAACAGGGACTGGTTAATCCTCCTACCTTGAAACAGTCAAAATATATGAAACAACAGTTTACTCAATATCTTCTATCAAGTAATGAAAGACAGTGATCTCTCACACATGAAAACTGAGTAAGTAAGCCCTATGGAGGTTGCAATTTACACCCTTGAAAGTTCCCAACACAGCACAGGGAGAAGAACTCAGGCAAAACTTACCATATATTCTGATTTGGGAAAATAGAGCTGGGATTCCAGCAACATCAAAGAGTACACGAACTCACAGGCCAGAGTGCCTGAGAAGAGAGAGCTGCAGAGGACCCCTCGAGTACTCTGGCAGATTACTGATTAGCCCATAAGTAGTTGGAAACTAAAGTGAGGAACAGAACCACCTAGAGGGAACTGAGTCCAGCACCCACACAGGAGGAAGAGCAGAACCTAATCCCACCAGCCAGACTGAAAACCTCATATTTATGGGGCGTTAGATGGCATAATGGTCAAAATGGTCCTGTCTCAACAACAGTGGGCAGTAACTACACACTGTTCAAACACCAGTTCTTAAACCCTAACTAAACACTGTTCAAACAACAATTCTTTAAATTAAAAAATCAAGACTCAAAAGGAACAAACTGTTTCAAAGGAGTAACTATGTCCCAAAACAAAACAAAAAAGAAAATTTAGAAAAACACAAAAACATCCAGCACTCAACAACGTAAGATGCACAATGTCTGGTATCCAAACAGTACAGGCATATAAAGGAGCAGGAAAATGTGAGCCAGAACGAGGAGAAATCTACACTGAAAAAAACTGCAGGACTGGCAAAGGCACCAAAATAATACAACTATTCCACACATTCAACTGAGAGACATGGGCTGTATATTTAACTTGTAAAGGTAAAAAATACAATGTTCAAGACTACCAATATAATACGAATATAATTACATAAGAAAAAATGAGAGAACTACATACAGAACTTTAGAAACTATCCAAAATGAACAGAAAAAAGAATCAATCCAAAAAAAGAAAAGAACATAAGTGAGCTGTTGAACAATTATGAGTACGAGTAATTAGGTCAGAAAGAGGGGAAAAAGGGGGAAAAAAAAATTGAGGAAGCGGTATAAAAGCTTTTCTAAATTCACTG
This sequence comes from Bubalus kerabau, assembly GCF_029407905.1. NCBI lineage: Eukaryota > Metazoa > Chordata > Mammalia > Artiodactyla > Bovidae > Bubalus > Bubalus kerabau. Next base: position 66,066,722 of record NC_073628.1, read on the forward strand.
AAAATTATGCACCCAAAAATCCCCTCAAAAACTCAAGCACAAGAAACATGAAGAACACTCTCCCAAGTTACGTGATAATTAAATAGTTCCAAACCTGCAATACAGAAAACTTTTTAAGTAGTCAAAGGAAAAAAGCCACATTAAAAGACACAAAAGAGAATTCCCTGGTGGTTCAGTGGTCAGGACTCCATGCTTTCACTGCCAAGGACCCCAGGTTCAATCTCTGATCAGGGAACAAAGATCCCACAAGCCACAAGCTGCCACCAAAAAAAGAAAAAGGGGTAACAGCAGATTTTTAACCAGAAACAATGCAATCAAGGAGACAGTGGTATATCACACTTTAAAAAGAGGTAGTCTGGAATTCCATATCCAATGAAAATTTTTTTAAAAAGGGGGGGGATTTTTTCCAAAATAAAAATGTTGAAAGAAACACCAGCAGTCCTAAACAGAAAGAAATGTTAAAAGAATGTTAAATTAAAAAAAAAAAAAAAAGTCAGTCAGTCAGGCCAAAAAGGAAAAAAACGGGCACACAAGTCTACAACAGGGAAGAGGAGGCATGGAAATAGTACACACAATTTTCCCTAGATGTTCAAACAAGAGTAAGAACAATGCACTGTGGTGTTTGGAACATGTGTATGAGTAAAACGTATGACAACAGCAGCACAAACGCCAAGAGAGAACAGGAAGGAAGCGCCTCGTGCCGAGGTTCCTGCCCTGCACACAAGGTGGCAGACCCTGCAGGCAGACTGTGATGCCGCACACCACACACAGCGACCCCCAGCAGCCACTCAGAGAGCAGCAGCACACACGACTCAGCCAACAGACAGAACAGAATCACAGCACACGTTCATTTAATCCAAAATCAAGTTAATTTCCGCTTTAGGGAACAAAATTTTAAAAAGAACAGAGAGACAAACAGAAAACAGCAGCGAATTACTGACCTAGAATTAAGCATGTTAATAATTTCATTAAATGTAAATATTTAACATATGGTACTTTACCAGAAAAGTCTGCTGATCACTGCTATAAACCAGTAAGAGATTTCATGACAAATGAGTGGCTTGGATTATGGAATAATTTTTTAAAAGATCAATATGGTAACAAATCAAGAAACTTCCAGAAAGCCTAAGCAGCACAATGGCTTCCAATCCTCCATCATAAAAAATGCTTGAGCATCTTCTTTCGAACTGAGGGCAGGGAGACACACACTGAAGAATGTCATATATGCAAACAGCATGTTAATACCCCTGTTTCCACATACGCTTATATATACTGCCTAACTTGCCTATTTTCTATCAAAGAAATTCTTACCTGATCTGTTCAGTCTGTACAATCCCTTCTTTGTGACCCTCCAAACGAGCAGCCAATCTCTCTTTATCAAGGCGTACACACTCTTCATCCTGAAAACAGTCAGTAAATATTTTAAAATATTACTTAACTTTTAAAACAACAAAAAAACCATAAACACTGCACGTAACTTTTGCCAAAGGTCCCACCTATAAAGTCCCAGGCATCACTGGCCTTGGGTCAATTTTATAATACTTTTAGTTACATAAAGAACTGACTCATTGGATAAGACCTTGATATGTGGAAAGAATGAAGGCAGGAGGAGAAGTGGACGACAGAAGATGAGATGGTTGGATGGCATCACCAACTCGATGGACATGAGTTTGAGTAAACTCCGGGAGTTGGTGATGGACAGGGAGGCCTGGCGTGCTGCAATCCAGGGGGTCGCAGTCAGACACGACTTAAGCAACTGAACTGAACTTTACATAAAAACAGTAACAAATGTATGCTGGAGCACGTAAGATTAGAACTGAAAGCTTACAAATAAACTTTAGTAAGTTTTTCCTATGATTAAGGCTTTTTTATAATATAGCATAGCTACCCTTACTCAGAAAGACAATATACAACAAAAAATTCCTTCTCCTCAGAAAAGTAACATTTTATTAGTCCTAAATGTTCAATGGAAGGACTGATGCTGAAGCTGAAACCTCAATACTTTGGCCACCTGATGTGAAGAACTGACTCATTGGAAAAGACCCTGATGCTGGGAAAGACTGAAGGCAGGAGGAGAAGGGGATGATAGTGGATGAGATGGTTGGATGGCATCACCGACTCAACGGACATGAGTTTGAGCAAGCTCTGGGAGATGGTAAAGGACAGGGAGGCCTGGCGTGCTGCAGTCCATGGGGTCGCCAAGAGTGAGACACAACTGAGCGACTGAACTGAACTGATGAGGGGCCTTCACCACAGTCAAAACTTTCATCTTGGATCCAGATGGTTTTCGTATATTGCCCCAGGTCCTGAACCTTTTAGCACAGAACACCAGAAGTGAAAGCTGAATGTTTTTCAAAGGATCTTCTTCAGAACGCCAGGCGCTTCCTACAAAGTGCCCATGAGCCATTTCATACCTGACATCAACCTTTGCAACTCAGCTTCTACCTTATTTAGGTATTAGAATCTCAGGTAAAAGTTAAGTCTGAAAAGTAGTTACTTATAAAACAAAACTTACTAACTCTGATCTAGTTCAATGCCTACATTCAACAAATGAGAAAACTGAGAACCAGAGTCAGTGTCTATGGCTAACGAATATGAAATTGTATAAAATCCATCAGTAGATTCTACAAACCCAGAGAAACGTCGTGCTCTAACTGTGTCCTAACCATGTTAAACTTAAAACTGCCATCTTGCCGGGGTGAATGCAAAGATTAAGACCTCAACAAATGTGTTAAATTACATCGAAAATAAAAGTTTAACACATATTACTCAAGTTCCTTAAGAGACTGATTTTAAAGACAACTGCAGCCTAGGTTTCAACCAGATCCCAAGGTTTCTCTCTGCTGGCAAAGTGCCTAGCAGGCCCTCAACAGATATTTGAACTGAAAACTCTCGGTGTGTAATATGGCTATTTATGTAATTCATTTTAACTCTACAAATACTCTGGAAAGAATTTTATTACGCTATTTCTTGTTAATTTTTAAAGTTATCAGAATCCTAGCAAATCTGCAATTCTGAGATATTCAACTCTTTCAAATAATTAAACCATGAATTTCAGTTTTTCCCCAATAAATGAAGCCTTTAAATTCGCTTATTTTGTACACAATGTGGTACAACCTCCTTTTACACACACAGAGTTGTGGAAAATTTCAGTTTTGCTGCCACAAAATCTGTACCCTGCAGAGGGGAGCAGCCAGGAGCCAGACTGCCTGGGCTCTAATCCCGGTTATGTGCTCCCCAGCAAGTCACTGCTCTCTGAGCCGGTGAGCTCACAGGTGACATATGTGGTACTGCCGACTTCAGGAGGTGATGGTGAGGATTACAGGAGTTAATAAAGTACATAAAGTACATAGAGTATCACCTGGCGCAGAATAACAACAATGAGCTAATTATCTCTATCATTATCTGAAAAAACAAGTCTCAGAGTACACTGAAGCAAAATTACATAATCTTGGCATCAAATTTTGTCAGTGATTCTACTGTATGTATTTACCAACCAACCTTACCCCTAAGAGTTACTTTCCTTATCCTTTTCTAACTGTGGATGCCTTGCTGTTCATGAAGCAGGCAAAAGGTACAACTATTGGACTGTTACACAAGTGTCAAATGAAAAGACTTACAGTTTCTAGTAATGTTAACCCTACCAGTGATTACAAGTGTTATTCCTATACTGGTCATTTATTTATAGCCGATGTAGTCATTTCTCAGATTTTAAGCAAGCCTCTAATGCATTATCTTCCATTTTCAGAATGTTTATATGTAACTGATCTGAGGCTTGTTACAAACTTAAATAAACAGTACTGTAATTATACAATTTAAATTCCTAACATTTTAAAACTTTGTAAAGTTTTAAGACAACTGACCTAGTTAATAAATTATCTTTTCAACATTAGCTGCATTTCTTACAGGGTTCTATTCAACATAAACTGTCCTTGTTTACCAACAGTAATATTCCACTTGCTGGCTATAAAATACTACCAAATCATCTAACCTGATAAGTTAACATAGGAAAAAGTTAACTGTTCACAGCTCTTCAGAGGGGAGCAAACTCCCACACCACCTTTTCCAAGGGAAAGTGAACCACAACACAAAGGCCAAATCTGCCCCATCTGCCCGTTTTATGAAGTTTTTTTGGAGTACAGCCTCGCCTCGTCATTCATGCACCGCTCCACCTACAGTGCAGAGGGGAGGAGATGGAGGAAGACAAGGCCCCATAAGCCTGAAGGCGGGCTTGTCTGGCCCTTTATAGAAAAGGCTCTGACTACTCATCTAGTCCAACACTTCCATCAACAAGGATATAAAAGCAAAGAAAATAATTTGTCCATCATGCAGCCGGTATGTGAGAGATCTTACAGAATATAAGAGCTCAAGCTACTTATTAATCAATTGCAAATATAACCACTTTTCAAGGAAAAAAGCTCTTAGGACTACAATGAGCAAAGAATTCTTACTACTACACAATTTCAATCTCCATTTAAAAAAAAAGAATCACTTTAAAAATAAAGTTCCATTACCTCAATTCGTGGTTTTTTTGCTTCTGCCAAAACTTCATCTGCAGCTCGTTTGACTGTAAGAAAAAAAGAAATAAATGTACAGTTTGGGGACAGGTGTTTGAGAGTTCAGTATAAACATGAAACAAGACATACCTTGAGTAGATCTCTGAAGACCTATTTCTAGAGGGGCACTTCTGTCTATACTGGCCGATGTTGCTGAAGATTTAAAAAGATATGTGAAAAGATAAATATTTGAATATGTAAGATCAGAAATTTATGCAAGGGAAATACTCAAGATCTGTTACATTTCTTACTTAACATAGGATTACGTCTCTTAAAAAACTAAGTTTTAAAGCAAGTTTTTAAAAGCATTTTATTATAAAAGATTGACCTGTAATAAAAAGTATGTAAGAGGACAAACTATTTTTGACCATTTAACTTACAATGTGACTGAAATCAACTATAAAGAACATATTCCCAACATATTACAACGTAGGTATGTAGAAGTGTATGAAAACATAAATAAAAATATAAACGTATGTATTAATTCACGAGGGATCAACATTAGAGCACAGCTCTGAATCAAGTGGTGAGTAGTGAGCCATGTGACAATGTGAAACAAAAATTAACACAGAGGGAATAGCAAGTGCATAGGATCTAAAGTCAGAAAAGCTACAAGAACCAGGGAGACTGAGAGCCGATGAGGTCACAGAGATGAGCAGAGCATGACTGTGCAGGTCAGGGAAGGAGGATGAGCTGTATTCCAAGTGTGATGGGAAGGTACAGGATGGCCTTGAGCAGGTGAGTGACACAATCAAGTTCAGATGCTCTTCAAAAACAGGTCCCTCTAACTGGTGAGCAGAGACTACACGGTAGGAAATGAACAGCAAGGACCTTCAAGAGGGCTGTGCAATGGTCTAAGGAAGAAGGTGGATCAGGGTGGTTATACGATGCTAAGAAGCTGTCATACTTTCAAAGATAAAGAAAGGACTTGCTGGTGGAAAGGATGTGAGCTGTGAGAGAATAGGAATCAAAGATTTCTCCAGGGTTTGCAGCCTAAGCCACTACATGAATGGGGGACCATTTGCTAAGACGGAAACACTGGGAGACCAGACCTGCTCTTTCATTGTCTGTGGTGAGAAGGGAAAGAGGGAATCGGCACTCTATTTAGGATATGTTACATTTCAGACACCTGTTCAATACCCAAGAGAAGATGCTGACAGTGAATTTATAAATGTGAAGCTCAGTAAAATGTCAATGTTGGAGATAAGGAATCAAGGAAAAAAGTGAGATGGACAATGAGTAGAAAGAGAACCTCAAGAGTCTGTTGCCCCAGATGTCAAGTCAAGAAAAGCTTTCCAAAGGGGAGTAAGCAGTCAACAGTATCAAATGCTACTGAGGTCAGGTTAGCTGTGAAAAGCAGAGACCAAAGGATCTGCCAATCATGCATCAGCACTGACCTTATAAGAGTGATGTGAGTGAGACAGTGAGGAAGAAAGTTAGACTAGACTCAAGAGAGAATCAGAGGTAAAGAGGAAGCAGTGATACCACACAACTCTCGCAAAGAATTTTGTAATAAAAAGGAGAAGAAAAATGGAGCAGTAGAGAACAGGAAGTGTATGTGTTCTAAGTCTGTTCAGTTGTGTCCCACTTTTTGCGACCACATGGACTGTATTGCCAGGCTCCTCTGTCCATGGGATTCTCCAGGCAAGAATACTGGAGTGGGTTTCCATTTCCTCCTCAAGGGATCTTTCCTAGCCAGAGATAGAACCTGCATCTTATGTCTCCTGAATTGGCAGGCAGGTTCTTTACCACTAGCGTCACCTGGGAAGCCCAGCAAATAGGAAGGAGGGAGTTTAAAAAAAGTTGTTAATGAGAGATATTACTGTGTACATCCTAAATGGAATGATTCAGAAGAGAACTGATGATGCAAGAGAGAAGCAACCATTTACAAAGGAAAAGTCTCTGAGAGTGCAAAAGGCGATGGATTTCACATGCAGGGAAGGGCTAGCTGGTCCTAGGAGTGAAGTGCATACACGGTAACAGGAAAGAGAAAGCAGCACGTGGACAGAGTTGCAGGTAGGGGAAGTTTATAATGAGAATTCATAATCTCTTCCCACTGATTCTTATTTTACAGGGAGTGGAAACCAACTCCTGTTTAAGAGTGAGACCAACTTAAAAATTACTCACATGCTTCACCATTGAGATATCCAAGTAGATCTTTTCGGTCAGGTCTTCTAACCACTGGAATATTTTCGGTCTAAAGCCAAAATTTTAAAATAGATATCAAATCAATAACAATTATAAGATGCTTTAGTAAAGTTAAACAACTTTTAACATCTGAATTTTATTCCAACTTACCTTGGCAACATATATTAGAATCATATTTCCAGAAAATAACCAGAATGAACAAATAATAAAATCTTGAAAATTTTTAAGCATATTAATTTTTGGTAACTTTATTCTCAGTTCCAGTAACATATACAAAAGATAACCATTAGAAATGTAACAATAATCCTAACCCTCTTCAAAATACCAACTATATTCTTATTTTTTCCCTTGGATTATTCTAAGTATTTATTAATTCTACTCATGATGTTTTGGATTTAGTCCCATAGACTGCTCATTTTATTTAAGGTTTCCAAAGTACTTTTGTTTCTAACACCCTAACCACACCTCCTCAAAATATGGTACCTGAACTCTTGCAAATAAACTAAATTAGCACTTAAACTAAATTTTTATAATTAACAATAAGTACATGTCCCAACAATATATACTGGGGAAAAGACAGGCTTTTCAAGAAATGGTGCTTGGAAAACTGGACTATTACAGGAACGAATCAAACTGGGCCACTTTCTTATAACATATACAAAAATAAACTCAAAATGGATTAAATACAACAATAAAACTCCAGGAGAAAAAATAGGCAGTGTGTTCTTTGATATGAATCTTAGCAGTATTTTTCTGGATCTGCCTTCTCAGGCAAGGGCAACAAAATAAAAAAATAAACAAATGGACTACATCAAACTAAAAAGCTTTTGCACCATGAAGGAAACCATCAACAAAATGAAAAGGCAACCTACTGAATGGGAAAAGATATTTGCAAACAATATATTCAATAAGGGATTAGCCTCCAAAATAGAATAACTCACACAACTCAACATCAAAAACCAATCAATCCAATTATGAAGTCAGTCATGGGAATGTAATGTATAGCATGAGGACTATCATCAATAATACTGTAAAGATGTTGTATGATGACAGTCGGTTACTACTTAGACTTACTGTGGTGATCAAGCCACAATGTATATAAATGCAGAGTCACTGTGCTGTACACCTGAAACTACTACTGAATGCTGACTATACTTCAATAAAGAAAAAAAGAAAATGACTAAAAAACAGGTATGTGTTGTTTAGGAATGGGAAAAAATTTAGGAGACTATACAGTAAAATGTTAATGACAGCTGTTTACTTTCTACATTATGTATCTCTTTTCTCTACTGTTGAGTGTGTATAAATTTGTAAGCAGGAGAAAAAGAGTAAAAAATTAAATTTGGAAAATGTGTCTGTTGTGATAAATGAGTAGTTTTCCTTTGTTCTCTTATATTAGCAATTTGTAAAGAGGTGAGCAAAACAAATAAAACTGTATACTTTAGGCACCAAGTCGTCCTTGGTGATAAATCCAATGAATTCTGTCATTACCACAGTTTTCTCCACAGTTTTCATAATGTAAGCAAGCAATAGCAGAGTACAGGGAAAAGCTGGTTACAGGATTATACAGTTATAAACTCTCTGTTACTTTATTTAGGCAACAATGAATGAGCACCCTTAATATTTTGGCTAATTACCTTATACTAAATACTGACCATATTTTACTGCACCAAATATTCTGCACATACACCTTGATGACACGAGATAAACAATATTTAATCACTTGAAATTAATTTGTTTTTTAAGTTAGGTTAAATTTTAATTTCTGCTTATGAGTATAAACAAGTAAGAGCGCAGAGGTTTTTTGGGGCTTGTTTTTAAAAATTAGTCTACATGGACTACCATTAAGTTAAAAGATTTGAATTAATTTTCTTTAAATTACTGTATCTAAGTTTGATAATACACTTGACCATTTAGTCACTAATGGATTATGTATTACGTTATCACCAACAGAAAACAGGGGCTATGAGTCAGAAAAAGTTGTTTCAAAAGGTCTGCTCAAAAGAAAGAGCAACAAAGGAGTTAAAAATTTTATAGAACCCTAGACTTTCCAAATTCTACCCTTTCAATCTAGCAAATATTCAAGAGAAATGATAGTTAAACCTTATGGGACCAAAGGTCCTAAGGACCACAGTAACAATTATGGCATCAGTTATGTGCTACAGTCATTCCCCAGAGACATAATGTAAACCTAAACATAAGAGTCTGGACTATCTTTATTACCTCAAAATGAATGGACCTATTCAACAAAACATTCTAATCAGTGCCTGATTTCATTTGTAAAGATCTGAGTTAACAGAGCTTTATAGAGCAAGATGCTATTTTATACCACAATTTCCCAAGTCACAAATAGTTTCACCCCACATAGTGCATTTTTCAATACACACTAAACACATATTTCTTGTTCAAAGAAGCTGTGTTCAAGCACTCTGAGGCAGAAAGCAGGCACCTTTCAATCATCTGAAAACAAATAAATTTATAAACAATGAAAAAAGTTTGTTGATTAAAAAATTCATTTTAAAAAGCTGTCTACTGGAACTTCCCAGCAGTCCAGTGGTAGGGACTCTACACTTCCACTACAGGGGGGTATGGGTCTGATCCCAGGTCAGGGAACTAGAATCCCTGAAAAAAAAGGAGGGGGGGAGCTGTCTACTAAACCTGACTCTTTTTGATGCCAAAAAATCCTTTTTTCTTTGAGATTAAACTAGAGCTCCAAAATCACTGCAGATGGTGACTGCAGCCATGAAATAAAAAGACGCTTGCTCCTTGGAAGAACCTAGACAGCATATTAAAAAGCAGAGACATTACTTTGCCAACAAAGGTCCATCTACTCAAAGCTATGGTTTTTCCAGTAGTTATGTATGGATGTGAGAGTTGGACTAAAAAGAAAGCTGAGCGCCGAAGAACTGATGCTTTTGCACTGTGGCGCTGGAGAAGACTCTTGAGAGTCCCTTGGACTATAAGGAAATCCAACCAGTCCACCCTAAAGGAGATCAGTCCTGAATATTCACTGGAAGGACTGATGCTGAAGTTAAAACTCCAATACTTTGGTCACCTGATGTGAAGAACTGACTCATTGGAAAAGACCCTGATGCTGGGCAAGATTGAAGGTGAGAAGAGAAGGGGATGATGGTTGGATGGTATCACCGATACAATGGACATGAGTTTGAGTAGGCTCCAGGAGTTGGTGATGGACAGGGAAGCCTGGCGTGCTGCAATCCATGGGATCGCAGAGTCGGACACGACTGAGCAACTGAACTGAACTGAAACTAGAGTTCTGAATATCTGGGTCTTCCCACAGGCTTACACAATTTTTAAAACATCCCTAAAAAACAGCTCTGAAACTCCTACTACTATAAACATTACCCACAACTCACAAATTTAAAAAAGAAAATCACAAATTTAAAAAAATCCACATAAATTAAATTGATCTAACTTTGACCCTCCAGGAGACTTTCTTACAGATAAACCTTTCATTCTTTTGATCTGAAACTCATGAGGGAAGTTATCGCCAATAGGATCAACTATCAAATTCAAAACAAGTCTCTATATGAATTCTACTTACAGCTGCACGTCGGACATAGACAGGATGCGATAGGTGCACATTATTAAGTAGAAATAAGATCGAATCCAATGTGTAGTACTCTCTAGGTTGGCCTTCCTTCCCAGTCCTGAAATGATTAAGACAAGATTGTTACTCACAATTCTAATACAACTCCTTGGGCTTAATCATATAATATTATCCACACACACGGTGCTATCCAAAGAAAAATATTCTTAAGAGTATGAAATCTAATAAGTGAAAATGTCATTCGGGCAAAAGGAATACAAATGCAAACAATGACAAAAAGCAAGAGGTAAGGAAAGTACTATTCAAACTTTATTACTACAGACTTTTTAGAATTTGGTCCAAATTAGCTTCTGGGCTTTGTTAATAGAGAAACCTAATCAGTTAGGAAGGATCCATAAGAGAAACAAACTGATTAAAAGAAGCACACTAGTCACTTAGGCTAAACTTGCAAGAAACTTATCATGTTTTCTAAGTAAGATTCTGCTGAGAAAACACCCTTACCAACATTCTTTAACACTACAATTAACTTCAGAGATGCTTATGATTCTTACGACTTCTCTCAAATTAAACCAGTGATGTAAAACCAAAACTAATTCTACCTGTGATAAAACAGTCGTCCAGGAGTGCAAGCCCTTTCATGCAAATACGTAATACTACTTGCTCAACAAATGTTACTGTCCAATCCCACTGTCCTATTACATTCTCCCCATCTAGAAATATCAATGTATTGTTTAAATCCATCTGAATATGGCTCAATATAATCAGTCTCAAACTTATTTTTCTAGCCTCTATTTCCACTTTTTCTCTAAATCAATATACTTCAAACCACATATCACTTATCAATCACTGTACTGTGAAGTAAATAATACATGAGTAACAAGTTGTATCTCTTCATGATGTATTAAAAAAAAAAACTGCACTGCATTCAGTAAGGGTAAATATTAATGTCATGCATATGTGTGCATTCCCCTATACAGAGAATAACACTCAATGAAAATACATGTACTGGTGTGATTCACTGCTGCAAAAGTTTGAAATCTACTGTTCTAAGCACACTTTTCTTACTACTGGCTTCACTCAGCTATCAAAACATTTCCTTTCCAGCTCTCAGGTCTTTAAGCATGCAGTTCCCTCAGCTGCAAAGACCTAGCCCACTACTTCGTCCTCAGAATTCCTATCCATTCCTTAACATTTGTTCATTCATTTATTCAAGAAAAACCTAGCATGTCCATAGGCCAAACACACTTCTATGAAAACTTTCCCAGTTAGAAGTGATTGCTCTCTTTAGGAACTGGAATTCGATTCTTATCAAGTTGTGTGTCATCTCTTCCACTCTGACTGAGGTAACCTCCTTTGAGGCACCGACCCAGGTTTTCAAAATATTTTCCAGTTCTCGGACTGAACAGCCTTACACTGTGAATACTCAACCATTTGTTCCAGAAAAACCAATCAGTCAAAAATCCAATCAGCGCTGAGCTCCTACACAATGTGTGGGGCAGAGGACTCCTAACCTTTTCCAGCTTGTTCCTCCTCAAATCAAATAGACTTTTCTTCACATAAGCTGTTTTTAAAATGTAAATCTGCCTGTGCAAGTTCCTTTTGAAAGGAAAAAAAAAAAAAACACAGAAAACTCAGAATGATTTTAGCCACCTGCACAAAGCTAATTAAACCATAAGCAGCCCAAGATGCCAAAAAAATAAATAAAAACCAAGGAACTAAACTTCCCCTAGCTTTTTATCAACTCTTCCTAAAGTCCACTGCTCCCATTCAATCAAGCAAAGCAAGTATGGAAGTTTTCGTCTAGGGTTCTAGCTATCCAAATGAAACGCCACTGAGAGAGGGTTCACTCAAAAAGCCCCTCACGATGATCAGACCTTTTTTTCTTTTGAAATACATATGCATATATCTATTTTTTTCAGATACTTTTCCCATGTAGGTTACCCACAGACCTCCCTTCAGGTGTCTTCCTTAAGGACTTAAACTCGGGCAACCCCCACCGGGATCAACATTGCCAGAAACACTCTCTTCACACACATTTCCCCCAGTCGCACACTCTACCCGTTCCCCATTTAGAATGGCAAAGTTGACTTCATTTCAGCAGGAAGTTTCTCCCTGAGGAAGACCCCTGCCTTCAACTCCAACAGATTCCGACGACTCGTCCCAGGTCGCCGAAATCTTTTTCCCGTCCTAACCTGATGGAGTGGGTTCCCTTCTCTCTCTGCTTGAGGGAACCGCGAAAGAAGACGGAACCGACCAGGAGCTGCCAAGGGCCGGCAGAGACCAACGCAGAACAGCCTCCGAGAGAGATTTAAAAAACAACTACTAAAGGACAAAAAGAGCAGCCCGAGGACGCGGCGGGGAGCTCCTTTATATGCACCTATGCACCCGGCCGGCTCTCCACACACAGGGGCAGAGACCTCCACACGGGGGCAGAGACCTCCACACGGAGCCGCGGAGGAGAGACCCCTCCGGACGCCGCTCCTCCCGCGCCCTCCTCACAGACAAGCTGCAACTTCTGCTCCCGGGAAAACTTTTCCCCGGAGCACCCGTTTTCCTCCACCCCCAAGGGGAGCGGGGGGGAAGGGTTCGGAGAGAGGGACCCGGGGGCGCCCAGCCCTGCCCCCTGCCGCAGCAGACTCACCCCCAAACCACATAGTTGGTCTTCACGTTCTTGGGCCAGGAGAACTCGCCGAATATCACTTCGTCCCCTTTCACTACAATCTCCTTCTTCTGGATGTTGTACTGTCGCAGGACGCTGAGCACGTCCGCCATCTTCGCCCCCCTCGCCGCCGCCGGCCCCGGGCCCGGCCGCCGCCGCCGCCGCGCCCGCCGCCCCCTTCGCCTGTCGCCTCTACCCCCCCACCCCCCGCCCCTCTGCCTCGGCCGCCGCCGCCGCCGCCGCCGCCGCCGCCGCGAGCCAACTGCAGCCGCACTGGCAGCCGTCCGCGCCTACGACAGCAGCGGGGGAAGGAGCCACCCAGGCCGCCGAGGACCCCGCGCTAGGAGGCAAGGCCCCGCCGCGGGCTGCCCGCGGAGAACGCCTGACCGTGCGCGCCGCCGCCGCCCGCCGCCAGGGGGCGCCGCGCCCGCCCGGGAAACGCCCCGCCCAGACTCCCAGTTGGCGCGCGGGGCCGACTCCCGGCCCGCAACTCACAGGACGCGGGGGCGCAGCGCCCACGTACGGCGCACGTACGGGATAGCTTTGACCGGCGCACGCGCGGGAACACGTACCTCATCCTCCTCCCCGCCCCCGACCCCGCCCCCACGCGCAGCGCGCACGCGGCAGGCGACAGGTGCGCGCGCACCTGCGCTGGGGGTTTGGGACGTCAGTCCGCAGAGAGCGCGCTGAGTGCTCCCGGACGGCCCCGCAGTGTTGGCCCCTGGCCAGTGCAGTGTGGTCTCTCCTTTAACCCTGCTGCAGCCTGGTGAGAGGTTTGCCGAGCCAAGGTTGCCGTCCCGACGAGGTCGTACCCGCCTATCAAATGGCCTCTTGATAAACCCCTATAGAAGGGAAAGGTGTTTGGGGGAAGGTGTTGCTTTGGGGGTTATTTCTTATTTTGTGTTTTTAGTGGACTTGCCTAGTGAAAAAGCCCAAAGATCAATGCCGGGGCACTGGTGGTGGTTAGCTGCTTTTTGACCTCAGTCAAGTTACACACCTTCTCACATAATCAATTGGTTAATGGAGAACATGGAAGGTGAAAGCATCACGCAAATCAAAAAATCATAAATATTGGGTCTTCCACCTCTCAGTTCCTTAGATGGTGGCTTTTTCCATCTTGTCCCCTTCTCCTGGCCAGCCTCAAGGGGCTACAGTTTAATAGCTGTCTTCCGAGATGCTAATAGGAGAGTTGAGAACACAAGCTCAATTTATTGATATAAATTCAGTTTACTATGGCATGTCTACCTTAAACATATCCCATGGGCCATTTAAAAAAAAAGTCTCTTACTATAGCAGAAAAGGGGAAAAGTCAACTTTGTGATTGACATAACCAAATTCTTTTACCTGATTTGAAAGAAAGCAATTTTCGTTATGTGCACTGCAGAGAGATCTGTAGAAGAATGTGGTTCACTTTTCTGTATTCACTCTTCAGCCATTTTGCAGCTGAATTTGAGAAATTTTGACTATTCTGTAGATTTTCCTGTTACAATAGTATTTTCCTAAACTTCACCACAAACACGTTAAAAAGAACCTTTTTGTTTATCCCCAGTACTATCTACTCTATTTATACTTGTATCCAGTACTACTGTATCCAGAACATCCAGTACTTCTTGACTATCTCACCGCAGAGGAAGTCAGGGTTTTATGATACGACTCTTTGCGACCCCATGGACTGTAGCCTACCAGGCTCCTCTGTCCATGGGATTTTCCAGGCAATAGTCCTGGAGTGGATTGCCATTTCCTTCTTCAGGGGATCTTACCAACCCAGGGATAGAACCCGGGTCTCCCGCATTGTAAACAGACGATTTACTGTCTGAGCCACCAGGGAAGTCCTATGATACATTCTTCTCTTGGCTCAGTCGTGTCGACTCTTTGCGACCCCATGGACAGCAGCCTACCATGGCTCCGCCGTCCATGGGATTTTCCAAGCGAGACTACTGGAGTGGGCTGCCATTTCCTTCTCCAAGGAAGGAAGTATGATACATTAGGAGAGTCAATTAGAGTCTCCTCAGAAGATACTGAACTTTACTTCCCACACAAACAACGACTTGGTCCATTAAGGCTGCCACAAAAGAATGATGTATACTAGGAGAATCCCAGGGACAGGGGAGCCTGGTGGGCTGCCGTCTATGGGGTCGCACAGAGTCAGACACGACTGAAGCGACGCAGCAGCAGCAGCAGCAGCAGCAGCAGCAGCAGGTGTCCTACAGACAAATTTACTCCTGATAATTCTGAAGGCTAGGAAGTCCAAGATGAAGGCACCGGTAGACTCAGTGTCTGGTGAGAGCATGCTTGCTGCTTCAAACACCTGAGTCTTCACATTGCATCCTCATCTGGTGGGGAGAAGAGTGGTCTCTGAGGTCTTTTTTGAGTAAGGTCCTAGTCACCCCCACAAAGGTCTCACTCTTAGTACTATCACTCTGGAATTAGAATTTCAACTTATGAATTTGAGGAAGACACAAACATTCAGTTTTATAGCAATAAGCAAAAACAGTTTCTCTGGGGGTAAATTATGTGGTTGTTTTTTGTTTTTGTTTTTTTTTTTTGAAGGGTAAGAGTCTTTTTTTTCCTATTACATTAAAGTTTATTACAAGATATTGAATGTAGTTTCCTAGGCTATACAGTAAGCCCTTGTTGTTTATCTTGTTTCATGTACAGTAGTTTGTATCTGCTGATCCCCAACTCTTAATTTATCCCTCCTTCTTTCCCCTTTGATAACCGTGTTTGTTCTCTATGTCTGTGAGCCTGTTTCTGTTTTGTAAATAAGTCCATTTGTATCATAGTTTAGATTCCACATATAAGTGATGTCATACTATTTGTCTTTGACTTCACTTAGTGTGATCATGTCTAGCTCCATCTATATTGCTGCAAATGACATTATTTCATTATTTCTTTGGCTGAGTAGTATTCCATTGCATACTACGTTTTCTTTATCCATTCATTCAGGTTGCTTCCATGTCTTTACTATTGTAAATAGTGCCGCTATGAATATTGAGGTGCATGTATCTTGTCAAATTGGAGTTTTCTCCATATATATGTCCAGGGGTAGGATTGCTGGATCATGTGGTAGTTCTAGTTTTACCTTTTTTAAGGAACCTCCAAACTGTTCTCCATAGTGGCTGCACCAATTTATATTACCACCAACAGTATAGAAGGGGGTACCATTTCTCCACACCTTGAGAGTAATGATATTTAATGTAGTAAGATATAGCATTAATAATCTATTGCCTGTAACAAAGGGCTAAAAATTGTAGATCATTTAGTTTTAAAATCCCTTAAAACTGCCCCACTAATGTTGGTTCAGTAATGTTGCTGTCAAAATATAATAAAAGGCAAGATCAGTTGTAGAGCTGAAAAGTTAGAAAATTAATTTTTCCGGTAGTCATGTACAGATGTGAGAGTTGGACCATAAAGAAGGCTGAGCACCAAAGAACTAATGCTTTCAAATTGTGGTGCTGAAGAAGCCTTTTCTGAGAGTCCTTTTGGACTGCAAGGAGATCAAAGAAGACAATCCTAAAGGCAGTCAACTCTGAATATTCGTTGGAAGGACTGATGTTGAACTGAACCTCCAGTACTTTGGCCACCTGATGCGAAGAGCTGACACATCAGAAAAGATCCTGACGCTGGGAAAGATTGAAGGCAAACGGGGAAAGGAATGGCAGAGGATGAGATGGTTAGATAGCATCTCTGACTCAATAGACATGAATTTGAGAAAACTCCGGGAGATAGTAAAGGACGGGGAAGCGTGACATGCTGCAGTCCATGGGATCACAAAGTCAGACATGAGTTAGCAACTGAACAACAACAAATAGAAAAATATTGAGAAATTAGCTTTGTTTCTTGGTCTTAGAATGAAAGCTGCTCATTTTCCACAGTCATTATCATCTTCTAAAGAATTCCTAACAATCCTCAATTTGAAGTCTACTATAAAGCCCAGCAGGACTTCCCTGGTGGCCCAGTGGTTAAGAATCTGCCTTGCAATGCGGAGGACTTGGGTTTGATCCCTGGTGGGAGAACTAAGATCTGACATGCCATGGGGCAACTAAGCCCATGCACAGCAACTAAAGAAGTCCCTGCAAGCTGCAACTAGAGAAATAAGCCCATGCACCGCAACAAAGACTTAGCACAGCCAAAATTTAAACAGTAATTTTTAAAAAGAGTATATTGGAGGACAGGAAACCAGTAATTATCTCACTAATTTTTTTCTCCATGAATGTGCATTTTTATAGCATTTTAATAATTTGGAGGTAGTAAAAATAAGCATACATACCACCCAGAGACATATGTGTATTTTGTTAATCCATTTCCTTTCCTAAAAATAGGAGTAAACAAAAATTATGTTTAGTATGCCAGCAAATTTGGAAAACTCAGCAGTGGCCACAGGACTGGAAAAGGTCAGTTTTCATTCCAATCCCAAAGAAAGGCAATACCAAAGAATGCTCAAACTACCGCACAATTGCACTCATCTCACACGCTAGTAAAGTCATGCTCAAAATTCTCCAAGCCAGGCTTCAGCAATACGTGAACCATGAACTTCCAGATGTTCAAGCTGGTTTTAGAAAAGGTAGAGGAACCAGAGATCAAATTGCCAACATCCGCTGGATCATCAAAAAAGCAAGACAGTTCCAGAAAAACATTTATTTCTGCTTTATTGAGTATGCCAAAGCCTTTGACTGTGTGGATCACAATAAACTGTGGAAAATTCTGAAAGAGATGGGAATACCATACCACCTGACCTGCCTCTTGAAAAACCTGTATGCAGGTCAGGAAGCAGCAGTTAGAACTGAACATGGAACAACAGACTGGTTCCAAATAGGAAAAGGAGTATGTCAAGGCTGTATATTGTCACCCTGCTTATTTAACTTCTATGCAGAGTACATCATGAGAAACGCTGGGCTAGAAGAAGCACAAGCTGGAATAAAGATTGCTGGGAGAAATCTCAATAACCTCAGATATGCAGATGACACCACTCTTATGGCAGAAAGTGGTGAAGAATTAAAGAGCCTCTTGATGAAAGTGAAAGAGGAAAGTGAAAAAGTTGGCTTAAAGCTCAACATTCAGAAAACAAAGATCATGGCATCTGGTCCCATCATTTCATGGCAAATAGATGGGGAAACAGTGGCTGACTTTATTTTTCTGGGCTCCAAAATCACTACAGATGGTGACGGCAGCCATGAAATTAAAAGACACTTACTCCTTGGAAGGAAAGTTATGTCCAACCTAGATAGCATATTCAAAAGCAGAGACATCACTTTGCCAACAAAGGTCTGTCTAGTCAAGGCTATGGTTTTTCCTGTGGTCATGTATGGATATGAGAGTTGGACTGTGAAGAAAGCTGAGCGCTGAAGAATTGATGCTTTTGAAGTGTGGTGTTGGAGAAGACTCTTGAGAGTCCCTTGGACTGCAAGGAGATCCAACCAGTCCATTCTAAAGGAGATTAGACCTGGGTGTTCTTTGAAAGGAATGATGCTAAAGCTGAAACTCCAGTACTTTGGCCACCTCATGCAAAGAGTTGACTCATTGGAAAAGACTCTGATGCTGGGAGGGATTGGGGGCAGGAGAAGGGGACGACAGAGGATGAGATGGCTGGATGGCATCACTGACTCAATGGACGTGAGTTTGAGTGAACTCCAGGAGATGGTGATGGACAGGGAGGCCTGGTGGGCTGCAATTCATGGGGTCACAAAGAGTCGAACACGACTGAGTGACTGAACTGCACTGAATTGAACTGAACCACGGTTTTTCATTCTGCTTTTTACTTAGAAATTGTCCAGGCATCAAAAGATTAGTTATTAGTTAATTTAATTCTGTGTCTCACATCTTAAAGTTAGTTAAGGATCTGGAATTTATGATTTTTAGCTAACACATTAATTCCTCATTATTTGTAGCATTCTAAGAATTTAACTATTGAAAAAGATATCTGTTATTACCATTTCATTTAGTTAAATACAATAACATATATTTTATTTTTATATATGTATTTATATATGCACACATATACGAATATAATTTTAACCATGTTGTAGAAACAATGATAATTCATTTAACTCATAAAACCAACTTTGCAAATTTAAGAAATTTAAATCACGAGAAGTTTAACCCTAGTCCTGTATAAAACAAAATATTGTGTTGACATTATTTTTATATAGTAAATTAAAATGTAAAATACATACCATAACGTCTTCTTTTCTTTTGGAATTAAGTTAAGCTTTGTATTCTTATAAGTATATAACTAGGGCTATTCAGTATAAACACTTCTCAGGGTTCACAAAATAAACGCTAAGAGTTTGACAACTTTTTTTTTAATATTTTGACTGTTTATCTGGACTAGATATTCCTAACTATGCCAGTTAGAAAGCTAAGCATACAAGTTAATGTTGTGGTGTGAAACATGAAGGAAGAAGGTTTGGGACATGGAAGTGGCAGTTTTCGATTGCAAGGAACAAGAACTGCAGTGTTCCCCAAAGATATGCTTGTGCAACGCTGCATCTCTGGAAGTTGGCCAAAGGCTCAGCATCACCAAACACAAGTTGGACAAACCTCTTGCTTTGAAGCAGGTGGAATTAAAGGAATCAGAGACACAAAGACAATACTCAGGAGAAAGTCTTCATATAATTTTAAAACAGAGACTTGAGGCAAAGTTGGTTCAGAAACACTGGTCCAAGGAGACTGCGCTCATCAGCCCAGGACCAGCTCAAGCATAGACTTATGAGGTCTCTGCCTGTCCTCTTCCCATAGACTTTCCTTCTAATAGACAACAAAAGAAGCAGACAGGCCTCAGGGAAAAAAATGTTAGAAAGCTAGAAAACAATTTCACTAAGGAGCAGTTCAGATAACAGATATCTGATAACAGATACTCTTCTGATCAAATAACAGAAGGATCCCTGACACTTTATTCCAAGGAAAAGAAAGTAAAACCCAACACGAAGGCCCTCAACAAAATACTGCTGCTGCTGCTGCTAAGTCGCTTCAGTCGTGTCCGACTCTATGCGCCCCCATAGACGGCAGCCCACTAGGCTCCTCTGTCCCTGGTATTCTCCAGGCAAGAGTACTGGAGTGGGGTGCCATTGCCTTCTCCACCCCATTCCAGGAATGAGGGCTTTAATCAGGAGACTATGGAAGAGATTTCAGCTGTCCAGCCTAGAAAGTTGTGGGTCCTGTTTGTAGCCATGAAGATCTGAACTCAGTCTTGGTGGAAATTTCACTTCTGTCAATGACCTTCAAAGAGTGACCACCAGGAGCCCACTGTAGGGGAGAGGCAGTCCATCAAGGGCCCTGGGTGCCCCTATGTGTTCTTTCTGAGGCTGCCAGACTGCAAGGCTCGCCCATCTTCTGATTCTAAATAGTTTCTGTGTAAAGTAATAGAGGCAACTAAATGTCAAGGTAACTGCAACCTCACTTCTGTAACAGCATCTTGTTATAACCTTTGCTATTGCTTGAAAAGTGCTGGACGCTGCTTAGCCCTGGGTTCTTTTTCTGTAAAGCAACACCCTGAATATACTGGTGTCATCTGGCCCTCCACATCTCCCTGTTAGAACTGGGGCTCAGGAAACCAGTGTAAACATGCTGACAATCTAGCTACTGCTTCTAGTAATAAAGTCCTTCTCTGATCCAGGAATCTTGTGTCTTTTGTCATCATCTATGAAACTGATGCAAATTAGCTTGGCAGCTTGTAAGTACAGTAAAATCTCAGACCCTTCACAGTTCTTGACCAGGAGTTGGCAAATTTTTCTTGAAGGGTCAAATAAGAGATATTTTAGCATTAGTGAGACATATATAGTCTCTGTTACATATTCTTCCTCATTTATTTGTTTGATTTGAAACAATCCTTTGATTTACAAAAAATCACTCATAGCTTTCAAGTCATAGGAAAAAAAGGCCACAGAGAGGATTTGGCTTGAGTTTGCTGGCTGTTGTTCTTGATACATTTATTAGTCAAAGGAAGTTGGGCATACTGACTATTTGCTCTAAGAAAGACTACACATTATGTGTATCTGTACAGTATCTATGTAACAGGATGTTAGGATTACTGTAGGCTTTGGGGCCTGACTTAGGTAATTTGGGAAAGTATTTATGGATGTGGAGCTTTTCTCAGCTTATGACTGGATATCTTAATTTTCTCCAACACAATGGTTGATAAACTTTTTCTGTAAATGGCCAGATGGAAAAAACATTTTAGGTTTTGCAGGTTACCTATGGTCTCTTTCACATATTATTCTCTGTTTTTATTTTTATTTTTTACCTTTAAAAAATGTTAAAAACCATTCTTCACTCAAAGGCTATATGGGAACAGTCAAGGTCCAGATCTGGTCTTATCTCGAAGGCGAGAGGAATGAAGTGCAACCTAAGCTGTAACTGGCAAAGGAGCCCCAATAGTGCTCATGCTTTGATGTGTGCTCAGATCTGATTCCTGAGTGATCTTGTTTTGTCTTGATCCATCGTGGTCACAGAGTGATCTCATTTGAAGTTAGTGCTCTGTAAAATTCTCTGTATTTAGCAGGAGAGCATCATGGCCTCGCTGTTGGTGTGGACCCAGACCCTAGATGGCAAGGACAACTTTTCTCTTTGTGGACAGACAGAGGGCCGGACTGACTTCTCTCACTACTGTTGGCCTAGCTGGGCCCTCCTCAGGTGCCCAGTAAGATTTACATTTGCAGCGAACAGTTTAGTGGGCCTTTTTTTCTGTGCTTGATCCTCATAGCATACTGGAACGTTGGTGAGATTTGAATTAGAGAAACCTGAAATCAAATTTCAATTCTGTCAGCAGTAAGTATAGCCTTGGTCCTGTTACTTGCCCTTCCTGTTTTCATTACTGATTAGAGATAGAAATATTTCATCCTGGGGTTTGGTTTCGGACTACTTGGATTAAAAACCCAATCTATCGGCTGCGTAACTCTAGACAAGTTACTTAACCTTGTGGTGCTTTGGGGTTTTTATATGTAAAATGGAGGTAAGAACAAACCTGTTTCATAGAGTGGCTAAGAATAGTCAATGAAAAAACATGTCAAGTACACTTGATCCTTGAACAACAGATTTGGAATTAATGTGTCCACTCGTACATGGATTTTTTTTCTACAGTAGATACTACAGTCCTGCACAATCTGAGGTAGGTTGGACTCCCAGATCCAGAACCTTAAATATAGAGAAATCGAGGATACAGAAGACCAACTAGGAATTACACGTGGGGATTTCTAGCTGTGCAGTGCCCTTAACCCCAGCATTGTTCAAGGGTCAACTGGATTTTCCAAGTAAGCTGTTGTTTGCCAAGTGAGTTTCTATATTGGAATCACTCAAATGCAGCATCTGACATATAATTAAGTGTGAGTTATTTTCCCCTCTTCATCGTGCTGAAAACCTCCTTTTCACCTGGGAGAGGGTCCAGCATTTTGATCTTTGTTACCTAGTAGGAGGATGGAGTGAAGACAGCAGTGGTCTTCTACAGGCTCCAGGTCCCTTCCTTCTAGCTCAGACCTGGAGCATTGCTGAGAGATTCTCTGTGTGCCTTAGACCTGCCCCTTTACCTTTTTTTCTCCTTCCTTCACCTCAGCTGTCCAGACCACCTGGGCCTGCTTCATCCACAGCTTCACAATCAATCCCTTTGCCAGTCACTTCTAATCTGACTTCTGCTACCACCATGACCATTCAATGAGAATTTGGTCCCTTGAAAGATAACAATATCTTCCTCTTACAAATCTAAGAATCTGTATAAGTTCTCAGTCCCTCACTCCCATTAATTTCCTTTTTTTTTTTTTTTTTTTTTTTGCTACTATAGCCTCGCCTCTCTTTTCAGAAAACTTTTTCCCTTCATAATTCTGCCTACATTGTCTTGCGTGGATTTTTGGAAATAATAAAAGATAAACTTCAAGGAAAACGAAACAGGTTATACCAAAGTCCCTCTATGTCTCTTGCCACTTTTTTTTTTATTATTACTATCATTTTAATATTTTCTTGGCTGTGCCATGCAGAATATTAGATCGTAGTTCTCCAACCAGAGACAGATCTCACACCCCTTGCAATGGAAATGGAGTCTTAACCAGTGGATCACGGGGAATTCCTCTCTGCACCTCCCCACCTGGAACTGTGCCACTCTTGCTTGTAGAAAAGCTGAAGCCTCCCAGGCTTCCCAAAATCACAGAGTAGCATTCTCAAGCAGTAGATGATTAGGACAATAGAGTCAGAGACTCAGTGTCTGATGCACATCACTGAGTTGTTTTACAGATACTGTAACTGCCACCAGAGGACATGACATAGCTATTCCAACCTGAATAGTACTGAATCTATGGTTATTGAGACTCTAAGAACTGGCCTCAAGAGCATGGGATTAACATGATTGCTCATAGTAATCTATATCTTTGTGGGCATCAAAATAATTGTAACCTGCTCTGCCCATATACGTAAGGGGGCAGATAAAATTGTCAGCAAAGAGATGCTACAGACCTGTGTTGACATCTTCCCCTCGGAGGAGATGGCGCCCTATGTCAGCATGAGAAAGTTACAAAAGATAAACCTTGGCCCCCAGTCCCACAGAAACGAAATGATGTTTGACAATGGGGCATTGAAAGCAGCTCTTCTGATCAACCAAAGACAGCATATTGAAAAGTAGAGACATTACTTTGTCAACAAAGGTCCGTCTAGTCAAGGCTATGGTTTTTTCAGTGGTCATGTATGGCTGTGAGAGTTGGAGTATAAAGAAAGCTTAGCGCCGAAAAATTGATGCTTTTGAACCGTGGTGTTGGAGAAGACTCTTGAGAGTCTCTTGGACTGCAAGGAGATCCAACCAGTCCATCCTAAAGAAGATCATTCCTGGGTGTTCATTGGTAGGACTGATGTTGAAGATGAAACTCCAATACATTGGCCACCTGATGCAAAGAGCTGACTCATTTGAAAAGATCCTGATGCTGGGAAAGATTGAGGGCAGGAGGAGAAGGGGATGAGATGGTTGGATGGCATCACCGAGTTAATGGACATGGGTTTGGGTGGACTCTGGGAGTTGGTGATGGACAGGGAGGCCTGGCGTGCTGTGGTTCATGGGGTCGCAAAGAGTCGGACACAACTGAGCTACTGAACTGAACTGAACTTCTGCCCCTTTCCTGTTTACCCATTTCTGTCCCCTCTGACCTTGAAAGAACCTAAGAATGAGATCACTAGGCAATATAGCCTAACCCCAGACTTATGCTCTCCTAAATGCACACCATGCCTTGTCTAATCTGTCAGTTTTTTTCCTAGATAAAAAGAAGTAAGAATTAAGAATTAAATAACTGAAGAATGATAAACTCTTTCTCCCCAAAGACCTCCTAAGGACCTGCAGGCAGATCCTGCAGGTAAGATAACATCTGAAGAAAGAATCAGCCAGTCTGCTGTCTGCTTACAAGGGACAATGATGCAGAACCCAACTACCTGCCTCCGTGATTCACCGAGATTCTTCCCTTCACCCCACTTTTCCCTTTAAAAATCGTTGTAGTTGAGCAGGATCTTTGGTGTTGGTCTCTGGATATGAGTCCAGATTGTCAACTTTTCTGGTTAAATCACCATTTCTTTTCTATTGGCACTTGCCCTCGGATTATTGGCTTTTGAGCAGCAAACAGCTGAACCTGAGTTCTGTAACAAGTCCAGCCTCCTCTTAAGAAAACAGATAGGACAGCACAAAGCAATATTGACCTCCATGGAGACAGAGAGAAGAGATAAAACTTTGGCACGCAAAGGTTGCTGCTGCTGCTGCTAAGTCGCTTCAGTCGTGTCCAACTCTGTGCAACCCCATAGATGGCAGCCCACCAGGCTCCTCTGTCCCTGGGATTCTCCAGGCAAGAATACTGGAGTTGGTTGCCATCTCCTTCTCCAATGCACGCATCCATGCTAAGTCGCTTCAGTCATGTCTGACTCTGTGTGACCCCATTGACGGCAGCCCATCAGGCTCCTCTGTCCACAGGATTCTCTAGGCAAGAATACTGGAGTGGGTTTACATTTCCTTCTCCAATGCAAAGGTTAGGAAACATTTATCACAAATGCTGTTTGTTTAATACCAGATGGCACTCTGAGTTATTAATTTGTCTAGTGCAAGGCTTAAAGACTACTCAAGATCTTTTTTTAATGTGAGGTATGGCTGATTTATAATATTATAGAAGTTTCAGGTATGCAATATAGTGATTCACAACTTTTAAAGGTCATACTCCATGTATAGTTATTATAAAATATTGGTTCTATTCTCTGTGCTGTACAACATATCCTTAAAGTGAAAGTGAAGTCGCTCAGTCATGTCTGACTCTGCAACCCCATGGACTGTAGCCTACCAGGGTCCTCTGTCCATGAGATTTTCCAGGCAAGAATATTGGAGTGGGTTGCCATTTCCTTCTCTCTGTAGCTTATCTATTTATGCATAGTAGTTTATACCTCTTAATCCCTAACACCTATCTTGCTCCTTCTCTCTTCCCTCTCCCCACTGGTAAGCACTAGTTTGTTCTCTGTATCTGTGTGTTCACCCAAGATTTAAAAAAACAATTTGCTCACACTTCAAAACATATTTTCTGGTCTTGTCATTCCAAGTCTATTGACCAGAGACTTAAGAACACACATATTAGGAATGTAGAAATGACACAGAAGTTAAGAAGTGCTTGACAAAAAATAAAAGCTAAATAAATATTTTCATTAGAGCATGTGTGTGTGTGTGTGTGTGTGTGTTGCTCAGTTGTGTCCGACTCTTTATGACCCCATGGACTGTAGCCTGCCAGGCTCCTTTGTCCATGGAATTCTCCAGGCAAGAATCCTGGAATGGGTTGCCATGGCCTCCTCCAGGCGATCTTCCTGAACCAGGAACCTGTGTCTCATGTCTCCTACATTGATAGGTGGGTTCTTTACCACGAGCACCACCTAGGAAACTCTTCATTAGAGCCTACTGGATGCTAAATCTTCAGTGAATTAAAGTAGTAGAGCTACTTTTTTAAAAGTTCCCCTAATTCACGATTTATCTTTCATTTCCTTCTTAAGTATGTCCAGGGCATACTTGGTTGAGGAATTCTCCAAGTCTTCCATATGGGTATAAAATACTCCCTATCTGTTTTTCTGTCCCCTGTTCTCCAGGCTAGAGCATTTAGATATCTCTTAGTTTGACACTTACAGATCCTGAGTAACTTTTGACATAATCCTTTCCCTTCTTGCTATGCTGGCTGATATTCTAATCTACCTATCAAAAGATATTTTCTTATTCATTTCATTCTTGAATTAGGAACCTTAGCTATATGCCTTCTGAGTATAAGAACTTAAATAACATTTGACATGCCCATTCATTATGGCTTACCCTGGGTTTCTACAAAAAGATCAGATAGGTCCTTGTGGTGTAATAAAAAAATATATATTTGAGTTTTGCTTCTGGTTTGGTTCCCAGCACAGAGCTCCTAAAACTCTTGCAATTTCCTGAGTGATTGAAGTGTCTTGTTATCCATAACAAGTCTCTTTCTCTCATAACTGAGTTTATGTTAATGAAGTTTTTTTTTTTTTAATTCATTTATTTTTGGCCATGCTGGGTCTTCATTGCTACTCGGGCTTTCTCTCGTTACAGTGAGCAGGGGCTACTCTTCGTTGCCATGCGCAGGCCGTAGCTTTTCCTGTTGCCGAGCACAGGCTCTAAGACACGTGGGCTTCAGGAGTTGCAGCTCATGGGCTCAGTAGTTGTGGCAAACGGACTTAGTTGCCTTGCGGCAAGTGGGATCTTCCCAGACCTGAGATCTTCCCAGATCGAACCCGTGTCCCTTGCAGTGATAGGAGAATTCTTAAACCCTGAACCACCAGGGAAGACCCTGTGAAGTTATTCTTGATGGCCCCACATTTAGTTTCAAGGGAAGCGCTGCTGCTGCTGCTGCTGCTAAGTCGCTTCAGTCGTGTCCGACTCTGTGCAACCCCATAGACGGCAGCCCACCAGGCTCCCCCGTGCCTGGGATTCTCCAGGCAAGAACACTGGAGTGGGTTGCATTTTCTTCTCCAATGTATGAAAGTGAAAAGTGAAAGTGAAGTCGCTCAGTCGTGTCCGACTCCTAGCGACCCCCTGGACTGCAGCCCACCAGGCTCCTCCATTTATGGGATTTTTCAGGCAAGAGTACAGGAGTGGGGTGCCATTGCCTTCTCCAAAGGGAAGCGCTAGCTCTGCTTAAAAGATGGACTTTCAATACCTCTTGCCCCTTCCCCAAATACACATCTCAAAGGAAGGGACTGTTTCAAGTACTACTAAGTCAGTGGTCCAATCAGCGTCACCCACCCAATGGGACTTTAATACAACTCTGGAGTAACAAGGTTTCAGGGACCTTCCAGGTTGGTGAACAGGGTGATTTGCTGGGAGGGTGCTGCTCCTGGAGAGGGTACTGGACTTTGGAACCCAACCTCCTCCCAACTGCACCCCAAGAATTGCTTCCATTTGCCGGTTCCTGGATTGCATCCTACATAATAAAACTGTAATTGTAAATACAGTGCTCTCCTGAGTTTTGTTTGTTTTGTCAATTATTGAACCTGAGGTGAGGTCATAGTAACTTGTAAGTTACTAGCTAGGCAAAAGTGTGGGCAGCCTGGACACCCCATTAGTGGCTCGTGTTTGAAGTGGAGACAGTGTTGTAGGACTGAACCCTTGATCTTTGGGGTCTGTGTCAATTCTGGGTAGTTAGTGTCAGAATTAAATAGAATTGCAGAACACCCAGTTGATGTCAGAGCATAGGAAAACTGGCTGCTGTTTGAAAAACTGGAGCCCTTATCAAGCTTTCCTGTGAGATAATGTGTTCTAATTTTTGTACTTGTTGAATGAGAAACTCTGTAATGCCAAAAAGCTTGTAATGAATTTCAGGCATAGTTTTAAACTGCTGCTGCTGCTGCTGCTAAGTCGCTTCAGTCGTGTCCAACTCTGTGTGACCCCATAGACAGCAGCCCACCAGGCTCCCCCATCCCTGGGATTCTCCAGGCAAGAACACTGGAGTGGGTTGCCATTTCCTTCTCCAATGCATGAAAGTGAAAAGTGAAAATGAAGTCACGCAGTTGTGTCCAACTCTTCACGACCCCATGGACTGCAGCCTACCAGGCTCCTCCGCCCATGGGATTTTCCAGGCAAGAGTACTGGATGGGGTGCCATTGCCTTCTCCAA
Source organism: Bubalus kerabau (assembly GCF_029407905.1). Lineage (NCBI taxonomy): Eukaryota > Metazoa > Chordata > Mammalia > Artiodactyla > Bovidae > Bubalus > Bubalus kerabau. The sequence goes on from NC_073628.1 coordinate 66,094,771, forward strand.
GTTTTAAACTAATGTGCTTTTAATTTAGAGTTGGAGTGTATTTGGGAGGAAAACACAAGGGGGAGACATTGTTCAGAATGAGACAGTGGATGGACACACATAAGTTTGTTTTTACCTTTTCAGATGGGGGTGTTTTTAACAGCGATGTCAAAGTAAAAATATGACACGTCTTTGTAAATGATGAAGTTTACACTGAACTTTACAATATTCAAAAATTTATTGAATGAAAATAAAAACAACAAAAAACAAATGGGATCTAATTAAACTTAAAAGTTATTGTACAGCAAAGGAAAAGAAACCATGAATAAACAAGCAGACAACCCTCAGAATGGGAGGAAATATTTGCAAATGAAGCAACCAACAAGGCATTAATCTCCAAAGTATACAAGTAGTTCATGCAGCTCAATATAAAAAAAGAACAGACAACCCATCAAAACTAGGCAGAAGATCTAAATTGACATTACTCCAAAGAAGACGTACAAGTGGTCAAAAAGTACATGAAAACATCAACAGCACTAATTATTGGAGAAATGCTAATCAAAACTACAATGAGGTATTGTCTCACACTGGTCAGTACAACCACCATCAAAAATCTACAAACAGTAAATGCTGGAGAGAGTATGAAGAAAAGGGAACGATCCTACACTATTAGTGGAAATTTAAATTGGTACAACCACCATGGAGAACAGTATGCTGGTTCTATAAAAAAACTAAAAATAGAGCTACTATATGACTTAGCAACCCCACTCCTGGGCATATATGTGAAGAAAATCAGAATTCAAAAAGATACATGCATCCCAGTGTTCTCTGCAGCACTTTACAATAGCCAGGACATGGAACCAACCTAAATGTCCATCAATGGGGGAATGGATAAAGAAGATATAGTACATGTATACAATGGAACGTTCAGTCCAGTTCAGTCGCTCAGTCGTGTCCGACTCTTTGCGACCCCTTGAATCGCAGCACGCCAGGCCTCCCTGTCCATCACCAACTCCCGGAGTTCACTCAGACTCAACGTCCATCGAGTTGGTGATGCCATCCAGCCATCTCGTCCTCTGTCGTCCCCTTCTCCTCCTGCCCCCAATCCCTCCCAGCATCAGAGTCTTTTCCAGTGAGTCAACTCTTCGCATGAGGTGGGCAAAGTACTGGAGTTTCAGCTTTCGCATCATTCCTTCCAAAGAAATCCCAGGGCTGATCTCCTTCAGAATGGACTGGTTAGATCTCCTTGCAGTCCAAGGGACTCTCAAGAGTCTTCTCCAACACCACAGTTCAAAAGCATCAATTCTTCGGCGCTCAGCCTTCTTCACAGTCCAACTCTCACATCCATACATGACCACTGGAAAAACTATAGCCTTGACTAGACGGACCTTTGTTGGCAAAGTAATGTCTCTGCTTTTCAATATGCTGTCTAGGTTGGTCATAACTTTTCTTCCAAGGAGTAAGCGTCTTTTAATTTCATGGCTGCAGTCACCATCTGCAGGGATTTTGGAATGTTATGTTTGGAGTGGAATGTTACTCAACCATAAAAAAGAACAAAATAATGCCATCCATAGCAACATGGATGAACCTAGAGATTGTCATATTGAGTGAAGTAAGTCAGATACAGAAAGACAAATATCATATCAATTATATGTGGAATCTAAAAATAAAAGGTACAAATGAGCTTATTTACCAACAGAAGTAGAGTTACAGATGTAGAAAACAAAATTATGGTTACCAGAGGATAAAGGAGGAGAAGGATAAACTGGGAGATTGGGATTGACATATACACACTACTATACATAAAATATAATAGTGTGTATATGTCAATTCCCTGGTGGCTCAGATAGTGAAGAATCAGCCTGCAATGTAGGGGACCTGGGTTCAATCCCTGGGTTGGGAAGATCCCTTGGAGAAGGGCATGGAAACCCACTCAAGTTTACTTGCCTGGAGAATCCCATGGACAGAAGAGCCTGGCAGCTACACTCCATGGGGTGGCAAAGAGTAGTTGGACATGACTGAGCAACTAACACTTTCACAGTACTGTGTAATGGCTTATATCAGAAAAGAATCTAAAAAAAAAAAAGAATATATATATATATGTGTGTGTGCACACGTGCAGGTGTGTGTATGTATGTTTGTGTGCTTAGTTGCTCAGTTGTGTGCAACTCTTTGCAACCCTTTGAACTGTAGTCTTTCCTCTGTCCATGGAATTTTTTGGCTAGGAATACTGAGTGTGTTGTCATTTCCTCCTCTATGGGATCTTCCCAACCCAGGAATTGAACCCTGTGTCTCTTGCATTGCTAGCAGATTCTTTACCCGCTGAGTCATATGGAAGCCCATATATATAAATACACACACACACACATATATATACACACACATACATACTACGTACATACATAAAAGTGATTCACTTTGCTACACAACTGAAACTAACATAACATTGTAAATCAACTATACTCTAATAAAAATTTAATAAAAATTGTTGAAAAGATAGAGTATTATTTCTTATTAGTTCCTCATTATGAGGGATACCTTTTTGTATCCTATGTCTAGAACAGAGGCTGACATAATAAAAGATGAAGTAATACAGTAAAACAAACCTAGAAAATGAATATAACGTGAAATCCACAGGATTTTAACAAAACACACAGGACTTCAACGAAATATCAGGATTTCTCTAGGCTGTGTTATGTGTGGTAGACTGCAAAATGGTCCTTCACTCACCATGTGGAGGTCAAACCCCTGAAACCTGGGAATGCTACCTTATGTAGAAAACTGAGTCTGCAGAGGTAATTTAGTGAAGGGCCTAGAGGTGAAACCATCCAGGATTATCCCGCTGGGCCCTCACTCTATTCACAATGTTCTTGTAAGAGACTAACAGATGCAAAGGGGATCTGAAGACAGAGGCAGAGATTGAAGGGATGTGGCTACAAGTCAAGGAACACTTGGAGCCACCAGACGTGGAAAAGGAAGGAAATTAATTCTCCTCTATAGTTGCCCCTAGAAGGAACACAGCCCTGCCAGATTTTGGACTTTGGGCTTCCAGAACTGTGAGAGAATAGATTTCTGTTCTTTTAAGTTTGTGGTAGTTTTTTTTATGACAGCCCTAAATAAACAACAGCAATACAATAGCTGATCCTTGAGGACTCATGATCACATTCTATTTAAAGGAAGAGTTTTGGAGGAAGAATTTACAAGTGTTCCTAGATGGCTAAGGTCCACAGGCTGGACCAATCTAGAGAAACTCCCTTAAGGTTCTTTCAAGGAGATCTCATTAGATCTTGGTGACTTTCAATGCTAGGAAGGGGAAAACACTGCTTTTAATGTAAACACAATGTGTGAGCTTTAATTGACAATTAAAATATAAAAAACAAGTTTGAAAAAACATTGAAAGATATGTTAATTATTTTAATGAATAACATGTTGAATCATGAAAACAACTATAGAATGCCTAAAATTGTTTGGAGCTTCCCAGTTGGCTCAAGTGGTAAAGACCCCACCTGCCAATGCAGGAGACGTAAGAGATGTGGGTTCAATCCCTGGATTGGGAAGATCCTCGGAAGGAGGGCATGGCAACTCACTCCAGTATTCTTGCCTGGAGAATCTCATGGGCAGAGGAATCTGACAGAGCTATGATCCACATGGCTGCAAAGAGTCAGACACGACTGAAGCTACTTAGCAGGCATACTCACAGGTTGTAATTAACAATGTATCCTTGATCTACCTGTACTGGCCATCCCCTCTTATAGCCACAGCTTTCATGTAAATAAACAGCTGGCATATTTCTTCTTGTGCCATTGTAGACATCACAATTTTGCCTCCAAAACACCACTTCTGTAGCTACTCAGAGTTCAACTCAGTTCAGTCACACAGTCGTGTCCAACTCTTGTGACGCCTTGGATTGGAGCACGACAGGCCTCCCTGTCCATCACCAACTCCCGGAGCTTACTCAAACTCATGTCCATTGCATCAGTGATGCCATCTAACCATCTTATCCTCTGTCATCCCTGTCTCCTGCCATCAATCTTTCCCAGCATCAGGGTCTTTTCAAATGAGTCAATTCTTCGCATCAGGTGGCCAACGTATTGGAGCTTCAGCTGCAGCATCAGTCCTTCCAATGAATATTCAGGACTGATTTCCTTTAGGATGGACTGGTTTTATCTCCTTGAAGTCCAAGGGACTCTCAAGAGTCTTCTCCAATTCCACAGTTCAAAAGCATCAGTTCTTTGGCATTCAGCTTGCTTTATAGTCCAACTCTCACATCCATATACGACTACTGGTAAAACCATAGCTTTGAGTAGATGCACCTTTGTTGGCAAAGTAATGTCTCTGCATTTTAATATGACATCTAGTTTGGTCATAGCTTTTCTTCCAAGGAGCAAGCATCTTTTAATTTTATGGCTGCAGTCACCATCTGCTGTGATTTTGGAGCCCCCAAAAATAAGGTCTCACATTGTTTCCATTGTTTCCCCATCTATTTGCCATGAAATGATGGGACCAGATGCCATGATCTTAGTTTTCTGAATGTTGAGTTTTAAGCCAACTTTTTCAATCTCCTCTTCATATTCATTAAGACGCTCTTTGGTTCTTCTTCACTTTCTGCCATAACCGTGGTGTCATCTGCATATCTGAGGTTATTGATATTTCTCCCTGCAATCTTGATTCCAGCTTGTGCTTCATCCAGCCCAGCATTTCTCATGATGTACTCTGCATAGAAGTTAAATAAGCAGGGTGACAATATACAGCCTTGATGTACTCCTTTCCCAATTTGGAACCAGTCTGCTGTTCCATGTTCAGTTCTAATTATTGCTTCTTGACCTGCATACAGATTTCTCAGGAAGCAGGTCAGGTGGTCTGGTATTCCCACCTCTTTCAGAATTTTCCACAGTTTGTGGTGATCCACACAATCAAAGCTTTGGCATAGTCAACAAAGCAGAAGTGGATGTTTTTCTGCAACTCTCTTGCTTTTTCGATAATCCAACCAATGTTGGCAATTTGATCTCTAGTTCCTCTGCCTTTTCTAAATCCATCTTGAACATCTGGAAGTTCATGGTTCACGTATTGCTGAAGCCTGGCTTGGAGAATTTTGAGCATGACTTTACTAGCGTGTGAGATGAGTGCAATTGTGCAGTAGTTTGAACATTCTTTGGTATTGCCTTTCTTTGGGATTGGAATGAAAACTGACCTTTTCCAGTCCTGTGGCCAGTGCTGAGTTTTCCAAATTTGCTCGCATATTGAGTGCAGCACTTTCACAGCATCATCTTATAGGATTTGAAATAGCTCACCTGGAATTCCATCACTTCCACTAGCTTTGTTCATACTGATGTTTCCTAAGGCCCACTTGACTTCGCATTCCAAGATGTCTGGCTCTAGGTGATCATACTGTCATGATCATCTGGGTTGTGAAGATCTTTTTGAATAGTTCTGTGTATTCTTGCTACCTCTTCTTTTTTTTTAAATTTTATTTTATTTAACTTTACAATATTGTATTGGTTTTGCCATATATCAAAATGAATCTGCCACAGGTATACATGTGTTCCCCATCCTGAACCCTCCTCCTTCCTCCCTCCCCATACAATCCCTCTGGGTCATCCCAGTGCACCAGCCCCAAGCATCCAGTATCATGCACCGAACCTGGACTGGCGACTCGTTTCATATATGATATTATACATATTTCAATGCCATTCTCCCAAATCATCCCACCCTCTCCCTCTCCCACAGAGTCCAAAAGACTGTTCTGTACATCTGTGTCTCTTTTGCTGTCTCATATACAGGGTTATTGTTACCATCTTTCTAAATTCCATATATATGCATTAGTATACTGTATTGGCAGAGAAGGCAGTGGCACCCCACTCCAGTACTCTTGCCTGGAAAATCCCATGGATGGAGGAGCCTGGTGGGCTGCAGTCCATGGGGTGGCTGGGAGCGACTTCACTTTCACTTTTCACTTTCATGCATTGGAGAAGGAAATGGCAATCCACTCTGGTGTTCTTGCCTGGAGAATCCCAGGGACCGGGGAGCCTGGTGGGCTGCCGTCTCTGGGGTCACGCAGAGTCAGACACAACTGAAGCGACGCAGCAGCAGCAGCAGCAGCAGCATACTGTATTGGTGTTTTTCTTTCTGGCTTACTTCACTCTGTATAATAGGCTCCAGTTTCATCCATCTCATTAGAACTGATTCAAATATATTCTTTTTAATGGCTGAGTAATACTCCATTGTGTATATGTACCACAGCTTTCTTATCCATTCATCTGCTGATGGACGTCTAGGTTGCTTCCATGTCCTGGCTATTATAAACAGTGCTGCAATGAACATTGGGGTACACATGTCTCTTTCAATTCTGGTTTCCTCAGTGTGTATGCCCAGCAGTGGGATTGCTGGATCATAAGGTAGTTCTATTTCCAGTTTTTTAAGGAATCTCCACACTGTTCTCCATAGTGGCTGTACTAGTTTGCATTCCCACCAACAGTGTAAGAGGGTTCCCTTTTCTCCACACCCTCTCCAGCATTTATTACTTGTAGACGTTTGGATCGCAGCGATTCTGACTGGCGTGAAATGGTACCTCATAGTGGTTTTGATTTGCATTTCTCTGATAATGAATGATGTTGAGCATCTTTTCATGTGTGTGTTAGCCATCTGTATGTCTTCTTTGGAGAAATGTCTATTTAGTTCTTTGGCCCATTTTTTGATTGGGTCGTTTATTTTTCTGGAATTGAGCTGTAGGAGTTGCTTGTATATTTTTGAGATTAGTTGTTTGTCTGTTGCTTCATTTGCTATTGTTTTCTCCCATTCTGAAGGCTGTCTTTTCACCTTGCTTATAGTTTCCTTTGTTGTGCAGAAGCTTTTAAGTTTAATTAGGTCCCATTTGTTTATTTTTGCATTCATTTCCAATATTCTGGGAGGTGGGTCATAGAGGATCCTGCTGTGATGTATGTCGGAGAGTGTTTTGCCTATGTTCTCCTCTAGGAGTTTTATAGTTTCTGGTCTTATGTTGAGATCTTTAATCCATTTTGAGTTTATTTTTGTGTATGGTGTTAGAAAGTGTTCTAGTTTCATTCTTTTACAAGTGGTTGACCAGTTTTACCAGCACCACTTCTTAAAGAGATTGTCTTTAATCCATTGTATATTCTTGCCTCCTTTGTCAAAGATAAGGTGTCCATAGGTGCGTGGATTTATCTCTGGGCTTTCTATTTTGTTCCATTGATCTATATTTCTGTCTTTGTGCCAGTACCATACTGTCTTGATGACTGTGGCTTTGTAGTAGAGCCTGAAGTCTGGTAGGTTGATTCCTCCAGTTCCATTCTTCTTTCTCAAGATAGCTTTGGCTATTCGAGGTTTTTTGTTTTTCCATACAAATTGTGAAATTATTTGTTCTAGCTCTGTGAAGAATACCGTTGGTAGCTTGATAGGGATTGCATTGAATCTATAGATTGCTTTGGGTAGTATACTCATTTTCACTATATTGATTCTTCCAATCCATGAACATGGTATATTTCTCCATCTATTAGTGTCCTCTTTGATTTCTTTCACCAGTGTTTTATAGTTTTCTATATATAGGTCTTTAGTTTCTTTAGGTAGATATATTCCTAAGTATTTTACTCTTTTTGTTGCAATGGTGAATGGAATTGTTTCCTTAATTTCTCTTTCTATTTTCTCATTATTAGTGTATGGGAATGCAAGGGATTTCTGTGTGTTGATTTTATATCCTGCAACTTTACTATATTCATTGATTAGCTCTAGTAATTTTCTGGTGGAGTCCTTAGGGTTTTCTATGTAGAGGATCATGTCATCTGCAAACAGTGAGAGTTTTACTTCTTCTTTTCCAATTTGGATTCCTTTTATTTCTTTTTCTGCTCTGATTGCTGTGGCCAAAACTTCCAAAACTATGTTGAATAGTAATGGTCAAAGTGGGCACCCTTGTCTTGTTCCTGACTTTTGAGAAAAAGCTTTCAATTTTTCACCATTGAGGATAATGTTTGCTGTGGGTTTGTCATATATAGCTTGTATTATGTTGAGGTATGTTCCTTTTATTCCTGCTTTCTGGAGAGTTTTTCTCATAAATGGATGTTGAATTTTGTCAAAGGCTTTCTCTGTATCTATTGAGATAATCATATGGCTTTTATTTTTCAATTTGTTAATGTGGTGTATTACATTGATTGATTTGCAGATATTGAAGAATCCTTGCATCCCTGGGATAATCATATGGCTTTTATTTTTCAATTTGTTAATGTGGTGTATTACATTGATTGATTTGCGGATATTGAAGAATCCTTGCATCCCTGGGATAAAGCCCACTTGGTCATGGTGTATGATCTTTTTGATGTGTTGTTGGATTCTGATTGCTAGAATTTTGTTAAGGATTTTTGCATCTATGTTCATCAGTGATATTGGCCTGTAGTTTTCTTTTTTTGTGGGATCTTTGTCAGGTTTTGGTATTAGGGTGATGGTGGCCTCATAGAATGAGTTTGGAAGTTTACCTTCCTCTGCAATTTTCTGGAAGAGTTTGAGCAGGATAGGTGTTAGCTCTTCTCTAAATTTTTGGTAGAATTCAGCTGTGAAGCCGTCTGGACCTGGGCTTTTGTTTGCTGGAAGATTTCCGATTACAGTTTCAATTTCCATTCTTGTGATGGGTCTGTTAAGATTTTCTATTTCTTCCTGGTTCAGTTTTGGAAAGTTGTACTTTTCTAAGAATTTGTCCATTTCTTCCACGTTGTCCATTTTATTGCCATATAATTGCTGATAGTAGTCTCTTATGATCCTTTGGATTTCTGTGTTGTCTGTTGTGATCTCTCCATTTTCATTTCTAATTTTATTGATCTGATTTTTCTCCCTTTGTTTCTTGATGAGTCTGGCTAATGGTTTGTCAATTTTGTTTATCCTTTCAAAGAACCAGCTTTTGGCTTTATTGATTTTTGCTATGGTCTCTTTTGTTTCTTTTGCATTTATTTCTGCCCTAAGTTTTAAGATTTCTTTCCTTCTACTAATCCTGGGGTTCTCCATTTCTTCCTTTTCTAGTTGCTTTAGGTGTAGAGTTAGGTTATTTATTTGACTTTTTTCTTGTTTCTCGAGGTATGCCTGTATTGCTATGAACTTTCCCCTTAGGACTGCTTTTACAGTGTCCCACAGGTTTTTGGGTTGTTGTGTTTTCATTTTCATTCGTTTCTATGCAAACTTTGATTTCTTTTTTGATTTCTTCTGTGATTTGTTGGTTATTCAGCAGCGTGTTGTTCAGCCTCCATATGTTGGAATTTTTAATAGTTTTTCTCCTGTAATTGAGATCTAATCTTACTGCATTGTGGTCAGAAAAGATGCTTGGAATGATTTCAATTTTTCTGAATTTACCAAGGCTATATTTATGGCCCAGGATGTGATCTATCCTGGAGAAAGTTCCGTGTGCACTTGAGAAAAAGGTGAAATTCATCGTTTTGGGATGAAATGTCCTATAGATATCAATTAGGTCTAACTGGTCTATTGTATCATTTAAAGTTTGTGTTTCCTTATTAATTTTCTGTTTAGTTGATCTATCCATAGGTGTGAGTGGGGTATTAAAGTCTCCCACTATTATTGTGTTATTGTTAATTTCTCCTTTCATACTTGTTAGTATTTGTCTTACATATTGCGGTGCTCCTATGTTGGGTGCATATATATTTATAATTGTTATATCTTCTTCTTGGATTGATCCTTTGATCATTATGTAGTGACCTTCTTTGTCTCTTTTCACAGCCTTTGTTTTAAAGTCTATTTTATCTGATATGAGTATTGCTACTCCTGCTTTCTTTTGGTCCCTATTTGCATGGAAAATCTTTTTCCAGCCCTTCACTTTCAGTCTGTATGTGTCCCCTGTTTTGAGGTGGGTCTCTTGTAGACAACATATGTAGGAGTCTTGTTTTTGTATCCATTCAGCCAGGCTTTGTCTTTTGGTTGGGGCATTCAACCCATTTACGTTTAAGGTAATTATTGATAAGTATGATCCCATTGCCATTTACTTTATTGTTTTGGGTTCGAGTTTATACACTCTTTTTGTGTTTCCTGTCTAGAGAATATCCTTTAGTATTTGTTGGAGAGCTGGTTTGGTGGTGCAGAATTCTCTCAGCTTTTGCTTGTCTGTAAAGCTTTTGATTTCTCCTTCATATTTGAATGAGATCCTTGCTGGGTACAATAATCTGGGCTGTAGGTTATTTTCTTTTATCACTTTAAGTATGTCTTGCCATTCCTTCCTGGCTTGAAGAGTTTCTCTTGAAAGATCAGCTGTTATCCTTATGGGAATTCCCTTGTGTGTTATTTGTTGTTTTTCCCATGCTGCTTTTAATATTTGTTCTTTGTGTTTGATCTTTGTTAATTTGATTAATATGTGTCTTGGGGTGTTTCACCTTGGGTTTATCCTGTTTGGGACTCTCTGGGTTTCTTGGACTTGGGTGATTATTTCCTTCCCCATTTTAGGGAAGTTTTCAACTATTATCTCCTCAAGTATTTTCTCATGGTCTTTCTTTTTGTCTTCTTCTGGGACCCCTATGATTCGAATGTTGGAGCATTTAATATTGTCCTGGAGGTCTCTGAGATTGTCCTCATTTCTTTTAATTTTTTTTCTTTTTTCTTCTCTGATTTATTTATTTCTACCATTCTATCTTCTAATTCACTAATCCTATCTTCTGCCTCTGTTATTCTCCTATTTGTTGCCTCCAGAGTGTTTTTGATTTCATTTATTGCATTATTCACTATATATTGACTCTTTTTTATTTCTTCTAGGTCCTTGTTAAACCTTTCTTGCATCTTCTCAATCCTTGTCTCCAGGCTATTTATCTGTGATTCCATTTTGATTTCAAGATTTTGGATCAATTTCACTATCATTATTCAGAATTCTTTATCAGGTAGATTCCCTATCTCTTCCTCTTTTGTTTGGTTTGGTGGGCATTTATCCTGTTCCTTTATCTGCTAGGTATTCCTCTGTCTCTTCATCTTATTTAAATTCCTGAGTTTGGGGTATCCTTTCTGTATTCTGGCAGTTTGTGGAGTTCTCTTTATTGTGGCGTTTCCTCGCTGTGTGTGGGTTTGTACAGGTGGCTTGTCAAGGTTTCTTGGTTAGGGAAGCTTGTGTCGGTGTTCTGGTGGGTGGAACTGGATTTCTTCTCTCTGAAGTGCAATGAAGTGTCCAGTAATGAGTTATGAGATGTCTATGGTTTTGGGGTGACTTTGGGCAGCCTGTATATTGGAGCTCAGGGCTGTGTTCCTGTGTTGCTGGAGAATTTTCTTGGTATGTCTTGCCCTGGAACTTGTTGGCCCTTGTGTGGTGCTTGGTTTCAGTGTAGGTATGGAGGCATTTGATGAGCTCCAGTCAATTAATGTTCCCTGGAGTCAGGGTTTGGACTTAAGCCTCCTGCTTCCAGTTATTGGTCTTATTTTTACAGTAGTCTCAAAACTTCTCCTTCTATACAGCACCATTGATAAAACATCTAGGTTAAAGATGAAAAGTTTCTCCACCGTGAGGGTCACCCAGAGAGGTTCACAGCATTACATGGAGAAGAGAAGAGGTAAGAGGGAGTTAGAGGTGACCCGAATGAGATGAGGTGGAATCAATAGAGGAGAGAGCAGGCTAACCAGTAATCACTTCCTTATTTGCACTCCACAAATCTATTGCCTGTCACTTCCAAGGCAGTTCCCTCTGTTATAGCTTCTTCTGTTTGCTGGTCTCTTCAGTGTCTGATTTCCACCCTGATACAAAGGGGGTGGTGGTGGACACCTTTTTTTTTTTTTTTTTAAGGCTCACTTGTTCAATCGTGCTGTGGGGAGGGAGAGACATTGCAAATAAATAAGACTGGCGTGTGCTTGCAGTGCCTCAGCCACACTGGGCCTGCCCCCGCTCACGGCACGTGTAGCCTCCCTGCCCACACTGCTCAGGCTTTAGATTGCTCGGCCAGGAACCATCCGCGGCCAGCCCTGGGCTGCTTGCACCTCCCAGGTCTAAGCCGCTCAGGTTCAGGCACTCGGGTAGTCCTCAGAGGCACAGACTCGGTTGGGCCCGCGTTTTGTGCCCTTCCCAGGTCCGAGCAGCTCAGACAAGAAAGACAAGACATATACTTGTGTTTCAATGATGAGGCGTTTGGCGAGCGTGGTTGCTGTGACTTATCACCTCCCCGCCGCTCGGTTATCTGGGTGTACAACCGGCGCACCTTCTCAGGTGGATGTTGACTGTCCAGAACCCCAAGAAGTTTTAGTTAGCAAAGAAGCCTGCTTACAGTTTTGTAGATAATGTCTCTCTGGGGCTGCGATGGCCCCCTTCTAGCTCTGGCTGCCTGTCACAGGAAGGGGACAGTCTGCAGCCGGCTATCTCTGTACAGTCCTTTGTTCTGTGCGCTGGCCTGGCGGTGTCTTAGGTTAGGGCTGGCTTTTCACGTGGTAGATATCCCACAGTCTGGTGTGCTAGCCCAAATTATTTTGCTCAGGTAGTGCTTGGGGTATTCAGGCCAGATCCTTACTCTAAGCGATGCAGCCTGCGCCGCGCCTCCCTGCCCAGCTCCCGCTTGCTAATGGCAGATGCAGGCGTCTGTGCTGCTTCTCCACTGGGGGAGTTACTGTAGGGCTTGTAATCTGTGGGTTTTAATTGTTTATTTATTTTTCCTCCCTGTTATGTTGCCCTCTGTGCTTCCAAGGCTCAGCGCAGACTCGGCAGTGAGAATGTTTCCTGGTGTTTGGAAACTTCTCTCTTTTTAAGACTCCCTTTCTGGGACGGAGCTCTGTCCCTCCCTCTTTTGTCTCTTTTTTTGTCTTTTATATTTTTTCCTACCTCCTTTCGAAGACAATGGGTTGCTTTTCTGGGTGCCTGATGTCCTCTGCCGGCATTCAGAAGTCGTTTTGTGGAATTTACTCGGCGTTTAAATGTTCTTTTGATGAATTTGTGGGGGAGAAAGTGGTCTCCCCATCTTATTCCTCCACCATCTTAGCTCCTTCTCGCTACCTTTTCTTAATATCTTCTGTTTCTGTTAGATCCATACTGTTTCTGTCCTTTATTGTGCCCATCTTTGCATGAAATGTTCTCTTGATATCTCTAATTTTCTTGAAGAGATCTCTGGTTTTTCCCATTCTATTGTGTTCCTCTGTTTTTTTGCATTGATCACTGAAGAAGGCTTTCTTATCTCTCCTTGCTATTCTTTGGAACTCTGCATTCAAATGTGTATACATTTCCTTTTCTCCTTTGCCTTTTACTTCTCTTCTTTTCACAGCTATTTGTAAGGCCTCCTCAGGCAACCATTTTGCCATTTTGCATTTCTTTTTCTTGGGGATGGTCTTGATCACTGCCTACTGTAAAATTTCATGAACCTCCATCCATAGTTCTTCAGGCACTCTGTCTATGAGATCTAATCCCTTAAATCTATTTGTCACTTCCACTGCATAATTGTAAGGGATTTGATTTAGGTCATACCTGAATGGTCTAGTGGTTTTCCCTGCTTTCTTCAATTTAAGTCTGAATTTGGCAATAAGGAGTTCATGATCTGAGCCACAGTCAGCTCCCAGTCTTGATTTTGCTGAATGTATAGAGCTTTTCCATCTTTGGCTGCAAAGAATATAATCAATCTGATTTGGGTATTGACCATCTGGTGATGTCCATGTGTAAAGCCTTCTCTTGTGTTATTGGAAGAGGGTGTTTGCTATGACCAGTGTGTTCTTATGGCAAAACTCTATTAGTCTTTGCCCTGCTTCATTCCATATTCCAAGGCCAAATTTGCCTGTTACTCCAGGTGTCTCCCCACTCCAGTACTCTTGCCTGGAAAATCCCATGGACGGAAGAGCCTGGTAGGCTGCAGTCTATGGGGTCGCTCAGAGTCGGACACTACTAAGCGACTTCACTTTCACTTTTCACTTTCATGCATTGGAGAAGGAAATGGCAACCCACTCCAATGTTCTTGCCTGGAGAATCGCAGGGATGGGGGAGCCTGGTGGGCTACCATCTCAGGGGTCGTGCAGAGTCGGACACGACTGAAGCAACTTAGCAGCAGCCAGGTGTCTCTTGACTTCCTACTTTTCCATTCCAGTCCCCTATAATGAAAAGGACATCTTTTTTGGGTGTTAGTTCTAAAAGGTCTTATAGGTCTTCATAGAACCATTCAACTTCAGCTTATTCAGCATTACTCATTGGGGCATAGACTTGGATTACTGTGATTTGAATGGTTTTCCTTGGAAATGAACAGAGATCATTCTGTCGTTTTTCAGATTGCACCCAAGTACTGCATTTTGGACTCTTTTATTGACTATGATGGCTACATCATTTCCCCTAAGGGATTCTTGCCCACAGTAGTAGATATAATGGTCATCTGAGTTAAATTCACCCATTCCAGTCCATTTTAGCTCACTGATTCCTAAAATGTTGGTGTTCACTCTTGCCATCTGTTTGACCACTTCAAGTTTATCTTGATTAATGGACCTAATCTTCCAGGTTCGTATGCAAGATTGCTCCTTACAGCATCAGACTTTACTTCCATCACCGGTCACATTCACAGCTGTGTGTTGTTTTTGCTTTGGCTCCGTCTCTTCATTCTTTCTGGAGTTATTTCTCCAGTGATCTCCAGCAGCATATTCGGCACCTACTGACCCGGGGAGTTCATCTTTCAGTGTCCTATCTTTTTGCCTTTTCATACTGTTCATGGGGTTCTCAAGGCAAGAATGCTGAAGTTTTTTGCCATTCCCTTCTCCAGTGGACCACATTTTGTCAGAACTCTCCAGCATGACCCATCAGTCTTGGGTGGCCCTACATGGCATGGCTCATAGTTTCATTGAGTTAGACAAGGCTGTAGTCCATGTGATTAATTTGATTAGTTTTCTGTGATTATGGTTTTCAGTCTGTCTGCCCTCTCTTGGAGAAGGATTAGAGGCTTATCCCCTTCAGGAGCTTCCTGATGGGAGAGACTTACTGAGGGGTCTTGTTCTGATCGGCGGGGCCATGCTCAGTAAATCTTTAATCCAATTTTCTCTTTTCTAACACCATACACAAAAATAAACTCAAAATAGATTAAAGATCTAAATGTAAGACCAGAAACTATAAAACTCCTAGAGGAAAACATAGGCAAAACACATATAAATCACAGTAAAATCCTCTATGATTCACCTCCCAGAGTAATTGAAATAAAAGGAAAAAATAAACAAATGGGGCCTAACTAAACTTAAAAGCTTTAGCACAGTGAAGGAAACTATAAGCAAGGTGAAAAGACAGCCTTCAGAATGGGAGAAAACAATAGCAAATGAAGCAACTGGCAAAGAATTAATCTCCACAATATGCAAGCAGCTCATGTAACTCAATATCAGAGAAATAAATGACCCAATAAAAAAATGGGCCAAAGAACTAAACAGACATTTCTCCAAAGAAGACAAATAGATGGCTAACAAACACATGAAAGATGGTAAACATCACTCATTATCAGAGAAATGCAAATTGAAACCACAATGAGGAAACATCTCATGCAGGTCAGAATGGCTGCCATCAAAAAGTCTACAAACAATAAATGCTGGAGAGGGTGTGGAGAAAAGGGAACCCTCTTACACTGTTGGTGAGAGTGCAAACTAGTAGACCCACTATGAAGAACAGTATGGAGATTCCTTAAAAAACTGGAAATGGAACTGCCACATGACCCAGCAATCCCACTGCTGGGCATACACACCAAGGAAACCAGAATTGAAAGAGACACATGTATCCAAATGTTCATCACAGCACTGTTTACAATAGCCAGGACATGGAAGCAATCTAGATATCCATCAGCTTATGAATGGATAAGAAAGTTGTGATACATATACACAATGGAATATTACTCAGCTATTAAAAGCAATGCATCTGAATCAGTTCTAATGAGGTGGATGAAACTAGAACCTATTATACAGAGTGAAGTAAGTCAGAAAGAAAAATGCCAATACAGTATATTAACACACATATATATGGAATTTAGAAAGATGGTAATGTTGACCCTATACAAGAGGCAGCAAAAGAGACACAGATATAAAGAATAGCCTTTTGGACTCTGTGGGAGAAGCCAAGGGTGGGATGATTTGAGAGAATAGCATTGAAACATGTATATTACCATACGTGAAATAGATGACCAGTCTAAGCTCGATGCATGAAACAGGGCACTCAAAGCCAGTGCACTGGGAAAACCCAGAGGGATGGGATGGGAAGGGAGGTGGGAGGGGTTTTCAAGATAGGGGACACATGTACACCTGTGGCTGATTCATGTCAATGTATGGCAAAACCCACTACAATACTGTAAAGTAATTAGCCTCCAATTAAAATTAATTAATTAATTAATTAAAAAAAACTAAGATCATGGCATCCAGTCACTTCATGGGAAATAGATGGAGCAACAATGGAAACAGTGACAGACTTTATTTCTGGGGCTCCCAAATCACTGCAGATGGTCACCGCAGCCATGAAATTAAAAGACACTTGCTCCTTCTAAGAAAAGCTATGACAAACCTAGAAAGCATATTAAGAAGCAGAGACATTACTTTGCCAAGAAAGGTCTGTCTAATCAAAGCTATGGTTTTACCAGTAGTCAAGTATGTATGTGAGATTTGGACTATAAGGAAGGCTGAGGGCCAAAGAATTGATGCTTTTGAGCTGTGGTGTTGGAGAAGACTCTTGAGAGTCCCTTGGACTGCAAAGAGATCCAACCAGTCCATCCTAAAGGAAATCAGTCCTTTATTGGAATATTCATTGGAAGGACTGATGCTGAAACTGAAGCTCCAATATTTTGGCCTCCTGTTGTGAAAAGCCGACTCATTAGAAAAGACCCTGATGCTGGGAAATATTGAAGGCAGGAGGAGAAGGGGATGACAGAGGATGAGATGGTTGGATGGCATCACGAACTCAACGGACTTGAGTTTTGGCAAACTCCGGGAGATAGTGAAGGCCAGGGAAGTGGTGTACTGCAGTCCATGGGGTTGCAAAGAGTAGACAGGAGTGAGTCACTGAACAACAACTCTCATTTGGGGCTCCCTTAAAAAAAAAATCTGTCCAGATAGTTTTGCTCTTAATCTAGGCCATCTATACTATATTAAAATCAACTTGTGACATAATTGTTTCACCTCACAATACACAATTTGAGACAATAACATAAAATTCTATATCAAAACAAAAAACAGTCATAGTAAATTTCCTGAATAGCTAGCTGTCATTTGATTAAACACACACACACACACACACACAGACAATATGCCGTTACATTGTAGATAACATATCTTTATTTTTAAAGTTAATTTTGGATTTATAAAGAAAGATCTACCCCTTTTGGGATATTTGATTTTGCAATAAATCTTCATCCCTTTATGAAGTAATGAAACATGGTTCACTTGAAAGTAGGAAAAGAACTATTAGAAACAGAAGTTCTCATTCTGAAACTTGGTAGCATGAATCTTAAATTTAGCTAATTGAAAATGAACCATGAAAAAAAGGTCTGGAGTGGTCTAACCAATTGCCTAGAATTTTAGACACACGATTTGACCTTTGACCTTAAATAGATTTCAATGTCAGTAAATAAAGAACGACACGCCTCTTTTTTACCTAGCTATGCATAAAGGGCTATTATTACCATGACTCAATGACACAATCCTGTCATTAACAGCTCTCAAAGACAGAGTGAACACTCGTGGGTTTCTTTAAGTTTTATTTTCTAATTTTATGTTCAAAATACAATTTTGTTTTCTTTGGAATGCACGTTCTACATTGGATCACTTTCTTCTAAAATCCAATATTCCTGATTTATATGAGTTCTCAATCAATGGCCTAATTTTGAGATGACATCTTTAGGCTCTGATTTCATCAACAGAAAGACCAGTCCGACAGGAAGTTGCGCTGACGTTACCATCCTATGTAAACATCCCAGGCATTTTGATTCCGTGTCCGACACTCATTGTTTTTGTTTTCCGTTTCGTCAGAAGGTTGGCCACAGTGCCCAGGCAGTGCCTGCACGTGTCTGTAAGCCTTTATGAGCGTTCTCGATCCGAAAAAGCATAAGGGCGGGACCTGGATGAACCCTGGACACGGGCAGGTGAGGCATCAGCTGGGACTCCGACAGTGGTCCCCTAGTGGGCGGGACTCGCCGAGACCTAGCGCCCGGGCTGCCTCGGGGAGAAAGACCGGCGGCCGCGTGGAATAGACCGGCGCCTCAAGGGCAGCCCGGAGGGGGCGTGACCGACTAGCGGGGGCCGGGCCGGCTGGCGGAGGCGGGCTCTTCGAGGGCAAGGCGGAGGCGGGCCCGGAAGACAGAGGCGGGGCTGGGAAGAAGGGGGCGGAACCGGGTGAGGAGGCGGGATCGGCGGGTGGAGGCGGGGCTGGCTACAGGGATAGGGCCGCGGGCGGGTCAGGGCCGGAAGACAGAGGCGGGGCTGGGAGGAAGGGGGCGGAACCAAGTGAATAGGCGAATTCCGAGGGTGGAGGCGGGGTCGCCGGTGGAGGAGGAGCAGCCCGGCGGGGCGGGGCCATGGGCGGAGAGGGGGCGAGGCGGGGGCGTGGCGGGGGGGGCGTGGGCAGCCGGGTAGGGCGGAGCCGGCGGGCTGGGTCGGGATCTCCCGGGCCGCGGTTGCTGCCCCGTCTGCTCGCTGCGGCCCCGCACTAAGACCATGTACTGGCGCCGCGCAGCGCTCGTGGGGACTCGGCTCATCCCGGTCAGGAGCAGCTCAGCCGGCCGGCTTGAGGGGCCAGCGGGAATTTCGGGCTCCGGGTAAGCGGCTCTGCGAGCAGCACGAGCTGGGCGTGGCTGTGCGGCCTCGCGGGGGTCTGGACCTAGCGGTGGGCTGGGGCGGCTTCTTCCCGGGCGCCCGGTACGCCCCGAGTCGATCGAACCGCTGAGGCGCCTCGGAGGGCGGGAGGCCGGGAAGGGACCAGGAGAGAAGGTGCCTTAAGTGTTCTTGGCGATTTCGGGACCACGTGATCTTCAGATTGCACAAGCCTAAGTCTTGCTGGCTTGAACCTCCCCTCCTCCTCGGTTAGTAGATAAAATACAAGATGCCCTAATAAATTAGTATTTCAAATAAACAGCGGATAATGGTTTTTGTTTAAGTATATTCCAGATATTGAACGGAACATACGTAGGCTAAACAGTTATTCGCTGTTTATCTGAAATTCTAATTTAACCGAGCGATCTGCATTCTCATTTGCTAAATCTGGCTCCTGCGGCAGGAAGTGGAGGTGGCGCTTTCTACCAAATGGCCAGGTCTTCGAGATAGGACGGTGTCGCCTCTGTCTCGAGCGAGGTCGGTGAATACCCGCGGCCCCGAGGCCTGCGTTGCGAGACCGCCTCCTCCCGCGAGGCCAGTCAGGGCTGTCTTACCAGCTCGCCTATCTGTACATCCATCCCTCTGTCTGGGACGTTATTCCTAACTCCTCAATCTGTTAACTTCTGCCAGTTTTGCACGACTCGAGGAGCCCCTTGATTAACCTTCTCTGCTAAACTAGAAACCCCCTCCAGAAGGTGCCAATCACATAGTGTAACTATTTGACAAGTCCTGGAGGTTCAGTGGTGTTTTTACAGTGATACTATCCCTGAGGCATTTCAGCCCTTTGCCTGCTTAGCACATTATAGGTGTTCCATAAACGTGGCATGGCTAGTGGCTACTTCATTAATGGAGAAGAGAAACGTGTATTGAACAACTTACTTTTTTTTTTACAACTTACTTTCTTGAATTGGAGAAAAGTGCCTTCCAGCAGCTTTCTCTTTTCTTTGGCAGGGAAGGTGATGTTTCAGAATACACCTTCCACCTCCTCTTAGTACGTAAGGAAATATGGTCTTAGGAAAGTTCTACTAGAATTCCTGCTTCCAGAGTAGATGCAAATAGTAGATGCTTTGGGAATGCTAATTAAGTGTTGGAACTGAGATGAAAAGGATGTGTTCTCTTAGTTGATAAGACAAATAGATTGATGTGTTGTTCCACCTAAGCTCCTACTTAGGTCCACACCTTCATCCCTTAACCTCCATTTTCTTTCCTGAAAGCTAGATAGTAAAGGACGCAGGCCTTTGTGATATTAGTAAACAAATACTTTGACAATGCTATTTTGTACTGATAGCAAGTAAAACGTTTCTCTTTCATATGTTTGGATATATATTTGCATATTGGGTTGCTCTGAATGGATCTTATCTGATACATTGTCCTTAATGTTTAACTGCACTGCTCTTTAAAATTCATTTTAGGATGGGGAACAGCATATCGTCATCTTTGGGAAACGCAGCAACTGCTCCCGTGAATCAGATCCAAGTGAGTGATGGGGGACATGTAGGAAAAAACTTTCCTTGGTGGAAATAGAATTGTTGTACATATTTAATATGCTTATCTAAACTTGACATAGTCTAGTAAATTAATTACTAAGTTAATATATTTTTAAATCTGCTATCAAAATCATGCATGATACAAAGAAGTTCTGGATCATTTTCTTAGTTAGAATTTATGAGATTTATTCTTTTTTTGGCCGTGCCAAATTGCTTGTGGGATTTTAGTTCCCCGACCTGGGATCGAACGTGTGCCCTCTGCAGTGGAAGCACAGAATCCTAACCACTGAACTGCCAGGGAAGTCCCTATGAGATTTATTCTTAATGGTGCCTTCGCTCCTCTAAATTGGGCCTATGAGGTTGACTGCTCTTTCCGTCTCCCCCACCTCAGGTTTCCTGTTGTTACCAGTCTGGGTGCCTTAGCCAGGCATACTGTTCGTTTCTGCCCTGAAAAGCTGTTTTTCTAAAACATAGAACCTAGTTTGCAGTAGTTACTCTATGACCAATCCTCTCAAGGATACTGTGCACTGCTGTGTTCTCTTGTCTTTCTCTTGCTTGAACTGCAAAGCCTAGTTAAGTCTGCCTCAGAAAATTCCTCTTGTGCATGTTTTTCTACCCTTATAGCCTACAGGACATTGGAGAAGGCAGTGGCACCCCACTCCAGCACTCTTGCCTGGAAAATCCCATGGATGGAGGAGCCTGGTAGGCTGCAGTCCATGGGGTCGCTAAGAGTCGGACATGACTGAGCAACTTCCCTTTCACTTTTCACTTTCATGCATTGGAGAAGGAAATGGCAACCCACTCCAGTGTTCTTGCCTGGAGAATCCCAGGGACGGGGGAGCCTGATGGGCTGCCATCTATGGGATCGCAGAGTTGGACGCTACTGAAAGCGACTTAGCAGCAGCAGCAGCAGCCTACAGGACATGCGTATTTCTCTGTTCCTCACCACCAAACACCACTACTCACAAACATTTCTGCCTTTAGTTTATTTGACTACAAAAGTATTCACTCACAGCTGCTGAATATAACAATAATGTTGGAGACCTGTTGTGAGGGATTGCCTCTTTTAAAATACGAATAGGAAACCATGAGGAACTTCCCTGGCAGTTCGGTGGTTAAGATCCCATGCTTCCACTGCAGGGGGCACAGGTTCAATCTCTGGTCATGGAATTTGGCCTCGCAATTGGGCCAAAAACAAACAAACGAAAAGAATATGAAACCATGAAATATTTAGCAAGGACAGGGTTGAGAAAATGTGAGAAGGAAGGTTCAAGAAACTGTGACACTGTCATCCTGAGTTTTTGCTCAGTTTGGAATCTTTCAGTTCAGTTGCTCAGCTGTGTCCAATCTTTGCGACTTCATGGATTGCAGCACGCCAGGCCTCCCTGTCCATAACCAACTCCCAGAGTTTGCTCAAACTCATGTCCATTGAGTCGGTGATGCCATCCAACCATCTCATCCTCTGTCGTCCCCTTCTCCCTTTCCCAGCCTTCAATCTTTCCCAGCATCAGGGTCTTTTCAAATGAGTCAGTTCTTTGAATCAGCTAGCCAAAGTATTGGAGTTTCAGCTTCAGCATCAGTCCTTCCAATGAATATTTAGGACTGATTTCCTTTAGGATAGACTGGGTGGATCTCCTTGCAGTCCAAGGGACTCTCAAGAGTCTTCTCCAACACCACAGTTCAAAAGCATCCATTCTTCGACGCTCAGCTTTCTTTATTGTCCAACTCTCACATCCATATATGACTACTGGAAAAATCATAGTGTTGACTAGATGGACCTTTGTTGACAAAGTAATGTCTCTGCTTTTTAATACGCTATCTAGGTTAGTCATAACTTTTCTTCCAAGGAGTAAGTGTCTTTTAATTTCGTGGCTGCAGTCACCATCTGCAGTGATTTTGGAGCCCCAAAAAATAAGGTCTCACACTGTTTCCATTGTTTCCCCATCTATTTGCCATGAAGTGATGGGACCAGATACCATGATCTTAGTTTTCTGAATGTTGAGTTTTAAGCCAACTTTTTCACCCTCCTCTTTCACTTTCATCAAGAGGTTCTTTAGTTCTTTTACACTTTCGCCATAAGGGTGGTATCATCTGCATATCTGAGGTTATTGATATTTCTCCCGGCAATCTTGATTCCAGCTTGTGCTTCATCCACCCCAGCGTTTCTCATGATGTACTCTGCATATAAGTTAGATAAGCAGGGTGACAATATACAGCCTTGACGTACTCCTTTTCCTATTTGGAACCAGTCTGTTGTTTCATGTCTAGTTCTAACTGTTCCTTCTTGACCTGCATACAGATTTCTCAAGAGGCAGGTCAGGTGGTCTGGTATTCCCATCTCTTTCAGAATTTTCCACAGTTTGTTGTGACCCACACATACAAAGGCTTTGGTGGAGTCAGTAAAGCAGAAGTTGATGTTTTTCTGGAACTCTGCTTTTTCTATGATCCAACAGAGGTTAGCAATTTAATATCTGGTTCCTCTGACTTTTCTAAATCCAAATTGAACATCTGGAAGTTCACAGTTCACATATTGTTGAAGCCTGGCTTGGAGAATTTGAGCATTACTTTGCTAGCATGTGAGATGAGTGCAATTGTGTGGTAGTTTGAGCATCTTTGGCATTGCCTTTCTTTGGGATTGGAATGCAAACTGACCTTTTCCAGTCCTATGGCCACTGCTGAGTTTTCCAAATTTGCTGGCATATTGAGTGCAGCACTTTCACAGCATCATCTTATAGGATTTGAAATAGCTCAACTGGAATTCCATCACCTCCACTAGCTTTGTTCGTAGTGATGCTTCCTAAGGCCCACTTGGCTTTGCATTCTAGGATGTCTGGCTCTAGGTGAGTCATCACACCATCGTGGTAATCTGGGTCATGAAGATCTTTTTTGTATAGTTCTGTGTATTCTTTCTACCTCTTCTTAATGTCTTCTGCTTCTGTTAGGTCCATACCATTTCTGTCCTTTATTGTGCCCATCTTTGCATGAAATGTTTTCTTGGTATCTCTGATTTTCTTGAAGAGATCTCTAGTCTTTCCCATTCTGTTGTTTTCCTCTATTTCTTTGCATTGATCACCGAGGAATCTCTACATCACTATTTGTCAGGGCTTCCCTGGTGGCTCAGATGGTAAAGAATCTGCCTATGATGCAGGAGACCTAGGTTCAATTCCTGGGTCAGGAAGATCCTTTGGAGAAGGGAATGGCTACCCACTCCAGTATTCTTGCCTGGAGAATCCCATGGACAGTGGAGCCTGGTGGGCTACAGTCCATGGGGTCTCAAAGAGTCACATGCAACTGAATGACTTTCACTTTACTATGTTTCAGCCGCCAGGGTGCCCCTCTCTCTCTAAATTTATGGTCTCGGTGTGTCTCTAACCTGAGGCAGCACAGTGAGGAAGGAGCACTGGCCTTGGTTTTGGGACAGGGTGGGTTGAATCCCACCCAGTGCTGTGAACTCCTCAACCTCAGTTTTCTCATCTGTAAAATGGATTCAGTAGTATATCTCTGGCCTGTCTAGCTCTCCCTGAGATAGACTTTTGAAGTAAACATTGAGAGTGAGCAGAAGAGAAGCATGGAAATAGATTTGCAGACACATAGACTCTTGAGAGTCCCTTGGACAGCTAGGAGATCCAACCAGTCAGTCCTAAAGGAAATCAACCCTGAATATTCATTGGAAGGGCTGATGCTGAAGCTGAAGCTCCAATACTTTGACCACCTGATGTGAAGAGCCGACTCATTAGAAAAGACCTTGATGCTGGGAAAGATTGAGGGCAGGAGAGAAGGGGATGACAGAAGTTGAGATGGTTGGATGGCATCACCAACTCAGTGGATATGAATTTGAGCCAACTCTGGGAAATAGTGAAGGACAGGGAAACCTGGCGTGCTGCAGTCCATGGGGTCGAAAGAGTTGAACATGACTTAGTGACTGAACAACTGAACAGACACTGACTTGGAGCCCTTCTGACCCCCGAGGGCGGATGTAACTTCTGAACCACTTTGTCCTACTCTCTGATTTTTGACCTTCATCTTGAAGGTGCTGCTTATGACTCGCACTAGGACAACCTAGCAGATGCTTGGGTGCTAGATCTGTCCATTCAGAAATTTCCAAAGGACCTGGGCATTGACATGCACAGAGCTCAACAAACTTCACCCATGAAGTTGTGACACAGATGCACAGCGAAGCCTCGGGGTCTTTGTGACAAAGGCAGGCAGGATAGCTTCCAAGGCTAATATAGCTTTCCGGCTGATGTTAGAATTGTCTGGAATGTTTTTCAGAAATAGTTTCTGACCTCTGTCTCAAACCCACTGAGTCAGCATCTCTGGAAGTAGCTTTTCCAGGAACAATGAATGCTGGGGAATATCTTATCAAAACAGTGATGACAGTTGTTTTTTTACTATAAAGATATAAAAGGAAGGAGTGGAAATTGAAGGGAAAAACTATTGTTTATACCTGGATCCTTGAAAGCCTTACATTTTGAAGAGAATTCATACATATCATTGGGGCTTCAGGTGTCACTAGTGGTAAAGAACCTGCTTGCCAATGCAGGAAATGTAAGAGACATGGGTTTGATCCCTGGGTCGGGAAGATCCCCTAGAGAAGGGCATGGCAACCCACTCTAGTATCCCACGGACAGAGCAGCCTGGCAGGTTACAGTCCAAAGGTTTGCAAAGAGTCAGACATAACTGAAGCGACTCAGCATGCATGTGTACGTCATTTTTCACCACTGAACATTAAGGAAGTGGGTCAATCATTTTGCAAAATATAAAAATACCAAATCACCATGCTATACATCTGAAACTAATATAATAATGTAAGTCAGTTATATTTCAATGTAAAAAAAAAAAAAAAAGCAAAGAAGGGAATTCTCCAGTGGTCCAGTGGTTAGGACTTCAGGCTTCCACTGCCAGGGACATGGGTTCAATCCAGGTTGGGGAGCTAAGACCCCATAAGCTGTGTGGTTCAGCCAAAAAAAAAAAGCAAAGAATGGTTAAGATGGTTAAAAAAATTAAAAAGACAGTTAAGTAAGGAGTTAACTCCTGAACACCTTCTGAATATTTGAGAAGTAGTATGGCAGGAGATTGGAGAAGGAAATGGCAACCCACTCCAGTATTCTTGCGTGGAGCATCCCACGGGCAGAGGAGCCTGTCTAGCTACAGTCCATGGGGTCGCTAAGAGTCAGACACAACTGAGTGACTTCACTTTCACTTTTCACTTTCATGCACTGGAGAAGGAAATGGCAACCCACTCCAGTGTTCTTGCCTGGAGAATCCCAGGGATGGGGGAGCCTGTTGGGCTGCTGTCTATGGGGTTGCACAGAGTCGGACACGACTGAAGCAACTTAGCAGTAGCAGTAGTATGACAGGAGATTAAGTACCTGGGCTGTGGACTCAGACTTGCACGGGTTCAAATCCCAGCTCACCCACTTATGAGCTGAGGACCAGGGATAAGTTATTTACCCTCCTCTCTGCCTCAGTTTCCTCATGTATGAAGTGGAGACGATGATAAAGACCTATCTCAGGATTGTGGTGAGGTTTAAGTGAACTAGTGAAGGTAAAGTGTTGAGGATCGTGTTGGCACACAGAAGTGTCTGCTGTCTATGAATTGGCTGATTATCTACATTATTACTCTGTGCCAACACTTTGCACCCATCACATCCCTTTTCCCTAATAATGTTCCTTTGTCCTCAATCTACAGATGAGAATTAGATGACATAGGCTGAGTCTGAGCCCTGAATTGTGAGGCTCCAAAATCCATACCTTTCCTACTATATCATGTATCTCCTGTATCATGATTCCTTTCTGAGAGGTAATGTCTAGAATTAAATTGATCTTTTTGTTTTTGTTTTACTGCAGGAGACCATTTCTAATAATTGTGTGGTGATTTTCTCCAAGACATCCTGTTCTTACTGTACAATGGCAAAAAACCTTTTCCATGACATGAATGTTAACTATAAAGTGGTGGAACTGGACATGCTTGAATATGGAAGTCAGTTTCAAGACGCTCTTCACAAAATGACTGGCGAAAGAACCGTGAGTCCGTTCCCCGTGGTGCTTTGCCCCAAAGTGGGTGGTGAGCTGGGTCACCTTGGGCCTGTGTCCTTGTGTAGGGAAAAGTGAGCCAGACATACTCTGAGAATCTGAACTGATAAAGAAATGGCGGATCTTGGAACTGATTCATAGACCAGGAAACAACAGAGTTCTGTTTTTTAAAAATTTTTACCATGTGTGTTTGACTGTGTGAAATGGGTGGGGTGATGGTGTTGGCATGAGTGGTGTTTTTTTTTTTTTTTTAATGAGTGGTGGTCTATAAATGGTTGACATCCTCCTGGGACTTTTTCAAGATGAAAGAATTCTTTCCTCACTTGAACAGTGCAGATCAAGGGTGCTTCATTTTCTGTACTAATAAGAGTGCTTTTGGGCTCCATGTTTTTAGATTCTTGAAATCTGAGGATTTTCCCATAATATGCATTGTGGAAAAAATAGAGGAAATTCCATGGTGTCCAGTGGTCAGGACTCTGAGCTTCCACTGTAGTGGGTTCGATCCCTGGCCAGGCAGAATTAAGATCCTGCATGCTGCATGGTGTGGCAAAAAAAAAAAAAAAAAAAAAAAACCAAAGGAACAAAAAAGAAAAATAATGGCAACATTATTTTTCCTTCCTGTTTATATGTGCCATTTTCCTTCCTATTTATATGTGCCTGTTAAGGAGTTGATAATGTACTGTTCCCCTTTAGTAAACAATGGTAAGAAAGAACCACTTCAACATTATTAATCATTAGAGATTGCTGATTGCTTTATTTTGCCATTTATATGCCAAAGCGATGAGGAGAAAGGGATTGAGAGTCAGTTTGTCCTGGGTTTAAACCCCAGTTCTGTCACTTACTTCGTGATCTTGGGCAAGGTCCTGTGCCTCCAAAATAAGACTAAAAAATAGTACCTACCTGAAAGGTGGTTGTTTAGACGCTAAGTCAGACTTTGTGAGCCCATGGGCTGTAGCCAGGATTTTCCAGGCAAGAATACTGGAGTGGGTTGCCATTTCCTTCTCCAGGGGATCTTCCCGACCCAGGAATTGAGCCTGTCTCCTGTATCAGCAGATGGATTCTTTACCACAGAGCTAACCAGGGAAGCCCCATCTAAAGGGTTAGAAAATTGAAATAGGTAATTATCAAAGAGCTTTATATGGTGCTTTGTCCATAAAAGCACCCAGAGTAGCATGTATTAGGATCCTGTGAATGGCTTTAGACTTCTGACACCCAGGGTGATATCTAAACTTTTGTTTATCCAACAGGTACCACGAATATTTGTCAATGGAACTTTTATTGGAGGTGCAACTGACACTCATAGGCTTCACAAAGAAGGGAAATTGCTTCCACTAGTTCACCAGTGTCATTTAAAAAAAAGTAAGAGGGAAGAACTTTAGTGATGTAAGTGCATATAACTTTGCTAGTAATATGTCACTATATATTTAAAATGATATTGCCTGATAATGCGTTTTAAATATTTGAAGGTGGTTTAAATATATGAATTATCTTCATGAAAAAGTTGTAAAAATAATGAACAATAAATCACTGTGGAAACATCTTATTTGCCAGTTCTTCAGTAAAAAAGATATTTAAAACTGAAGGAGCAGGTAATAGGTGACAACCTGGACAGACAGGCATCTGGAGTGAGTGCTGCAAGGGACAGTCCTGTGGGACTAAGCAGCTGCCCAGGTGACATGCCAGTCCCAGATGACCAAGAACTTTAGTCTGATTATGCAGGGACTTGTTACCAAGTGGAGGATTAACAGAAAGACATTTGGGTGGGGGGACATAAGTTTTCAGTAGAAAAAAGCATAATTGTTACTGGGAATGAGGGTTTCAACATAAATTTTGGGGAGACACATTCAGTCCATAACACCATAAATTACAGCTGGATAAAAGTCTTAATATAAATCTAAGGCAAAACTAGGTTTTGGCAGCTGTACTTTCTTTCCAGAATCATAGGTTAGAAAGAAAATGGTGATCTGTTTAAGAAAAAGTATGATCTTTTTTTTTTGGTCTTTGATTTCTAATGTTAAGATCTGAAAGACAAACTTTAAAAAAAACAGGCCCTTTTTCCCCCCCTCACTTTTACCACTAATCAACTTAGACATGAATAGTCAAAATATTTAATTGGGAAGCTGAAAAGCTGCTGGGAAAAACGGGATTTTTTAAATATATTTGAGTTTCATTGTTTACTAATACTAAAAAAAAAAATACTATTTGAACAATGGTTTTTAAAGGCAAGTTTCCTAATTCAGGTTTAAAATAAAGTTTAGTTTTGCTCATCTGTGAGGAAATATTTGCAGTTGACCCCTGAACAAGGCAGGGATTGGGGCTCCAAATACCACCTTGAAAATCCAAGTGTAATTTAGAATCAGTCCTCCGCACTCTCAGATTCATCCAGTTACAGACTGTCTAGTACTGCAGTATTACTGAAAAAAATCCACACAGTTCAAACCCACGTTCCAAGGGTCAACTGGAGTTTGTGATCTTTCATTCTCCATACAGCTGTTCACTACCATCTTTAAATGGAGAACTCTAATATCGAATGAATGTTTATAAAGTTTTGGTGGGTATATTCGTGTGTAGCTTGTTCTCTTCAATTCCTATGGCTCAGATCTTAGAACTTTTAATATGAAAGTTTGATGGGAATTCAGAGAAATCTCTGTAAATTGGCACGTAAAATATTTTTATTTGCATAGTTGAGTTTTGGTGTTACCTTTTCCCAAAGGCAACTTTTATTTTCTAGAATTTTGTAATTGAAGTATCATTGCTTTCCAGTGTTGTGTTAGTTTCAGGTATAAAGCAACGTGATTCAGTTACAGATTATATACCTATTACATATATGTGTGTGTATATGTTTTTTCAGATTCTTTTCCCTTACAGGTTATTTCACAGTATTTAGTAGTTCCCTGTGCTATACAGTAGGTCTTGTTAGTTAACTATTTTATATATAGTAGTGTGTATATGTTAATCTCAAATTCCTAATTTATCCTTTCCTTCCTCCCAAAGGCAACTTTGATTTTTTCCCACAAAAGAATCCTGTTTTAAACTCTTTAAAAAATGTGTATTTTTATTAAATCTAGTTTTGATTCTATAATACCCACTGGAAAAGAATCCTCAAGCACATATTTTAAATACACATTGAGGCATTTCAAGACCAGTATTAATGATCAAACCTTAATTTCATTTTATTCAACTATTATAAGATTGAATATTCAAATACTGTAAGATTATAAAATGTAAGGTCAGGAGCCTTACATCTTGTAAGCCATGCATGCTAAGTCACTTCAGTCATGTCCCCACTCTGTGGGCCTATGGACTGCAGCCTGCCAGGCCTTCTCTGCCCATGGAATTCTCCAGGCAAGAATACTGGAGTGGGTTGCCGCGTCCTCCTCCAGGGGATCCTCCATCGAACCTGCATCTCTTATGTCTAACCTGCACTGACAGGCAGGTTCTTTACCACTAGTGCCAACCTAGAAGCTTCTTACAAGGCATATAATAATAACCTTAAAATTCTTCTTTCAAGAAATAAAAAGACAAATACTTGATGTGCATAGAGTTTATTTGGTACCTCTGTCAAGTTCTACAATAATACAAGTGGCTAGAAACAGTTCACACTGTGCCCACCTGCACTCGATGTCTAAAATGATTTATCCAGTATGGGTTTTGCAGGGCTAGACAGGAGAGTCCAGATTTCACAGTATTGGTGGAAACTATTTTGTCATGAAACAGATTTCATACATTAGTGTTTCATCCATTTTCCTATCAGAAAACAGCAGAATTACATTGTTAGATGTGTTATTTACAGTGATAACTTGGAAGACTCAACAGAGTATCAGTGAGTTTATCAACTGATCTAGGAAACCCCCACCCCTCCTTCAGGGTCCTTTTCCTTTGAAATGGAATGTGTTATAAATCAGACTTTATATACTTTAAAGCACCAGCTTGACAATTTTAAGTTTTCTCTCATTTTTATAAAATATTCCTGCTTTAAAAGGCAAAGTGAATGTAAAAATGTGAATGTAATTAAATATCACTGGCCTGGATACTTCTTATTGCAACTGTTTTACAACTGTATTCACTTCTTTGAATGAATTGCTGGTAGGCTTGAAGGAAAATATTTGCCTTTTGTCTTGAAAAATTCCCTTAAAAAATTAATCATTTTTGGAACTGTACAACTTTATTTTTCACTCAGAGTGTTTAAATATGCAACTTGGTCCTTGGAGATCATGTTACATAGAGTCCAGCTTCTTGGATAATTTGTTATACAAAACAATAAAAAACCTTAAACTAGCACAAGGTATTACTGATGTTAACAGTCATGTATGTATAACACATCAGTGTCCTAGATTATCCTGTTAATGGGTGCTTAAACAACTAATGTACAATCGGATTTTAAAACTTGTTAGATTTCCATTCTTTATGTAAGAGAGAAAGCTGTAAAAGAACCTTCAAGTTCTATACTTCAGAAATACTGACACTATTAAGGCATTACTTAATGAACAGACCCTAAGCAAAGTATGAATGCCTGTGTTAGAGAGCTAGTCATATTTTAAGGCAGTCAGAAGGTTCATTTTTTTCACTTTAAGGCTCTTATATACTTCAATTTTATTCTATGCAGGCATTAGTCTGTATAGTTTAAATACTGAGTGGTCAAATATAGAAATCAAAGCCTTTATATAAAGAAAATGGAGATTTTATAACTAGATTATAACAGTTCTTCCTCAGCCAATTTTTTTTAAAGTTGATTTCATATATCTCATCCC
Source organism: Bubalus kerabau (assembly GCF_029407905.1). Taxonomy (NCBI): domain Eukaryota; kingdom Metazoa; phylum Chordata; class Mammalia; order Artiodactyla; family Bovidae; genus Bubalus; species Bubalus kerabau. The sequence continues at coordinate 66,125,783 of NC_073628.1, forward strand.
TTAGGAGAATTTCTTCATTATCAGAAGCTGACAATAAAAGGAGGAAAATATAATTTAGATGCATTACAAGTTATGTCTAGTCACACCATACCAAATTACATGCAGTTCATCTGTAGTAGTGCAACAAAAATATTTTTTCTTGGTTACTGTTCATTAATTATATAATATCTTTGATTTGGCTGTGTATGGATTCTAAACAGTTTGCATTACAAATAAAGCTTATTAAGTAATTTAAACAGAGGTTTCGATACAATGATTGTATTGATATAATGTTCCATCAATTATGTGGTAACGATACATAAAATAGCAAGGCTTTAACCCCATTTACTACCCTTAACAATCCAAGTGTTCATTAAGTGAAATGTACCTAACTTACTATTTCTTTTGTTCATGTAGAGATTCTGATAGCTTCTAAAAGCAGAAAAACTTAAATATATTTGAAAATGGAATATTTTCACTTCTGTTCATAAAATTACTATAACATGGCAGTACTAAATTAAATAGAAGCAAACGGAAAAATTTTCTTAGGCTCAGAAATACCTTTTATATGTTTTCATTATATTTACAAAATTAATTCTCACTGAAAATAATCACATTAATTTCAGTCATAGAATTCTGCAACATATCTCCTAAATTTATGTTTCTTTTTACCAATTTCCTATATAGTTTGGTATTTTCAGAGTTTAGGAAAATGTGTCATTTGTTATAATTTCTATTCAAACTGTAAGTTTAACTACATTATTAGTTTTCTTTTTTTTAAATTATTAGTTTTCTATATGAAAAATACTACCATAGGATTAATTTTTAAATTAACATCATAATAATTTTTCAAAAGTAAATAAAACACTTACCAAGTAAAAAAATGTTCAATGTGGATACAAGTCTTATTTATAAGACCTTTTATATTACAAGCCATGTATATAGTAGCATAGTCAAGTACTTGGTAGACCAAAGATTTTGTGGGTAGTCTTTATAATTATGGCAATATGAGGACTGAGATGTGCTACTTTCTGAGAGTATTCAGTTATTTATTTTTCAAAGAGTGCTTTTTCTAAGAGCCAGGTACACTTATAATTGCAAACAAAGGCTGAAAAACTAACCCTACTCAAAAGGCCACAAAATTTCTGCGTACAGCTTATATAAAAGGTATAAAAGATTGGGAAGAGAATTTATCAATTTGATTATTGTTCCAGGAGACCTGCCTGTTATTAATTTGAAAAAAAATGTGCCCTTAACTCTATGTGGAACAAAAAGCAATCTGCAAAAGGTGTATCCCAAACCTAAATACAGGTGTCTTTCTTGTCATTCACTTTATTACTCAGGTAGAGCAGGAGTAGAAAAACAAAAAACCAAAATGTCAGAAGAAAGGACTTTTAAAAGAAAAAAAAAGGTATAGAAGTAATCTTTCAACAAGTAAGGGACTAGGGAGCAGGTATATGGGATATACTAGATTAAATGCATACAGTAAGTACACCTAATTAACTAGTTCGACTTACCTTTTTCCCTAATTCTCCCTTGAGCATGTTTCCATTGCAGCTATCTGACATTTCTCTAGAGGGGTTTATCGCCTTAACAAATCACCCATGTCTGTGGTAGACAAGACTAGAATTTTTCATTTTTGATTACTTACTGTAAGGGCCTTATTGAGAAATGTGTGGGTGCCTTTAAGTTAAATTAAAATAAGTCCAATAAGTGATCACAATCATTTTTCTTTATTGTTTAGATGTAGCTTTATTGTGCTTCTAAAGATGTTTCTCACGTAACTGTCAGATCCTCACATTTATTCAGAAATCCTGTCTTAAATTTCCCAAATAACTTTAAATTGCTTTGCAGAAAAAAAGCCTGATTAACTGATATTCTATCATTTATAGATTTACCTATTATTTAAAAGGTAAGCAAATGTTTGTCAGACCATCTTCTTATTTAGAGTATGTTTGTTTTTTAATGGGATCTTAGATTTGGAATATATTACTTCTTTCTCTTATCAGAGAATGATGACATTTCCCATTCAGATCAGGAGTGTGTTAAAAAATTACTCATTCTAAAACATTTTGCTTTTCAAAACATATACCCTATTAAAGGTTTTAATTTTAAAGAAGTTCCAATTTGTATTGCAAGCCCTCTTCCCAATTTTGACTTTTATACAGATATAAATTCATTGATTCTTCTATGATCCAAGGATCAGATATGTTATTTTTTAAGGATAGCAAAGTTGAATCACACAGGTTAAACTGGTTGTCTCCAGTCACACAGTAAGAGAGTGAAAGAGGCTCCAGGGAGATGATGGTACATCCCATTCATTGAGCATTTTCCTCACCAATATTCCCATAAGATGATCACTAAACTAAATAATACAAGACAGTGTTCCTAAGTGGAATCTCCTAGAAATTTCAACTAACAAGGAAAGGGTAGGATTATAAGATTAGTTTTTGTTTTTACTAATTACAACTATGTCCTGAAAATATTTACACATTTTCTGGGACATAAAGTTTATTTTTCTTAGGGTTGTTTTTTTAAAAGCAACATTTTCCTAATCAGCGGTAATGCTACAAGTAATTCAGAAAATAAAACTTCTTTATTACTTGAGAATATTTTATTCATAATGAGGTAAAAGTTTTTATTTTTTCTATATGACTATGTTATATAGCAACACAGGTTACTAAGATATTAATTGTGCTTGAGGGTCACTATGAACTACAAAAGTATACATGTTCACAATGTCTCTGTTTTTCTACTCCTAAAGCAATCATGTATATACATTAAGTATTTCCTAATACCTAAAAAGATAAAAGTCTATTTTATCCCTTACTCTTGTAAGTAAATGTCTTCCCATCTCTGGGGAAATGAACACTGGAATGAGAATGAGGAGGCCGTTTCTAGACCTAGGGTTCCAATGTCACACTCTCTCGGACCTCAGGTTCCTAGCCTAAGTCAAAAAGTTACCTTTTACATAGAAATTTCTAAGGTTATTTTCAGCTCTAAAGCTCCATGATTTGAAAATAAAGCTACCTTGTGTGGTGGTCTTTAGTTTTCTTTCTCAAATCTTAACATTTAATAGACTTTTCTATGTGACTTCAAAAAGGTCACAGCTAATCTTACTTCTCTGATGGATTTATTAATATTAGTTCCTGAATATTCTGACTAAAAACAATATAGAAACAGTATTTAACCGAAGGAAATAAGCATTTATATTATATTCCACTTAACATTTCTATTAGGAATAAAAAGTTAGATCATGTTATAATTTTTAATTTAAGAAGACCTTGGGTTTATGTAATGAATTCAAGTATGATTACATAATTCTATTAGGTTCTTTAAACTTTAAACTCAATCTGAGCATAATATTTTAATGTATCAAAAGTAGCTACCATTTCAAATCTAATGCCTGACACAGGGTAAAAAAACCAAAGATAGCAGAAGCGATGTATTTTGTGGGTGTTGGGTAGTGATGCCACTAGCTTTGTTGACCAAAATTTCAGGTAAATCACAATATTTACAAATTGCTACCAGTTGCCTTGAAGGATGGCTACATATCAGATAAACCCAGTATAAACATGTCAAATAAGTTTGAAAGGGACATTTTCTTGTCACTCCCAGAGCCCAAATTTCTCATCAAACAGAAGAATATACAAATTCTAACATTACTTAATCCTTCTGCCCCCTAACATAAAATCTCTAACCCCCAAGCACACAAGTCTGTGATTTACACTTATTGTTTGACTTTTCATAGTGAGAAGGCTTTAAAAATCCCCAGTAAATCTTTAAATACATTTAAAGAACAATACATAAAAACTAAAGTTTTATGTGCACATTATCTTAGACAACCATGATATAATTATGAGCAAATATATTGGCATTTCAAGCGCTTAAAGCTCCTCACACAAAAGGGGTATTTGCTCAAGGAAATAATGCACTTTATAATGAATAGGAAGTTTAATATACACAAATAAGAAAAATTTAATTTCCTATAGACTGGTTAGTGGTAATATGCCACTCAAAAATTGCCTTTCAAACCTGAAAGACCTAGCTTGCTTATTTTTTTATACTATCAAAAAAGAATATTTTGCCACAAATGAATAGTAGACAAAGAGAGGAGGGTGCCAACATGTTTACAATTAGAAATATCTAAAACCCATTTATAGTTAGCTAAAAAAAGTAATTAAAAGTAATTAAAACAATATTTTAAAGTAAGATAAAGTAAGGTAAAATATTTTAAAGTAAGGTATAACCAGATTATGGTTACAGTTGAGATTTTATTTGTCATATTTTTCAGATTAAGAGTAGGGGAAGTTAAATGCTTGAAACATCTTATGTTTTCATTTATGAAAAAATGTGTCCCTACATGTGGCTATGTTGGTATAAGCCACAGGAAACCATCAAATCATGCCCCTCACAGCAATAAACAAACAAAACAAACCAAAATAGACTTCCTCAGCTGACACAAACTTTAGTATTTCTTCTCAAAGGTTTCTATTATGTTTCTGGTTAATGGTAAACAATCCTGTAAATGTAAATTAACCCTCAGAAATAGAGTATCTTTTCACTGACTGAGAATGCTGCTACTTATGTGATTGGAGAAAACTGTTAAAAGCAATTTGTAAAACTCATTCATAAGCAAATGTCTTGGTTGTTGTTTTATCCCCTTGGTACAAAAATTTACAAGGAGTTTCATAATCAATCACAGTACATGGTCCAGTGCATTTCAGAGTATTTGGACATTATCAAAGCTGTCCTTTACCAGTGAAAACATTTAAGAAAACTTAAAGGCATTTCTCAAACAAATGACATGATATAGGACTACTTACACTTTTGGCTCTCACTTCTTTTAAGTACAAATGTGATCATTCACCAAGCAGAACTGCTGGACTATTTTACAGTGTCTCAACAAGAAGTTCTCTGTTAGGTAGAGGGGGCTACAGTGTATTCTGAAGCTATTTCCCCAAAGCTAGTTTAGTAGAAAGAACTTTGGGCTCATCTTATTATTCCTTCCTTTTTTTTTTTTGGTAAGGTAACCTTTCCATTATGCACATACTGTACCATTGTCTGACTTTTTTCAGTGGATTAAGATTAGCTGGGAAGTAGCTGTGTGTTTTTAGCGAGATCACTGATGGCAGTGGACCTCTTAGGTTGTGCTGGTGAGTATGGTTAAATCATATCTAATGTGAAACTTCGAATCACATCCAGAGCTCCAGTATCAAAGCCACACATGTCCAACATGCCTCTATCATCTGGGTCTGCAATGGTAAAGCCATTTGATGTCATTCCACAAACAATCAATTTAGCTGGAATATCCATATTCTGTAGGAAAAGATCAAAAACATTAAAAAAAATAGTATGTTAATAAGCAAAAATGAATAACCTCCAAAATGAAAACATTTTAAATTCTATCACAGTTTTTCATTACAAAGCCAATTTGTTTTTCCTCCATAAAATCTGTCAGTCTTCTGGGGCCAGAAGACTTCAGAAGAAGAGAATGTGATCTTTAGAAGTATAGAGAATTAAACATGTGAACAACCTGCCTGAAATTCCTGCTTCTCTGCTGGATGTTATTACTCGTTTTATGGACACAAGATACATTCCTGAGCAGCACAGGGACTCTGTACTCATGAAACCTGTCAGAATGTTCAAAGACATCAGACACTTTTACCAGCACATCATACACTGGGGCAGTATGTATGGGTACAAATAAGGAAAACAGTTTCTGGGGTTATCAATTTTTGTTCTATGACATTGGTATGTATGGCATATATAAATGTCATAACTATAATGTCAGTGCAATAACTTGTTCTCTGCAGCTATGATTTAAGGCTAAAATATTTGAGTTTTTGAGAAAGACTAACAATCACTGAGTGTGCACTATGTCAGATACCATGAGCTCTTTAGACAATTGACCTAATATTAACTGTTATAACGAGGGCTTCCCTGGTGGCTCTGTGGTAAAGAATCCATCTGCCAATGCAGGCGACAAGGGTTCGATCCCTTGGTGGGGAAGATCCTCTGGAGAAGGAAATGGCAACCCACTCCAGTATTCTTGCCTGGAAAATCCCACGGACAGAGGAGTCTAGAGGACGACAGTCCAAGGAATCACACGACTTAGCGACTAAACAATAACAATTGTTATAACAACCCTAGAAGGTAAGTAGTACTTTTAACCAACATGGTACATACCACAGCAGTGATATACTATTATGACATGTATCAGTTAAATAATTCACTTGGATCCACAGCTAGTATAAAGAGAAAGACCCAGGACTCAGAACCCAGGCTTCTTGATTCTGAAATCCATTCTCTCACTTGTTGTCTTAAGCACACATGAGAATCCCCAGAAAGGATAGTTAATACACGGTCCCATCCCCAGAGTTCCTGACTCAGCAGGTCTCCCAGGGGCTCCAGGAACATGCATTTCTAACAAGGTCCCAGGTGATGCTAAGAAAAGGTGCAGGTAGGGAAACCACACTTTGAGAGCCACTGCTCTTCATCAAGTTCTAGTTCTACTTCCAGTCACACCTGCCACAGTTCAAGGGCTCCACATTCTCACCTGACTAGCAGATTCCATACTGGACAGTGCAGATACAGAACAATTCCCTCATTTCACAAAGTTAACTGCAGAGCACTGACTAGAACTCAGAAATACTCATAACACTTAAAGCACACATTATATTATAGCTTTGCTTTACATTTATGTAGTTCTTAGCAAAACTCAGAAATGATGTTGAATCATTAAAAAGTTTGTGGTTATATTTAAAAAAATTTTGATTATTACTGAAAATACTGTTTGCAAAGGATATTAAAATGTGTACATCTGGAACTGGTTGAAATAAATTATATACGTGTACTCAGTATTTCCTCATTTCAAGTACTGTTGAGTCCAGAACTAGTGTCTTATTTCTTTTACAAAGGTACACAACTACCTTCAGTATTATTATTTTTTTTAATATATTGACTGTTTTAGAACTGAATCTTGTTTGGGGTGAGAATGAATATTAGAATTTGCTTTACCTTTCGATATTCCCTCAGAGCGATAGCAGGATGGACACTTCCAGCAAAGGTCTCGTTATCAGTGAATACAATGAAGACATCGGCAGCTGTATTTGTCTTTTGAGCCCAGATCATTGGAAGAGAGCAATCAGTTCCACCTGCTGGGATCTAACTCAGAATAAAAACATGGTCTTAAATGCTCTCATTTCCATACTGAGATGTCCGAAATAATTAAATACTTAAAAATACTATTTTACACGTTATCATCTTGTTTAGCGCCAATGTATATGCTTTCAGAAAGCTTGTAAGTATATTTTTGACTTTGTGCTCGTAAGAAAAACTGAGATGTAACACAATTTGTTCTCATATATTAATATCAGACATGACATCAATACAAAATTATTATAAAATACATGTTAAGTAAACTACATGAAATAGTTTCTTACCTGACTCATAGCCAGTAAAACTTGTTGTAAGGTCATATCTGTAGTCACTGGACATGGTACCATTTCATCTGAAAAAGCAACTATAGAAGAATCTTTCTCTGTTCGTGTGACAACCTGAAAAATTCAATAGTAGGAATTTTCACTACATTCAGGGGAAACAAATACAGTCTTTTAAAGTTCATCTTTAAAAGAAAATATGATTTATTTCTGAACTTACTGTGTGTGAAAACTATACAGTAACAGTATAGCTTTCAAAGCACTTTCACAAACTCTTACAAAGAAAGTAGTTTTAACAACAATCCTTTGAAGCAAACAGAGTATATATTATTATTCTTATTTTATTAAATAGGCAATAAAACCACAGAAGAGAAGCTAAGAAGCTCGCTGATGGTTACTCACTACTGAATCAGGCTAGAACTGAAGTCTCCTGTCTGTTATTATTAGTCCTTGATCTTTTAACATCTATATTCGTTAATAATTTCTTTAAGCATTATCTATTTCTTTAAAAATACGAGTTAACATTTAATCTGTTATTGTAAAATTAAAAGTTCTACTCTGATTTTTCTTTAGACATGCATTTTCAATATACCTACAATATCGTATATACCTAAGTATTAAAGTATATGTAAGTATGTTTTTGTTGTTGTTCAGTCGCTAAGTTGTATCTGACTCTTTGCAACCCCATGGACTGTAGCCTGCCAGGCTCCTCTGTCCATGGGATTTCCCAGGAAAGAATACTGGAATATATAAGTATACTCAAATATATATACAATGACTTAAAGCTTTGCTTAAAACAAGTGAAAATATAATTTTTGATCATATCCAACTTTATAGTTTTGCACTGGGTAAATATTTTCAGTATGGCAAAATCCTGAATTGCCTTAGGAGTTCTTACCATGCACATTGCTGCAGCTACTGTGCTTGCATTGAGTACACTACCCAAAACTCTTTGGTCCATAGAACCACTGACATCAACTGCCAGTAAGAAACGCTTTCCAGTTGGCTCAACTGTCTAAAGAGAACACAAAACAATCGTTAAAAGCAATCACAGAAACTGTAAATAAATTAAATTTCTAACATACCATATTTACTTAATTTTCATTCAAAGACTAAGATAAAAGGCTTGATTTCTGATTTACCAACTGACAAATATTTAGAAATGCTTAGCTTTAACTAAAGGTAAAACAATGAAAATAAGATGGCCTATTTAATAACTTTAGTAGCTAGTAAAGAAGTTACAGTCTTCCTTTTTTTTTTTTTTTTTTTTTAACTTTTCCTCATGAAGTAAACTGGGAATTTCTAGCAAGGAATTTTTTTTGTAGTAAAATATAAACAACATAAAATTTACTTTCTAATCATTTTTAAGTGTATAATTCAGTAGCATTAAATACATTCACAATGTATTTTTTATATATCTATGTATGTATCGGAGAAGGCAATGGCACCCCACTCCAGTACTCTGGCCTGGAAAATCCCATGGACAGAGGAGCCTGGTAGGCTACAGTCCATGGGGTCGCTGAGTCAGACATGACTGAGCGACTTCACTTTCACTTTTCACTTTCATGCACTGGAGAAGGAAATGGCAACCCACTCCAGTGTTCTTGCCTGGAGAATCCCAGGGACAGAGAAGCCTATTGGGCTGCCGTCTATGGGGTCGCACAGAGTCGGACACGACTGAAGTGACTTAGCAGCAGCAGCAACAGCAGCCATATGTATGTATGTATGTATGTATATAACCACCATTACTATTTCCAGAACTTTTCATCCCAACAGAAACTCTGTACCCACTGACAATAACTCCTCATTTTTACCCACCTTTAGCCCTAAGAAACTTCTGTTTTACTTTCTACATCTATGAATTTGTGTATTCTGGAAACCTCATGAGTGGAACCATAGGATACTTATCCTTTCCTGTCTGGCTTGTTTTCACCTAGCATAATGTTTTCAAGGTTCATCCCTGCTGTAGCATCTTTCAAGTTCTACTACTTTGTAAGGCTGAATACTCCATTATATGCATATATCATATTTCATTTGTCCATTCATCTCCTGATGAATACTCAGATTGTTCCCACCTTTTGGCTGCTATGAATAAAGCTTCTATCAACATCTGGGTATTAGTACTTATATGAGTTCCAGTTTTCAATTCTTTTGGGTATATACATAGGAGGTGGTATTTTTGGATGGCCAGAGCCATCCAATTAGGTGTGAAGTGGCATCTCACTGTGGTTTTGATTTGCATTTGCCTGATGACTAATGTTGAGCATCTCTGCATGTGCTTAACTGGCCATCTGTTTACCTTCCTTGGAGAAATGTCTGTTCAAGTACTCTGCTCATGTCTTGAATTGGGTTGTTTGTATTTTTACTGTTGAGTTGTAGGAGTTTTATATATATATACACACACATATATGTATATAAATATATATATATATTCTGGATGTTAAACCCCTGTAAAATAGATGATCTGCAAATATTTTCTCCTTCTCTGCAGATATCTTTTCACTCTCTTGACAGTGTCCTTTGATGCACAAAAGGTTTGAGTTTTGATGAAGTCAAAATTTATCTACTTTTCTTTTCCTTTTGTTGTCTGTGCTTTTGATATCACATCTAAGAAGCTACTGCCAAACCCAGGGTCATGAGCTTTTATAATATGTCTTCTTCTAACAGCTGTATAGTTTTAAGTCTTATCTACAGGTCACTTTGAGTTAATTTTTGTATGTGGTGTAAAGTAATGGTCCAGCTTCACTCTTCTGCATGTGGATATCCAGTCTCCCCAGCACCATTTGTTAAAGACTATGTCTTCTCTCCATTGAATTGTCTTGACACTCTAGTCAAAAATCAATTGACCATATACATGTGCGAGTTTAATTCTAGGCTCCCTGCTCTGCTCTGTTGGTGTACATGTCGTGTTTATGCCAGTACTACACTGTTTTGATTACTGTAGCTTTGTAGTAACTTTTGAAATCCTAAATTTGGAAGTGTGGGTCTTCCAACTTTTTTTTCAACATTAGGTTTCCCGATTTGGGGTCCTTTGAGAGTCCATATAAATTTTAGGATGGGGATTTCTGTTTCTGCTAAACATGCCACAGGGATCACACTGAATCTGTAGATTGCTTTGGGTACACCAGCATCTTAACGTTATGAAGTCTTACAAACTAGGAACACAGGATGTCTTCTCATTTATTTCTTCTTAAATTTCTTTCAGTAGTGTTTTGCAGTTTTCAGTAACTCAGTCTTACACCCCATAGTTAAATTTACTCCAAAGTTTCTCATTATTTTTGATGCTGTTGTAAATGGAATGTTTTCTTAATTTTGTTTTTGGACTGTTCATTGCTAGTGTATAGAAATACTACTGATTTTTTTCCTGCTGAATTTATATCCTGCAACTCTGCTGAATCCATTTGCTAGATCTAATATTATTTTGTGGAATTTTTAAAAAAATTCTTTTTGGTCATGCCACGTGGCATGTGGGATCTTAGTTCTCCCATCAGGGATAGAACCTGTGCCCCCTGCAGTGGAAGGGTGGAGTCCTAACTACTAGACTCCAGGGAAATCCTATTTTGTGAATTCTTTATGGTTTTCTCCATGTAAGATCAAATCATCTGAGAACATGATAGTTTTTCTGCCTTTCCAACCTGGACTGAGATTTTCCTGGTGGTTCAGTGGTTAAGACTACATTTCTACTGCAGGGGGCATGGGTTCAATCCCTGGTTGAGGAACTAAGATCCTGCATGCTGCAGGAGTGGACAAAACATTTTTTTTAATAAAAAATTTTAAAATGAAAATGAAAACAACCTGGATACATTTTAATATTTCTTCTCTTTTCGTAACTGCTAGAACTTCCAGTAAATGTAAATCAAAGTGGGAAAAGTGGGCATCCTGGTCTTGTTTCTGATCTTAAGGGAAAAGATTTCAATCTTTTACCCCTGAGTATGATGACAGCTGTGGGTTTTTTACACATGACCTTTATCACACTAAGGAAGCTCATTTCCATTTCTGGTTTACTCAGAGTTTTTGTTTTTTTTTAATCAGAAAGGGTACAGGATTTTGTCAAATGCTTTTTCTGCATCAACTGAGATATCATGTGTTATCTTTTAACATGATGTTATATTACATTGATTTTTCTTATATTGTATGATCCTTGTATGTTGAGGGTGACTCTCACTTGTATACTCTAATATGCTGCTGAATTTGGTTGCTAATACTTTGTTCAAGAGCAAGACTTTTTTAAAACCAAAAACTTTTAACTTATGGCTCTGATATAGAATTTCTATTTGTAAAAAAGATTATTCCCTATCAAGACAGAGGACATCTACTACTGATTAATGGGGAAAACAGGACAGAAGATCAAGTCCCTGGACTCCACAGGAATGCAAATTTTTAAATTCAGTAATTTAAAACATCAAAATTTAATGGTTGATGTCTGGTTGTTGTCCAAAGGTAGAGACAAATACTTTATTCATAAGCTTATGAATATAATCATAATTATATATTCATTTTCACATGAACAAATGAATACCTAATCAAAAATGGTTAAACTACTAATATCATCTTTAAAATGTGTTTCTAAATCCTAACTGGGTTTTCGTTCTCAAACAAAAATCAAACCATTACCTTAAACGTTTTATAAAAAGCGGCATCCAGAGCTTGCAGAATTTCTTCATCGGGGCGCCACTTCAGTTTTCCTCTGAGCCCATGACCTGTCTTATAAGTTTCTAACGCAATTAAAACATGAAATGGATGTATACGAGCCTAGAACATGACAGAGACAGAAAGCAAATGTCAAATTCAAGTGAAAAACAGTAATCATGTCTCTTAGATTTTTGTTATTGTTATTTATAGCTAATAAATTTTTTTATTTGTTATTTATAGCTAATAAATTATTTTGTTATTTGTTATTTATAGCTAATAAATCTATTTCATAAAGAGAAAAATGAGGACATATTAAACTTAGATTTCAGAGTCAATGCAATGTGGTATGATAAAAGTCTCAAAACACCTAAAAAATTCTGACTCCATTTCCAAAATTTAAGAGCTAGTTTTTTCAGTTAGTAGTAGTTAGCAAAGGTAACCAGAGAAGGCAATGGCACCCCACTCCAGTACTCTTGCCTGGAAAATCCCATGGACGGAGGAGCCTGGTAGGCTGTAGTCCATGGTGTCGCTAAGAGTCGGACACAACTGAGCGACTTCACTTTCACTTTTCACTTTCATGCACTGGAGAAGGAAATGGCCACCCACTCCAGTGTTCTTGCCTGGAGAATCCCAGGAACGGGGGAGCCTGTTGGGCTGCCGTCTATGGGGTCGCACAGAGTTGGACATGACTGAAGTGACTTAGCATAGCATAGCATAGCAAAGGTAACACTTACCTTTTTTAACAGTTTTTCATTACACAGCTTTTCACATACTAAAGACACTTCTGAGTTTCCTGGTTCAAGCACTGAATTAGCGGTCATCTTTCCCAGATTCCTTAGTAATGCTGTGAGAGGCATTTCTTGTAACAAAGCCTTCCATACCTATTGCAATAAAATAGGTAGAAATAAAAGGAATTAAGGGGAAATGAATACATGTACAGACATATCAATTAATAATAGTCTTTAAGGTTTTCTTTTGGGGGTTCGGACCCCTTTCTAAATAAAAATTTGTGTGGGTTGGTCAAAGGCTCATGGAACCTGCTCTTTATTAGAGTAATAAAGTTAAGTACATTATATTTTGTGAAGGAACTGTATATAAGAATTTTATTTATTTAATTAGTGAGGTAAACTAACCAATACATTTTCTGGAATGGAACTAATACTTAAAAATTGCCAACTACATCTGGGGCATTGTGCCCAGGTGTTTTAAATAAATGTTAATTTTAAGATATATTTAAAGTTTTTAGGGAATTCCCTGGCGGTCCAGGGGTTAGCACTTGGCACTTTCACTGCTGGGGGCCTAGGTTCAATTCCTGGTCCCCGGTCAAGGAACTAAGATCCGACAAACCATACAGTATGGCAAAAAAAATTTTAAGTATTAATATATGTTAAAAGCATTAGCAAAGTTTATCCTTTTACTACACAGCCTAAGTTCCTCATGTTTACTCATATGCTGGAATGTATTATAACTTTCTTACCTCTTTAGACTTTAAGTGATTTGTTAGGAGATGTTCCCTAACCAGTCTGTGCTCTTCTATCAGATGAATGACTTCCAGTTCATCTTTTGTGCGCTTCACTTTCTCTACAGCCTCGAGATACTTTAATAATTTTTCAGCCTCCACAGAAAGTGCTTTTTCTTTATACATTTCATGGACCTCTTTCCAGCCCTTTGTAATATATTTGGTGACAATAGCAAGTCCTTCAACAAAAGAAAGAATTAAAACGGCAGGTAGGATTAGCAGGTAAAAAACTGGACGTGTTACTGAGAACACCATATGTGAATGGCACATCTAGATACATAGGAGTTTAAACCAGGATGCTACTTCCCATAATATGACAAACACACTTAAGCAAATGGAGTCAACTAATTTTTGCCTATCCCATGAGACTCTGGAGGTAAAACTCCAACCTAAGGTGTTTTGAAGTCTAATGACTCCAAAGTCATTTTATTACAGAGCTTTTTTTTGGGAAGCAATAGCATTAGAACCTTTAGTACACAGTAACTATCTCAGGTCCACAATCTCAATTCACAAATGTATAGATCTACCTCAGTTAATCTCATATTCACTTGCCCCTTTACCTGCTAAATAAACATGCATTTGTAAATTACAGAGATAAGTGAAGTGGACAGGTAGGTAGGTATCTTGTAATTTTTAATAGCTGAGAAAGTATTACAGGCCTAAATAATGTGTCCATTTGTTCTATAATTCCTTTCAATAGTTGAAAAAGCTTTGGGTTGGGGGAGTGAGGAAATCTGGATTCTAGCCTATATGCATGTGTGATTATCTGAGGCCTTAGTTTCCACTTCTGTAAAACAGTGGGGGGACATAATTATCAAATTTCAAGGTCTATGGGGGGAAGGTAGGTAAAATAAATAAAAGAGGTCATTGATATAATAGTGGTCATGACTGGAGAATTAAACAGAATATACCTGACAGATATTTTAGTGAAATAATTGGAAAAAAAAAAATTTGGCTTGGTGCTGCTACAGGAATGTATTTTCAATATAAGGTACAATATGGATTTTTATATAACACTGGCAAATAATTCATTTTTTCCCCCTAAAATATAGTTCAGGCCAACTAAAATACACCTCTAAGACAGACTGAGCCTATGTGCTATTTCTGAACTCTAAATAATCTGACTAAAAGTTAATATTCACATGCAGGAACTTCTAAAGAATTGTGACTCTGCTGTCTTACACATCTTAATGTGAATCTGGAATTCCTGACAGTCCAGTCGTTGGGACTATGTGCTTTCACTGCAGGGGGTATGGATTCAATTCCTCATGGGGGAACCAAGATCCCACAAGCTACATGGTACCCAAATAAATAAATACAACAAGGATGTAATTTCTAATAAAAAATCAAAATATACATGTGTTTATGTATATAAATATTTACAGTAATTTATTGCTTAAATTTCATTTGAAAAAGTTCATTTGTAGTTTTAGAAAAAAGTGGTGAAACAGGAACTACTGAGGAGATTTCATGTATGAAGACATCACCACACAAGATGTGTAGGAAGGAGGAGAAGCACCAACACTGCCCTTTACTTGTGTCAGAAACTGTGTTTAAGTATTCTGATACACACTATCACTGTTAGTCACAATGATTTCAAGGGCTATTCCCTTTCTACCTTTTTTTAATAGATGAAGATATAGAAACTCAGACAGGTTCAGTTACTTGGTTTATGGACACACAGTAATAAGTAGAACTGAAATCTGAACTCTGAGGGGCTGTCATTTCAAGTTCCACCTCTGCTGTAAGAAAAAATGTCAACTTTGGACATGTTCATTTTGTGACTGTTCACATTCAAAATTAATCCTGTGCAAAAGTTTTTCTTATTTCCCTTCTAAGGACTAAAGAGTCATTGTAGATCCAAATAACTTCTCAAAAGTCTCTTCTAATAGACACAGAAAAACTGCCCCAAGTTACCATGACCCCTGGATGACTGCTTGAAGACAGTCTGTTAAGTTCAGCACTATTTCAGGTAGCCTTTAGGTTCAATGGAATGTATGTCCAAGGAAGTGCTTAGTTGCTCAGTTGTGTCCGACTCTCTGGACTGTAGCCCACCAGGCTCCTCTGTCCATGGGATTTTCCAGGCTAGAATACTGGAGCGGGTTGCCATTCCCTACTCCAGGGCATCTTCCCGACCCAGGGATCGAACCTGCATCTCCTGCACTGGCTGGTGGATTCTTTACCATTAAGCCACCTAGGAAGCCCCAAGATTTAGAATATCAACCTGCAAATCTGTCATTTGATTCTTAATCATTAATGTGTAGGTGTTTAATTCCAGGTTGGCATTAAACATGAATTAGTCAATCAGTGTCTTGAGACTAAAAGACTATTTCTAGAAAATATTACACAATTGTCTGATGGCAAATAAAAATTTGCCATTTACTGGATATCTGTACCTCACCTGTCGCCATGAAGATCTCATACTTACCTTCACTGGAAGGTTTAAGATGTGACAATCTTAACAGATCTTTGTGAGACCAGCCGTTTCTTTGTTTGTATTTTGTAACTGCCAGGGCGAGGGCCATGCCACCCTTTTCATTATACCAGTCTGCTACAGCTTTCCGGAGGGCACGACCCCACATGCCACACTTCATGCTTTCCTTCAGATCTTTCTTAAACTGGATAAAAGTAAACAGGTGTGTAGGGATGCGACAAACTTCAGGAACAGCTTTGAAGGCGGCTTGTTTGGTGCTTATGTCAGAACACTGGGAGCAAATGGCGAGGGCAAAGAGCGTGGGTTCCTGCTTTGCGGTTCTGCCTTCTTGACTAAAGGACTTTATTTCCTGTATCACTTCACATCCTCTACCATCTTCAATCAATCTGATTAAAGCTTCAGCATTCTCAAGGCCCAGCTTCTGTTCTTTGATATAATAAGTCCCACCTTCAGAACCAAAACATAAGAACCGGTGTAGCCGATTCATATCAGTGACTTGCCACACGTATCCACCTTCGGAATTAGCTATCTGCTTCTCATTCAGTGGCTGCATTTGGTTTATCGATTCCTCCATTTTTCTGTCTTTAGGAAGCCTATAAAAAAGCAAAATGTTATTACAAGAAAATAATAGAATTCTGTATCACTGAAACTACCATTTAACAGAAAAACTTGTAATCACCTTTAAAAATCCAGATGCATTAACAGAATTATCTTGGAATTTTTTGAAAAATACAAATGCCCAAAGTAAAAGTCGCTCAGTTGTGTCCGACTCTTTGAGACCCCATGGGCTATACAATCCATGGAATTCTCCAGGCCGGAATACTGGAGTTGGTAGCCTATCCCTTCTCCAGGGGATCTTCCCGACCCAGAATCGAAGCGGGGTCTCCTGCATTGCAGGCGGATTCTTTACCAATCGAGCTATGAGGGAAGCCCCACTATCACTATTTTCCCCAGGAAAAAAAACCAAAATATTATTACAGCTAGATAGAAATGATAAGATTATAAAAAGAAAAACCGTTTATTAATCTAGGCTTATTGAAATCTGCCATGAAATATTTTAATTTAAAAATATTGTTTAAGTAAGTTATGGTATGACGATCAGAAGTGACAGTCAAGAAGTTGCATTTTTGATGTAGTTTGCTGCTGCAGAGTCTGAGCAGGCAGCTAGGGTGGAGTCCAGAGGAGCAGAGGGAGAGGAGAAGGGGTGGGGGCGGGGCAGTAATGGTCTCTGACGCAGTGATTGCAGACAAGCTCTTCCTGTGTACCCAACATCTGTTCCTCCCTCCTCTTTTCTAACTATTATTCTCTTTCTGGTAGTAATATCCTGCAGGGGACATTCCCCAGCCCCAAGGGATGAATCTTGATTGCTCTAAACAGTGGTTCTCATAGTCTATGGGCATCAAAATTACTCCAAGTGCTAGTTTAAACATAAAATGATGGGTCCCATTCGCCCCATCCCCCCCAAGTTTCTTTCACAATTCAGAATGTCTGGCTGAGGCCTGAGTTTTGGTACCAGTTACGAGTCCCCAGGTGATGTTCTCAATCCTCTTGCCATGTGACTGGTACAGGTATTGGGCAAGTATCACAGCTCCTGCCAGTGAGACACGATAAATCTCCTGGTAATACTTTGGAGGTCTCCTTCCCTCTTAAAAAGGGGCCTGGACTCTTAAAACGGCATGGTCTCTAAAAGAAACAAAAGAGCTATATATAGAAAACTATAAAACACTGATGAAAGAAATCAAAGATGACACAAATAGATGGAGAAATATACCATGTTCATGGATCGGAAGAATCAATACAGTGAAAATGAGTATACCCAAGGCAATCTATAGATTCAATGCAATCCTTATCAAGCTACCAATGGTATTTTTCAGAGAACTAGAACAAATAATTTCACAATTTGTATGGAAACACCAAAAAAACCTCAAATAGCCAAAGCAATCTTGAGAAAGAAGAATGGAACTGGAGGAATCAACCTACCTGACTTCAGGCTCTACTACAAAGCCACAGTCATCAAGACAGTATGGTACTGGCACAAAGACAGAAATATAGATCAATGGAACAAAATAGAAAGCCCAGAGATAAATCCACGCACATATGGACACCTTATCTTTGAGAAAGGAGGCAAGAATATACAATGGATTAAAGACAATCTCTTTAACAAGTGGTGCTGGGAAAACTGGTCAACCACCTGTGAAAGAAAGAAACTACAAAATGTTCTAACACCAAACACAAAAATTAACTCAAAATGGATTAAAGATCTAAATGTAAGACCAGAAACTATAAACTCCTAGAGGAAAGCATAGACAAAACACTCTCTGACATAAACCACAGCAAGGTCCTCTATGACCCACCTCCCAGAGTAATGGAAATAAAAGCAAAAATAAACAAATGGGACCTAATTAAACTTAAAAGCTTTCGCACAACAAAGAAAACTATAAGTCAGCCTTCAGAATGGGAGAAAATAATGCCAAATGAAGCAACTGACAAAAGATTAATCTCTAAAATATACAAGCAGCTCATGCAGCTCAATACCAGGAAAATAAACAACCCAATCAAAAAATGGGCCAAAGAACTAAACAGACATTTCTCCAAAGAAGACATACAGATGGCTAACAAACACATGAAAAGATGCTCAACATCACTCATTATCAGAGAAATGCAAATCAAAACCACATCTCATGCCAGTCAGAATGGTTGCTATCAAAGTCTACAAACAATAAATGCTGGAGAGGGTGTGGAGAAAAGGAAACCTTCTTACACTGTTGGTGGTAATGCAAATTAGTGCAGCCACCATGGAGAACAATGTGGAGACTCCTTTAAAAACTGGAAACAGAACTGCCATACGACCCAGCAATCCCATTGCTGGGCATATACACTGAGGAAACCAGAATTGAAAGAGAGACGTGTACCCCAATGTTCATCATAGCACTGTTTACAATAGCCAGGACATGGAAGCAACCTAGATGTCCATCAGCAGACGAATGGATAAGAAAATTGTGGTACACACACACAATGGAATATTCAGTTCAGTTCAGTTGCTCAGTCGTGTCCGACTCTTTGCAACTCCATAAATTGCAGCACGCCAGGCCTCCCTGTCCATCACCAACTCCAGGAGTTCACTCAAACTCTTGTCTATCGAGTCAGTGATGCCATCCAGCCATCTCATCCTCTGTCGTCCCCCCTTCTCCTCCTGCCCTCAATCCCTCCCAGCATCAGAGTCTTTTCCAATGAGTCAGCTCTTCTCATGAGGTGGCCAAAGTACTGGAGTTTCAGCTTTAGCATCATTCCTTCTAAAGAAATCCCAGGGCTGATCTCCTTCAGAATGGACTGGTTGGATCTCCTTGCAGTCCAGGGGACTCTCAAAGAGTCTTCTCCAACACCACAGTTCAAAAGCATCAATTCTTCGGTGCTCAGCCTTCTTCACAGTCCAACTCTCACATCCATACATGACCACAGGAAAAACCATAGCCTTGACTAGACGGACCTCTGTTGGCAAAGTACTGTCTCTGCTTTTGAATATGCTATCTAGGTTGGACATAACTTTCCTTCCAAGGAGTAAGCTCAGCTATTAAAAAGCGCATTTGAGTCAGTTCTAATGAGGTGGATGAAACTGGAGCCTATTATACAGAATGAAGTAAGTCAGAAAGAAAAACACCAACACGATATATTAACGCATATATGTGGAATTTAGAAAGACAGCAATGATGACCCTATGTGCAAGACAGCAAAAGAGACACAGATATAAAGAACAGACTTTTGGATTCTGTGGGAGAAGCCAAGGGTGGGATGATTTGAGACAATAGCATTGAAACATGTATATTACCATATGTGAAACAGACGACCAGTCCAAGCTCGATGCATGAAACGGGGCACTCAAAGCCGGTGCACTGCGACAACCCAGAGGGATGGGATGGGAAGGGAGGTGGGACACATGTACTCCTGTGACTGATTCATGTCAATGTATGGTAAAACCCACAATATTGTAAAGTAAATACAAGTAAATCCAATTAAAATAAATTAATAAAAAAAGGAAAATAAAAAAGGCATGTTCTTTCTGCTTTGAGATACTCATTTGCAGCACATGATGCCTGAAGTGGTGTCAGCTATCTTGAATCATGGGGGAGCCAGTTTAAGATGACATACAAATAAGGATGGCAGAGCCAGAAAAGATTTAAAAAAAAAAAAAAAAGTCTAGGCCATTGATACTATCAAGTTACCTGGAACTTAGAAATGTACTAATATATCATAGTGTTAGTGTTAGCTGCTCAGTTGTGTCTGACTCTTTGCAACCCCATGGACTATAGCCCACCAGGCTCCTCTATTCATGGGATTTTTCCAGGCAAGAATACTGGAGTGGGTTCCCATTTCCTTCTCCAGGGGATCTTCCTAACCCAGGAATCAAACCTAGGTCTCCTGCATTGCAGGCAGATTCTTTACTCTCTGAGCCACCGGGGAAGCCTAATGTATCTTTACTGTTTAAATTGTTTATAGGTTTTCTGTTACCTGTAGCTGACAGCATTCTGATTAACATCCTGATCAACAGTGCTCATTTACAGTTTGTGTCATCTGTAACTACCCACATTTTCCTCCTTCCATTATCTCTAAAGCCACCAGAACTGACTGGCAGCAGTATCACTTTTTCTCCTCCTAACAGAGTAACCACAATCATCCACTGCTGTTCTCTCTTCAAGTGTTTACTCTCAGGTCTCCTGCCTGCACCACTACAGTGCACTGGGCTTCTCCCCATGGCCAATACCACAGTGACACAGCCAAAAAAAATCCTCAACCAGCATTTACTACATACTATGTGTAAGGCATGAAGGAGATTTCTGTTCCATTAAAAATAAGATTTTCAAAACTTTTACTGCCCTCAGGGAAATCACAGTCTGTACGATGTGGTAGAAATTTATTTATACCTCAATTTAAATTTATATACAATTATGCACAACTTTATATCCAATTGATAAAGCACTTGTAATCAAGTGCTTTAATAGAAAAATGAATAAGCAGAGGAGGATAAACTAATGCTGTCTCAATAATCCAGAAGGCTGAAAAACTGGTATATAAAGTTTGGGGAATGCATTCCAGGAAGGGATATCTGTAATCTTGCTCTGTGTCTTTAAAGTTTAGAAAAGGAAGTAAGAATATTGCAAAGCAATGCTGACAAGTAAGGCAGTAAAATAAAGAAAAAAAAGAAAAAAATTTTTGAAGATGATAAAAGCTTGAGCATGTTTATATACTGTAGGGAAGGCTAAAGATAGAATCCTGGTGAATATCAACAATTAAAAGCTAAGGACAAAAGGGTCCTTTGAAAGAGAAATAGGAGAGGCCCACAGACTTTAAATCAAGAGGAAGTGATTATCATAGATCATAACAGAGAATTTCACGGAGTGAAAGGCTGGTAATGTCAAACACTTGGTAATCAAGTAAATAAGGCTGAAATTGGCAACAGGAATGCTGAAGAGAGGCAATGGCAGCAAGAAACAGCTGGATTCCAGTGTGGCGAAGAGGGCACACAGCAAGAAAGAGCCTTCACAGGTAAATGCTCTTTTATAGAAGGAAAGTTATAAAGGCAAGAGAAAAGCAAAGGTGGGACATAGAGGACAAATCTTTTTACCTTTTCAGATGAGAAGACAGGAGGCTGAGGTTGGAAGTTTAATTTGGGGAGTTGAAGGCAGTGGAGGAAGGGTGTTTAGTGAGGCAATGAGATCCCTGAAAGCTGCTCAGAGCATCCACGTGGAGACTGGCCTTGACAGCAAAAGAGCTATCCCCTTCCCTAAGGGTGAAGGTGACTGGTAAGGGCCCCTCTGAGGGAGAAAGAGAAACAAGGAAATGACTGCGTTCCCAGTGGGGAAGTAAGTCTGGTGACTAAGACTGGGTCTCAGAGCGGGGAACACACAGTGCATGGGAGAAGGTAGGTAAGGAGTAAGTGGGAGAAAGCCTCAGGTTCTGAATATAACTGAGGGGGACAGAGATTTGGATTGTGTGGAAATAGCAGTGTCAGTATTTCAATACGGCTCTGATACAAAGAAGGAGATCAGCCCTGGGATTTCTTTGGAAGGACTGATGCTGAAGCTGAAACTCCAGTACATTGGCCACCTCATGCGAAGAGTTGACTCATTGGAAAAGACTCTGATGCTGGGAGAGATTGGGGGCAGGAGGAGAAGGGGACGACAGAGGGTGAGATGGCTGGATGGCATCACTGACTCCATGGACCTGAGTCTGAGTGAACTCTGGGAGTTGGTGATGGACAGGGAGGCCTGGTGGGCTGCGATTCATGGAGTCCCAAAGAGTCGGACACGACTGAGCAGCTGAACTGAACTGATACAAAGCAGTGAATGTCAGGGCAGGCCTCGGCCTCAGGTGGTGTCCTCAGGTGGTGTCGGAGAGGCGGTGGTCATTCTATCAGTCACTGGGGACTGATTTACAGTGACTGAGAGCAGCATAGGCTGAAACTCCTGGTGTGGTGGATGGTGCTTTTTCTATGTATTCTTAACCTCTTTTCAACATGGCATTTACCTCTTCTTTTCAATCCAAAAAGACTAACTGCCTTCTCAAAGACTGATAACATTAATCACTAATTCCAGTAGAAACTATTATTTTGATTTTTATACTGCATTTGATGTTACTGGCCTCTCCTTTAGATTTTACAAAAACTCTCTCTGGTGTTACTTCAACCAGGCCATTATTGCTTACTAGATATGTTTGTTGGATGAGTGTGAAATGACATTCAATTATCAGATTATACTACTACCCCAGCTTTCCTGCACCAAGGTCCCGGTGGTGAGTTCAAGGTCCCAGTATAAACCTAAAATCCCCTCCTTTCCAAGTTTTCCCTTGTATTATATTCTTTGTGACACGCCCAGCTAACATAATGGTTCCCTTGAGAGTGGGGACCAGGTCTTACTTGTGTATCACTCCTCTAGAATATCATTTTTAAATAATTACTAATATATATTTAAGAATAACTAAGCAGGGCTTCCCTGGTAGTTCAGCCAGTAAAGAATCTGCCTACAATGCAGGAGAACCCAGTTTGATTCCTTGGTTGGGAATGTCCCCTAGCGGAGGGCATGATAAACCACTCTAGTATTCTTGCCTGGAGAATCCCTATGGACAGAAGAGCCTGGTGGGCTACAGTCCATGGGGTCACAAAGAGTTGGACATGACTGAGCAACTAAGCACAGGACAGCACCAGTAACATTAAAGTTGATTTCTCTGAACCATTTATCTAAGTATTATGCATGACTTGCTTTTCTTTCCTGTAACATTTACTTTAAAAGTAAGTCTCAATGCATGCAATTAAAATTAAAAACATAATTCTTTAACATAAATTCTGTAATCAGAATAAAATAATAAATGTACTATATGCAGGTAACAGAAATACAGTTAAAAAAATAAAACATGAAAAAGTTACAAAGTAATGAGTTCTGAGTAAAATAGTCATCTGAGGATAGTATTTCTCTGTAAATTCTTCTAATATGTTTAATATTAGGTATTCAAGTATCTTTTGTACACCAAGCAGCAAAATGAACTTTAATTCTAGGGAAGATGCCTGAAAAAGAAATGTAATTTTTATAATTCCTATTATAAGAAATGAAATTACTTATTCATAGCTGTACCAATGGAATCTTCCCTTAAGTCTTATATTAATGACAACTCTGACCACGTATCTTTTCAATATTTCTGCAAGAGAAACTGTTCACCTTTTTCATATGCTTCTGTGAAAGTACTTTCCAGGATGCAACATAAAACAGTGGACATATAACATCATTAACAGCTATGGCACCTGTCTACTTGCTTGTGTAGATATACCAGAGTCAGAATGTTTGGCAGCATATTCCAAGCTACTCTGTCACTGAAACTGCAATAGAAATTAACTTTAAAATTGGCCAGGTGGAGACCAGTCCTGGGTGTTCATTGGAAGGACTGATGCTGAGGCTGAAACTCCAATACTTTGGCCACCTGATGCAAAGAGTTGACTCATTGGAAAAGATCCTGATGCTGGGAGGGATTGGGGGCAGGAGGAGAAGGGGACGACAGAGGACGAGATGACTAGATGGCATCACCGACTCGATGGACACGAGTTTGAGTCAACTCCGGGAGTTGGTGATGGACAGGGAGGCCTGGCGTGCTGCGATTCTTGGGGTCGCAAAGAGTCAGATATGACTGAGCAATTGGACTGAACTGAACTGAACTGAACTGAGGTGATAAAACATAGTGGTATAATAATATTTGTTTTTTGTGGGAGGTACAGACTACTGGGGGGAGGGGCTTCCCAGGTGGTGATAGTGATAAAGAACAAGCCTACCACCAATGCAGAAGGTATGAGACCTGGGTTCAATCCCTGGAGAATCCCATGGTTAGAGGAGCCTGGAAGGCTACAGCCCATGAAGTAGAAAAGAGTCGGAAAAGACTGAAGCAACTCAGCACATACACAGACTTCTGGGTATAAGACAGGCTACAATGATGTATTGTACAACACAGGGAATATAACCAATATTTTGTAACAACTATAAACGGACTGTAACCTTTACAAGTATTAGACTATCTGGTTTTTGTCCATGAGTCTCAAAAGGCTTCAAAAACCACTTGGGGTTTATATTAAAAAAAACCTCAAAAATACACATGCATCCAATGTTCACAGCAGCATTATTTACAATTGCCAAGGTATAGAAGCAACCTAAGTGTCCATCAACAGATGAATGAATAAATAACATGTGGTATATGTATATACAATGGAATACAACTCAGTCATAAACCATAAAAAGGAATGAAAATTTGCCATTTTCAGCAACATGGGTGGACTTGGAGGGCATTATGCTACATGAAGTAAGACAAAGACACATATTGTATGGTATCACTTATGTGGACTCTAAAAAATACAACAAACTAGTGAATGAAGAAACAATAAACAGGTTCACAGATATGAAGAATAAACTAGTGGTTACCAGTGGGGGGAGAGAAGGGGAGAGGCACAATACAGGTACAGAGGATGTATAAAGAGAATTATTATGAGATTATATGAAATCATGTGTGTGAAACTTAAAAACTGTAAAGTGGCATAGAATTTAAAGAATCTTTTATTCAAAACAATGTTAACAACAAAAAAAACCTTGCAATATCCTGATTGATGGGTGTCTTTGTTATGCTAATGATAGGGCTCTTTCTGGGCCTTTGGATTGCTTCCAGATAGGATCACCATAAAGACCAACCGTCTGATTAGAAGGCTGGGAACTCTGGACCAGATCATCCTACCAGGAGGGGAGGATGGCAAAACACTGGGCTCAACCATGTGGTCAATGAATTCATCAATCCTGCTTAATTATAAGACCCCCATACACAAACTGCGGACCCCCAACTTCAGCACAGAGTCCAAATCAGTACTGGTGGGGTGCCGTGCCAGGACTGCACAAACAGAAGGGACCCTGCTGCTGCCTCCAGACTGGCCTGGGCATGTCCTCCATTTGGCTGTTTGAACTGCATCCTTTTAAATAAAACTGTAATCATAAGGCTGGTGCTTTCAGGGAGTTGAGTCATCCAGGTGAACTACTGACCCTGAGAGGGTTGCGGGATGCCCACCTGGGCAGGCAGAAGTGTGGGGAGACTGGGGCCCTTCCAGAAGCTGCTATCTGAAGGAAGGGCAATCTGTTGGGAGTTCTGCCTTTTAACTTGGGAGATCTGATGGAACCGTACTCTGGAATGGAACTGAGGTGAAATGAATGTAAGGCACTGAGGTGACATCAGAGACTTGATCTCAAAACACAGACACCAAAGGCATAAGTGACAAAAAGAAAAAAAACAGGCTTTCATCAAAATTTAAAACTGTGTTTCAAAAGACACCACAAAGAAAGCAAAGAGACATCCCAGAGAAAGGGAGAAAACACTTGCAAATTATACATATGATAAGGAATTTCTGTCTATAATATAGAGAGCATTCATAACTACATAATAAAATGATAAATGCCCCAATTAAAAAACAGGCTAAGAGTCTATATAGGTGTTTCTTCAAAGAAGATATACAAATGGCAAACACACACAAAAAATGCTGAGTATCACTGGTCATCAGCAAATAAAAACTGCAATGAGATATCATTTCACATGTACCAGAATGGCTATAATCGAAAGGACAATAATAAACAGCATTGTGAGGATCTGGAGAAATTAGAACCTTCATACCCCGCTGGTGGAATGTAGAATGTTGGATCATATGATATCTCTATATTTAACCTTTTGTGGGATTGCTAGATTCCTCTCTAAAGTGTAAGGGGTTTCTTTTTGGGGATGATGAAAATGTTCTGAAATTAGATAGTGGTAACGATTACACAACTCTGTGTGTGTGTGCGACAACTCTGAATATACTAAAACTCCTTAAATGGGATGTATGAAGTCTATCTCAAAAATGTTAATTTAAAAATTTTTTTAAATTGACTAGGCAAAATATATTTGCGAAGTTATTTAAAAAGATAAGCATTCAAATGATATTTAACCCTACTTTTTTTATATTTGTCTTCAGAAAGCAATTTGAGATACACATAGACATATATATATGTGTGTGTGTGTGTGTGTTGTTGTTTAATTGCTAAGTCATGACCTACTCTTTTGTGATGCCATGGACTGTAGCATGCTAGGCTCCTCTGTCCATGGGATTTCCCAGCCAAGAATACTGGAATGGATTGCCATTTCCTTCTCCAGCGGATCTTCCTCACCCAGGGATTGAGCCCACGTCTCCTGTATTGGCAGGCGGATTCTTTACCACTGAACCACCTGGGAAGCCCGTATGTGTGTGTGTTTGTGTGTGTGTGTGTATATATATATATATAAATATATAAATATATGTGTGTGTGTGTGTGTATGATGAGATGACATCATACACTGACTTGATGGACATGAGTTTGAACAAGTTCCAGGAGTTGGTGATGGACAGGGATGCCTGGAGAGCTGCAGTCCATGGGGCTGCAAACGAGTTGGACACGATTGAGAGGCTAAACTGATATATAAACACATATGTGTATTTATATTTTTATATACATATACACAAACACACACACACACACATATACACATGCTGCTACTGCTAAGTCACTTCAGTCGTGTCCAACTCTGTGCGACCCCAGACGGCAACCCACCAGGCTCCCCCATCCCTGAGATTCTCCAGGCAAGAACACTGGAGTGGGTTGCCATTTCCTTCTCCAATGCATGAAAGTGAAAAGTGAAAGTGAAGTCGCTCAGTCATGTCCGACTCTTTGTGACCCCATGGACTGCAGCCCACCAGGCTCCTCCGTCCATGGGATTTTCCAGCAAGAGTACTGGAGTGGGGTGCCATTGCCTTCTCCACACATACATATATAGGACCTTAATTTCTTCCTTCCCCAACTGCTTTCATCGCCCTTCTCAAAGCTTAAGCTCCAGTGTCAGTGGTTTAGAAGGCAGTTGGGGAGTGAGTTAGGTCAGAGCATGGTCATCAGTTAATCCACTCCTGAACATCCAAGTGTTGTAAATCCAGATTAACAAAGATAGTTAATTCTTCTTTCAGCCGGACTGACATACCCAGTATTCTTAAAGCACACCCCTCCAAAGAAATTTAATACAGCTTGTTTTATTAAACTTCTATAAATTAAAATTTGGGGAAGCAATCAAACAAATCACAATGTTACTAAAAGCACAGCCACACTTTGAAATTGGTTGTGGTTCTTTTTTTCCTAATTTTAAATGCAAAATCAGTGAATGCTAGTAATACACAGTATGTAATAGCATTTATTTCTGCTTCTCATTCACTGGAACTAGAACAACTATTGAAGCTGAAGCTCCAACACTTTGGCTACCTGATGCAAAGAGCTGACTCACTGGAAAAGACCCTGATGCTGGGAAAGATTGAAGGCAGGAGAAAGGGACGACAGAGGATGAGATGGTTGACATCACTGACTCAATGGACATGAGTCTGAGCAAACTCCAAGAGACGGTGAAGGACAGGGAAGCCTGGTGTGCTGCAGTCCATGGGGTCACAAAGAGTCAGACAAGAACAACTATAGTACCTTTTAACAATGCTAATACATGATTTCTAAGCATTCCTACATTTTTCTTGAAAGTACACATCTAAGTATCTTTCCAAAGTCTCTTGATCATTTGTTACTTGAAAAGGCTCCCTTTCATCCCAAGAGGTCAAACAAGTTTGTAGCTTACTTCTTTTTAAATGAAGTCAAAACTGACTTACACCTATGAGAGAGAGCAAGATAGTTTGGAAAAGAGGGAATACTGCAAAACCTGGGGCCACACGTTCAGATAACTGTATCACTCAGACTGGTAATGGACATGAGTGGATCAAGTCAAGTGTGATGTAATAAAAAGCAGTGAACAGTAGGAGACATAACAGCAATCATGCTTGAAGGCACGCCCTTTCAGCCAACTGGTCAACATGTAGTAAGGGCCTTGTAATTCCAGATCCTCTCATTTTGCCCAAAGACCCAGAAATCTGGATTTTTATGTGAACTCTTAGGCTTAAATCTTAACAATACAACTAAGGAAATTTGACCCCCATCCCTTTTCTGATAACTTATAGGTTCTGTCAAGGGCTAATTTTCAGTTTGGTCTCTACGACAGGCACCACATTGAGTGGAGTGAGTATCAAATGTTAGTTCTGCTGTATTTACTTAGCACTGAAGTTCTAAGTTCTATTGCCAAGTTCACAGCAATCCTGCAGATTAAAAAGTACCACAAATTACTGCAAACAGCTCTGGGGTCTGATGACACTCATTCTAGGTGTCATAAGGAAATAAGCCGAGACTCCTCGCCTCACAAACTTCCGCATTTAAGTATACTTAGCAGAACTCCCAGGGACGGGGGACCCAGGGATGGGGTCGCACAGAGTCGGACACGACTGAAGCCACTTAGCAGCAGCAGCAGCAGAACTCCGCCACCCTCCCCCCACCAGCCTGAGGACAGAGTCTCTCAGGTATAAACTCCCAAGAAAGATTCCCCCCCAAAATTTTAAATCTAACACCTGACACAAACTTGGGCTTCTATTCCATAATACAACCATGTCTGTCTGAATATTAAAGCTGTCCCGTTGTTTCTCAATGAAATATATCACGTTTATTTTGTGGCTTCACACAGCCCTGTAGGAAAAGGTTCCCTTATTCCAGGTCCACCAAGCTGAGAAGCAAAGAATCAGAGTTTTACCAAGTAAAGCTTTTTTTTCCCCCTTGAAAGTCAAGGGCCCCTCCTGGAACTCAGAGATTCAGGGAGTGATGCATAATTAATACCACCGTTAAAGACTTTATCTTAACATCAGTATTCTGTAAGGGGTTGGTGAAGGAGGGCTGTTTCGTGATTTAGTGAAGACAGCCATTTTTGGTTCAACGCATCCTTTAGTCTTAGGACCATTATACATATTTTCAGATTTAAGACACTACATTTTTCAACCTCCTGTATCTTGGAGGCGGCATCGCACAGCACTTGTCTATCACCCCCGATGGACGACAGGACAGATTCTTCTCCTCTCCCTCGTCATTCCCTCCAGCACAAACTCGTCCTGGGTCTTCTCACAAAGATCCTTCTCCTCAAAGCCCGCAGGCTGGGCAACGCCTCTCGGCGCAGCAGCGGCGGGAGGAGGAAGGAGGAGGAGGAAGAAAGCGGGTCCTCGGGACGTCGGTCGGCAGGAAGCTCCGCAAGCAGCAGCGGGAGGGATCCCGGTCTTCCGGAAGGGTCCGGGCCAGCGAGGAGCCTCACGGAGCGGCCGGTTCCGCTCCCCCCACCCCCGAGACGGACAGAGCCCCGAGGAGGGGCAGGAGGAGGTCTGCTCCGGCCGCGGAGATGCGGGGCGAGAGCCACGAAGGACTGGCCGCACCCTGCGCGTACCCCCCCACCCCGCCCCCCGCGCCGCTCAGACCGCACAAAGGGCCGCGGCCACCCGGCCGCCCGTGGTTCCCTCACCTGTGCCCGGCGGCCAAGCCTCCGACGCCGCCGCGCCACCGGGAGAAGTGAAGCGCGGCACCGCGCCGCCACCGTAAGACGACGACGCACGGCGGCCTGACGCGCGACGACTGCTCTGGGGCCGCCGCCAGGGCCTCCGGGTTCGGCTCCCGGGCTCGAGCCCCGCCCCCCGGCCGCGCCCCGCCCCTGCCCCAGACGGGCGAGGGGCCCGGATGTTCCCTCCTCAGGGGCCCCAGGCCCCGCCCTTTCTCGGATTTTGCCCAGACCGCCCGCCCCCAACCCCTTCCGAATCCGCTCCTGGTCCAGCGCGGCCCAGGGGGAGCCTCGCCCGCTCCCGGGTGGCTAGAGCGTCTGCCCGCGCTCTGTCGCGCTCCAGGTGACGGCGCAGCGGAGGCTGTCGGGAAGTAGGCGGGGTGACGTGAGGTGGACGAGCCCGCGGCGGGTTTGCCGAGCTCAGTGGCCAGCGGTGGCAGGAGCTAGGGCCGGGGGCTCCCGGAGCCGGAGGTGGAGCGGGGCGGCGCGCGGCCGGGGCCATGACGGGCAATGCCGGGGAGTGGTGCCTCATGGAGAGCGACCCCGGGGTCTTCACCGAGCTCATTAAAGGATTTGGTGAGAGCCAAGGGGGCCGTCCTGGGCCGGTGGCGGGTTACGGGAGGAGGCCGGAGCTGGTCACGAGCGCTTCTCTGCGGCTCCGGCCGCCTGGCGTCTGAAAGGAGGCGACTCCCGAATCCTGGAGTCGGGGAGAGGCGGGGGAAAGGCAGGGCTTCAGCCCCGGCAAGTCGCGTTTCCGTGGCGATCTGAGAGCCACATCTCGGTGACAAGAACGTGTCCCCGGGATTCGACGCTCCAGGACTGGGTTCCCTGGCCCGAACCCTCCGCCCCGGCCGCCACTTGACGCCTTGGAAGTCTCCTGTTTCCACCCCCGGCGCCCCCATCCCAGGCAGGTGTGTCCAGGTGTGCGTGTGAGGGCATCGGTCCTGCAAAAAAAGTCAAGTGTGCCTTGTCGAGGGTGGGGTGTCCAGGGCCCCAAGCTGCCCAGGAACCTGACATCCGAGTCATTCGAAGCAGAACCCGTCGAGTGTGTGTGATCGGCCCTGGGGCCGTCCGCGCGGGCTGGCTACATGGGACGCGCGGGCCACCTTGCTCGTTCTGCTCGCTTGTGGCTTCCGGGAAAGTGTGCATTCTCCAGCGAGTGTTCTAGAGACCACATGCTTGCCTCTTAATTGCTTTCTGACTCTATTCCTTGTCTGTGGTCCCAAGTAACCAACGTATTCGACTTGGTGGCCTCTGCCCTTCTTGTTCCCTGTTCTCTACTTCGGCAGTAAGTTTATTTTTATCTGTTACATTTTTTCAAGTATTATTCATTTTAGCTACTATGTTATTAAAACTTGTACTGAAGGTAGAAATTGAACATTGATAGTCGTGCGTCTGTGCTCAGTCGCTTCAGTTGTGTCTGACTCTTTGTGACCACATGGACTGTAGCCTGCCAGGCTCCTCTGTCCATGGGATTCTCCAGGCTGGGATACTGGAGTGGGTTGCCATGCCCTCCTCCAGGGGATCTTCCCGATCCAGGAATTGAACCTGTATCTCTTGAGTCTCCTGCATTGCAGGCAGGTTCTTTTCCCACTGAGCCACCAGGAAGCCCACTGTTTGTTGTACATAGCTATTTGAAATACCATTTATCACTCATATATTTTTACGTACTGTATATCTCAGACACGTTGGTAGGGTTTCGGTATTTTTAGTGTGAATAAAGCAGGTCTGCTGTTCTGAAGAACTGACAAGCAATATATAATATGGCATGTTAACTGCTGCCTTAAAGTATTTACATAGAAGTCCTGGAAGAACACAGGCAGAAGGAAAAGCATAAACAGTAGTGATATTAAAGTATATGACTTAGGGAACAGCTGCTCAGTCCTGTCCATTAGCTTAGTTCTTTACCACTAGCGCCACCTGAGAAGCCCAGGGAAAGGGCTGGGGAAGTGACTAAAACAGTGTTATAGATTAGAGGAGTATTTGAATCCCAAACTGAAAAGATAAACTGAGGCCCAGTTGTGTGCCATGCTGTGTTGTGTGGATTGGCCTGTGATCCCCAGCGACTTAACTGTCAGATATTTCAATGCTGAAATGACATTTTTATAATTGAAAAACATTTACTTCATGTAGTGTGCAGTACACTGGAATGGAATGAAGTGAGAGACTAGCTAACTCTTAAGATGGTCAGAATCTGAGAAGATTAGCTCAATATGAGTAGTGATTTGGAGAGGAGGTAGTCAATAATTTTGGCTTTTAAGTCCACAGGACAGTTAACTGGTGGGATAAAGGGGGAAAGGTGATAATGACTTTAGTCTCTAGCTTCAGTTCAGATCAGTCGCTCAGTCGTGTCCGACTCTTTGCGACCCGATGAACCACAGCACGCCAGGCCTCCCTGTCCATCACCAACTCCCGGAGTTTACCCAAACCCATGTCCATTGAGTTGGTGATGCCATCCAACCATCTTATCCTCTGTCATCCCCTTCTCCTCCTGCCCTCAATCTAGCTTAGGAGACTGGTGAAGTAAAAGAGAAGAGTAGGTGTGATGGACAAGGAAATAGGTTCAACTTTGGACATAAACTGAATTTGAAATGTGCACAGGTTTAACCATGAAGTTTTACCTTCAAACCCTTAACTATTATGACATATTAAAGTTAACCTTAAAAAATGTTGTACCAGGCAAATTTGCTTATTTTAAAGTTAGTTCATTCTATTAACAGCTGTTGCTTCACTTTCATATGTGCAGAAAGCTTGGAATTGAAAGTGATTTAAGTAAAGTCAGGTATAAGAGACTGATACGGAACCGCACCTCCTGTACCTGCACTTGTGAAAAGTGAAGTGATATGGTTGGCTCAATTACCAGGAGACCTTTGCCAAAACTTAAATGATGGAAGTTGTACATCATTATCAGCTGCTTCAAAGAGACAAAAGTTTATTTCTGTCTTTTTTTTTTTTTTCCTCATTCACGTCACGGATTTAAAAATGCTTTTGGAAGTTTATTCTTTCAAAAGTGAAACATCTTATTGTTTTATAGGTGCTACTGTAGTTTTAAGTTTCTTCACTGAAGGGGAAATTATTTGTGAGTTCAGTGATTATATAATTAAAAATTCTGGTGGAATATAACATCAGGGTAAAACAAAGTTCTGTGTTAAGAAACTGATGGAGCAGAACTATATTTTTAATTGATACAGTGCATACATGATTAATAAATTGAGTAAAACAAACTATTATAGTATACCAATTAAAAATAGAAGCCGTTAATTTCTGCTTCTAGCCAGGATAGAGTATCAGGGACTGGATTTAGTACAGCAAATCAGTGACCGCAGCTTTCCCTTCAATAAACTAGAAAAGGAAGGGCAGATAAAACCTATAGTAAGCAGATAAAAGGAAATAATAGAGATCAGGGTTGAAGTTAGTAAAATAGAAAAGAGAAGAATAGTGGAGAAAGTCAATGAAACCAAAAGCTGTTGTCTCAAAGATCAGTAAAATGGATAAACCTCTAGTCAGACTGATTGGAAGAAAGGAGAGGAGAAAAATGACAAATATCCAGGAATAAGAGAGATGACATCATTACAGATTCTATAGATATTAAAAGGATAAGTGAATTTTCTAATAAATATTTATGCAAATAAATTTGACAACTTAGCTGAAGTGTACAAATTTCTTTAGACACAAATTGCCAAAGTTCACTCAAGAAGTAGTTGATAAACAGTATAGCCTTATGTGTTTTAAAAAAATTGAAATCGTAATTTAAAATTTTCCCACAAGGAAAACTCTAGCTAAAATGTCATCACTAGTAAATTCTTGCAAATATTTAAGGACTAAGTAATACCATTTCTACACAGGCTTCTCCAAAGACATTGGAGAAGAAGTACTCCTCATCTCATTTTATGAGGGTCAGCATTAATTTTAACACCCAAATCAGACAAAGACATTGTAAGAAAAGGAAATTGCAGACCCATATCTATTGTCAACATAGAAACAAACATTCTAACCAAAATGTTATCAAATCAAATCCAGTAATATATTAAATAGACAGTATGTCATGAATGAGAGGGGTTTATCCCAGGAATTTAGGGTTGGTTTAACATTTGGGATTCACTGTAATTCATCATATTAAATAAGAAAAACCATATGATTAGATTATCTCAATAACTGCAAAAGACATTGGACAAAAATCCAGCATCTGTTAAGAATTACAAAGTGTTAGGTTTTAGCCTACTTGCCAGCCAGCAAATGAGCCTGCCACTATTTTATAGATGCTGGTAGACAGCTTCAACTTTAGAGGTAAATAATAGTATCACTCATGGCACGGTAGTCAGCAGGAGATTCGTGTTTGCATTGGTGTCCTTATCCTTTGAGTCCATAGGAGTGAAGGTAATGCCACAGGCACGAGTTTCTGTCAGAGCCGAGGAACCTCTGACCTTTGGGAGCCTCAGCTTTAGAGTCTGCTTGCAAACTTGCTCAACCTTTGACTCTAGGGAGATGATATTATAGACAGCAGATCAGTCTTCTCTCTGCCCCACACAGGGAGATACTATCCCTGATCTTCAAGTCTGTTTACTATTTTGACATTCTTGAAAAGACAGTTCTGAACGAACCTGCAATTTCTCTCAGAAGACAAGCAGTAACAGTAGAAACTGATTGAGAATTGTCTCCCAATGAAATCGATCCTTTCTTACTGTACCAAATATGCCATTCCGTCAGCTACTTGGATTAATCTGACTGGACCTGCAGGACTGGTATCAAATCTGTTTATCCCTTGGGGTGTTTATGTTAGGAAGCCAGGTGACTTTCTCAAGTTTTTGTATTGGCCTTTCCTCCTGGCTTAAGGCATTAAATCAGGCATAACAGTATGTATTAGTGATTGCACAGACCCTACCTGGGTCTGCAGGGAGGAAGTCTAAAACAATTCTATCATCTACAGCTCTGGCCCATGAGTTGAGGCATATCTGAGGGATTCAGGGCCAGTGTGGTGTTTCCTTTACATGGAGGTCTATTTCAAACACTCATAAGGTGCACGTCCCTTATTGTGGGGAGAGAGGTGAGTTAATGCCTGGCATTTACACAGGAAATAAAAGAACAGTTGAATGTGCATGTGGTACACTTGGAAGTGAGTGTTGACTCCAGTCTTTGGGACCTCCAAAAAGGCACCTTCTTATGAGTGAAAGTGAAAGTTGCTCAGTTGTGTCTGACTCTTTGCAACCCCATGGACTGTACAGTCCGTGGAATTCTCTAGGACACAGTACTGGAGTGGGTAGCCTTTCCCTTCTCCAGGGGATCTTCCCAACCCAGGGATCGAGCCCAGATCTCCTGAATTTCAGGTGGATTCTTTACCAGCTGAGCCACAAGGGAAGCCCAAGAATACTGGAGTAGTAGCCTGTCCCTTCTCCAGCAGATCTTCCTGACCCAGGAATCGAACCAGGGTCTCCTGCATTGCAGGGGATTCTTTACCAACTGAGCTACCAGAGGGGTATACATTAATAGTGCCTCCAACTTAGGGCTCCTTGTTCATTTTTAATAACTGACTTTAGTCCTTTTTGGAGAGATTGCCTAAGAGTTGACCATACAGTTTTTCCTATTTTGTCACATCACCAGTTGAATGGCATTTGTCTGTGCCATGTAATAACTGAAAATGTGGTTGGGAAAGATATCTGGGGCTGCTTTTTGTGGGAGGTGCAGAAGCTGGCGCCATTCCTGCTGCTTCTGGTGGAGCTGTTTATACGGTCATGGGGTTGGCAATCAATGTGTCCAAGCTGTTTGTTGAAAGATACCATCCCTAGCAGCCAATTAAATTTAAGTCACTGATAGTGGCTTAGTGTTAAAGAATCCACCTGCTAATTCAGGTGACACAAGAGATTCTGGTTCAATCCCTGGGTAGAGAAGGTGCCTCGAAGTAGGAAATGGCAACCCTCTCCAGTATTCTAGCCTGAGAAATCCCTTGGACAGAGAAGCCTGGCAGGCTACGTTCATGGGGTCACGAAGAGACACAACTGACCATGCACAACAGTTTGGGAGTGCCTACCCAGAGTATTTTTCTTGGGGAGAAAGACTCCAGGTATGTTGTTGAGAAAATTATTTTTAGAATTAGTTTCTCAATAGAGCTATTTTATGGAGCCTCCAGCACTATAGTACAAATGTGTTTGTCAATATATAAATATTTTTAAACAGTTTAATGAATTAATTTAATTAAAAATTTATTTAATGTTTTATTAAGTAAAATCAATTCGATAAAAGCAGTGTTCTGGTTTGAATGGCAGATTATTTGGTTATCCTGTTTAAGGCCCAGGTTAGCTGTTCTTCAAAGTTTTTTTCTGACCTGCAGTGGTAGTCTGCTACCTCTTAACTTGCAGAGCGCAGCCCCTGTACCTTTCATATGCAAAGTCTGCAGACTGCATAGTCTCTGAGTCATATATATTTGCTTCCTACGAGGTCGAAGTTCTTGTATGTGTCTGTGTGTGCTCATTGTGTCCCACTCTTTGCCACCCCATGGACTGTAGCCCACCAGGCTTCTCTGTCCGTGGGATTGTTCAGGCAAGAATACGGGAGTGGTTTGCCATTTCTTTCTCCAGGGGATCTTCCCAACCTGGGGATCGAACCCGTGTTTCTTGCACCTCCTGCACTTGCAGATGGATTCTTTACTGCTGAGCCATTGGGAAAGCCCCAGGTTGAAGTTTTTAAATATTGGTAAAGTAGTTTATTATTTTCTGTCCTTGTTAGGGCCTAATACCATGCTTGGCATATATTTTCAACCTGTGTTTGGTTGAATCATGCATACAGAACCTATGGATACAAAGTGCTGAATGTATTTGTTAAATACCAGCAATTCATTAACTTTTTAAAGCTCAACTCCCACTCAAGATTTTACTTAATAAATATTAGAGAAGTCAGCGTGGTGATATTTTGTGCTTGGTATTTGAGAATGTATACCTCACTAGAGAATTTTGTGGATTAGATGAAGCAGGTAGTATTCTCATTTTAAATTTGAGGAAAGTGAGGCTCAAAGACATTTTCTTGCTAAAGGCAAAGAACTTAAAGGCATTGCTAGGATTACAACCCAGGCCTCTTGAATCATTGCTTATTTTTATTTCCATTATAACCTGCATTATTTGCAATTGAATGTACATAAAGGGATTATTGGCCTTCCCTGGTGGCTCAGATGGTAAAGAATCTACCTGCAATGCAGGAGACCCAGGTTTGATCTCTGACTTGGGAAGATCCCCTGGAGAAGGGAATGGAAACCCACTGCAGTATTCTTGCCAGGAGAATTTAATGGACAGAGGAGCCTTTGGGCTACAGTCTATGGGGATGCAAAGAGTCGGACACGACTGAGCAACTAACACTTATACTTTTTCACAAGGGGATTATTCAGTTCAGTTCAGTTCAGTTCAGTCGCTCAGTCATGTCCAACTCGTTGCAACTCCATGAATCGCAGCACGCCAGGCCTCCCTGTCCATCACCAGCTCCCGGAGTTCACTCAGACTCAACGTCCATCAAGTCAGTGGTGCCATCCAGCCATCTCATCCTCTGTCGTCCCCTTCTCCTCCTGTCCCCAATCCTCCCAGCATCAGAGTCTTTTCCAGTGAGTCAACTCTTCACATGAGGTGACCAAAGTGTTGGAGTTTCAGCTTTAGCATCATTCCTTCCAAAGAACACCCAGGGCTGATCTCCTTTAGAATGGACTGGTTGGATCTCCTTGCAGTCCAAGGGACTCTCAAGAGTCTTCTCCAACACCACAGTTCAAAAGCGTCAATTCTTTGGCACTCAGCTTTCTTCACAGTCCAACTCTCACATCCATACATGACCACTGGAAAAACCATAGCCTTGACTAGACAGACCTTTGTTGGCCTAGATATGCTATCTAGGTTGGTCATAACTTTCCTTCCAAGGAGTAAGTGTCTTTTAATTTCATGGCTGCAGTCACCATCTGCAGTGATTTTGGAGCCCCCAAAAATAAAGTCTGACACTGTTTCCACTGTTTCCCCATCTATTTCCCATGAAGTGATGGGACCAGATGCCATGATCTTCGTTTTCTGAATGTTGAGCTTTAAGCCCACTTTTTCACTCTCTACTTTCACTTTCATCAAGAGGCTTTTGAGTTCCTCTTCACTTTCTGCCATAAGGGTGGTGTCATCTGCATATCTGAGGTTATTGATATTTCTCCCGGCAATCTTGATTCCAGCTTGTGCTTCTTCCAGCCCAGCGTTTCTCATGATGTACTCTGCATATAAGTTCAATAAGCAGGGTGACAATATACAGCCTTGACGTACTCCTTTTCCTATTTGGAACCAGTGTGTTGTTCCATGTCCAGTTCTCACTGTTGCTTCCTCACCTGCATATAGGTTTCTCAAGAGGCAGGTCAGGTGGTCTGGTATTCCCATCTCTTTCAGAATTTTCCACAGTTTATTGTGATCCACACAGTCAAAGGCTTTGGCATAGTCAATAAAGCAGAAATAGATGTTTTTCTGGAACTCTCTCGCTTTTTCCAT
The DNA here is from genome assembly GCF_029407905.1 of Bubalus kerabau. Classification (NCBI taxonomy): domain Eukaryota; kingdom Metazoa; phylum Chordata; class Mammalia; order Artiodactyla; family Bovidae; genus Bubalus; species Bubalus kerabau. Next base: position 66,164,243 of record NC_073628.1, read on the forward strand.
GATGCAGCAGACGTTGGCAATATTAGATAGATTAGAAACATCTATCTCCTTATACATCAAGTTGAGTACTGTGTTTTCCTTTTACAAAGATGTATATGTGTCTAGCATAAGGTTATTTAAACAGTGCCACTACTTGAAATTATACCTTTGCAAAAGATTTTGGGACTCTTAATTCAGTGACTTTTGTCATTGTGGGTTTTTGTGTGATACATGCAATGTTTTAATGTTTGGTCTTTTTACGGTAGATTTCCAATAGCATAACCAGTGTTAACAGTTGCATCAGTGCCCTTTTGTGCCCTTTCTTGATACTCGTATAATTATAGGTCCAGTTTTGTAAGGTTTTTTTTCCCCCAGCTTAATTATGTGGACATCTAGCAACCTGTTATACACATGTGGGTTGTTTCTAGTTCTTCTCTACTACAAATAACATAGGGCTTCTCTGGTAGCTCAGCTGGTAAAGAGTCCACCTGCAATGCAGGAGACCCTAGTTTGGTTCTGGGGTCAGGAAGGTCCCCTGGAGAAGGGACGGGCTACCCACTCCAATAATGTTGCCTGGAGAATCCCTGTGGACAGAGGAGCCTGGTGGGCTACAGTCCGTGGGGTCACAAAGAGTGGGACGCAATAGAGTGACTAAGCACACAGACAAATAACATAGTAACTCTGCTCGTACCTGTAACTTTAATACCTGAGTGGGTGCTGATAGATATTTGCTGAACAGAGCAAATTGTGGTAGTAAATGGTATAAATGCCCAAAGTCACAGAGTTGGGTGGTCGTTGGTCCAATTTTTTTTTTTTTTAAACCACTCATTTTTGCAGTTGGTCTAAAGGCTTCTCCAGCTCTGACTGGAAAATAATCTGGAGTATTAGAAAAATGCCCAGACTTTGGAACCAGACATGTTTTAATTAATTTTTTGGCATATGTTAGTTGTAGTGATTTTAGGCAAGACACCTACTATCCCTAAGCCTCTTTCACATAATACTTGCTTTGTAGGAGTTAGGGAAAATCCATTTAAAGCTCTATACCCATTGAAGTTACTGGTAAATATGACTGTTTTTTTGTTTTTGTTTTTTTCTCTTGTGATAATACTACTACCTGACCTTTAGTGAACCCTAAAAGTGTGTGAAAGTGTTAATTACTCAGTCGTGTCTGACTGTGACCCCATGGACTGTAAGCCCACCAGGCTCCTCTGTCCATGGAATTCTCCAGGCAAGAATACTGGAGCAGGTTGCCATTTCCTTCTCCGTAAAGTGTGTGAAGGCGCTGTATTGAGTGTATGTCATTCATAATAAATTATCTTATGAGATAATAAGTAATCTCCTTTATTCCTCACAACAGCTCTGTGAGTATGGGGAGCGAGAAATCAATGGTAGTGGAGGCAGGGTTCAGACCCTGGCAGTTTGGAGGCCACGTTTTAACCATTACCACGATATGAACTGCTAGAGCTGGAGTCTCCACCTTGTTCTCTTGCCTTGTCTGGATTAGACACTTTGGGTTTGATAATTCATTTTGTTTTGACCTGTTGGGCCAGGTAATTATTTGTTTTTGGGTGCTATCCTGTGCATTGTAGGATGTTCAGTATCTCTGGCTTCTACCTCCTAGATGCTGCCTGCCCCCCCAAGTGGCAATAGTGGCAGTAAAAATGTCTTCAGACATTTGCAATGTTCTGTGAGGGAGAGGGGGACTATCTTGGTTGAGAACCATTGGGGGACTCTGATGTAGTTAACATTAAATTAAAATTTTAATTTGTATAGTATAAAATTTTAATTTAATTTGTATAGTAATTTGTATTTTAAAATGTATGGTATTGGAATTTTGGAAAGGGATCAGAACTGAATACGTGATCTGAAAGTCACTGTTAAGTGGTGGTTACATATTACTTTATGGATCAAGTGGACAATAAGGAAGAAAGAGGGCCACGGGCAGAACTGTGGAAACTTAGCAGCTGAGTGAAGAGGGTGGATGAAGAGGAGCCAGAGATAGAGAGAGACTGAGAAGGGACAGTCATGGGTGGTGCTTCAGTGAAAATAAATGGGGAAAGTTTTTAAAGTTGTCAAAGTAATATACTCCCTTTGTAAATAATTAGAAAATAGTAAAGAAAGGGCTGGGATTTGACTGAACTTGACCAGTTTTACCATTTTAATTTGTCATGTCGTATTGTGCCTAAATGTACATTTCTTTCCCTTGGTATTTTATTTAATGGTGAAGGGAAAAATGCGTTGTTTTGTCTTCTGAAGAAATAATTTCTTATTTCAGGTTGCCGAGGCGCCCAAGTAGAAGAAATATGGAGTTTAGAGCCCGAGAATTTTGAAAAATTAAAGTAAGTATATTTTAAATTATGTTAAAAATATGTCTATACTTAAGCAAACTTAAGCACATTATCTCCTTTATTTTTTTCAACTGTGTAAAGGGCTTCCCTCATAGCTCAGTTGGTAAAGAATCCTCCTGCAATGCAGGAGACCCTGGTTTGATTCCTGGGTCAGGAAGATCCCCTGGAGAAGGGATAGGCTACCCACTCCAGTATTCTTAGGCTTCCTTTGTGGCTCAGCTGGTAAAGAATCCTCCTGCAATTCAGGAGACCTGGGTTCGATCCCTGGGTTGGGAAGATCCCCTGGAGAAGGGAAAGGCTACCCACTCCAGTATTCTTAGGCTTCCTTTGTGGCTCAGCTGGTAAAGAATCCTCCTGCAGTGCAGGAGACCCTGGTTTGATTCCTGTGTCAGGAAGATCCCCTGGAGAAGGGAAAGGCTACCCACTCCAGTATTCTGGCCTAGAGAATTCCACGGACTGTGTAGTCCATGGGGTCGCAAAGAATTGGACATGACTGAGTGACTTTCAAAAACAAAAAAAGGTCAATATTATTCCCATTTTATAACCAAGAACCCCATGCTTATAGATAAGTAATTCACAAGGGATTCAAAACTAGGTCTGTGTAATTCTGTATCAACAAAGTACTGATTGGTCAACTTTTTTTTTTTTTTTTTTTAGCAACATTCACTTTATAGATCAATAGTGTTAGAACATGGAACACATTTTAACACAAACACAAAACACATGAATAATAGGTCAGTCTACAAAACTGTATTTAATAGATAATGTATTTTGCTAACCCAATATATTGATGATAATTCAGAACTTTTTTCCCCTATTATTACATTGCCTCTTGGGGAGGTTTCAGTTCAGATTCCAAATGTTGATGCCCAGAAGTACCTTCCTCTTACCCCGTCCTTCTGACTGGAGTTACTTGTCTGTCTCTCCCTAACCCTGAAACCTCTGTGTCCACAAGCACCAACCCTGTATTACAGATAGAAGGCTAGAAGAGTTTTCGATGTGGGGAGCGTTCTTAGAGTCCTGGAATGGGGACTCCAGGGATATGCTTTTAATATCTTTAGTAAGGAAATAGTTTAACAACTCCCCCCCCCCCCATTTTCTCCTTCCCCACAGAAGGAAAAATCATTTTACATTGAGTAAGAGGATGATCAGGGAAGTTTAATTAAAAGTGTATCATTTAACCTGTCTTTGCGGGATAGGAAAGAATTTGTTGTGTGGAAGGTAGTGGTGAAAGACTGGAGAAACTCCTCACGTGGTGATTTAATTGTTCAGTGGTAACACCCATGTAGGGAACTGGGTAACTTTATTATGTGTATGCAGTAGCAGTAGCAGCCTTATCTTGGGCAACATTCTAGTAACTATGAGTAGCAGTGCGGCTGCTGCTAAGTCGCTTCAGTCGTGTCCGACTCTTGCGACCCCATAGACGGCAGCCCACCAGGCTCCCCTGTCCCTGGGATTCTCCAGGCAAGAACACTGGAGTGGGTTGCCATTTCCTTCTCCAATGCAGGAAAGTGAAAAGTGAAAGTGAAGGCGCTCAGTCGTGTCCAACTCTTAGTGACCCCATGGACTACAGCCCACCAGGCTCCTCCGTCCATGGGATTTTCCAGGCAAGAGTACTGGAGTGGGGTGCCATTGCCTTCTCCTATGAGTAGCAATAGAAATCGTAAAACATTTTCTCACATTTACTTCATTTGCACTGTATTTCTTAAGTAAATGTCTAAAACTTAATATATTGACAACGTTTTATAGAAAGTAAAGAATCTTCCTGCAATGCAAGAGACCTGGCTTTGATCCCTGGGTTGGGAAGATCCCCTGGAGGAGGGCATGGCAACCCACTCCAGGATTCTTGCCTGGAGAACCCCCATGGACAGAGGAGCCTGGCAGGCTACAGTCTATGGGGTCACAAAGAGTTGGACATGACTGAGTGACTAAACACAGCACATATAGGAAGCAGGGTTTGGTGTCACTAACTTGTATTTTATTTTGTAGGCCAGTTCATGGGTTGATTTTTCTTTTCAAGTGGCAACCAGGAGAAGAACCAGCAGGCTCTGTGGTTCAGGACTCCAGACTGGACACAATCTTTTTTGCCAAGCAGGTATGGTCCTTGGACTCTGAAGTCTCAAGAGCGATGCTTTTTATAAACAGGATTCTTTTCCACCTGTGTGTCTCTAGTGTAGCAGTTCTCAAGTTTCTTGGTCTTAGGATTCCTTAACATTCTTAAAATTATTGAGATCCCCAAAGATCTTTATTTGAATTTTATTTATTAATATTTATCATTTAGATATTAAACTGAGACATTTAAAGTATTAATTGATTTAAAAGAGTAAATTCTGTAAATGATAACATTTTTAAAATAAAACATATGTATATTTACCAAAGCAAAAGAGTAGTGAAAAGACTGCATTGCTTTACATTTTTGTAAACCTTTTTAATGTCTGGGTTAATAGCACACAGCTGGCTTCTCCTATCAGCTTTATTCAGTCTATTGCAATATTTTTGTTTTGTCTTGTTTTCAGTTGAAATATATGAAGAAAATTTAGTCTCACACATGTATATAGTTGAGGAGGGAGGAGTATGTTCATTTCTTTTCTAGGAAATTATGGATATTCTTTGATATCATATCAAAACTCCAAAAATGTTTCTCTTCTAAAGATTGGTTGCAATGTGAAATCTGAACTCATATTAGTAAACTTTGTACTTCGTTTTATTAAAATCCTCAGGTTTATCTTGCTCTTCAAAAGGATCTTTTACTCATGCAGCATCTGATAACATTGTGCATTGGTCATTTTGAAAATTTACCAACTGATTTTGATTTTGTAAATGTTAGTACATATGATTATACACATTATAACAAGTCACATTTATTAATATCATCATCTGTATAGTCAGAAAAATTGTTAAGTATCATGAAACTTTTAAACTCACAGTGGTGGATCTAAGTCTTAGAAAATTCTAATTTTCACTTTAAAGTTCAAATTTTATCAAGGATACCAAATATTATCAGGTGTTTTCCTTGAAGTGACAGACTCAATTCACACATTTCAAGAAAATATCTGCCAGATACAGTCTGAACAACTGTATTTATCTGCCATATGTCCTTTCAAGTAAAAATGATGTTCCTGGAGAAAAGTTAGCTGACAGTTCAAACAGTAGCAAGGGTGCCTTTCCTGGAATTGACTGGCATATTTTGGTTTATAGTAGAAGTGCTTTATTTGTATTTCCTGTTTCACTCAGCAAATATTAAAGAATTGTACTCTGAGGTCAAAATGAAATAAAAATAATTTTTACTGCTTCATCAAAGACGTTCTTCAGTAAAAACTGGTTTTTGTTCAGCTAGTTTTTAGAATTATACCTATGTGTCAGTGAAAGAATTTAGTGCCACTGCCTAAGTATGTTAATAAAATAGCAGCAGTGTTACCCACGATTGCTTTTGTGCTGCAGTGCAAATATGTAAGCGAGGAAAACCAAAGACTGTCCTGGAATTATAATGGAGACAATTTTGAGCTCACAAATCCCTTGCAAATGGTCTTAGGAGTTCCCAGGCATCCATGTATCCCATTTTGAGAACTGCAGTTCTAGTGTATACAATAAACATTTAAGCAACATTAATAGATGCCTACATATTTTAGATCTAGAGTCCATTGTTTGGAAAAGCTGGAAAAGAGAATGCTGAAAGAGGCTTGATTAATATATAAAATCTAAGCTAAAGATGATTACATTTGTTTGAAAATAGCACTTCTTTCTAAGACTCAAAAGATTAAGATAAACTGTTAAACCTGTAGAAAGGTGGAAACAATAAAACTGCTAATTCTCATTACTGCCCTTTTAACCAAACGTTTCCTATTCCAGTTAGTAACTTGTTTTACTTTTTCCTCTTCTTTTATTACTTCTTTGTTTTCCTACCAACTTTTAAGAATGGAGTGTTTTTAGAGAAATTAGAATTTTCTTGCTTTACTTCAAGGATTAGAAAAACATTTTATCGTGTAGTTAAAGTACTTAAGTTATAAAAATGTCATGATGAGTGAATATACACCTGTGTCTATTAATCCCTCCCAACAGTTTGACTCATTCATTTAATCATCAAATAGTTGCTGAGCACTTCCTTTGTGCTGGGCTTTATTTTAGATACTAGGGGTATAATGGTGGGTAAGACAGGCATGTCTCTTTGATTTGTTATTACTGTCATGATAACAGTACCAATGGAAGCCAATATTTACCATTCCTGTTGTGTGCCAGATATTGTGCTTTAGACTATATTATTTATTTAATCCTTGCAGCAGCCCTGTGAGGTTGTTATCCTCATTTCACAGATGAAGAAATTGAGGCCTAGAAAAATTTACTTGGCTGAGGTCCCACAACTAGTACATGGTGGATCCAGAATTTAAACCCAGGTCTAAAGCCCAGGTTTGTGGTTTCACATTCTGTACTACCTCCCACATTTTCTATCCATCTGTTGACACATTCTTATTATCATTTTTTTAACTGAAGTTGGACTGTTGTGCAAAATATTTTGCTTCTTTTTTACTTAAAATTTGATTTTGTTCCATTTCAGTGCACATAACAGTATTAGATAACATATTGAAGGTTTATTAGGTACTTTATATATCTTATTTTTTATTATTAATTTACTTGTAGTAACTGATCCTCACAACAACCCTGTGTGGTTTTATAGCTTCCTCGTTATTTCACAGATGTGGAAACTGAGTCCCAGAGAGATTAAGAAACTTGCCCAAGTTATGTGGCTAGTCAGTGGCAGAGCTGGGTACAAACCAAGGCACTGCTAACTTAAAGTCCATCCCATATCACTCCACCACTTCTTTTAAAAGCATAGATCAGTCAGTTCAGTCGCTCAGTCGTGTCCGACTCTTTGCGACCCCATGGACTGCAGCACTCTAGGCTTCCCTGTCCATCACCAACTCCCGGAGTTTACCCAAACTCATGTCCATTGAGTCGGTGATGCCATCCAACCATCTCATCCTCTGTCGTCCTTAGTATAAGTATCCTGTAATTTTTTAACTCACTTCTTAAGGATAAACACTTTGAGATTCTTCTCATGTAATGCGAATAATCCATTTATGAGTTGTAATATTTTGTATTTATATAAGTACCATTGTACTACAATAATTATAATAATATAATTATAATCATAATGTGTGATATTCTAGATAGTACAGAAGAAGTAGGGAACAGATAGTTTCATCCTTCAGGTGATTTTTCTAATTTTTAAGAACATTTTTGTTATTTTTTAAAGGTATATGAGACTCTATACCCATTATACAAAAATGTAAGCATAACGGTTGTATGATGTAGAAAGTAAAGACCCTTAAAATCCCTACTCCAGAGATAACCACTTAAAACAATTTATATTTTTCAAGATGTTTTTCTGTGTGTGTGTCTATTTAATTATATTTCTTCATACTAAATTGTAAACCCAGGAGTCAGGTATTTTGTTTTCATGTATACTTCCTGGCATGTGGTCAGTATCCACTAAATGTAGAAAGAATATTATAATTAAAGAGCACTGGAATTCACTAACACTAAAACACTAATGATGTCTGACTTATAGAAGCCTGGCTGTTTTTTTAAGGTATAAGAAAACCCTCTATAAAGAAAAAAAATGTTACTAGAGTATGAATTTATACTTTCTGGAGTTCTGTGATATTTTTCTAGTTCTGTATTGCATTTCTACCTTACTATAATTTAATGTTTTATTTGTATTACATTATTACTGCCATGTTTACTAATATTCCAGATTAGTGATTTCCTAATTATGTCATATTTTTTATTCTGTACTGTGCCAACAGTTCCTGGTCAGTAACTTAACATTAATATCAGTTCCTTTAGGGTATGTATCCTGTGAGCCTGTGTTGAAACTTTCATAGTATATATTACCTAATATATAATCCTTGGTTCTAGGCTTCACGAGCTTATAGTAATGATTTCTAATCTGGACTCTGAGGAATATTTTCAGACATTTAAAAAATTTAATTAAAATTTTATCTATTTGTGATAAGGTCACATGGATTAATTAAATATATAGTTATTTCCATATGGAATCACATCAATTTAGAGAATGTTACTGCCTGTCTTACACTAATCATATGCTGTAATTGGAAGTATGCAGGTGTGGGGGTCATTGATTAGCAAAATATTGAGAAAAGAAATTGTCTTCTGGTGATGATAATTTGTATTTAAGGATCCAGGAAAGACCTTTTTGGTAATGCTTCTCTGCAAAACATTGTTGTCTTGCTACTGTTTCACCGATGAGAAGCTGAGGTCTGTTTGATGTATTGTTAAGGTCATGCTGTGATGGTATTGGGTGTGTGTGTGACTCCACCTGTTCAGTCTTTCAGGAAAGATCGGTTGTGTGTCTGCAATGTGCCAGACACTGTGACGGGTGCTTGGGAGATAAACGACAGTCAGGATCCCTGCCCTCGAAGGTGTTTAGAGTTTAGTGGAGGAGATTGGTTAAGCAGTGAAATGAAAAACTATAGTGGAAATAAATGCTGCATGGAGTGAACCATCTTGTGAAGTTTGAAAATAATCTATTAAGAGTACACACACTTTGGACACTAACTGCAGGGTTTTGGGTCTTCAGTCCACCTTCCCTTCTGACACTTGCAAGTTTGGGGAGTCCCCAAACCCATCCTCAGGTTCTGTAGTTTGTTAGTCATAGACCTCACCATAAGCTGTGTAATAAACTATGTTTCAGTCACATGATGACTTTATTACAGTGAGAGGACACATTAAACTCAGCCATGTGAAGAGACACGTGGGTCAGAGGCCAGGAGCGTTCTCTGTACACTGCTTCTGGTTGTCTTCTCCCAGGGGAGCCACAGACAGCACCAACTTCACTGGCAGTGATTGTGACAAAGTGCACAGTGTTCAGGCCATCTCAGCTGATTCCTGGGATCCAGTTTTTACTGGCCCTCAGTTTCCAGCCACATGAAGGCTGAGCTGTTGATCCAGAACCCACCCCGGTCACATTGTGAGACTGTCTGTGTGGTGCCCAGCCCCCAGGTGAACACAGATGCTTTTACCAGGCATGGGTCTTCAGGAGCTTGGAGGTCACCTCCCAGGAGCCAGGCCTCCCTTAGGGTGAGGCTGAATTCTTCACTACACACATGAAAATGGGACTGACCTTTCAGGGAGATCTGAGAAAGCTTCCCTGAGTAAGGGACAATTCAGCTGAAATCTAAAGGTTAAGTAGGTGTTAAGTGGGAGAAGGAAGTTGAGGATCATCCCAGATTACTACATTATGGTGGAAAGGAGTAGGGCTGGTAGCGTGTACTGGAAGAAGGCCGGTACAGCTGGACTGGAGAGAACACGGGCAGGGTGGCAAGAGATACAAGCAGCGCATGAGTCAGGGTTTAGTATGATCAGCTGTAGAGAAACAACAATTTATGAGAAAGACAGGTTTTTCTCTTTCCCATCCACTGTCAAAGCCAGCAGGGTGGCAGGCTCTTTTACTGTTCCTTTGTATGTGCTTTCTATTCCAGTTACTTCTTGGTCCGAGATGACAGTTGGAGTTTCAGCTGTTTCTTCTCAACTCCACATCCTCGACAGTAGGAGAGGACAGCACCCTCCTTTTTGACGGACGTTTTCTAGAATTTGCCTGTGCCACCTGCTTTCTTCTCTTTGGCTAGAACTCAGTCATATGACTGTACTTGGTGGCAGAGGAGACTGGGGAGCTGTCTTCATTCCAGGTGAATGTGGACCCAGATATATGTGAGTCCTTTGTTCTGGAAGAGGGAGAAGGTGGATATTAGAGACTGACTCCCCGCTTCCTGCCAAGGTGCCGACAGAGGCGGATCATGCTTGAGCCCTTTGTCTGTATCCTAAGAGCAGTAGAAGGTTACTGAAGTGTTTTAAGAAGGGTGATACGATTAGATTTTCATTTAGAAGAGATCACTTTGGCTCCAGTGTGGGCAATGTGTTTGAGGAAGGAGTGGTATAGGGTATGAGATGACATAGCAGTTAATAGACTTCTGTAGAAGTCCATGCCAGGGTAGGTAACACTCCTAGTAGGGATAGATGTGAACAGATTTGAATAACACTCAAGAGATAAAGTAACTAGCACCTTTAATGTGTAACGATTGGGAGTGACTAAGGAAGAGAGCATATCAGTCAATGATGATGCCTGTACTTTTCTTTTCTCCTTTTTAGAAGATTGACCTTCCAGTACACAAAATGGAATTACGATTATCCCTGATTCATGACATACATTCCTGCCCTCCTTTACTTTACTCATTTGGCTACTTTATAACTAGTAAGCACCTCAGAACTCAGCCTAGTAAACCTGCCAAGTAAACCTACCATCTGTCATTCCCTGTGTCCCCCCACATGGCTTTCATCCTCCGTCCCTTCATCTGAGTAACCTGCATGTTGAATTCTATATCTCATTTCCTTGCTTTCTACTCTATATAATTTTTTCTAATCCTGAAATGGCTGCATGTGTATAAAATTTTAACTTTATAAAAAGTATCATGTTCTGTGTATTTATTAATAGTTACGGGGGACTTACTTTTTGGATTAATTTTATATTATTAAGATTTATCCAACTTATTTTGCATGGTGTACAATAGTGATTGCATGAACATGCATGAAGAGTAAGCAGTTGTTTGCTGTTGTTTAGTCACTAAGTCCTGTCCAACTCTTCTGTGACCCCATGGACTGTGTAGCCCACCAGGCTCCTCTGTCCATGGGATTTCCCAGGGAAGAATACTGGAGTGGGTTTCCATTTCCTCCTCCAGGGGATCTTCCTGATCCAGGGATGGAACCCATGGCTCCTGCATTGTCAGGGAGACTCTTTACTACCGAGCCACCTGGGAAGCTTAAATAATTATTTTCTCTTCATAAATTAGTGTTTTAGTTTTCATTTGCATCACTTTGAACTGTGCAGCTCTACTTATTTTTGTACATCTATTGTATATGTGTGAATTTCTCCTGATGTGTAACCAGAAGTACCATACTACTTCATCTGATAGGTAAATGTTTAACTTAAGGAGGAAATATCAAAGTGCTTTCTGAAGTAGAGGCTTCAGTTTATACCTGTACTAGCAATATCTGAGTTACTGTGTAGCCACGTACTCCAATATGCAGTATTGTTAGGCCTCATTGATTTTTGCCAGCCAGCTCATTCTAAAATGGTATGTCTTCGTGGTCTGAGTTTACATCTCCCTGGTCACTAATCCTGTTGATAGGGTCTTGATACCTAGTGGCATATGTGTTTCTTCTGTGAAAGTCTTAAGTTACTTTTCTGTAGGATTAATGTACTTTTCTTTTTGATTTATAGGCATTGTTTATATATTCATGATACTGCTTCTTCAAATTGGTACTTTATTGTGTTACTTTTTATGGGTGTTTTTTGATGATGGAAATTTGTATTTTAGAGCCTGTGCTTTTTGTATCTTGTTTAATAAAGTGTTATCTATCTGAAGTTATGAAAGATATTTACCTATACATTTAAGTTTTAATTTTTGATATCTATGTCCATAATTCATCAGGAATTGGATTTTGGTATATCACGTGAGGTAGGGTTTCAATTTTACCTTTTTCCCACCTGGATCACCCTTTTTTTGAACATCCATATTTCCTTATTTACCTGACATGCCACCCCTGTTGTATATGTGTTCCATACGTGTGTGTGTGTTTCCTGAGTTGTACTGATCACTTTTGTCTGTCTCTGTGCCCATACCACCCTGATTTAATTCTTTTCACTCCTTTGTAAGTTCTTACATCTAATAGGTCATGTCTCCCCTACCTGCTCTTTTTTGGAAATACCCTTCCTGTGCTCTTGATATAAATTTCAGACATCTTATCAAACTATCAAACTGTATGAAAACTTGTATTGGAATTTTGACTCCAATAACATTGAATATATATATCAACTTGGGGAGAATTTATATCTTCATGGTATTAAGTCACAAACATAATATGTTTCTCTATTTAGACCTGCTTTTATTTATTTACTTTTATATGTGCATTTAAGCTTTTATTATCTTTAATATGTTGCATAATTTTCTTGATAAAGGTCTTTTACATATTTTGTTAGAGTTATTTTAATTTATTGATATCTCTGTTATAAATCATCTTTTCTTCAGTTGTATTTTCTAGATGTTTGCTGCTAGTATAAAAGATAATTAATTTTTATGTCTTAATATTTTATTTAGCCATCTTCCTCAACTCTGTTATCTCTGTTATTTGTTGGTTTGAGAGAAGTGTTTCTATCTAAATTACTTTATCAATAATACCAGACTTATTTCCTTATTTTGAATCCCTCTGTCTCTATTTTTCCTATCTTATTGCCTGGTTTAAACCTCCAATAAAATCAATGTGATTTTAGAGGGAATGCTTTTACCATTTTCCATTTCAGATTTTTTTTGTCCTTAATATTTTTTTTTGGGTAAGGACATTCTTTTAGTAATTTAGTAAGTGTCCTTATTATGGAAGGACTAAGTTTTTTCAAATGCTTTTCTGCATCTGTTAACATGATCACTTTTATTTTCCCTCTTAATAGGTTAATACGATTAGTTACATTTATGAATTTTTCTAATATTAAATCATTCTTTCATATCTAAGATAAGCCCTGTTGGTCATGATATATTCTCTTTTTATGCACTGTTGAATTTAATTCAATATTTGTTTAGAGTTTTTTTTAGCATCTATATTTTTGAATGAAATGGGCCTCAATTTTCCTTTCTTGTAATGACTGGCTAGTTTTAATATTAAGGCTGTGCTTATTTCATGAATTGGGTTGAAATTTCTTCTGTTTTGTAATTGTCCTGAAGAATTTGTATAAAATTTAAATGGTCTGTTTCTTCAAATTTTGGTAGAATTGGCCTATGAAATCATCTGTGCCTGGTTTTTTCTTTGTGAATGTATTTTTAACTACTGTAGCCATGTGCTAGTTAAAAGACTTATTTGGGCTACTTATTTTTTCTTGACTTAGTTCTGGTAAGATTTTTTTTTAATTTCTCCATTTTAGTTTAAGTTTACAAAATTGTTTTGTATGATTGTTATTCGTATCCCCTTATTTTGTTTTAATCTTATTTTTAGTTATATACCTGACACCTTGAGTTCTGACTTGCACATTTGCGTGATCCTGGTTTTGTTTGCTCCATTAACCTATTGCCCTTTATTATTTCATACTAGCATTATGTATGCAGAGAAGGCAATGGCACCCCACTCCAGTACTTTTGCCTGGAAAATCCCATGGACGGAGGAGCCTGGTAGGCTGCAGTGCATGGGGTCGCTAGAGTTGGACACGACTGAGCGACCTCACTTTCACTTTTCACTGTCATGCATTGGAGAAGGAAATGGCAATCCACTCCAGTGTTCTTGCCTGGAGAATCCCAGGGACGGGGAAGCATGGTGGGCTGCTGTCTCTGGGGTCACACAGAGTCGGACACGACTGAAGCGACTTAGCAGCATTATGTATGGGGCTTCCCTGGTGTCTCAGTGGTATAAAATCTGCCTGCCAATGCTGGAGACATGGGTTTGATCTCTGGGTCAGGAAGATTGCCTGGAGAAGAAAATGGAAACCCACTCCAGTATTTTTGCCTGGGAAATCCCATGGACAGAGGAGGTTGGCAGGCATACTGTCCATGGGGTCACAAAAGAGTCAGACATGGCTTAGTGACTAAACAACCACGAGCATTAGGGTTGGAGAAGGAAATGGCAACCCACTGCAGTATTCTTGCATGGAGAACCTTGTGGATGGAGGAGGCTGGTGGGCTACTGTCTGTGGGGTTGCACAGAGTTGGACACGACTGAAGCGACTTAGCATGCATGCATTGGAGAAGGAAATGGCAACCCATTCCAGTATTCTTGCCTGGAGTATCCCAGGGATGGAGGAGCCTGGTGGGCTGCTGTCTATGGGGTTGCACAGAGTCGGACACAACTGAAGCGACTTAGCATGCATGCATTGGAGAAGGAAATGGCAACCCATTCCAGTATTCTTGCCTGGAGTATCCCAGGGATGGAGGAGCCTGGTGGGCTGCTGTCTATGGGGTTGCACAGAGTCGGACACGACTGAAGCGACTTAGCAGCAGCAGCAGCATTAGGGTAGCAACCCAGTGGATCTTGTTTGTTTTTAGCTATTTTCAGTCCTTCCTGTAAATTGTATTAAACCGAACCTTTCTGAATCACTGTTTTTACTGCTATTTCCTATTTAAAATATCTTACTCCTAGGGTAAGCTCCTGATTGCTTATCAATACTGATTTAGTAGATGACTAAGGACCCCATATTCTTGACTACAAGCATACTAATACAGGCAGACCGATATACTTATTGTTATCAAACATCTCATCTCAATTTGTTCCTTTTTGTACCCTTTTCTCTTTCTAGAGTGAATTCCCTTCTCCGTTCTCTAGGTTCTACTATGCTTTCAGTGCTCTCTTAAAAGTGGTGGTGGGAAAAACTGGCTCTTGCTCTAGTGGGCAGGGCCTTGCTCAGTAAGCTTTAATCCAAGTGGATTCCCTCCCTGGTAGTTTTTTTGGCCCAGCCCTCTGGTCTGCAGGCTCTGTGGTCCGGTTAATGGCGACCTCCAAGAGGGTTTATGCCAAAGGGGACCTTCCCAGACTGCTGCTGCCAGTGCCCCCATCCCTGTGGTGAGCCCCTGCCAACCCAGACCTCCACAGGAGACCCTTCAAGAGTAGCAGGTAGTTTTGGTTCAGTATCCCGTGGAGTCACTGCTCCTTTCCTCTGAGTCTCGGTGCGTACAAGGTTTTGTTTGTGCCCTCTGAGACAGAGTCTCTGTTTCCCCTAGCCTGTGAAAATCTTGTAATCAAATCCTGCTGGCCTTCAAGTTCAGATTCTCTGGGGTTTCTAAGTTCCTTTGTCGGATTCCTAGGCTGGGAAGCCTGACATGGGGTTCAGAACCTTCACAACAGTGGGAGAACTTCTTTGGTATTATTTTGTGGGTCACCCACTTTTCGGGAATGGGATTTGATTTTATCATGATTGTGCCCCTCCTGCTGTCTTTCTGCAGCTTCTTCTTTGTCTTGGGATGTGGGGTGTCTCTTTGGTAGATCCCAGTGTCTTCCTGTCGATGGCTGCTCAACAGCTAGTTGTGATTTTGGTGCTCTTGCAGGGGGGAGATGAGTATGTGTTCTACACCACCATCTTGAACTGGAAGTCCTGTCTCTGCTTTTTAATACACTGTCTAGGTTCGTCATAGCTTTTCTTCCAAGGAATAAGCGTCATTTAATTTCATGGCTGCAGTTACCATCAGTAATTTTGGAGCCCAAGAAAATAAAGTCTGTTAATAAATATTAAAAAAATTATTAATTTATCCTATAGCTATGACTCAGTGAAGATTGACTATAATTTATAATGCAGTACTTCAAGCAGTTTTAGATGTATTTCTCTAGGCATCTGCCATGTTCTTTTCTGTACACCAGGATAAGAAGTTGTTCTCTAGCCCGTGTGTTGTGAAGTCAGGTAGCTGGCAGCATGAATGTGTGAATTGGATTTTGTGTAAGAGGTAGAGAGTGGAAGAGCTCAGATGAATTAGAGAATATATGGCCTCTTCAAGGAATTCAGACCAAATTCCTAAGGTTCTGGAGCAACCCTTCTTGTGACCTCCTGGTCTAGCCTTCCTTCTGTTGTTAAACTGTACTGCTTTATTTAAGTGTGTTACAAGTCAGAATGCTTTTAGTAGAACACTCAGGACTAGTTAAAGATTTAAGCAGTTGGGGACTGTATACATAATTTATACTGCAGAAATTATTTTCTGAAATAAGTTTAAGTTCTTCCGAAAGGATGTATATAAGGTGATTTTTACATGTTTCATGAGGACAAGGACCGCATCTCTTACGTTCACTGTGTGTTCAGCATTATCACAGTGTCTGGCCCCCAGTGGGTGTTTCAGTAAATATTTGAACTGAATGGCTGTGCACTTTTTAGTGTCTGAAAAAAGAAATTTTTGCTACTTCTGTGCAGTATTCCCCCCCTTATCTGCTGTTTTACTTTCCATGGTTTTGGTCAGCTCTAGTTGAAAATATTAAATGGAAAATTTCAGAAGTAAACCATGAGTTTTAAACTGTGTGCAGTTCTGAATAGTGTGACGAAATCTCATGCTGTCCTCCATCCCACATGGGGTGTGATGCATCCCTTTGCCCCTCGTGGATGCTACCAGCCCATTAGCATAGGAAAGAACATTTTATTTTTCGGGGTTGGTACTGTGCATGTTTGAGGCATCCCCTGGGGGTCTTGGAAGATCCCCCGAGTGAGACTCATGTGCTGTTTATAGCCTTGCCAGTTGGTGGCACTAAACTCATTTAAAAACCTGAAGAGGCATATTTATACCCATGCACACACATAATGACTATTCTTCACACAAACACAAAACAGGCTGGTAATAAATCATGGATACTGTTAAGTCCTTATTAACTACAGAAGAGGAGTATCAGTAACCACATGATTCTCTCTCTCTGTCTTTTTTTTTTGAATCCAACTTTATTGAAATATAACATATACAAAAAACCTACATATTTAATGTATACAGTTTGATGATTTTACATAGAGTTCTTTACTAATCCTTTAAAAAAAATTTCTGAAGAGATAGATTACAGATTTGAAGTTCTTAGATCATAGGAGTGTTTTTTAGTATTTCCTGCCATAGCCTCAGTGTCTAGTGTCTAGCATTGGGTATAGACTGTGTCTTTAATGTGTCATCATTTTGAAAGAATGTGTGAATGAGTATAAATTTTAACGTCTGTTGACTTCACTCCTACCAACCCATCCCCAGATAATTTTGGCCCAAGATAAGAGAGCCCTACGTCTTATTTTAGTTAATGACCTTTATGATGTCTCCTTTAATCATTACAAATTTTCATCCAAATTTACTGAAGAACTGTGATTCAGATCAGAATACATATTAAAAGAAGTCAGTGGCAATGTTAATTGGATTCTAGATCTACTGTTACTTTTCTCTAATCACCAACCATAGGATAGTTTTGAGTACAAAATACTGTAAGGGGAATTCGAAGAGTGTGGTGTTATTACTGTTTGAGAGTTGGGAGTAAGAGAGTGTTCTCTAATGGAAAAAGCAGGCTTATCAAGGAATTTCTTAAACATACTGCAGTCAAAAGTGTAAGAACTCACAAATATTTATAAGATTTCAAAAGTCTCTGACCACAAAAAAGTGTAAGAGTGTAAGAGTTAATGAAGGAAGATGATTGAAGGATTTTATTTTGAAATCAGGCAAAATAGAAGTAATTTATCAAATTGTCAGATCATAAATGAATTAACATTTTTGGAAAATGGTTTTTAATTACAGTGTAGTAATGAAATACAGCAGTAGGAATAAATTGTATTTTAAAAAATAATTTATCAAGTTTAACTTTACAATGAATCTAGCTGGCGTTTGCAGTGATGGTCTGAGGCTCTTTCCAGCTCTGTAATCTCAACTCTGAGTAGGTGCTGTAGGGAGTGTGGCAGAAGCCCTTGTCCATAAGTAGGTTATAATCTCGTTGGAGAGACCACAAGTGTGTATGGAGCCAGCCTCCAGTGTTGGCTAAGTACAGGGATTTCTCACACCGGATCACCTGCCTTTTAGCTCTGTGCCCTCTGGGCAAGTTACTTAACCTCTTTGTTCCTCAGCTTCCACAAATGTAAAATGAGGATAATAATATTACTCCTTCTTCTTAAACTGTTGACTGACAGGATTAAAAGAAGCCTAGAAAAGTACTTGGCACAGAAGTGCTATTTGAATGTTTTCTTCTCTCAGTAGAATGTAAGGTCCTCACAATTTGTTAAATAAATAGTTAATAGCTAGAGGTTAGGGCTGTAAAGATTGCATTGAAAAATATGTGGACAGTATACTACTGCTGTATGTGCTGTCGTTTTTTAGGAATTCAAATGAGGGAAGAAACTAATATAGATTGTTGCATAATTTCTCTAAAATTACACAGGTAAGTTAGAGTTTGCACTGGATTCTGAAATTTGGATTGAATATTTGTAGGTAGAGACAAGCTTATTAGGAAGTGAATAAGAGGGAAGGATAGGCTCTTTTGGTTTTATCAGGTATATTTTAGAGCAGGAAAGATTGGTTTCATTACTCTAACTAGTCTTCAATTATGAGTTCATTTAATTTATTTGATTCAGCTCCAGAATTGCATAAAATTCCTGAAAATAGATTAAAAATGGAAATTACTCATGTTTATTATGTTTATGCTAATACTATATTAAGTAAAATTTGGAAGCTATTATTTTTTTCATATTTTAGGGGTCAGTGTCACCAGTTGAAAGCTGGGTTTTTTTTAAACACATTGATAATATTTTTCCTTTTATATTTTATAGGTAATTAATAATGCTTGTGCTACTCAAGCCATAGTAAGTGTGTTATTGAACTGCACACATCAAGATGTCCATTTAGGAGAGACATTATCAGAGTTTAAAGAATTTTCACAAAGTTTTGATGCAGCTGTGAGTACAATCTTATTATTCCTAAAATATCATGTTTGTGGTGGTTCTTATTTTAATAGGCTACTTTTAAAACTTATTTCAGATGAAAGGTTTGGCGCTGAGTAATTCAGATGTCATCCGACAAGTGCACAACAGTTTTGCCAGGTAAAGGGACTTTATATTAAATATAATATTTGCTGGTTTATCTTTGCCGATTTGTTTCTCATTGTTTTTCTCTTCCCTGTAGACAGCAAATGTTTGAATTTGATGCTAAGACAGCAGCAAAAGAAGAAGATGCTTTTCACTTTGTCAGTTATGTTCCTGTTAATGGAAGACTGTATGAACTAGATGGATTAAGAGAAGGACCGATTGACTTAGGTAATGTGGTTCCTATTTCTGGCATTTCCATTTTGATGAAGAAAAAAGGATTAGATGTTCACCTTTGTTTCAGTCCCAGTGCTGTGTAGGTTTTGAAAGGGGAGGTGATGTCCTTAAGCTCTTCAGTCCTTTATGAAACTAAGTAATAGACAGTGAGGACATGTTGACTACTGTAGTTTCATTGGGACCTTTAATTCTTTCCTATGAGAAAAGTGTTTTTAGTCCCTAGATTACATAATTTATTTTTGATTTTTCAGTTAACTTTTAAAAACTACTTCTTTCAGTGAACTTAACTTGTTATTGATAAGAAATATGATCCCATCCCTGTCATCTGTGGTAAAATATTTTCCCTTGAATTTAGATCTTTCAGAATCTCTGTAATTCAGTGTTCAACAGTCTATAGAAATGTTTTTCTTCAAAGCTTCTATTTAAATAGTGCAGTACTGTGCTGTCCTTTGTGCCAAAGGGTGGATTTGTCCTGATCCCACCCCAGCTCCAGCCTTGAGCTCATGATAAATGGTTATTGAGTGAGGCTGAGGTGGTTCTGATCTAGTAATGAACTAACAGACCCACAAAAGAAGTTTAACTCCGTATTTTACCTCATTAAGTTTTCTTTTTCTCTTTTTAAAGTTCGGTTTAAGTTCAGGGAAACCTGTTTTTATGAAATTGGAAAAGACTGATGCTGGGAGGGATTGGGGGCAGGAGGAGAAGGGGACGACAGAGGATGAGATGGCTGGATGGCATCACTGACTTGATGGACGTGAGTCTGAGTGAACTCCGGGAGTTGGTGATGGACAGGGAGGCCTGGCGTGCTGCGATTCATGGGGTTGCAAAGAGTCGGACATGACTGAGCGACTGAACTGAACTGAACTGAATGTTATTTGCTGTTCACAAAACTTTATACTTCCAGATTAAAAAATAAAATTTGCAGTTTTATTTTGCTTATTCTGTTCTTAACTGCCCACACCCATGCCTGGAACCAGTAGTTCAGCTAATGCAGATTTACATGTTTAAAAATATTTATTTTTCTATGTTTCTTAAAGAAAATTAATAGAATGTTCTTTTAATTATGTAGAAGTTGATTCACTCTGGTTGAGGGTTGATCTGATCTCTGCATTTTTTCTCTTGGCATCTGTCTGGTCAGCCATTCTCTATTCATTGGATCCATCAGCTATAAAGGACATTAACTATAAAACAGAACGACCAGTTTTGCTACACAGCTGGTGGCCATGCTAAAATATAGGTAAAAAGGGAGGACTAAAATAACTGGGTAAAATCAGTTTTGCATTGTGTGTAGATTTCAGTATTTTTTTTTCTATAGTTGTGATGGTGGGGAGTCAAATAAGGATTGAATCCTTATTTTGTCACTAACATATGAGCGGGCTTTTCTTAGCCCTCAGTTTCATCATCTGTAATATGAAAGGCAGTCATCCTTATCTCACAGAGACAAGAGTTTTAATGAAATAATTCCCTAATTCATTACTTTCTCAAACATTTGTCTAGCACCGCTAAGGGACACAATAATGTGACAATGCAAATTATGATAACTTATCATTTCCCCCTAATCATTCCTGAGAAAGTAAGAGTTGAAGCTTAACATAGTTTTGCTAAAAAGTTTTTTACTATAATGAATTTGCCAAAATATTAATAAAAAATACTTTGAATAAACTTTTGAAATAATATTGATGTCAAATCTGAAGTAAATGCTTTTGCATTTCTTCCTAGGTGCATGCAATCAAGATGATTGGATCAGCGCAGTGAGGCCAGTCATAGAAAAAAGGATACAAAAGTAAATGCTCAGCTTATCTCTTTGGCATAATGAATGTCCTCATTTTTAAACATTTCTTTAAGGCTTTTTTTTTTATTGTTGTTTTAACAATACTTACTGAACTTTTTCTTTGGATTAATGTGTTCAGGAAATCATACAGAAAAATTTCTAAATTCTACATAATAATAAGTTATCTTGTCTTCATAGAAGCTAAATATGCACATCTCTGTTCAGGTAGATATTTTATACAGTTATTTTGTGAAGTTTATTGTTTCAGGACTGTCTGTCTTTTTTATTAAATTAATTTTTATGTTGAGATAATTATAGATTCACATTAAGTTATAAAAATAAATTAGAGAGATCCTGTGTACCCTCTACCCTTCTGGAGGAACATCTTGTAAAACTGTGGTCCAGTGTCACAGCCAGATACTGACACTGATACAGTCAAGATGCAGGAGAATTCCATCACCGCAGTGGTTCTTCATGATGCCCGTTTATAGCTGCAACCACTACACCCCTGCTCTGCCACCCCCCATCCTTAATCCCTAGTTCTATAATTTTTGTCATTTTAGGAGTGTCACATAAATGAAATCATAAAATATATGACCTTTTTGAATTGACTTTTTTCACCTAGTATAATTCTTTGGAGATTCATCCAGGATGTTTAGTATTATCAGTAGTACCTTCTTTTCTATAGATGAGTAGGAGTCCATGGTATGGATAGTCTATTATTATTATTATTATTGTTTTTTGCCCATTCACCTATTGAAGGACATCTGGATTATTTTCTGGTTTTTGCTATTATGAATAAAGCTGCAGTAAACATTTGTGTACATATTTTTATGTGAACATAAATTTTTGTTTCTCTGAGATAATACCTAGCTGTATGGTAAATGCATGTTTGATTTTTTTTAAAGAAATTGACAAACTCTTCCAGAGTGGCTGTACTATTTTATTTTACATTTCCACCTGCAGTATAGTATAAGTGATCCAGTTTCTCCACAAGCTAGCTAGGATTTGGTTTTGTCAAAATTTTTTCTCTTAGCCATTTTAATAGGTGGGTAGTGATATTTCCTTGTGGTTTTAATCTGCATTTCCCTGATGACTAATGTTGAAGATCATGCCTTTTGTTTCTTTTGTAACTGAATTGTTTGTTTTCTGACTGTGGAGCCTTGAGGTTCTTTATACCACCAGTCCTTCCTCAGACACTTGACTGAAAACAGTTTATCCCAGTCCCATCGACCCATCCTCCCATCGTGGTCTTTCACAGAGTAAAAGCTCTCCATTCCAGTCTAGCCCAGTTTATCAGTTTTCCCAATATGTATTTTTGTTGTCCAACCTAAGAAATCTTTGCCTAGACCTAGGTCCCAAAGATTTTCCCCTTTTTCTCTTTAAGGGTTTATAGGATAATATTTTACGTACAAGTCTGTGATGTATTTTGAGTTAATTTTTGTGTGATGTGAAGTTAGGTCAAGGTTCATTTTTTTGCTTCATATTTTCAATTGGTTTAGCACCATTTGTTAAAAAAGGCTATCCTTTACTGAACTGCTCCTGCACCCTTATAAAAAAAAAAAAATCCGGTTGGGCACATTTGTGTGGTCTGTTTCTGGGTTCACTCTTCTGTTCCACTGATCTGTTTTTCTCTTCTCTGCAAGTACCTCACAGTCTTGATTGCTGTAGCTTTATTATAAGTCTTAGAATAGACTGATGCCTCCAACTTTATTCTTTTTCTTTAAAGTTGTTTTAGCTGTTATAGTTATTCTGCCCTCCATGTAAATTATAGTGTAATTTTGTATCTACAAAAGTTCTTGTTGGGCTATTGATAGGAATTGTGTCAAACATCAATTTTAGGAGAATTGGTATTTTTTTTAAACTCAGCTGATGCTTCCAATCCATGAGCATGATATGACCTTCCATTTACTTGGATCTTCTTTAATTTCTTTCATCAGCATTTTGTGGTTTTTAGCATACTAATTCCATACATATTTTTTCAGATTTATATCCCAAGTAGATCATGTTCTTTTGACTGATAACGAATGATACTGTATTTTAATTTTTAATTTCCATGTGATCATTGTTAGTGTATAGAAATAAAGTTTAATTTTTTTTCTTTCTTTGTCTTGCATCCTTCAACCTTGCTGAACTCACCCACCAGCTTTAGAAGCTTTTTGTGAATTCCTTGGCATTTCCTACATAGATAGTCAGATCATTTGCAAATAGAGACAGTTTTGAATTTGCCTGTTTCTAATTTTGGTTTTATCAGTTTTTAAAGCTTTATATATTGTTGCAGGTCTGTTGTTTGGTGCATGAACACTTATGATCACTATTTGATTTTGGTGGATTGACATTTTTACCATTATGCAATGCTGTCCCTCTCTAGTAATTTTCTTTACTCTGAAGTTTACTTTATCTCTGGTTCATAGTCTTTTCTTTCAGCACTTGAGAAATGTTATGCCACTCCCTTCTGGTCTCCATGGTTTCTGCTGATAAATTCAGTTATTCAGTGTGTTTTCACCCTGTAGATATGGTTAACTATATTTGTTAACTTTATTCCTAGGTATTTTATTCTTTTTGAAGTAATTGTACATGGAATTGTTTTCTTGGTTTGTCTTTCTGATAGTCATTATTAGTATATAGAAATGCAGTAGTTTTTATTAGCTATTAAAACTATTAATAGCTCTAATAGTTTTCTGATAGTTTTTAGGGTATTTTGTATTTAGTTTCATGTCATCAGCAAATAGTGAGTTTTGCTTCTTTCTTTCCAATTTGGATGCTTTTTATTTCTTTTTATTGTGTGGTTGCTGTGGCTAGGACTTCTAATACTGTGTTGAATAAAAGTGGTGAGAGTAGGCATCCTTGTCTTGTTCCTGATCTTAGAGGAAAAGCTTTTTAGCTTTTCACCATTGAGTATGATGTTAGCAGTTAGCAGTAGGCTTGGCCCTTACTGTGTTGAGATATGTTCCGTATGTACAAAGTTTGTTAAAGAGTTTTTAATCATGAGTGGATATTGAATTTTGTCAAATAGTTTTTCTGCCTCTATTGAGATGATCATGTGATTTCTCCCCTTTGTTTTGTTGATGCAGTTATCACACTAATTGATTTGTGTATGTTGAACCATCTTTACATCCCTAGAATAAATCCCAGTTGATCATGATGTATGATCTTTTTAGTGTATTGTCGAATTCAGTTTACTAATATTTTATTGAGAGTTTTTGCATGTGTGTTCACCAGGGATATTGGCTTGTAATTTTATCTGAAGTGTCTCTGATTTTTTATCAGGGTAATGCCATACTCAGAATGAGTATGGAAGTATTCTCTCCTCTTAATTTTTTTTAGAATAGTTTGAGAAATATAAGTATTAATATTAGCTGTTCTTTAAATGTTTGGTAAAATTCCCCTGTGAAGTTATCTGGTCTTGGATTTTGTTTGTTGGGATTTTTTTTTTTTTTTTTGATTACTGATTCAACTATTGTTATTGTTTGTTGTTTAGTCTTTAAATCATGTCTGACTCTGTTGCAATCCCAGGATCTTCTGTCCATGGGATTTTTCAGGCAAGAGAATTAGAGTGGGTTGTCATTTCCTTCTCCAGGTGATTTCCCAACCCAGGTATCGAACCCACATCTCCTGCGTTGGCAGGTATATTCTTTACCACTGAGCCATCAGGGAAAACCCTACTCATTCAGTTATATAACTAGTAATCTGTCTGTTCAGATTTTCTATTTCTTTCTGATTCGGTCTTAGAAGGTTGTTTCTAGGAATTTATCCATTTGTTGGCATATCATTTTTCATAGTATTCTCTTATGATTGTTTGTATTTTTGTGATATTGGTTGTAATGTCTCTTCTTTACAAAAGCTTTTTTAAAATGTCAGTTTTTATGGTTAGCCAATTGGTAGATTTGTGTTTACCCCAGAGAATAAGGGAGTAATCAGAATAGATTATCTTAATTATAACAGTGTTACATTTCTTTATTACATTATAAACTGTCATTTTTTCTTAGGTACAGTGAAGGTGAAATTCGATTTAACTTAATGGCCATTGTGTCTGACAGAAAAATGATATATGAACAGAAGATAGCAGAGTTACAAAGACAACTTGCTGAGGTTTGTGGCCATGTGTTTTATGTACAAAGTTCTAGTTATTCTCTCAGGGAAACTATTTTCTTTTCTTCTTTCCTTCCTTTCTTTTTTTAAAATACAGATTTAATCAAGTATCCTGAGTGGTGGTTAAGATAATGCACCCTGGAGTCAGGCTTCCTAAATTCAGCTCCTGCCTTTGCCACTTAGTGAAAGTATGATTTTGAGTGTATTTCTTTGTGCCTCAGTTTCTTCATGTAAAGTGAAAATAATAGTCTTTACCTTAAATGTTGTTGTGAAGAATAACTGAGATGATATATATATACAGACCACTTCAAAAAAGTGACAGACAAATAGTATGTACTAAATGCTGCTGCTGCTAAGTCATTCATTCGTGTCCGACTCTGTGCGACCCCATAGATGGCAGCCACCAGGCTCCCCCATCCCTGGGATTCTCCAGGCAAGAACACTGGAGTGGGTTGCCATTTCCTTCTCCAATGCATGAAAGTGAAAAGTGAAAGAGAAGTCGCTCAGTCGTGTCCGACTCTTAGCGACCCCATGGACTGCAGCCTACCAGGCTCCTCCATCCTTGGGATTTTCCAGGCAAGAGTACTGGAGTGGGGTGCCAAGTGTTCACAATTAACTATTTACTGTAATTTAATTATATAATTAAGCAAGTTAGAATATATTTGTTACAGAATTAATTGGGCACATTAGAGTCACATGTAATCTTTATTATTCCTTATGATGATTATCTTCCCAGTAAATATGATTGGCAAAGAGAATTAGTAATAGACAAAGACTTCTGTTTACATTTCTTTGATCACATTTTCCTGAGTATGTTTAAGCACATTTATTTTATAGCTAACAGAAGATTGTAGCAATTCAGTACATTATACAATGGATGGTTTTTAGGTAAAAATTCATACATATTATAGAACACAGAAATTTGGGAGAAATACTACTTCTTCCTTATGCTTACTTATAGGCCCTAAATAAGTATTTCTTTCATCCTTTAATATTACAGTTATTAAGCTGATACTCCATCACCAATATTAAGATCAAAATTGGGAAATGACTGTACTATGTTTATCATCTAAAAATGTTTTAGACTTAAGCCTCAGTTATTAGGGTGTGCTGGTTCTTTTTCTTTTCCCCAAGGAGGAACCCATGGATACAGATCAGGGCAGTAATATGTTAAGTGCTATTCAGTCAGAGGTTGCCAAAAATCAGATGCTTATTGAAGAGGAAGTACAGAAATTAAAAAGATATAAGGTAGGTGTTTTTCTTTTGTTCCTTAATGTTTTAACATAGTGTAGTGTATTTTGATGTGAACTGCTTGATTGCTCTTCTCCCCATTATTTACATGTTTTCAGAATGTGTTGATTCGCCTGGCGCCCTACAGAGGTAACTAGTAAGGTTTCTTTCCTTTTTATTTTTCTTCAAGTTATTATTATGAACAGATATTTAACACATCTGTTGCTAATGTTCACTGCAGTTATTTTTAATGCTCAAATTACCCCGTCTTTGACCGTTAGGAGCCACATCAGGCTATCTCCCAAGTTCTTTGGATGTGACTGTCTTCATGTCTGATAGCTTCCTTGCTTTCTAGCATGATAAGATATTTCAGACTCTATCTTGTGCATTTCCTGCTTCAGAGTTGAAATTGGCCATTTTTTTCAAGAAGTCCTGAGTGCTTTTGGTGAGAAATGGTGTTTAGAAACCATTAGCAACCATTGGTTGCTCAGGGTGCTTAGCGATATTGATTCTTCATTATTTCCAGGACTTTTCAGAGCTAAGAAATACGTTTTTACTAGTTTCTTTTTTTATCTTTGAAGAGAAAATACAATTGGAATTCATGTTAATACTTGAACTAAGGATTAAAGGGCTTTATATTTGAAGTTAAGCATTTGTGTCTTTTCATTTGAAAATCTTGGTTTCTATCAGCATTAACATATACTTACTTGCTTTGTGCTATATGTATATGTATATATGTATGAAAAGGTTCAGAATAGCAATGCTAGTAGTGTTAACAACTGAGAAGTGTTCTCGTAATTTTTTTCCTGAGGATATATTTCATTTTGAATGTGCAGTCAAACTAGCATATTTTAAAATTCACTTGGAAAACTTTTCTCCTGGTGTCATTCTGTCTCCAATTTAGTACATAGCTGGGTTCATTTTTTAAATTTTCTTTCCAATTTTTTTTAGGGTTTTAAAATTTTTAAATTATGTCAACCATTGTATAACTCAGGGTGAAATACTGAGCAAGCCTATCTTCAGTTATGTTATTTTTCTTCATTTGCAGTCTGTCTGATAAACTTTTTTCAGAAATGGAGAAGAGTGAAGGAAACTTTTTTAATTTTGTAGGACGTTGGAAACAGTACTTAGGTGATCTGTCATGTTTGTCACAGTAGAAAAAGCAGCTTTTCATCTGAAGCTCAGTTGAGGGCAGGGATTGTTCTTCTTTCTGTTGTTTACCATAGTGTGAGAATGCTGCTTTGTAACATACTTAACAGCCAACAATGTGATTGTTAAAATACATGGACCCTGGGCAAGTAGGATTTCTTTATGTGGAGGTGGTAGGATCTGGCTCCAGAGTGTTCCAGACAGGAAAAAGAAGGGCCAAATTCACAGAGACAGGAAAGTAAGGGATGAAAGCTTGAATGTTATCTTCTCTTTTATGTGGTATTAAAAAACTGCCTACTATTTATGTATTCTGGTGTAGTGTTGTTACATAATTAACTAATTTTTCATGTTTGCCTTAAGTATAACACTGAGTTTTAGAATGTTTGCTTTGTTTGAGAATGCTTTGTTCAAAAATGGGGCTAAAGAATTTAGCCAAAAAGAATTCTCAGACCAGTATAAAATGAACATGCTAAAATTTTATTTACTTCATTAATTGAGCAAACCTGTAAGATGTCACAACTAGTTCAAAGGAGAAGTCAAAGAAGCTCAAATTTATATGAACTGTAGGAATGCCAGAATGAATTTGCAAAAGATGGAAAATTTTTTTTTCCTATGGAAAGGGAAGTAAATTGAACCTCTACCAGACAGTGACAGGCTGCAGTCACGTAACTTGGGAGAGTGTAGACAATACATAGTTTTCCACCGGAGCACAGATTTTTCCCTACAGCTATTCCCTTTTTGGTCAAAAATAATCAAAGAAAGATTGTTCTTAATCACACACTAAAACTGGTCTTATTAAGTGTGGCCTTATTGTTTGCATAGGTGTAGTAGCAGAAGTGTTCATTTATCTTGTAGGCCTTTTTAGTTTGCTTTCATGAGTTATGTTTTCATAGATTATCTCAGATTAGACTTTTAAAAGCCTCTGTTGTTTGCTAAGCCAAGAGTAGGATGCTGTACCCCAGAGAACTCTCTCCACATATTTTATCGTAATTAATCTTTATTCTCAGTGGCAATGGAAATCTCATTATTTCTAATGCTTTTTTATGATAATGGAGGATTTTCTTTCATTTCTATTTTGAGCTGGATCCAAAAATTAAAATATCAGAAGCTTAGTGAAAATAGTGTGGTTTGATATGTGTTTTGTTTTCAGATTGAAAATATCAGAAGGAAGCACAATTATCTGCCATTCATTATGGAATTGTTAAAGACTTTAGCAGAACACCAGCAGTTAATACCACTAGTAGAAAAGGTAAGTCTTTTATTGGTGAGTACTTAAATTAGATTTAGAGTCTCCAAAAAATGTTACTTGACTTGAGTAGAGATAAAATTTGTTGAAGCTTTGCTTTTACTTACTTGTTTTTCAGCTTGAGAAATGCTGGGTCAGTGTCATATTGCAAAATAAAAATAAGGAATTGCTTTGTTGCTTTAGCTTTCCGGAGTCCTTAATATTAGAAATTCAGATTGTGCTATATTAGAATGAAATTTAAAACGTCTTTCTTTCTTTAGCTGAAAACAAATTATTAATTTTAATTATTGAAGTAATAGATGTTTCTCATTTAATTTAGCAAAAATTTGAATTATCAGAGAGTTTAGAACTAGAATGAGCATTGAAAGGGGGAAAAGCATAACCTAGCCTGAGAAATAGGTTTCCTTATTCCCAACCTATTACCCTTTGCACTACTACAGGTTAGTGAAAAATTCTGATTACTAGGATTTTTTCCTTCCATATAAGGCATTTTAAGAAAAATTTTGAATAAATAAAGCGTAGTTGTTTTTTAAGTTTATACAGTAAATCAGTGTTTCTGAAAGTGACCACTGGATACTTTTATTTATTTTTTTTATTTTTAATTGGAGGATGATTGCTTTACAATGTTGTATTGGTTTCTGTGACACAGTGTAGATCTCTTTATAACACTTGTTACCTGGCCCCTCCCCAGATAGTCTGGTTTAGGGAGGGAATCTGTAATAAGTTCTCCCAGGGGGTTCTAATGAAGCTGGTCAGTTTACCACATTTTGAGAAGATAGTACCAGGCAAGTACAATTTTGGACCGTTAACTTAAAGACCAGAATACATTGTAGATGTTTTTTCTTATTAACTTTGACGTTAATGAAGCACAGATACATTTCAACCCAACTGTTTGATACCATCATGAAATCTGAATAATTCAAGATGTGTGTTCAGGTTTTTGTATATACTTTATTATATAGATCCTGAATATGCTATGTACTGTGCTTAGTTGCTCAGTTGTGTCCAATTCTTTGCAACCCCATGGACTGCAGCCCGCCAAACTCCTCTGGCCATGGGAATTTTCCAGACAAGAATATTGGAGTGGGTTGCCATACCCTCCTCCAGGGTATCTTCCCAACCCAGAGATCAAACCCAGGTCTCCCACATTGCAGGCAGATTCTTTACTGTATGAGCCACCAGGGAAGCCCGAGGATACTGCAGTGGGTAGCTGATCCCTTTTCCAGGGGAACTTCCTGACCCAGGAATTGAACCATGGTCTCCTGCGTTGCAGGCGGATTCTTTACCAGCTGAGCTACCAGGGAAGCCTGAATTACCAAGGAAGTCTGAAGCATATGTTCAGGGAAGATCCTGAACATATGCTTCAGCTTTTAGCATTAAAAGTAAAATTGTTGCAGGAACACTGCTAAATCTTCTCTTCTACCCATATAGATTTTTTTCTGTTCATGTATCTCAAGGAAGTAAAAATCATAAAAGTCCAAAATGTGAACTAATTTTTAAAGGTTTAGAAACAATTAGGGTCCTGTAATCCTCAAGATTGCCTGATTAACTGAGTATCTAGATATTAATATTCTTTGTATGAAACACTGAAATATTTCTCTGTTGAAAATACTAGACTATAGACTGCTATGGCAAATTATATGATATATCAGGTATTAAATATAGATAAATATTATCAGGGACCAGACAAATATTTTAGAGAAATTTTAAATGTATGTATTTTGCTTTAAAATTGGTCCATGAGTAAACTTTTTTGTGCAACTTAAGAATAGGACCATTTTTATTTGACTTTAATGACAGTATATTTCCATAATTTTTTTTTTAAAGCACAGTTAAAACAACTTTCCAACTTTTGCATTAGAACCATAATTCCTTAGTTCACATTGTTTTGGACACAGGGTGGCAGTATATGAATGCCTGGTGTTAGTGGAATACCAACCCAGTCTGTTCTTCATTTGTATTTGTTTTACTGAAAGAGTAGTTACTGACTTTCTTGTTCTTTGACTACTAATACTGCACAGGCAATATTGAGATATATTTATTTCTTATATATATGCACCATCTGTTATGTGCATAGATTTTGAAGGGAATTCAGATTCATTATTTGATTAAAGTTTTTGAGATGTTTTGATTATCCAACATTTATCTAACTGAAACTGTGTTTGAGGCAGTCTGTTAAAGTCAACAGATGTACACATAAGACACATCTCTGTCTTAAGCAACCTAGTTGGGGAGAGGATAGGAATACATAATTATAGTACTGTGCTGTATAGTATTATTCTGATAAGTGCCAGAATAAAGTCATGCAAGAGATTCTGGGGGAAGCACAGGGGTAGCTCCTAAATATTAACTTTATGCCATTTAAAATTTCACATCCTCAGATTTTTTTTTTTTTTTTTTTTTTTTTTTTAAATTTTATTTTATTTTTAAACTTTACATAACTGTATTAGATTTGCCAAATATCAAAATGAATCCGCCACAGGTATACATGTGTTCCCCATCCTGAACCCTCCTCCCTCCTCCCTCATCTGTTGTTAGAATTAGATGCTTTAATTTCTACCAGTGAATCAGCTTCTTTAGTACACAAATATATTTTTGTTCATCTTATTTTGAAAAAATCATATTGTATTGAAATATCAGTTTCTGCTGATAACTGCAAATGTTAAAAATTAAGAACAACAGATCAAGATTAAATTTTATAGTTATATACAATATAAAGATTTCAGCAGTGAAAATTACTTAATAAATAACACTTCTGAGAAAAAATTACATGCAGAGTTCAGAAATGGATTATTACATTGAAACCCACCCTTCTTCCCTGCAATGCCAAGTGAAAGAAAAATTAGGGACGAAGTGTGGAAGGGGTGGAAGCAACCGAACAGGAAGGTATGGCTACTCTTGGCAGTGTTGCTAAGAGCTAAAGCTGTCCAGGATCCAGTTTTTGGGAACAGCGGCATTTACTTACTGCCTGTGATGGCTTGGAAATATTTGAGCTGTGAAAATCTGTTCATTTTACAAAATAATAAAGAGTGCAGACTTTGATTCTCCCAAGGGCCTATGCCTTTAATGAATTAGGTTAAGATCTTGCCTTATAAGTGTTCTTGTTCTATGAAGCTTCTATTCTTATCTGATTAGTTCATTGGATGTATGTTAAATAAAAACTGCTCAGGAGGTAATATAAAAATGTATAGTTATAAAATTTCTTGTGCCATACATCAAATCTGTTCCTTAAAGTATGAAATAAAATCAGCAGATTAACGTTTCACTTGTTAAACTTTTACTGATTCAGATATACTTATAATTCTTTAAAAATTTTATCCCACCTTTTATATATGTTTCTGAATCATTTTCTATCTCAGGTTTTTAGCAGCCACCAATACCTACCATAATTTAAAATCATGGATTTTGTTACTGTGGGGGATTCAGAGCAACCTCACAGTATTGAATTTTGTCCAAATTTTACAAAGACATTATAATTCAATTGGTAATAAATAACTAATGTACAGAATTTACTTTTTCTAGCCCTTAATAGAAACAAGGTAGAACATAGTTAAGTTGTTCACAATAATATCTATGTTAATACTTATGATTACAGAATTATCTGACTTGAGTCAACAATTTTTAATATCTCAATAGCACACTAAATAGAAGGAACATATTTCTGAACCGTGAACATTTTTTCGATGCTATTTTGAAATACAGTATTTTTTATTTTTCAATAAAGGCCAGAATACAAACTTTTGGTTTAAATCTCAGAAATGTTACTTATTATAAGCTGTTGCTTTTAGGCAAGTTATTTATTTTACTATAGAATCTATTTCCTCATGTATAATTTGAGAATCATACTTAGTTCACATTCTTGGGGATTAAATGAGATCTTATTTGTCAGAGTATATAATTATTTTTAACTTATTTTATTTAACTTACCTTTAGTTTTATCTGAATTATATATTTTAATACATGAATGAATACTCTACATGTCTTTGCTTATTTAATTATGTTGTAAAATTTGTTATTAACCAGTTAATTCATTCTTATTAATCCTAGTAAGGTACCTGTGTATTCAGACATCATTAAGAAAAGAAGTACACATTTTATTTCCCAGTTACATCAAAAATGGAATTGTGTTTTTATTATTTGGAAACAGAAAACTTCTTTGAGAAATCATACGCATCAAATTACAAATTATTCTTTTTAATTGAAAATGTTTATATACACAATTTAAGAAACTATATGGTACATACAACGTATTTACTCTTAATATATTGTAAGGCATAGCACTCAGTTTTGTCATACAGTTGTATAATAATTTTATTACCTAGTGCAGAACAAAAAAAGATTATAGTTCTAATCAAGGAAGGTTTTTTCCTTAATTGTATAATATCAAGGGTTTAATTTACTTGATCCTTTCTAATTCAAGTGCCATAGTGTAAAGAGCATTATATTCTAGTCTTGTAAAAGCTTGCTTCTCAAAGTGTCACCTGAGGGCCAGCAGAATTAGCATAACCTGAGAGTTTGTTAGAAATTTAGATCCTCAGGCATTTTATTGAGTCAGTCTGCATTTTGACACAGTTTCCAGGTTATTAGTTTGATAACACTTTTAGCTCTGCTGAAAAGTGAAATATAATTACTGTGTTCAAGCTCTGTACTTGTTATGAGCTTCAAGTGAACAGCTCTTGAAAATGTTTTTTGAGTCATATTAGTGAGGTTTATCCGGAGAAGGCAATGGCACCCCACTCCAGTACTCTTGCCTGGAAAAATCCCATGGACGGAGGGGCCTGGTGGGCTGCAATCCATGGGATTGCTAGGAGTTGGACACGACTGAGCGACTTCACTTTCACTTTTCACTTTCCTGCATTGGAGAAGGAAATGGCAACCCACTCCAGTGTTCTTGCCTGGAGAATCCCAGGGACGGGGGAGCCTGGTGGGCTGCCGTCTATGGGGTCGCACAGAGTTGGACACAACTGACATGACTTAGCAGCAGTGAGGTTTATCAACATTCCGGGTATGTGATCCTTTAGTTAAGTTAAACTCATTTAAACTATTATGTTAAACTCATTTATTCAAATATGTAGAAATCAATATAGGATATTTCTTATACTCAGTTTGTATGAGAAGTGGACACATACGTAAATATATTGTTGTGAAATAGTTATGAATGAATATGTCTTTATGGAATGAGTACATTTTTATCTTAAAATTATTACCATTATAATAATACATTTTCAACTTCAGGTAAGAAATAACTGCAAACCAAATATGATCGTTTTTATTGAGGACAAAGAATCACTATATAATTGTCCAGGAGGAGTTTGTTGTGAGTCTCAAGTTATAAAAGATAATACTTTAGACATCCTTTTAGCTTAAGACTGTCCTCTTAGACACATTTTAATATGAACTGAAACATACTTTTAAGATGTTATTGTATGCTGTCTTTAATTTCTAGGCAAAAGAAAAGCAGAATGCAAAGAAAGCACAGGAAACCAAATGAAGAAGATGCTTTGGGATGTGCATACATTTCTGCTTCTGCACTTATCTTCATGGAAACCATTAAGTATAAAGAACCTTGAGCAACTTTCTCACTGACTCAGTGCACGTTTGGCAATAGTACCAGTCTGTCTTGTCTTTAATGCATGGATTCATAAACTCTCCCTACCTGCATCATGTGCATGTGGTGCGTACTAAATAAAAGCGGTGTTCAGAGCACTGGCCCAAATTCCATTATTTAACATTGGATCTGAGAACTCCTGTTGGTTCTTTGGATAGATAATTGCCATAATGAGCGTAGAAAATGGACAAATGCTATTCTCTACCTGTAATTGTTATAATTAATCTTTCATTCAATCTTCCAGCTCAGTTAAATGCTTAAAATTTATAAATGTCAGATCTTGATTAAACTGAATCTCTTTTCTTCTCATCATTAATGAAAAAAAATAAATATTTCTATCTTATAGTATCTTAAGTATTTTGAAGATTTAAAAATGATTTTATCTTCTATACCAATTATTTAAAAAAGCTTGATTTTTAAGCAGATCATTTGAAAAGAACAAAAGTATAATTTCTAGTGATTTTCATTGCTATGAGTAGAAAAAGTAATAAACATCCCAATTTTATTTTAGCAAACTTTTTTCAGTGTTTGGAATTATTTATGTATTGTAGAATTGTTTCAGGAAGGTGTATTATGCGTCAAAGCAAAATTTTAGATGAAGAGCAAATTGTGAAATCTTCAAGATTTTGGGTGTTACTCAGTTTGGCAATGTTTTTTCAAGCTGTTAAGCTGTATCTTTATAAAAAATCAAAGGTTGATCAATTTTGGCTATTATCTGCTTTTTTATAAGACAGGTGATGGTGGTGATAGAAGATCCTTGTTTGCCAATTTGAACAAAATTAGTACAGCCCAGTAGTTTATAAGAGCCATCTATAGTTTGCCCACAGTGGAATTTGCTATTTCTTTTTAGAGTTGCTTTGTTCTTTATTTTATGAAATGATACTGTATTCTTGCTCTAAATCTTCTTTTTCAAGTTAAACTTTAAAGGAAATTTTATAAAACTTCTATTTATAAAGGAAATAATCTACTTTTTCTTTACTAGGTACATTTATAAAATTGATCCATGACTCTTTAGTATTTTATTATGGAAAAATTTAAATATAAGTAGAGAGACTGTATGCATCCTCTAATTTGAGACATGAATTTTTTAAGGTTTTTTTTTTTTTTTTTTTTTTTCGTTGCTGCAAAAAGCTTTATTGTTTCCATTTGGTCCAAGGCTTGGAAGAGGGCCCCAGGGTGGTTAAAAAACTGCCTAGTGGCAGCAAAGAGGGGCTTTATGCAGAAGTCCTGACACCAGTGGAGCTTCTCAAAGGCTACTGGGCTCCAGAGTCTCCTAACTGTGCTCAAGGGTGAGCCTCTTAAAGAGACACTCATCCAGTCCAGCCTGGGGACCTCCAGCCTGGGGAGGTTAGCCAGGCGGTGGCTTATCTTCTGGCTCTTTCGCCCACTCGTCTAGGAAGCAGCTCTCCAGGAAGTCACAGAGGTGGGGGTCCACCCAGGCAGAATCCAGAGCAAGCAGACCCAAAAGGGCCTGGTTCACAGCGTCCTGGGTTTTGCACTGTTCATCTTGGGATGGCTTCTGCACCTCATGAAAGAGGGTGTGGCCGCCCCAATTGTTTTGCACTCTTCAAGAGTCACTGGGTCCCTGGTGCTTCATCTTGGCCAATTTACAGAAAAAGTGGCCCACACCCTCCAGAACCACATTGTTGCGGTGGGTGTAGAAGCCCAGAGAGGTAAGTGTAAGAGACCCGGTGCGTGTTGACAGGTGGTGAACCATGGTCTCTCTGTCAGTGAAATCAGGTGAATCTGGGAACTCATGACTATTCCAGTAACAAGGAGTTCAGTTCAAAAAATAGAGTTGGCTGGTTCCGGAGACTGAGTGGCTGATTCTGAGGGTTGAAACTGAATAAAAGCTTGGAGGGTAGTCGAAAGCTGGAGTTTGGGGGCGTCCCTAGGTCTGTTCTGTCCAAACATTGTTGAAATAAGAGACACATCCCCAAGTAGCCAAGTGCACTGCTTAAGGATTGGTTTTATGCTTACTATATTGTGGTATTTTTAAAATAATATGAGGAAACCTAGTGGGAAATTGAGTAGTAAAATTGATGAAATATTTTTCATACATAATTTCAATTAAAGGTCATAAAATTTTTTGTTCTGCGTTTGTTCATGAGTAAATACATTTTGCTTTGGATACAGTAGTGATTATGGAGTGTTTTCAAAACCATGATACAGTTTAAAAATGATTTCATAAGGATTACTCTAGGTTCATCTTGATCTATACATGTATCTCAACTTTATGTATTTTGTAAAGCAATGCAAAGAGTATTATAGTAGGTATTATCCAGTGACCAAAGACAGTGTGATACTAGCATTGTTGTCATTTAGTTGCTAAATTGTCCCTGACTCTTTGCAGCCTCATGGACTGTGGCCTGCCCTGCTTCTCTGTCCAGGGAATTCTCCAGGCAAGAGTACTGGAGTGGGTTACCATTTCCTTCTCCAGGGGATCTTCCCGACCCAGATTGAACCCACAGTCTCTTGCATTGGCAGGCAGATTCTTTACCACTTAGCCACCAAATCTGTATTTATAAGGTCACTTGAGTTTTGACAGAGATAGCAAAGTAATCCAACAGAGAAGGAAATTCTTTTCAACAAATGGAGCCAGAAAAGCTGAATATTCCCATGGAAAAGATGAACCATGATCTCTCCTACCTCACAAAAATGAATTTGAGGTGAATCCCAGACCTACATGGAATAGCTAAAATACAAAGCTTTTTATAACAAAACAACATGTGACTATCTTAGGTCACAGAAAGCAGTGACCATAAAAGATCTAAAATTAGTGTTCATGAAAATTAAAAACTTGTCATTGAAAGATTCTTTTAACAAAAGTAACTAGTATCAAGTGACATTTAAAAAAATGTGTCATAGAGAGTGAATTAAGTCAGAAAAAATATATTAATGCATTTATGTGGAATCTAGAAAAATGGTACGTTTCTGTCGCTCAGTCGTGTCCGACTCTTTTTGCGACCCCATGGACTACACCACGCCAGGCTTTGCTGTCCATCACCAACTCCCAGAGCTTGCTCAAACTCATATCCATAGAGTCGGTGATGCCATCCAACCATCTCATCCTCTGTTGTCCCCTTCTCCTCCTGCCTTTAGTCTTTCCCAGTATCAGGGTCTTTACCAGTGAGTCAGTTCTTCGCATCAGGTGGCCAAAGTATTGGAGTTTCAGTTTCAGCATCAGTCCTTCCAAAGAAATTCCAGGGCTGATCTCCTTCAGAATGGACTGGTTGGATCTCCCTGAAGTCCAAGGGACTCTCAAGAGTCTTCTCCAACACCACAGTTCAAAAGCCTTGATTCAGCGCTCAGCCTTCTTTACGGTCCAACTGTCACATCCATACATGACTACTGGAAAAACCATAGCCTTGACTAGATGGACCTTTGTTGGCAAAGTAATGTCTCTGCTTTTTAATATGCTTTCTAGGTTTGTCACAGCTTTTCTTCCAAGGACCAAGCATCTTTTAATTTCATGGCTACAGTCACTGTGTACAGTGATTTTGGAGCCCCCCCAAAATTAAGTCTGTCACTGTTTTTGTTGCTTCCCCGTCTATTTGCTATGAAGTAATGGGACCAGATGCCATGATCTTCGTTTTCTGAATGTTGAGTTTTAGGCCAGCTTTCTCACTCTTCTCTTTCACTTTCATCAAGCTCTTTAGTTCTTCACTTTTTTCCATAAGGGTGGTGCATCTGCATATCTGAGGTTATTTTATTTCTCTCGGCATCTTGATTCCCGCTTATGCGTCATTCAGCCCAACATTTTGCATGATGTATAGTCTTCATAGAAGTTAAATAAGCAGGGTGACAATATACAGCCTTGATGTACTCCTTTCCCGATTTGGAACCAGTCTGTTGTTCCATGTCCAGTTGTAACTGTTGCTTCTTGACCTGCATACAGATTTCTCAGGAGACAGGTAGGGTGGCCTGATATTTCCATCTCTTTAAGAATTTTCCACAATTTATGTGATTCACACAGTCA
This sequence comes from Bubalus kerabau, assembly GCF_029407905.1. Lineage (NCBI taxonomy): Eukaryota > Metazoa > Chordata > Mammalia > Artiodactyla > Bovidae > Bubalus > Bubalus kerabau. Next base: position 66,202,440 of record NC_073628.1, read on the forward strand.
AAGGCTTTGGCATAGTCAATAAAGCAGAAATAGATGTTTTTCTGGAACTCTTGCTTTTTCGATAATCCAGCAGATGTTGGCAATTTGATCTCTGGTTCCTCTGCCTTTTCTAAATCTAGTTTGAACATCTGGAAGTTCATTGTTCATGTACTGTTGAAGCCTGGCTTGGAGAATTTTGAGCATTACTTTGCTAGCGTGTGAGATGAGTGCAGTTTTGCAGTGGTTTGAGCATTCTTTGGCATTGCCTTTCCTTGGGATTGGAGTGAAAACTGACCTTTTCCAGTCCTGTGGCCACTGCTGAGTTTTCCACATTTGCTGGCATATTGAGTGCAGCACTTTCACAGCATCATCTTCCAGGATTTGAAATAGCTCAACTGGAATTCCATCACCTCCACTAGCTTTGTTTGTAGTGTTGCTTCCTAAGGCCTGCTTAACTTTGCATTCCAGGATGTCTGAGTGATCACACCACCATGGTTATCTGGGTCATGAAGATCTTTTTTGTACAGTTCTTCTGTTGTATTCTTTTCACCTCTTCTTAATATCTTCTGCTTCTGTTAGGTCCATGCTATTTCTGTTCTTTATTGTGCCCATCTTTGCATGGTATAGATGAACCTATTTGTAGAGCAGGAATAGAGGCCCAGATGTAGAGAACAGATGTGTGGAAACGGACTGGGGAAGAGTCAGGTGTGGGATGAATTGGGAGATTGTGAGTGATTCATCCACACTACCGTGTGTGAAATAGAGAGCTAGTGGGAAGTTGCTGTATAGCACAGGGAGCTCAGCTCGGTGCTCTGTGATGACCTAGAGGAGTGGGGTGAAAGTCCAAGAGGGAAGGGATATATGTATACTTAGAGCTGATTCATGATGTTACACAGCAGAAACTAAGATTGTAAAGCAACTATACCCCAGTTAAAAAAAAAAAAATTAGCTGTATAAAGCCACTGAATTAATAGCTATAAGGTTATTTTCTTATTAACCTAATTCTAATAAAATTCCTTGATAGGCCTGTCCATACCTTAAGAATGGTTTATTTTATCGGTTCCTTCTTTGATGAATGCAAATGCATTGTAACCCTGCATGATAATTTCTGGCAGTGAATAAAGAAATATGTTATCCTTTTCTGTGTCCTAAATCATGAAGCTAGTGGAGAAAATAGAGGAATAAGGAGTAATTGCAACCCACTCCAGTGTTCTTGCCTGGAGAATCCCGGGGACGGAGGAGCCTGGTGGGCTGCTGTCTATGGCGTTGCAGAGTTGAGCCTGACTGAAGTGACTTAGCAGCAATAATATATAAACATTGGTTATGTGGAAAATTTTTTTTGAAGTTTTTAAAAAGAAAGTCTTATTTGTTCATTTCACTTTTGCCCTTTCTTGTCTAAAATACGGTTTAGTGATTGAGTAGATAAAAGCACTTCCATTTGGTTTTATTCCTTTTAATATAGCCAGTCGTAAGGGATATACTTCTACTGTTTTAAACAAAGAAAGCTTGCCAACAGCTGCGGTACTGGCTAGTCTCACTTCATATGTTTAGTTCCCAAGATAGCTGCCCTTTTTCTAGCAGAGAGCAGTCAGCTTGACTGTGTCACTGGAATAGACAAATATTTGTTCTGAGATCATGTGCTGTGGGGACTTGCTCCCCTATTTAGATCATGATGAATACTCCTGTGTGTCTTGTGGTATTACATGTAGATTAATGCCATTTAGTTACTAATCCTAGTTGCCTCAAACATTTCAAGATACATTAAGAAATTGCTCTTTTCCTGTAAGATTATACTGTTGCTTATGTTTGAGCGGGGGAAAATGGCTTTTAAAAGTTTTCCCCTTAAAAGAAAACTTAAAGAAAGATAAGCAAAATAAAATTATTCTTGATTCTACCACCAGAGATGACTACGTTAACATTTTAGAACCCTGACTATTGATCAGAAGGACTGATGCTGAAGCTGAAGCCTCAATAATTTGGCCACCTGATGAGAAGAGCTGACTCATTAGAAAAGATTTCAATGTTGGGAAAGATTGAAGGCAAAGGAGTAGGGGGCAGCAGAGGATGAGAGGGTTGGATAGCATCACTGATTCAATGGACATGAGTTTGAGCAAACTCCTGGAGATAGTGGAGAACAGGGAAGCCAGGCATGCTGTAGCCCAGGGGGTTGCAAAGAGTTGGACACGACTTAGTGCCTGAACAACAACAAAAGTGATCCTTTTCCCTACATGTTTTTATGTGTTAGTCTTAACATGCCCTTTCCACATTCTGAAATAGATTTATGTAATATACATTATTTTTAAAGTTAATGACACTTTTTTGTATCATTGATAACTTCCTTGCAGGAAATAAACGTCTCTAGCTAGTTTAAGAGGAATGGGAATTAATATTGGGAATTTTGAAACTACTTAGTTCCTTACAAAGTCATCAGAAGGTATGGAGGCGTGAGCTCAAGTTTGGGTCCCCAGAAATGACTTGTAGTGAAATTGCTGGCCAACCAGGGCAGCTGCTGCTGCTGCAGTGTCAAGGGGCTCTCTACTGGGTTCCTGACATCAGAACAGGTTACGGTGGCTGTGTTCTGGGAGAGGGAACTGCTGCACCATCTACAGGTAACGAGTGACCATACGTGGGAAAGCAGAAAACCGCCACCTCTGCATGGCTGCACACGCCACGGAGGTGGCTCCACCTTACCTGTCTCCTCCAGGTCTTAGGTTTTCTGCAAAGAGAGTCTGGGAAATTAAGTGTTTAGCCCTTCAGTCTGCAGAGTAGGAAGGCATCCCAAGGATGGATGAGGAGATCGATGTGGGTGTTGGGTACAAATCCATTTCATCACACACTGTTACGTTCTCCACCAGAATAACTCCTTTTTACATGAGTGGAACATGTTTATTTTAGAGAAATGAGAAAATACAGAGAAGGAAAAATGTATAAAAATCCAATTTAATCCCATTACCCAGAGATTAATAGTGTTCTGATACAGATTTCTCCAGAGACTGTGTGTTTACACTCACACATGTAATAGGTTTCTTCTTTTTCTGAAAATGGGACTATGTTGCATGTGCTTTTACCCCAAATGTCTTTTCATATTAGTATTTATGTTTATTCCACACCTTTTTTCAATGGTTGCTTAGAATTCCACTATCTAAACTTTAATGTATTTAACAAGTCCCCATGGAGGCTTATAAGGAATAAAACTTAGAAATAAAATGGGCAAACTGGATACCTCAGTTTTTAGGGAGAAATTTCATTTTCATTTTTTAAACAATGCTTTTTTTTTTTTTTAAGTCTTTTGAATTTGTTACAGTGTTACTTCTGTTTATGTTCTGGTTTTTTTCATGCAAAGCATGTTGGGATCTTGGTTCCCCCCCCGGGGATCAAGGGCCTCCCTGGTAGCTCAGTGATAAAGAATCCACCTGCAGTGCAGGAGATACAAGAGACTGGTTCAGGCCCTGGGTCGGGAAGATCCCCGGGAGAAGGAAATGGCAACCTGTTCCAGTATTCTTGCTTGGGAAATCCCATGAACAGAGAAGCCTGGTGGGCTGCAGTCCATGGGGTCACCAGGACGTGACTTAGTGACTAAACCACCAGAAATCGAACAGCACCACCAGCACTGGAAGGCAAAGTCTTAACTATTGGAACTATTGGACCACCAGGGAAGTTCCTTATTTTTTAAAGTAAATTCAGTTCCTAGATGAGTCAATCACACATATCTTTAATTTGTTGTTTTCCTTATCGCATGGTTACTGGCAGTAAAGCCAGTGACTGACCAACTAAAGATTTATCACTCTTAGGATTTACCTAGGAGTTTTGATTTTGACTTGATATGTTAACGTCTTGACATATCTTTCTAAATACATTAATATCTTTGGTAATTTATTCTTATGGTCATTTATTCAGCATACCTGAATTGTTCTAGATGCTGGAGATATACTGGCGAAAGAGATAAGGCCCCACTATCATGGTAAAACGAGGAATAGACAAGCCTGTATAATACCATCTTTCAAGTAGTAGTGAGAAGTATAAAAAGAAACCAGGACAAAAGGATGGAGGGAGTTGAGGCTTAATAGGATGGCCATGGAAAATCCCTTTAAAGAGATGATATTTAAGCAGAGACCTGAATGAAGAGAATTGTCTTTCTGAAGTACTGACTCAGCAGTATGAAAGTGAATTGCATATGAGCAGAACTAATGTGATAATTCAGAATATTAATTTTCAGTAATGTTTGATGACAGTTGATTTGGGGTGTCAAGGTAAAAATAATAGGTTGAATAAAAGTTACATTGAGAAAAGGCTAGGACCGCTGGCCAGTGCTTTTTAGGCTATCCAGATATTTTACATAATAAACTCCTTTAACTCTTTCTTGTAACAGTAATAATATAGTACTACTAAACTGTAAATCCAGTGGTAAAAGCCTCATGCAAATGTATTTTTAAAAATAATTTGAGATATGATTAATAATGATTTAGATAATATAACTAAAATGAAAGTACTAGAAAAATGTGAGAGAATATTTTATTATTTGGGAGTCAGGAAAAACTTCTAAGCAAGAAATAGAACATCAAAAAACATAAAGAATCCAGAAATGAAATGTTTGATTCTATGAAAACTTCTGTACAATAACATACACCATAAAACTCTTCTTAAAAAGACAGCAAGCTAATAAAATCTTACCATAAAAATGTAATATATATATATTAGAAGTATAACATCTAATATACAGAGAGCTGTTACAAAAAAAAAGAAAAAGGTAACCTAGGAGAAAAATTGGCAAGTAATATGAACAAACAATTCACAGAAGAAATTAAAATGGCTAGTGATATTTTAAAAGATAGCAAATCCCACTAGTGATTAAGAGAATATATATGGAATTTAGAAAGAGGTAACAATAACCCTGTATACAAAACAGCAAAAGAGACACTGATGTATAGAACAGTCTTTTGGACTCTGTGGGAGAGGGAGAGGGTGGGATGATTTGGGAGAATGGCATTGAAACATGTATTATAATATATATAAAACGAGTTGCCAGTCCAGGTTCGATGCACGATACTGAATGCTTGGGGCTGGTGCACTGGGACGACCCAGAGGGATGGTATGGGGAGGGAGGAGAGAGGAGGTTTCAGGATGGGGAACACATGTATACCTGTGGCGGATTCATTTTGATATATGCCAAAACCCATACAATATTGTAAAGTTAAAAAATTAAATTAAAAAAAAAAAGAAAATGAAAGTTAAGATAATAAAGGGATGCCTTTTTCCTGATTATGAAGGCAGTTAAAGTGATTGCCAATGTCTCTTTCCCAGTGTGAACATAAGACAGGCTCCTGAAACAGTGATAGAAGCTGTTTTGAAAAGCAGTTTGGCAATTCTCATGTTTAAGAAAATTCATCATTGTATTCTTTGTGAGTGTGTGTGTGTATGTGTGTGCTCAGTCATGTCTGACACTTTGTGGCCCCATGAATATAGTCCACCAGACTCCTCTGTTCATGGAATTTCTCAGGCAAGAATCCCAGAGTGGGTTGCCATTTCCTACTCCAGGGGATCATCCCAACCCAGAGACTGAACCTGAGTCTCTTGCATTTTCTGTATTGGCAGATGGATTATTTACCATTGAGCCACCTGTAATTGCAAATAATTGGAGACATCCTAAACACATAGCAATAGGGAAGAATGAATGAGTTATAGTATGTTGGAATACTGTGCAGTCACTGAAAAGAAGGAGGTGAATTTTTATGTATTAGCATGGAAGGATGTTTGTGATATATTTTTGAAGACAGAGCAAGTTGCATTATAGTGATGTAGTAAGAATTCATTTTCTGAAGAAAAATCTTAGATGGGTATATAAGAAAAAATACTTTAAAGTATCATACCAAACTCTTCAAAGTTTTCAGTCTAGGAACTTAGAACTTTAAGGGTGAAGTGGGGAATTTTTTCCATTTTAAATGTATAGATTTCTGAGATAACTTGAGTTTTTCCTACCAGAATATATTACTTTTGTATTCTAAACAATAAGTAAATTATCAGTAAATTAGCTAATTATTGTCATAACAAAAGTATTGGCAGAATTTTTTTCAATAAGATGCTCCGTAAGTACAGTTAAATATGAACAAAACAAACAAATGTAGCAATATGCATATATATATACACACACATACAAATAACACATATATTTAAAATAAATATATTTATTGTGCAATCTAAGGCATACCTAGAATGGCTTCCGAGCAATAATAATACAGCGGATTATAGAGTTCTCCCCTCTGGTGACCATTCCCCTCACATTTTAAATATATTCTTTGATTTTACTTTCTTCTGCCTAGTTATTTTTTCCTTTGAAGCAAACCATCTGTATATAGCTTAGCTACTCACAGACCAGCAGCATCAGGCATCACCTGGGAACTTGTAAGGAATGCAGAATCTCCTTGCCCTAGACCAAGGGAATCAGAACCCGTATTTTAACAAGATGCCCAGTTGTTCCCTATGCACATGAAAATTTAACAAGCACAGCCTCACTTGTTACTTTTATGTTTATGGAAATGTTTTTATAATCAATGGGTGTTGGGCTTTATTTGTTGCACTTAAGAAACTGGTTTTAGGACTTTTACAGTTTCTGTGGCAAAATACAAAAGTGCAGTTGACTAGAAAATTTATTAGAAATAAAATGCAAAACCATCCACAATGTGCCAGGCATTGTCCTGTGTATTTTTACATAGCAGCTCTAACTCCCTACAAGATTCAAAGTAAATCCTGTTATACCCATTTTTCAGATGAGGACACTAAAGCACTAAGATAGTTCCTTGCTCAAGTTCACACAGCTAGTAAGGAGTGGTCCTAGGATTCAAACTCAAGCTGAGACTGTTCAATTCATACTTCTTTCCTTCTCTCCCTCCCTCCTTCTTCTGTCTCTTCTTTTTTCCTCCCTTTCTCTCTTTCCTTTTCTATCTCCCTCTTTCTTCCTTTTTTTCCCTATCCCACTCTTCCTCCCAGCCCCCTTTTCCCTCTCCTCTTCCTTCTCTCTCTCTTCTTGCCCACCTCCCATTCCTAGAGGTGACATTGCTGTTGTTCAGTCACTGAATTATGTCTGACTCTTTGCAACCCCGTGGACTTCAGCACACCAGGCTTCCCTGTCCTTCAGCATCTCCAGGAGCTTGCTCAAACTCATGTCCATGACTCAGTGATGCCATCCAGCTATCTCATCCTGTTACCCCCTCCTCCTGCCTTCGGTCTTTCCCAGCACCACGGTCTTTTCCAGTGAGTCAGCTCTTCGCATCAGGTGGCCAAAGTATTGGAGCTTCAGCATCAGTCCTTCCAATGAATATTGAGGGTTGATTTCCTATAGGGTTGACTGGTTTGATTTCCTTACTGTCCAAAGGACTCTTCTCTAGCACCACAATTCAAAAGAGGTGAAGTTGCATTATTACAAAGCACAGAGTAGAAGCACTCCCATGAGAAAATTATGTCTGGATTTATTAGACGCTTTGCAGGAGATGCTGATGACCTTTGCTGGGTTATTAAGGAATGCACATAAGTGGTAACCATGAGCTCTGGGGCCTGGTTATTATAATGATTCTGATTAGAGACTAACAAACTCTCCACGTTGGGCTGTGTTTCCTAGTGAGATTACCAAAGTCCAAAATCTGCCCTTTAGGATTATGATTTGAGGCTTTGAGAGTATACACACTGCAGGTAATAAGGACATTGGATAGTTGAGACAACTTAATAAAACTTGCAGGAGGCTAATGTACACCTGAAAGACAATTTATTAATTTACTTTACAATTAAAACTGCCAAGAGAGCCAAATATTCCTGATTGCCTATCAGTACATTCTCTCGGGTTACCAAGAAAACAGAATTAAGACCAGGAGGTTGGTTGACTGTGGTGGTGTGGTTTAGTTGCTAAGTTGTACCCAACTATTGTGATGACTGGCCCCCCACCCCCGGACTATAGCCCACCAGGCTCCTCTGTCCATGGGATTTCCCAGGCAAGAGTGCTGGAGTAGGTTGCCATTTTCTTATCCTGAGGATCTTCCTGACCCATTAGAAGTGGTCCAAAAGGACTTGTTTTTTAGAGGTACTGGCTGTTGTGGCCTATGACATGTTTTGCCATACTTAATGTCAACCAGATCTGCCTGGTTCACTACACACCTCCTTGGTCAAAGAGTTATTATATCTTTTTCCTACACATTGCTAGGACTCAAAGTTTTAAACTCCACAATTATCACTGGTTGATATCTTCCTACTACTCATATCACACATTTTCAAATATGTTGTAATTTAGGTTTATTTATTTCAATGTTATTCTAATCTGGTTTCTTCCAATGACATGTGGAGGGAGCTTTTATATTTTTTAAAATTTAATTTTTTTAACTGTCTCCAAATAAGGGTACTATTTCCTATAACCTAGGTAACATCTGGGTTCAGTCCCTGGGTTGGGAAGATCCTCTGGAGAAGGAAATGGCAACCCACTCCAGTATTCTTCTCTGGGAAATTCCATGGATACAGGAGCCTGTCCATGGGGTTGCAAAGAGTCAGATACAACTGAACACACAAACACATTTAACACCTATGGACATGGAATCAGTGTTTCTGTTCTAACATGGCCGGCATGACCTTTCACCTTACTGAGACAATTTATATCTAATTTATATATTTGGAATGCCATGCACACTTCTTTGGAAAGTTTTTCTCTTAGAGCACACAAGGTTGTTAATTGGAATAGTGGTTAATACTGTGGACATTTGGTGACACAGTTACTTTTTCAGATTTTTTGAAAAACCTTACTTGGATGACCATTTGCGATCACAAACACCGATGTGTCCACGTAAGTCACCTCTTTATATCTTCTGTGAATCACTTGGTCACTGTAGCCTCTACTGTCATCCTAAGAACTGAGCATAGTTGCTAACTTGCTCAAAGCTGGTAAATACAGCTTCACAGTTAAAACATTGACCTTTCTGCATAAAATTTTTTTCCCAGATTGTAACTTCCTGATGCAAAATATTGCCAGCTACTGTGCTTGGACTTGAGAGGCCTAGGATTCTAGTCTTCCCACACTACTAACTTATCGTGTGACTATGACCTATAGTTTGTTTTCTGCTAAAACGTACTTTGTCCTTTGTTATACATTTCAAGTAGCCCTTATGGGGCAAACAGATGGCTTTCACATCCGTTTATACAACTAACCCTTAAAACAAATACTGCTTTATTAAAGCTTCATTGTTTTAGACACACACTTCTGGCCCTCTCTTGCTCTCATGGTTGAGTCTAAACATAAGAAATCAAGCATCTGAGTATAAGCTGTATAAACTATGCGTTCTGACGCAGCATCTCCAATCTGACCCCCAGTTGTTTGTACATACCATCTTTATAGCTTCTTTCCAAATGTATTCACCAAAATGAAAATCAGCTGCTTTCTGGATGTGTCTTTCAATAAATGCAAACAATTCGGGGGCCTTGGGGTAGAACTACCATTTAAAAAAATTTGAGGGACTTGGCTGGTGGCTAATAGTCTGCACTCCCAATGCAGGGGGCCCAGGTTCAGTCCCTGGTCGGGGAACTAGGTCCCACATGCCACAGCTAAGAGTTTGCTTTCCACAACTAAAAAGATCCCTTGTGCTGCAACTCAGACCTGGTGCAGCCAAACAAATAAATACTTAAAGAATTGAATTCTATATATTAGCGTCAGTAAACGTCAGAACAGAAGCTCTGATTTTATAAATGCTGCATGATAGTATTCTAATATAAGCAAGATTGAGAATAGGCTTTACCCTCTGCTTGCCCATTCACTGGCTCATTCAATCTGAGGTTCACTGCTTTGTTGGGAAAACATGGATGAAGAGACATGGTCTTGCTCTGTAGTCTTGGGTTGGGTTTTAATCTTGAGAGATTATAATAGACACTGGTGATAACTTCCCCAGAGAGCAGGGACAACATGATGATAAGTAACTATTACCCACCCATTAGACAAAACAGTCTAAATGAAGTCTAGTTACTGCCGCACATGCAGTAATAATATTTATGTAGTTTGAACAAATGTTTATGAGAATCAACTTCCACTTCAGATACCGACTTACTATTGTATGTTGTGGTCATGGTGTAAATACTCCTGTCAACATTTTTCTTTTTTCAGATTCAGTAACAGCTTCTTGTGGGGGGCAAGAAATAAGAGGAGAAAAAAGAATAGAGGTGTTAGCTGGTTTTCAGTTTAGGTTCTAGATAAATAATATGCAACAATAGTGACTTCTAAGTTCTGTCAGCATTTGGGGGCTAGAGAAGTGCTCCCCAGGAACTGTGGAATTAAGGAAATAAGATTGCATTCTGCAAGTTAAATTGTAAGGTCAACACCATAACAGAATATTGAAGTAGACAGTCTCCAGAATGAGGCAGACTGTTTCTAGTCCATTTGGATATGACATAAACCAGAGGTCACAAACTTGGGTCTGCAGACCCAGGCAGGTCATAGAGTGAAGCTGATCAGGTTTAATATGCTGAACACAAAGTGATAGTCTTCACTTTTCACAAAAATATGTGCTTCCTCTACTGTTCTTTGACATATGTGCCCCTCTTTGTTCAATTTCCTTTTCTCTCTCATCTGTGAGATAGAACAGCACATATTTTATTTTTCTCTCAAGTAAGAGGGAGAAAGAAGAACACAAACAGATTAATGGCAGGTGACCCGTGGCCGGAGTGGCAGAAATCTAGTGAGCAGGAGAACTCACACCTTACCTGAGGGGAAACAGCCATTCCTCAGACATAGCTGATTGTTTCAGGTGAAAACCAGGGCTGTTATTGCAGATCTTCTGTTTTTGAAAGAAGCCCCCAAACCAGGATTTACTAGAATTTCTCAATTTGGCAATGTTGATTTCAGTTTCCTTTAAAACACCATGCAGTGAACAAAAACCATCTGTGGGCTGAATTTGACCCAGTCTCCACTTTAAAACCTCAGCTATAACGTAATTGAATGTAGTAATATTTTATGAACATAGCTCACTCAAAAGGAGTTAGTCAAAAAAGAATGGCCAACTGTAGACATGCAGTTGTAATAGAGTCATAGTATATATTGAATTACGTTTGGAGGAAGGCTTACCACTAAATGCCTGGGTGTCTCTGATCTCAGCACTTAGATATCTCTAATGTTAAACCCGTTTTGCATTTCTTGGATAAAACCTAATTTGTTCCTGCTATAGTAGGTGTTTTTATATATTACGGGATTCCATTTGCTAATACTTTGCTTGGGATTTTTGTCTCTATATCTGTGAGTAATATTGGTCTTATTTTATCTTTCTCTTACTACTTTGCTTTGATTTTGATAATAAGGTTTTGCTGCTGCCACATAATGAGTCTGATCATTCCAAAATCTGGAATCTTACTGGATCTTTTTTTGAGGTTTCTTTTAGTGCTAGCTTGAGTTGCCGTGTGTGTTCCTTATCTCATTGTTCTTGAAAAGTTATTTGTAGGAAAATTTTGAGGCCTGGGCTGCAGGTTTCCTCCAGAAGAGGTTTACATTGCTTATACCAGGTACCCAGGGCTTCCCTGGTGGCTCAGGTGGTAAAGACACTGCCTTCAATGTGGATTCAATCCCTGGATAGGGAAGATCCCCTGGAGGAAGGACTGTCAACCTACTCCAGTATTCTTGGCTGGAGAACTCCATGGACAGAGGAGCCTGGTGGGCTACAGATGGGGTTGCAAAGATTTGGACACGACTAACACACGCACGTATACCAGGTACCCAAGGCTCAGCAAATTTGGAATAAGCTTAATCTATGTTGAAGACCACAGTTTCTTGAGCTTCCTGAATGGTGCAGACCTGGGCTATTGGATTGCGCAAAGGCTGATTTAAGTACGTGTCATACTTTGGAGTCCAATTTTTTTTTTGTGGGAAGAATTTACAATTGAATCCTTATTGTGCAGAAGACAGGGCTTTGATTTCTATTCCTGTTGACCTGGGTGGCCATAACAATTAGTCTAAATTTTCAAGTTTGACATTTGTGTAAAGAGCAAAGGCATCTTTCATGGGTTCTTATCTCTCTTTTCTTTGCCCTGGTAATTTCTTATTAACTTGTTGATACTTGGATAATTTCATCCACTGTTTTTTGTTTAAAGTTTTTCTAAGCAGGAGATTTAGTCCAGTACCAGAATAGCATTACTAGACAATGAAGTTCCTTCTCTGTTCATTTCTACATGTAAAGACTGTCAAGGTTTACTAGTAGAGTTCTTTTTAATTTAAATGTAATTGACATACAACATTATATTAGTTTCGACTATCCAATATAGTGATTTGACATATACTTTATGAGATGATTGCCATGATAAGACTAGTTATCATCTGTCACCATACAAAGTTATTTTGATATTATTGACTATATTACCTGTATTACATCCCTGTGACTTAATTATTTTAGAGCTGGACATTTGTGCCTCTTAATCCCCTTTACCTGTTTCATTCACCCTCAGGCCCCTACCTCATGGTGACCACCAGTTTGTTCACTGTCTCTATGAATCTGTTTCTGTTTTGTCTTGCTTTTTAGATTCCAACTAGTAGTTCTTACTTATTTTTAAAACTTGAGAATAATTTCAATGAAAATATATGTAGTTCTTATCTCTGCAGTAGTGGCATACTTTGTATTTCCATTTTCTTTGATTACTAGTGGGGTTCATCTTTTATGTGTTTGATGGCCATTTGTATTTCTTAGCTAGTGAAGTGAAGTACCTGCCTGTTATGTATTTAATACATTTTTTTCTATTGATGTGCTAATATTTTTTAAATTAATGTTAGAAATTTTAATAGCTTTTTAGATATTAAGAAATGTTCATTTTATAAGAAATGGTAAAATCTTATTTCTAGAGCTTCTAAACCATCAGGTTACTCCATCAATAAGTGAAAGTCACTCAGTCGTGTCCGACTCTTTGCAACCCCATGGACTATACAGTCCATGGAATTCTCCATGAGAGAATACTAGAGTGGGTAGCCTTTCCCTTCTCCAGAGGATCTTCCCAACCCAGGGATCGAACCCAGGTCTCCTGCATTGCAGGCAGATTCTTTACCAACTGAGCTATCAGGAAAGCAATAAAGAGGAGGAATATTGGTATGGGTGGCTTAAGGCTAATGATATTTGTCTCATTATAGTGCTGGAGACAGTGTCCTCTAAATATGTACTCACCATACTAAGCATCAGGTACTTAATGAGGTTCTGGGCATATAATAGTAAAAACAAGTTATGACCTTTGTCTTCATTAAGTTTGCTCTTTAGTGAGGTTGACAAACCTGAAAAAGTCATATGTATAGATACACACACACACACATATAGATAAACACACACAAACACACATTTGTTATTGTTCAGTCGTTCAGTCATGTCCGACTCCTTTTGACCCCATGGGCTGCAGCACATTAGGCCTCCCTTTCCTTCACCATCTCCCAGAGCTTGCTCAAACTCATGTTCATTGAGTCAGTGATGCTATCCAACCATCTCGTCCTCTGTCGCCCCCTTCTCCTCCTGCCCTCAGTCTTTCCCTGTATCAGGGTCTTTTCTAGTGAGTCAATTCTTCACATCAGGTGGCCAAATTATTGGAGTTTCAGCTTCAGCATCAGTCCTTCCAATGAATATTCAGGACTAATTTCCTTTAGGATAGACTGGTTGGATCTCCTTGCAGTCCAAGGGACTCTCAAGAGTCCTCTCCAACACCACAGTTCAAAAGCATCCATTCTTCAGTGCCCAGCTTGCTTTCTTTCTTTTTTTTTTTTTTTTCAGTGTTACAGCTCCATTTTATTTAGAAGATAGCAGGAGAGTGAGAGAGAGAAAGAGAGAGAAAGAGAGAGAGAGAGAGAGAGAGCGCACGCGCGCATGCACGTGGGAGAGAGAGTCCCAGAGAAAGCACTTTGGCTCCTCCTTTTATATGTTTTTTCCTCCACCTGGGCCTGCCCTATGCAAATTGGGCTTAGCCAGGAGTGCTGTTTGTTCTGCCTGAAGTTTTCACTCTGGTCCTCGGACCTTCCTTTGACCTTCCTTGTCTTTTAGCCACCGCCATTTTGGGCTCCTTTTCCCTATTCTACCTACCTAACATTCCCCCCTCAAGAGATGGGAGGCCCAATTCTTTGGGAATAGGGGCGTCGAGGTCTTCCTGGCTACTTCCTGCTGAACTGGGGCGGCGAGGGGTATTGGGCCTACCCCTCTTGCTAGTCTCAATCAGCTTTCTTTATAGTCCAACTCTCACATCCATACATGACCTGGAAAAACCATAGCTTTGACTAGACAGACCTTTGTTGGCAAAGTAATGTCTCTGCTTTTTAATATGCTGTCTAGGTTGATCATAGCTTTCCTTCCAAGGAGCAAGTGTCTTTTACGTTCATGGCTGCAGTCACCATCTGCAGTTATTATGGAACCCCAAAAAATAAAGTCTGTCACTGTTTCCATTGTTTTCCCATCTTTTTGCCATGAAGTGATGGGACCAGATGCCGTAATCTAACTTTTTGGAATGTTGAGTTTTAAGCCAACTTTTCCACTCTTCTCTTTCACTTTCATCAAGAGGCTCTAGTTCTACTTCAAAGACTTTCTGCCATAAGGGTAGTGTCATCTGCATATCTGAGGTTATTGATGTTTCTCCCAGCAATCTTCATTCCAGCCTGTGCTTCATCCAGCCCATCATTTTGCGTGATGTACTCTGCATATAAGTTAAATAAACAGGGTGACAATATACAGCCTTGACGTACTCCTTTCCCTATTTGGAACTTGTCTGTTGTTCAGTGTCTGGTTCTAACTGTTGCTTCTTGACCTGCATACAGATTTCTCAGGAGGCAGGTCAGATTGTCTTGTGTTCCCATCTCTTTAATAATTTTCAGTTTGTTGTGACCACACAAAGGTTTTGGTGTAGTCAATAAAGCAGAAATAGATGTTTTTCTGGAACTCTCTTGCTTTTTCGATCATCCAACCAATGTTGGCAATTTAATCTCTGGTTCTCTGCCTTTCTTGAACATCTGGAAGTTCACGGTTCACATACTGTTGAAGCCTGGCTTGGAGAATTTTGAGCATTATTTTACTAGTGTGTGAGATGAGTGCAATTGTGTGGTAGTTTGCACATTCTTTGTCATTGCCTTTCTTTGGGATTAGAATGAAAACTGACCTTTTCCAGTCCTGCAGCCACTGCTGAGTTTCCCAAATTTGCTGGCATATTGAGTGCAGCACTTTCACAGCATCATCTTATAGGATTTGAAAGAGCTCAACTGGATTTCCATCACCTCCACTAGCTTTGTTTGTAGTGATGTTTCCTAAGGCCCACTTGACTTCACATTCCAGGATTTCTGGCTCTAGGTGAGTGATCACACCATTGTGGTTATCTGGGTCATGAAGATCTTTTTTGTGTAGTTCTGTGTATTCTTGCCACCTCTTCTTAATATCTTCTGCTTCTGTTAGGTCCCTACCACTTCTGTCCTTTATTGTGCCCATCTTTGCATGAAACGTTCCCTTGGTATCTCTAATTTTCTTGAAGAGATCTCTAGTCTTTCCCATTCTATTGTTTTCCTCTATTTCTTTGCACTGATCACTGAGGAAGGCTTTCTTACCTCTCCTCACTATTCTCTTCTCACACTGTTCTATTTTGTTTGTTAGGCTCCTCCATTCTTACAGGTTCAACACAGAGATCTAGATGACTTCCAAGGTATGGTTCCTCTCCCAAGTGCTGTCCAACTACTGCTGAACTTCTCTTTCTAGATGGTCTTCTGTAATCTCAAAACCATTGTGGCTGAAAATACACTCACATCTTCCTTCCTGACTTATCTGTTCCCTTACTGGTAACTAGACACCCAAAATGAAAAGTCATAGTCCTGTTTGAGTTCCTTTTACCTTCTCGTCCTGCTCATTGTGGAGGTCTTGAGGAGATACTTTGCCTCTGTAATGGCTTATCATCACTAGCTTGCATTTCCTATGCCACCACCCTGACACTGGCAGGGCTCTCTTTAAAGCTTTAAGGTTCCTTCCTTCCCTGAGCCATACTCAAATGTAAAGCTACGCCAAGGACTTCTCTGGCAGTCCAGTGGTTAAGACTTTGCCTTCCAGTGCAGGGGGTGTGGGTTCAATCCCTAGTGGGAAGCTACGATCCCACATGCCTTGTGGTCAAAGATTGAAAATATAAAACAGAAGCAATATTATGACAAATTCAATAAAAGACTTTTTATATGGTCCACATTAAAAAAGAACCCTTAAAAAATAAAATAAAGCTATATTCAACTCTAACATAGGAAGCTTAACTTGCACATTGAAATTTTAGAAATAATTTACTAGAATTTATGAAAGCAAAAGCAAGTGTGAGACACAACTGATGAAACCAAAATTCTGTATATATTCACTGACAGTGAACTTTTTGTTTTCTTGCTATCTCAGCTTTATTGTTGCCTTAACTTAGTGGACAGAGTTCAGCCTTACCCAGACTAGTACAGATATTTTGCTTTTTAATTCTGTAACTGCATATATTTCCCTTTCCTTTATTCTCTTCTTTAAATTAATCTTCCCCAATCAGAACTCTTTTCTTCTCAGGAAAATGGAAATGCTCTCTCTCTTACCAAATACATAAACTAACCAGACGGCTAAGACTTCGCGCTTCCACTGCAGGGCTCGCGGGTTTGATGCCTGGTTGGGGAACTAAGATCCTGCATGTCACACAATGGGGCCAAAAAGAAAAAAAAAAAAAAAAAGTGATTGGTTTATAGGCTGCTCGTGTTATATTTCTGGGCTGCTCTCCAGAAGTTCACCAAGACTCAGAACCAAAGGTGTCCCAGATATTTGTTGGAATGCAAATGAAGCCGAGTGCCAACTTTTTCTAAACTTGAACTCTGGCTTGGGCTTTCAATTTCTTCCCACCTGTTTTAAGTAAGTTCTGCTTACCAGATTCTTCTCTTCCCACATGCTGTTGAATTTCAGACTAAGTGTCTGCTGCTTCCACATTTATAAAAATATTGAATTGCTTCCTCAGAAAAGTCTTGCTTGGACCTAGCAGATTTAGGGCAAGTGAGTGAGATTAATTTCCATTTTACTAAGCAGTCCAGAGCCCATCATTGGGTGCTCCTTTTCACTTTCCTTTTAATCTTTTTTATTTTTTAAATCACAAGTAAGTGGAGAGTATTTTTTCTTCTGTCCTATAACACACTTTTCTCCTCTTTTCTCTCTGTGTCTTTTTAATGCTGAAAACTCTTTGCCAACAGCTACAGAGCTGCCCGACTCTGAAACCAAACACTCACCCCAGGACTGGGTGAGAATCTGTGAGCCTGGAACAAGTCTGGGGTAGAAAGACTTCCAGAACCCCTCTGTTTTAGGGAGAATGAGGGTTCCTTCTTTGCCGGAGAGAAGAAAGTAGATTTGAGGGAGAATGGGGAGTATTTCTGTCACAAACCAGCTGCTGAGTGTTGACTAAAGTCTTCTGGTGATTAGCCAGATTGTTTATAGCATATACATGGTATAGATGTATTCTGCCCATTTCTGAGAAATTCAGTAGGTTTTTGAAAATCATCTCACCTTTATTTTTTAAATAATTTTTAAGTCCATGTTTGCCTTTTGAGATGGGAGAATAACCATTTTTTCAACACACTTTACCACTGAAGAAAACAGAGAAAGGCATATTTACATCAATTTCCCAAGGTTATGCAGAGACATGTAGAGCAGAGTCCCTTCTATATATTTCTCAAGTATTTTTGGATTTTAGGCTATTTCAGTGGAATCAGTAACTTCCACTTGCTCTGTTGTTCAGTTGCTAAGTCATTCCCAACTCTTTGCAACTCCATGCATTGCAACACGCCTAGCTTCCTGGTCTTTCAGCATCTCCCAGAGTTTGCTCAAACTCATGTCCATCGAGTCAGTAATGCCATCCAACCATCTTGTCCTCTGTTGTCCCCTTCTTTCTTGCCCTCAATCTTTCTCAGCGTCGGGGTCTCTTCTAATGAGTCAGCTCTTTGCATCAGGTGGCCAAAGTATTGGAGTGTCAGCTTCAGCATCAGTCCTTCCAATGAATATTCAGGTTTGATTTCCTTTAGAATGGACTCTTTTGCTAGCATTTATACTTGCTACTGCAGAAAATAAAACAGTTAACACTTCCCCTCTCAACTCATCAGAATCAAAGGAAACTTTAATATGTTTTGTGTAACACCATCGTAGTCATTTAAAAAAATTAAATTGCAGGCATAAATTATAACATCATAGCAAAAAGTAAAGTGTAGCTTCTCCCATATTACAAATGTTAATAATACAATTGTCTGCTCCTGAGAAGAACTAAGTAACATAGAAGGCAGTACTTTTGTCAGTCAGTAAACCAGTATTTCGGAGAAGGCAATGGCCACCCACTCCAGTACTCCTGCCTGGAAAATCCCATGGACGGAGGAGCCTGGTAGGCTGCAATCCATGAGGTCGCTAAGAGTCGGATACGACTGAGCGACTTCACTTTCACTTTTCACTGTCATGCATTGGAGAAGGAAATGGCAACCCACTCCAGTGTTCTTGCCTGGAGAATCCCAGGGACAGGGGAGCCTGGTGGGCTGCCGTCTATGGGGTCACACAGAGTCGGACACGACTGAAGTGACTTAGCAGCAGCAGCAGCAGCAGCAGCAAACCAGTATTTATTGAACACAAACTACATTACTGGCCCAAGGCAGGGACCCAGCCTGACAGGCCTGTGGCGGGTAGCAGGCACACCTGCTAGTGCACACAGTCCAGGAAGATGGGGCATTCTTGGCTGTAAATGCCTTGTTGAACTTCAACATCCTTTCTGACAGTGTTCCAGCAACCCCTTCTGGGGAAGTGGCTAGGGAGGTAACTGATTTTCCTTCTCTATCTGAAGTAATCACTATTAATCACTGAATTAACCACTATATGAAAATAAAACTGGTGTAGGACTGAGATCATAGACTTTGAAGAGAGATAAAGCTGGGTTCGGAGATTATAGACTTTGAAGAGAGAGACAGCTGGATTTGAGTCATGACTTTTTCATTGTTGTGTATCCATAAGCAAGTCAGTTAATCTCCCTGAGCCTCAGTTTCCCCATCTGCAAAACAGATAAAAATAACCTCCCAGGACAGGCACCGTGAACACTAGTGGTCATGGCATGTAGAAAGTGCTCAGTGAATGTATGAAATGGAAACTTACTCTTCAGAAACATTTAAATGATAAAATGGGTTGATTAGTTTTCATCTGTGTTTGGCATCATATAGGTATCATTACTTTGCCAACAAAGGTCTGTCTAGTCAAAGCTATGATTTTTCCAGTAGTCATGTATGGTTGTGAGAGTTGGACTACAAAGAAAGCTGAGTGCCGAAGAATTGATGCTTTTGAACTGTGGTGTTGGAGAAGACTCTGGAGAGTCCCTTGGCCTGCAAGGAGATCCAACCAGTCCAACCTAAAGGAAATTAGTCCTGAATATTCATTGGAAGGACTGATGTTGTAAATGAAACTCCAATCCATTGGCCACCTGATGAGAAGAACTGACTCATTTGAAAAGACCCTGATGCTGGGAAAAATTGAAGGCAGGAGGAGAGGAGATGGCAGAGGATGAGATGGTTGGATGGCATCACTGCCTCAATGTACATGAATTTGAGTAGTCTCTGGGAGTTGGTGATGGACAGGGAAGCCTGGCCTTCTGCAGTCCATGGGTTTGCAAAGAGTTGGACACGACTGAGAGACTGAACTGACTGAGGAATAGCCCTTGTGGCTCACCTGGTAAAGAATCTGCCCACAATGTGGGAGACCTGGGTTCGATTCCTGGGTGGGAAGATCCTTTGGAGAAGGGAATGGCTACCCACTCCAGTATTCTTGCCTGGGAAATCCCATGGACAGAAGAGCCTGACGGGCCACAGTCCATGGGGTTGCAAAGAGTTGGACATGACTGAGAGACTAACACTGAATTCAACTGAAAGGTATAGCCCCAAAAGTCTTCTAGCTGTTTTCTGATAGGAAGTTAGAAGTTTTCATTATAAGAGTTGTGTAGGAGGAACTTACATTTATTGAGGAACTCTGTTCCAGTCACTATTTAGAAATTTTATAGATTTGTCAGTGGCTCAGATGGTAAAGTGCCTGCCTACAATGTGGGAGACCCAGGTTCAATCCCTGGGTCGGGAAGATCCTCTGAAGAAGGAAATGGCAACCCACTCCTGTATTCTTGCCTGGGAAATCCCGTAGACAGAGGAGCCAGGTAGGCTACAGTCCATGGGTTGCAAAGAGTCGGACACGACTGAGCGACTTCACTTTCACTTTTCATTCCTTCCAACAGTGTATGAGGTCACTGTTATAATTTTCATTTTACATGTGAAGACATGAAGCTAAATTTGGTTAAGGGGGTTATCCTAAATCATATGGCTAAAAAAGTGGTGAAATCTAGCTCCAAAACTTCTATCATTTTAAGTACTTGTGTAAGATCAATGAATTGTTTATATCTAAGACATGAGTTTCTGAAACTCCATAATCATATGCCTGAGTATTCAGGCAGTGAGATATTAACTGCCTATGTCCACTGAAAGCTTTTGTTCCAACAAAGAGGCTTTCAAATTTGACAAAGGATCCTAATGGTCAAGTAAACCTTGATGATATAAACTGAAAAATAAACTATCCAGGCCAGCACCAACTATTTTAGTTTTCTTATAGTTTTTCAAAAAGTGTAAGTAAATTTGGAATCGTTAATACTTTGGGAAAATAATCAATGATGTTAAGGTGCATCCTTGGAATGGGGAAACTGTTCTAACTATAGAATCACTACTATGGATATAAATAAAGAGATTTCTCCTGATTATAAAAGTAATATTTGCCTATTAGAAAATGTTTAGAAATAAAGAAAATATAAAAAGTGCTTTTCCATTGCCCCAGCTCCTAAAGACGACTGTAATTATTTTGGTTATTCTGTATATTTAAACATTAAGAAATTTTTGAAAAAGTGAACTGGATAATTTTTAAGATTAGAAAACTAAAGGTTGAGAAAGCTTACATGCCTTACCTAAGGATTTGTTGTTGTTGTTTAGTCGCTAAGTTGTGTCCTACTCTTTCCTACCCCATGGACTGTAGCCCACCAGGCTCCTCTGCCCATCACATTTTCCAGGCAAGAATACTGGAGTGGGTTGCCATTTCCTTTTCCAGGGTATCTTCCCAACCCAAGGATTGAACCTGCATCTCTTGCATTGGCAGGCGGGTTCTTTACCACTGAGCCACCAGGGAAGCCCTACCTACAGATACTAATGACTAAAAACAAGTATTTATTTTGATCAAAAGTAAATAATCATGTCCTAATTTACATGACTTCATTGCAAAGATTGGAATGCATTTTATTACTTTTAATAAATGTATTGCCCTGTTTTAATACTCAGATGAGGTATGAAACTTATAGCAATCATTCCCAAGTCTTTCCTTTTTTCCGTTAACGGAAGCAGATAACATTTAGGGCCTTTAAGAACACTCACCAATGAGAAATTCCAAGGGAAATATGAAGTAACAGAAACAATGACATTAGGGGCTATTTTAATGGCCCATGTGGTTGTTCCCTACTCCTACCCTCAATGTTCAAAAAGGCACTTTTGTTCTAGAATGAAAATAAGAAGCAATGTGCTAGATGAAATAGGATCTTTTTGCACCTTGACTCAGAGAAACAAACTGCTCTAAGAAACTCTTCTGGGAACTACACAATTCTGTTCTCATAAATTTGCAAAATAATTTATTTCTTTAAAGTTTGGTAACCTGAGGTTTAAAAAAAGGCCTTATTGAATCTAGGGTGAGTCAGAACACTTTTTATTTTGATGGAGCCAGTTTTATGTGTTCAAAAGCAATCTTTGTTCTAGTTAATTTGTCTTCTGTTTCATTTCTGTTTTTGTTTTGTGGAAATAAAACATGGTAAAGAGACACATGTTCAGTTCCTGGGTCAGGAAGATCTCCTGAGTAGGAAACAACAACCCATTCCAGTATTCTTATCTGGAAAATTACATGGACAGAGGAGCCTGGTGAGCTACAGTCCATGGGTCACAAAGTGCTGGACACGACTGAGCGACTGAGCACGTACACATGCCCACAATTAGAGAGTGGAGTAGGACTTTGTTCATGAAAACGAATTCAAATCCCATTTTATTTACACATTGGGTGATGCCAAGTCACTCACTTTCTCTCTAGGTCTCAATTTCTTAATTTTAAAAAATTTTATTAGTTTTATTATTGATATATACTTACTTGCTTTACAATGTTGTGTTGGTTTCTGCTGCACAACTAAGTGAATCAACTATATGTATACCCATATCCTCTCCCTCTTGAACCTCTCTCCCACCCACCCTCATTCAACTTCTTTAAACTAGCGGTGATGTTGTCTACCTTGTAGAGTTGTGGTGAAGATTTTAATCTCTGTTTAAATGATAAATGTAAGCTCTTAACAAGTGTTTTGTCCTGTTTCCCTTCTGAATGAATATAATAGCATAAGTTTTGTTGTGTTGTATATCTTGGTCATGGGAAGCAAGGCTAAATTAACATTTTGCCTTTGTTGCCATTCATTTCCATACAGAGGACTATCCTATCACTATATATACACAATAATGATTACCTGAGACTGAAAGTAGCCATACATGAAGAGGAATGGCTTAAAAAGGACAGCAACTGCAGAGGAAGGTAGGCCTGAGCAGTATGGTGTTTCCATGGAATCAGAAACAGAGGTTCTTTCTAGTTTGTTATTCTGTCAAACATGGCTCCACCTCCCAAGGTCACCTTTTTGGGAGCTCTACAACAGGAAGGGGGACCCCTTTCAGGGCCCAAGACTGGGGTCTTGTCTAACACTCGGAAATGAATTGTCCAAGGAGATACACATGCTGACGAAGCAAGAGACTTTATTGGGAAGGGGCTCCTGGGCAGAGAGCAGAAGCATAAGGGAACCCAGGAGAACTGCTCTGCCACGTGGCTCACAGTCTCAGGTTTTATAGTAATTGGGTTAGTTTCCAAGTTGTCTCTGCCACATATGGTCCTTCCTGATGGCACATACATCACTCAGCCTAGAGGGATTCCAGTGAAGATTCTGGAAGATTGGTAGGACATATGGACTGGAGTCGCCTTTCTCCATTTGACCTTTCTGGAATTCTTCTGGATGGTGGTAGCTTGTTAGTTTCACACTCCTTACCAGGACCTCCTGTTTAAGATAACTCATGCAAGCAGTTACTATTGGGCCTGGCCAGCATGGACGATGTCAGTCAGTGGTTCCCCTAACAGTTCCACCTGGATGTTGGAGCCCAACTCATAACAACCATGGTCCCAGAAGGAGGAAAGGGAGAGTTAGAAGATAGTTCTCCCTCCCTTTTAAGTAAAGTCCTTCCTGGGAAATACCACACAATGTTTATTTTGATTGTTCCAATTACTTAATAAAAAGAGGTCAACATATAGCGGCAGGTAGGTAGGACTCTCCTCCATGAAGTAATCCAAGGGACCCAGGCTGGTGAGGTGGCCCTGCCACCATCAACACGAGGGTTAAAAGGCTGCCACAGATGTTGCCTGTGGCTATTTCTTAGCCAACAAGGAGAAAGGTAGTTGTAGTGAGACCAGGGCAATCATCCTGGGAGGCTGACACATCACTCCAGTCTTACTGTGATGGTCAAACAGTGTAAT
Organism: Bubalus kerabau; assembly: GCF_029407905.1. Classification (NCBI taxonomy): domain Eukaryota; kingdom Metazoa; phylum Chordata; class Mammalia; order Artiodactyla; family Bovidae; genus Bubalus; species Bubalus kerabau. Next base: position 66,226,007 of record NC_073628.1, read on the forward strand.
GTCTGAGGCTGGCTGTCTGTGACTACAATTTAACTTGGTGAGAAGTTTGTATTACCCACAGGAAAAAGAGAATGGTTACTGGGGTATGGTCAGCAGTCTCTATTCCACGTGTCAGTGGCCAGAACTTAGTCATCAGTCCCTCCCACCTGCAGTGGAGGCTGGGGAGTGTAGTCTTTGGGTTGGGTGGCAAAATATATCTGAAAAATGGGAGTACTTTCATTATAAAAGGAAAGCAGAATGAATAGGGAGAGGAAATTGACAATCTCCATTATAGTATGCGATTAAACTGCTGGATTACTAACACTTCCTTTACTAGAATCTCAAAAAGTTAAGGGCTGGGTTTTTCAAACCGTGAATCAGTATTCTCAGGTATTTAGATTGAAGGTAAAATGACTCATGTGATACAGTAAAACCTGTGAGTCTTTAAGATACACACAGTTGATCTATGATCACTGAAAATAAGATGATTTCCATGTTGATTTTGATACAAATTAAAACTATTCTTACTAAGTTCACTGACTTTTAAATTGCCATGTCCATAATTACCTGTCATTTCTTGTGTGACTTCACCTTGCTAGTGAACTTGGTGTTGATTATTTCCTCCTCAGGAAACATCCTACCCCTAAAAGTTTCTGGCATTGACTTTCTCTTTGCTCTTCTGAAACTTCTGAGATTGCTCCTTTTAAAGGCCGCCTATTTTTTAAATGTTTGTGCTCCCTAAACCTCTGTCTGGAGAGCTCACTTCATTCCATGTGTTCTCTGTACAGTCTCATGCTCATGGCTCTGCTGCTGCCTTCAGAGCATAGCTCCAGTGTTGGCCTCTTCAGCCCAGGCTTCTCTGAAAACCTCATCTGGACGTTAAATACCTAAGGGACAATTGCCAGTCTTTTAAAAAAATTTTTTTTTTAATTAAAGAATGCAAAATATAGTATGCCAGAAAAGTGCACAAATCATAAATGTGTAGTGTACCACATCTTCTTTATCCATTCATCTGTTGATGGACCTTTAGGTTGCTTCCATGTCCTAGCTTTTGTAAATAGTGCTGCAAGAAGATATGGTACCTATACACAATGAAATCTTACTCTGCTATAAAAAGGAACAAAATTGGGTCATTTGTAGAGCTGTGGATGGACCTAGAATCTGTTGTACAGTGTGAAGTAAGTCAGACAGAAAAATATCATATATTAATGCATATGTGTGAAATCTATAAAAGTGGTACTGGTGAACCTATTTTAGGGCAGGAATAGAGATGTAGAAGATGGATGTGTGGACCCAGTGAAGGGAGAGATGAATTGGGAGATTAGGGTTGACGTATACACTAGCCTGTGTAAAACAGATAGCTAGTGGGAACCTGCAGTATAGCACAGAGACCTCAGCTTGATGTTTGGTGATGATGACCTAGATGGGTGGAATGGGAGGGGTGGGCCCAGGGGGAGGGAATATATGTATATACATATAGCTGATTCAATTCATTGTTCGGCTTAAACTACACAATGTTGTAAAGCAATTATGAAAAGTGAAATTGTTAGTTGCTCGGTTGTGTCCAACTCTTTGTGACCCCTTGGACCAGGCTCCTCTGTCGATGGGATTTCCCAGGCAAGAACACGGAAGTGGGTAGCCATTCTCTTCTCCAGGGGATGTTCCCGTCCCAGGGATCGAACCTGGGTCTTCTGCACTGCAGGCAGATCTTTACCAACTGAGCCACCAGGTCTAAAACAATTATACTCCAATAAAAAAGAAAACAGCAATAGATGAAAAATAAACATGCAGGGTAGTGAACAGTTAAAACATAGACACCTCTGGAAACATACCCTTCAAAAGACAGAACTTTTTCAGCCCTGCTGAAGGCTCCTGGATATTCCTTACTAACTATATGACCCTTCCTCTCTCCTGGAAGTATTATTGTGGTGTTTGTGATAAAGTCTTTCTTGCTTGTTCAATATAGTCTTACAAACCATATATGTACCTCTAAAGAATAAAATGCAATGTTGCCCATTCTAACTCTTGTAAATACAATAATACTGTATTTATTCTTTTGAAGCACATATTGTTAATCCTCAGAGTATTAAATCTTTTATCATAATGAAGAAAACCTCTTTATTTTCAGTAATGTATTTCTCTTGCTTTTGATATAATTACTACAACATTATTGTAGTTAGTATTTGAATTTTTCCCACTTTTAAATTTTCAATCCTCTGTACAATTATGTTTTGGAAGTCATACATAGCAAAAGTTAAATCTAGGGTCTCAATATTTGACTTCTACTTGGAGCATTTAGTATATTTAATATAATTGCTGATATGAGGAATTTTAAATCTGCCACTTTAGTTTCATTTTCTACTTGTCTCATCCAATTGATATTTCTTTAAAAGTGTCTTTTTTCTTGCCTTCTTTTGATTTAAGTTTTTTTTTTTATTTGTTAAATCACTCTATTTTTTTCTCCCCCTGTTGGTTTTTGAAGTTATAAATTCCTCCTCTATTTGCTTCGTAAACACCTTCTGATTGTTCAGAGTGCAGCTTAAGTCTATCTTTGGAGAACATCTCTCTTGAATCCTGGCCCTTCCCCACCATGAACTGAACAGAGATGATTGTAGTTCCATTGTTCCACACTGTACATAAGTCACGTGTATAGTACTTATCAGCCTTCCCTGGTGGCTCAAATGGTAAAGAATCTGCCTGCAAAGCAGGAGGCCTGGGTTTGATCCCTGTGTCAGAAGATCCCCTGGAGAAGGAAATGGCAACCCACTCTAGTATTCTTGCCTGGAAAATTCCATGGACAGAGGAGGCTGGCCAGACAGCCATGGGCAAATCCCATGAAAATCCCATAGACAAAGAGCTGAACATGACTGAGTGACTAACATAGCATAGCACTTAATCACCCTGCAAGTCAACTGTCACTTATATGTCTTTCTCTCCTAACAGACAGTGATATATTTAATGACAGAGAAAACACCTAATATATCCTTATCAGTCTTTTAACATAGTCCTTTTGGGACCAGATATTATATAAATGGAAATCATGCCTCTATCCAAGTAGCTCAGTGGTAAAGAATCTGCCTGCCAATACAGAAGACATAGGTTCAATCCCGGGTCAGGAAGATCCCCCAGAGGAAGAAATGGCACCCACTCCAGTGTTCTTGCCTGAGAAATCCCATGGACAGAGGAGCCTGGCAGGCTACAGTCCATGGAGTCACAAAGAGTCTGACATGACTGAACAACTGAACACACACACATGCGCGTGCGCGCAAACACACACACACACACACACACACACAGTCTATAAATAAATTTCAGTTGAGACCAGCAACTCAACTTATATCAAAGTACTTCTATCAAAGGCTATGGTTTTTCCAGTGGTCATGTATGGATGCGAGAGTTGGACTGTGAAGAAAGCTGAGCACCGAAGAATTGATGCTTTTGAACTGTGGTGTTGGAGAAGACTCTTGAGAGTCCCTTGGACTGCAAGGAGATCAGCCCTGGGATTTCTTTGGAAGGAATGATGCTAAAGCTGAAACTCCAGTACTTTGGCCACCTGATGCGAAGAGCTGACTCATTGGAAAAGACTCTGATGCTGGGAGGGATTGGGGGCAGGAGGAGAAGGGGACGACAGAGGATAAGATGGCTAGATGGCATCACCAACTCGATGGACGTGAGTTTGAGTGAACTCTGGGAGATGGTGATGGACAGGGAGGCCTGGCGTGCTGCTATTCATGGGGTCACAAAGAGTCGGACACGACTGAGTGACTGAACTGAACTGAACTTACATCAAAAGTACTTATATTAAAACTTTGAAGTACTTCAATCAAAGCTTTAGTCTTAACTAAAATGTACTTTTGTGTGTGTGTGTGTGTGTATATATATGTGGAGAAGGCAATGGCTACCCACTCCAGTACTCTTGCCTGGAAAATCCCATGGACAGAGTAGCCTGTTAGGCTGCAGTCCATGGGGTCGCGAAGAGTCGGACACGACTGAGTGACTTCACTCACTTTTCACTTTCATGCATTGGAGAAGGAAATGGCAACCCACTCCAGTGTTCTTGCCTGGAGAATGGGGAGCTGCCTGGTGGGCAGAGCCTGGTGGGCTGCCGTCTGTGGGGTCGCACAGAGACGGACATGACTGAAGCGACATAGTAGTAGTATATTTGCCAAATATCTAAATGAGTGGTTCTCAGATTTTAGTTTGCACAAGAATTACTGGGGAGAGTTTGTTAAAAAGGATATGCTCCTTGGATCATCTCCAATCTCCTTTCTTCTCTTCTTTACTTACCCAAATTATGCCAGTCCTCAAGGTCTTGTTCATAGGCAGGTTCTCTGTAAATCCCATTTCTCATGGAATCCTTTCTTCCTACCTACCCCCTCCCTCAACTCTTCAAGTCCCTTTCCCACTTGGATTCTTAGCCTGAGCTGATAAGTGCTGCTGCTTCTGCTTGTTCCCAGAGGAGCATGCCCAATGAGGTTCCAGTTCACATTTTATCCTCAGGGCCTAATCTATATTCTTCCTGTTCTCAGGTCTCCAGAGCTGATTGTCTTTCTCTCTTTCTCTTACTCTTCCTTGAAGGTAAATGTAGTGTTGTCAAGCGTAACTGAACCTGGAAAAAGAAAATTGGGTTTCAAATCTCAGCCCTCCTGCTGCTACCTCTGTGTCTCTGTCCAGCCACATTCATCTCACTGGGTTTCATTTTCCTTCTTCCGTCATATGTTGGAGGTATATTATGAAATTATTAAATATATGGTAGCACATTAAAGGTACACAGAAGGTTCTAAGTAAATGTTACTTCAGTTTAAATAATATTTGACTTCCTGATTAAAGCATGAGGGTGGAGCCTACGTCTTACTCATATTTGTGACCCCTCAGGTTTTGCAGTGTTGGTAAAAATGAATTAAATGTAATGAATCCAACTGACTATAAGTAATTGGAAAGCAGTTGAAACCCTGTATACAAATCTGAGAGGCTGTTAAGCCACAAACTTAGTTTACTGCAGATTCTCCAGAAACAGGAGATAACAAGAAACATTTTGAAATGGAGGTTTAATTATGGTACTTGCATTATAGAAGTCTTGAAAACAATGTTTTATCTCAAGTTGACATTTTCTTTATAATTTTTAGAAAAAAGAACTTCATTTTTCTGTTAACTTGATAGCCTTTTTCCTGCCCACTAATACCAAATAATCTACCTTGATGTTTTTTACCCCCATTTATTATTTGCTTAATGTAATATGAACAAACCTTAAGATATTTAAGTCCCTGGGGTTGAGCAAAACACATATTACATCACAGGCCTTGTTCAGATTTCTACTGACTTAAGAACATGTCTTCAACCTTTGGCTTAACTTTGCTACCCGAAGGGAGATGCAGTTTCAAGATAAACAAATTGAGGATAATCTGTTGTATAATCTATGACAATAAGACTCACCATTATTTTAATTAGATTAGAAGAGTAAGATTAGATTCAGAAAGTAAGAAACTGCTATCATCAGAATTGAATTATTCAACTGTTCAAGTACCAATTAACTAGTCTGAGGGTAATCCATGTCTTTGACTTAATTATATATATGTCCTTAGAATTATTCTCTAATTATTTAAGGGTTGTGAATTTATCTGTTCTTGGACAACCAGACATGCTCCTTCAGAATAGGGATTGTATTTTCCAATGCAGTTTCATGGAAAAGAGCCATAAAGTAAAACTTACATACTTGCGTGTCTGTTCTTGACTCTGCCACTGACCAGCAGTGTGGAATCAGACAACTGCCTTGGAACTTGGATCCCCTACCTATACAACAAATGTGTTAAAGAATGATCTCTAAATTCATTTATTTTTACCTTTTCCCTACTTTTAAAATAACATTATACTGTATATAGCTGTGTGGATCACAACAAACTGTGAAAAATTCTTAAAAAGATGAGAATACTAGACCACCTTACCTGTCTCCTGAGAAACCTGTATGTGGGTCAAGAAGCAACAGTTAGAACTGGACATGGAACAATGGACTGGTTCAGACTGGGAAAGGAGTATGACAAGGTTTATATTGTCACCCTTCTTGTTTAATTGCTATGCTGAGTACATCATGTGAAATGCTTGGCTGGATGAATCACAAACTGGAATCAAGACTGCTGGGAGAAATATCAACAACCTCAGATTTGCAGATACCACTCTAATGGCAGAAAGTGAAAAACTAAAGAGCCCCTTGATGAGAGTGAAAGAGAGTGAAAATTCAAGCTAGCTTAAAACTCAACATTCAAAAAACTAAGAGCATGGCATCTAGTCTCATTGCTTCATGACAAATAGAAGGGGGGAGATGTGGAAACGGTCACAGATTTTATTTTTTGAGCTCCAAAATTACTGCAGATGGTGACTTCAGCCATGAAATTAAAAGATGGTCCTTCCAGTAGTCTTGTACAGATGTGAGAGTTGGACCATAAAAAAGGCTGAGTGCTGAAGAATTGATGCTTTTGAACTGTGGTGTTGGAGAAGACTCTTGAGAGTCCTTTGGACTGCAAGGAGATCCTAAAGGAAATCCTAAAGTCAATCCTAAAGGAAATCAGTCCTGAACATTCATTGGAAGGACTGATGCTGAAGCTCCAATGCTTTGTGCACCTGATGCAAAGAGCCAACTCATTGGAAAAGACTGATGCTGGAAAAGATTGAAGACAGGAGGAGAAGGGCCAACAGAAAATAAGATGGTTCGATGGCATCACTGACTTAATGGACATGAGTTTGAGCAAGCTCTGGGAGAAAGTGAAGGACAGGGAAGCCCTGGAATGCTGTAGTCCATGGGGTCACAAAGAGTTGGACACGACTGAGTGGCTTTCACTTGGTGTCAAATCAAAAAGATCATCACCAAGGCTATTGTCAAAGAGCTTCCTGCTTATATTTTCTTCTAGGGGTTTTATAGTTTCAGATCTTACATTCAAGTCTTTACCATTTTGGGTTCGAACCCAAGAGTATGAACCCAAGGGTAGTGTTCTAGTTTCCTCCTTTTGCATGTAGGTGTCCAGTTTCTCCCAACATTTTTTGTAGATACTGCCCTTTCACCATTGTATATTCTTGATTCTGTAGTCATAAATTAATTGACTATATATATGTGGATGCATTTCTGGGCTCTCTAATCTGTTCCACCAATCTGTGTGCCTGTTTTTAGGCTAATAATGTACTATTTTGATTACAGTAGCTTTGTAAACATAGTTTGAAATCAGAGAGTTTGATGCCTCCAGCTATGTTCTTTCTCAAAATTGTTTGACTATATGGGATGTTTTGTGTTTTCATACAAATTTTAATATTGTTTGTTCTATATCTGTGAAAATGCCATTACAATTTTTTTTAATCTATTGATTACTTTGGGTAGTATGGACATTTTATTTTGAATTTTTTACTTTGTATTGGACTATAGCTGATTAACAGTGTTGTTGTATCGACATTTTATTTTATTTTGAACTTTTTACTTTGTATTGAGGCTTTCTTTTATTTTAACTATTTGTTTTATATTGGAATATAGCTGATTAACAATGTTGTGATAGTTTCAGGTGAACAGTGATGGGATACTCACCATACATATATATGTATCCATTCTCCCCTAACATTGAAACAAGCATTTCTACACATAACATTGTGTGTTATGTGTACACATAACATTTCTACATGTAACTTTCTACACATAACATTGAGTAGAGTTCCATGTAGAAACTTGTCAGTTATCCATTTTAAATACAGCAGTGTGTATAGGACCACCCCAAACTCCTTTAACTGTCCCTTCCCCCCATCAACCATAAGTTCATTTTCTAAGTCTGTGAGTCTCTTTCTGTTTTATAAGTAAGTTCATTTGTATCATTTCCTTTTAGATAGTATGGGCATTTTAACAATGTTAATTCTTCTGATCCATGAGCATGGAATAACTTTGCATTTATTTGGGTATTCTTACAGTTTCCTTCGTGAATGTATCATGGTAGTCAGTGTACAGGTCTTTCATCTCTTTGGTTAACTTTATTCCTAGGTATTTTATTATTTTAGATGAAATTATAAATGGGATTATTAATTTCTGTCTATGATAGTTTATTATTAGTGTATAGAAATACAAGATATTTGTGTGTATTTATTCTGTATCCTGCAACTTTACTAAATTCTTTCATTAGATCTAACATTTGTTTTGGTGGTGTGATTAGGGTTTTATACATATGATATCATGTCATTTGCAAATAATGACAGTTTTACTTCTTCCTTTCCAATTTGGATGCCTTTTATTTCTTGCTATTTTTTTCTTTATTTCTTTAATGCTCTGGCTAGGAATCCCAATACAATGTTGAATAGAATGATGTGAGTGGGCATCTTTGTCTTGTCCCTCTTCTTAGAGGAAAAGCTTTTAGTCTTTCATCATTAACTATGATATTAGCTCTGGTTTGTCATATATGGCCTGTTATATTGAGCTACGTTCCCTCTGTACCCACTTTGTTGAGTTTTTTAAAAAAATCACGAATGTTGATTTTATAAAACACTTTTTCTTCATCTATTGAGATGATCCAATGATTTTTATTCCTCACTCTGTTTAGTAGTGTATCACATTGATTGATTTGTGAATATTGAACCACCCTTGCATCGCTGGAATAAATCCCAGCGATGATACACTTGATCATAGTGTATAATCCTTTTCATGTACTATTGAGTTCAGTTTGCTAATATTTGGTTGAGGATTTTTGCATCTATGTTCATGAGGAATATTGGCTGTACTTTTCTTTTCTTGTAGTGTCCTTTTTTTGGTAATATTTGCCTCATAAAATGAGTTCAGAAGTGTTCCCTCCTATTTTATTTTTTGGACAAGTTTGACAAGGGTTGCTATTAACTCTTCCTTGAATGTTTGGTAGAATTCACCAGTGAAGCCATCTGGTTCTGGACTTTTGTTCATTGGGAGATTTTTGATTACTGATTCAATCTCCTTACTAATAATTGGTCTGTTCAAATTTTTTATTTCTTCATGAAATTTTCCAGGAATTTATCCGTTTCTTCCAGTTGTCCAATTTGTTGTCATTTAGTTGTTCAATGGCACCCCACTCCAGTACTCCTGCCTGGAAAATCCCATGGACGGAGGAGCCTGGTGGGCTGCAGTCCATGGGGCCGCTGAGGGTCGGACACGACTGAGCAACTTTACTTTCACTTTTCACTTTCATGCATTGAAGAAGGAAATGGCAACCCACTCCAGTGTTCTTGCCTGGAGAATCCCAGGGACGAGGGAGCTTGGTGGGCTGCCGTCTATGGGGTCACACAGAGTCGGACACAACTGAAGCAACTTAGCAGCAGCAGGAGCAGCAGCAGTGTTCTATTATGATCCTTGTGTTTCTGTGGTAGCAGATACTATGAGACTTTTAAGGATCTGCCCTGTCGCCTTTGATAGCACTGTAGTCCTATCAGACCCTCTGTTGTTTACATTCCAGCAATCCTGAATCACTTATATTTCCCCATAGAATACCATACTGATCGATACCTACTTATTTTCCTTGGCATCGACTTTCCTGTTTTTGCTTAGCTTTATTTCTTCTTTCTCACTTTCTTTCATAGTGTCTTCTTTTCCTTGTGTGTGCATATGTTCCTTTCTCCACACTTCTGTCCTGGGCTTCACTGTAACCACTTTTCTTGAGTGATCTATCTCATTCACTCCTGAGGGTTTGATTGCCATCTATATATTCCTCCGTTCATACTCTTAATTTTCAAATGGATGTTGCACAGATGTTCTAATCTTAATGTGTCAAATGCTGCTGTTTGTCTCTTTAAAACTCATTCCTGTTTCTTCTACATAGACTGTAAGAGATATAAACTCAGTTTTTGAGCCTCCTTTACAGTTAAAGGTGGCCATGTTAAAAGTTCTAGAAATGTCACACATTTGGAAATCTCCTGGTGCCACTTCTCCTTACTTCTTTGCTGAAAACTCTGGAGGCACAGGAGTCCCTTGGGATCACAGGAAATGAAAACTATGCATAATCCTGGAGAAGAGGAAGACTAAAGGAAATGGGTCCCTGATAGCATTGTTTAACCCAGGATCCAGCCTGTGTTGTCTGCGCCCAGGTTTTTTGTGTGAGTAAACAAGAATTAGCCACTACCGTAGAGTTTCTTGTATCTGATTGAATGCAGTCCTAATGCGACACCCAACATATCTCATTCTTCTCCTTACTTCTCATCTTTTCTCCTATCAGTGAGTGATACTGCAATTAACCCAGGATCCCAAATCAGAATTAGGGAGTGACACTCAAGTCTTCCATTTTCCTATGATCCTGTCCTTCTGAATATTACATCTTTAATATTGTTAATATTAAATATAATAATCAGTCCATCTGCCTCTCTTTATCCCCACTGCCATAGGTCTTGTGGGGACGTGAATTTTGTGAAGACATTATTCAACCCATCACATAAAGTTGAGAGTCTCATAAGGAAGTTTTAGTCAAGGCCTTTTAGAATACAGTGTATATTTTTGCAGTGTATCCATCCTGCAAATCTGTCTTAAAATTTTTCTGTCAGGAAGTAGTACGTCTAAAACTCAGATATCCTTTTTATCTTGCTGTCCTATGGTAATAAGTATATCTAACTTTGTCACTCCTTAAATTTCTTAGGTGCGGCCTAATTTATTTATATCTAATGTGCCATTTGGTACTTCCCTAGTGGCTCACTGGTAAAGAACCTGCCTGCCAGTACAGGAGATGCAAGTTCAATCCCTGGGTCGGGATAATCCCCTGGAGAAGGGAATGGCAACCCACTCCAGTATTCTTGCCTGGGAAACCCCATGGACAGAGGAGCCTCACAGGCTAGAGTCCATGGGGTCACAAAAGAGACACGACTGAGTGACTAACAAATGTGTCATTTAAATATTTTCTACTGATCAAAGTCAATGATTACCTAGCAAAATACTATCTAAACAAAAGATTGGTGCAGGCTTATTGAGGGTTCATTAAATATGGATGATGATAAATATTAAGTCAAGAAAATCAGCCAGATAATAAAAGAGGGGGCCTAGTGCTTTATTCTCAAAACTCAAACCCACATTTCTCCTCTTTGGGCATAAATATTTCACCCCAACCCAAACTTATTTTAGACCATTATCAAAGAAATCTCAAACACTTAGAGGGGTTTTCTTTTTAAAGTAGTGATTAAAAAACTCAGGAATTCAGAATTACTGGTTTTGTTAGTATTTCTTGAAGGTAGCTAGATAAAGAGGGTTTTGGAACCAGACTTCTAGTGGGAGGCATTACTGTAAGCTGTACCATGGGTGTCATCTGGAGTGATTTGAAACCATAGAAACAAATCAAAGCTAATGCTGGTGTTTGCCTTGAGCTGAGATTGCATGCACGTGACTTTTCACACTGCCAAAAATGGTTAAGAGTGTTCACCAGCCAAAAATAGATTCAGGTGTGTTTGCCCTGTCTTTGTGCATTTATAGTTGCTGAATTATTTTAACATTTATGAAGTCATCTCTCTGGTCTCCTGACATGGTTGAGAAAGTGACTTTATTTGTCTTTTACGGTAATTCGAGCTGAGGTAAGAAGAAGCAAGACTGTAAAGCCGAACTGCAGGATGACCATTAGTACTGTGTCTCTTAAGCAAAACACCCCTTAAAGTGGCATAGGAAACCACTCACACCTCTTTGTTTGAATATGGTTGGCACACAGATTTCAGAGCACTTAAAGAAGAGGTGGAAAGCAGTCATCTTTGATACACTGGATAGAAAAAATAAAGCATATTAAATTTCTGCTAGATCCAATACCACTCAAGTAGAAATAATATAATTGAATTTCCTAGGCATGAAAAAATCTTGAACTGCTTTTTTTATGTTGAGAATCAGTCTTGAAAATATAAAACTTTGGGGGATAATAGTTCAGGGAAGCTTTTTATATTTTATATTATATGTGAAATGATCCATACAAATGAAATAGAACCTAACAGAATTCATTTTAAATATATGGAAGTTGTTATTTTCTTTTTTCACAATAGTTTTTTTTTTTTTTAAAGATTAAACTTCAGACTTTTGCAAATGTCTCTCCATTTGACTCTACTTGACTAGAAATTATTCTCCAGTGACTCTCTTCAACTACTCTGTTAATAGTAACAGAGTGACAGGCCAAGGCCAAATCTGGCTCTCAAGTGTGTTTCTTTAAACTTGTTTTGAATGTGAATGTACGTACTTCATTTCAACTTTGCTGTTTGGTTGCCCATATTTTGCCCAACTTTCCTCATGTGTTCATTCCCATTTCCTATGGCATTTGGAGTCTATCTGATGCCACTTTCTCTATCTCAGTCTTCCAAAGTGGTGCTCCTCTTCTTACTAAATTCTCGAAATCTGTTTTCTCCATTCAACTCTGTATGTCATAACTTTGTATGTCTTGCTCTTCTGTTTCCCAGCTTGACTTCTCCCTGGAGCAGCATGATAGCAAGGGAACAAAAAACCCAGAATGCTGACAAAACTCAAAATACTTTTTCTAGGACTGACAAGCTGGACCCTGAATGGGCATCAATACATAGCTTGCCCACTGCTTCCATCAGGACTACCACCTTTATTGATCATTGCTCCTGAGAGGCGAGACTGCTGACAGAGACACCACAGTGAGAAAGCTTATGGCAGCAGAATCCTCTGAGTCCGTCCTTCCTAATTTTGCTCAAGCATCCACCCCTCCACTATACACTTAAGCATGAGAAAAGTCTGGCTCCAACTCAGGTTAATGTATCCTGATTCTTTTTTTATAACCAGCATTAAAAAAAAATGTTTATTTGTCTATGCTGGGTCTTAGTTGTGGCACTCGGGATCTTAACTTGCAGCACATAGGATCTAGTGCCCTAACCAGGGATGGAACTCAGGCCCCCTGCGTTGGGAGTGGAGAGTTTTAACTGCTGGACCAGCTGGGAAGCTGCTATCCTGATTATTTTATTTTACTTATTTATGTATTTATTTTGGAATTTAGATTTAAAACATTTTTTTATTGGCGTATAGTTGCTTTACAATGTTGTATTGATTTCTACTGTATAGCAAAGTGAATCAGCTGTACGTTTACATATATCCCCTCTTTTTTTGTATTTCCTTTAGGTCACCACAGAGCATTGAGTGAGTTCCTTGTGCTAGACAGTGGGTTCTCATTTGTTACCTATTTTATACATAGACTCAATAGTGCATATATATCAATCCCAATATCCCAATTCATCCCCTCCCACCTTTCCCCATTGGTACCTGTATGTTTGTTCACTACATCTGTGTCTCTATTTCTGCTTTATCAATAAGATCATCTATGACAATTTTTCAGGTGTCTTTGTCCTGATTATTTTAAGCCATTCGTAGTACTTGCATGGTATCCATTTCAGGCCACAGAAGTACGAGGGGTGTTCTCCTGGGAGCTTCTGGTATGATTTCTTCAGTTTCAAGTAGGTGACACTGAAGAAGCAGAGCTTTGTAACCTCTGAACTTTACCCCGTCAGGATGTGGTGGCTGGAAAGGGTGCCACCATCCAAGAAGAAGCCAGTATAAGAAGGAGGGTGGAACCAAGAGAATCGCAGAGATGCTGAACTGAGATCCTGACAAACCACAGCTGGAGTTGCCTGACCTCCATCATTTCAGACCCTGTGAATCAGGTCTTCTTGGTCCTCTCAGTTCAAGGCACCCTCAATAGTAAATCTTCCAAATTTACCACCTCTTTGTTTAATGGGCAGAATACTCTGACTTACAACACAAACTCCAGGAATCTGTTCATTTGTTGTCCTTTGAAATGTCAAACTCTTCTAGATATGTGTTCTCTCTCTAGGAAGAAACCCTGTGGACAAAGAGCTCAGTGTTCTGCTGAGAACAGTTAGCTGCTGCTCTGTTACCTGTTTTTCGTTTTATACCACTATTATGATGTGGTTAGAATTATTTCACTTTGCATCTGCAAACTGATTTATAGTTTGCAAAGTGCTTATTTAGTTCCAATGACAGCCCTGTGAGATAGAAGAAAAGATGAAGAGACAAAAAATGGAGCCCAGAAAGGTTACGTGATTTGGCCAGGGTCACACATCTACAAAGTGTCAAGGCTCGGGCTTAAATCTGGGTTCTATAACCCAAGACCTAGTGCTTTTGCCACAAAACCACAGCTTGAGTTTGGAGCAAACCTATGGGTTTGAAGGAACAGTTTACAAAAGGGAAGTAGTCAGGTGGCTCGAGACATACTGCAAAGAAACTGGATTCTGCTCCTGGCTGTGTCAGCCACTAGCTGTGAAATATCAGGTGAATCATTTTATCTCCAAGAGCCTCAATTTCAAGGAATTACACTAGGTAATCTATTATGTGCTTCCTGATTCTAACATCCTGTGATTCTGTAACCGAGAGTTACTTATGCAAATAGGGTACAAATCGTGCCTAATAGAAGCTGTAAAGCTTCCCTAGTGGCCAAAGAGGCACCGACTGTGTGTTTGGCTTGGGGTTCTATTTTTGCCTTCACGTTCATGTCTCTTGAGCACCTGTGAAAATGTCAGCAGTTAACAGATGAGTTAAACATCAACATAAACTCATAACCCGAGTCACAGGCTTTTTTGTTTGCAGAACAGTTTTAATCTAGAGCTGCAAAAATCATCTGTTGATGAGCTAATCTTGTCACCATGATTCTTAGAACGTATTTAATTAAGATGGTATATAAGTCAACCCTGTTGTGTTTTGGGGATGCTTCTTTATTAGACACTTGAACGGCAGTTTTCCACAATTAATTGTCCCATGACTGGCTTCACTATTTTAATGAAACATGTGATATTTGCTGCCTCAACAGATTTAGGTTTGCAAATTTAGCACTATGGGGCTATTTTCTCCTAAGCAATATGTCAGCAATTTGAGAAAACTGCCATCGGGGAAACCATGTTGCTTTGGTTGCAGTTTCATGATCCTAAAATTCACCTTGCCACAGACAAATTATTATTAAAAAAAAGAAAAAAATGTAGCATACCAGGACTTGGAAGTGAAGTCGCTCAGTCGTGTCCGACTCTTTGCGACCCCATGGACTGTAGCCCACCAGGCTTCTCTGACCATGGGATTTTTCCAGGCAAGAATACTGGAGTGGGTTGCCATTTCCTTCTCCAGGAGATCTTCCCGACCCAGGGATTGAACCCGGGTCTCCCACATTGTAGGCAGATGCTCTTTACTGTCTGAGGGTCTCTTAAATGGAAACTGGTCTATTTCAGAAACTGGGAACTATTTGCTGCAAGGTTATAAAGCAGTGCTTTATGAAGACATATAAGCACTGGGTGAGTAAAAATATCATGTGCTATGACCACATAAGGAAAACAGCTAAAGGAGCCTGGGAAAGTGATCGCAGTGAGTCTAATTGTGTGTGAAATACAGTGGACGTTGAAAAATGATGCTGGAAATGGAGTTCTCAGAGGGATGTTTTAGTTTTTAATGAGAAAAATTTTTTTCTTCCAGCTTTATTGAGGTATAATTGACATACAGCACTGGATAAATTTAAGGTGAGCACCACAATGATTTGATTTACATACATCATGACATGGTTATCACAAGTTAGTGAACATCCATTGTCTTGTATACATGAAAAAGAAACAGAAAAAAAATTTCCTGGTAATGACAACTCTTAGAATTTACTCTCAGCAACTTTAATATATAATCTAAAGCCATGTTAATTATATTTATCATGTTGTATATTACATCTCATTGTTGTTCAGTCCCTCAGTTGTGTCCAATGCTTTGTGACCCCATGGACTGTAGTACGCCGGGCTTCCCTGTCCTTCACCATCTCCTGGAGCTTGCTCAAACTCATGTCCATTGAGTCGGTGATGCCATCCAACTATCTCGTCCTCTGTCGTCCCCTTTTCCTCCTGCCTTCAATCTTTCCCAGCATCAGGGTCTTTTCTAATGAGTTGGCTCTTCGCATCAGGTGGCCAAAGTATTGGAAATTCAGCTTTAGCATCAGTCCTTCCAATGAATATTCAGTGTTCATTTCCTTTAGTATTGACTGGTTGGATCTCCTTGCACTCCAAGGGACTCTCAAGAGTCTTCTCCAGCACCACAGTTCAAAAGCATCATTTCTTTGGCACTCAGCCTTCTTTATGGTCCAACTCTCACATCCATACATGACTACTGGAAACACTATAGCTTTGACATAGCTAGACGGACCTTTGTTGGGAAAGTTATCTCTGCTTTTTAATATGTTTTCTAGGTTTTTCATAGCTTTTCTTCCATGAAGCAAACATCTTTTAATTTCATGGCTGCAGTCACCATCTGCAGTGATTTTTGGAGCCCAGGAAAATAAAGTCTGTCACTATTTCCATTGTTTTCCCATCTATTTGTCATGAAGTGATGGGACTGGATGCCATGATCTTAGTTTTTGGAATGCTGAGTTTTACACTAGCGTTTTCACTCTCCTCTTTCACCTTCATCAAGAGGCTCTTTATTTCCTCTTCACATTCTATTAGGGTAGTGTCATCTGTATATCTGAGGTTATTGATATTTCTCTTGGCAATTGTGATTCCAGCTTGTGCTTCATCCAGCCCAGCATATTACATGATGTACTCTGCATATAAGTTAAATAAGCAGAGTGACAATATGCAGCCTTGAGGTCCCTCATGCCTGTGTGCTAAGTCTCTCAAGTTGTGTCCAACTCCTTGTGAACCTATGTTCTGAAGAACATAGGTTCTGAGGAAACTGCCTGGTTTCTCTCTCCAAGGGATTCTCCAGGCAAGAATACTGGAGTGGGTTGTCATGCCCTCCTCCAGGGCATCTACCCGACCCAAGGATCAAACCCACGTCTCATGTCTCCTGCATTGTCAAGCGGGTTCTTTACCACTAGTGCCACCTGGGAAGCCTGACATCCCTTACTTATAACTGGAAATGTACCTTTGACCACCTTCATCCAATTCCCTCCCCTTATCTCCCACCTCTCTTGACTACAAATCTGATCACTTTTTCTATGAGTTTGTTTTGTTTCTTTCTGAAGTAAAATTGACCTGTAACTAACTATGTTAGTTCCTGGTACACAACATAGTGATTTTATACTTCTACTTGTTTCAGCTGATCACCACAACAAGCCTAGTTACCATCTGTCACAAAGATATTACATAATTATTGACTATATTCCCCACACTTACATTTCATACCAGTGACTCATTCATTTTGGAGCTGGAAGTTTTGGACCTTTTAATCTTCTTAGAAGGATGATTCTGAGTGTAAGAATGGTGATTGATGCAAAGAATTGTAAATCTTTGCATTAGGTGTTTTTTTAAGTGACAAAACCCTAACTTGCACTATTCAAGTATATTAGAATTTATTGGTTTATGTAAGTGGGGAGTCTCAAAGGCAGGCTGGACTCCTCTGACTGCAACCAGAGACTTACATTACTTTTTGACTTTGCTTTTCTCAATGTTGGCTTCATTCTGTTCATAAGATCTTGGTACACAAAGTAAAGCTGCCTACAGGAAGCTCAGAGATGTTCCAAGGCTATGTACTTTTTCTCCCTTAGGATGTGTATATGAATTCCAAGGAGGAGTCTTGTTAGCTTTATCTGGGCCATAAATTCTCTCTGGCCCAAGGAGATAGAGTACTCTTTATTTATTCAAGTATAATTGATTAACAATGCTGTGTTAGTTTCTGGTGTAGAGCAACATGATTAAGTTATAAATATATATACATATATTCTTTGTCATAATCTTTTCCATTATGGTTTATCACAGGATATTGAGTATCATTCCCTGTGCTATACGGTAGGACCTTGTTGTTTATCCATCCTATATATAATAGTTTACATCTGCTAATTCCAAGTTCCCAATCCCTCCCTCTTCCACCTACCCTCCCAGTTGGCAACCACAAGTCTGTTCTCTGTGTCTGTGAGTCTGTTTCATAGATAAATTCATTTGTGTCATATTTTAGATTCCACATATGATATCATATGGTATCTGTCTTTCCCTGACTTACTTCACTTAGTATGATAATCTCTAATTCCATCTGTGTTCCTGCAAGTGGAATTATTTTGTTCTTTGTGAATGGCTGAGTACTATTCCATAGTAATATATATGTACCACATCTTCTTTATCCATTCATCTGTCCATGGACATTTGGTGATTTCCATGTCTTGGCTATTGTGAGCAGTGTTAACATAGGGGTGCATTATCTTTTTGAATTATAGTTTTGTCTGGGGAGATAGAGTACTCTTATTACCCAGTCTAGGTCACTGCTCAGGTTTGGAGACAAGGCAGCATCGTACTGACAGCCCATTGGGATGGGACCACAAGCTATAGGAGTGGGAAGAATTCCCAAAGGAAGGAATGCTGGACAGACAAAACTATATGTGTACTTGAAACTTGAGATTAGAAAATAAAAATTCTTCACATTTAACACTGCACCTGAAGTTTTGAAACTGAAATAAAACATGAGTTATGGACAGAGTTTTTCAAAATTATCTAGAAATGCTATGTCCTAAAATTAGAACAGATGAAATAATCAGAACTGAATAAAAGTTGAGTCAGGTAGAGTGCTTTTTTCCATCTAACTCATGTTTTTCCTATAAACTCATTACTCAAAGAGCTATGCATTAGTAAACATAAATTATGAAATGTAAAATGGCCAATACTTTAGAGGAAGATTTGAATAACTGTGAATTAGTTCTCTCTTAATGGCAGAATCAATGATTCATTTCTCTTTCCACACTTGACTACATCTAATGTAACCTGTTAGATATTGAACATGAAGAGATTATTAAACCTTACTGATGTTAGTCATTAGATTGGGTTCCCTGGAACAGACTCGGATGGATGGTTACATGCAGAAGGTTTGTAAGAGAGGGAGGCAGGAA
This sequence comes from Bubalus kerabau, assembly GCF_029407905.1. Taxonomy (NCBI): domain Eukaryota; kingdom Metazoa; phylum Chordata; class Mammalia; order Artiodactyla; family Bovidae; genus Bubalus; species Bubalus kerabau. The sequence continues at coordinate 66,244,789 of NC_073628.1, forward strand.
GGCAGGATTAGGCCGAGGGAGAAGCTGACTCACCATGTGACTGCCACTGAAATCTCAGCCTTTTCTACTGGCATTCTGAGGGGCCTTCAAATGTCTCCCAGATGGAGAAAAGGGGGCCAGGCCTTTGCACACCTATGATGGCCAATCATCAGATGTGGGCTGATGGGGTGGAGAGGCTGAAAGAAACTTGGTCAAAGCAGCTTCCTCAGCTACGGGCAATTCCTGGAATGGCCGCTGTGGAGCATGCACAGACTACACTGCCCGGAGGTGGCGGGAGCCAGTAGTTTGGTCTCGCAGGACCTGGCACCTAGTGACACTGCACAGCCTCCGTGACTGAATGACATTTAATAGCTCCACAAAGGGTCAGATATATTTTCATTTTGGACTCCAGGCAGAAATAGTCTCTTTGGCCAGAAACCCTTTAAAATGTTCCTCATAGTCGACAACAAACGAGAACAAAGCGGTCAAGCGGAAGAATGCCAATTGTGCCTGGAGAAAGCAGTTACTCAAAAGAAGAAACAAGATCATTTCAGTAAGAGGAACAGCAGGTATTACATGGTCACTTTCAGGGTTAAGAAGCAAAGACCCACCTGTGTAGGGCCTGGAAGAAAGATTAAAATATGGTTCACAAAATCTTGACAGAACAGCTGGATGCAAACAAAAGATCTCGGAGACGAGAATGGGTCCCCTCATCCAGACTGCTTCATGGCGTTCGCTTGTATCTTGGTGAGTGACAGCTGGGACAATGTTACGGTGTAATCTTTTCAGTACAATAGCATCTCCTTAAGTCTTCCTAAGCTCCTGTTTAGTTCAGTTTAGTCGCTCAGTCGTGTCTGACTCTTTGTGACCCCATGAATCGCAGCACGCCAGGCCTCCCTGTCCATCACCAACTCCTGGAATTCACTCAAACTCACATCCATCAAGTCGGTGATGCCATCCAGCCATCTCATCCTCTGTCATCCCCTTCTCCTCCTGCCCCCAATCCCTCCCGGCATCAGAGTCTTTTCCAATGAGTCAACTCTTCTCATGAGGTGGCCAAAGTACTGGAGTTTCAGCTTCAGCATCATTCCCTCCAAAGAAATCCCAGGCCTGATCTCCTTCAGAATGGACTGGTTGGACTCCTTGCAGTCCAAGAGACTCTGAAGAGTCTTCTCCAACACCACAGTTCAAAAGCATCAATTCTTCGGCACTCATCTTTCTTCACAGTCCAACTCTCACATCCATACATGACCACTGGAAAAACCATAGCCTTGACTAGACGGACCTTTGTTGGCAAAGTAATGTCTCTGCTTTTGTTTTGTTTTTTTTTTTTTTTTTTTTTTTTTAATTTTATTTTATTTTTAAACTTTACATAACTGTATTAGATTTGCCAAATATCAAAATGAATCCGCCACAGGTGCTATCTAGGTTGGTCATAACTTTCCTTCCAAGGAGTAAGCTCCTAATGGGCTGGCCCCAAAATTCTTTGGGATTTATTGTGACATCTTATGGGAAAAACCTGAACTTTTCACCAACCCAGTATAATAGGGTCAGAAAGGAGGGTGTTTTATGTTTGGTCTCAAGTTTCTGTCTAGCACCTGTTCCTCAGATCCTGTTCCCCTTCCATCTTCAGCTCCACTTACATTCACATATGAACAAAGAATATGGGATCACCCCACATCCAAGGTAACGCTCCAACACCACTGGAAAATAAATGAATGTAGTGAAAGGAACAAATGAGAAACGCAAACACGTTCTAGTAAGTCTCCTTGTATGGAGCGCAGGCCCAGTGCAGTCCTCAGGAGGCCTCAGTGCAGCACTCTGTTAGCCTCTCACCCTCTTAGCAGGCAGCTGGTTACCAGCAGACCACTAATGCTGCTCAGCTATTGGGAAGTACTGCAATGGGCCCTCCCCCAAGGGAGCAACTCTCAGCGAGTGACCATTAGTGGGCCTACTTGGCCATTGGTTGATGCTGCAACGGACCCATCCCTCAAGCGAGCAACCGTCAGTAAGTGACCATTAGAGGTCCCATTCAGCCAAGGTCGGTGGAGCGATGGTTCAGGCAGAGAGTGAGGCAAGAAGTGAGTCCCAGCCTTCTTTCCAGGGTCCTCCAACTCATCCAGCCTCCGTCCAGTGGGTGATCTGGGTGCCCAGTGGACAGATGGAAGGCTGTGTCCTGCAGGGACACAGAGCTCTCAGTGGCCGCCCACTGGCCCGGCCCAGGCCTTGTGGCAGTGACCCTTGCCCTCACCTCTATGACCTAAGGGCAGTGGCCGTCTGCCCGGGACACTGTCTGCAGGACTTGCCCCTGCCGTATGGGTGGCCTGAGGAGCCTGAGAGCCAGTTGGGTCCTGGGCGCCCAGCTCCCTCAGTGATGAAGGCTGGATAGGGTCTGGGGACCTGGCCCTGAGGGAACTGCTAGCTGAGCTCTGCCTCCTCTCAGCCAGGACCGCAAACTCAGAGGGGAGAGTCGTGCCTCCTCACCTGGGCCTGTTTTGTCAGAACAGAGATTAACACTTGTTAGATAGAGATTTACAGGAACACATTCCCTGACCAGCCCTGACCTCCAGAACAAAGACTCTGACACCAAGATGTTTACAGCTCCCCTCACGCCTTCCTCCCCTTTCTTAGCAAAGGGCTTAGCTGAGAGCTTTCCAGGAGTTTGAGGGTTTTAAGGCCTGTGCCATTCCTCTCCTTGCAGGAGACCTTTCTCTGCTCCAAACTCCAACGTGTTGGTATTGTTTGGCCTCATTGTGGGTCAGGCATACATACTTGCCTTTCAGTAAGACATGGAACAAGAGAGAAATACAAATACTTTCTAATAAGTATCCTTACAGGAGGATGCCGTGGTTGAGGAAATTCATAGAACAAACGAGTGCTTTTGGAAATTAAAGGTGTTCATTAAATTTTAGAAAGTGTTATAAAAGAAATGGAAAATAAAGTTAAGGAATCTCCCAGAGAGTAGGACAAAATGGCTAAGTCTGGGGTAGAGATTTTATACAGAGTGACAAGGATGTGCACAGGGAAAGAAAGAGCTGCCTAGAGAGACCCAAGATTGGTGGGCAGTTTGGAGGTTCTGGAAAAGGTAGAGAAACTGGAAATACTAGAGAAAGCTTGTGGTTACACAGCTGTGTGAATTTGCACAAATAATCTAAGCTGTAATTTCTCATCAGCAAAATGAAGACAATAGATTATTAAAAAAGGCTAAATTATGTCAAACAAGAAGCAGTGGCACCTGCCTTCCAGTAAATGTTCTCCAAATATTAACAATTAATATGACCTGAGTCCATTTCTCTTTGGAAAACCAAGCTCTTGGAATGAAAAATCCTAAAAAATAATAGAATTCTTTGTCAAAAAGCCCACATTTTATGATGAGCCTGCATTTAGTCTTCAGGCTGCTGTTTATGCTGAGTTAAAAAAAAATATCTATTTAGAAGCTCATTTAACTTTATACTGTTTATCCCTCTTCTTCTTCGGCACTGAGGAACTCTGTGGATAAAATGAAATGAAGACCTCAGTTTCTAACAGATCAGATCAGTCGCTCAGTCGTGTCTGACTCTTTGCGACCCCATGAATCGCAGCACGCCAGGCCTCCCTGTCCATCACCAACTCCCGGAGTTCACTGAGACTCACATCCATCGAGTCAGTGACGCCATCCAGCCATCTCATCCTCTGTCGTCCCCTTCTCCTCTTGCCCCCAATCCCTCCCAGCATCAGAGTCTCTTCCAATGAATCAACTCTTTGCATGAGGTGGCCAAAGTACTGGAGTTTCAGCTTTAGCATCATTCCTTCCAAAGAAATCCCAGGGCTGATCTCCTTTAGAATGGACTGGTTGGATCTCCTTGCAGTCCAAGGGACTCTCAAGAGTCTTCTCCAACACCACAGTTCAAAAGCATCAATTCTTCGGCGCTCAGCCTTCTTCACAGTCCAACTCTCACATCCATACATGACCACAGGAAAAACCATAGCCTTGACTAGACGGACCTTTGTTGGCAAAGTAATGTCTCTGCTTTTGAATATGCAATCTAGGTTGGTCATAACTTTCCTTCCAAGGAGTAAGCGTCTTTTAATTTCACGACTGCAGTCACCATCTGCAGTGATTTTGGAGCCCAGAAAAATAAAGTCTGACACTGTTTCCACTGTTTCCCCATCTATTTCCCATGAAATGATGGGACCAGATGCCATGATCTTCGTTTTCTGAATGTTGAGCTTTAAGCCAAATTCCAACTGTTACAAGATGATTTTAGGATTACTTGTTCACGAAGTTTAAAATAGTGATAACCCAGACTCAGGTTCAAACCAACAGCAGCCTCTGTAGTCACACTTCTTGTGAGGAAGCCAGGCCTGATGGGGTGAAAGTCTCTTCACTCAGGTGATGTTTCCCCAGGAGCCTCACCTGTAATGCCAGCGACAGGGGTACAGAAGCTGTTCCAGACGGGGTGAGTTTCTTCCTTTTTGCTTCCTTCCTCAGGGATATTCACTCTCCCTGCCTCTGGTTGGCCTGGTATGATTTTATGATTAGGACAGGGTTTCCTGTTTAGGCACTGTGGATAAGCTCACCATAAGCCTGAGTCAAACCAACAACCTTATGTTCTCTGTAGATCTTGAAATGGGTCTCTGTGAGACCTTGTGGTTTCAAGTACTAGAAGTGTTAGCTGGTTGGGAAAATGGATGAATTGGGGGATATGGCTGTAATTAACAGCCCTTCTCAAAAAAAAAAAAAATACTTGCTCCTATACCTGGGAAATCTGGGAGACAGCTGACTTTGGGTACAGTTGAATAGCAGGACTTACACGACTAGAGGTTTCTCTTGGTTTCTTATCTCTGTTTCTGTTCATGCTAGTATTTTGGCCTCTTTCTGTTGTAGTGTAGAGAGATTTTTCTCCATGTAATTTTGGAAGATGGCTAGTAATCAGCCCTAAATTTAAAATCTCCCATAATTGCAACTCCAAAAGCGAAGAAGAAATTCACCTTATTTGAAATGGCACAGCAGTCACATGGAGGACTCTGACCAATCAGGGTCTTGGATTTGTCTCTGAATGAATCATGGTTACTAGAGGTGTTGAGGCCGACTGGCCTGACGTGGTCCTTTGCTCACACTGTAACAGAGCCCTGTGATGGTGGTGGTGGGGAGATATTTCTCAAAGAAGACGGGATGTACTGTTGTCACAAGCTTAGCCTCATTTTTCACATGGTGAGGAAGAAAAGAGGAGGTGGATCTGCCTTGGTTTTGGTTGCATCCTTGACTTGATGACCTTATTTGTTAGAGTCCAAGCTCATACTAAGGCTTCCCTTGTAGCTCAGTTGGTAAAGAATCTGCCTGCAGTGCAGGAGACCTGGGTTCGATCCCTGGGCTGGGAAGATCCCCTGGAGAAGGAAATGGCAACCCACTCGAGTATCCTTGCCTGGAAAATCTCTTCGACAGAGGAGCCTGGTGGGCTGCAGTCCATGGGGTCGCAAAGAGTCGGGCACAACTGAGCGACTAACACTTAAGCTCATACTGCTCACCCCACGACAAGCTAGTAAATTGAAAAAATTAGTTGTTGAGGCAAGGAATAATGACTTTATTCAGAAAACCAGTAAACCAAGAAGATGGTGGACTAGTATCCCAGTGAACCATCTTGCCTGGGTTTGACGCTAGTTTCTTTTATAGAGCAGAAGGGGGTGAGGAGGTAAAATAAAAAAGACGTTGCTGCTGCTACTGCTAAGTGTCTTCAGTCGTGTCTGACTCTGTGCAACCCCATAGACAGCAGCCCACCAGGTTCTGCCATCCTTGGGATTCTCCAGGCAAGAACACTGGAGTGGGTTGCCATTTCCTTCTCCAATGCATGAAAGTGAAAAGTGAAAGTGAAGTCGCTCAGTCGTGTCCGACTCTTAGCGACCCATGGACTGCAGCCTACCAGGCTCCTCCATCCATGGGATTTTCCAGGCAAGAGTACTGGAGTGGGTTGCCGTTGCCTTCTCCAAAAAAAAAAAAAAAAAGGACATTAAGTTATTGCAGATAGTTCCTGGTTCCAGCCAGACTCTGGAGTGGATATGTTTATTTCTTCTTTCCTGCAGCCTTTCACAGGTAGGCCTGGTCAGGATGTTTCCTGTGAACTAAACAAAGGTATTTTAGCTTAACTCAGGCCTGGGAGGCAGGATCTCAGGAAATGGACCATTATGTATACTCTAAGCTATAGGCAACATCCCTTTAGTGATTAATTTGTAGCAAAAGCAATAGAATACAAAGGTTAAGGAAAAACAGAGCCAGTATGAAGTCAGTTTTCTTCTTCTCTGTTATATATTCAATCTTAGCTCCTCAAAATTGTGATGAATATTCTTTCAACATGTATTGGTTTTTAAGTTAGCTCTTGGCAAATATATTTGACAATTTTCAGTCATTCAAATACACATACAATATTAAAAGAGTTCATTATGAATAATGCTTTTGACTGAGTTCCTTTCTCTCTTTTGGCAACCTTTATCTAGGACCCAGTACAGGCTACATATAGAAAAAAAAGAGGCAAAGCCTTTATTCTCCTCAAGTTTATAAGGTAATGAAAGAGAAAGCCAATTAGATCTACACACACTGGCAAGCATAATTTGAAATTGTTTTATATGTTATTGGATTTTATAACAAAAGTAGACATCTGGGTTATATTGGCATATCAGAGAAACTTTCTCACAAGAAGCTGTATTTAGGTGGAGTCTTTAATGTTGAATAGGAATTAACCAGTTAAGAATATAGGGATGACTTTCCCTAGAGAAGAAAGAGCATGTGTGAAGGGTTCCAACTGGGGGGGAAAAAACCACTGAAGCAAATTTGTTGTATCAGAATGGAGTGAGAGGCATAAAATGAGACAAAAGATGAAGTCGGAGATCCTAGCTGACCTTGCAGGCGGGCTGAGACGTTAAAATGTTTACTTTGCATGCGGTAAACAAATCAAAGCAGTGATACATTTTTATTTATGTTGACAAAAATCATTGTGATTTGTTCATTCATCTGTTTATTTAGACTATAGATTATGGAACCACAACTGCTTGGGCTTGAAGTCTAATTCTGCCACTTACTACTTGTTGAGGACAGGTTTCCTCAACTCTTTGTACCTCAGTTTCCTCATCTGTAATATGGGCATAGCAATAGTAACTACCTCATAGATGTGTTGTGTGAATTAAATGAGTTAGATATAAGTAAAGGTGAGAAAAGTACTTGGAGCATGTCGTTGTCTTAAGTGCTTGCTATTATAATTACTATTGTTATTAAATATATATGTATAAGTGACTCCTAGGGTGCCAAATGACAACCCACTTCAGTATTCCTGCCTGGGAAATCCCATAAACAGAGAAGCCTGGTGGGTTATAGTCCATGGGGCGCAGAGTCGGACACGACTGAGTGACTGAGCATGCAATGCCTAGGTGCCAGGCATTGAGGAGGTGTGAAATGGACTTTGCAAAGAATGAGAGTGTTTTCTCACTAGAGCATTTATAGTAAGGTTGTCAGTGTTAGCTGTCATTTTGAGCTGAATGATCATGATTTATAGGGCTACTGTTCTGCTTACATGTTTCACAATTACCTAGGCTATTGTCAATGGATTTCAGAATTAGACAGACTTAGATTTTGTCTCTGACTTTGCCTCTTACTAACCAAGTGCCTCCATTCAATAAATCTCAGTTTCCTTATCTATAAAATGAGACATCAAAAGCACCACCTCATAGTGTCATTATAAAGAATAAACAAAATTACACATGTCTGTATTTCTGTATGTATGTGTCTGTATACACATGTGTGTGAAGTTTTTAGCTACTTATTACATACTTTCTAAATGATACTTATTATTAATCCTCAATTAAGAGATGGTCATAGTAGTATTTTTTTTTCAATGCAAGCCTCTTGTGCTTAATTTATATATTTTTCTGATACATACTCTGAATTATTGAGAAATTAGATTCATTTTTAGCTGCTTAAAATATACCCCAAAGAGGAGGAATGCAAACAACTCTTATTGTAGATATTTTTAGGTAGGAGAGTAGAAAAAGCTGAATAGAATTGAAGATAGATTTATATATTTTACTAAAAATGTTTATAAAAATTTAAACCATTGATGGTAAAATATGTTTATAAATTATTTGTATGTTAGAAATAATTATGATGAAGAAGAAAATAAAATAGTAACATAGGGAATTCCCTAGCAGTCCAGTGGTTAGGACTCTAGCTCTCACTGCCAAGGGCCTGGGTTAAATCCCTGGATGGGGAACCGAAAATCGCAAAGACTTGAGGCCAAAATAATAAATAAATAAAATAGTGACATACACTCAAAATATTTTCTTACCTGGCAAAAATGTAACATTTTTTAAAACTCATGGGTGGCTTTAAATTTTATCCTCCTCTTTTGTTATTTATAAGGAAACACACATTGATGGATTTTACAAAACCCAAATGTTTGTTCTTTAAAAGGGAAAGTCTGATTTGAATATCTGTATCTGTCATTTTCAAACCTGTCTTTCAATCTGCCCTTCTAACTTCTATTCTTCTTGTCTCTTAACTAAACGTACTACACATTTGCTAGAGACAGATGGATTTAATTTTTATTATGATCGAACACAAATGGAAAGTGAAATATGAAAAGGATATTTCCATTTATACAGCAATAAGTTGACATTAAACCTAGCTTTATGATGTTTAACTTTGAGATATCCTGCCAAAACACAATTGATTGTTAGGATTGAAATTAAAACCACTAATGGGATGCCTCAGTCTATAAATCAGAGTTGAGGATTATGGTGCTAAGGTCATTTTCTTTATTGCTCTTTGTTGGAAGGAAAAGTAGGTAAACAAACTTAAATGAGTCTGTGGGCCTGGGTGCCCTGCAGGGATGCACAGAGAAGACAGGGTAAAGACTCTGGGATTTGCAGGCCTTAAAGTGGGTAGCTAGAATACAACCACTCAAGAGTCAGACTAGGAACAAGTGCCTGCAAGTGAACTAACTATAGGACAGAGACAAGAACAACCCTGGAGAAAAAGAAGATTATACAGAGGATAAGTGAATTATAAGGTGAAACTCCCAGCAAATACATGCAATTTCTCTGCATTCCACAAGCCAGAACGTAATCTTAATTCCTTCCTTGTCAACATGTTCTACTGAGGGTTTTTTCCCCAGTATTAAAAACTGGAAGAATAAAGTTTCACTTGGTAAAAAATTTCCTTATAGCCAGTGCTTCTAACAGACATACCTCTCTTGCATTTCAGGCTCCAATGATTCTCCTAAAAATAGAAACATATAAACTAGATATTTGGCATGAAACATTTAAAAGAAGGATATACTGTGTCTCTTAAATAAAAGATTGATTCCATCTTGCAGAGAACAAATGCTTTGTTATTAAATTTAGTTCCTTTTCCACCTCCACACTTTCTTCTAGACCATTGGGATTTCCTTTCTCCAATTTCTCTCGTTTTTCCTGGGTTTTTGCTCACTTATTCTGCGCCACCCCCCTACCCCGCCTTTTGTGGTCTATTTTCACTGTCTAGTGAAACTAGACTAGAGTCTAGTGGTTCCCTGAACTTAAGCTTTCTTTCATGATCGAGAAACTGAAGAAAACTCGGGGCTGCCGACAGAAGATTATTTTTTGTTTTGCTAATGATAGACATCAGAAACAAGTTTAAAAATTGAATAGATTTGCTTTTGTTTAGTCACTAAGTCATGTCTGACTCTTTGTGACCCCTGTGGACTGCAGCATGCCATGCTTCCCTGTCCTTCACTATCTCCAGGAGTTTGCTTTGAATAGATTTAGATTTATACAAGATTTATTACATTATACTTATTTCTCTTATTGCTTCTTAGACCAGTGAAAAATTTCTTACATACTGACCGCAGTCAGGAGACTTGCTTTGCAGATAGGGCATCCCGGGTAGCTCAGATGGTAAAGAATCTGCCTGCAATGCAGGAGACCCAGGGTTGGTCATAGTGCTCCAATCTGAAAGAGTTAGTCTAAAGGACCTACAGCTTCAGGTTATGAACATAGATGGTGTTCTGTGTCCTTTGTCCTATGATTGCAAAAAAAAATTAACATTAAAAAATTCTTAATGGAGGTGGGAGGGGGTTTCAGGATGAGGAACACATGTACACCCGTTGTGAGTTCATGTCAATGTATGGCAAAACCAATACAATATTGTAAAGTAATTAGCCTCCAATTAAAATAAATAAATTTATATTTAAAAAAATAAAAAATTCTTAATATTGTGTTTACTTTTTTGTTAAAGGCAAGAGTAGTCTTCAGTAACTCTTCATCATGTTTAGGATGAAAGCTCCACTTTTAACTTGTATTTTGTCATCTGGTTCCCATCTACTACTACAGCCTCTTCTTCCAACCACTTAATAGCCCTCCCCATGTGGATCTCCTCAGATATGCAGATGACACCACCCTTATGGCAGAAAGTGAAGAGAAACTAAAAAGCCTCTTGATGAAAGTGAAAGAGGAGAGTGAAAAAGTTGGCTTAAAGCTCAACATTTAGAAAACGAAGATCATGGTATCTGTTCCCATCACTTCATGGGAAATAGATGGAGAAACAGTGGAAACAGTGTCAGACTTTATTTTTTGGGGCTCCAAAATCACTGCAGATGGTGACTGCAGCCATGAAATTAAAAGACACTCCTTGGAAGGAAAGTTATGACCAACCTAGATTGCATATTCAAAAGCAGAGACATTACTTTGCCAACAAAGGTCCGTCTAGTCAAGGCTATGGTTTTTCCAGTGGTCATGTATGGATGTGAGAGTTGGACTGTGAAGAAAGCTGAGCGCTGAAGAATTAATGCTTTTGATGGTGGTGTTGGAGAAGACTCTTGAGGGTCCCTTGGAATGCAAGGAGATCCAACCAGTCCATTCTAAAGGAGATCAGTCCTGGGTGTTCTTTGGAAGGAATGATGCTAAAGCTAAAACTCCAATACTTTGGCTACCTCATGCGAAGAGTTGACTCATTGGAAAAGACTCTGATGCTGGGAGGGATTGGGGGCAGGAGGAAAAGGGGACAACAGAGGATGAGATGGCTGGATGGCATCACTGACTCGATGGATGTGAGTCTGAGTGAACTCCGGGAGTTGGTGATGGACAGGGAGGCCTGGCGTGCTGCAATTCATGGGGTCGCAAAGAGTCAGACACGACTGAGCGACTGAACTGAACTAAACTGAACTGATGTGGATCTCCATATACACCATCCAAGATCCAGTCCTACTGGATCATCAGGCTCCTTTGTGTGTTGATGTTAAGTTGTCTCTCTGAGAGGCTTTGATTATTAAATGGCAACCCACTCCAGTATTCTTGCCTGGAAAATCCCATGGATGGAGGAACCTGGTAGGCTACAGTCCATGGGGTTGCAAAGAGTCGGACATGACTGAGCAACTTCACACACACACAAAATTCAAGGACCAGATCCTAGGGGGAACCTTTCTAGGAACCTCCAGGTAAAGCTACTGGCTTTTTCCTCTGTGCTCTCATGAATATATACTCTCTATATATCCCCTGTAATATTGTGTGGCAATGTTTTGTTTCTATCATCTCTTCTATAAGAGCTTCTTGAAGATAGGAACTATATCCTTTAAGATTTTTCTTATGCAAATAATCTACATTGCAAAAAAGCTAAAGTATATTAGGCAAAATAATCTACTCTAGGTTCTAAAATTATAATATTTCTTTTAACATGATTAGAATCTTAGCAAGACCAGTTCGCCCTGGTTTGTAGAGGCAGAAGGAAGTAGCATAGAGATTTATTCTCACTGGCATGAGTCTGCTCTCTTCTGATCACCATCTACACCACTCCCATCCCTACCAGCCTGTAGAAGACAAATCACTACAGTCAAGTGTTTTTGCTTGTTTAAAATAGCACTCCCCATCCCCAAATATATCTATGTATATATTTGAATAATGAATTAAAAAATACCTGGGTGGATATATACACATCAAAATAAACAGTGCTTCTACCTATATATATATATATATTTTTATTGTGGCCCTCTTTTCATGTCAATAAATATACTTTCATCATTTTTAAATAGCTGCTTCATTGGAATGCATAGCTGTATCTTATTTGGATTTTTTAATTCTCTGGCACAATGTTTGGAATAAATATTAGTTGAATAAAGGACAAAACATCTCTTCAGCACTTTGATCTAAGCCTGGTTTGAGAATCTAATGAGACTAGCAGTGACCTGACATGCAGCCTCCAATGAGAAAACAGGAAGGAAAGCAAAAGGGAAGTGGTGGTGATGGAAGGATGATTCATTTTGTTTTTTTGTCTAATTCCCTCTTATCATAAAGAGAAAAGCAGTGGCTGGAAAAAAAAGTGTGGTTTCACAAAACATCATCATCATTTCCTCACTAAAATGACAACACAGCAACATATGATTTTGGAAATTGATTTGGGTCCCAGGTGATACACCCTTGACGCAGGATGCAACAGTTACTTTCACCAAAACATTACCTTCTCTGAGGTAGTAGGAATTCTGACATCATGTTATGAAATAAGTAATTGAGAAAATAATAAATTGATTTAAGAAATTCTCTAAATATATGTATTGAGCATTATGTGGCTAGTAAGAGGCATGCAATTGGGAAAGACCTACCCTCTGAGAATCCAAGATTGGTTAATGAGGTGACAGAGCTCCTGACAACACAAGGAAGGCAGAGAAAAACCCACTTTATCTCCACACATCTTCTCTAAAGGTTTTTTTAACCTGTGCTTGCCCCTTGAACTGCCTCCTCCCTCTGCCCCTCTCTCTCGAGTGCACCTGATGGCCTGGTGGTTTGAGTAGGATGTAAAGGGCAGTCCCAAGCCTTTGTCTAGTAAACCAGGCCTGTTGTTGCCTAGAGGGATCCTCCCAGTATTCATCCTCTTCAGCCTTTGTGGATGAGCCATTTTCCAAAGAGGGAGAAGGAGCACATTGGCTCCCAGACCCTGATTTTGGGAATAGCTCTGACCACTCAGCACTGTGCCTTCTCAGAAGTCAGTCTCCTTTCCCCTTTACTAGAAAGCACCAACTTTGGATGTTCGCTTATCTGTCTGTGACTCAGCTATAAAATCCCGATTAGTTTTGGTAATCCTATTTCCTTGTCAGAGATTGATTTGGGGATGAGTGCATAATCTACTTCTAGCTAAAGTGAAGTCAGCTGCAGAGCTTCTGGGCAGGCTCTCTCCATTCTCAGGAGGAGACCCAGGGAATAAACAGGCTCTCTTGTTTGGATGCTGTGGTATCTGGAGTGAGGCAAAGAATGGCAGAGACTACCTTGTGACATGAAGGGGAGATTGAATCCAACATACTGCGTGTGGCAGAATAGAGAAAAATGGGAAAAGAAGTTCCCTGGTGAATTTGATAAGCCACGGAAATAACATATCCTGCAAGCACCCATCTCTTTTTTGCATGAGCTAATAAGTATTCTTTACTGTTTATGACCTTTTACCAACACTATTCCATCTCTGGAAAATAACTTATATCTAGTGAAAATATATCTACGCTTCACATCTACTCCAGATCCTTGCAACATGCCACCAATCAAGCTAACTTCCTTCATCTCTGCAATGCTCTTAGTTTGAATCAGTCTTTTTACAGTTACTCTTCTCTGCTTTATTCTTATTTTATCAGTCTCCTCAAATAAATGTAAAACTTCTTTAAGGTAGAAAGGAAATTGCCTTTGTTAAATGAATCACGGAATCATGTAGTTTTTATGTCAGCATTTCTCCTCCAGCCTTGGTCCATTGCCTCTTAGGTAGCAGATGCTCCGTACAATTTGCCAAATTGGTCACAAGTTAAATGGAAGGATTGGAGGAGTCCCTGGTGATTGAGTGGTTAAAACTCTGTGCTTCTATTGCAGGGGGACGTGGGTTCAGACCCTTTTGGGAAACTAAGATCCCACATGCCGTGTAGCTCAGCCAAGAGAAACAGAAAAGGTTAGATGAAACGATACTTCAAATTCTCCCTAACTCTAGGGGACTAGAGTGCTGAAGACCAAAGTGATGGATAGATATAGATATTTGGGCATTGAAAAGGAAAGACAGGAAGACCATAAATGTCGGTGGTAATGAAATGTGAATATTTAATTACTTTTTTTAGATTAGCATTATTAAAACTATTTTTGGATATCTTCACTAATGCTGTTTTCTTTCTGATTATCCAGGATAGCTCTTTGCAAATGCAGAAAGTCCCCTTGTTTGGGAAGAAAGTGCTGAAAATAGACTCTCCTAATACATGGCCAATCATAAATCTTCATAGGCTGCCAGTGTTTGGGGTTTTATTGTGACGTTATCTGCCGTTGTTTTAAACTGTGCACACTCCTGACGTGTTGTGCTTACAGTGGGATTTGCTTTGTCTGAGGGAAACACTCCAGTGGGCTATTTTTGAACTTAATTTGACATTTAAACTTGGAAATACTGTCTTTTCAAGATACTTATCCCTGGAGGAGTTTGCAACACCGATTTGAAAGTACACCAAGTCAAACTTTTAATCATTTGCTTACATGCTCTTTCGTAGAGGATTTCTGTACTGTGGGCTTCTCTTCGTGTAGATTAAGTGATGGGGACAAAATAAATATAAAATGAGGGTAAGTATACATGGTTCAAGGACTCAAACATCCCTTAAGTACTTACCTCACATTCTTATCTCTAAGGTGTATGAACTGGGGAAGGACACGCAGACAAAACTCCCAGAGACCGTTTTGTTTTAGCGTAATGATGCATCAAATGTCTGCTTGTTTTTCCATTCTGACCTCGATTAGTTCTGTTGGCTCACGTGAGAGATGGCAACTAGGTACACATTAGCTACTTGGAAGGTTCCACTGAAGAGATAACATAGAAGTGGGATGAGGAGGAGGAGACGGTTGGAGGGGGATAAAGAAGGCTGCCGCCAGAGGGTGCCAAGGCAGGAGTGGGGAGGCTTCACCTGTTCCTTGATGGGCAGAGAAGTGGGAGACCTGGCCCAGCTGAAGCAGAGGTTCTGCCAAGTGCTTGTCCATAAGCAGGTGTGGCCCCCAAAATCCACAGAGGGTCTTGCAGCTGAGGCCACGCCGGTGGCCGACAGCAGGCAAGGGAGGCAGAAATACATGCTCTTTGTGTAGAGTCGAATTACATTTTTGACTGATGGCCATTTCTTCACAGTGAAAAGTAGCCACTAAACCAACCTGTTTTAACTTTTTTGTTAAACACTGTGGTTCAATCCCTCTGTACCTCTACTCATGTAGTTCTTCCTATCTGGAAACATCCCTCTTTCTCCTCCTGTCTCCTACCCTTTCCTCCAAAATCAGGAGCACCTATCCAGTCCTTAAAAGCTTATTTTCCCTGAAGCCTTTCCTAGTCCCACTTCTCCTCTCCTTAGGTAGAATTTACTGTTCCGTTTCTGAGCTGCTTCTCACTGTACATGGCAAACATGCACAGTTCCTATAATACTTTAGTGTGTTCATTTCATATATCTTTCTCCTGCTACTGTTTCTGCTGTCTTGGGAGCAGGGACTGATTCCTGATCATCTTTGTATCCCTAGAATTCGGGACAGAGCCTCTCTCTTTGTAGGATCAGCATATGTTAGTTAGCATGATACATGAGTAGATGAAGCGTGGTGGGTGGGGGAGGGCCTCAGGGAATCAGTTGGTAAGCGTTAAAGGATTTGAAAGCTTTACTTAGTGTGCATTGGTGGTCATGGCCCTACAACTAATTCTTTAAAAACCATCACTCCCCTTGGGGCGTGGAACCCTGCAATGACGAGCATCCCTTCCCTGCTCTGTTGAGGAATCCTGCTATTAGTGTACTAGCTGGGGTTATCTGCTCTTCCCCTAACTAAATCCCATGTGATCTCATAGAAGAAATGAATAATATCTCATCCTCTGAAAATGTTGAAAATTTGCAACTAAATAAATTTATTCACTACCTTTCACCAAATATTTACCAGATATCTATACTGTTCTGGGAACTATGCTAACCTGCATGAGAGGTAAAGAACTCTGTTATTTGCAAAATCTGCACAAGTCACTGTTTTGCCTTTGAAGTTGGCCAAAGAAAAAATTCCAGAAAACAATTTCATTAGTGCAATACACATTGCAGTTTTTTCCTTTCTAGTGATTGGTCATGAGTAGAGTTCAACAGGAAATCGCTGTTTGCTTGGGAAGGTATTTGGGTTAATAGGAGAGAATATGGATTTTGGAGTCAAGCAGATCAATCTTTGTACCCTTTCCCTTCACTTACAGCTTATGGTAATTCACTCAATATGTTTAAATGTCAATTTCTTTATAAAAAATGATAATTCCCATTATTTGTGGCTATAATAAGAATTAAGTGAGATAATGCACATATGAATGTATCTAGGGAATAAGAAAAGCTATAACCAACCTAGACAGCGTAATAAAAAGCAGAAACATTACTTTGCTGACAAAGGTCCATCTAGTCAAGGCTATGGTTTTTCCAGTGGTCACGTATGGATGTGAGAGTTGGACCATAAAGAAAGCTGAGCGCCGAAGAACTGATGCTTTTGAACTGTTGTGTTGGAGAAGACTCTTGAGAGTCTCTTGGATTACAAAGAGATTAAACCAGTCAATCCTAAAGGAAAACAGTCCTGAATATTTGTTGGAAGGACTAGTGCTAAAGCTAAAACTCCAATACTTTGGCTACCTGATACGAAGAACTGACTCATTGGAAAAGACCCTGATGCTGGGCAAGATTGAAGGCAGGAGGAGAAGGGGACGACAGAGGATGAGATGGTTGGATGGCATCACTGACTCAATGGATAGGAGTTTGAGTAAGCTCCAGGAGTTGGTGATGGACAGGGAGGCCTGGTGTGCTGCAGTTCATGGGGTCACAAAGAGTCTGACATGACTGAGCTACTGACCTGAACTGAGGGAATAAGAACATTCAGAAAATGGTAAGTATTATTCATATTATTATTCTTTCACATAGTCTAGAGTGCTAAGAGTAATTCCCTTCATCAGCCTGGTGAGATCTTTATCAGTGAGAAGCACTTGTGCATCTAGAGCAGACTCTATGCATTAACCTCTTCTGGAGAGATAGGGATTGCTTGTAATGTATTGTTACAAAAATACCTTGGTGGATAAAGATTTCCACCAAGGATTTGTTCCTTACGAGGATTTCTTCCTTGGAGTCTTGGGTTGACTTCAGATCCAGGATCTTCCTATGTGATTTTCTGAGGACTGGGTAGGTAGGCGTATATGTTGGCTTAAAGGGAAGCACAAACCATAGAATTTTCACTATGGAGTCAAAAAAGCCAAAGTTTAAAACCCCATCTTTGCCTCTTGTTAGCTAACTGATCTTGAGAAAGTGAAGCATCTCAAGAAAGTGTGATAGAGAGTAAAAACCCCCTGCCCTGCCTCCCCAGTGATGTTCACATCCTAATCCCTGGAATGTGTATGACAGATGTGATTAAGTTAGGGACCCTGAGATAGACAGTATTCTGAAATATTCATCTGGGCTCAATGTCATCCTCCAGGTCGTTATAAGGGGGCCATGGGGGATAAGTCCGAAAAAGGAGATGTGTCAATAGAACCAGATCGGGGAATAATGTGCTTTGCAAATGGAGGAAGGTCCATGAGCCAAAGGAGGCAGGCAGCTCTGGAAGTGGAAAGACCAGGCAACGGGTTTTCCCTCCAGAAAGATCACAACCCTGCTGCCAGCGTTGCTGTGCTACAGCGCCTCACACTCTACCCCTGGATCCACTCTATTTCTTCACAGAACTTTTCACACTGGGGTGTCCTGGAACCCAAGTGAAGAAGCACTTTGAGTAGTAGACTGGTACGAAAAAGAAGGAAATATTGCCATTTGCAGCCACATGGATGGACGTGGAAGGCATTATACTAAAAGAAATCAGAGAAAGACAAATACTGTATGATGTCACTTATATGTGGAATCTAAAAAATACAACAAACTAGTGAATAAAACAGAAAAGAAGCTGAACTGGGGAGAGGGAAGCGGGGGAAATACAGGGGTTGAGGATTATATGAAATCATGTGTGTGAATATTTTGAAGATTGTAAAGCACTATAGAATTTAAAGAATCTTTTGTTCAATTAAAAAAAAGATGAGGCTAAAATCACCTTTGTCAAAGTCTCCCTCTAAGTCTGGTTTTACTGTTCAGAGGTAACACCCAGACCCAAAGGTTAGAGCTCATAGAAAACCCTCCAAAAGGATAGTTGTATTGATACTTAATATTCATATTGATGAATTAATGCAGAGCTTTCTTAATTGTTCAGAAGCAATAGTTTAGAGCCGACCAATCTGGGGAAGGCAATGGCACCCCACTCCAGTACTCTTGCCTGGAAAATCCTATGGAAGGTGGAGCCTGGTAGGCTGCAGTCCATAGGGTCGCTAAGCGTCGGACACGACTGAGCGACTTCCCTTTCACTTTTCACTTTCACTCATTGGAGAAGGAAATGGCAACCCACTCCAGTGTTCTTGCCTGGAGAATCCCAGGGATGGGGGAGCCTGGTGGGCTTCCGTCTATGGGGTCGCACAGAGTCGGACACGACTGAAGCAACTTAGCAGCAGCAGCAGCAGCAATCTGGTATCTGCCTAGTTTTTTTCATTTGTTATCTTTCCTGTTTTATATTTTTGCTGGTTCCTTGTAATCACAGATTCAGTAGATAGTGAAAAACAGCCAAAGGCATACAACAAGCACTCAACAAACTTTTCTGTGCTGATATAAAGACTAGCTCTGGAAAAAAACAGTAAGAATGTAACAAAAGATAATACTCAGCTATCACTAAGGAAAATGCTGTTTACTAAAGAATCCTGCCTCTTTGCATCGTTTCCATTATTAGAAATGTGAATAAAATTCCACATAACAGCACATGAACAGTTGCATGGTAGGGAGATAGGAAACTTCATTATGCATTATGTATTTATTAACTAAAGGCTTGTACAAATGATTTCCAACCTTTTTTGTTTTTGTTTTCCATGTTACTCTCTGCTCTTTCTCCTGAATACTGTAATGGGATAGTTTTACTATTTGGATTAAATAGAATGTTGTTCTGAAAACTCTGATTCCCATTAAATTGAAAAACTGCACATGGGCGTAGCTGGGCTCAAAGGAAAACCAAGTGCACCATGGAACTGGTGATGCATTTCAACCTGAGAACATTTCTTAGGATTTTGGTGTCATTTGAAATCACTTTGAAGCCTCATCTCTTAATTAAGGGTTTCAGGGCACTCTTCTTACCCTGTCATAGCCTGTGATGGAAGGAAGCCTGCTTCGTCCTCTCCAAATCTGTAGATTCTCTTGCTGCTGCCTCTCTTTCCCTCGGTCTCTGCCTCCATCCCTCCACTCTCCTTCCTTGGGGCTTCTGGAGGGGTGTTTCTCCTGGAGCTTGCACAAACCCGTCCTGAGGTAGGCGTGTCAACTCGAGTATTTGTGCTTTCCTATGGTTCTGGGACCTGAGTGGAGGCCCAGAAAAGCTGCTAACGTCTGACCAGTCTCATGGCACAGGATCTGCATCCCTGGGGAAGCCACATCGACCCCGTCCTCTGTGGCCCCAAATCACACTGGGTTGCAATACACATCTGCAGTCACGTGGAGCCCTCCAGTCAAGCCACCTAAGAGCCGCCACCATATCCTGTTTAAACAGCTCTTCTTCTTCCAAGTAGAGCCCATTCCCTGGAGCCCCCACCTGCCATGGCGCTCAGCCCACCTTAGACACCAGATGATGTTCAGAGGTAACACACGTCGATGCTCCAACTCTCTCCCTGAGCCTTACCCTCTTCGCCTTCCTGCTTCCCTCCTCACTTAGCTCAGTCCATCCTTCATTAGAATCAGTCTTTGTCTACAACCTTCACTCCGTGGCCTCTTTCCCCCTCTATATTAGTTTTGTTTTCTTTTTTAAAAAATTTATTGGGGTATAGCTGATTTGCAATGGTGTGTTGGTTTCTGCTGTTCATCAAAGTGAATATATATATATCTATATATATATGTAACATATATAGTTATCTATTGAAACTCCAATACTTTGGCCACCTCATGCGAAGAGTTGACTCATTGGAAAAGACTCTGATGCTGGGAGGGATTGGGGGCAAGAGGAGAAGGGGACGACAGAGGATGAGATGGCTGGATGGCATTACTGACTCGATGGATGTGAGTCTGGGTGAACTCCGGGAGTTGGTGATGGACAGGGAGGCCTGGCATGCTGCGATTCATGGGGTCGCAAAGAGTTGGATACGACTGAGCGACTGAACTGAACTGAACTGATGCTGCGATAACACATTCTCAGAGACTTCAGGACTCAGAACAACACCTATTTGATATCACACATTTTTCAAGCATCAGGAGTCCAATCAACCCCCTCTCCCCCCAGCCAAGTCCTTTCCTGAGGTCTCAAAACCCTGCAACCAGCCAGGAATCGACAGGGGCTGCCTTCAGAATCCTGTTCCAAACTCATGCAGCGTTCACCTCTGGCTGCTGCAGGACTCATGCAGTTTGAGCCCCTTCTTAGAAGGCTTGCTGCTGAGCTCAGCCCACTCAGGATAATCTCCTTTGATGAGCTCTAAGGATCTGATTCCAGTATTCTTGCCTGGAGAATCCCATGGACAGAGGAGCCTGGTGGGCTACAGTTCATGTGTTCACAGTCAGACATGACTGAGTGAGTAACACCCAGGTATCTGATTAGGGACCTTTTCATCTCTGCTACATAGCATAATGTAACTATCGCATCCACAAGCCCTGCTCACACCAGGGACCCAGAATCCCGGAGGACGTCTTTTATTCTGTCCACCACACTGTGGGATGCATCCGCCAAAACACCAGGCCCCAGACAGAGTTACCATTTCACCTGAACATGTATATTCATGCGGGTGAGAAACACGCACATCCTGACTGTTCTCACTTTATGTTCTTTTTTGTTGGAAATACAGTTGATTTATAATGCTGTGTTAATTTCTGCTGTACAGCAAAGTGATTCAAGTATATATATCAGTTCAGTTCAGTTTAGTTGCTCAATCGTGTCCAACTCTTTGCCACGCCATGGACAGCAGCACACCAGGCCTCCCTGTCCATCACCAATTCCCCAAGCTTGCTCAAACTCAGTCCATCAAGTCTGTGATGCCATCCAACCATCTCATCTTCTGTTGTCCCCTTATCCTCCTGCCTTCAATTTTTCCCAACATTATGGTATTTTCCAATGAGTCAGTTCCTTGAATCAGGTAGCCAAAGTATTGGAGCTTCAGCATCAGTCCTTCCAATGAATATTCAGGACTGATTTCCTTTAGGATTGACTTGTTTGATCTTGTAGTCCAAGGGACTCTCAAGAGTCTTCTCCAACATCACAGTTTATTTATTTATTTTTTTTAATTTATTTTTTTTACAGTTATTTCTTTTTTTTAATTTTATTTTATTTTTAAACTTTACAAAATTGTATTAGTTTTGCCAAATATCAAAATGAATCTGCCACAGGTATACATGTGTTCCCCACCCTGAACACTCTTCCCTCCTCCCTCCCCATACCATCCCTCTGGGTCGTCCCAGTGCACTAGCCCCAAGCATCCAGTATCGTGCATCAAACCTGGACTGGCAACTCGTTTCATACATGATATTTTACATGTTTCAATGCCATTCTCCCAAATCTTCCCACCCTCTCCCTCTCCCACAGAGTCCAAAAGACTGTTCTATACATCAGTGTCTCTTTTGCTGTCTCGTACACAGGGTTATTGTTACCATCTTTCTAAATTCCATATATATGCGTTAGTATACTGTATGGGTGTTTTTCTTTCTGGCTTACTTCACTCTGTATAATAGGCTCCAGTTTCATCCACCTCATTAGAACTGATTCAAATGTATTCTTTTTAATGGCTGAGCAATACTCCACTGTGTATATGTACCACTGCTTTCTTATCCATTCATCTGCTGATGGACATCTAGGTTGTTTCCATGTCCTGGCTATTATAAACAGTGCTGCGATGAACATTGGGGTACACGTGTCTCTTTCCCTTCTGGTTTCCTCAGTGTGTATGCCCAGCAGTGGGATTGCTGGATCATAAGGCAGTTCTATTTCCAGTTTTTTAAGGAATCTCCACACTGTTCTCCATAGTGGCTGTACTAGTTTGCATTCCCACCAACAGTGTAAGAGGGTTCCCTTTTCTCCACACCCTCTCCAGCATTTATTGCTTGTAGACTTTTGAATCGCAGCCATTCTGACTGGCGTGAAATGGTACCTCATAGTGGTTTTGATTTGCATTTCTCTGATAATGAGTGACAACATCACAGTTTAAAACCATCAATTTTTCGACACTCAGCTTTCTTTATGGTCCAACTCTCACATCCATACATGACTACTGGAAAAACCATAGCTTTCACTAGATGGACATTTTCTTTTTAAATAAATTTATTGGAGTATAGATTTGCAATGGTTTCTGCCATATACATTTGCATTTAATATTCTTTTCCGTTATGGTTTGTCACAAGATATTGAGTATAGTCCCCTGTGCTATACAATAGGACCTTGTTATTTATTTGTAATAGTTGCATCTGCTAACCCCAAATCCCAGTCCACTACTTTATATTCTGAACCACAAACTTAACACTCACTTTGCTTGGACCCTTGGAGTCTTCAGCTCTCCTATCAGTTTGTTGTCTTCCTCCTCTGGATAGAGACTCCCCTATAAGACTCTCCTACGCCTCCTGCCTGCTTTTTAAAGTGACCATTTGGGGGCTTCCCTGGTGGTGTAGTGGTAAAGAATCTGCCTGCCAATGCAGGCGATGTGAGTTTGATCCCTGGTCTGGGAAGATCCCACATGCCGTGGAGCAACTCAGCCCGTGCGCCGCAACCATAGAGCCTGTGCCCTAGAGCCTGGGAACACAACTACTGAGCCCATGTGTCACAGCTACTGAAGCCTGTGTGTCCTAGAGCCTGTGCTCCACAACACGAGAAGCCGCCACAGTGAGAAGCCTGCGCACTGCAACTGGGGAGTAGCCCTCACTCTCTGCACTGGAGAAAAGCCTGCACAGTAATGAAGACCCAGCACAGTCAGACATAAATAAATACAATTAAAAACTAATCAAAAAATAGAATGACCATTTGGAAGCCTGTGCCAGATCACTCCCCTGTGTCTGCGTCCACACCCCCACCTTCCTGTCTGACTTTCCTGCCTGTTGTGTTGGGTGAGCCATCTCCACGCTGACTGTGGGCCAGACCTCTCCAATGTGTCCTGAACTCCCTCCCCTCAGCTGCCAGGGACAGAGCTCCTGTAATTTTCTCCTCCTTACTCTGCATCGTTCAGTCTTCTTGCTGTAAGAACTGTTCCTCATTTCTCTTGTCTTAGAAGCATCCCTCTCATGACCCCTGTGACAGCCTTGATCCTCTTCCTTAGGAGTTGGCTGGGCTGAATCTGTCTCACGGAGCTGTCTACACCTGCTCTCCTCCATTCTTTCTGGAATCCACTTCATTCAGGTATGGGCTCCACCATTCACTAGTCACAGCTGTTGCCAAAGTCATAAACGCCAACCCCCCCCCCTTTTTTTTTTGCCAGACCCAGTGGTCATTTCTCAGTCTTCATCTCACTGAAGCGCTTCACACCGCTGAGCACACCCACCTTCCTGATGCTCTTTACATGGTTTCCGGGAAACCACCTGCTGTTGCTTTGCCTGTTTGATGATGTCGTGTGGTATCCAGTAGTTCAATGCGGGAAGCTGAGGTGCAGGAGAGTGTGTATGCAGTGCTCGTATTTGTGTAAAAATAATGTATTTGCTCATATTGGCATGAAATATATCTGTGAGGAAGCACAAGAACATTGGTTGCTTTGAGACAGGGAATCTCAGTGACTGGAGACCAAGATTAGGTCCGTTTGCATCTTCTGACTTTTTACCATGTGAAGATATTACCTATTCAAAATAAATGAAGTTAGAAGCACACCAACCAGCATCATAGGAAGTGGCTGGTTGGGTGACTGTAAGAGTGTTGTCCAGCTTGTGGTTGCCGAGTCTCTGGGGCCCCTGGCCTCTGCTGGACTCACTAGGTGGCTGTGAATCTCTGATCCCTGCACAGTGGCACTGAGATTTCTGGGATGGACACACTTCTGGCAACACTGCCAACTAGATGGTTAAATTTTTTTAGTAAAACTATATCAGAGGCAAATGGTTCATGCATTCCTTTTTTGCCTGTGGGAAACAGACATAACAAGGGCAGGACTGCTTGAAGCAAGAGGTGGTCATGATCTTGATGTGTTCCTCAAATTGTTGTAATACCAGAGAAATGGGAAGAGGAGGAAAGATGAATCTGCCTTAGAAGGGAAAAGAAGACAGGATAGCTTGATCAAGATCAACTGAAAGGAACCTGGAGGGTATATTAATTTTTAATTAAAATACTTTCATAAAATTAAAATATCATTTTGATATTTGGCAAATCTAATACAGTTATGTAAAGTTTAAAAATAAAATAAAATTAAAAAAAAAAAATACTTTCACAAGGAGACAGAATTCATATTGCCAAAAATCTCATTTCAGAGTTTTCATTATTTGCTTCCTGTAAACTGTGTCAACCTTTTATTCTTTATTTCCAAGCTAACACATTCTATTTTACCTCACAAAAATGGACACATTTTGGCTCCTCAGGGTGGAGTATGTTCTTTTATGGAAGGGATATTGGAGGTGTTAAGGTGAGTGTGTCTATGTGTGTTTAGGGGTGAGTGGTGACATGGGTACAAGTCGAGATTCCTTTAAAAAATTATTAAGTGTCTAGATGAGTCATGGAAAGTTTTTTCTTATTTGGTTCTGTGGGAATCCCCTCTTCCCCTTTTCCAACCTGAATCTACAACCAGAGTTTTCACACTACCCATCTGTCTATTTCATTTTTTTGACTTAAGGGTTATGAGGATAAAACAGTTATTTCTTATTTATTTAGAACCCTCTTTGCTGACCCTTAAATGCTCAAGCTCTTTTAATTTGTGTTCATTCATTCGTTCATTTATTGAGATATCCAGGTAATGAAGTGTTTGGGGAAATGTCAGGTTTTAATTACCCAGAATGCTAGAATGCCAGATTCAAAGCCATAGAGTTGTTAAAGCACATTCAACGATAGGCTGTGTTAGTACAGCCCTGGGAGCAATGAGGAGGACGATGCCAGACCCCTGTTGTAACATCGAGTTGGTGATATGCACGGTATGCTGTCCTCTCAGGAGGCTCTTTTGAGAAAGTTGGAGGAATTGGGAAGGAATAGAGGAGAGCATGATGCCTGCCTTCAAATATTCTAGGGATGAGAATGAGAACAAGAGTTTAGCCTTGTAAATGCCAAGTGGTAAGTGTTGTAGGTACTGCATTTAGTCCGAGGGTAGCACGAAGTTCCAGGAAGATGATTTCTTTCCAAATGTCTGCATCTCGCAGAAATGGAATTGGAGGCCTGGGAGAGGGGCACACACTGTGAAAGTTCCAGCACAGGCTGCACAGGTTTAATTTTCAGTCGGATGCTTGGAGAAGATGACATTTCACGTCTCTTGCTTTTCTATTTATTTTCTAGGATAGTGGCTCTTGACCTTTTCTGAGTCTTAAATTCTTCTGTGATTCTAATAAAAGCTATCACTTCTCTCCCCAGAAACAAAAGCACATATGATACTATTTCTTCCTATACTAGATTGGAAAAAAAAAAAAAAAAGATTTAAAGAGAACAGCTCTGGGGGAAGAACCCCTAGGTCCTCAAAGATCAAATACTGAAAGCTACTGCTCTGGATGATTTCTTATTTCCAGAGGGTTTGAATAATGAAAGCTTTCATCAGAAACTAAAGATGCTTTTAAATCATACTTCAACAAACAGCGTTTTCCTTCAAATTCATTTGAACAAAGCACATAGATCATTGAAATGAATTTGTTTTATGGGCTTTGTAACAATAGGTTGGGAACAATAACAGATTAAATACTTATTAACTGGGAAGCCTTTTGAGAAGTCGAATTCTAAATATAGTTGAATATAAGTGCTAAATATAGATTTGTTTATAATGAATAACATATTTTCTTACATGGTTCTTATGAGGTTCTTATAATAACTTCGCTTTACAAATGACCGAACTGAGCTTCAGAGAGCTTCATTGGGTGACCTGAGATCAGAATGAGAGGGAGCCTATATCTGATGAAGAGTCACTCATAAACGGATCCAATTCCTGGTTCTGATTCTGATGTATGACCTTGGAGAAATCAACACCTCTCTATCTGAATTTCCTCTTTGTGGAGCCGGGATATTGGTAGCACTAGCCTTCCAGAGGTGTTGTCAACCTTTAAATAAGACACATGGCCTTCATACCTATCAGTGAGGTGTGTATGAGACGCGTGTTCTGAGATGATCTGTGTACACTGCTCAGCACAAAGGCAGCTCAGAGCAAGCCAGTGATTGTGAAAAAGGTAGTTATGATAACATCACAACAGAAGCTAATTCTTTAGGCCTTGTGTTCTATAATGCTTTCCAAGACTTAACTAATTGTTTCAGTAAAAGTAGTAAATTAGTTTTAATGAAAAATTTAATTTTTTGTATTGCCCAGAAAGAAGGAAGAATGCAATGATAAGAACAGAAAACCTACATTGGTTATTAAAATGGTTATTTATTACCAGTATCACTGAACTATCTGCTTTGCTTATATAATTCTGTGTAACAAAATAGCCCCCAAAAGTTAGTAGCATGAAACAAACCCTATATTATGCCCATCATTTCTGTGGGTCAAGGCTTTAGGCTGGCCCCTGGGAGAAGAACCATCTCTGCTCTACTCACTTTTAGCTGTTTTGTCTCAAAGGCTGAAGGCTGGAATCACCACTCCTGTCTGGGGGGTGATGCTGGCAATACCCACCATAGGTGGGGCCTTTGTGGTGAGCCTTCTGGGGCATCACTCTGTATCTCTGCGTGGCCTCTGTGGGCTTTCCAGGATGGTGGCTTCAGGCAGCCAGACTTCCCACATATTGGCAAGGACTTCATAAGACAAATGTCCTGAGATACAGACAAACAGCCAGCAGAGGCTGGATCCCCTTTGATAGCCTAGCCTGCGAAGGCACACAGTACCACTTCTGCTGCATCCTAGCCGGGAGAAGTGAGTTGCTACGGCTGTCTGTGGGAAAGGAGAGAATTACACGCCATCTTTTCGTGGGGGTTTAAAACCATCACCTTCTCAAGGTCTCCTAATAACTTCTTTATTTATTAATAGTATAGGTGTGGCAGGAATCCGTGGTGGTCTGGTGGTTAGGGCTCTACACTGCAAGGGGCATGAGTTTGATCCCTGGCTGGGGAGCTAAGATTAAACATGCCATGCCGTGCAGCAAAAGAAAAAAAAAAATAGTATGGACAAGTTAGTTATAAAAATGTTAGGGGTGGATGGGGAGCAGCTGTGTATAGAGAAAAGACTACCTCTGGCCTCAGGACATTACAATTCAGGTGGGAAAGCTAATACTTTCCTAAGAAAAGATAACCAGGAGTACCTTTGGGGTAAAAAGTTCCAAATGATAAACTGCTTGAGGTGAGGAGGCCTGTGTTCCAGCTCTAGTCCTGCCACTGACATGCCGTGTGACAGCATCTGGGCCACGCAGGGCTCCTGATTTCCGTTTCTCTGCCAGGGCAGATGGATGTGGGGCAGCCTGAGTGGAGAGGGAGAGCCCTCTGCTCCCGCTGCCGTGTTCCTGTAAGCTGAAAATCTGTGAAGGAGATTTCACTCCGGTGTACCGATTTCTTAAAGCTGTCGGTATGTCTCTAAATGCCATGGGGAACCCAGAAGCAAATCAATTCATATGCGCTTCATGAATGGATACATCTGTACTATATACTTGTATATAACTACATTATATATATACAAGTATATAATATACAGGTGTATGTATATATATGTATATATTTTATGACAGCATGGGGATAGGAAATTTTTATCTCTTTGCAATTGATATATGTGATGTAAAACAAATATAAAAGGAAACGTGAAGATTGTGTATATAGACTATACAGTTACAACTCTAAGAGATATAGATATGAAATTTATATATAAATATAGCCATTAGATGTCAAATAGTTGTCTGCAGGGACTGACCCCTGTGGGCAATGGGCATGTACTGCCCTCAAGGCTGCAGACTCAGTTACAGTTGCCCCTACTCTCGCCCAATTTGAGCAAGTTACTTGTCCTCACTCACCCTAAATAGCCACGTCCAATCAAGTAACAACCTTGAATGACTCTACAAGGTCCCTTCAAATTCATAAAAAAGCATTGATTTGCTGACTTTTTTTTGGTTGTTGCTGTTGTTGTTCATACCCATCTGTGACCAAATACATGTGTTAAAACACACATTTATTGTCTATAGTATAAACGCTTGAATATATGAAGAAATGTCCTTTAAATAAAATCTTCTGTTGAATCCTCTGGGAAGCAAAAAGAGAAGACTCCTCTTACAAACACAACTCTGTACTGCACTCAGACTTTTTTAATAGTACAACATTCATTGTACATATATCTACAGAATCCTAGTGCCTTGTCTCCTGGGTCTCTGGACATCATTAAAATGTTTCGTTGGTTACAGTTCTGATTTTATCTGTGTCCTGGTCTGCTCCATTCTTGCCCTTTTAAGGTCCTCCTCTGGCCAGTTATAGCACCTCTGGGCCCCAGCCCAAAGTCTCTGTGATGGGTAAACACTATATTCCTGTTAAGACAGATGAGTCTTTGTCGGCAGTGCTGCTGGAGAAACCATCTGTTAGGTCCAGGCCATCTGTGCTTTAGGAAAGTCCTGGAATGCTGTTGAAGTGTAGAGTGACCCAGCCCTTCCATCCTGGTGGAGAGTAGTCTGCCTGCTTAGATGTGTGAAGAGGTCGTTATGCATTACCTTGTTGAGTCCTCCAAAACCTTGTGAGGTGAGGAACTTGAGACACCAAAGTGCTGAGCAAGCTGTCAGAGGTGCACTCTAGCAAGGGGCGAGACTGGAGCTGGTCAGCACATCTGGGCAGGGGTGTGGGCTGGCATGGGCATGGTTCAGGACCCTGGAGTAGGGGTGTGCGGAGATGGAGGTTGGAGGGGAGAGGGAAGCAGGCATCATAGAAAGTTTTAAAGAAAAAGTAGCAGAGCTTGGCAGCAAGGTGGAGAAGGAGAGGAGGGGAAGGAAGAACTAAGTTGCTACAGGTTAAAACCTGCTGTGGGGAAGCGAACATGTTACTGATTGAACTGAGGAGTCTCATGTCCTCGAGGTGTAAACAGGATTTTTTTCCCCCCAAAACTGCTACCAGTGATGCTGTGTTCAACCAGTGTTTCTGCTGGATGATGTTCCTTTAAAAACACCTCAGGCAAGTCGATGCCTTTTCTGTGGGTTTTGGTGTTACAAACCCGTGGCTTGTACAAATCAGTGGTGTTACACCGTGGTGTTACAAATCAGTGGCTCTCTGGGACAGCTCCCCGGGGGTGCAGCTATCTCAGAAGGGGCCTTGCAGTTGAAGGCTCTGCTGGTGCCATCTTGACGTTCTTAGTGATGCCGTCCTTTGATTTGTGCTTGTAAGTCTGGTGGGACGAGGCACCCAGGTGCTCGGAGCGTCAGCTCCATGTGGAAGGCCTTCTACCACCTCCCACCTCCTCTACCTTGAACCCCTGCAGAAATACTCCCCTTCCTGCCACTGTCTAGTAATGGCTGCTGCCTATCCCCGGGCGCCTGGAGGAGCCAGGCAACCCAGGGCCTCCACGTGGCACACAGCTGCCAGGTCCCAGGATGGGCAACATGCTGGGTGAACCTCTCATCCGCTCCCACCCAGCACGGAGGGTACAATGCCCCTGGGGATCCAGCAGCCCTGGAAAGGGGAGGCTGGGAGCTCTTAGGCCCACGTCTGCATGTTTAGGAGCGTCCTTTGTTGGCCGAATGGGATCCCTGTGCTTGGGGAAGAATGACATTAAGTAGGAGTAAAAAGCTCCACAGCTGGTTGAGAGGCCATGGGTGAAAGGACAAAGCTTTACATTTTTAGTACCTTGCAGGGTGATTTTTCTTTTTAAACAGGAGTCTCACATTTTCCTTTTGCATTGAACCCTGAAAATAGTATAGCGAATTTGGGTTACTATGTTTTTAAAAAATTTTTTTATTGGAGTACAATTGATTTGTTGTGTTAGTTTCAGGTGTACAGAAAAGTGAATCAGTTTTACATATATCCCCTCTTTTTCAGATTCTTTTCCCATTTAGGTTATTACAGAATATTGAGTAGAGTGCCCTGTGCTATGCAGTAAGGTTATTACCTTTTAATCATTTTATCCTTGTACAAAGTCTAATCCCATGTCCCACTGAGTATGCCCGCTCGGCCTCTCCCCTGCCCTCTGCCCTGCTAGCTCCTCCAGGGTGGCGTGGAGAAGGGATAGGATGGCTCTGGGGACTTGGGAAACGTGACAGCCCCATGTCTGGGATAAGAGGATGCTGCTTGCTTTCTGTTGTTCGTCATGATTGCTGTAGAACTCGTCTACTACAGACTTGGGGTGGGGAGATGGAGGTCCCCCAATCCTGCTGATAAGGGGCTTACTGCCAAGGAGTTTCCTGGTAATGATGGTCTCTCCTGGGTCCTGACACCACTGATGCTGACCTCTAGTTGGCAGTTTCATGCAGATTCATGTGAGGCAGCAGGACCCTGGGACCCACCCTGATGCCAGTCTATCCTCCCTGCCCCTAGCTCTGGAGCCTCAGGGCTCAGGTAGGTACTGTTCTGTGCATCTGGGAGTTCTTGGCCCTTCTCTGCCATGCTGGTTCTCCCCTGAGCTCCGCTGGCCATTCCGGTGACTCAGAGGACATCCAACTAGAGAGCAAAGTGCCTCTGTCACCATCTCTCAGTTACACAAAAACTTCCAAACACATCTCTCTTCTGAACTTAAACCTTGGTTTTTGAGGCACAAAACAATCTAAAAAGGCTGTAACTAGCTGGCTGTTAAGAGATGGCTGATCCTTACAAACACTGCATTTCTCCCCTAATCTCCAAATAGCCCAGCTCATCCTCTCTTGCCCATGGGGACAGAGCAAGCAGGGGGCTACTTGCAAGAACTTAGCCCTCTTTGAACTTAAATTTAACATCTCTGCTTCCAACAGAACACTAACTCCCCTCCAATCCCTGCAATCATTTCATAATTCCCTAGGGCAGGAAAGGATCTTAATTAGCAGACCTCTCAAAATTCTGTTATCCATATGAAAGTGTATCATTTTTGCAAGCTCAGCAATGAATATATGTGTCAACATCATTAATACTTAATTACTTATTATCAGTAATGTGCATATCATTTAGGGAGAATCTGCATAAGACATGGGGCTTCCCAGGTGGCGCAGTGGTAATAATCTGCCTGGCAATGACAAAGATGCAAGGTTCGATCCCTGAGTGGGGAAGATCCCCTGGAGCAGGAAATGGCAACCTGTCCACTCCAGTATTCTCACGTGAGAAATTCCATGGTCAGAGGAGCCTGGCAGGCTGCTATACATGGTGTCACAAAAGAGAGATGACTGAGCACAGCACATGCTCCATGGAGCATGGAGACCATAGGACAGAGTAAGGCCTTGAAGGGTGCATAGGATTTAGAGAAGCTGTAAGAAGGAGGAAGTGCTTTTCAGAGAGGGAGAATAAATAAAAGAGTGGGGTTCAGATTGTCCCTAGTGTTTGAGGAATATTCCACAATGCTCAGAATCTTAGTCCATTTTCCCTTCAGAACTCCCAGCCCTCCGCAGGGGTAGTCTTGCCCTCGGAGCCATTCCAGTGACCATTAGGGACAAAGTGATGGGAGTAGCTTATTTGAGCTGCTACCCTGATGAGGGTTCTGCCAGACTTTCCAGCCTGGGCTTTGGAATTCAACACCAGGGTCTCCAAATGAGCAAGAAAGAGGGACAATTTGTCTTCACCATCAGCAGGTTAACTAGTGGGCCAGCCACAGCCCTCCACAAGCACAGGGACACTCATACACACTGATGCAAAGACAAACACTAGTTCTCAGAAACAGTGAGATCCAGGGGCACTGCCAGCCAGCCAGCCTGGAAGATCCAGGGGAACCCCCACCATGGGAGAACTGTGTCCCTGTTGATCAGGAGTCCAGGAACTTGTTCAGGAAATGAAATAATTTCTCTTGAAGCCAAAGTGTCTGTCCTAGAAGTGGAGCTTGAGGAAGGGATGGGGTTGATCTGTGGAGGGTCAGCTCTTCAGGAGACTGAGGGAAGGAGGGTTGAGGAGGAAGGGATGGAGCTGGAAAGGATGTGATGGAAGGGGAAGTCTTGCCCGGCTTATCCAGGGGGTACAGTAGGGATGTTGGACTGGACTCTGCAAAGTGGTCCTTCCTCAATGTCAGGGCCTATGTTTCTGTAGCCTGTGTCAGATGGGGGCTACAGGCTCTGGTGAGAGGAGAGGAGAGAAGAGACTCAACTCCTAGTCTTGATTCTGGTCATTCAGGGGCTTGGAGAAGGGGAGCAGGTGTGAGCGGTTGGCAGCCAACACTCCTAGCCGCCAGCTTATGGCTGTAGAAGCACAGGCAAGCACCCCACAATATTTACCCCAGTATCAGGAGAGGTACTTCTTACTATCATGCGGTTCAATGTCCCTCTTCACTCTACCTGCCTACCTGGACCCAGATAGGGCCCCAGGCCCACCTGCACAAGAGATCAGGGCCCTTCACAAGTCTTCTCTTGGTAGCAAAACAAACAAGAGGCCTCAGCCTTGACCTATTCTTTTTTTTAATTTATTTATTTTAATTAGAAGCTAATTACTTTATAATATTGTATTGGTTTTGCTATACATCAACATGAATCTGCCATGGGTGTACACGTGTTCCCAATCCTGAACCCCCCTCCCACCTCCCTCCCCATACAATCTCTCTGGGTCATCCCAGTGCACCAGCTCCAAGCATCCTGTATCCTGCATCAAACCTGGACTGGCGATTTGTTTCACATATGGTATTATACATGTTTTGATGCCCTTCTCCCAAATCATCCCACCCTCGCCCTCTCCCACAGAGTCCAAAAGACTGGTCTCTACATTTGTGTCTCTTTTGCTGTCTCGCATACAGGGTTATCGTTACCATCTTTCTAAATTCCATATATATGTGTTAGTATACTGTATTGGTGTTTTTCTTTCTGCCTTACTTCACTCTGTATAATGGGCTCCAGTTTCATCCACCTCATTAGAACTGATTCAAATGTATTCTTTTTAATGGCTGAGTAATACTCCATTGTGTGTATGTACCACAGCTTTCTTATCCATTCGTCTGCTGACAGCTTGTCTAGGTAGGGCAGCAGGTCCCAGCACCATTCTGTGTAAACCAAGCAAGACAAACAGAGTTCTTCAATACAAAACAGCCCGTGGGCAGGAATTAAGAAAGGAAGTGTGTAGGTTTCCTCTTTTCCACATAAACAGGAAGTAACAACTTTATGAAGTGCAATATCTATGATCTATGGCATTTTGAGAATTGATTCATATTGAATCATTTTTATTGTATCAGAGCAACATACTTCCTCGTTAAGTGGAAAAACAAACCAGAGACAAAGCTATTTTAGTCTCCCAGATTTTTTACTATAATTCAACCATGAAGATTTTAAGTGTAAAAAGAAATGGAATGATACAATTTAAAATTCTTATCAATTCTGATGAGGAAGTGGTGGTTTTTGCAGAGTGGGTGGGAGTGAAAAGGGGAAGGAGTATGATAGGAATGATTTGTCCAGATTAAAAAAAAAAATAATAGTCTTCTGTTAAAACAGTTTTTCAACAAAAGATTTCCCTCAAAATTGACTTGAAATTTCTAATGTAATTTGTTTTAAAATTTTATACACACAGTTACAAAGTGGGGATCATAAAGTGCAAATAGTTTATAACTTGTTTTTTTTTAATTAATAATAAATATGTTGTTATACAAATATATATATTTCTAAAATGCATTCTCAAATGGATAGCCTTCCATTTTATGAACATGTCATAATATGTTTAATTATCTTCTATTGGGCATTTAATTTATTTCTGGGGTGGTGACATTTTGATTTTAATTATGCATGGCGTCAAAAAGTATCATGAATAAATAGGCTGGATTCACATTGTTTGGCGACAAGATTTCCTTTGTCATTGACTAAAATTTGTAAAAGTACTTTTGCATTTTCGAACAATAAATTTACTAAATGATTATATTCTTGATGAAATGTCTACTGTGATGGAGACTAGTGCTATTTAGAAGCAGTTTTATTTTATAATTATCTAACAAATATGTACTTCCACAAGCAGAATTTTCCATTTCAAGACTTCTGAGGTAAAGGAAATTGGTATAATCCTTATTTCTACAGTAAAATTAAAATCATACCACAATAAAGTCCTTATACTAAGCAGCTGCTGCTGCTGCTGCTAAGTCACTTCAGTCGTGTCCGACTCTGTGTGACCCCATTGATGGCAGCCCACGAGGCTCCCCGTCCCTGGGATTCTCCAGGCAAGAACACTGGAGTGGGTTGCCATTTCCTTCTCCAATGCATGAAAGTGAAAAGTGAAAGTGAAGTTGCTCAGTCGTGTCCAACTCTTAGCGACCCCATGGACTGCAGCCCATCAGGCTCCT
Organism: Bubalus kerabau; assembly: GCF_029407905.1. Taxonomy (NCBI): domain Eukaryota; kingdom Metazoa; phylum Chordata; class Mammalia; order Artiodactyla; family Bovidae; genus Bubalus; species Bubalus kerabau. The sequence continues at coordinate 66,279,239 of NC_073628.1, forward strand.
CCGTCCATGGGCTTTTCCAGGCAAGAGTGCTGGATCTAGGGACTCCTGAAAAATGATTTTTAACTTGGAAAAAAAACAACAACAAATGACATCGAATCACTAGCTTTTTTGGTAAGTCATTCATTATTAAGAAAATTTGAGAACTACCACTCAGTTTGAAAGTCCAGACAAACCACACTGTTGTTCAACGCCTCAGATGTTCTAGGGCCTGAGATGTGTCCCAGCTCTGGTGTTTCAGTTGAGGTGTCTTGTAAGTTCTTGGCCATAAATTGAGTAGAGGGCCATTGTACAATCTCTACAGTCCCTTTTATTCTAAGAACAGGAAGATGCAGAAAGTCACACAGAGTTAGGCCCAGAGCCATGGATATTGCATTCTTATGATTCTGAACTCTGCAGAACACCTACACACACACATAAACACACACATACACACAGGTACAGTTAATTTAAAACAAAACATAAAGGACTTTGATTCCAAAGTCAGCTACACCAATAACTAGCCCTCTTAGAGTTAACCTTTGTGTATGTGTCAGTTTTTGCATCTATCAATATAAAGAGGTTAAACTAGAGTGGATGGAGATCCACAGACTTTTGGTGCTAAAAGGTACTGTCAACATTTAAACAGACAAGCAGTTTAGCCAGTAACTTCGAGGCCATTTGGGAATAGAGGAATTGCAGTTAGGAACACACAAACTATGGCAAACCTCAGGCAAGTCCAGAGAACAAAGATGAAGAGCATTTTTTTGTTTTTATTAACACAATCACCCTTTTGGTTTGATTTTTCTCACATTTCGTTTATAGAAAGGCATAAGGGGAAGTGGTGTTAAGAGACAGAGTTTGGGTTGTGGTGGTGTCTCATTGGCTGAATTGCGGTGATTTCTCATTGGGTAGGTCGTTCCTGGGTGAGGAGAAAATCTTTCTTCTCCCACTAGGGTATGTAAAGGAAGCAGGGAGAGGTACCTGCCTGAACACCCCCTACTTCAAGGCTTCCCAACTCCGTTTTGAATGAGGTTTCCCATTCTTCATTTTCCTATTATTTTGTGGAATCAGTGCACTCCTTTTTCCAAATAGGAAACTTCTTTCTAGATGTGGGTGGGGGTAGGGTGGAAGGCCAGAGAGGAGGGACCGCAGCTCAAATTCTTATCCAGATCATGTAACACCCAAATCCAAGGTGCTTTCACATGATTATGAATCTCACAGCTATTTTGCTCTAAAATTTACAAATTTATGATCATCCAAATAGGAGTCTGTCCTGACAATGAACACTGATGACTAGAATCCTTTAAATTTGTCATGTTTTGGGAGGTGTTACTAAAAACTGGCAGTCTGCTAACCAGCTTTGAGTGCCCTTTGAACAGGGGTTGTTTTGCTCTTCATCCAAGGAAAATAAATTTAAACCATCATCTATCTTTCTTGAGTCCATATCTGCCTGTTCTCAGACTCAATCCTGTGGCTAAAAGCATGGCCAAAAATAGCAACACAGAAAAACAGATACAAACAAGTGGTAACACAGGACGGGGGGAGGGTAAAGCCAGTGATCATGGAGCAGCCTGTACTGTTTATTAGATTCAAATCTTAAAACAGGGGCAGGCGTAATCTCGGGGACTCAGTCTTATTTTGAAATAAAGTGCTTTCTATTATTTCAAGCATCAGCTGACCTTGGGGATCATGTTGATGCACTCCTTTTTCCAAATAGAAAACTTCATTCGAGACGTGGGTGGGGGTGGGGGTGGGGTGGGGGTGGAAGGACACAGTAAGGACCGCAGCCCAAGTTCTTATCCAGATCATCTAATACCCAAATGTAACCAGTTACTTTGTGGATGACAGTGTTCCCTCCGATTTGCCTGCAGCTGTCGCCCTTAGGAGGATAACACTTGCTCCTTCTCTGGGAGGTTAAGGCTTCAAGCGAGTCTTAACTTGCAGACAGCGGTACAGCCTCCCTCCGAGGCTGCCAGGTGGGGGCGGAGAGGCTTCTCTGGCCCCAGTCATTTTCTCTGATGCAGATGTTGGGGGGATTAGGTGTTATTAGCAGCTAGAGTCAACAGGACTACACAGAAAGTAGGGGCGGGGACAGGAGACATTTGTAGCAAGCAGAGAACCAGAAGTTGCTTGGTCATGCAGAAAAGCAGGTGGGGTTTGGCCCCAGGCCAGGGGGTGAAGTTTTCTTTTCTTGCTTGTTTCTTCATCACTGAGGAGGGCATTGCTAACTGTCCTTGAGCATGTTTTTTCAAGGGGTGAGAAAGTAATATTACTTTACTAATTAAGCTCTAACCCACTCAAGGATGGGAAGGATTAGTAGAGGCCACTCTAGCTACCAAAAAGTTCCCAGAGAATATGGACCACCCCTCAGTATTCTGTATCATGGGCAATGGCAACATGCCAGATGGGAGGATCAGTCAACTTTTCTGTAAAGAACTGGTTAGTAAGTGTGGTCAGCTTTGCACTCCATACAGTCTCATTGAAACTATATAACTCTGTTGTAGGCTGAGCAGGTATCAGTTCAGTTCAGTCGCTCAGTCGTGTCCAACTCTTTGCAACCCCATGAATTGCAGCACGCCAGGCCTCCCCGTCCATCACCAACTCCCGGAGTTCACTCAGACTCACGTCCATCGAGTCGGTGATGCCATCCAGCCATCTCATCCTCTGTCGTCCCCTTCTCCTCCTGCCCCCAATCCCTCCCAGCATCAGAGTCTTTTCCAATGAGTCAACTCTTCACATGAGGTGGCCAAAGTACTGGAGTTTCAGCTTTAGCATCATTCCTTCCAAAGAACACCCAGGACTGATCTCCTTTAGAATGGACTGGTTGGATCTCCTTGCATTCCAAGGGACTCTCAAGAGTCTTCTCCAACACCACAGTTAAAAAGCATCCATTCTTCGGTGCTCAGCTTTCTTCACAGTCCAACTCTCACATCCATACATGACCACTGGAAAAACCATAGCCTTGACTAGACGGACTTTTGTTGGCAAAGTAATGTCTCTGCTTTTGAATATGCTATCTAGGTTGGTCATAACTTTCCTTCCGAGGAGCAAGCATCTTTTAATTTCATGGCTGCAGTCACCATTTGCAGTGATTTTGGAGCCCAAAAAGATAAAGTCTGACACTGTTTCCACCGTTTCCCCATCTATTTCCCATGAAGTGATGGGACCAGATGCCATGATCTCAGTTTTCTGAATGTTAAGCTTTAAGCCAACCTTTTCACTCTCCTCTTTCACTTTCATCAAGAGGCTTTTTAGTTCCTCTTCACTTTCTGCCATCAGGGTGGTGTCATCTGCATATCTGAGGTTATTGGTATTTCTCCCGGCAATCTTGATTCCAGCTTGTGCTTCCACCAGCCCAGCGTTTCTCATGATGTACTCTGCATAGAAGTTAAATAAGCAGGGTGACAATATACAGCCTTGATGTACTCCTTTTCCTATTTGGAACCAGTCTGTTTTTCCATGTCCAGTTCTAACTGTTGCTTCCTGACCTGCATATAGGTTTCTCAAGAGGCAGATCAGGTGGTCTGGTATTCCCATCTCTTTCAGAATTTTCCATAGTTTATTGTGATCCACACAGTCAAAGGCTTTGGCATAGTCAATAAAGCAGAAATAGATGTTTTTCGGGAACTCTCTTTCTTTTTTGATGATCCAGCGGATGTGGCAATTTGATCTCTGGTTACTCTGCCTTTTCTAAAACCAGCTTGAACATCTGGAAATTCACAGTTCGTGTCCTGCTGAAGCCTGGCTTGGAGAATTTTGAGCATTACTTTACTAGCATGTGAGATGAGTGCAATTGTGTGGTCGTTTGAGCATTCTTTGGCATTGCTTTTCTTTGGGATTGGAATGAAAACTGACCTTTTCCAGTCCTGTGGCCACTGCTGAGTTTTCCAAATTTGCTCGCATATTGAGTGCAGCACTTTCACAGCATCATCTTTCAGGATTTGAAATAGCTCCACTGGAATTCCATCACCTCCACTAGCTTTGCTCGTAGTGATGCTTTCTAAGGCCCACTTGACTTCACATTCCAGGATGTCTGGCTCTAGGTCAGTGATCACACCATCGTGACAAATAAATGAGTGTGTCAGTGTTTCGACAACATTTAACTTACAAAAAGAGGGGAAGGATGAATTTCCAATTGGAAAATTTCAATTTTCTAGCTATTTCCTCCTACCCAGCTAAAAATCTTGGGATTATCATTGGTTTCTTTTTCTCCTTTATTTTCCACATTTAATCTTAATCAGTATTATTACTGATTCTATCTTCTAAGTAGCTTTTCTGTCATCTCCAAAGTCTTTTTTGACCAACTTCTTTAAAGCACGTTCAGCCCAACTGTTCCCCATCTCAGGACACTCCTTCATAGCTCGGGCTACAGCATGAAGTTATCTAATTCATTTGCTTACTTGTTTATTGTTTGTCTCCTGCACTAGAATGTTCTTGAGGGCAGGTTCCTTCTGCCTGGCACAAGGCAGATGTTGAGTGAATACTTGTTAAAGAGAAAGAACTGAGAAAAGTCCACTGACCTGTAATTTCCCACATTCTGGATTTCATCTTTTGTGTGAAATCTAGAGCTATGACAGAAAAAAGCATGTACGTGTGTGCTAAGTTGCTTCAGTTGCGTCCGATTCTTTTTGACCTTATGGACTGTAGCCTGCATGGTTTCTCTGTCCATGGGATTCTCCAGGAAAGAATACTGAAGTGGGTTGCCATGCCCTCCTCCATGGGATCTTCCCGACCTAGGGATCGAACCCTCGTCTCTTGTGTCTCCTGCATTGGTGGCAGGTAGATTCTTTATGACCAGCACCACCTAGGAAGCCCCCATTTAACCTTAATTAACTCCTTATTCCAAATACAGTTGCATTAGAAGGTTAGGGCTTCAACATACTAATTTTTGGGGACACGATTCAGGCCATAGCACCCCCATGACAGGACCTGTGTCCTTTGGTTGTGGGAGCAGCAGCCAGCCAGAGACCATGACCAGGATAGGAGCCAAGAATAAACACCCTCCCCTCATTCTCATCCCTTCATCAGAGCTGCTCAGACTGTGAGAACCAGACCACAGCCCAAAAGGTGAGGGAGACAACTGATAGAATTAATAGTAAAAAGCCTCATGGATCTGGAGTGGTACACAAGCCCTCTGGTACTCTCCTTTCTTTGGCCCCTTAACACCCACCCAAACTTGTTTGTGAACCAAGTTTATGTCTTCATCACAGAGGATACATGAAGTCCTTCCAGCTATTGAATTGTCATGAGGTGATGTCAATTCAATCATGCCCAGGGCTGGAGCTAAAACATTAGTGATCACTGGGATTTTTCATGCAAAGTAGCAAAGGGAAAAAGGAAGAAAAATCAAACGACACCAACAGTAGCGGATCCAGTCCCCATACCTGTTAACTGGACACTGCAGAGCCTGCTTCCTCTACCACACATTCGTCTCCGTGTCTTCCTTTGTCTCTGCCAGACCAGTGGCTGGACAGGTCTTTCCTTCTGGTATATTTGAGCTTCAACCCTGAATATTGTTTGGAAGGACTGATGCTGAAACCAATACTTTGGCCACCTGATGCAAAGAACTGACTCATTGGAAAACACCCTGATGCTGGAAAAGACTGAGGGCAGGAGGAGAAGGGGACGACAGAGGATAAGATGGTTGGATGGCATCATTGACTCAATGGACATGAGTTTAAGTAAGCTCCGGGAGATGGTGAAGGACAGGAAAGCCTGGCATGCTGCAGTCCGTGAGGTTGCAGAGTCAGACACAACTGAGCGATTGAACAACAAGTAGATAAGCAAATGAATCCCAGAATCTTACTTTAAGGGTCTTCTCTTGGAGTCATTATGTAATACAGATTTCCCCTGCTATCTGAAAGTAGAGTGTCCTGTGAAACCTTGTGTAAGTTAAAACAGCATAAAGTGAAGAAGCAATTGTCTTAGGACACACCTTGCTAATGGATGCACAGAATAAGTAGAATAGAGCACAGGTGCTCACCGACAGTTCAAAGCTGTGGCCGCTTGATGCCGAGTGTGCTTCCCAGGGGAGGGGCTGGGTGGTGCTGCTCTCACTAGCTGCAAACGAACGGAACGCTAGTTTTTCCTTTTTGCCTTTTTTCTTAAAAGTGAAAATTCTCTCTGGATTTGTTTCAGTTAGCAAAAGCAGACACTAATGTAGGTCTTTCACGAAAGCATAGTGGCATAAAGCGGTTTTTCAAAAAGCGAGGGAGAACTGTATTGAAATATGCAGCAGGAACCCTATGGCAACTCAGATTGATGCTGAATGGGGTTCTTGGCCTTCTTCAATCAATAAAAATTTTTAAAAAAATTCTTTTTTTGGTTGCCCAAGATGTTCATGTCTGCCCTTGGGCTTTCCCTGGTTTCGGAGAGCGGGGGCTACTCTCTAGCTGCTGTGCTCAGCCTCTCATTTCAGAGCTTCTCTTGTTGCAGAGCTCAGGCCCCAGGCACACGGGCTTCAGTAGTCGTGGAGCCTGGGCTCAGTTGCTCCAAGACATGTGGGATCTTCCTGGATCAGGGATGGAACCTGTCTCCCTTGCACTGGCAGGCAGATTCTTATCCACTGCCACCAGGGAAGTCCAATCAATAGAAACTGACTAGAGGCCAGAGCAGAAATTCACGCAAGCCTTTACTGGGGCCCCTGCTATTGCAGGGAGCAGCGAGAACAAGTAACAAGTTCCCTTACTTGCTGCCCGAGGAGGGTGAGCTGGTTCCTTCTATGGGGTGAGGATAGGGGTGAAGCCAGGGGCCAAGTTGAGTGCAAGGGGCATGCACAGCACTTCGCTTTTGCTCCCAACGGTTGTTTTTGCTCCAGCTCTTCAGAAGTGGCAGTTGGGTTTTTTTTTTTTTGTCATTATGTATTTTTTGTACAGAATTTGCCCCAACTTCACATGCATACAGTTATTTTTAGTCCCTTATAGTTTCTTTGTATTTTATTGCTTGAGCAGGTGTTTGTCCAGGTGGAAGCGCTGCCGCAAAGGGTCCCAGATGCCAGCCTTTCTCAATACTGCTCAGGATTCTCGCCAGGCCAAACCACACAGAAGCCAGAAACCAAGAAAATGTGTTGACGTGGTCCAGCCAGAGTGGCCTCTGGGGGCAGAGAACTAGGTTGAGGAAGGTGAGAAAGGGTCCTGAAGGGCAATAAAAGGTCTTAAGAATCATTATACTCTTGAAACACAAGTTGAACATTTCTTAAAACAGAATCTCACCTGTGAAGGCTTTTTATTGCCGCAAAATAAAATCCAAAAGACTTAACATGATACCTAAATCCTCCCACAATCTCTCCTCATCACAGTTTTCCTGCTTCCACTTTTATCTCTTTCCCAAACCATGTTGCTATTTGTACCAGTACTTTGTAGTTTTGTTTTTTGTAACTGACACCAGGAGGCAATTCTCCTGCATTTGTTCTTAAAGTGAAAGTGAAAATGAAGTCGCTCAGTCCTGTCTGACTCTTTGTGACCCCATGGACTGTAGCCTACCAGGCTCCTCTGTCCATGGGATTTTCCAGGCAGGAGTACTGGAGTGGGTTGCCATTTCCTTCTCCAGGACATCTGTTCTTAAAACCCAGTTTAAAATTCTGTCCTTCTGAAGCTGTCAAGGGTACATTCGCTGCAGTTCCTTCTCTCTTCCGTCTGTACTTCAAATGTGCTATCCTTCTTAATGGAACCCCTACTGTATTTATGGAGCATTAACTGTATCATTTAATTTCCACAGGAATCCAGAAACAGTGCTATTTAATTCCTTACTACAAATAAAGAATCTGCTCACCAGAGTGATCTAGCTGTGACCACCTTGCCCACTGAGGACCTCAGCACAGCTAGAGATGGGACAGCCAGAGGTGGGGAGCCTCCTGATGGGATGCTCTGTGAGGTACAGGGCACCTCCTGGGGGGATTCTTGCCAAAATGTTTAGCTTAAAGCTAATCATGTCTTTAGATCTAACAACCAGTTTGTAGGGAATACAGGGAGTGGAGTACCATGGTAAAATAGTACATGAAGAAACAGACAAAAGCATGAGACAGGACCTCCTGTAAGACACCTGGTCTGCTTCCAGCCAACAGTCAATTTTATGGGGAAAAAAAATAAGATGCGAACCATTCTAGGTGGAGACATAGCAGATACAGAACAGAAAAATACAATATATCATCTACAATCGGGTCCTTCTTTGCCTAATGTCATAAATCATGTTAACACACTGAGTCGGGATTCAAGTTTATCTTTGAGGTGGTAAAGCAGCTGTCTGTACCCAGCCCGGATCTTCCTGGCACCTAGCGTTCTCATCAGCGTCAGAGGCTTCTGACTTCAATCACTCGAGGCTCTCTGCCTGGGGGCTTTCTTGGGGGGCCCATGTCTGGGGTGGTTCAGAAGGGGTTGGGGAGTTAATGGGCCTGGAGTAGCCTTCAGCCAATAAAGGAGAAAGTTTGGAGATTAAACCACTCGTGATTTCTACCATTTCCCAGAGTCCCTGGCAGAATGTATGTCCACTCACAGAACTCATCTCTTGATTATTAGCACATCCTGAATGTGCTTCCTTCCCGCTCCGTCCCTCTCTCCCACTGCACAGGCGGTGCTCCCTAAGATCACTCTCCAGATAAACCACTAACACTCAGCACCCTTCCTCCAGGCCAGCTTCTGGGGAGCCCAGCTTGAAGCAGGTGTCAGAGCTCCTGCTTATTCCCCCAGGTGACAGTGCCACCTTCACCCACCCTGCCCTGTGGCACCTACAGGTGGTCACCCTCACCCACCCTGCCCTGTGGCACCTACAGGTGGTCACCCTCACCCACCCTGCCCTGTGGCACCTACAGGTGGTCACCCTCACCCACCCTGCCCTGTGGCACCTACAGGTGGTCACCCTCACCCACCCTGCCCTGTGGCACAGGTGGTCACCTTCACCCACCCTGCCCTGTGGCACCTACAGGTGGTCACCCTCACCCACCCTGCCCTGTGGCACCTACAGGTGGTCACCCTCACCCACCCTGCCCTGTGGCACCTACAGGTGGTCACCCTCACCCACCCTGCCCTGTGGCACATGCAGGTGGTCACCCTCACCCACCCTGCCCTGTGGCACATGCAGGTGGTCACCCTCACCCACCCTGCCCTGTGGCACCTACAGGTGGCCACCTTCACCCACCCTGCCCTGTGGCACATACAGGTGGCCACCTTCACCCACCCTGCCCTGTGGCACATACTGCTGGCCACCTTCACCCACCCTGCCCTGTGGCACAGGTGGTGGGCAGCCGCACAGCATAGTTCTCAGAAGGGAACTGGGTTTTGCAGGCACGAAAACCCAGAGCTTACCCCTGGCTTCTCCTCTAGCTTATGGCCTGACCTCAGGTAACTGAAACTCCCTGAGCCAGCACATTCTCATGGACAACATAGGTTAAAAATAGGGAAGTGTCTCTAGTGACCAGTTTCAACTTCTGGACTCGTGTAGGTGCAATGGATCTTGTTCCACTTGATGCTTTTTCTGGCACTTGGTTTATGATGAGCACTTATGAACATTTACAAAATGAGGTAATAATTGAAGTAACTCACTGTAAGATGCTAGTCATGATTGAATAAGTTCATTTTGTACTTTTTCAAAAATGGACTTAGAACAACCTCCGAGAACATGATGCACTGGTGAGTCGAAGTGTCTCTGAGCCTATCAGGGAGAGAGGATGTGAGGATGATGTATCAGCATGAAGGACACAGCCTCATGCCTGGCAGAAGAGCTGCCCAGTAATAAGAGCCTTTGTGGTTACATGTCTTTCCCAAGAGGTGGTGAAAACAGTGTTTTCTTCATCTCAGAAATTTCCCTATAGTAGTTGTGCAAAACTGAGTAAGACAAATTTTACATCCTGCAACTTCTTTTTCAAAATGCAATGTTCACAATATATCACATAAACCAAGTAACCAACTGCACACTGTACTAGGAGTACAAATATTACCAAATATTACCTCATTTTCACAGCTCCCTGGTAGCAAATTTTCTTCTTTCATTTCTCTGTCTCTTTATGACATCATTGGGATTGTTCAACCAATCTAGTTCGCTCATACCGTCATTTATGAGAATTTCCCAGCCTGTGGATCTTACTTTCTAACAATCAACTTGATCTTCTTTGTCTCTTTAATCTACTGGCGCAATTTATGAAGTTTGAAAACAATTTTTCTGTTCATATTACTGATTTCATCTAGTTCTCGACCCTAGTAAGCATACTAGCTATAGTGACTAATAATATATTCACAACTACAAATTCGTTTACTCTTGATAGCAATTTAATAACATATGTAGTTACCTTTTTGTCTATTTAGCATTTCTTGTTCTTCAACAAGTATAGATTTTTGTCACTCTTCTTAAACTGTCCCTTTTTTTACTTCTCTCCTTTCATTAGGTTAATTACCTGTATAAACGCAGTGGTCTCTTACTCTGTGAGTTTACACCTAGATCAGCATTCTGCAGTAGGAATTTCTAAAGTGATGGGAATATTCTACATTTGGGCTGTTCAGTAGGGTAAAGCATCAGTCACATATGACTGGTGAGCACTAGAAACATGGCTAATGTGACTGAGGAACTGAAAATTTCATTTGATTTAATTAATTTAAATTTAAATAATCACATGTGACTACCCCATTGGACAGACTAGATCTTGCTAGACTTTGTTTCAGTTTATACAACATAAATATTTTCCACCTTTGTCTTGGTTTTATTTTTTTCAGATAGCTATATCATCTAGCCTACACAAATGTGATAAAAATATTAGTGGTGTCTACAAAATAAACATATTCCAAAATTATTGATTACAACTGTGCTCTACTTGAAAAGTTAAGAAAAGAAATGTGGTTCACGAACTTGCCTTTGACTAAAACATTAGTAAGTGGTTGCACTAACATACTAATAATTGGTTTGATCAGTCAGCAATCTGTTACGCTGCATAAAGTAGGGAAAAATATCATGCTACTCACAGAACATTTTCAAATCAGGAAAATTGTACATAGAAGCCAATGGCATGTTACTCAGCCTTTAAAAAGAATGAAATAATGCCATTTTTAGCAACATGGATGAACCTGGAGATTAAGTCAGACAGAGGAAGACAAATAGCATATGGTATTGCTTATATTTGGAAGCTAAAAAAAAATACAAATGAACTTATTTACAAAACAGGAACAAACTCACAGACTTAGAGAATGAACTTATGTGAACCAGAAGGAAAGGGTGGAGGAGGGGAATAGATTGGGAGCTTGGGATTGACACCTACATCTTGCTATATTTAAAATGGATAACCAATAGGGACCTACTGTATAGCACAGGGTACTCTGCTCAATATTCTGTAATAAACTATATGTGTAAAAAAAAGAGAGAAAAGAAGCCAACAGCTTATTCACTTTGCCCAGAGATAAAGTTGTGAAACAGATTAAATTTTTTAAAAAGATTTATTTATTTATTATTTTATTTTTGGCTGTAGTGGATCTTCATGGCTGATGTAGGCTTTCCCCTAGTTGCAGGGAGCGAGGGTGACTCTCTAGTTGCAATGCTCAGGCATCCCATTGCACTGACTTCTCTTGTTGCGGAGCTCGGGCCCTAGGCACATGGGCTTCAGTAGTTGCCGTGAGTGGGCTCAGTAGTTGTGGCTTCTGGGTTCTAGAGCACAGGCTCAAATGTTGTGGTGCAGGGGCTTCGTTGCTCCACGGCCTTCGGAGAAGGCAATGACACCCCACTCTGGTACTCTTGCCTGGAAAATCCCATGGACATAGGAGCCTGGTGGGCTTGCAGTCCATGGGGTCGCTAGGAGTCGGACTCGACTGAGCGACTTCACTTTCACTTTTCACTTTCACACATTGGAGAATGAAATGGCAACCCATTCCAGTATTTTTGCCTGGAGAATCCCAGGGACGGGGGAGCCTGGTGGGCTGCCGTCTATGGGGTTGCACAGAGTCGGACACTACTGAAGCGACTTAGCAGCAGCAGCAGCAGCAGCGGAATAGGGATTGACCTGGTGTCCCTTGCATTGCAAGGCGGATTCTTAACCGCTGGACCACCAGGGAAACCTGGTTAAGTATTTTTGAGTCATCTCTTAACTGTTTTCTCCCCTCCTCTCAGAGTCTCCTTTCCCCTAAGAGGCCCAGAGTCATCTTGTTTCTGCAGCCAACCGTTTTGCCATGTCCCTCTACCCCTCCTCTGTGAACATTACTGCTGATCCCTCTATCAACTCATTTTCATCCAAGTGCCCAGAACTGATAGGCTTCGTTGTCTCCCCGGGAGGTGTGCTCAGTGCAGCCACAAGGCGCGGGGCTGGGGGTCGGGCCTGGAGCACCTGCGCCGGGTTTGTTTGCACCCACGCTCAGCCACCTGCGTCGGTCCCTTTACTCTGTTCCCTCAGCTGTAACAGAATGATCACAGGCCCTTCCCGTGGAGTTAACGTGAATATTAAAGAAACTCCATATGCAAAGGTGTTTAGTGCTGGGTACACGGTAATTAATCAAATCAATGTTGTTACTAATTTTTTTAGGGACAAATGACTCACATGCTCTCATATGAATTTCTAAGGATAAAATTGCAGCACTGGTAGACAGTTTGGGGAGAGATTCCTAACGTTTTTCACAAGGCCCTCAATATATATGTATTCCTTGAGTGAATGAATGAAAAAGGAATGAATTGCCTGCTTCCTCTGACAGATGAGTGACCTGTTCTGACATGTTCACGGTTACCCACTGAGTTGGAGGCAGCAGTAAGAAGGCAGCTTTAATTAGGCTTGGCTCTGCACTCTCAAAAAGATTTGATATTCAAAATGAGTATAACACTGTCAATGGCAAGTGTAATTTGGCAGAGTAGGGCTTTAATTTTCCCCTTTACATTATTCTTTGTTTAGTTTTTTATAAGCGTGAATTATTTTTAGAATAAGAAAAAGCAATTATATGTAATTATATTAATCAAGTACTTTGAATTACCTCCACAGTTCTTATGTGGAGTCTCCTGACAAAATTCCTAACTGAAGAAAATTTGTGATATTGGGTTGGCCAGAAAGTTTGAGGTTTTCCATAACATCTTGTGGAAAAACTTGAATAAACTTTTTGGCCAACCCAATGCTTGGCAGTTTCATAAAAAGTCTTGATAGGTTTTTCAGCTTTGTTATTTTTTTATGGTCAGTAATGTAAAAAGTCAGCTTCATTTGAAATTATTGACCTAAAGGTCCTCAGCGTGCGCGCACGCACACACACACACACACCCCGACACACTTATAAAAATTCAGTACAGGAAATTCTAGTCAGAACAGGGTAAGATACTTAACAAACTTCATAGTGATCAAAGCTTTGATGTCATTGTTTACTCTTTGAAGGGCTATATTTTTCTCAGAGAGAAAGAAGAAAGGAGAATTTTTTAAAAAGGCTGTCTTTCCTCAAAACCAGTAGTTATTGCATATTTTTCCCCTAATTTATGAGGTGTATAGCAGTAAAGAATTCATAATTTCCTTTAAGAACTGACGTTTGTAGTTAGAAATGCCTCACAGTTAGTGGATATAAATAGGTGAATCAGATTAATAACATGCTAAGTTTAATTATTTTTCCAATATAGGTTCAAGATTAATACAACAACAAAAAATAAGGACATTGATTATTTTTTATTTTATGCTTAAGAGAGTCATACATTATTGATTAGGATATATTTGCAAAACCTACATGATGTACCCCTGGTGAAGCCCTGTGAAACATGATCTCTGCACATTGCTAAATTGTATAAAACTTCTAAATAAAACATTAGTATCTCTAATATGTTTGCCAAAATAATGAATCATAATAGGCTGCTGTCAGTAAGCTAACAGCCACTGACGTATGTTCTTTTGCTTTCCTTTAACTTAAGAGCAAGTTGTTGGCGTCTTTATCACCAAAACCAAACCACTGGGAGTGTTCTGATCCCAGGGACAGTTCATGCCTCACACGCTGATCTCAGAAGGGCTGCGATGGGCACTTACCACTGACTCCGTTACAAATTGTTAAAATCATGAATAAAACATATGTTCTCCCCTACTTCTCTTCTTCCTTCAGCCTTTTTCATAACCCCACTTCCTTTCTCTGACATATCAGGGTGAAGTTGGCAGAAGGATTCACTGCGAAGTTGGCAAATATAAAGAATATTCAAACGTTGGGGGCTAGTTGCTACCTGTACCAGCTGAGCAACTTTTCGTTTGTACAAAGAGCATGTTCATACTTACAGAATATGTGAGCCCTTTCTGAAATGTGTGAAGGCATTTAAAAATAGTTTTTTAAATTGTAAAATAGTACACATTCCCTACAGAATTTTAACTAAAACAATGAATAGTTTAAGAACAAAATAAAGCAATAAGTTATTCTACTACCTAGAGATTACACTAACATTTTTTTTTAAGGAAGAAACATGTATATCATTTTGTATCCTGTTTTTTTCTACTTCAACTTATACTTAGTCACTTATCATAAATCAATAATGAAGTTTTATTTATTTTCTTTATTTTTAAACTGCAAAACACCACAGAATGTAATGCAAGTCTCGTGCAGCTTTGCTCTTCTTCAGTTCTGAGACTGAGAAAAAACTAATGCATTACTATGGGAACTTAAAACTGTTTTCTTGACAATTTTCAGGACAGTGTGATTTGCCCATGCCTAAACTGATCATCTAGTTTGTTGAACTGAGATGGACTTCCTACTTTAAGTTCATATCAGACAGAGAAGCATCTTCAAATTTTACTTTAAATTTCCCAAGCATTTCACCAAGCAGTGTGGGCAGGTGGTTTTGTCAACAGCAGCCTTATTAGAGAAGGGCTATTCTGTGGAAGTTTTATAAACTGATGAAAGAACTATCTTTTGTGAACTATTAGCAAGGAAATTAGAAAATTCATTTTTTAAAAGGCCATATATAAGTAATAGGGGTTGAAATAAGACATTGGGAGTATCTTAAGTCAATAGGGGCAGAGGAGTAAAATAGTTTTATACAATTTACATGGAATGCCTAGTAATTTCTTTGCCTCTGCTATTATTAAAGAAGCAGAAGTGATGATGTGAGAAAGAGAAACCTTTCGGTTATGCCTTGATGGTAATAAACATAGAGGTCACTAAAGGGACATTTGGCTCAGTGTCCCTTGGGGTCAGTGCTACTCAGTTATCTGGGATCCCACTTCATACTTTTCAGAGAGCATTCCCTTGTAGCTTATATTTGAACTTGGCACCCGCTGGGGAAGACGCCTGGTGTGGCCTGGGAATCAGTGTTGCAGCTACTAATTTCAACAACTTGCTTTAGTCACTAGGAGGCTGTTGCCAGATTGGGAGGCAGAGTGCCATGTGATTAAAAGAAATATCAGAACACAGTTCAGTTCAGTTCAGTTGCTCAGTCGTGTCCGACTCTTTGAGACCCCATGGACTACAGCCCACCAGGCCTCCCTATCCATCACTAACTCCCAGAGCTTACTCAAACTCATGTCCATCGAGTCGGTGATGCCATCCAACCATCTCATCCTGTGTGGTCTTTATTCTCCTGCCTTCAATCTTGCCCAGCATTAGAGACTCTTCTAATGAGTCAGTTCTTCACATCAGGGGGCCAAAGTATTGGAGTTTCAGCTTTAGCATCTGTCCTTCCAATGAATATTCAGGACTGATTTCCTTTAGGACTGAGTGGTAGGATCTCCTGGCAGTCCAAGGGACTCTCAAGAGTCTTCTCCAACACCACAGTTCAAAAGCATCAATTCTTCGGCGCTCAGCATTCTTTATAGTCCAACTCTCACATCCATACATGACTACTGGAAAAACCACAGCTTTGATTAGATGGACCAAGTAATGTCTCTGCTTTTTAATATGCTTTCTAGGTTGGTCATAGCTTTTCTTCCAAGGAGCAGGTGTCTTTTAATTTCATGGCTGCAGTCACCATCTGCAGGGATTTTGGAGCCCACCCCCCCCAGAATAAAGTCAGCCACTGTTTCCACTGTTTCCCCATCTATTTCCCATGAAGTGATGGGACCAGATGCCATGATCTTAGTCTTCTGAATGTTGAGCGGCTGGCTGCACAGCGTTGGAGCGGCAAGTGGCCGAGAGGAGATACCTCACGTTCAAGGTAAGAGAAACCCTAGTAAGATGGTAGGCACTGAGAGGGCATAGGAGGGCAGATAGACTGAAACCACAATCACAGAAAACTAACCAATCTAATCACATGGACCACAGCCTTGTCTAACTCAATGAAACTAAGCCATGCTGTGTATGGTCACCCAAGATAGATGGGTTATGGTGGAGAGATCTGACAGAATGTGGTCCACTGAAGGGAATGGCAAACCACTTCAGTATTCTTGCCTTGAGAACCCCACGAACAGTATGAAAAGGCAAAAAGATAGGACACTGAAAGATGAACTCCCCAGGTCTGTAGGTGCCCAATATGCTACTGGAGATCAGTGGAGAAATAACTCCAGAAAGAATGAAGGGATGGAGCCAAAGCAAAAACAACACCCAGCTGTGGATGTGACTGGTGATAGAAGCAAGGTCCAGTGCTGTAAAGAGCAATATTGCATAGGAACCTGGAATATGAGGTCCATGAATCAAGGCAAATTCGAAGTGGTCAAACAGGAGATGGCAAGAGTGAATGTTGACATTTTAGGAATGAGAGAACTAAAATGGACTGGAATGGGTGAATTTAACTCAGATGACCATTATATCTACTAGCAACAGTATAACCAACCTCCTTATTTTTTGTTGCTCTATTAAATCTAGATGTTTTAAGTAGAAAAATATGAACCTTGAATGTTCATGGAGTGTATTCTAGCAGAGAAGAAAAACAATAAGTATCCCAGTAAATAAATAACAAAAATTCTAGAATGTGATAAAGTACAATATAGAAAAATTTGAACAGGAACATAAACAATAAGAGTCATTAGGTGGTCAGGGAAGACCTGAAAAACGAGGTTTCAATGTTTTGTTTAAAAAGTTTAGCCTTTTTCGTGTACATTTCTATAAGTTTCGACAAATTTATACAGTTGTGTGACCCCCACAATCAGGATACAGAGCAGTCCCATAATTTGCCCAAATTTTCTGCTGTCCCCTTATAGCCAATACTTCCCTCCACCACTACTCCCTGTCAATGCCCGATCAGTTATCTGTTCCTTTAATTTTGTCTTTTATAACATGATATAGAAATAGAATCATATGCATGATTCATACAGTATGAAGCCTTTGGAGCCTGGCTTCTTTCATCAGAGCACTGCGTTTGAAGTTCATCTGTTGCTTGGTACTGATTTGTCCCGCTACGTTGTATTCTGTTGTGTGGAGGTACCATAGTCTATTGAAAAACATTTAAGCTGTTTCCAAGTTTGGTAATTATAAATAAAACCATTGTAAAAATTCACATACAGGCTATAGTGTGGACAGTGTTAATTTCACCTGGAAAATAAACACCTAAGAAATAGGAATCTTGGGTCACATGATAAGTATACGTTTAACTTAATAAGAAAATGCCAACTCATTTTCCAAAATGATTAGTCTCTTGCATGCTTATCAGCAGTGCGTGCATATTCCAGTTTCTCCACATCTTTGCCGGTACTTGGTACTGTTATTTTATTTTTAAGCATTTTTATAGGTGTGTAGTGCTATGGTTTTAATTTGCTTTTACCTAATAACTAATAATGCAACTTTTCATGGGCTTATTTGCCATTTGTATATCTTCCTTGTACCTCTGATGAAGTCTAATTTATCAATTTCCTTTTATGATTTGTGCTTATGGTGTCATATCTGAGAAAAATTTCCCTACATAAGATCACAGATATTTTCTCCTACATTTGCTTTTAGAAGTTTTAGTTTTTGGTTTTGCCTCTAGGTCTGCAATTCATTATGAGCTAATTTTTGCATAAGCCACAGACACAGATTGAAATTTATTCATGTATAGATATCAAATTTCTTACTATACAATCTGCTGAAAAGATTATAGCTTTCCATTAAGCTGCCTTTGCACCTTCACTAAAAATCTATTGATTACTTTTGTATGGGTCCACTTTTGCTCCAATAATCTATGTTTTTATCTTTTCAGCAAAACCACACCCTTTTTTTGTTTGTTTGTTTCTGGGTTCATCCCATTGCTTTCTTTATTTTTAATTAATTTATTTGAATAGGAGGATAATTGCTTTACAGTATTGTGGTGGTTATTACCATACACTTACCATAAGCTTACTCCTTGGAAGGAAAGTTATGACCAACCTAGACAGCATATTAAAAACCAGAGACATTACTTTGCCAACAAAGGTCATCTAGTCAAGGCTATGGTTTTTCCAGTAGTCATGTATGGATGTGAGAGTTTGACTATAAAGAAAGCTGAGTGCCAAAGAATTGATACTTTTGAACTGTGGTGCTGGAGAAGACTCTTGAGAGTCCCTTGGACTGCAAGGAGATCCAACCAGACCATTCTGAAGGAGATCAGCCCTGGGATTTCTTTGGAAGGAATGATGCTAAAGCTGAAACTCCAGTACTCTGGCCACCTCATGAGAAGAGTTGACTCATTGGAAAAGACTCTGATGCTGGGAGGGATTGGGGGCAGGAGGAGAAGGGGATGAGAGAGGATGAGATGGCTGGATGGCATCACTGACTCGATGGACATGAGTCTCAGTGAACTCCGGGAGCTGTTGATGGACAGGGAGGCCTGGCGTGCTGTGAATCATGGGGTCACAAAGAGTCGGACACGACTGAGCGACTGAACTGAACTGAACTGATAGTTGATTAACAATATTGTGTTAGTTTCAGGTGTACAGCAGAGTGATTAAGTGGTATATGCACATGTATCTATTCTATTTCAAATTCTTTTCCCATTTAGGTTATTACAGTATATTGAGTAGAGTTCCTTGTGCTATGCAGTGGGTCCCTGTTGATTATCTATTTTAAATGTACTGGTGTGTATATGTCAGTCCCAAACTCCCAGACTATCCCTACCCCTCCCCTTTCTCCCCTGGTAACCATAAATTTGTTCTCTAAGTCTGTGAGTCTGTTTCTGTTTTGTAAATAAATTCATTTGTATAATTAAAAAAAATATTCCACATATAAGTGATATCATATGATGTTTGTCTCTCTCTGACTTACTTCACTTAGTATGATAGTCTCTGTGTCCATCCATGTTGCTGCAAATGGCACTATTTCATTGTTTCTAATGACTGAGTAGTATTTCACTGTATACATGTCCATCTTCTTTATCCATTCATCTGTTGATGGACATTTAGGTTGCTTCTGTGTCTTGGCTATTACAAACAGTGACACAATGCAC
Organism: Bubalus kerabau; assembly: GCF_029407905.1. Taxonomy (NCBI): domain Eukaryota; kingdom Metazoa; phylum Chordata; class Mammalia; order Artiodactyla; family Bovidae; genus Bubalus; species Bubalus kerabau. Next base: position 66,298,454 of record NC_073628.1, read on the forward strand.
GTTTATACAGGGGTGCCTGTATCCTTTCAAACCATGTTTTTCTCCAGATATATGCACAGGAGTGGGATTGGAGGGTCATATGGTAACTCTGCTTTTAGTTTCTTGAGGAACCTCCTTACTGTTCTCTAATTTACATTCCCGCCAACAGTATAGGAAAGTTCCCTTTTGGAGAAATTATCATAAATGCTACCAGAGCATTTAATACACTTTAGTATAATATTCCTAATTAAATTGTCTGACTCCGCTGGAAGATGGTAGATTCCTTGTACAGGGACCATGCACATGTTGCTCTCTTCTGCCTTCCCGGCATCTTGCACAGTGCATGGCATGTAGGAAGACCCTGATTAATGTTTTTTTAATTTTTTAATTTAATTTTTATTGAAGTATAGCTGGTTTACAATGTTGTGTTAGTTTCAGAAGTACAGCAAAGTGATTCAGATATATATATATATATATATATTCTTTTTAAGATTCTTTTCCCTTATAAGTTATTACAAAATGTTAAGTAGGGCTCCCTGTGCTGTCTCTTGTTGGTTGTAACATAGTAGTGTGTATATGTTCATCTCAAACTGCTAATTTATCTCCTACCCTCTTCCCCATTTGGCAACCCTAAGTTTGTTTTCTATGTCTGTGAGATACAAAATTCATTTTTATCATATTTTTAGACTCACATTAAGCGCTATCACATATTTGTCTTTCTCTGACTTACTTTAGTTGGTGTGATAATCTCTAGGTCTGTCCATGTTGTTGCAAATGTATTATTTCACTCTTTTCTATGACTGAGTAATCTAATGAATATTTTTAATGCATGTTTTAAAAAAGCTAGTCCTTTATTGTATACCAGGCAAAAATGATGAAAGTTTTACATCACTAAAGGAGTTCTCAAGATAGTATATTAGTGCAAAAGGGGTTTGAACAGCAAAGAATGTTGGAAACCATTTGTTTGAGTAATCTCTAAGCTTTATGCAGGCTCTATGACTAAATCAAGAATTAATAGGCCATTTGCTCTGTAGAAGGTCCCACAGACTTTTGAAATTAATTCTATGAATCTCTTGGAAAATGTCGGCCTGAAAATGAACATCACTATTTCTGAATTCAGACACAGGTGTCTGAGGAAGATGTAGCAACGATAGACCCATGTTGGTCCAAACCCACCTGTTGTGGAGCAGCTTGGTGCTTGAGGAGGTACCATCAGCCTTGTCATCATTGGTGGAGGGTACCTGATGATCACTGTTGTCCTAGAGGAGGCTGGTGTGGAACACGCTGGGGCAGCTCCCCATGTGCTTTTAAGATAATGAACTTTAGGAAAATCATTAAAAAATGGTGCCTGAAAATCAATAGACATTCTTAATAGTTTTTGATGGACTATTGATTTAATTGAGTGATAGGAATACACTGTAATGCAGTGAAGATATTGGAAAAGCTGCCTAGATACTAGTTTGCTGCTGCTGCTGCTGCTAAGTCGCTTCAGTTGTGTCCGACTCTGTGCGACCCCATAGACAGCAGCCCACCAGGCTCCCCAATCCCTGGGATTCTCCAGGCAAGAGTACTGAAGTGGGGTGCCATTGCCTTCTCCGAGATACTAGTTTAAATGACTTAATTTGACCACCACTAAACAGTATTTCAGTATCTTCCAATGGCTGTCTGATGAGTGTGATGTGATGAATGCACATTTGTATCTTCAAGTGTTTCAAGCATGAAAAGACACATTTACAAAATATTTAATCTAGGCAAGGTGACCTGTGGATAATATTTAAGGGACTAGCTTTTTCTTTTTCTTTTTGACTCTCATTGTCTGGATGACTTAATGGAAATGATTTGTTCTACATCGATAGGGAAATGATGTAGAATGATACAAACATGTTCTACATTGATATCCTATGTCTTTGTTGTTGTTGTTTAGTTGCTAAGTTGTGTCTGACTCTTATGATCCCATGGACTGTAGTCTGCCAGGCTCCCTCTGTCCATGGGATTTCTCAGGCAAAGATACTGGAGTGGGTAAAAAACCTATTTTTCCTCATTAAGAAAGCAGGCAAAAATCAGAGTAATATCAATGTTTGTCCTTTTTCATTATAGACGCTATCATGGGTACAAACAGAGACCCCTTTCCTAGTCTATTTTGCTCAGAGCCATTAAGAGAAATGAAATAGCTTCCTAAATTTGCATCATTGTTCACAGAGCTTATAAAACCATTTGAAAATATATCTGGAGGAGAGTCATATTTTATGACAATAGTAACTTCAATAGTTAGTGAAAAAACTTCATTCACTCTTAAAAACAGTTAAAGGACAATCTCTACTTGTTTAGGCAGTAATATAGGCAATCTCTCCTTAAAGAGAAGCCAGATCGTCCTCATGGCAGTGAGGACCCAATTAAACCTGTGAAGAGATCAGAGCTAGGTTGGCCTCTGAATGGCATTGCTTCCTCCCCGGTTTTTGTGCCTACCTGTCATATAACACCAAGGATTTGTTCCTCGTAGGACTAAAAGTCAATTCCCTTGTAAACCACTGAATACTGACAGTTGCACCTGATCTGGCAGGTTTATATTGCAGCAAATTATACCAAAGTCCCCAGACTAAGTGCTGTGGCCAACACTGTGAGAGAACCAAGCATTTCCTTTACTTCCTTGGGGACCCAGAAACTCCACCTCGCCTGGCTTCCCTCTGCCACCCCGGACAGCAGTATGGGCTAACCTGACTGATAACCACGAGGGCTAGGGGTAAGGGGAACTGTTCACTCGAAGAGGCAGTTAAAGATAACCTCCAGGAAGCACGTGCACTTATTAAACTGCAAGTCAAATCAAACTTCTATCTCAAATCATAAATAGCAGGAGAGAACAGTTCTAGTTTTCAAAGATGCACCTTGTATGAATTTCTGTGCTTTTGGACATATGGTTATTGCCCAAATCTTCAGTGCATAGTGATGATACCATGCAAATTTTTTGAGCCTGGATCCTAGTAATGGAATATTTGTGGCTCTAGTGCTCCCTGCAATATTCTTTTCTTCCTTCCTCCTTCTCTTTCCCTCTTCTCATTCCCTTTACTTCAATTTCTCCTTCATTTTGTTCTTTTTCTTATTCTTTGCTCCAGTGCTAAAGACATATCTCTAAGTTGTCCATAGAATTAAAATTATTTTAAACCTTATTATATTTCTTTCTCTTATAGCGGTGTATAAACCAGAGTCTTTCAGTATTCACAGCAAGAACTCGCTTCCACTTTCTGGTCCATGAGACCAAGAGTTTGCACTGGCAATAGTGAGTGTATGTGAGTCACAAGCCATGTGGATCAGTCAACTTGGAAGCAGAATGCCTGGTTTCAGAATTACGTATATCAACCCTATGGCCAGCATCATTTTTTTCTTGTTCAGTTCAGTTCAGTTTCTCAGTTGTGTCAGACTCTTTTCAATCCCATGGACTGCAGCACACCAGGCTGCCCTGTCCATCACCAACTCCTGGAGCTTGCTCAAACTCAAGTCCATCAAGTCAGTGATGTCATCCAACCATCTCATCCTCTGTTATCCCCTTCTCCTCCTGCCTTCAATCTTTCCCAGCATCAGGGTCTTTCCCAACGAGTCAGTTCTTCCCATCAGGTGGCCAAGTACTGGAATTTCAGCTTCAGCGTCAGTCTTTCCAATGGATATTTAGGACTGATTTCCTTTAGGATGGACTGGTCTGATCTCCTTGCAGTCCAAGGGACCCTCAAGAGTCTTCTCCAACACCACAGTTCAAAAGCATCCATCCTTCAGCACTCAGCTTTCTTTATAGTCCAACTCTCACATCCATACATGACCACAGGAAAAACCATAGCTTTGACTAGATGGACCTTTGTTGGTAAAGTAATGTCTCTATAATATGCTGTCTAGGTTGGTCATAGGTTTTCTTCCAAGGATCAAATGTCTTTTAATTTCATGGCTGCATTCATCATGTGCAGTGATTGTTAGGAGATATTAATGACTATTATTTTTAACTCTGTGAAAATTTTTACTTCTTATTGTCCCATTGACTCCTCTTTCATTGGATTCTCCAATTTTTCAAATTTCAAATCACTTAGGCTTATCAATCAGAACTGTCTTTGATAATTAACCAAAATCCAATTATTGAAAATTTACTATGCATTGTGAATTATAAAAAGAAGTAAATGACAGTTCTGCCTTCAATGAACTGTAATCTAGTTTGTGAGAGAAAAAATTTGTTCTCCCATCTCAGAATGCCCACCATTCAGTTTTCAGGGCCCCCAGAGCACCAAACTTGGGAGATTACCCCTCTCTCAGCCAACAGTTTTATCACTGAGATATGGGTCCTCAGTCTTATAATTAGTTATAAGTCAGTTTCCACTACCAGAGCATGAGACACTTGAGATCAGTTCTTTTAATTCATCTGATTCTACAGTAGGTGTCCAAAAAAGGTTTTAGATTGAAGGGTTAAACCCTGAATCATATTCAAAAACAATTCTCAAAACTATTAGAGTGTATCAGAATGTCTTGACTTGTTACATATCCTCAAACAAATCAGAAATCATGAGCATCCTTTTAATACTTAGCACTCAGTTTCTTAGATCTTATTCAAGATTCCATTTATCAGTATTTCCATTAGACCCAACAAGTCTTTCATTTATTTAGGTTTTCAAATGGTGATATATCAGCTCTTTTTGAAGCTGTTCATTCTGCACTTACTACAGATACTGAATATTTGTCATGTACAGGAAGTTGAGCAAGATTCCATGATGAGATTTTGCTGAATTTTATACAATTAATGGACCGTTTATTTCTGCTCAAGATTGTAAAGTAGTTAACTTTGTGTTCTTTTTCAAATTGATAGTAACTTGTTTTAAAAATCTAATTTTAGATTGAATATGTTTGAAAATGTTTCGGAAAATAATGTAAGTGGCCAAATAGCTTTTGTTTGGGGCATATTTTTGCTTTGTAATAGATTCTTCTCGACTTAGCACATGTATAGCAGATTTCAATTTCAGTTCAGTTCAGTCGCTCAGTCGTGTCTGACTCTTTGCGACCCCATGAACCGCAGCACGCCAAGCCTCCCTGTCTATCACCAACACCTGGAGTCCACCCAAACCCATGTCCATGGAGTCAGCGATGCCATCCAACCATCTCATCCTCTGTCGTCCCCTTCTCCTCCTGCCCTCAATTTATTAGATGTGATACTCTCAACTTTTTAACCCCTGGAAAGGGGAATTAACAGAAAGCCTGATTAATTATTGGTGTAGTAATCCTTTGGCCATGCTTGCTAAATGATTTACACTGGTGTTTTGTTGGACTCAACTGTATTAAGTCTCATTTCCTGTGGGAGTTCAATAAAGTGATTCTGGGATTAGGAACTTGCATTCTCAAAGAAAATACAGTACAGTCTGCACAAATGTAATTTCTAAATGTCTTCTAATTTCTCTGCCCAAAACATCTTTCCTTCTAAGTCCTTTGATCACATTTATTCTCTTTTGGAAAGAATGGTTTATCATGTGTGTGTCAAACTCAAATTCTCCCTTTTAGCGTTCAGCATCCTTTGCTGGTTTATCCAAGTCCACATAATTCTCTGTCCCTCATTTTCCAGTGTTTTCATTTTGAATAAACTTTCTCCCCTATTCTTCATGGAGAATTAGCTTAGAGAGGTGATTCGTGAGAAGATACTCTGTTCAACTTGGCTATCCTGGAAATGGTCCACAGGGTTGTTTTAAAAATAGATCATATTACTTGAGAGAAATTTACAGTTAAAATTTTTTGTTCTTGCCTTCTTTGGCTAGTCTAGACAAAACCCTTTTAAATAGACCTTTAAATAGCAAGTGCAGTACAAGGGAGAGAGGAGCCAAACATTTGAGGGTACTGTTTTGTACATTAATTACCCATGAATGTTCGAATATTGAGAAGCCAGTTAAGTAATTAACTGGGCCCACTCTTTTTGGATCTATTTGGTTGTTTTTTTTGTTTTGTTTTGTTTTTTTTTTTTTTGCATGCAGTAATCTGCCATATATTATTAGGTATTGGAATTAGAAAGCAGAATGAAACAATCCCTGCTCTCAAGGACTAACAGTCCAATGAAAAAAGCAGACAAATGAATCAATGACCAGTTTATGGTGTAGTATATCCTAGATGACACTTGATGACATTTCAGTTCAGCTTGTGGGGTATGCCCCAACAAAGTTTTGTGAAAAGGTGATGCCTGAACTGAACCTTGAAAGATGAGTATCATTAAGAAAATAAAGACTTGGATATGAAAAGAGCATTCCAGACAGGGAACAGCATGTGTAGGATAGGGAACCTTAAAACATTGTGACCTATTCAGGAATTATATGTTTCTTTATATTATTGAATGACAAGAGTGAAATGAAGTGTTAATAAATGATATTGTAGAAAGAGGCAGGAGCCACGTCAGGGATACCATGGGGATTAAGGTGAGGAACTTTGGAGTGAGTGCCATGCTAGGTTTTAGAGTTATGGTAAATGATGGTGTTTCTCGCTGAGCTGGATAGCTTGCTTCCTCTCTTTCTCTGCCTTGTGAGGACACAGCAGGAGGACAACTGTTGGCAGGCCAGACAGAGGGCCCTTATAGGAACTGAATTGGCTGGAGCCTAAATCCTGGACTTCCCAGCCACCAGAACTGTGAGAAATAAATGCTGTTTAAGCCACCCAGTTTATGGTATTTTATTATAGCAGCCTGAGAAGTCTAAGACAGTTTCTCATTTTTTTTAATGACACTGTTTTTCCAGCAAGCAGATTAGACATTTGGAAATTTTCTTCAGTTCCTCTTATTTCTGCTCCCCACAATCCATTACTTAATTCTGTTGGTTCTTTTTTTTCCCCAATATTTCCTTCATTGTTCAGTACCAAGGTTCCTTGTCATTTATTGTCTGGACCATTTCAATAATGTCTTAACTGGCTCAGTTTTTGTCTGTAAGCTTCTGAATTAGAGGAATTTGAGACACAAAAGCATTTTCTTCAACAAGCTTCAGTGGCTCTCCATTGGCCAAAGAATAACATTCAAACTCATCAGTTCAGAATTTAGAGCCTGCCTGATTTGGCCTCAACTACCATTCTAGTCCTGTGTATTTTGTTGAAGCCATATAGTTTCACTAAACAGGGTTTTAAAAAATTTTATGTATTTTTTCCTTTTTAAAAAATAATTAATTTATTTTAATTAGAAGATAATTACTTTACAATATTGTGATGGTTTTGGCCATACATTGACATGAATCAGCCATGGGTGCATATGTGTCCCCCCCATCCTGGATCCCCACCCACACCCCTCCCCATCTTTTAATTGGAGGAGAAATGCTTTACAATGTTGTGTTGGTTTCTCCTGTATAACAATAAAAATCATTTTTTATACATATGCTGCTGCTGCTGCTGCTAAGTCGCTTCAGTCGTGTCCGACTCTGTGCGACCCCACAGACGGCAGCCCACCAGCTCCCCCATCCCTGGGATTCTCCAGGCAAGAACACTGGAGTGGGTTGCCATTTCCTTCTCTAATGCATGAAAGTGAAAAGTGAAAGTGAAGTCGCACAGTTGTGTCTGACTCTTAGCGACCCCATGGATTGCAGCCCACTAGGCTTCTCCGTTCATGGGATTTTCCAGGCAAGAGTACTGGAGTGGGATGCCATTGCCTTCTCCGTTTTTATACATATATCCTTATATAGTTTTAAAATATACATATTTTATACATATTATAAATATTTACATATGTTTATACATACACATATATGTATAGCCATGATTATACATATATCACCTCCCTCTTGAGATCCCTCCCCTCCTCCCATCCCACCACAAAGCGTCAGGCTGGGCTCCCTGTGTTATATAGCAACTTCTCACCTCACACGAGTCAGAATGGCAATCATCAGAAAAATCTACAAATAATAAATTCTAGAGAGGATGTGTAGAAAAGGGAACCCTCTTGCACTGTTGGTGGGAATGTAAATTAATACATCTACTATGGAAACCAGTATGGAGATTCCGTAAACAGGGTTTTAAGCTTCTGGGTCTTTGTGTCTCTTCACTCAGCTGGCAAAGTTCTTGCTTTTCCATTTTGTATTGAAATCCTAATCATTCTTCAAGACCCCTTTGAAGTGCTGCTCCCTTCTAGCCAGCTCTAAGCTTTCTCTCATAAATGCTCATATCTCAAACACTCCCCAAATCCTTTGTGTCTACCTTTGTCATACTGCTTAATTTTTAGCATGATTGTTATCTCCTTTAGACTGACAGGCTTGTGAGAACAGAGACCTAGTTATGACAGTCTTTGTACACTGGGGATGCTGAGTAAATGTTGAAGTTAACACTTTGGAAGAAATAGTCAATGGAGAAGTACAAGCAAGCCTGACACTTAGGGAAATGAAGGACATTGAAAGAAAGTGAAAGTACTGAAAAGAAAGGGCTTTCCTAATGGCTCAGGGGCAAAGAATCTCCTGCTAATGCAGAAAACAGAGGGATGGAATGGGGAGGGAGGAGGGAGGAGGGTTCAGGATGGGGAGCACATGTATACCTGTGGCGGATTCATTTTGATATTTGGCAAAACTAATGCAATTACGTAAAGTTTAAAAATAAAATAAAATTGAAGAACAAAAAAAAAAAAGAAAACACGGGTTCAGTCCTTGGGTTTGGAAGATCCTCTGGAGGAGGGCATGGCAACCCACTCCAGTGTTCTTGCCTGGAGAATCCCCAGGACAGAGGAGCCTGGTAGGCTTCAGTCCATGGGGTTGCAAAAGTTGAACACAATTGAGCCACTCAGTTCAGTTCAGTGCAGTCGCTCAGTCGTGTCCGACTCTTTGCGACCCCATGAATCGCAGCCACTAAACAAGAGCAATTGAAAAGAAAATAATTGTATCTTTGTCTTTCAACTCTCCTTGGGACAGGATTGATGTTTTTTCTTTGGTATCAGTTCAGTCAGTTCAGTTCAGTCGCTCAGTCGTGTCCGACTCTCTGCGACCCCATGAATCGCAGCATGCCAGGCCTCCCTGTCCATCACCAACTCCCGGAGTTCACTCAAACTCACATCCATTGAGTCGGTGATGCCATCCAGCCATCTCATCCTCTGTCATCCCCTTCTCCTCCTGCCCCCAATCCCTCCCAGCATCAGAGTCTTTTCCAATGAGTATGTTCACACAAAAACTTTATGTCATTTATACCACATGTGTCCTTCTCATTCTTCAGATGTGTACTTTAAATGAGAAAGACAAAGTTTTCTATCCATCTTGCAATTATCTGTTGTTTTCATGTCATTTTGCAGTTTTTGATTTAATGTTGTACAAAAAGAATTTGTCTGGTCTTTGTACCTAGCGCCTGGCAGGAAGCTTCCAAAACCCTTGAAATTTCCTAAGTGATAGAAGTAGTTTTGGTTCCTTGTAAAAGTTGGCTTAAAGCTCAACATTCAGAAAATGAAGATCATGGCATCTGGTCCCATCACTTCATGGGAAATAGATGGGGAAACAGTGGAAACAGTGTCAGACTTTATTTTTCTGGGCTCCAAAATCACTACAGATGGTGACTGCAGCCATAAAATTAAAAGACGCTTACTCCTTGGAAGGAAAGTTATGTCCAACCTAGATAGCATATTCAAAAGCAGAGACATTACTTTGCCAACAAAGGTTCGTCTAGTCAAGGCTATGGTTTTTCCAGCAGTCATGTATGGATGTGAGAGTTGGACTGTGAAGAAGGCTGAGCGCTGAAGAATTGATGCTTTTAAACTGTGGTGTTGGAGAAGACTCTTGAGAGTCCCTTGGACTGCAAGGAAATCCAACCAGTCCATTCTGAAGGAGATCAGCCCTGGGATTTCTTTGGAGAGAATGATGCTGAAGCTGAAACTCCAGTACTTTGGCCACCTCATGCGAAGAGTTGACTCATTGGAAAAGACTCTGATGCTGGGAGGGATTGGGGGCAGGAGGAGAAGGGGACGACAGAGGATGAGATGGCTGGATGGCATCACCGACTCGATGGACGTGAGTCTGAGTGAACTTTGGGAGTTGGTGGTGGACAGGGAGGCCTGGCGTGCTGCGATTCATGGGGTTGCAAAGAGTTGGACACGACTGAGCGAGTGAACTGAACTGAACTGAAGCTCCCTGGATCACACCTGAGTTTATGCTAATGAGGTAACCCTTGGTCATTCCCTAGATGACCTTCAGGATCGGGGTGGTGTCCTTAAAGAACAACCACATGATTGGAGGGTTGGAATTTTGAGCCAGCCTAACCTCCAGGGAGGGCAGTGGGGGCTGAAGACTGAGTTCAGCCACGTGGCCAGTGCTCTCATAAATCAGGCCTATATTATGCAAACTATGGACATCAAAGCTTAGTGGAGCTTTCAGGCTGGTGGCCATTTTGGTACACTGGGAGGATGACACACCCTGATTCGACAGGGAGAACTCACGGGAGCTCTACCTTCTGGATCCTCCTAGGCCTTGCCCTGTGAGCCTCTTCATTTGGCCGGTCCTGATCTATATCCTTTATATAATAAGTGATAACAATAAGTATTGCATTTTCCTGAGTTCTGAGTCATCCCAGTAAATTATTGAACCTGAGAGAGTCATAGGAATCCCCTAATTTGTAACTAGGTAGTCAGAAATATGGGTGGCTTGAGAACCCTGAAAGTATGACTGGCATCTGAAGTGGGATCAGTCTTATGGAGGACTAGGCTCTCAACCTGTGGGGTGGTTAGTACCATAAATGAATTGCAGTATAGTAGTCAGGGTGGAAACAAAATAATATCATAGAATGAAAACCATTTGGACAACAGCAACAGTTCAGTCATTTTCAGTAGAAATTCTTTGGTGTGACCTAAAAGAAAAAAGTTATGACCAACCTAGATAGCATATTGAAAAGCAGAGACATTACTTTGTGAACAAAGGTCCGTCTAGTCAAGGTTATGGTTTTTCCAGTGCTCATGTATTGATGTGAGAGTTGGACTGTGAAGAAAGCTGAGCGCTGAAGAATTGATGCTTTTGAACTGTGGTGTTGGAGAAGACTCTTGAGAGTCCCTTGGACTGCAAGGAGATCCAACCAGTCCATTCTAAAGGAGATCAGCCCTGGGATTTCTTTGGAGGAAATGATGCTAAAGCTGAAACTCCAGTACTTTGGCCACCTCATGCGAAGAGGTGACTCATTGGAAAAGACTGATGCTGGGAGGGATTGGGGGCAGGAGGAGAAGGGGACAACAGAGGATGAGGTGGCTGGATGGCATCACTGACTTGATGGACGTTGAGTTTGAGTGAACTCCGGGAGTTGGTGATGGACAGGGAGGCCTGGCATGCTGCGATTCATGGGATCGCAAAGAGTCAGACACCACTGAGTGACTGAATGAACTGAACTGAACTGAAAACAAAAAAAAGGGATCAGTTTGGTTTCAAAAACACTGCACCAAATAAGAGAATTTGCTAAAAATCCAATGTTTAAAACATCAATTTCTGAACATTTTGTTATCACTGTGTTCAAGAAATTGTTCTGTTAGCAAGCAAGATTGCTTGATCATTAGAATTACATTCCTGTTTTCCAGATTAACAGCCTGTTTGTTTTTGCTCTCAATTTTTCTTCCCTCTCCTGCATGTAAACAGACTGCCATTTGTTGCAGAAAAAGAAATCAAACCAAAACTGGAGACAATTGTCCATTGTTTTTGCCAAGCAGAGGAGGAGGAACTCTGAGATCACATAGTCCTGCTTAGGCTAAACATGTCTGGGAATCACCCAGATATTCACATGAGGACATGTGACTTCTCTCTTCTCCATTCCTCTGTGGATATTACAGTTTGTCATTTGTCATCAACGTTGGCATTTCCTTTTATCTCCTTACGGTAAATTTTCATGGCATCTGACTTTACACTGCTTCTTGGATGGCTGGGCTTCTTCCTAACTTTCCTTTCACTTTATTATCCTGCATTTTGTTGCATCTCTGCTTTTGTAGGTTCTGTGTGCTGTTCTGACTTTCAGATGCTCTTACTTTCAACACTGCAAGGACATTACACCATAGCCATATGCATATTTCACTTTCTTAGCTTGCTTCCCTAGAATGGCTGTTTTGGTTTTTTTTTTTTTTGAGAGGTCCAAAGCAAACTTATGAGAAACATCAACCAATCCAAACATCTTTCTTTTCTCCAAAGGTTTCTTGGAGCAAGGTCCTTTCCTTTATTCTTATTTTATTACCCAAAGGAAGAAAATTCACTTAACTCTATTTCTTTAACCTAATATTTTGTTCATCAGTTAGTATTATTGAGTTTCTTCCCATTGGAGGAATAGTTTTATTCTTTGAAAATAATAAGTTGTCAAATACATCTTAGCTGATAGGCTTGGAAGATCACATTTCTTTTTGGAAGCCAAATTATTTTTTTCAGTTAATGTACTTTTCTCTGATAAATATGATTAGCTAACAGCAAAAGGTCAGATTTCACGGGACAGAATTGCTTATCCAATTGATTTAAATGAGCTTTTTGAGGGCATCATAGTTCCCTTTATTTATAGTTGACTACATCTCCCCAGTTACCGAAGAGCATTCATACACTATTAAGTGTGGCGAGACAAAGCACAGACCCTGTTCATCATGTCTGTTTACATCATGCTCCTCTTTTATTGTGTGTAATGGATTTGTATATATCAAAATAATTTTGGAAGTTCAATCTCAAAGCACTTATTGTTTTATTAATACAAATTTTCTAAGTTAATATTGTTAGGTGCTTCTGTCCATGGTTCTATTCTCAACCCAACTGTATTGTCTCATCCACACTTCATGTTTTTTCCCTTCTTTTTACTCCTATGAAAGGGGATAAAGGTCTCCAGAGGCCGGAGCCACTCTAGAGACCTGCTAAGTTAAAGAACCATACACAACTCTGTCGAGTCAAAGGAATGCTGCCCAGTATGCTTTGTAATAAATCTCTGTTTTATTATAAAAGTAATGCATGCTGTCACAGCAAACTTAGAAATATAGTAAAATCACATGCAGCTAAGCCATTCCATGAGGATATATGGCACTTCTGGGTACATTTTCTTCCAGTCCTCTTGTATGACTTTCTTCACTGTGCACATAGATAGATAATTGTTTTCCCAATACAGCTGAGATCACATGTATAGGTACTTTCTGACTGGTTTTTGGTTAAATTTCACTTTATTCTCAGTGGACATTAAGAGGATCAAGACACATTTACCTAAGCAATCCAAATCCTTCTTTACATAACATAACTGCATTGGAAGCAGATGAACCTGTATATAGTTTATTGTTTACTTTGCTCTTTCTCACTGGTCTCCTTAGGTTTGCTTTCTGCTTTCAATATTCTCTTCCATGATCAGATATTACCCAAAGTATTATGTAATCAGAATAAACTCTTCAAATATGAAGTTTATTTCTGCTTTCACCATGACTCTGAGTCAAAAATGATCAAACTGCTAGAAGAGCTGAATAGAATAAATAAAAAATCTCCCGGCACAATAATCATCTGTAACTACATCAGCCTGAATAATCCATTTGGGATTTTACTTGCATCTGAGGACATCTGCTACAAATATTACTTTCTGTATGTCCAAGTAATATTTAAACATCTATTGAAATTGCTGGTGGATCAGTATCAAATGCTTGGTATGTAGAGTGTGGAAGATGCAGTTCAAATGCTAGGAGGATCAGAATTTTTAGTTTCTGACTTCAGTATGCTAATGCCTAATCAGGGACAGGAAGAAAGAATATTATGAAATGAATATTTGCTGCTGGCCTCTATTTTGGATAGTGTAGGTACTCTACATACTAAATCCTTAAAAGTCTACAAAGTTAAGTATCTTCCATGTCTGCTAAATTCTGCCAGTTTTGTCTCCAGGTAGATGCATTGTATTGAATACATATTGACCAAAACCAGAATTATTTTTGTCACCCAGCAAACAGTATGCTTAGAAAGAGTCCAGGACTGGTACAACTGTTCTGGAAAATTGGTAAAGCTCCACAGAGAAATTTGGGGAGTTATCTTACTAGGCATAATGTCACCCTAAACAAAGGAGAAGATGTTAATAATGACGAAGCAGAGAATGGATGCTTCTAGACTCTCCCCACCCCCATTCCCATGCCTTCTTGGGCTAGGCCAACATCCTGTCTTTCTTGAATTCCTACAATTGTCTTGTAATGGGTCACTTAACCTCTGTCTTGTACAACTCCCATCCACTTCAATTGAGCGACCTTCCTGGAATACAAACACGAGCTGTCACTCACTGTGTAAAGCACGTCAGTGGCTCTTCATCGCTCTCACATTAAAGTTGAAACTCCTTAATGGCATTTAAATGTTTTCAAGATTTGAACATGATTACATCTTTATTCTCCGGGTTACACATTACATTTTAGCCACAGTACGTTTTCGTCTTAAAGGCACCCGTCTTGTGCAGCTGTCAGCCTCTATACAGGCTTCCTTTGTGCATTTAAAGAGAAACTCATTACAGGTACTTAAATTAAATTCTAATTTTTAAATATGAGCCAACTCTCTGGCCAAATATGACAGTTCTACTGATGGAATCCACTCACTTTATACCAGTGTGCCATCTTTGAACCATTCCTTTGGCCTGAAGTATTGTCTTTTACAGAATTCGTTTCATTCCAACCCTTATTTTCTGCTTTTTGTTTGTCTAACTTCTCATTTTTTCCGGTCACACTTGATATATCATTTCCTTCTAGATCTGGGTTCCCAGTTCTGGGGTAACTTCCTGCCCCCACCCCAGCCCTGGCCTGCTCTCTGGCACCACGTGTCACTGAGCTGCCAGTAGGATGAGGAGCTCAGAGGACTGGGGTCATTTCTGTCTCCATCATGTATTCATGGAATCACCATGTTTCATGGGCCCCTCCTACGTGGTGGGGCATCATCTGGGGCACAGAGGCTTTCAGGAATCTGAGGACTAATCAGGCCTCACCCTGCATTTGGGCAGACGAGAAGACAGTGACTCTTTCATAGCAGCTGTGCAGAGAAAATCCCAGGGCCTCACTGGTCAGGACAGTACACCCTTTCCCCGCTTCCCTTTCTCTCTCTGTAAGGCTTTACTCTGCTTCCTGCTTTGGCCTCTGAAAGCGAACAGCGTGCCAAGGGTCCCCTCTGTCTGCCTGCCAAGTTCCCTCATCCTCAGATTCCTTCTATCCTTTCTTCTACTCAAAAGACAAAGGGGTCATGGTTTCTGAAGGAAGATCCAGGTCTGGTTTTTCTCCAAGCTTGGCCAGAGCTCCTGGCAGGTTCCTCCTGGGCCATCTGGTTCAGTTCCACGAGCCTCCCAGGAACATCCATAGCTGGAGAGCAACCCATCCCTCCTGAGGGCTGGGACAGGCCACGTGAGTCCCCCTTGCCTCGTGGCCTGCTGCACGTTTCAGCAGCGAATGTGTCCGGGCCCTGAGGAAGCAAGATACCCAGATGACCTGCCTTCAAGCCCTGCACACGTGCTCTGCGGGTTCTGCCACCTCTTCTGCAACTGCCGTAATTCTCTCCTACTTGTTAAGACTGGTCCACGTGGATTCTCCCTCTTCTATTCCCCAGGCCAGCACAGCCTGTGGCATTTCATAAATACCTGCTGAATGGAATTGTACCGAGAGGACCATGCGAGCTCTAAGAGTTCAAGTACCCTTCTCAGAGTACACAACTAGTCCAGCATGGTTGTGTTCAGAGTTTGAATCCAGTCTGTCTGATTTAATTGTATCACATGAGTCCCCCATTCCAAGCTGGATTTAAAAAATGAAGTTAACACAAGGGTTGTTTCATATCATTACACTATAGATGGTTGAACAGTGGAGACGACCCATGGAAGACAGGGAGTCAGGACAACTCCCATCTCAACTGTGCTCTGAGATGTACTCTCAACTGTGCTTTAGAATTTGGAACAGATGAATGGATAAGGAAGTTGTGGTACATATACACATGGAATATTACTCAGCTATGAAAAGGAATGCATTTGGCATTTGAGTCAGTTCTAATGTGGTAGAGACTCTACACATTGACATCACCAGATGGTCAATACCGAAATCAGATTGACTATACTCTATTGAGCCAAAGATGGAGAAGCTCTATACAGTCAGCAAAAACAAGACTGGGAGCTGACTGTGGCTCAGATCACGAACTCCTTATTGCCAAATTCAGACTTAAATTGAAGAAAGTAGGGAAAACCACTAGACCATTCAGGTATGATGTAAATCAAATCCCTTATGATTATACAGTGGAAGTGACAAATAAATTCAAGGGATTAGATCTGATAGAGTGCCTCAAGAACTATGGATAGAGGTTCATAGCATTGTACAGGTGACAGTTATCAAGACCATCCCCAAGAAAAAGAAATGGAAAAAGGCAAAAAGGTTGTCTGAGGAGGCCTTACAAATAGCTGAGAAAAGAAAAGACACAAAAGGCAAAGGAGAAAAGGAAAGATATACCCATTTGAATGAAGAGTTCCAAAGAAGAGCAAGGAGAGATTAAAAAAAAAAGCCTTCCTCAGTGCAAAGAAATAGAAGAAAACAATAGAATGGGAAAGACTAGAGATCTCTTCAAGAAAATTAGAGATACCAAGAATATTTCATGCAAAGATGAGCACAATAAAGAACAGAAATTGTATGGACCTAACAGAAGCAGAAGATAATAAGAAGAGGTGGCAAGAATACACAGAAGAACTATACAAAAAAGATCTTCATGACCCAGATAATCACAGTAGTGTGATCACTCACCTTGAGCCAGACATTCTGGAATGCAAAGTCAAGTGGGCTTAGGAAGCATCACTATGAACGAAGCTAGTGGAGGTGATAGAATTCCAGTTGACCTATTTTAAACCCTAAAAGATAATGCTGTGAAAGTGCTGCACTCAATATGCGAGCAAATTTGGAAAACTCAAAAGTGGCCATAGGACTGGAAAAGGTCAGTTTTCATTCCAATCCCAAAGAAAGGCAATGCCAAAGAATGCTCAAACTACTGCACAATTGCACTCATCTCACACGCTAGCAAAGTAATACTCAAAATTCTCCAAGCCAGGCTTCAGCAGTACGTAAACCGTGATTTTCCGGTGTTCAAGCTGGATTTAGAAAAGGCAGAGGAAGCAGAGATCAAATTGCCAAAATCTGTTAGATCATCAAAAAAGCAAGAGAGTTCCAGAAAAATATCTCCTTCTTCTTTATTGACTACACCAAAGCCTTTGACTGTGTGGATCACAACAAACTAGAAAATTCTTTGAGAAGAGAATACCCAGACTACCTGACCTGCCTCCTGAGAAATCTGTATGCAGGTCAAGAAGCAATACTTACAACTCGACATGGAACAACAGACTGGTTCTAAATCGGGAAAGGAGTTCCTCAAGGCTGGATATTGTCACCCTGATTATTTAACTAAGATCATGGCATCTGGTCCTGTCACTTCAAGACAAATAGATGGGGAAACAGTGGAAACAGTGAGAGACTTAATTTTGGGGGCTCCAAAATCTCTGTAGACGGTGACTGCAGCCATGAAATTAAAAGATGTTTGTTCCTTGGAAGAAAAGCTATGACCAACCTAGATAGCATATTGAAAAGCAGGGACATTACTGTGCCAACAAAGGTCCGTCTAGTCAAAGCTATGGTTTTTTCAGTAGTCATGTATGGATGTGAGAGTTGGATTATAAAGAAAGCTGAGCACTGAAGAATCAATGCTTTTGAACTGTGGTGTTGAAGAAGACTCTTGAGGGTCCCTTGGACTGCAAGGAGATCCAACCAGTCCATCCTAAAGGATATCAGTCCTGAATGTTCATTGGAAGGAGTGATGCTGAAGCTGAAACGGCCATACTTTGGCCACCTGATGTGAAGAACTGACTCATTTGAAAAGCCCCTGATGCTGGGAAAGATTGAAGGCAGGAGGAGAGGGGGATGACAGAGGATGAGATGGTTGGATGGCATCACCGACTCTATGGACATGAGTTTGAGTGACCTCGGGAGTTGGTGACGGTAAGGAGGCCTGGCATGCTGCAGTCCATGGGGTTGCAAAGAGTCAGACCTGACTAACTGAATGAGGTGGATGAACCTACAGCCTATTATACACAGTGAAGTAAGTCAGAAAGAGACAAATATCATATATTAACACACATATATGGAACCTAGAACAAGAGTACTGATGATCCTACTTGCAGGGCAGCAAAAGAGACACAGACATAAAGAACAGACTTTTGACGCTGTAGGGGAAGGAGAGGGTGGGATGGTTTGAGAGAATAGCATTGAAACATATACATTACTGTATGTAAAATATGGGAATGGGAACTTTTGGGAATCTGCTATATGACTCTGGGAACCCAAAGCTGGTGCTCTGTGACATCCTAGAGGGGTGGGATGGGGAGGAAAGTGAGAGGGGGTTGCAAGAGGGAAGGGACATATGTATACCTATGGCCAATTCATGTTGATGTATAGCAGAAATCATCACAATATTGTAAAGTAATGATCTTCTAATTAAAAATAATAAAAAAAGAAAATCTAATAAAAACAAGAGAAAAGCGTTTGGAAGAAAGCAGTAGGATTTGCCTGTTTGCTGCTGTTGGAGCCCAAGTGTTTCCAGTACTCTTGTCATCAGGTGGTGAGAAAGGCCAGATGTGGGAGAAGATAGGGGTCAGTCACCTCTGAACCCTCTGCCTAGTAACCCTGCATTATGATAATTTACCTACTATGCTTTGTGGTCAGTCATGAGTGCCCTTTTCTCACACTTGTACAATTTTTATGTGTACAGAATGTATCTAATTTGAGGAACTAAGCATGTTAGGAAAGAGGGCTTACTTCAGCTTCTTTCAGCCCAGAACTTGACCAACAGTTGAACTCACAAGAGGTTCCCAAGCACCAGTTTAAACAAGAATTAAAAATAGCAAAAGTCCTTTAAAGCCTAAAAGCAAATAAACAAGTAATGTACACTTGTCTAATTGTTTTCATCAGAGATATGGGTGAAGATAAAGTGGAAATATTGCTGTGATCCTTTGGGATGTAATTGACAGCCCCAATATGTATGTTGAATGTGGTGCTCCTTGCAGACCTGCACGTTTATAGGCTGCACTGTAACTCTACACCCAATTTCTGGAAACCATGTTTCTGGGCATGAACTCCCTAAAAAGATCCCCATAGCTGTGGATGGCTTTAGTTGCAGCTTGGAAGCCTGACATGCTTTATTCCAGGAACACATTTTTTTTTTGCCCCCGAAGGCCCATAACAACCCTGCTTTTTCTTTTTTGGTGCATTGAGAAAATTAAGGCATTCATAAGAGAGCATTTTTAAAAAATGAAACTAAACTTGTCAACCTTTCCCCATTTGAATTATGAAAGGATTAACTCAATATTGCTATGAAACCATATCTTGCTTATTCTCCCACTTTAAGTATAAGTTTCCTTAGAAAAGAAGAGAGATATATAAATATTCTGTCTGGCAGTGACCAGGAAAGGAGGAATTCACTAAAGATAAGACATACTTGTGGTCCTTGCTTCTCTTTTAGGCTCTTTTCTCCTGTCACTGATGGTATACAACAATTAACTTCTGGGTTTAAAGGAATAGACTTAAATGTGTACATTGACTGCTATCAATAGGACTCAGACCACGGTGTTTGGTTTTTTTACTGTGACTCCTTGCTGCTAAGTCACTTCAGTCGTGTCCGACTCTGTGTGACCCCATTGATGGCAGCCCACGAGGCTCCCCGTCCCTGGGATTCTCCAGGCAAGAACACTGGAGTGGGTTTCCATTTCCTTCTCCAATGCATGAAAGTGAAAAGTGAAAGTGAAGTCGCTCAGTCGTGTCCGACTCTTCACGATCCCATGGACTGCAGCCCACCAGGCTCCTCCGTCCATGGGATTTTCCAGGCAAGAGTCATGGAGTGGGGTGCCACTGCCTTCTCCGGGTGACTACTTAATCATAATGAAATTATATAATGTGTAACAGTGAAATGACCAGTCGTGTGCAAAGAAGATTTAGGTAGAAAAAGGATGAGAAATGACAACTTCCAAATTTGTAGAATTTAATATCTAAGGTCTGTGGAAACCAGGGGCACACCTGGCAATCTGCAATGAAGTCCCTACATTAAAAGAACAACTTCTTTATCCATTCATCTGTTGATGGACTTCTAGGTTGCTTGCATATTCTAGCTATTGTATATGGTGCTGCAATGAACAATAGGATACATGTGTCTCTTTCAATTTTGGTTTCCTCAGGAGAGGTGAGGAGAGGGTGAGATGTATGGAAAGAGTAACATGGAAACTTACATTACCATATGTAAAATAGAGAGCCAATGGGAATTTGCTATATGGCTCAGGAAACTCAAACAGGGGCTCTGTATCAACCTAGAGGGGTGGGATGGTGAGGGAGCTGGGAGGGAGGTTCAAAAGGGAGGGGATATATGTATACCTATGGCTGATTCATGCTGAGGTTTGACAGAAAAAAGCAAAATTCTGTAAAGCAATTGTCCTTCAATAAGAAAAAAAGGACGACAACCAGAGGGGGAGTTCTTGTAGGGGTTCCAGGAGCCAAAGACACAAGGAGCGACACATCCATCTCTCAGTTGGATTTGTGGTTGGAATGCAATTTCTTAGAGCTGAGAGAGATCCTGATTTCTGAGACTCTCGAATCAGCTACATCTGACAGCTGAACCCACTGAATCACATCTCGGAATAGTTTGATAAACACTGCAGTAAAGTATGCACAGAGATAATTTTTATTTTTTACTTTTCATATGCTTTTTTCTTTTAACCTAAAAGGATTTCAATAGGAATTCTGACAGAGTTCCATGGTGGTCTGGTTCTGTAGAGCTATGATTGGGAACTAGAGTGCCCACAAGATAAAGCTCCTACCCACTTTTGGGTCAATGACCAGGAGCAAATTTTCTTAGTCTTTTCCTTACTCTTTTATTTAGGGAACTGGTTCCCTGTGGCTGTTTCTCTCTCTTCTTTGTCCCTAGGATTAAGATCAAAGGCACAGTTCAGGTCACTTACCCTCACTCAGCCTAGCTACTATTCTGATTAGAGTGTGAATATTCATTAGTTTGTGCCAATATGCTGATGGCTCATTACACTGTATTATCCTGAGAACTCATGCCACCTTGTATACTTCATATTAATTCAGACTTTTAAATTTTGTTCAGATAAATAGGATTTCTCTAACTCTTCATAATGGTCATAAAATGCAGCTGACGTTAAGCACTGAATTGAAAGAGAAGCAGCAGATAGCCTGTGTCGTGCATACTGAATTCCCTGCAGTGCTATGCGCCGTGGATTCTTTGTAAGTGTCTATTAAAGAAATGAATGAGAGAATGAGTAAAAGTCAGAGACCTAGCTTTAAGTTTTCTTCAGTTCAGTTCAATTCAGTTCAGTCGCTCAGTAGTGTCCGACTCTTTGCGACCCCATGAATCGCTGCACGCCAGGCCTCCCTGTCCATCACCAACTCCTGGAGTTCACTCAGACTCACATCCATCGAGTCAGTGATGCCATCCAGCCATCTCATCCTCTGTCATCCCCTTCTCCTCCTGCCCCCAATCCCTCCCAGCATCAGAGTCTTTTCCAATGAGTCAACTCTTCGCATCAGGTGGCCAAAGTACTGGAGTTTCAGCTTTAGCATCATTCCTTCCAAAGAAATCCCAGGGCTGATCTCCTTCAGAATGGACTGGTTGGATCTCCTTGCAGTCCAAGGGACTCTCAAGAGTCTTCTCCAACACCACAGTTCAAAAGCATCAATTCTTCGGCACTCAGCTTTCTTCACAGTCCAACTCTCACATCCATACATGACCACAGGAAAAACCATAGCCTTGACTAGACGGACCTTTGTTGGCAAAGTAATAAGTTTTCTTAGCCACTCACTATGTGGCCTTGGACAAGCCACTGGACCGCTCCAAACTTCATCTCCTCACCTGTAAAAGAGGAAGCAGATGTTTCCTTATGTGTTTCCATTGGTTAGATTAGATCTTCTCATCCATTACTTTTGACATAAACCCAGTATAGCAGTGACTTCACTGCAGATCTCCTAAATCAGCAGCAACATCTCTAAGCAAGCTTAGTGTGTGTTCTTTCTAACTACTTCAGGTACTGTCTTTAAACTAGGACAAACAAGGTTTAATGAAAGGAAGTAAAAAGACTTTCCTGTTCCAGTAAGAGGGGAACTTATCTTTTCTGAGTGGTATTTACCAAGGCTTTATACTTTCAGGAAAAAGAAAAAAATCCTGAAACGCTGGACTGGAAGAAACACAAGCTGGAATCAAGATTGCCGGGAGAAATATCAATCACCTCAGATATGCAGATGACACCACCCTTATGGCAGAAAGTGAAGAGGAACTAAAAGGCCTCTTGATGAAAGTGAAAGTGGAGAGTGAAAAAGTGGGCTTAAAGCTCAACATTCAGAAAAGGAAGATCATGGCATCCGGTCCCATCACTTCATGGGAAATAGATGGGGAAACAGTGGAAACAGTGTCAGACTTTATTTTTCTGGGCTTCAGAATCACTACAGATGGTGACTTCAGCCATGAAATTAAAAGA
Organism: Bubalus kerabau; assembly: GCF_029407905.1. NCBI lineage: Eukaryota > Metazoa > Chordata > Mammalia > Artiodactyla > Bovidae > Bubalus > Bubalus kerabau. The sequence goes on from NC_073628.1 coordinate 66,320,876, forward strand.
CGCTTACTCCTTGGAAGGAAAGTTATGACCAGCCTAGATAGCATATTCAAAAGCAGAGACATTACTTTGCCAACAAAGGTTCGTCTAGTCAAGGCTATGGTTTTTCCTGTGGTCATGTATGGATGTGAGAGTTGGACTGTGAAGAAGGCTGAGCGCTGAAGAATTGATGCTTTTGAACTGTGGTGCTGGAGAAGACTCTTGAGAGTCCCTTGGACTGCAAGGAGATCCAACCAGTCCATTCTGAAGGAGATCAGCCCTGGGATTTCTTTGGAAGGAATGAATCTAAAGCTGAAACTCAGTACTTTGGCCACCTGATGCGAAGAGTTGACTCATTGGAAAAGACTCTGATGCTGGGAGGGATTGGGGGCAGGAGGAGAAGGGGACAACAGAGGATGAAATGGCTGGATGGCATCACTGACTCGATGGATGTGAGTCTGAGTGAACTCCAGGAGTTGGTGATGGACAGGGAGGCCTGGCGTGCGGCGATTCATGGGGTCGCAAAGAGTTGGACACGACTGAGAGACTTAACTGAACTGAGAGTTAAAATTCTTATATGTCTCTACATAAGGACAAAAAGTTTATATCTGACTAGTTATATAATTTTAAAAAGTAATTTGCCCTAAGTGTTAGTATTTATGTAAAAGTAGAGGCCTTTTTTTTTTTTTTTCTTTCTCTTGTCAAGCAGTATTTTTTAATTTTGAGGGTGGAGTGCGTGGTATGCAGGATTTTAGTCCCCTGACCAGGGATCAGTCTCACACCCGTACAGTGGAAGCCTGGAGTCTTAATCCCTGGACCACCAGGGAAGTCCCAAGTATCTTTCTTCTTTTAATTTGAAGATTTGATAAGTAGAAAGAAAATCTTTCCACTCATTTTATAAAAATATTGGCTAAATACTTTAAAAGTGGAAAATAAATAATTGAATAATTATTTATTTAATAATTTTAAAAAATTTAATTTTTTAAAATAAAAGGTAACAAGTTGCCTATTTGTTGCCAGGTCAATTCAGTTAATATAGGTATTCTTCTTCTTTGAAAGAGGAGCAATTTAGAACAGAGTCCTATTATAAAAATGACCAGATTTATAGAGTCACCTTACCACTGCTAGGTCAAGTAGAGTCACCAAACACATGGCCTCACAGCTGAACCACCCTGCAGAAATTTTCAAGGAAATGGCCCAGAGTGTTAGAGAAGAGACAGAAAGGAAGGAAACTGCAGGCTCCGTCTTGCACTGAAGCTATGCCCTTTAGGCCACTGGATCATTTTGCTGGAAATTCTGTTAGCTGTACTGCAGAGTTAAGACATAGCCCCTGATGAAAAAAAAAGACTTTCCTTTGACCAGGTAATTCCAGTTTCAGAAGTTCACACTTAAAAATAACTAAATAAAAAAGTTAATCATAATGGTGTCTATTGCTGTATGATCTATAACAACAAAAAAGGGGAACAATGAAAATATCCAACAAGAGGAGAACTGTGAAATGGGTTCTTGTGCTCTTCATTTGCACACACTCTGACAATAGTGAACAGTCACACCTCAGTCCTTTACACAGGTTCTTCCTCTGACTTGGCATGCCGTCACTGTTTGTTCTTCAAAATCTAAACCGGACACCCCCCATTTGGGGACCTTCTCTGAGGGCTTCAGCTAATCACCTGTTTCGGTTTATCTCTTTCAACTGAACATACTTCTGGCATTGGCCTTACTGTCCATCTGTAGATGTGTGGGTTCTTTCTTCAAAACATTAAAATTCATTTGCACTCCTATCCTCAGGCCCTGGGCGCAGTGCCTGGCTCCTAGTAGGTGCTCAGTGAGCATCAGAAAAAAATGGATGAGAAATTTATTTGTAGGAAAGAATATTAAAGTGAAATTTATGAACATGTAGACAAATGGAAATAGATGACAAATTATTATGTGACAAACAGTTGAATATATACATTTTGACTTCAATTTTGTTAAAGTAGAGCTAAAGAAGGTTGCGTGCAAAGCGTTGTGTAATGAAGTCAGTAAGAGGAGGATAAATGACTGAAATAATTATTTCTTTCAGAATGTTTTCAAATGATTCTTTCTCTTGGGAGAAATACTGCCAAGCCTGCCATCTATCCCCCCATGTGTCTACTTCAGGGTACACTGGCCCAACCTCCAACTGCCAGGCCCTGCGTTTCTTTGTCTGAGGGTTTTCTCTGGCCACCCAAGTCAGCTTTGTCAGGTGACTGAAAGTGCCAAAGAATTAATGCCTTTTTGGAGCAGCCCTCAGGTGGTAGTTGGTGTATAAATACCCCAGCTCCTGCTCTGCTTGGCAGCGTGTCCTTCAGGGGCAGGAGTTCCCTAGAGAGATTACGCTCTATTTACCCACCATGGTGAATGGCCTGATAATTCACCCTTTATTTGCTCCTACTCCCTCCTACTCCCACTTCCTCACTCCTCCACTATTTCCTGGGAGATCTTCCAAAACAACTATTTGTACTTGAATCCTTATTCAAGATCAGTTTCTGAGAGAACCCTAATTAAGACCCTCTTTAATAACATGAATTAATGATGCAGAAAGTGTACTACAATATAAATATTCTTGAGAAGTTATATTACCTTAATTTACTAAAACTACAATCAAATTTATTAAAATTGATGATGAAAAATGCCAGTTCCCCAAGGATTGGAACACAAAGCGAATAATTGTTGTGACAGTGTGTGAGTGTAAGTAAGGTCCTGCCAAAACCAGGTGCCGTCACAGGCACCCAGAGTGGCAAGGATAGATGCTATTGTACTGGTATAACCTTGACGGTTGTTGAGAGTGTAGTTAGTCATTAACTTCTACTCTCTTCTCCGTCTGTCTATATTTTTCCATGAGTCACTTGGAAGAAATGACATTCTCCTTATATGTTTTCTTAGCCTATAATAGCTACCTGTATCTGTACCGTCTTTGAGGTCTACTGCAAATGCAAACCACTTAACAACAGGAATTTTATCCATCTCCTCCCCTCCGTCATGCCATTTATATCATTGAGAAAGTACTCAACACCTGTTTATGAAAAAATGATTGCATAATTTAATGAAGGGAAAGAATCCCCATCCTGGTTCTCATTTTCTTTCTTTTTTTTTTTTTTGCAAGCTCTTAAATATGTGATTGTTTCATTTTATTTTCAAAGGGTATTGTGGATCACTTTAAGCTTAATACTGTTACATGAAAGGAAAATCACACTATTGCAAAGTTCTTTATCTGAAGAAACGTTAGGATACGTTATGTTCAAAAAGATTCCTTCTCTACATAGATTTCAAGACAGAATTTTCCTGGGGGATGAAACAACATAAATACAATTCTCTTTTAGGCAATACTTTCTTAAATTGTGGGCTTCCCTGATGGCTCAGATGGTAAAGAGTCTGCCTGCAGTGCGGGAGACCAGGGTTCGATCCCTGGGTCAGCAAGATCCCCTGGAGAAGGAAATGGCAACCCACTCCAGTATTCTTGCCTGGAAAATTCCATGGATGGAGGAGCCTGGCAGGCTACAGTCCATGAGGTCTCAAAGAGTTGGACATGACTGAGCAACTTCGCTTTCCTTTCCTTTCTTAAATTGTTTAATAATGGGTTAGTTTTATTTATAATAGCAGAATTTAAAAAAACTATTTAATTGTATTATTAACTGTACAGCTCAGCTCAAATAGTGTTAACAAGGTAGATTTTTCTAGAAACAATTTTTGATAGAAAGAGGGCTTAAAAACATGATTAAGAAAGTAGACATTTTGGGAGGGAGGGATAGTCAGGGAGTTTGGGATCTACATGAATACAATGTTATATTTTAAATAAATAACCAACAAGGACCTACTAGATAGCACAGGGAACTGTGCTCAATATTCTAAAAAAATCTAATTGGGAAAAGACTTTAAAAAAGAACAGATACATGTATATGTATATATATATATAAAAGAAAAAAGTAGATGTTTTTAAGCAAAAATACAGGCATTTGGACTATTTGTATAATGTCAAACATATCCAGATATTTAAGCAGACATTTAAGTTCGTTTCTAACATAACATGTGAATATTTGGCAGCCCACATGTCAAATATAGGCATTTTTGGAAAAAAATACAGGCATTTCTTTTATAGCACGCTTGTTCATACAAGAATTTTGAACTAAGCATAATGAAATAATTTGTAGTATGGTTTCATAACATTGATCATGACTGGTTGTCATAAGAATATTAGGACTAATAATAGAAAAAGAAGTCTGATATGTGCAAACTATGGGAACTTGACCCATTTAATCTAGTCACTGCTGCCTTATTCATCTTTCTCTTTTCTGTTTACTGATAGTTGTGAACTCTACTAGAGCAACATGTTCAGGTCATAGCCAAAGAGTCACCATGAGCATTTGAATCAAAGGGCGAATGACCAATTTTGGTTTGTTTTTGTCAGTGTTAATTAACCAATTTGTTAAACACACACACACAAAACATAGATTTATTTCCTACCACCTGTTACAGAAATTTCTGTGGGAATCTCTGCTTACATTCAGAAGATCTTTAGCTTAGTTCATTAGAATTATCTGGGGCAGTTGATAAAATCCAGGATTCTCAGGCCCTACATAGGTTATGATTCTGCAGGTATGGAATAGTGTTCAGGAGTCTGCCTGTTTACTGAGCTCCTCAAATAATTCTTATGCAGGTGGACCTCAAGCCATTGGAAAACACTGCTTTTAGCCTCTGACCATCTTTTCACCATTAAAAAAAAAGGAACTTTTTACGACAGAGGGTTCTTAAAATTATAGATATCATACGCTCTCAGAACAGACTGTGTTGTGCTATGGTACTATCACACCAGTGCTAATAAGACTTTAACTGACTCCTCACTTTTCCAGAGCAGAGGCTCTGTAACTAACAGCTAGCTTTGAGAAGCCTATGCCAAACAGAGAAGGTGTAACAAGGACAAAAAACTAAAAAACAAGCAAACAAAAAACTCAGTGACCAGACTTACTTTGAAACTACTTTAATTGCATTTCATAATAAATTTTTAGTTAGTTACTTACTCAGAGAAGGCAATGGCACCCCACTCCAGTACTCTTGCCTGGAAAATCCCATGGATGGAGGAGCCTGGTGGGCTGCAGTCCATGGGGTCGTGAAGAGTCGGACACGACTGAACAACTTCACTTTCACTTTTCACTTTGCTGCATTGGAGAAGGAAATGGCAACCCACTCCAGTGTTCTTGCCTGGAGAATCCCAGGGACAGGGGAGCCTGGTGAGCTGCCGTCTATGGGGTTGCACAGAGTCAGACACGACTGAAGCGACTTAGCAGCAGCAGCAATTACTTACTGGCTATCTGACTTCTTAAAAAGGGCCTAAAAGAAGAAAGTCAGAAATCGTCACTGTCTTGTCTTAGAAACCCAACATCTGACTTGAGCTGTGTGTCTTGGAGATTAACAGTGTCAAACTAGCTCTTTGGAAGTGTTTTATAATAGAGTAGCTGGCAAATCTTATTTCATAAATAGGGAGGGGTGTAGAAAGAGAAGTAGTTGATAGTAACTCAGCATGTTGCAAGGGCCTCCTCCATTGTGAGAGGATTCTGCGGCCAAGGCCGGGCCCACTTTATCCCTTTTGGCCCTGATAGCAACACTGCTGCTGCTGCTAAGTCACTTCAGTTGTGTCTGACTCTGTGCGATCCCATCGACGGCAGCCTACCAGGCTCCCCCATCCCTGGGATTCTCCAGGCAAGAACACTGGAGTGGGTTGCCATTTCCTTCTCCAATGCAGGAAAGTGAAAAGGGAAAGTGAAGTTGCTCAGTCGTGTCTTAGCAACCCCATGGACTGCAGCCCACAAGGCTCCACCGTCCATGGGATTTTCCAGGCAAGAGTCCTGGAGTGGGGTGCCATCGCCTTCTCCGAACAGTAACACTGCTTTTACTCAATTCTCCCTCACTCTAAAGTATTATTATCATGAAGTTTTTAGTGCAGTCATGAATATTTCACATATGTGCAAAGATGAACACTGAAACCATAAAATTTTAAAGCCGAAATAAATTTTAAAGTTTGTGTAGTTCAAACTCCTTGTTGTACAGAATAATAATCTGAGATCTAAGTTAATTGAGTTGCCCAAGTTCATAAACTTCACATAGCTAGTCATTCTTTTAATGTAAATAATATAAGTAGATAGATAAAAAGAAAAAAATTATTTTTTTCTCCAAGATTATTTACTCTTTATGGCTACCCTGAGCCCCCTCTCAGTATCTGTCAAAGTTCAACATTATCACACTCGGTGCTTTTAATTTGACGTTGGAATTTTGGTATAACACATATACATTGCTGCTGTTGCTGCTAAGTCACTTCAGTCATGTCCGACTCTGTGCGACCCCACAGACAGCAGCCCACCAGGCTCCCCCGGCCCTGGGATTCTCCAGGCAAGAATACTGGAGTGGGTTGCCATTTCCTTCTCCAATGCATGAAAGTGAAAAGTGAAAGTGAAGCCGCTCAGTCCTGTCTGACTCTTCACAACCCCATGAACTGCAGCCCACCAGGCTCCTCCATCCATGGAATTCTCCAGGCAACATATACACGACCATGTATATAATTAACATATATACATTAATTTGTGTAAAATAGATAGCTTGTGTGAACCTGCTGTATAGCACAGGGAGCTCAGCTCAGTGTTCTGTGATTACCCTGAGGGGTGGGATCAATTCAGTTCAGTCGCTCAGTCGTGTCCGACTCCCCGCAACCCTATGAACCGCAGCACACCAGGCCTCCCTGTCCATCACCAACTCCCGGAGTCCACCCAAACCCATGTCCATCGAGTTGACGATGCCATTTCATCCTCTGTCGTCCCCTTCTCCTCCTGCCCTCAATCTTTCCCAGCATCAGTTCAGTTCAGTTCAGTTCAGCTGCTCAGTCATGTCCGACTCTTTGTGACCCCATGGACTGCAGCACACCAGGCCTCCCTGTCCATCACCAACTCCCAGAGGCCACCCAAAACCATGTCCATTGAGTTGATGATGGCATCCAACCGTCTCATCCTCTGTCGTCCCCTTCTTCTCCTGCCCTCAATCTTTCCCAGAATCAGGGTCTTTTCCAATGAGTCAGCTCTTCACATCAGGTGGCCAAAGTATTGGAGTTTCAGCTTCAACATCGGTCCTTCCGATGAACATCCAGGACTGATCTCCTTTAGGATGGACTGGTTTGATCTCCTTGCAGTCCAAGGGACTCTCAAGAGTCTTCTCAAACACCACAGTTCAAAAGCATCAATTCTTCGGCTCTCAGCTTTCTTTATAGTCCAACTCTCACATCCATACATGACCACTGGAAAAACCATAGCCTTAACTAGATGGACCTTTGTTGGCAAAGTAATGTCTCTGCTTTTTAATATACTGTCTAGGTTGATCATAGCTTTTCTTCCAAGGAGTAAGCCTCTTTTAATTTCATGGCTGCAATCACCATCTGCAGTGATTTTGGAGCCCAGAAAAATAAAGTCAGCCACTGTTTCCCCATCTATTTGCCATGAAGTGATGGGACCAGATGCGAGGGGTGAGATGGGAAGGGGTAAAAATAGGTCCAAGGGGGAAGGGATATTTATATACATATAGCTGATTCTGTACAGGTGATTTCTCCTGTACCTTGTTGTACAGCAGAAACTACCACAGTATGATAAAGCAACTACATTCTGATTTAAAAAAAAGCAAAATAAAATAAAAATAACCAACTCAAATAGAAATAGCTCAAAAAAGGTATCAGTGTTCCATATTTGTGGTTTTTTAAGATGGAAAGGAAAGTAGGGAAAACCACTAGGCCATTCAGGTATGACCTAAATCAAATCCCTTATGATTATGCGGTGGAACTGACAAATAGATTCAAGTGATTAGATCTGATAGACAGAGTGCCTGAAGAACTATGGATAGAGGTTCCTAACATTGTATAGGAGGTGGTGATCAAATCATCCCCAAGAAAAATAAATGCAAAAAGGTGAAATGGTTGTCTGAGGAGGCCTTACAAATAGCTGAGAAAAGAAGAAGCAAAAGGCAAAGGAGAAAAGGAGAGATATATCCATCTGAATGTAGAGTTCCTAAGAACATCAAGGAGAAATAAGAAAGACTTCCTAAGGGAACAATGCAAAGAAATAGATGAAAACAATAGAATGGGAAAGACTTACAAGTCTCTTCAAGAAAATTAGAGATACCAAGGGAATATTTCATGCAAAGATGGGCACAATAAAGGACAGAAACAATATGGATCTAACAGAAGCAGAAGATATTAAGAAGAGGTGGCAAGAATACACAGAAGAACTATACAAAAAAAATCTTAATGGCCCAGATAACCATGATGGTGTGATCACTCACCTAGAGCCAAACATCTTGGAGTGCGAAGCCAAGTGGGCCTTAGGAAGCATCACTACGAACAAAGTTAGTGGAGGTGATGGCATTCCAGTTGAGCTATTTCAAATCCTGAAAGATGAAGCTGTGAAAGTGCTGCACTCAATATGCCAGGAAATTTGGAAAACTCAGCACTGGCTGCAGGACTGGAAAAGGTCAGTTTTCATTCCAATCCCCAAAAAAGGTAGTGCCAAAGAATGTTCAAATTACCACGCAATTGCACTCATCTCACACGCTAGCAAAGTAATGCTCAAAATTCTCCAAGTTGCACTTCAACATTATGTGAACTGAGAACTTCCAGATGTTCAAGGTGGATTTAGAAAAGGCAGAGGAATCACATATCAAATTGCCAACATCTGTTGGATCATTGAAAAAGCAAAAGAATTCCAGAAAAACATCTCCTTCTGATTTATTGACTATGCCAAAGCTTTTGACTGTATGGATAACAACAAATTGGAAAATTCTTCAAGAGATGGCAATACCAGACCACCTCACCTGCCTCCTGAGAAACCTGTATGCAGGTTAAAAAGCAACAGTTAGAACCAGACATGGAACAATGGATTGGTTCAGAATTGGGAAAGGAGTTCTTCAAGGCTGTATATTGTTACCCTGCTTACTTAACTTATATGCAGAGTACATCATGCAAAATGCCGGGCTGGATGAAGCTCAAGCTGGAATCAAGATTGTCGGGAGAAATACCAATAACCTCAGATATGCAGGTGACACCATCCTTATGGCAGAAAGTGAAGAGGAACTAAAAGCCTTTTGATGAAGGTGAAAGAGGAGAGTGAAAATTGAAACTCAAAATTAAAAAAACTAAGATCATGGCATCCAGTCCCATCAATGGCCAATAGATGGGGCAACAAAGAAAACAGTGAGAGACTTTCTTTTCTTGGGCTACAAAATCACTGCACACAGTGACTGCAGCCATGAAATTAAAAGACGTTTACTCCTTGGAGGAAAAGTTATGACCAACCTAGACAGCATATTAAAAAGCAGAGACATTACCAACAAAGGTCCATCTAGTCAAAGCTATGGTTTTTCCAGTAGTTATGTATGATATGAAAGTTGGACTATAAAGAAGGCTGAGTGCCAAAGAGTTGATGCTTTTGAACTGTGGTGTTGGAGAAGACTCTTGAGAATTCCTTGGACTGCAAGGAGCTCAAACCAGTCAATCCTCAAGGAAATTAATCCTGAATATTCATTGGAATGATGCAGCTGAAGCTGAAACTCCCAATACTTTGGCCACCTGATGTAAAGAACTGACTCATTGGAAAAGACCCTGATGCTGGGAAAGATTGAAGGCAGGAGGAGAAGGGGCGACAGAAGATGAGATGGTTGGATGGCATCACAGACTCGATGGACATGAGTTGAGTAAGCTCCAAGAGTTCGTAATGGACAGGGAAGCCTGGCCTGCTGCAGTCCATGGGGTTGCAGAGTCAGACCTGACTGAGTGACTGAATGTCAAGAAAAGATGCGAATAAAAGTATGAAGAACTGGAAGGAAGAAAAAAACCTCAGATCAGGGGTAAAAAGGAAAGCCTGTGATGTGAATTTATGTTTCCCTTCATGAAACATCCTGGGAGCACAAAAATGATTGTGATGGTCCTCCCCTTAAAGAACTCATGATTTAGCCAGGGTCAGAAAGAACAAGCACTTGTAAAAATTATGGGTGCCATGATGAGGTGTAGTTAAAGGAGTATCTTTGTTGTCACATGAGTTGAAGTTCTTCAGACTGAGAATAGCCAAGGGCTGGATCTGTTGGAGGAATGTGGTCTCTGTGAGAGCACATGGTGCGCGTGAGCTGGATGTTTACAGAATGGTTGAATCATAGGGTGTACAGAGGAGATGGGGCTAAAGGCATAGGCTAAACACAGATTAAGAGTAGTCTTATATGCCATGCATAGTCCAATACTGGAGACACTAACTACATGTGGCCAGTTGAAATGTGGCAACTCCAAGTTGAGATGTGCTGTATGCATGATACACAAGTTAGATTTTGAAGACTGAGTATGAAAACATAAAAGAATGTTAACCATCTCATTCAGTTCAGGTCATCGCTCAGTTGTGTCCAACTCTTTGCGACCCCATGGACTACAGCACCCCAGGCTTCCCTGTCCATCACCAACTCTGATCTTAAATAAGTTAAATAAGCTAAATAAGTTAAATAAGCAGGGTGACAATATATAGCCTTGACGTACTCCTTTCCTGATTTGGAACCAGTCTGTTGTTCCATGTCCAATTCTAACTGTTGCTTCTTGACCTGCATACAGATTTCTCAAGAGGCAGGTCAGGTGGTTTGGTATTCCCATCTCTTGAAGAATTTTCCACAGTTTGTTGTGACCCACACAGTCAAAGGCTTTGGCATAGTCAATAAAGCAGAAATAGATGTTTTTCTGGAACTCTCTTGCTTTTTCAGTGATCCAATGGATGCTGGCAACTTGATCTCTGGTTCCTCTGCCTTTTCTAAAACCAGCTTGAACATCTGGAAATTCACGGTTCACATACTGTTGAAGCGTGGCTTGGAGAATTTTGAGCATTACTTTGCTAGTGTGTGAGGTAAGTGCAATTGTGTGGTAGTTTGAGCATTCTTTGGCATTGCCTTTCTTTGGGATTGGAATGAAAACTGACCTTTTCCAGTCCTATGGCCACTTTTGAGTTTTCCAAATTTGCTCGCATATTGAGTGCAGCACTTTCACAGCATTATCTTTTAGGGTTTAAAATAGGTCAACTGGAATTCTATCACCTCCACTAGCTTCGTTCATAGTGATGCTTCCTAAGCCCACTTGACTTTGCATTCCAGAATGTCTGGCTCAAGGTGAGTGATCACACTACTGTGATTATCTGGGTCATGAAGATCTTTTTTGTATAGTTCTTCTGTGTATTCTTGCCACGTCTTCTTAGTATCTTCTACCATCTTGCTAATAATGTATTATATTGCATATACTTGATAATATTTTGGATATGTTAAGTCCAATAAAATAGACTATTAAAATGAATGTCACTTGTTTAATTTATCTTTTTAATGTAGCTATTAGAAACTTTTAAATTACACAGGTGGCTTGCCTTATATTTCTATGTTAGTAGTACTGTTTTATAGACAATAGTAATGTACTCAAGATTATGAATTTTAAAAACTTTATTGTTTTTGATACTAAAGCATTTTAAACTGCCAACATTATGGTTTACACCCCAACGATGTAGTCCGCATCTTTAAAAAATAACATTTTTCCATATAAAAAATATTGTAGACAATTTTAAAATTAATAATGATTTCTTGGGACTTCCCTGGTGGTCCAGTGGCTAAGACTCTGAACTCCCAATTCAGAGGGAAACCCCTGGTCAGGGGTTTAGATCCCACAGGCCACAATTGAAGACTTTGCATGCTACAGCTAAGACCTGGCGAAGCCAAATAAATATTTTTAAAATAATAATTTCTTAGCATTATCTATCATTCAGACTGTATTAAACATTGCAGTACTCTCCGCATGTCTTTATAGCTCATTTGTCAGCATGAGTGTCCAATCTTGGACCACCATTATATCTGCAGGTCCTTGAAATCTTTTAATGTAGAATAGTCCCTTTGCTCTCCAGTCTTATGTCCCATCTTCTGGAACTCTCTGACTTGTTGGTATTATTTAGCTTCTATTCTCTATATTTGTTTTAAGGTGCAAATTGCAGCTACAAACTTGAATAGAGTCCAGTGAAACATTTTTTTGTTTTGCTCTAACACGTGTAGTGTTGTGTACTTCATATTTTATCTCATCAAGAGATAAAACTTGTCATACTTCATCACTGTTAGTGGTGCCAAGATTGGTCATTAGACTGCGGTGATGGCTGCTTCATTCATCCAATAAACAGTTTGGTTTCCCTTGGCAACCAGAAAGCTTTTCATTAGAATACTGATTAGATCTTTATTGTGGCATAGCAAAGATTGTGTAGGAGGGACTAAAGAAGAAGACAGAAAGCAGAAAGATGACCAAGTAGTCTAGTATCAGAGTCTAGAAAAGACAGCGATAATGATGATCTTACTCTGAACTGGGGAATATGCTGATTCCTGAGCATCTGTTACCTTTATAAATCCTCACACAGCCCTATAGGATTAGTTTTCTTATCCCCAAGTTCTGGTTAAAACTGTTCAGAAAGCCTGAATTATTTGCCAGCTATTAGTGTGAGAAGTCAATGGCACCCCACTCCAGTACTCTTGCCTGGAAACTCCCATGGATGGAGGAGCCTGGTAGGCTGCAGTCCATGGGGTTGCTGAGAGTCGGACACGATCGAGCGACTTCACTTTCACTTTTAACTTTGATGCACTGGAGAAGGAAATGGCAACCCACTCCAGTGTTCTTGCCTGGAGAATCCCAGGGATGGAGGAGCCTGGTAGGCTGCCATTTTTGGGGTCGCACAGAGTTGGACACGACTGAAGCGACTTAGCAGCAGCAGCAGCACACTAGCAGTGGCAGAGTGGTGATTAAAACTCAGCTCTGTCTGATGTCAAAATTCATATACCGGACCACTCTCCTATGTTGGCTGCAATAACAATTTGGTTTGAGAGGCTTTTGATTTCAAAATTTTGAATGTTCTTTTGAATTTGATGACCAAGGAAAGGAATTAACTCTAATGTGTCTTCCTCTGATGATTAGGGGAAGACGGTATGATTTGCTGAATTTGAAATGTCAGTCGGACATGTCAACTGAAAACATAGGTCTGGAGTTTAGAAGAAAGGTCAGAGAAAAAGGACAGTATACTAGAATTATAAATTCAAGAGTTATCTACAAAGAGATGGTAGCTTAGACCTGGGGAGTGTATAATGACACCTAGTATATTTATGTAGCAGAAAGATATATACCTCCACTTTGTATTTGTAAGCCATGTGAGGCTAGCAAACCAGCATTGAAAGAGAAACAGCTACATGAATTAAAAATACTTCTTCTGATTTTCATATTCCTAAGAAAGTTGAAGGTATCATAAATTTAATGATATTAAATTATTACAGAGAAAATGATGGTACCCCACTCCAGTACTCTTGCCTGGAAAATCCCATGGATGGAGGAGCCTGGTAGGCTACAGTCCATGGGGTCGCTGGACACGACTGAGCGACTTCACTTTCACTTTTCACTTTCACTCATTGGAGAAGGAAATGGCAACCCACTCCAGTGTTCTTGCCTGGAGAATCCCAGGGACGGGGGAGCCTGGTGAGCTGCCGTCTATGGGGTCGCACAGAGTCGGACACGACTGAAGCAACTTAGCAGCAGCAGCAGCAACAGTCAAAGCTATGTTTCTTCCAGTGTTATGTATAGATGTGAGAGCTAGACCATGAAGAAGGTTGAGCACCGAAGAATTGATACTCTTGAACTGTTGTGCTGGAGAAGACTTTTGAGAGTCCCTCTCAAGACTGATTAAACTAGTCAATCCTAAAGGAAATCAACCCTGAATATTCATTAGAAGGATTCATGCTCAAGCTGAAGTTCCAGTACTGTGACCACCTGATGTGAAGAGCTGACTCATTGGAAAATACCTTGATGCTGGGAAAGATTGAAGGCAGAAAGAGAAGGGGGCAACAGAGGATGAGAGGTCCACCGACTCAATGGACATAAATTGGAGCAAACTCCAGGAGATGTTGGAGGACAGAGGAGCCTGGCATGCTGCAGTCCATGGGGTCACAAAAGGTCTATCACGACTTAGTGACTGAACAGCAACAACAAATGAGAAGTCCTATAACAGAGTCAGGCTCATACACGCTAGATTAGGGAACATATTTGAGTCAGGTCAACCAGGAGCAGAATCTGGAAACTGGAGAAAGCAAGCCTGCTTACATTTTTCTCAGTTACTCTGATCCATGGAATTAATGCCCCATTTTCTCCAAAGCATTGATTTCTCAGTAAAAGTCAGAAATCCGAATTTAAAAAAAATGTTTAGCTTGTGAAGAAATCTGAGTATCAGTTTGAGAATCAAAATAAATGGTAGCAAAAAGTATAATCCATTATCTATATGTGTGTTATGATCTATTGTATGGGTTTATATTGGTATATAAATAAAGAAAATCACAGGGATGGAGGTAAACCAACTAATAAATGATGCCAGAATGATGGAATTTGAAAATGACCTTTGGCAACCATGAGAATAATAATGAATATAGGCGGAAGTAACCATTAACGCTCATGTAGGAAAGTCAGAGTAGTAACAGGATACTTACATAATAGCTCCCCATCAAATATTTATTAACTATAAAGGGAAAAAGAGTCAGTTTACGGAGGAGAAACCCGGCAAAAAACACCTTTCTGCAGTGTTTAAAGTTAATGTCCATGGAGTAGGGCAAGCTGACATCAGTGCCTGCTGATATGATCACTGAGCACCAAGAGGAAAAGAGCATCACTCTGTGATGTTCCTCCAGAAATGTATAAAGTTAACCTACTCATAAGGAAGCATCAGAGAAACCCACACTGGGGGCCATTCCATCAAATAAGTGATGTCCACTGTTCAAATGTCACTGTCATAAGGACTGAGGAAGACTTCCAGGTGAGAGGCGCATGTGACAACTGAATCAATGCTTCATCTTACAGTATTGTTGCTAGAAAGGACATTACTGGGATAACTGGTGAAATCCAAATAGGGACCATAGTATTGAGCCAAAGTTAATTCCCTTGTTTTGATAATTGTACCATAGCTAGATAAGATATATACACTGAAGTATTCAGGAATAAAGACGTTAAAAAAACAAAATCTAGCTGAGTAAATTTGGATATCTCATTGGCTTTAAGTGATTCATGAGTCAGACAGCATCCCATCTAGCAACTAGAAGAGGGCTCCGAGGAGTGGTACAAAATGGGAGGCTTTTATAGGTAGAAAGAGGGGCAAAGAGGGTACTGGCAGAGGGAAAGAATTGTTTGGGGACAGGCAATCCTTTTTCGGGGGGCCAAGGAACAGCAGGGATCCTGTTACACACGTCGCCTCACTAATGCTGATCAGGAAATTTCAGATGGTCTGTTTAAAGATCACATTCCTGAGATAAGTTGAAAGGGCAGTTAAATCTTAGCTTGCTTTCATGGGAGAAAATGGTAACTCTGGGGCTTTTTAATGGGGGCATTATATCTGCAACTTATAAGAAAATAATGCAGGAAAAGAATCAGAGAAAGAGAGAGAGGAAATACTAATATAAAAGAAATTATATCAAAATGTAAATTTAAAAGCAATCACTAGTTTGAATCAATGTTCTATATAGAGAGCTGGCTACTGGGGACCCAACTCCTGGGGTACCTTGGACCCTCTGGAGTCACAGCATGACAGGACGTATGAGATCTCGGGACCTATACCTTTTCTTTTCTTCCTGTTCTCTTCTTAGACATATGAACACTGGTATCAGTGCCACAGTTTACAGTACTTAGTGTTCCAGCAGATCTATACCTTGTTCACATAATTAGATGAAAATCTTCAGCCTCCTACTTACAGGTCATTGTGTAGGAGGACCACTGCTACCTAGAGGAAGAACTCCCACCTCTATGCATTAACTTCACAGTTTAACTGTTTTTTCAGAGGATTTTAGGATATAATTTCCAAATGCTGACAATACCATCCCTTCCCTCAGGTGGACTAAATACACAGCAGCCACAGCCCTAATTAGGCTGCTCTAACATCTAAGATCCAGAATGCCCTACAGGTCTGAAATCTTTTTTTCTTTTTTAACTTCCTGGTCCCATTGTCGCTGGTCTAGTTCTGGGTAAATGCATGGCTTCTCCTACAGCAGCGTTTATTATCATTGTGCTCAGTTGCTCAGTCATTTCAGACTCTTTTGCAACCTCTTGGACTGTAGCCGGCCAGGTTCCTCTGTCCATGGGATTTCCCAGACAAGAATACTGGAGTGGGTTGCCATTTCTTCCTCCAGGGGATCTTCCTGAACCAGAATTGAATTTGAAGTTCCTGTGCCTCCTGCATTGCAGGCAGATTCTTTTGCTGCTGAGCCATTGGGGAATCCCATATGTTTATTATGCCAATGTCAAATATTGCTTATTTTAATACAGATTTTTTTAGTTAGACACTAAAAGTACTTATTTATGAGTGATGACATCCGTTAAATATAACATCTGATGATTATTTTTCTTTTACATAACATCAGCAATATATAGTCCTGAACCTAAACTCCTTCAAGTGTAAGTTATTGAAGCCAAACTTTTTTATATCTTTGGTGTTCACTTATAATGGTATAACATTTTAAAATGTGTACCCAGATATAGACCAATGTAGAACTGTGCAAAATTGTTTGAATGTTGGGAAATATAAATAAAATAGAAATGAATGCCTTTTTTCTTAAAAAAAAAACAAAAGCTTCCTTTTTTCTTCATATTCACATTTTACTTTTACATGCTTACAAATTTAGGCTTATTCTTAAATATTCTTTTTTGCAGTGAGTGTATTATCTCACTCATCTACAGTGATTTCAGAAGAGATCAGAAAGAGGTGAATGTATTTAAAGACAGACTCTCACATTACCCTAAAAGTAAATGCTTTCAGGGAACCAGTAATGTACAATTCAGCAAGCACTCTTGAATTCTAATGAATATTTCCATTTTAATGAGGCTTGATTTAAGTGCTAGGTCTCTGTAAAATATCTAAAATGACACGGTACCTGTGTTAGAAACCCAGTCATGCTATGTTCAGGATCAGCAGAGGAGAGCTTATTTCTACCCTCATTTCTCTTCCATAAAAGGGAAGAATTGCTGGGTAAGCCACTTTATTTAATAGCAGAGAAAGGAGCAAATTGATTTCTTGACAGGATTACTAAGGAGAACGATGAGGAGTGGGTGGAATTGTGAACAAAACGAGAAATGAAAGATAATAGGCAAGGAGCAGCCAGGAGCACTGAGAGTAACCGTTGGATGTAAAATCCAGGAGCAAAAAAGCCGGTCCTGAAATTGCCTGGAGGGAGGGAAACCATGTTGATGTGCATTTTCAAACATATGAGCTTGAGCAGTTTCAATTTTTCAACTGAAGACTTTTCTGTGACTGTGATAGAAACCATTTAGGAAAACCAAATCTGGCCTCTGTCAAATGTCATCTTGAAGGACCTGGGACTCAATCTGTGAATCGTGCCAGGAAGAATGTTGTTGCCCGATTAGACAAGCATTAGCAACTGCAGGTAGCAAAGACAAGGAAGGAGAACAAGGGGGAGAGAAAAGCTTTGATGTTGTCTTGGCAGAAATGGGGAGGACCAGTCAAGATAATGGTACGGAAAGAAGGGGAAGGGGCCTGGGGAGGGAAAAGGTGCTGTAATAACCGGTATTTTGGAGCAATTGTTCTCTGAGTTTCCCAGTTTGATACGTGCAACAGTCGCTGATGTGAAGTCAAAAACCTAGAGATGCTTAATATGTAGATCTTAAATTTATCACGTGAAATGGCCGAGAAGAAGAGACTGAGTGCAATGGGCTCCACTCCCTCTCGTGTTGGGGCACGTTCGCTTCCCCAGGATCAGGAAAGTTACCTCCTTCCTGGGCTAAAGTCTCTGAGTCCTGACCCTGTTAGGAGGAAGGTACAGGCAGGACGTCCCTCACAAGACAGGGGCCAAGTTAGGACCATTTTTGCTCTGGGAGAATAGTGATTCTTAAGGCTGGGCAGAGACCCTGTTCAGTCCCTGGAAGTTGCTTTCTAAAGGCTCTGTGTCCATGGCCATGCCACGTGTCTCTGTGGAGACCTGGGTTCAGACTTTGATTTTGTGTTTAATCAGCAAATTTCTGTATCTTCCTTCTTTTTGTCAAATGTACAAACCAACCCGTATTAACACCTGTTTTCTGCTTCTTCCCCTTGTAAGGAAGAGGTTGCAACTCTCTTACACTGATACTTACTGTTTTCACTTGCATTATGGACTCTTTTTTCTCACCTCCTTTAGGAATTCACACAGTATTGTCCTTTCAGTGTTGTCTACGATACATCACACTCCTCTCTGCCGGATTGTTTCGATCAGCAGACTAATGGGCTTCCATACTCTTGTTAAATGTATTAATTAAACAAGGAGGCCATGAGACTGAGGTGGCTTTACCACCTTGACAGCCTAAGAAGGCACACTAGGGCCACAGCCTCTGAAGGGTAAGAAATCCAAACCCAAGGACAGCCAGTCACAAACAGCCAACCACATTTTCTAGATAAAGCAGAGGCTTAAGTTAAAGCCAATCAAGCAACGCCCTTGCTGTACTTCCTCCTCTTCTCTGTAGAGGTCTTCCCCTCCGCTCTTGTCCATGGAGTGCTCCTAACCACTTCTGGTTTGGTGCTGCCTGATTTGAATCGATATTTTGCTCAAATAAACTGTTAAGGTTCTTCAGTATCCCTCAGCTGACCTTCTGACATTCCCATGTTGAAAAGCCCTTGTTGCACACACGTCTCCCCATGTCTTGGCTCCCTGCCGTTATCTCACACTTCCTCCTCTCCTTACCTCTTGTGTACTCTTCAACCCCCAGCCCATCCATATGCTACTGTCCCTCCTAAAGAACTTTTCCCACATTTGCCAGTAAATTCCATGGAGCCAAACTCAACAGATGTTTCTCTATCCTTGTTTTTCTCAGTTCTCACCAACATTTGGGATAACTGACTAGTCCCTTTCTCTCAATGAACCTCTCTTCTGGCTTCCTTGGAACCACATTTTCTAACCACGCTGGACAGTTTTCTCAGCCCTCACTTTTTTTTTTTTTTTTTTCCAGTTTCTCATTCCTTATCCAGACGTAAGGGGTTGAAGATCTTGGGGCTTTTCTTGGATCCTTTCCTCTTCCCTTGCCTTCCTTCTTCACCTCACTCTTCTCCTCCTGCATAATCTCATCCATGCCCATAACTTTAATAGTATCTTTACACCATTGACTCCCCAATTTATGTCTGTAGCCCAGAGCTCTTCACTAGATCCCAACATTGAGTTTTCTGATATTTCTAACAAAAATTTTCCAAAAGAGGATTCTTATTTCTTCCTAAATCTGTCTGTTGCCCCAGACCATAAAATTTTCCCGTCTCAGTAAATGAATTCATGATTTATCTAGTTGGTCAAGTTTAAAACCCAGGAGTCATCTGCCTTTACTCTTATCCCTTGTATGCATTTCATCACCAAATCCTATAAATACCATCTCCAAAATATTTTTCAGATCCTGCTGCTTCTTTACTTGTCCATTCATCATTTTTGTCTATCTTCTGGGTCACTGCTTCACAACCTGCCAACTGGTCTACCTCTTTCCACTGTTGCACCCTGCTTATCCCCACCAATATTTCTAGTCCATCCGATACATTGCTTAAGAGTTAGCCTTAAATATAAATCTGGTGTAACCTCTCCCGCTGAAAAAGTTTCAGTGTTCGCTCATTAAACTTAGAATGCAATCTAAACTACTCTTTTCTGGGTCTTCAAGACCCTGCATAATCAGAGCCCTCTCTAGTTCCTTAATTTATCTTAAGTCATTCTTGTGTTCTTCCTTTATGCTCCCTTGAGTCACTTAGTCACTTCAGTCACTCAGTTGTATCTGACTCTTTGCGACCCTATGGACTGCAGCACGCCAGGATTTCCTGTCCATCACCAACTCCCAGAGCTTACTCAAACTCATGTCCATCACATCAGTGATGCCATCCAACCATCTCATCCTCTGTCATCCCCTTCTCTTCCCACCTTCAATCTTTCCCAGCATCAGGGTCTTTTCCAATGAGTCAGTTCTTCGCATCACGTGGGCAAAGTATTGGAGTTTCAGCTTCAGCATCAGTCCTTCCAATGAATATTCAGGACTGATTTCCTTTAGGATGGACTGGTTGGATCTCCTTGCAGTCCAAGGGACTCTCAAGAGTCTTCTCCAACACCACAGTTAGCATTAATTCTTTGGCACTCAGCTTTCTTTATAGTCCAACTCTCACATCCATACATGACTACTGGAAAAACCACATCTTTGACTAGATGGACCTTTGTTGGTAATGTCTCTGCTTTTCAATATGCTGTCTAGGTTGGTCATAGCTTTTCTTCCAAGGAGCAAGTATCTTTCAATTTCATGGCTACAGTCACCATCTGCAGTGGTTTTGGAGCTCCCCCCCAAAAAGTCTCTCCCTATTTCCCTTGTTTCCCCATCTATTTGCCATGAAGTGATGGGACTGGATGCCATGATCATAGTTTTCTGAATGTTGAGTTTTAAGCGAACATTTTCACTCTCCTCTTTCACTTTCATCAAGAGGCTTTTTAGTTCTTCAATTTCTGCCATAAGAATGGTGTCATCTGCATATCTGAGGTTATTGATATTTCTCCTGGCAATCATGACTCCAGCTTGAGCTTCATCCAGCCTGGCATTTTGCATGATGTACTCTGCATATAAGTTAAATAAACAGGGTGACAATATACAGCCTTGATGTACTCCTTTCCTGATTTGGAACCAGTCTGTTGTTCCATGTCCAGTTCTAACTGTTGCTTCTTGACCTGCATACAGATTTCTCAGCAGGCAGGTCAGGTGGTCTGGTATTCCCATTTCTTGAAGAATTTTCCACAGTTTGTTGTGATCCACACAGTCAAAGGCTTTGGCATAGTCAATGAAGCAAAAGTAGATGTTTTGCTGGAATTCTCTTGCTTTTTCAATGATCCAGCAGATGTTGGCAACTTGATCTCTGATTCCTCTGCCTTTTCTTGTCTCAAATACAGCTTGAACATCTGGAAGTTTACGATTCATGTATTGCTGAATCGTGGCTTGGAGAATTTTGAGCATTACTTTGCTAGTGTGTGAGATGAGTACAATTATGTGGTAAGTTGCACATTCTTTGGCATTGCCTTTCTTTGGGACTGGAATGAAAACTGACCTTTTCCAGTCCTGTGGCTACTGCTGAGTTTTCCAAATTTGCTGGCATACAGAGTGCAGCACTTTCACAGCATCATCTTTCAGGATTTGAAATAGCTCAACTGGAATTCCATCACCTCCACCAGCTTTATTCCTAGTGTTGCTTCCTAAGGCCCACCTGACTTCACATTCCAGGATTTCTGGCTTAAGGTGAGTGATCACACCATCGTGGTTATCTGGGTCATGAAGTCTTTTTTGTATAGTTCTTTTGTGTATTCTTTCCACCTCTTCTTAATATCTTCTGCTTCTTTTAGGTCCATACCATTTCTGTCCTTTATTTAGCCCATCTTTGCGTGAAATGTTCCCTTAGTATCTTTAATTTTCTTGAAGAGATTTCTAGTCTTTCCCATTCTATTGTTTTCCTCTATTTCTTTGCATTGATCACTGGAGGAAGGCTTTTTTATTTCCTTGCTATTCTTTGGAACTCTGCATTCAGATGGGTATATCTTTCCTTTTCTCCTTTGCCCTTGAGCACACAGTGTTGTTTTTTTTTTTTTTGCCTCAGGGCCTTTGCATTTTTTACTCTTTCCTTGACATGGAAGTTTCTTCCCACCCCTGTTCAATATATTTTTTATCTCTTAGGTCTCAGTTGAAATATTACTCTCCTTAGTAAGTAGCTTTCCCTGCCAACTCTTTTTTTTTTTTTTTAATTAACTTTCCCTATTCTGTTACTCCATCATTCTCTGGCTTGGCACCCAGTCATTTTCTTGTTCTTAGCACATTGCAATTCTTTTCTTATTTAAATTTTTTTTAACTTAAGTTTTGTCTGTCAAGGCAACGTAGATATAAAGGATAGAAAGAAAACATGCAGGTACCAGGGTTGAATGACACAATCTGAGTTTTAATTGTTGATGTTTTCACCTAGATATTATTTAACTTCCCTATACCTCAGTTTTCTAATCTGTAGAACTTGAACAGTAATACCAATCTCCCAGTGTTGGTATCAGAAGTAAATGAGATCGTAAATATAGAGTTTATAGGCAAAAAGCCTGGTCCATCATGAATATTCCACAACTCTTACCTGATAATTCACTGTTCACTTTTTACTCCTCAACAGCTAATATAGTGCTTGGAACACAGTGGGTTCTTACTCAATATTTGTTCAGTGATTCATTAAATGAATGAATTGTGGACTCAGTTTGATTCAGAGTCGGTTTGAGCATGAGACAGAAAATAGGTCAAGTGATTAAAACAATGCCTGATATATTGTAAGTGCTCAGTACAACTTTATCTTCAGTCCTCAAACAGGCTGCTAATGTGATCAGTTAATAGAACTAAGAACCGCATTCAAGGGCTCTTATGTAAAGCAATCACAGCCTTTCATTGTTGGATTCCAACTCTCCCAGGTTACAATGGACATGGCTCCTGTGATTGTCCCTGTTTATCTTTCCCCCATCTTTACCTGCTCCTCACCAAGAAACAATCGTGCTGAAGCAATTTTCATTTCAGTAACTCCTTCCTTAAATCTCCCTGTTTTCCTCTAGCTACCATTTCTCTTCTGCTTTTTACAAGTAAGCCCTTAAAGGAGTTGTCCACACTCTGCCTCTCATTCTCCCCCTCTAATTCTTTTTCACCCATAGAGATTATCATTCACTGTCCACCTTTGTCAAGGTGGTGAATGACTTCCACATTTTCCAATCAGATGTCACATTCTTGGTTCAGAACTCTCTGGGCCAATCAGCAGCACTGACACCTGTCCTTTTCTTTTTTGGAAACACAGTCTTCACTTGGCTTCTAAGATGCCATTTGCTCTTGTTTATTCTGCTGTTTGACTAGCCCACTTTTCTGTAGTCTTCTTGTTTCCAAACTCTAGATTTTGTTTCAGTATCAGAAGCTCACCTTCTTTTTCTGTAGTCACTCCCCAGGTAGCCTCATCCAACCCCATGCCTTTAAATATCATGCAAAAGCTGATGATCCTGAGTTTCTATTTTCAACTCTGACCTCTGTCTAGAACTCCATACATACAATCAACACCTCAATTTTTCCATACAGGTGTTTAATAGGCATTTCACATGTAACATTCAAACTGTACTTTTTATTTGGTAATTTACTGAAGTATGGTTGACTAACACTATTATGTTAGTTTAGGGGGATACAATATAGTGATTGACTTTTTTTTCTTTTTTGGCCGTACCACACAGCATGTGGGATCTTAGTTCCCTGACCAGAGATCAAACCTGTGCCCCTGCAGAGGAAGCCTGAAGTCTTCACTATTGGACCAACCAGAAAAGTCCTGTGATTTGATATTTTTATGGACTATACAACATACAGAGTTATTATAACTATTCCTTGTGCTGTATATTACATCTTTGTGACTTGTTTATTTTATAACAGCTAGTTTGTACTCCTTAATTCCTTTCACCTGTTGAAACTGTACTCTTAATACACCTTCCTCTCACTCCCCCATGGTACCTCCTCCTGAATTCTCCCAGGTATGGCAACTCCATCCTTTCAGCTGTTCAGACTAAAAACACTGTGTTCATCTTTGACTCTTCTGTACTCCCTAGTCAGGCCATAGACAAAGCCTATGGGTCTATTGGAAAGTGTATCATGAACACTCCTACTTTTTTCCATGTCAACTGCTCTCTCCTTACTCCAAGCTGGGGTCACCCCTCACTTTGATGATTATAATGCTGCCTCTTCAGCACCCTTGCCTCCACCCGCCCCATCTCCATGTCACACAGCTGCCACAATGATCCTTTCAAAGTAGCATTCCTCTCTTCAAAATCATCAAATAGCTTTCCATTGAAAGGAAATGCTCAAATACCTCCTGTGGCCTGAAAGCTTCTATATAATCTTTCTGACCTCCCTCTGGACCCCCCAGCACCTGTCATCCACTCTGCCCCTCTGCAGCTGTCCCCACTGCAGCCACACCAGGTGACTTGCTGTGTATGAAACAGGCCAAGAACACCCTGTCTTGGGGGCTCGACTTTTACTGTTCCCCTATCGAGTCACTACTCTCCCAGATATAATTGGGTGGTTCATTCCCTCACCATCTCCCTGTCTCCCATGTCTCGCTTTTTGAGCCCTTTTCCTAAGCTTGCAATAGAAAATTGTAGCCACCCTCCTCAGTCACCATCACGATCACCTTTACTCTGTTTATTTTTCTTCACTGATGCCTGTCACCCCCTGGCATTTGACATATTTGATTATTGTTTCTCTTCTTACTGGTATTTAAATTCCATGAGGGGAGGGACTTTATCTTCCTGTTCGTTCCCTAGAGTTAGAATAATAGGCATTGAATATATTTGACATATCAATAAATTGATTAGTAAATATTTGAGAGGTCTAATGACCTCTTCTAGGTTGTTCTAAGTGAAACTTTTCCCTTATTAATAGTAACCTGATGAAATTACAATGGCTCAGTTTTCTGGAATGATTCATATGGGTTGGTTTCTGGACTCGATAGTCTGCTCCGTTGACATATGTGCATGTTTTGTGCCAGTACCATTCTGTTTTGATGACTGTAGCTTTGTAGTGTAATGTGAAGTCAGGGAGTGTCACTCCTCCAGCTCTATTCTTCTTACTTTATATTGTTTTGGTTATTTCAGGTCTTTTGTGTTTTCATACACATTTAAAAATTATCTGTTGTAGTTCTAGTGAAAAATGCCATTGACATTTTGAAAGGGGTTGCATTGAAAAAACTGCAAAGATTCTTCATTAAAGAATCTGCCTGCCAATGCAGAAGACATAAGAGACGTGGGTTTGATCTCTGGGTCGGGAAGATCCCTTGGAGGAGAACATGGCAACCTACTCCAGTATTCTTGCCTGGAGAATCCCATGGACAGAGGAACCTGGTGGGCTGCTGTCCATAGGGTCGCAAAGAGTCAGACACAACTGAAGTGACTTAGCTTGCACATGTGCATTGAATCCAAGTTTATTTTTGAAAGGCCTTTGTTCAACTTTGAATCATTCTGCGTGTGCATGACAATGGATACAAATCCTTGTAGGATGACTCATTACCTGGCTCTTATCTCTTCAGACTCTTTCTTAGCTCCTCCCAGTCACCTACTAATTGACTATTTAAAAACGTGGTGGAAAGGACAGTCTTGTTTTTAAGCAGGTCTCCCTGTGATTCAGAGGCCATGCATGTGCCTTTGGCTTCTCCTCCCAGGTGCACAGTGTAGGTTGTTTCATCTCCTGGGTTTGGATCCCAAGTGCAATTTGGTTTCCATGTGAAGCTCAGTTGTGCTAACATAATGATTAGGACACCTCTTAAAGGACGTGATATCTTTCCTAGAAACAGAAAACTGTAAAATAGAAAACCTCCCAAGTGATTTTATTCTAAAGCCAAGCTATATTTGAAATGCATTTGTATAATTTACGATTTAAAAAAACCAGCCACAATAAAACCCACTTTAGCTTCAGATGTTTCTTCCTTTTTGTCTGCTTTCTCTTTTTCATGAACTAGATATCTGGAACCAAATTCACTTGTTTGCCTCAGTTTTCCACATGACTTGCATGTGAGATTAAGCCTAAATTTCCATCAAAACCCTGTTTAAAATGGCTACAGTATTTTATGATGTATCATATTGTAATAATTAAAAATTTTTAAGAATACACAGAAAATATGAAAGTATTTTTACTCTTCCCCTCCCAGGGAAATTTTACCAGGGAGAGTTAGTAGATATATGCCATAACACTTTCTAAATCTGGTAGAAATATTTGGCAGCAGCTTAAACACTGCTGCTGATAATAATTACAAACATCATAATTATAACATTTGTTTTGTATAACTAGCATTCCCATAGTCATGTGGTAGGTTAATTAATATGAGAGCATCTTTTGAGTGCTGACTTTAACTATAATTGTGCCTTTAAAAACAAACCTGTAAGAGGTGCTTAGCTTCTACTAAAGCAAATATAAAGTAGATTTGACTTTCCTAATTCATAAGTGGTCTCCCTCCAATCAGTATTCTCCCTACCTTAAGCATCTGGCTTAGCTACGTAAATATTTTTATGAATTGTTTTCTCATGTTGTGTCAGTATTAAAAGACTTTAATTGTTTTCTATTTCCAACAGAAGCCGATACGCACACATAGTACCTACTCTGTAAAAGGCAGAAGTTAGGCCACAGGAAACTACTAGAACGAGTAAGATACAGTTCCTGTCCTCAAACGCAGTTGTAAAGGCTGGTAAATCTTTATATTTGGTGGCTTTTAAAAAGCTGATCCTACTCTACTTCCTTAATTTATCTCCCACTCAATCTTAGCTAAACTCTCTGCTAAAGTCCCGCATGTGGACATACTCTCCCTGAATGTGCTTTGTGTGTCTTTTCTGCCTACTCAGGGAAATATCTTTCCTTACTTATTTCCCACTCCTTTCCTTTAAGTCCTGCTCAAATCATGCCCTTTTCTTTGTTTGCTGCTAAGTCACTTCAGTTGTGTCCGACTCTGTGTGACCCCATAGACGGCAGCCCACCAGGCTCCCCCGTCCCTGGGATCCTCCAGGCAAGAACACTGGAGTGGGTTGCCATTTCCTTCTCCAATACATGAAAGTGAAAAGTGAAAAGTGAAAGTGAAGTCGCTCAGTCATGTCCGACTCTTAGCGACCCCATGGACTGCAACCTACCAGGCTCCTCCATCCATGGGATTTTCCAGGCAAGAGTGCTGGAGTGGGGTGCCATTGTTTATTCATCCCTAATGTAAACAGATTTCTCCTTCACCTTGGTGTCATGCCTGGCTTTGTTAGTCAATTTCTTTACTTATTCATAGATCTTATTTTTCCAAATTGACTGTGACTGCTCTGAGGACAGGAATGATGTTTATTTTTATATGCCTCACACATGGAATGTGATCAATATTTTATTTATTCTCCTAAGAGTTCATAGTTTTATGTATTTTTTCACATAAGTAGGACTTTTGAAGTTTTTAATTTCATTCACCTTTCTATGTAGCTGGGCCTTTAATGTTCAGAATTAAAAGTCTTCAGGTCTACTTATATGGGCATCGCATTACAGTCTTAGAGATTCTGCTTATGTGGACACTATTTGTGATGTTTATAAATGTTTATAAATGGTCCATATTTAGCAATGAACTGGCAACGGTAGGCGGATTGGCAGTCTGGCTCAAGTGTCACAAATTGGTATGTTTTTGTTTCCAGTCTGGATTTTAGGTCTCAGAAGCTGTTAATTGATTCATATTTAATGAATTCACAAAAATATTGATTTATAAAAGGAAATTCTGCCCAAGATACTCTTTTCCTGGAAATTTTTACTCAGGAAAATTATTGCTTAGGGATTTGGTAAATAGGGAATAGCAAAAGAAATTGAATACTTTAAAGATGGCTTCCATCAAGCTATGATACCATGAAGAGCTTTCCTTTTCTGATTAGTCTGAAATCATTATCTGAGATCTTAAACCAAGACTATAAACCATTTATAGTTTTTCAGCTCTAAATTTCTTAAAACCGTTCTGTGATCAGTACTTTGGATTTGCACTAACTACTGTTTCACTCTCTCATTTTAATGTTTGTCATATGCTAAGTCACTTCAGTTGTGTCCGACTCTGTGCAACCCCATAGACGGCAGCCCACCAGGCTCCCCCTTCCCTGGGATTCTCCAGGCAAGAACACTGGAGTGGGTTGCCATTTCCTTCTCCAATGCATGAAAGTGAAAAGTGAAAGTGAAGTCGCTCAGTCATGTCCGACCCTCAGCGACCCCATGGACTGCAGCCTTCCAGTCTCCTCCATCCATGGAATTTTCCAGGCAAGAGTACTGGAGTGGGGTGCCATTGCCTTCTCCAATGTTTGTCATAGTCTATTACAATGTCTATGTTTTAGACTGTATTACTTTTGATTAATTACTTTCTAGGTGGTTTGCTCATAATTAACCACATCATAGAGTGAGTTCCTTCTGGGTTGGTCTACAGAAGACAGCTAGTTGATTCTACAGGGTGAAGATTTTTTTATTACCTTCTCTACTTTCTGGTATATACTTTACTTTTACACAAGCTGTTGACTAGAGAGAACATATTCTAAAAATTATTTGTGCATATTTATTGGTAAGGAATATCACCATTTATAAGAAGTGAATTTAAGACTTCTAAAAGAAAATAACCTGGTTCATGTCCTTGCTGCTTAACTGCTATTACAACATTTGAATTATAGAATGCTTTATAAAACAGTGAGCCAAGACTTGTAATCTATATTAGTGGATGATAATCAGAAGACAAGTTCAAACGTATAACTCTGATAATAAATGAAAAGAGTTGAGAAGCTGAGGCATGGAAACAACTCTCATCTTTGTTAAACTATGTTGGTCATTTTGTTGATGCTCAAAAATCTATCCATTTCTTTCTCTAGCAATATTATTTATCATATTAGAAGAAATCTTGACACAGGAGGATTTTTTTTTTTTGAAAATCTTCCAAATGTCAAAATTTGATGCATGCTTGTGTTCAGTCATGTCTGACTCTTTGTGACCTTATGGACTGTAGCCCGCCAGGCTCCTCTGTCCATGGGATTTTTCCAGGCAAGAATATTGGAGTGGGTTGCCAGTTCCTCCTCCAGGGGATCTTCTCAATCCAGAGATCAAACCCACGGTCTTCTGTATCTGCTGCATTGGCCAGCGGGTTCTTTACCACTGAGCCACCTGGGAAGCTCCAGATTTGATATATAAATATTAATTGCTTTGTTTCGGTTGGACATTGTCTAACAAGAGAAGTCATCCCTGTTTTAGAGTAGCTGCATCTGACCCTTCTCTAAATGATGCGTCATTGGCAAATGAAACAAAATAAATAAAATTAATCTTTGAGTAGATGCAGTAAAAGAAAAATCTCCCTAAATATAAATAAGACTAGAACAGAATGTGACCATTTAAAAAAAGAACAACTGACTACAATTGTTTAAAGCCAACTGAAGAATTCTTTCTCATGTTTCAACAGGCTTCTTACTTGATTATAAAGTGTTTAAGCGATGAAATCTTATAGAAACTGGTACTGCTTATATATCAAGAGGCACTTCCTATAAATGATGCACCAGTATTAACTGGTCAAACATAAAGATCTACAGTTTACATACTGCATCTTCTTTGAGTTCATTTGACCTAAAGAAGTAGTCAGTGATATAAGATCTGATAAAACATAAGATAATTGTGTCAAAATAATTTTTATATTAGTTATCACTACTCATTTAGCTGTCATTGTAAAATTTTGGTCGTACTTTTAATTATATCTTCACAAATATCTTGTTTCATTGAACAGCTCATAAGCTCATTGAAAACTTTCAGCAAATTCTACTTTTTGTTTTTCTGTTAGGTATGGAAAAGAAATTTATATGGGTTTTGTGCTTAGTATTAACATATGTTTTGGACTTTTGATGGAGGAAAGAGATGTGTGGTTAAAAATACAATTTATATACTACTTGTATTAGTAATTTGAAGAGAATAAGAACATAACTAGATATACTTTAAATCTAATTTGGACATACTTCAGTGAATACCTAAAGGCCTAATCTAGATGTTTCAGAGTGATATCACTTTATTTCTCAACACAGAATTGGTAGCTAGAAAGAGTCTCTAATTAACAGTGTAGCAAATAATAGGTTTGATTTTTATCATGTACGTAAACTGATGACTAATACAAAGGCATTTGTTACATAGTCAAATTGTTCGAAGTTCAAGATGTGATAAATCACATAAACATTAAATTAGACAAACATGTAGAGAACAAGCTAAGAAAACTATATGAATAAAATGATCTATAAGTGGTTCTTTTTGGAAAAATGTCAGGTGATTTAAGTTAAAATTTAGTGATTTTTATGAATTTTTCTGTTTTATAATTTTTTTTGAGAGACAGCACCAAACAGAAATTAATAAAAATATTTTATTCCCCAAAAAGTAAAAAAAAAGTCCAGTTGCATGACTGTTTATTCCTCAAAGCGCATATAAATTATGAGAAAAAAGAAATTTTGAATGATGAATGTTTGATATTGCATTACTGCTGCTGCTGCTGCTAAGTCGCTTCAGTCGTGTCCGACTCTGTGTGACCGCATAGACGGCAGCCCACCAGGCTTTCCCGTCCCTGGAATTCTCCAGGCAAGAACACTGGAGTGGGTTGCCATTTCCTTCTCCAATGCATGACAGTGAAAAGTGAAAAGTGAAAGTGAAGTCGCTCAGTCGTGTCTAACTCTTAGCGACCCCGAGGACTGCAGCCTACCAGGCTCCTCCGTCCATGGGATTTTCCAGGCAAGAGTACTGGAGTGGGGTGCCACTGCTTCTCCGTGCATTACTGAACATTTAATAATTTAATATTGATAAGTTATTTAGAATGTAACAATTGCATTTATAAGAGCCATAAAAGAAATAAAAGGTAACTGAAAATCCCTGTCTCTGTAAACCATTTTATTAATTTTGTTACTGTTTAGTCATTCAGTTATGTGCGACTCTTTTGTGACCCCATGGACTACAACCCACCAGGCTCCTCCGTCCATGGGATTTTCTAGGCAAGAATACTGGAGTGGGTTGCCAAGCCATTCACCAGGGGGATCTCCCTGACTCAGGGATCAAACCTACACCTCCTGCAAGTCTTTTGCATTTTAGATGGATTCTTTACTGCTGAGCTACTGGGAAAGTCCCTTATTAATTTACAAATAATGAAAATGGTGACTCATAAATTACTATCAATATGTATAGCCATCTTTCACAATATTTGTAGAATAGATATAATGTCATGTGGTTGTCTCTGGATGATTTGAAGGGGAAGAAATATAATACAATATTTTGGGACTGAATGAGCTATAAAAAAGTTTCTCTACTCTTAAACGCCATAATTTATAACCTCCTTTTATTCTAAATTTGTCAAAAGTTTATAACTTTATGTGTATAAAGCTATGTGTGTGTATAAAATTATAAACTTAATTTTTCAAAGATCTCAAAACCCTGTATGCAAACCGACAATTAGTTCCAATATATTAGACCCCTAGCTGTCGCTATTCCACATGTACAAATGTGGAACCTCAGACTTAGTATTGTACAGATGACTCTTACCTGGGAGAAAATAGTCTACATTTGGCCAAACTCTGCAGTCTCACTCATTCTGCCTTGTCTCTTGCTCTTGGAAATCTGTTCCTTTTCTCCTGTTAGATTTCAGGTTTCCTTGTAAAACTCCCATGGTTTTCTTCAGTCCTTCACTGTCATCCTAGTTGTCTTGGTTTAGTTTATGCTTCTTCAGTTTATGAAGAGTATCATTTTTAGAGTTTAGTACCTGGAACTGGACGCACTTCTTGGTGGTATAAAAAGCATGCAGTGTCATGTCTTTCTTGTTCTGGACACTCATTTTCAGATAACACAGCCAAATAAGACATCTGTTTTTAGCAGCTATCTAACACTAAACTTTCATTAATCTTGTGGATAATGAAGTTGTAGATTTCTTATGAACTATTAATCCAGTTTTTATGCAAGCTGATGAAATGGATATTTATAATCTTAAAGGCACAGCTTTACAAATATGTTTTATTCGGTTTCATCTCTTTGGTTCTTATCTTGGTATTCCAGATCTCAGTATTCCTGAGCATCTCTTCTCTCCAGTGTATCCTTAAGGACTGCTGCCAGACTTGAAATTTCTGTTCTGTTTATTTAAATCTTCTGCCCAAAAAATAAATCAAGACGAACATTGCACAAGTTACTTCAGTGGCTCCCAAGGACTTACGGAGAAAGCATGGTGGTGGGGTCTGGTTTCTAGTCCGACTCTAGTATTTATTGATTGACAATTTGGCAAGTCAATCAGACTCCTTATTTGTATTAAAGTGACTATAAATGAGGCCATCTACCTAATTTAAAGGTCTGAGGACTTTTTAAAAAAGATGATGCATGTGGAAATGAAGGCTTAAAATGTAAGGTCTTAATAATACAGAGAATTCCAAAGCTCCTATTTTTTCCTCTTTTTTAAAAAAATGGTCTTTTTTTTTGTTAAATAAAGCATAGATATAAAAAACCAAATGGATCAAATGTATGGCTTAATGAATTATTATAAGATCAAAACCATCAAGGTATGAAATAGAACTTTGCCAGTCACCTAAGAAGTCCCTTCCATGTGCTGACTCCCAACCACAGACCTCCTGTCCCCAGCAAGAAACCACTATCCTGACTTTTATAATAATTAATTCCTTGTAATTTTTTGTAGTTCTGTCACCCAAATGTGAATCCCTAGACATAATTGAACGTTGCTCATAAATCTATAGATTCCTTCTGCATCTTTTCCACTTTTTTACCATTTGTATTTATACTAATATTTGCTACCAATGTAATTATTAGAGATACTAAAGCGTTTTTGGCATATATCCTGCCCATTTTCCTCTGCCACAAATCTTTGAAAATAGTCATACCGTTTTTATATTGCCAGGGCATATATCTTATGTAACACTCTCTCCCACTTAATGGGCGTTGATTCTTAGTTCTACAATATTATATTGCCAGGGCATATATCTTACGTAACACTCTCTCCCACTTAATGGGCATTGATTCTTAGTTCTACAATAATTACGTATTTAATGCTCACAACCAGTCCTTGTGTCTAGTTAAGTGTGTATTTTATTATCTGGAGCTGGTTCTCTGGTAGATTCTTCCTCAGGAAGAGCTCATGGGAATGATAGTCTCTAAGTCTTGCTTATTGATAACAGTTTCTCTGTGTTATTTATACTTGAAAGCCAGTTTTGTTGGATATAAGATCTTTAGCTAAAACTTTCTTTCATCACATTAATATATGGCCCTCTTTTCTCTTGGTATAAAATGTTTCTGTTGAAAAGTCACAGGTCACAAGTAGTATGCAAGTCTGGTTCAATATTCAGAGCCCCTATTGAAAGTCTTATTTACAAAATAGAAACAGACTTACAGACTTAAAGAACAAAGTTATGGTTGCTAGGGAAGAAAGGTGGAGGGAAGGGATAGTTAGGAAGTTTGGGATGGACATGGACACACTGCTATATTTAAAATGGATAACTAACAAGTTCCTACTGTATAGCACCTGGAACTCTGCTCAATGTTATGTAGTAGCCTGGATGGGAGGGGAATTTGGGGATAATGGATACATGTATATGTATGGCTGAGTCCCTTGCTATCCAGCTGAAACTATCATAACATTTTTAATTATGTTCCAATATAAAACAGTTTAAAAAAATAAAAGGAAGCCTTTTAGGATCTGACCCTCACCCGCCTTCCAATCTCATTTCCTACTACTGGCTGCTGACTCCTGTTCTGAACACCTAAACATATTTCATTTTTTACAGTAAAAACATTTTTTTGTTTCATACAAACATATTCGTGCTTCTAAGTTAGTTAAAGTCGCTCAGTCATGTCCAGCTCTTTGCTACCCCGTGGACTATATAGTCCATGGAATTCTCCAGGCCAGAGACTGGAATGGGTACCCTTTCCCTTCTCCAAGGGATCTTCCCAACCCAGCGATCAAACCCAGGTCTTCTTCATTGCAGGCAGATTCTTTACTAACTGAGCTATCAGGGAAGCCCACTCATGCTTCTGTGTTGCTGCTAAAGCTGGAATATTTTCCTTAGTTTATTTGCTCACTCTCTCTCTTTCTTACTTCTTACCTATAAGACCTGACTCAAATGCCATCAATCTCTCTAAAATCAGAATTAATTTCCTTTTTCAGTACATTCATATTGAAATAGATCTGTACCCTCAGTATTTCATTTACTACCTTTTTGCTCATCATGAGGATCTACCTGACCCAGGAATTGAATCTGCATCTCCTACACTGGCAGGCTGATTCTTTACCACTGAGCCACCTGGAAAGCCCAACTTGTTCATGTGTGTGTGTGTATAAATTTTTATATATATATAAATTTATATATATATAAAATTTTATATATATATAAATTTTTATTGGCATATAGTTGATTTACAGTGTTGTGTTAGTTTCAAGTGTACAGCAAGGTGAGTCAGTTATAACTTATATATGTATATGTTCATATACATACTCTTTTTAAGATTCTTTCCCCATATAGGCCATTGAGTAGAGTTCACTGTGTTATACAGTAGGTCCTTATTAGTTATCTATTATATATATATTAGTGTGTTTATATCAATTGTAATTTCCCAATTTATCCCCCCTTCTTCCCCCCAGTAACCATAAGTTGTTTTCTACATTCATGACTCTATTTTTGTTTTGTAAGTAAGTTCATTTGTATCATGTGTTTAGATTCCACATATAAGTGACATCACATGTTATTTTTCTTTTTCTGTCTGATTTGCTTCACTCAGTATGACAGTCTCTAGGTCCATCCATGTTGCTGCAAATGACATTATTTCATTCTTTTTTATGGCTGAATAATATTCCATTGTATATACGTACCCCATCTTCTTTTTCCATCCCTCTTTTGATGGACATTTAGGTAGCTTCCATGTCCTGACTATTATAAATAGTGCTGCGATGAATACTGGGGTGCATGTGTCCTTTAGAATTATGGTTTTCTCCAGACATATGTCCATGAGTGGGATTGCTGGATCACATGGTGGATCTATTCTGGATTCTTTAAGAAACTTCCATACCGTTTTCCACAGTGGCTATACCAGTTTATACTTCCACTGACAGTGCGAGTGAGTTCCCTTTTCTCCACACTATCTCCAGCTTTTATTGTTTGAAGAGTTTTTGATGATGGCCATTTTGACTGGTATTAGGTGGTACCTCATTGATATCGAACATCTTTTCATGTGCCTTTTGGCCACCATCTATATGTCTTCTTTGGAGAAATGTTTATTTAGATCATCTGCCCATTTTTCGATTGGGTTTTTTGCTTTTTTGATATTGAGCTGCATAAACTCTTTGTATATTTTGGAGAATAAGCTCTTGTCAGTTGGTTCATTTGCAAATATTTTCTCCCATTTGGTGGGTTTTCTTTTCATTATGCTTATGGTTCCCTTTTCTATGCAAAGCTTTTAAGTTTAATTAGGTCCCATTTGTTTATTTTTGTTTTTATTTTGATTACCCTAGGAGGTGGATCAAAAAAGATCTTTCAGCGATTTATGTCGGAGAGTGTTCTGTCTACTTTTTCCTCTAAGAGTTTTATAGTGTCCAGTCTTTCATTTAGGTTTTTAATCCATTTTGAGTTTATTTTTGTGTATAGTGTTAGGGAGTGTCTTAATTTCATTCTTTTACATGTAGTTGTTTGGTTTTCCCAGCACCATTTATTGAACAGACTGTCTTTTCTCCATTTTATATACTTGCCTCCTTTGTTATAAACTAGGTGACCATAGATGCTTGGGTCTCTCTCTGGACTTTCTATGCTGTTCCATTGATCTATATGTCTGTTTCTGTGCCAGTACCATACTGTCTTGATTACTATAGCTTTGTAGTATAGTCTGAAGTCAGGGAGTGTTATTCTGCCAGCTCTGCTTTTCTTTCTCAAGATTGCTTTGGATATTTGGAGACTTTTTTGTTTCCATATATTTTGAAAGATCACTCTGGCTAGAGTGGGAATTGATTAAAGTAGGTGAGAATGAAGGCAGGGGGATTGTTCCAGGAAGAAAAGATGAGGGTGGAGGGAAAAAAAAATTGAGAAAGTTTATATGGTAAGGTGATAAGACTTAGTGACTGGTTTGCTAAAGGAAGTGGGTGGGGGATGGGAGGGAGAGGTAGGAAGAGGCAAGAGGAGGAAGAGAACAGGGAACCTTGGAGAAGAGAGAGGAAATATGTGTAAGAGGAGGGACTGGAAATGAGTGAAGTGTGGGTGAGAGCTGGGGTGTCTGTGAATCATCCTGGAAAACACATTTTACAGGGAAAAGAAGGTATGGTTTTGATGTTTGTGAATGTCATTAAGTGTTTTTGTGTATTGTCTCTGCTCACTGGGACATCTATTATAATTCAGTTTTCCCAGATTTTTCGGCTGGGCTAATTACTGAAAATAGGAGAAAAAGAGATGGAAAGAGGAAAAACATCTATTGTTTCATCAGCTTGAAATCTAAATCTCTAATAGCTGATGCTTCGGGAGCTGAGATAACTAGGAAGCATTGCTTCAGGTCAGTTTTCCTCACTGTTCTGCTGGGGATTGTGATCTCATGTAAAGAAATACTGATGTAGGCAGTAATGCTAAAAGTGGCTTACCTGAAAGATGATTTTAAAACAGAAAGTTCTCTGTAAGTCTTATTCAGCCTAAAAGGAGCTGAGTCATCTAGGATGAAAAATTCAGGCCATGCATCATTTATTTTTCCTCTTGACTGTTATACAAAGATGTGCTAAGATATTGATCCCTGCAGTTCTTGCTTGGAGTTGTTAAAACCACACATTCCTAATTACCTTGAATCTGGAGTGGCCACATGGAGCCTACCCAATGGTCTTGATGGAAAAACCGGATTTGTTTTTAGACATGCCATGATGCGAAAAATGTTGGAAGCATTTTGTAAGGTAAAATTAGAGTCAATATTCATTCATTAACAAAGATTTACTGAGTCCTACTCTATTCCAAGCACTTGGTATTTGGCTCCTTTTTATGTTTTCATGACAAAAGACAGCCTTAAGTTAACAATAGTCAGCTGAATACTTGGAGACATAATGAGAAAATGCTAAGAGAACATATATTATTTTTTCATTTAAGTATTGACACTTTTTGAACATCTTTTCATTTATTAATGCATACAGGTCATGAGGGGAGAAACAATGTATACAGTGTTTTAACTTTTTCTGTAATTTCTCATAGTTTTTCAAACCATGTATTCACATTCTTAGTAAATTAAGGGATGAGATAATCTCAGACTTTTTATCATTAATCCATCCATTGCATAAATAGTAATGAGTTTTATCTTTGAGACAGGTACTACAATGGTTGTTGGATACAGTGAATTGAAAACTATCTCCAACTCTACAAGGATGCTGTGTTCTCAGCACACATGGAAATAACTGTGATAATGGAGTCAAGTGTGCTCATGGGCATTGGTAGCAAGTGTTTCTGGAGCACAGAGATGCTCCAGAGGATTTCAGCCAAGTAATGGGGAAGAATAGGAGTTTTCTCTTGCTTCTTTCTTTTAAGCCTCAGGTTTGATAATTCGCTTCTTTGATATATATTTTCACTTTTAGGACATAGTTTATACTCTAAATGTTTCATATGGTCAATACCATGCAAAATATGTTGTTGTAGGTACACACTGGAGGGTCTT
This sequence comes from Bubalus kerabau, assembly GCF_029407905.1. Classification (NCBI taxonomy): domain Eukaryota; kingdom Metazoa; phylum Chordata; class Mammalia; order Artiodactyla; family Bovidae; genus Bubalus; species Bubalus kerabau. The sequence continues at coordinate 66,358,143 of NC_073628.1, forward strand.
CTCTGCCATCCTCTCTCTGAGAGCTGCCCCATGATCCTGTCAAAGTGGATGATCCTTGGGAGTTCTTTTATGAAGTGGAATGCCACCTCATGACCTGGGAGTCACCTGATACAGATGATTAGATTCTCTTTCCTAGAACTGCAAAACTGAGACCCAGAGCATTTTCTTGGGGAACTGGTCACATTTAGTCAGTGGAAGTCTTACTTGCTACAGAGACATTAGAACGAAGGAAACCAGTCCACAGTCAGAGAAGAAACCAGATACACATGGAGGAGAAATCCCAGACTGAGAAAATTCCAATGATGTTACCCCTGCCCCCCATTCCTGACTCTTACAGAAGTCCAGTAGCATTTGTGCCTTTATTTTTATTATTTACTTTTTGGCCATGCCAGGTGGCATGTGGGATCTTAGTTCCCCAACCAGGGATCAAACCTATGCCCACTGCATTGAGATCTTGGAGTCTTAACCACTAGACTGCCAGGGAGGTCCCATGCTTGTGCCTTTAAACCTAAGAAATTTGGGGGGAGTTTCTATAATAATGTTACATTTTCTACTTAGGTTAATTAGAATTATTTTCTGCAATTAAAAAAAAGAATCCTAAATAATTATAGTCAACATCTATTGCTTACCTCCTCAGGATTCTTCCTTGACTCCTAACCACCCACCTTCCCCTATCCTACCAGCATATAGGTATTTCTTTGGGGGATTTTAAAATCCTTAATTATTATGGAGGGTGGAGTAGGTGGGGCTGGCTTCACGCTTGGGCCCAGGGAAGAGCCTTCATTGCCAACTGGCTGAGCCCTTGCTTTTTTACAGTGGTCAGTTTCAGAGAGGACCTGCGAACGCCCCTTCCCCCCAGCACCACTTAAGTCGATGGGTAAGGAGATTCTGGGATGAACACCCCCACTCTCAGATGGAGAGTGATGGAGATGTTTCCAATTCTTCTCAACATTGTGGCCGTGGTACGTGAAGTCTGGAACTCCTGCAGATCTTCCCATGATGAAGGGAGCCAGGAGTGGGGCCAAGCTGGGTGGGGGGGCAGAGGTCACAGAGAAACAGATAGAGGGTGGCCTTCTGGTCAGATCATGACTGAACTCCGCACCGAGTCTGCACGTTTCCTTCTTCCTCTTGGGTTTGTTGGAGTCATTTGAGTCAGATTTGCTACTCCTCAGCCAAAGCCTCTTAACCAACAGTAAGGCAATGAGACATTGCCCCCAGGTCTTTACTTCTCTTGCTAACATCTTGGAGCCTGAAAAACTCCCTGGTTTCTAGACTCTGGATCTGCACCAAGTGGCCTCTGGGCTGTTCTTTGGGAAATGTTGATCAGATAGCATTCCTCGCACTTGGATGTCACAGTGAGAACCCATCTGGACGAGCCACAGTCACAACTGAGGAACAGAATGTGACAGATGAGCAAGAGAACACGAGATGTGTCTTCAGACCAGGCATCTCCTAATATAGTGTTACATTCTTATTTAGAGGACTCCCAGAAGTTTTAGTTTCAAGGACACTAGTTTTTGTGAATACTTTTAACTCGTAGTTTGAGGTTTTTAGGCTTCGAGTGAGGATTGGGAAACTTTCTGCCAAGGTGTGTTGTAGACAGAATTGAGCCCCTGAAGTGGGTTACCTGCGCCACAAATTGCTCAGTGATAGTCTTTGACTTAGAGGGTTGTTTGTTGTAGAAAGGGATGATAAATGTTTTTGGTTACTTAAAATCAGACTATCCCTTTGAAAGATGATTAGATACTACTCCAGGAGTGAATTGTGTTTTCTTCTTCTAGCACCAGGCATTGGATGCTCACCCCTCTAGGGTGCCCAGAACTCTCATTTCCTATAAACACAGACAAGTTAAAATCCCCTTCCCTTTTCTTCTGCCTCCCTCCCTCTTCCTTCCTTTCTTATTCTAATAAACCAAGGGAATTTTTTTTTTTGATGGAAATATCCATCTATCTTTAAACATCTCATGATAAAACCAAGACATTGACTACGAACCCATCCAACCAAATCTTTATTCATGCTTATCTTCAACTACCAGAAATATTGTTGATAAACCAGCCTAAGTGATCTGTTTACCAATTTCTGTATTTCACATTTTAGAGATCTGACCTTTTCTGAAAAAGTTATTTTTAGATTTCCAAGGTACGTGATGACAAGTGTTAGCTGCCATATCTTTCTGGAAGATAAGTAAATTTGGACAAATATGTTTTATGTGTTTTCCAGACTGTTCCTTTGTCACAGGATCTTTTCAGTTTATTGGAACCTCAAATATTTGACATGACACGTTGTTAGTATTACTAGTTAAAAGAGCTGGTTTAAAACTTCTTTATCAGACACGATGAGAGGACTTAGAGAAAAGTAGTCACTTTCATTTCTCACTGTGAGATTTAGAAGTCACATTCTTAGAGTGTAGTGCTCCTTAAGACTTGAGGCTGAAATGTCAAGTTTAGAAGAGAATTTTATGAGGCAATGCCCTTTCCTATAATACATGAAATGCTGAATGCAACTGTCAAATAGTGGAAGCAGGGCAACTGCACAGAGAGGTTTAGCAGCTTGCCCAAGGTCACTGAGATGGTAAGTGAGGGAGCAAGAGTTCCAGCTCACAGTCTCCTGACCTCAATATCTCGGCCCTTAGCCACAAGAGTAAGCATTAGAGAGACTCACAGAGCACTTCCTTTGAGCCAGGCACAGGATCACATGCGGCAACTTGACAGTAACTTCTCTGGCTTTATGGTGGGATGCTTGAGAGTGGGACTCATGTCTTTATACCTGTGTGTCTTGTGCCTACGCAGAGTGGTATCTCAATAATGTGTAGGTTTAGTTTTTTTAGTTTTTTTTATTTAGTTAGTTGCATCGGGTATTAGTAGAGGCATGCAGGATCTTTGCTGTGTCATGGGGATCTTTCATTGTGGTGTTGGACTCTCTAGTTGTGGGGCACAGGCTCAGTTGTGGCTTTTAGGCTCTTTAATTGTGGCATGCAGGCTCCAGAGGGCTCAGGCTCCTCATTGTGGCTCACAGGCTTAGTTGCTCCTCGGCATATGGGATTTTAGTTACCTGACCAGGGATTGAACCCACATCCCCTGCATTGCAAGGTAGATTCTCAACCACTGCACCACCAGGGAAGTCCCTATAACTCGGATTTTAAATGGACCAGAGCTATGTCTTTGGTGACTCAGATGGTAAAGTGTCTGCCTACAATGCGGGAGACCCAGGTTCAATCCCTGGGTTAGTAAGATCCCCTGGAGAAGGCAATGGCAGCCCACTCCAGTATTCTTGCCTGGAGAATCCCATGGATGGAGGAGCCTGGTGGGCTACAGTTCATGGGGTCACAAAGAGTCAGACATGACTGAGCGACTTCACTTTCACTTTAATGGAAGTGAAGCTAAGGTCGGGGACATTTGGAGAGAATCTGTTTTTGTGATGAAGAGAATTTCTTTTTAATTGGGGTAACAACACTTAATGTGAGGTGTAGCCTCTTAAATTTTTAAGTGCATGTCCTACAGAGGATATCTAGAGCTTATTTGCCTTGTGTAATTGAAACTTTAGACCCACTGGAGAGCAACTCTCCCTTTCCCCCTCCCCAACCACTGGCAGGCACCATGCTACCTTCTGCCTCTTTGAGGCTGATGTTTTTGATTTCTCATGTAAGTGGAATCATGTGGTATTTGTCCTTCTGTGTCTGGCTCATTTCACTGAGCAGGATGTGCTCCAGGTTCACCCACCTTGTCTCATAGGACAGGACTTCAAGCAGGGGAGATTTCTAATAAGAGTAACTGCCACACACGGATGCTGCTACTCAGAACTCACAGGTCGTGGCAGAGGTCGGATGCTTTCTTCCCCTCGCTCATAGCAAGCCCTTTGATTTCTAGCTGAGTGTGCCTGCAAAAGTGATGCGTGCTGCTTTCAGGAATTGTGCTAAAGAGCAGGAGCCTCAAACCTGTCAGAATGGTCATCATCACACAGACCACAGGTCACAAACGTTGGTGAGGCTATGGAGAAAAGGGAACTCTTGTACACTGGTGGTGGGAATGTCAGTTGGTGCCGCCACTGTGGAAAATAGTAAGGCGTTTCCTCAAAAAACTAAAAATAGAAGTACTATATGAACCAGCAATTCCACTTCAGGGTGTGTATCTGAAGGAAACAAAAACCAATCAAAAAGGTATATGCACCCCAAGGTTGACAGCAGCATTATTTACGATTGCGAAGGTATGGAAGCAACCTAGGTGTCCATCAACATGAGTGGATAAACAGTGTGTTAGTCACTCGGTCGTGTCCGACTCTTTGTGACCCCATGGACTGTAGCCCACCAGGCTCCTCTGTCTGTGGAGTTCTCCAGGCAAGAAAACTGGAGTGGGTTGCCAGTTCCTTCTCCAACACACACACACACACACACACACACACACGCACGCACGCACAGTTGAATATTACTCAGCCATAAAAAATGAAATTTTGCCATTTGCTGTAAGATGGATGGACATAGAGAATATCATACTTAGTGAAATGTTAGACAAAAACAAATACTGTGTTACCACTTATTTGTGGAATCTAAAAAATACAACAAATTAGTGAATAAAAAAAAGAAGCAGACTCAGAGATCAAACTAGTGGTGACCAGAGGGGAGACGGAAGGAAGGAAGGACAACACAGGAGTAGGGGAGTAAGAGGTACAAAGTACTATGTGTAAAGTAAATAAGCTACAAGGAGGTATTGTACAACACAGAGAATATAGCCAATTTTTTATAATAACTGTAAGTTGAGTAAAATATTTTTTAAAAAGAGTAAGAACATGCCCTTGTTTTTTGCTTCTGTCCTCCGGCACGAAATGGGGACTGAATCATGTGCCACAAAGGAAGATGAGGTGGAAGCAATAAGGTAGATGCGTCCAAGTCTCTGATATTACAAAAGGCCATGCCTGTTCTGGCATGGCCTTTTGTAAAATGGCCATGCATATCTTTGCACACTTGAATGTAAGAGTGCAAGAAACTGCTTTCTCATTTAAGCCAGTTATTTTTTAAATGTTATTCATAGGTGAAACCATCCTGACTGATATAGACGTGTGTCATTTTATTTGGTCTGGACAATAACTCTCTGAGATAGGTATGGTGACTATATCCATTTGTAGGTGAAGAAACTGAGTCCCAGAGAAATTAAGTTTCCCAGGCTCACACAGCCATGGGTGTGCAAGCTGGGATTCTAACATCCCCTCTGAGGCAATGAGCTATATTCATGATATGTAAGATGAATCAGACAAAATACTCCTACTGGCCTCATGTTTCTAGTTAGGACACCTTTTAAATAAGACTAAATGATGGTCTTCCCCTTTAGGGCCCTTTTAGTACATGTGGAAAGTTCAGTGCAAAGCTCTGGCCACAATCTAATACCTAGTACAGAATACATGATATTTCGGAGAGGAAGTTTTTGACTTTGTTATTGAAAATCCAATTCTAACTGGCTTGAACAATTAAGACATTAGTCATCTTACATAAAAGGAGTTCAGACATGCAGATGTCTTCCAGGTTGATTGATTCAGCAGCTATATGATGTTAACAAGATCACAGGTTCTTTTCACCTCTGCACTGTGACCCTTCTGAGATTATTGATATTTCTCCCTGCAATCTTGATTCTAGTTTGTACTTCATCCAGCCCAGCATTTCTCATGATGTACTTGGCATATAAGTTAAATAAGCAGAGTGACAATATACAGCCTTGACGTACTCCTTTTCCTATTTGGACCAGTCTGTTGTTCCACGTCCAGTTCTAACTGTTGCTTCTTGACCTGCAAACAGATTTTTCAGGAGGCAGGTCAGGTAGTCTGGTATTCCCATCTCTTGAAGAATTTTCCACAGTTTATTGTGATCCACACAGTCAAAGGCTTTGGCAGAGTCAAGAAGCAGAAGTAGATATTTTTCTGGTATTCACTTGCTTTTTCCATGATCCAACAGATGTTGGCAATTTGATCTCTGGTTCCTCTGCCTTTTCTAAATCCAGCTTAAACATCTGGAAGTTCAGGGTTCACGTACTGTTGAAGCCTGGCTTGGAGAATTTTGAGCATTACTTTGCTAGCGTGTGAGATGACTGCAATGGTGTGGTAGTTTGAACATTCCTTGTCATTGCCTTTCTTTGGGGTTGGAATGAAAACTGACCTTCTGCCATAAGGTTGGTGTTATCAGTTCCCTGTGTTATGCAGTAAATCCTTGTTGCTTATCTATTTTATGTATAATAGTGTGTATCTCTTAAATCTCATACTCCTAATTTATCCCTCCCTCTCTTTCTCTTTTTCATTTGGTAACCATAAATCTATTTTCTCTGTCTGCAAGTCTGTTTCTATTTTGTAAATAAATTTATTTGCATTATTTTTTAGGTTCCACTTATTAGTGATATAATAGTTGTCTTTCTCTGTTTGACCTACTTCACTTAGTATGACAATCTCTAGTTGCATCAGTGTTGCTGCAAATGGCACAATTTCATTCTTTTTATTGCTGATGTTAATACTCCATTGTATATATGTACCGTATCTTTACCCATTCATGTGTTGATGGACATTTAGGTTGTTTTCATGTCGTGGCTATTATTAATAGTGCTGTTAGGAACATTGCATGTATCTTTTCAAATTAGAGTGTTTATTTTTTCTAGAAACTTGTCCAGAAGTGAAATTACTAGATCATGTGGTAACTCTATTTTTAGTTTTTTTAAGGAACCTCCACACTGGGCGTTTTTCAGGGCAATTTCCCCAATTTACATTTCCACTAACAGTGTAGGAGTAGCCAGACCTTAGTTTTAAATAACCCAGATCCAATGGCCTCTTAACTCTTTTTTGACATTCCTCTCGCATTTTAAATTGTTTGACCTGAACTTATTTTTTCAAAACTCTTTTCTCCCTTAGCTTCTGGAATAGCATTCTCTCTTGACTCTCTACTGTTTCTGTTAACGGTTTCTCAGTCTCTTTCCCTGGATCTCCACATGTCTCTGACATGCTGATAGCCTCTAACACATGGTCAGCCTCTTCCCCTCTCTTCACACTACAGGTGCTTCTTGGGGGACCTAACTTACTCTCATGCACTGACTTATACAGATACAGTGAGAACTCCGGAATCATAAGTCTTCAGGCCTGACTTATCTGTCTGGTTTCAAATGTACATATTCATATGTCTGGAGAAAAAAATACATCTATGTTTTCGATGGTTGGAAGTTTTAAATTTAGAGAAAATCTTTTTTTTTCTATGTATGTAAACAGTATGTAAACAATTGTAAATCAAACTCCCATTATCAATGAAGAAGAGAGAAGGACCATTGGCAAGGAGGTTTACTTTTGACTTTGGCACTTATTTCCTGGAAAATCTTTAAAAAGGCACCTAAACTCCTGGGGTCTCAGTTTAGAGTCTTTAAAGGAGGGGCTGATCTAGTTGAGGCAGCCGATGTGGAGGGATCTGATCTGAAATCTCATCTGGTTCTGTCCCAAATGAATGAAGGGACATTGGCAATCGTTCCACCTCCCCGATTCTTCTTCTCTTGTGAAATAGGAAGGTTGGATTAGTTCCTCTTTCTATTAAAAGACCTGTTCTATACCCTACTCTCTTATTGTGAGGTTCATGCATGTATGAGAGTGTTTTGTAAACTGTAAGGTATTATAATATAATACTTCTTCTCAGCAGTATAAATAATAAAATTGGTACTGAAAATGGGGGACTAAATAATCAAGAACTGCTAGGTTTTGGCATTCTATTGAGATATATAAAATCATTTGAGTTCATGAGCAAATTTTCCCACCAAATATAAATGCTGAATTAAAATATTTTAATGTCAAAATGGATGTAAGTTCTTATACCAGTTTTGAAGTTGGAGCTTATTTGTTTACTTTTCATTGTGGAACTGTCGCCTTTCCTGGTATGATGGACTAAATTTTTCACCTGTAAGAGCTGTGGCCCTTGGGAGAAGCATTTTCTTTCCACTGGCAGGAATACTAGTAACCCTGGCTATCCTGAGGGAAGACAAGGAGTCAAGTGCAATTTTTAAGTTAAAAACAGAGTCACTGAATTGCTGTTCAGCATGAGTATAACTGCTAATGTTTATTGTTTATAATAATTGAGTGCTGGTAGCACAATTACTTAGAATATACCCCTAAACTGTTTACTATAGTGTACTGCACACTTACAAAGAGAATGAAGTGAAAGTCACTCAGTCATGTCCAACTCTTTGCTACCCCATGGACTATACAGTCCATGGAATTCTCCAGGCCAGAATACTGGAGTGGGTAGCCTTTCCCTTTTCCAGGGGATCATCCCAAGCCAGGGATCAAACCCAGGTCTCCTGCATTGCTGGCAGATTCTTTACCAGCTGAGCCACCAGGGAAGCCCACTAAAAGAATAGATGCCATTATTTATTGTTTTTCTTATTTCTAGCAGGTTGCCTCTTAACAGATGTCATTAAGCTTTTTGTTTTAGAGGAATAATTAACAAGGTTATCTACTGTGAATTGAGCACAACCAGGAAGAGTACTTGAAATAGGAAAGTATAAAATCTAGTAAAAGATAAAGTGAACTGTATCATATAGAAATCTTCTGATGTAGTAAAGAGATCAATTACTGTATGACTCAAATTCTCCAGAGTTTTGTAGGCAAAAAGAGATTCTAACCCTTCCAGGTTCATGTGACTTTTCTGTTCCTATATTCTGTTCCATTCAGGCACCAGTTGAATGGTTAACCAAAGTTTTCATCTTTTTTTCTAGGCAGCTATTGTAGAAGAGATTTGAATAGTTGCCCCTCTACCCATTCCCTCCACCTTCCCATCTGACCCGTGAACACACACACACACACACACACACACACACACACAGGGAAAATAAGCCTGTTTGAAAGGGAAATCAATCTATTTGGACATTTAACCAATCCAGGCAATTTCTTTGACACTACATCTGTTTTATCCAACTTGGTACTTACAACTCTATAGTGCTAATTTTACAACAATAAAGCAAGACAGTTTTAAAACATTAGTATGGCAAAAATCACCACAATATTGTAAAGTAATTAGCCCCCAATTAAAAATAAATTAACAATTAACAATTCTATTATAAATATCCATGTTTTGTCTGTACTATGCTCATAGAATATCTAAAATCTCTTTAATCAAAACTTTTTATTTACTTTAGATATTTGTTTTTAATTCAAACAACAAATCCTTTTTACTTGAGCAAGGGGGTCAATTTATCTGCCTTTTAAAAGACCTTCTTGTCTTTTAATTCTTTATCTCTCTGGGTTGTGCAGGTTTTCTTCCTGAGAACTGAGCCTATTATTTTTTCCAGTGGTTCCTACTGCGCTGATGAAGAGTTACAGACAGAGTATTAACTAATTATTTTCGTCATTAGCCTCACTCACAATATTAGCTGTCAAGATTCCCTGCCAAGATTCCTTTGTTATTGGCCTTAGTAAGACCAACCTGGGTTTGTGTTTCATGACCGTTCATAGGCTGTCCTGTGTGCCCTACCCAGAGAGGAGGTAAGGAATGTCACCCTCCTTTATAAGTTGTCATTCCTGATGCCGTGAGCCATTTCTCAACTCTTCTTAGTCATTTCCTTTCAGCTCTTGGGCAATGTTTGTTCCCTTTCTCGGACTTGGCTGGGTAGCTAGTTAACACTGAGACATGCAGATGGTTTCTTTATGTTGAAGAAGAGTTTGCTGTTGAGGAGGGCTACATGGCTTAAAGATTTATGAGGCTACACCTAAGATTTTTATCTTTTTGTGTTTCCAGACTCTAGTTAACTGAAAGATTACCATCGGTCAATGGCAATAACTTGAATTTTATCTGAATCAATCTTATTTCTACTATCCAGACTGTTGCTGCAAGAATGTGTTCACCTTGACCCCGGGGGTGGGGATGGGGAGGTGGAGGAGGAGAATAGCACTGGTGTGACTGGATCTGGAGACCTTGAGCCATTCATCAGCATATTTGTGAGGGAGCAGCATGCAGGACCTCTGTGCCAGGTGGTCTGTGAAATGGAGAAAGCAGGCATACATTTTACTGTTCACATTTGCGTGAGTAGTAGTGGATAGATAGGAAGAAATTAGGAGTGAAAGCCCAAGAAATGACTAAAATTTGTCTTAAATAATCCAATAATGTTTTCCAACGAAGATAAAAGTATACAAGCACGAGGTCTTTGGTATTCTAATATATGACATTCTCTGTGGGATAGATTTGCTTATGTGCTCATTTAACCATACTTCTAGGCATCTGCCATGTGCCTAAACCTGTGCTAAACATTGCTAGTTAAAGATGCAAATATGCAAAATATAATATACATGCAACACGTTATATATGTGTATGTGTATATATACATATATATGTGTAATTTCCTCTAGGAATTCACAGTCTAATGAAAGGATAGGTAGACATTGCATATAATAAGGGAGTGGCTGAGCAGTCCCTCTCCTGTCCTGGTGTGTGGTCCTTCCTTCCAGTTCTCTACCTGCCATCAGGGTAATCAAGATTGCCATCCCTTTCAAGGTGGGAGGAATGTCTGTGAGTCTTCTTGGCCACTGAAAAGGGAATTTCCAATATGGCACAGTTAAGAAGGGGCTGTCCTGTGGGAAACTTACATGCAAAGTGATGGGAAGAATGGCTGACTTCACTCCTCCCAGAATGGCAGGCGGTGTTCTCTGGAGTTTCGAGGAAGATCCGCAGGCTTGGGCCAGGGCCTAAGCAACATCCTTGTGTGTGATGGACAGCGCCCTGCTCTTTCCCGTGCCCTGGTTCTAGCTGTAGTTTCCCTTCTCCATATGACTCTGGGTGGAACTGGAAAGGGTGTGTGGAGTTAGAAGAGCCAGGGTGTGCTCTAAAGAAGGGAGCTGCACCAACTGAATTTTCTTGGAAATAATGCTGTGCTGCTTCCTTAGGTTCTCCTTCTAATTTTTTCTCTAACGTAGTGGTTCTGTACTGTGACCCTCTATTGCTGCCTGGTGATTCTCAGAATATTACTTATAAATGCAAAAGTAAAACATAGGATTGCAAAGGAAACCAATTGTATTGAAATAGAGTCATCCAAATTTTTTTTTAAAAAGTACTAGAGGAGACTTCCACGTCCTGGAAGATGGAATAGATGTTCTTTCCCCTATTCTTCCCACTAAGTACAATGAAAACCCTTGCACATTATGTATAAGACAAATGCAAAAAGTTTTTTCCTCTGAAAAGTGGAAAGAATAAAAAGACCAGCTGGAGACTTTAGGGCCCAAGGAATAAAATGATGATGAATTTCCTAGGTCGTCTTTTTGCTTCATATACCCCGGATCTGCAGCTGAAAATGTTGGCAATCTAGAAATGTCACAGCGGGCAGACAAAAAAGTCTCAACAAAAGCCTTCTTTCTTTAGTCAAAGAACCAGGGAAGGGGCAACCTAGCAGGATAGGAAACTTTTAAACAATAAGTATTCCCCTGCAGCCAAATACCACACATGCGCGCTCACACACACACACACACAGTCTGTGGTCCTATTCACACCCAAGGGCTCCCCTGGTAGCTCAGTGGTAAACATTCTGCCTGCCAAGCAGGAGACCCAGGTTCAATCCCTGGGTCGGAAAGACACCCTAGAGAAGGCAATGGGAACCCACCCCAGTATTCTTGCCTGGAAAATCCCATGGACAGAGGAGCCTGGAGGGCTTCAGCCTTTTAGACATCACGTCATCGCACTCATTGATGCATTTTTAAATATCCCCATCCACCCATGTGGGCTTCCCAGATGGCTCAGTGGTAAAGAATCCATCTGCTGATGCAAGAGACGAAGGTTCAGTCCCTGGGTCGGGAAGATCCCCTGGAGAAGGAAATGGCAACCCACTTCAGTATTGTTACTTGGAAAATCCCATGGACAGAGGAGACTGGCAGGCTCCAGTCCATGAGATTGCAAAGAGTTGGACACAACTGAGCGACTAACCAACAATAACAACCCACACTCATGCCAGCAAAGGCTGAATGGGGAGTATAGATCTCCACCTTTGTCAGGCGCAGAGCCAGCGAGGTACCAGTGGGGTCTAGCGGGAGCTGAAACTCCCACCCCTGCCCAGCGGAAAAATGAGCATCTGTCTTCCTCAGATGTCAGTAGAGGCTAAGTGGGAAAATAAATAGTTTCAGCAAAGACAATATGGAAAATTAGAACTGAAACATTCAATAAACTAAATAAAAACATTCGATGGATGGGCCCAATAGCAGAGTCAATAAGACAGAGGAACAATTCAGAGAACTAAAAGATAAAATAGGAATTACTGAGGCTGAAAAAAAGAGAGAAAATTAAGGGGGGAAAGAATGAACAGAGCCTCAGGTGTCCGTGGGACTGTAACAAGAAAGCTCACGGGGGTGTCGAAATAGTCAATAAACTAAATAAAAACATTCGATGGATGGGCCCAATAGCAGAGTCAATAAGACAGAGGATACAATTCAGAGAACTAAAAGATAAAATAGGAATTACTGAGGCTGAAAAAATAGAAAAAATTAAGGGGGAAAAGAATGAACAGAGGCTTAGGTGTCCGTGGGACCGTAACAAGAAAGCTCACGGGGATGTCATCAGAGCCCTGAAAGGAGAGCGGAAAGAATGTGGCCAAAAGGCAATGACTGAAAACTTCCCATTTTGACAAGAGAACAAAACCTACATATTCAAGAAGCTGAGAGGCTAAATCCATATAAATCCACATCAAAACATAGCAAAGTCAAATTTCTAAAACTAACATGAAAGTTTCTCAAATAAACTAAACAATGGAATATCATTTAGCCATTAAAAAATGAAATCTTGCCATTTGTGATAACATGGATGGACCTTATTCTAAGTGAAATAAGTCAGAAAAAAACAAATACTGTATTTCACTTATAAGTGAAAACTAAAAAACAAAAAAAAGGAAAAAGCAAAATAGACTCATAGATACAGAGAACAAACTAGTGGTTGGCAGGTGAGGGTAGGGGAGGGACATAAGAAACAGGTAACAGGCATCAAGAGTTACAAACTTCCAGTTATAAAATAAATAAGTCACAGGATGTAATGTACACATAGAGAATATAGTCAATAATTTTGTAACAACTTTGTATAGTAACAGATGGTAGCTGGTCTTACTGTGTTGATTATTTCATAATGTATAAAATTAGGCTATGTTGTACACCTGAAACTAATATAATATTGTAACTAATATAAACCAATGAAAAAAAGAGGTAAAATCAAAGGAAAATATCTTTCAAGTAGTAAGAGAAATGACCTTACCTATTGGGGGAAAACTATTTAAATGACAGCCGATTCATCAGAAACCATGGGCTTCCCAGTTGGCCCCAGTGGTAAAGAACCTGTCTGCCAATGCAGGAGACGTAAGAGGAGCGAGTTGCATCCCTGAATCAGGAAGATCCTATGAAGGAGGGCATGGCAACCCATGCCAGTATTCTTGCCTTGGAAATCCTATGGACAGAGGAGCCTGGTGGCCTACAATGCATAGGGGTTGCAAAAATTTGGACCACTGAAGCAAATTAACATGCACACATGCATGGGGACTAGAAGGCACATTATTTTTTAAATGCTGAAAGAAGAGAACTATGAACACAAAATTCTGTATCCGTGCAAATGTCCTTGAGGAATGAAGGGGTTATCAAGACATTCTCTGATGAAGGAAAACTAAGACTGTTTTTCACCATTAGACCTAATTCTGGTTCTTATCTCATAAAAGTAAGAGGAAGTAAGACAGGCATACCACAACCAACTCAAAACATAAGCGATAATAAAGGGTTTGATATTAAAATTCAGATGTTGGATAGTCTATTTCAGCTTTCACAGTAAAATAGATAATCTAAACAGAAAGGGAGCAAGATGATATGAAGAAAGATATGAACAGACATTTCACAAAGAGGATATTTAGATGACAAGTAAGTTCATGAAAAGATGTTCAACATCATAAACCTTTAGGGAAATGCAAATTAAAACCACAGTGGATAACACTACACACCTACCAAATGGCTAAAATAAGACTATTGTAACTCAAAATGTTGGTGAGGATGGGGAAAAGCTACATTATTCACATATGCTTTACTGGTCAAAAGGTAAAATGATACAGCCACTGAAAAATAGTTTAAATGAATGTAAGTAAGATTTCAAAATATCTTCAAAAATGTTATTGTTCAGTTGCTGAGTTGTGTCCGACTCTTTGTGGCCTCATGGATTGAAGCACTCCAGGCTTCCCTGTCCTTCACCATCCCTGGAGTTTGTTCAAATTCATGTCCATTGAGTCAGTGATGCCATCCAACCATCTCATCTTCTGCCCTCTTCTCCTCCTGCCCTCAATCTTTCCTAGCATTAGGGTCTATTCTAAGAGTCGGATTTTTGCATTAGGTGGCCAAAGTATTGGAGCTTCAGCTTCAGCATTAGTCCTTCCAGTGAATATTCAGGATTGATTTCCTTTAGGATTGACAGTTTGACTTCCTTGCAGTCTCCACAGTCTTCCCCAGCACCACAGTTCAAAAGCATCAATTCTTCAGCGCTCAGCCTTCTTTATGGTCCAACTCTCTCTTCTGTACATGACTGCTCGAAAAACCATAGCTTTGACTATATGAAACTTTGCTGGCAAAGTAATGTCTCTGCTTTTTAATATGCTGTCTAGGTTGGTCATAGCATTTCTTCCAAGGAGCCAGCGTCTTTTAATTTCATGGCTGCAGTCATCGTTTGCGGTGATTTTGGAGCCCAAGAAAATAAAGTCTGTCACTGTTTCCATTGTTTCCTCAACTATTTGCCATGAAGTGATGGGACCGGATGCCATGATCTTAGTTTTTTGAATGTTGAATTTCAAGCCAGCTTTTTCACTCTTCTCATTTACCTTTATCAAGGCTCTTTAGTTCCTCTTTACTTTCTGCCAGTCGAGTAGTATCATCTGCACATGTGATTTTGATTTCACTGTTGATATTTCTCCCAGTAATCTTGATTCTAGCTTGTGATTCATCCAGCCTGGCATTTTGAATGATGTACTCTGCATAGAAGTTAAATAGGCAGGGTGACAGTATACAGCCTTGACATACTCCTTTCCCAAGTTTGAACCAGTTCGTTGTTCCATGTCCGGTTCTAACTGTTGCTTCTTGTCTGCATATAAGTTTTTCAGGAGGCAGGTAAGGTGGGCTGGTATTCTCATCTCTAAGAATTTTCCATAGTTTGTTGTGATCTACAGGGCTTTAGCATAGTCAGTGAAGCAGAATAGGTGTTGTTTTGGAATTCCCTTTCTTTTCTTATGATCCAATAGATGTTGGCGATTTGACCTCTGGTTCCTCTGCCTTTTCTAAATCCAGCTTGAACATCTGGAAGTTCTCAGTCCACATACTGTTGAAGCCTAGCTTGAAGGATTTTGAGCTTTACCTTGCTAGCATGTTAAATGAGCACAATTGTATGGTAGCTTGAACATTCCTTGACATTGCCTTTCTTTGTGGTTGGAATGAAAACTGACCTTTTGCAGCCCTGTGGCCACCTTTGAGTTTTCCAAATTTGCTGGCTTATTGAGTGCAGCACTTTAACAGCATCATCTTTTAGAATTTTGAGTAGCTCAGCTGGAATTCCATCATCCCCACTAGCTTTGTTCGTAGTATGCTTCCTAAGGCCCCCTTGACTACAGGATGTCTGGCTCTAGGTGAGTGACCACACCATCATGTTTATCCAGGTCATTAAGATCTTTTTTGTACAGTTTTTCTGTGTATTTTGTACAGTTCTTCTGTGTGGTGTTGGAGAAGACTCTTAAGACTCCCTTGGACTGCAAGGAGATCCAATTAGTCCATCCTAAAGGAAATCAGTCCTGAATATTCATTGAATATTCAACTGAAGCTGAAACTCCAATACTTTGGCCACCTGATCTGAAGAAATGACTTACTGGAAAAGACCCTGATGCAGGGAAAGATTGAAGCTGGGAGAAGAGGATGACAGAGGATGAGATGGTTGGATGGCATCACTGAGTCAATGGACATGAGTTTGAGTAAACTCCAGGAGTTGTTGCTGGACAGGGAGGCCTGGCATGCTGCAGTCCATGGGGTTGCAAAGAGTCGGATATGACTGAGAGACTGAATTGAACTGAACTCTGTGTATTCTTGCAACCTCTTCTTAATCCCTTCTGCTTCTGTTAGGTCCTTGCCATTTCTGTCCCTTATTGTGCCCATCTTAGAATAAGATCTTCCCTCGGTATCTCCAGTTTTCTTGAAGAGATCTCTAGTCTTTCCCATTCTATTGTTTCCCTCTATTTCTTTGTATTGTTTCCTTCAGAAGGCTTTCTTATCTCTCCTTGCTATTCTTTGGAACTCTGCATTCATATGGGATATCTTTCCTTTTCTCCTTTGCCTTTCACTTCTCTTCTTTTTTCAGCTATTTGTAAAGCTTCCTCAGACAACTAATTTGCCTTCTTGCATATCTTTTTCTTTGGATAGTTTTGGTTACCACCTCCTGTACAATGTTACGAATCTCTGTCCAAAGTTCTTCAGGACTCTGTCTACCGTAAGATCGAATCCTTGAAACTATATCACTTCCACTGTATCATCACAAGTGATTTGATATAGGTCATACCTGAATGGCCTAGTGGTTTTCCATACTTTCCTCAGTTTAAGCCTGAATTTTGCAATAAGGACCTTGTGATCTGAGCCACAGTCAGCTCCAGGTCCTGTTTTTGCTGACAGTATAGAAGTTTTCCATCTTCATCTGCAAAGAGTATAATGCAACTGTAATGTGATAAAAATATCTGTGCTTTCTATTTGTGACAGAGTCACATGTCTCACTACTACTTTTGTGATTTATTGCTTAGATTCACAATGGAAGGAAATGCTAAATTTAGTCATGGGGTGAGTACAAAAGAAGATGTAATTCCTTCCTATCCAAGGGCACAAGCCTCCCAAAAGTCTGTGGGCAAGTTCAGAACTTCTGCTATAGATCATATGTGAGAAGTGTCAAAAAAAAAAAAAAACAAACAAACAAACAAACTGAACACCGGGCAATACAGAGTTCTTTTCTTCTTCTGGGGAACAATTCTATGTATTGCCCAAACAGTGAGAATGCTTCTGATTAACAGGAAAATATCTTTACAAGCAGATACAGAAGAGAAGAGATTAGTGTTTTAGGATAGATATTATCTCACTAAAAATGCTATAGTGGAAGTGTGAACAAAATAATGTGGGCAATCAGAAAAAGGAAGTATCAGTTCTGCGTAGGGGTTTTTCTGTGAAATTAGAAAGAAAGCACATTTTAATCAAGAATTTGAAGAGACAATAAGGAGATCTCAATCTCAATAAGGAGGAAAGAAGGGCCTTTCAGGCAAGAAAAGAATACACACCAAGGCCTCGGGCATGGAGCCTGAGAGAAGCTTGTGCTGTCAAGGAATGGAGAGATGTCTGGTTTGGTTGCCTGCCAGGATGTCCGAGTGGAGAGTGAAAAGATTAAATTTAAAAACTCTGAAAGAAAGCTGCAAATGTAGTTGAGCCAGAATGAGAAGAATATGCGAGTAGATTTGGAGCTGAATGTGTAAGTCATAGGACTTCCCACGTAGTGCTAGTGGTAAAGAACCTCCAGGACAGGAGACTTCAGAGACATGTGTTCGATCCCTGGGTCAGGGAGCTCCCCTGAAGGTGGACATGGCAACCCACTGCAGTATTGCTGCCTGGGAAATCCCATGGACAGCGGAGCCTGGCAGGCTACAGGCCATAGGGTCTCAAAGAGTTGGACACAACTGAAGCAACTTAGCACGTGTAAATCGTATGGGATTATGAACAGACTTTCCTAGGTGGAAATGAAGTGATCTGATTCGATATTTAAGAAAAGAAGACAACAAAATGACAGTGTTAGTCACGCAGTCATGTCTGACTCTTTGTGACCCCAGGGACTGTGTAGCCTGTCAGGCTCCTCTGTGCTATCCATGGAATTCTGCAGGTAAGAATACTGGAGTGGGTAGCCATTCCTTTCTTTGGGGGATCTTCCTGACCCAGGGATGAAACCTGGGTCTCCTGCATTGCAGGCAGATTCTTTACAGTCTGAGCCACCAGAGAAGCCCAAGAAGGGAAGGGGGATTAACAAATGTGGATGTATATTAAGTGTGAGCATAGAGGCAAGTCCAGTGCCTGCAGTGTTTCTTAGATTTCTTAGAACCTCTGACAGAGGTTCAGTAGTAAGCCAAAGACTAAATAATTACAGTGGTGAACTCCGATGAGTCTGCTCCACAATCTTTCTGGTCCATTCTTAGGGCAAGCTGAGCATGTCCAGTCTGGAGATGGAAGAACTTTCAGGAGAAAGCTGTAGTCAAGAATCCAGATGAGAGGTGGTGAGGACCTGGCCAAAGGCAAACTGTCTTCATATAATTTTTTTTTTTTTTAAGAAAAATGGTGTTACCTTGGAATTAGTTAATAACTATTGCTGTTTGTTTTCTTCATGTGAATTCTTTCTCCACTGTCTTATTTTTCAGTGTTATTGATGTCTTCATGCTGTAAATTTAAGGAGCAGAGCTGTGAGGAGAATCTTTGAGGTGTAGTAACTCAGTAATGTGAACGGTTGAGGTTTCTAGCTTTCGTAGAAAGTATATATAGTGGCAGGTTTTTATCCCAGGGAATAAAAGTGAGTGATAGGGCACTAGGAAAAAAAGCAGGATGTTACCTGAGGAAATAAACCATAAAACATAATCAGATAATAAATAGCTGTCTAGAAACACTAGCCTAGAGTATCAAAATAGCAGTAGCCTAATTTTAGATAAATCTGGTATCTTTACTGATTGAGAAATATCTCAGTGGGGGTTTTTATTTTTTAGACCTTTAAAATTACTGAATGTAATACGTTGGTGAAAAGATTCATTTTATAGGTAAAAATTATTTTGGAATTAATAGAAAGCTATGGCTTAGCTAAAACAGGTTTAATGTCTATCTCATCCAAAAAGGATTTGTTATTGCAAAGCAGGACCAAGCTTTTGTTCAGTTAATCCGTTGGTCCACACAAATTCGCAAAGTGTCTGCCAACACGGCACAGCTAACATGTGTCTTAGACCACCCAGCCTTCTCCCTATCTCACCCTTGGCTTATTTTGATTTGTAAGCATTTGTCATAATCTAGAATTTAACATGTTTGTCTACTTGTTCATTGTCTCTTGACCCCAGTGGAATGTAGGTTCAGGGGCAGGAAACCTCTCTTACTCAGCGAGGTGCAGCCAGCGCTTTGCGCAGAATAGGCACTTGGCAGGTTTTTGCTGAATGAGAGATTAGATGCAGAAACTGATAAATTGGTGGCAGTGGGAATGTGAATTAGGTCCTGAAGTGTCAGCGGGGTATGGATAGGATAAATGGAGTAGGGGGCCAATTCAGACAGGTCAATACAAGTGAAATGGTGGGGCTTTGTTTAGGGGGATAAGGAGTTGAGCAGAGGGATTAAAGCAGTGATTTTGTGTTAGATTGTTTGAGGCGGGGGGGGGGGGGGTGGAAATTAAGGTTGTTACGGGGAGGGGCAGATTGAAGGGAATATCCAAGCCAAGCAGGATTTTAGAGCTGAAAGAGATTTTGTGATTCAACCAGTTCCCTTAAAGATGAAATGGCTGGGTTGCTGAGAGGTTGACAGGTGACCTAGATAGTTAACTAGATGGTTAATGCTGTTGCAACTGGAAATCTCATTCTGTTGACTTCCATTCCAATGCTCTTTGTGTGTTACTTTGGAAACAGGAAAGGCATGAGACTGTTTGAATGAAAGACAATACATCATAAAGTTGATGTTTATAAAAAATTATCTGATGCCATATATAGGGTGAGTTGGAAAGGGAAGACTCGAATTCCAAGAGAACAGACAATAGATTAGGAAGTATTGTAAGCAGTGGCGCTTCAAATTTCTAAATCTATTCCTCGTTTTATATCGATTAGCTGATTTAAAACTTTTCAGCCGTGTTTGAACTGATAAAGACAACAGTCCATGCAGTTGGGGTGAAAATAATGTGTGTTCTCAATTTCATGTTACTGAGGACCATTTTGTGGTCCTCTCCTCAAGTCTGTTTTGAGTCACAGGCTGCCTCTGCAGCGACTTTAGAAGAATCACACACGTATAAGTTCCTTTTTAGCGGTGTGTGTAGACATTGTTGATCGCCTACACAGGTTCAGTTCCTCCTTACTAACAAAACCCTACTTTTCTTCAGTGTTTTACCTCAACCCCAGGCACGATCCCTCTCCTGGACTGGATAGCACCAGACCCTGGTGATGACTCAACACCTTTGCCAGCGATCCTTAAAAATCCCAATCAGAAGCCAATCTGTGCATGACTTCTTTGGACTGCCACAGGTTGATCCAAGGAGACTTAAGAAACCTCCTGTAGTCGGAGGAGCAGTCTTTCGTCTCTACTAGTGGCAACATTTTGTGACCATGGTGGAAGCCAGTCTGTTGACAAATCTGAAATATAGAAGAGAGCTAGAGAGATAGTACCAGTTGCAGCAGGAGCCCAGATTGCACAGTGGCTGGGCTCAATCCTGTCTTTGCAAGCCAGCTGGATAGGGGTTTTTGAGTACTTGCAGACAAAATCATCCTGTGAGAGATGTAAAAAGATCATAGGGGGAAATACACTGCAACAGAAATACCCATGATAGTGGAGACCGTCTATCTTGCTCGAGGCTTAGAGGCTACCTGACTGAGTACTGTTGAATGTGTGAAAGTAACATCCTAATTCGCAAAGGAGTCACTTCCCTTGAGAAACTGGCTCTTTCAAGTCAGGGTTTTCTACTGCTCTCCCAGTCAACAATATTTACTGATCTCCATCATGTCTGGCAATTACACAAGGTTGTGTTCATAGCTAACAAATAAATAGTGTAACTAATACACATCATTTGCTAGCAATTCTATTAACAGAAGCATTTTATATGTATCTATCCATTTATTTTGAAAAAAGATTAAAAGAGCAGAAAAACCTGTAGAAGACCAGAAAAACTGTGCTGCCTCATAGCTGAGAGGCAGTGAGGTGAGGAGGTTTCATGACATGCCCCTGTTTGGTCACACATCCAGGAAGAGATGGACGTGGGATTTGATCTCAGGCAATCTATCTTGACTGCCTTGACTGCCTTGACAGCACATAGAAGGCAAGTTTCCTGACTGTTGACAAAAGCAGCAAGATGGCAAAGAATGTTGAGAACTGCTGGCTATGAAATATATCATGGGGATTGGGAAAAAAAGGCAGAGTGTCAATTTATTCTGGTTTTATAATTTCTCACCTCAGACTCAGCATAATAGACAAAGACTATCATGCTTTGCAATAAGGGAGCCACTAGCCACATATGGCTACTGAGCATTTGAAATGGGGCTGGTGTGGATCTGGATGTGCTACAAGTGAAAGACATGCACCAGATTTGAACACACAATGAGAAAAAATACATATAAAATCTTTTTCATACTTTATTATATGAATCACATGTTATATTCTGTGAAATGATAATCTTTAGGGTTATATAACTATAGTGTTAAACTAATTTAACTTCTTTCTACATATTTAAAATTTGTTTTGTTTTGTTTTGGTTGCACTGGATCTTCATTGCTTTGTGTGGGTTTTCTCTAGTTGTGAGTGTAGGCTACTCTTCATTGCAGTGCGCGGGCTTCTCACTGCGGTGGCGGTGGCATCTCTTGTTGCAGAGCACAGGCTTTGGGCACATCGGCTTCCGTAGTTGTGGCACACGGGCTCAGTAGTTGTGGTCTCAGCCCCTAGAGCCTGAGCTCAGTAGTAGGTCCTGGGCCTGTGGGATCCTCCTAGATCACAGATCTAACCCAAGTTCCCTGCATTGGCAGGTAGATTCTTTACCTTTGCACCACCAGAGAAAGTCCTCTTTCTACATATCTTACTGTGGCTGTAAGATTTAAAGTTATCAATGTAGCATGTTATGTTGTATTACATTATCTTTTTTGTTGGACAGTGCTACTTTACTGATTTTATGTTTACTGATGTTTCTGGGCTCTCTCTACATTCTCTGTTAAAATATGCCTTAATGTTCAGAGACACTTTATTAACCATTTCAATAGCAGGTGGGTATTGACTTTTTTCCTAGAAATAACTGTATGTGAACAAAATTACTTAAGAAATTGTTGTTCTCAGCTGCTCTTAATACGTTAGTCATCTAATTAGCACTTTTGTAGAATGTTATAGGATTTGTGAAGTTCTGGAATTTGAAAATAGAAGTAGAAGAAATTAGAAAGAGGTAGCACTTTAAGTTCTGACATTTAGGTTACCAGGCTCAGTGGCCACTTCTGGAAGAAATCACTCTCCATGAGAATACACAGGTTTATGCTAAATGGAGATTTAATACTGTAAACTTTCCTGTTTTTGTATTGTAAACAGGGCAAAGGTCTACTAAGTACCACC
Organism: Bubalus kerabau; assembly: GCF_029407905.1. NCBI lineage: Eukaryota > Metazoa > Chordata > Mammalia > Artiodactyla > Bovidae > Bubalus > Bubalus kerabau. The sequence goes on from NC_073628.1 coordinate 66,380,460, forward strand.
TGCTTTTCAAACCAAAGCTTTGTATCTGTTCTTTCTCAAACTACACTGTGGATCACATAAACTGCATATTTTTCTTAGTCCTTTTAATATTGTAGCTTAAAATGCACTCACGGTAGACAAGCTGTGATTGTATTCCGAAGTGAAAGACTGAGAGTAATTTAGGATAAAAGTGGCCTGTGAGGTTGGAAGTTGCAAATGCATTAAAAAAAAAAAAAATCAGGTCCCTTCTTACCCCAAAGCAGGCAGCAGCAAATAGCTTCTTCCCATTCTCCTTTTTGGGCCATTTCTCCTTTTCATTATTTTGATTTGGTGTGACGTCTGTACATGTCTAAGATATACAACAGCTAAATAAACATATGGCCTCACTTAAGGGAAGTTTCCATATAGGTCAGTGCACTTTTTGAGCTATATAAATATCAGATTATTTCGGATTTGAGAAAAGTGAATGTTAGGATCCTATCCAAGATCCACATAGTTATTAGTTTTTCTTTTCTAAATTTTCAAGGTGAAAACATAAAGACAAAATGAAAAACTATGTCGACTCCTGAAAAAAGATTGTTTGCAAAATGTGTGTTTAACAAATTTAAATGAAACCGTTGTGTCTCTGCATACATTTTTACTGAGGAGTTTGTGAATCAATCAACCAATCAATGAGCTAATAACTCAGTCAATGATCAATAGGCACTGATTGGTTACTGTGAACATTAAGGGCTTCCCAGGTAGCGCTAGTGGTAAAGAATCCACCTGCCAATGCAGGAGACACGGGAGATAAAATTTCGATTCCTGGCTTGGGAATATCCCCTGGGGAAGGAAATGGCAACCCATTGCAGTATTCTTGCCTGGAAAATTTTCATGGAAAATGAAAAATTCCATGGAGAGAGGAGCCTGGTGAGCTATGAGCATGTGCACACCAATCCTGCTCTCCGACCTCCCACACACACACATTGAAAGTTAAGTAGAACAGTGATCCAGTTATTGACCATTTATCTGAAGACAAAACACACTCCCTTGGCAATATTTCATAAAGGTGAAACTTGATCTGAGCCTTGAAAAATGAATAAAATCTAAGAGAAGAAAGGTCAGTTCTAGGCAAGGGGAACACTTTGATCTTATAACAGAAGAAAAGTAATATGTCTCAGAAACAGTAAGAAAATCAGCATTGAATGTTTCTAGTCAGTGGTGAGGAAAAAAAAAATTGGATGGACAGCAAAAGACCACAGGATGGAGGAGATTGAGCCTTAGAAAGAGGAGTTTATTTTGACTTGGGAGATGCCAGAGAACTCATGTATGTTCTGTGAGAAAGTCAGTGTTCAGATATTGATCGAGAGAATAAATGGGAAACGGCACAGGATCTGACCTTGTAAGCTCTAGTCCGAGGACCATGGCGGTGGTGTGATGACTAGGGTGGTTGATGATCATACAGAAATCGGTTTGTAAGAAAAAATAAGACATAGCTTTTAGTTGTGATTTTGGACTTCAGCCTTTCTGTTTCTTTTTATCCTTCTCAATAGATGACCATTTCTTCTGCTTTTTCACATCTTCCTTGCTCAGAGAAACTTTCATAAATATTTGCCAAGAGCAAATCAATGAAATACTTTTCAAGTGTATATCCCCATCAAAAGTATCTGCCTACAGTCTGTGTTCATTTAGCTGTTGTGTATCACAGCACAATGGTAAACAAAATCCTGCTTTCTTCCTTTCCCTTTATTTAAACTGTTTCTCCACCCTGACATTCTCCCCTTCATCCTTGCTAATAGATCCATTTAAAAAAATCTCTTAAAAATGCCATTTCACTTTGTTTCTTGGTTCATTCCTGCTAAAGGTTTTTGCACTTCTCTTTTGCTGATTAATCAGCAACCATAGCCCATGTCATGTTTCAGTTTTTGTACATTATTTCATCAGATACTTAATTGGTACCTCTTGGAGGACAGGTAGCGTGTCTTACGATCCCCTGTATGGTTGAGATCAGAGCTCTGCATAGATGTATTGATAAAATTTGCTGTCAAGTGACACTGAATTATTTTGTGATAGTGTTCTGGCCTAGGCACATGGCATGTCTTACCTGGGCTATAACTGCAGTCTTTTAATTCATCGTCTTGACTCCAACTCATCCTTCATTTGCTGTGCAAGTTATTTTTGTATGCTTGAGATTAGTATGCATTATCTCAGAATAAAATCCTAATCTTTAGCATTCAAGGCTGTCTCACCTGGTTCTGGGCCATGCTTCTAACACCCATCCCAGCCTTATCCTGCCAGATACTCTGGTGATGCTGAATCATGGGCCCCCAGTGGTAATCAGGCTTTCGATCAATGCTATTGCCTCAGGCTAGAATATACTGCTTACTTCGCTGGTGATTCCTTTTTCTTTTTTTTATTTTTAAGATGTAAAATTTTAATATACATACATCATTTACACATACATACATATATGCATACAAGTACATAATGTGATTACACTCACATAATTTAAGGAAATTAACCTCTCATACTGTTTATAGAACATATATAATAGAAAAACTACAGTGTTCAACAGAGGAGAATTTAATTAATTATAACAAATGCATGCTATGGAACACTATGCAGTTGTTAAAAATGATGGGCCTGAATAGTAGTTACTCAAAGAGTTTGGGATATAGTTTTAGATTTTCAAAGCAGGCCACAGAAGATTTTGGGGGTGGTTATTGTTGCCTCAAGCAACTCCAGCTAGGTACAATGCCAAAATTTAGATAAACCTCATCTTTTTGCCATTGACAAAAACACTGCCTCCTCACTCTGCAACTTCACACGGTGAGAATCACTGCAAGAAATGATCAAATATTGTGGTCAGACAAACAAGTCCTCTACCAAATACCTATTTCCTATGAAATTTTGGGTGATCACTTTAAATCACCTCATTGAAACATGTCTTGCCTCTCTGTGCTCACATGACAGATGATACGCAATTTTTTTTTTTTTTGGTGGGACTATATGAAATTACGTCTTGAAATGCTCCTGAACTTAAAGTATATGGAAAACAAAATGTTATCAAAATAAGTGGACTGTGGATCCTAAGTGTGCGAACTCTGAGAAATGAGAACAGTAAGTAATATTTATTTGTGGAAGTATGCGGTTTCTAATCTTAAATCTATTTTAGCTTGTTCTACACTAAATCACACTGGAAAATACCAACCGAATAAAGTCTATACTTTTAGCAGTTCTGAAAAAGTCGGAACTCTTTCTTTTTGTTACTATAATCTGGCTTCTTCTATTAAAGGTCAAAAGTTATAGACAACATGCTTAGCAAGGGGTAATTATTTTTTACCAAGAAAATATATTTTCAGATGTTTGCAGAAATGGGGCTTTTAAAACCTATCCTTAGTTCCTTGTGCATTGGTTGATACTTTCTGTTCCACCAAAATTTAAGAGTTGTTAATATTCACTCATTTATTCATTCATTCATTTGACAATGATTCACACAGCTGGCATTGTGTGCCTGGCAAGGTGCTAGGTGTTGGGATTCAGCAGTGAGCAGAAAAAGACATGGAGACCTTGAATCGTGACATCCGCAATCCAGGGGGAAAAGAGAATTATTATCGTACAAATAAATGAGAATTCTATTAAGCGTGCTAAATTAGAGAAGCTGGTGAGAAAGTCTAAAAGGGGATCTGACCCAGGTAAGGAGGTCAGGGAAGGTTTCCCTGAGAACACGACAACTACACTGATCTGTAAATGATGTGCTTAGTCGCTCAGTATGTCCGACTCTTTCCGACCCCATGGACTATAGCCACCAGGCTTCTCCAGACAAGAATACTGGAGTGGGTTACCATGTCCTCCTCCAGGAGGTCTTCCCAACCCAGGGATCGAACCCAGGTTTCCCGCATTGCTGGCAGATTCTTTACCATCTGAGCCACCAAGGAAACCTGAGAGGGGATCTGACCCAGGTGAGGAGGTCAGGGAAGGCTTCCCTGAGGAGGTTACAATTGCACTGATCTGTAAATGATGAGGAAGAGCTAAAATTGCATTCCATGCAGCGGGCCTATGATGGGCAAAGGCCCTGTGGGAGCAGTGGGCCTGGCAACCATGGCGGAGTGGAAGTAGGTTGGTGAGGCTTGCAGAGAGAGCTGGGGTACTCGTGGTGGAGACAGGATGGAGTGGAAGAAGGCGTCAAGCCCACGCAGGTGTTAGACCATTTTAGGGATGCCTTTGTCCTGATTGTTTGGGAAAACTGTCAAGGGTTTATAAGCAGCGGGAGATAAGATCAGGTTTCTGTGTTGAGAGGATCCCTAGCGTTCAAAGCAGGGAACACACTGGAGGGGGGAAAAAGTGAGTGAGGGCAGATGATTTGAGACTAGTGCAGTTGCTTGAGCGGATGGTGGTTTCTGAAATCCGGGTGGCAACAGAAAGCAGGCTGGAGAGAGACTTGGAGTGAAACAGCACTTGGTGACCAACTGGATACATGGTGTGACTACTGGGTTTCTCCGCTGGCCAAAACGTTTCCAAATTAGGCTTGTGCAGACCTGACTTATTTATTCTCCAAAGAAATCTCTCTTTCAGTGAGCCTCAGAATTTTTATTCTATCACTATTTACGGAGCACGTTATGCATCTGGTTGCTGGTGACACAGGAGTGGACCAGTTCGTCTCTTATGGATATAGTGCCTATTGCTTCTGGTAAGGCTGATGAAGGTGAAGATCAGTGCAAGCAAAATAAAAACAATAAACTATGGCAGGTCAATTTTTCTTCTAGGAAATCAGAATAAATGTCTTTTTAAAAAAATGCTTTACACTTTCTAAAGCCTCTTACTACCTCACAGGAACCAGTGGGACAGACAGGAAGGTGTAATTTGAGGAGCCAGTACAGATGGACACTCCTAAGGTCACAGAGGTGTGAGAAATCAGTACATGGACTCAGTTTTTCCAAGATGAGGGTTTGTCCTCCTTTTCAAAATGAAGACCATCATCAAGGTTGAAAAGGCAGCCTGCCAGAGAACAGTACTCCTTTCTAAATAGTCTTATTTTGAAAAAATAAGACTCATGGCCTCTCAACCACGGAAAGAAAGAGCATACTTCTAAATGAAGTCCTAGCCACAAAAGCGTGTTTCCCGCCTTCATTATTAGCTGTAATAACATAGCCAGAGTCTTTACTGGCCAAATGAAGGCAGGTGAATCAGGGAAATTCTGACTTTGTACTGATTCATCATGGAAGTGAACAGTTTCAGGTATGGATCTTGGAAGCTCTTGTATAGACCCTGTGGGGAGAACTTGGAACCAAGGGAAATAAAAAGGCAGGCCTACTTTCGTCTTAGGTTGGATGGCATCACCGACTTGATGGACATGAGTTTGAGCAAGCTCTGGGAGATGGTGAAGCACAGGGAAGCCTGGCGTGCTGCAGTCCATGGGGTCGCAAAGAGTCAGACAACACTGAGTGACTGACAACAACTTTCATCTTTATTTGGCATTATTTGAGTGCTTAGTTATGTGAAAAATTTTGGTGCTTTGTCTCTGTTACATCAGTTTACTTCTCATATTTAGCTGTTCTATACTCATGAAGGGATTTAAAGCAATGTTCTTATATTTTCAACAAGCTTGATTTTTACATGACTTTAAGAAGGTTGATCCCAGGGTGATGGTCTGACCTCCTGTGACCTACCAAAGCATTAGAGATGGGAGCAGCATCTTCCCAGCAGCTATGATTTCTCAATTCTAAGGACAGTCAATTGTGACAGAACAGGCCCATCAACTGGTATCTCTTCTCTCCTAGAGGAGATTCTTGTTTCTGCCGAATTATGAAAAAACATCCCAACACACATCTGGACCAAATATTCAATAACATTATTTATCAAAATAAATTTATTAAAAGTATTCAAAGACCACTTCAAAGTTTAGCTGCCATCAGGACAGTTTTGGCACTCATAATGGACATTGTCATTTTCTACACAAAAGCACTCATTCTCGTACAGACACCAATTGACAGTTCAAACACAATCGTTTCAGTTTTAGAGTTATGTGAGACAACAGTACTGATGATCTGCAGACATAGGAACTTCAGTACCCTTGCACATAGTAAACATATATTACCTAGAACTAAAGAAACTACAGCTAAAACCACTATGTGGTAACAAGGACTGATTTAGGGAAAGATGTACAGCCACCTAGCTGAGGCCACATAATCCCAGACCTATTGATTGTAAATGCTTCTGGACCAATAGTGTTGCATCGTTATCTTTCAGTCTCAAGCTCCTGCTTTTCCAGCATGAGACACACCACATTTAGCCCACACTCTCTCTCTGTGCTCCATCAGTTACGGAAGCTGCCCCAGTACCAGCTTCTCCTATGTGGCGACCGGCTTCCTGATTCACTACCCAGCTCTGAATCAATAGTTCTGAGTGATGTTTCCTGAACACCCAGGCTGAATTCAAGGTCAGTCTTTTCGGCAGGTGACAGCCTTTCCCCTTAGGAAAAAAATGAAAAGTCCTCCATTTCTGGGCTCCCGCTTTCATCTCATGTAGCATGGGGTTCTGTGGTGATCTGCGGCTTTTTACACAAGTCCTGGTAGAATTCTGACTCCAAGAAACGCGGATAAGAGTTGTTCTCCATCAAGCTGTACACCCTTTTCTGGGCAGTTGTGAAGCAGCCACTGGTAGCCTCCTGTATGTTTTGGGCAATCAGAGTTTTGGTTTGAAAGTCTATGTTGATCTGAAATAAAACAAAGTTTTATTCCATATTAAGAGTTAGAAATTGAAATATATGTAGTATTTGAAAACAAACAAAAAAAACACCCAAACTATAATGTGTGGCCAGTGTTGCCAGCTAAGTCAGTGAAGAAATGTAATTAACCTCACTGAGAGCCAGAAGTAGGGGAAAAACAGCCTACTCACCCACCCCCCTTTAATTTGAGGTCTCTTTAAATTCTTTTCACTTTGGTGCTGAGGATGTTTAAAATATGCTGAAACAAAGAACTTTTCTCCCCCTTTACCTCTTTTGGAGCTTCTTTTTCTATGAAGTCAGTATATATTTTCTTTGCTTTTGAGGACAGCTTTTGGGGTGACTTGGTTTTTTTGAAGTCTTCACAGGCCAGCCAGAATTCAATATTTTCTTCACAGAATTCAGATTTTAAAAAAGCCCTGAATGCAGCAAGACCATCTGGGGGAGGGAAGGAAGAAAGCATGCAGAAATTGCATTGAGTGTCCAAATAATCCCTTATGTGTTTTCCTAGAACTCCCACTCTCCTGGCCCCATATTTTATTATTTGCCAGATGGAAGCAATTTTCTTGAGTTTACTCAAACCTGTAATCGTCAAAATTTCGCTCTTTAAAGACTAAGACACCAGTCAGCAAAATGTATAAGTTGGCACACTACTACAAAAATATAAACACTTAGCTTTGCTGTTAACACAACTGATAGGGGAGCTCTAAGTTCTTTGGGAATGAAGCCTCTTGAAAACATTGTTTGCAATGGAAAAGCTGACTCAACCTTAACAGACAGCAACTGCCATTACAATCTGGGGTTATTTCCCCCCACTCCCCACCTAATGTGAAAAAGCCATGCATTTCCCTGCTTAATCACTGGGAAATAAAGGAGAAAAATAGGCCCCATGGTACAGGGATTATAAAGTCAAACTCTCCTTGGACAAGCTGCTCTTGCTGTGTGAACACAACCATACCATACTCTCCTGATACTTGAAATGGATCAAATTCAAGAGGTTAACTTACATTTACTGGCTAGCAGCTCATCAAATGCTTCTGACCACAGCTGGGCTTCCTCGGGAGAAGGCCTGCAAAAGAAGGTCTGCACATCAGCTCCTGATAGCCAGAGGTTCCCTCTTCAGCTCAGCAGTGAGCTGTGCATATTGGCAAGTACAAGATTTTCAACTTACTTGATGAAGGTTTGCTGTTTGCTTTTCTTGCCAGTTTTGGGCTTCCCAGGAGAGGAGGAATTTTGCAAGAAGTAGCTCAAACGGTTCTTCCAATCTTTTAATCTACAAAAGAAATAAAAAGATACTCACTTAGCAGCAACACTTGAAACTGCCATTGCTGCTGAAGGCATTTTTACCAAATAAAGTCGCCCCCAGTAGCTACAGACAAGCCAAATAAGACAAAACAACTTCTCCAGTCAGTCTTACTCCTTTAATCCAGCATCTAAGTACTCAACACACTAGTTTCATCCACTCATCTGAACATAATTATTAGTTTTATAAGTAAGGATAGGACGACCTACAATTATAGGGTATTTTAATGAATTTAGTTTGCATAGTTCAAAGGTAGATGCTATTTCTGGCCCACAAAAGGCAGCCAGTTTTTCTGCAACGGTTAATTACAATTCTGAGACATTTCACACTTGAGGAAGCCCACGGTGGACCTGCCCTGAGCCAGCCCATGCTCCTTTCCCTTCTACTCTCAGAGCAGGAGGCTCGGGACCACCCGAGAAGCTGTGCACAATGAGGTGTGTGTGCGCGAGATTGACCGCCCCCTCCCCCAACTTCAGCACTCATTTTAAGAAGGTGATGCAGAACAATTATTTGTTCCACACTCTTGAGTGGGTGAGACTTGCTATTCAATTAAAAAAAAAATTAAAAGTATATTTAGAATCAGCAAAAATATCTCCATCCTAGCAGTCGTGTAAGCAGATCAGAATGTACAGTGCCTCTCACGAAGGCTGGGGGCGCGTGGCCGCAGGATTCTCCGGTCATTTTCGATGCAGGGAGACAAAAAGCCAACCCGCATCTATCTTCGCCCCTGCATCAAGAATTTTCTGCAGTTTCTAAACTCTACCCGAGTCCTTCAATAAATACCTACACCACACAGATTTAAACGTAACTTAACAAATTAACCTTTTCCACACACACACACACACACACACACACAGAGTTTTCTTTTTTTCCTGCAGAGATGCAGGCAGGCTACCCAGTTCCCATGCCAAAGTCCAGCGCGAGTGTACCGCATTTGCAGCCGCCAGGGACAACTGGGTCCGTAGGGGCGGCCAGTCAGGGAGGAAGAAAGCCGCACTCACAGGGTTCGCTTCATCTTCTCTCGCTTCTCCTCGTTCTTGGGGCCGGTGCCAGCGCCTTTGTCCATGGGTCCGCACTCGTGCTGGACAGCCAGGAACAGAGCACTTTGCATTATCTACCTCCAGCTGGGAACGCTGTTATAGGGGGGCCGGGCTGCCGGCGCCCGTATTTATAGAATAGGTGGCGGCGCGGAGGCGGGGTCTCATGGCGCCGGTCCCGCCCCCGGCGGGCGCCGATTGGCCGATGGCGGCCGCGGGCCGCGCTGTCACGGGCGCCGCAGAAGGGTCTGGAAACCCGGGTCCCGCTGACGTCCGCTGCCCGGGCGTCGTGCGCAGTCGGGCAGGACGCCCGCTGGTGTGGGGGTCAGAGAAAATTCCCTTTTGAACGGTCGCAGGCGACCTTTGCCCAGTCGTGGCGGCCGGCCGTGAGGTCGCAGGGCCGTGGCGGGCAGGGAGCCAGGTTGGCTGCAGGCACGGTGGGGGCGCTCGCTCCCCGCCTTTTCCCTGTCTCGTTCCCTCCCCCGCGCTCCAGGGCTCCTGACCCCAAAGGGAGCCGTGATTCCCAGCAGGTAAAGATTGTTTATTGGGAAGCCGAATGCAGTAACCTTATTTTGAATTAGGTTTAAAAGGGGATATGTTTTTGGAGCTCAAGTCCTCGCTCCGCGCCTCCTTTCTTGATCTGGGAACTGACCCTCACCTGTTCTTCTTTGAGACGCCTTTTAATTTGGGGAAGGAAACAGAATGGGAGGAACAGTGACAGTCCCGGGGGCAGTGGTGTGATCTGCTCTGCAGCGTGCCCGAGCATCTTGGAGCATTGTGGGGGAATGCACATTGGGCAGGGAAGGAAGAGGAGAAAGTGCTTTAACTGGGCGTGCGGTTTTGATTACCAGCAGGCTCGTGGCTGGGTCGGTCCGTGGGGTTGCAGACTATTTCTCAGGAGTCCTTGGCCGCCTCCCTTTCCAGAACAGAAAAAGAAATCACAGCTCTTCGTAACAAGGAAACACCACGAGCTCGCAGCTATCGTGCGCCAGAATCATTTTAGTGTAAAAGAGCAAGCATGCAGGATTTCCTCCTGAGTCACTCTTAGTTGGCTTAGAATTTGCGAGAACACTTTAATTGGCAAAAAAGAGAGATGGGGGTGGAGGGACGGAGGCGTTCACCTTTGTCTTTGAGGCGTTTGTCTTTGAAAAAGCTTAATGTCTTGATTCTTCAGAAATCATCTTGCTGTAGCAGGATTTAAGTGGTTTGATTGGTAAGGGTAAGTAGATAACTGCCACTCCAAAATGACTTGATTTCAGATTTCAGATACCATTATTAGAATTGTACAGTGGAATAGTAGGCAGATTAACAGCAAGGTTTTTGTTGTTCTGTCCCTAAGTCATTTCTGACTGCAGTCCCATGGGCGGCAACTTGCCAGGCTTCCCTGTTCTTTATATCCTGGTGTTTGCTCAAAGTCATGTCCATTGAGTCGGTGATGCCAGCTAATCATCTCTCTGTCACCCTCTTCTCCTCCTGCCCTCAATCTTTCCCAGCATCAGAGTCTTTCCCAGTCAGACTGCTCCTCGCATCAGCTGGCCAAAGTATTGGAGCTTCAGCTTCAGCATCAGTCCTTCCAATGAATATTGAGGGTTCATTTCCTTAAGGATTGACTGGTTTGATCGCTTTGTGGGAGACTCTCAAGAGTCTTCTGCAGTGTAACAATTTGAAAGCAGCAATTCTTTGGTGCTCAGCCATTATGGTCTAACTCTCACATTCATACATGACTATTGGAAAAATCATAGCTTTGACTATAGGGACCTTTGTCAGCAAAGCGATGTCTCTGCTTTTTTCATACAGGTAGCATGCATGCTCTTTACTTTGTATTAGAGCTGTTAAAAGAAAATTGGAACTAATTTACCATATTCTTATGATGAGCTGCCAGTAGTTGGAGCTCCAAGTTTGACTTGGGGAGTAAAACCTACAGTTATTACTAAAGAGAACAGTTGTGTACTCAGTAACGGACAGGAAAAATCATTTAGATTTCAGTAATAAATATTTGAAAGCAAGTTTGTGAAATGTAAGAATATAATTTTTCTCAAGCATATGCTCTTGATCTCTAAAAGAACTTTACATGATATTTCCTACAACTATTTTCACCTTCTGATGATTAAGTACTTATTTGTTAAATATGTGTAATATTTATTTATTTATTTATACTAGCTTTTCTTGCTAGTATAAACCTCAATATATTTTTCACTTAGAATTTTAGATGGTAGAACTCACTCATAGTGGAAAAAACAGGAGTTCTGACTAAGAGGCAGCAAGAAGAGTCAGTCTTGTGTCAGGATACCTAGTTAGAGTCTTGGCTTCACCAGTAAATACTAAGTAACTATTGGGACAGTCCCATCCCACCTCCTAAGCACCAGTGTCTCATCTCTAGTAAGAGTAATGTATCTTTCTCATCAACCTCATTGGATATTATGTGAATCTTCATGAAAGGCCTTTATAAATTTTAAAGTACTATACAAAAGTTTGTCTTTCTTAATTTGCATATGTGGGGCAAAGGAAATATCTGAAGCATAGTTATTCCAGGTAGAAAAATCATTAAAAGATTAATTCAGAGTTAAGTTATCGATGTTACTGTTAAAATTCAAGATAATGTCACAGCTTTGTAGAATATTGGACTCATGATACATAATGTTCTCTGGGTAAAAAACCGAATAAAAAAATAAGTAAACTGGTATTTGAACTTTTCAGAAATCCTTGTCAGAAAAGTTCACGGCCATAAATGTATATGTATACATGTAAGTAACTGCTTGAAATATAGACCATTCTAGATGTTTCTTGTAAGTGTTTAATGTAGCTATTTGCTTTTTTTGCAAACCATTTCCGATTGACAGCTGGTATTAAGGTAGGCAGACCAGTACATTTAAAATGAAAGCTACAGTCTTTAATGACTTCCCTTTGTTTTTTTGGTTGCAGCTGGCTTTTAGGTAAATGGAATTGCTTAATATTAAGATGACACATATTTTCCATTCTGTGGTGGAAGAAGAAACCCTGCAATAGGATGTAAATACTGCACAGCAAAACTATAGCTTGAGATTGCCCTGCTGAGCTGGACATACCTTTTCCTGTCAGCCCTACCATGCCCTCTACTGGAGAGGCTGTCTGCTGAGCACATTGGTGGTGGAAGCTTGCAGGGTGGTTCTGGAACTTTTGTAGCCAAAAAAATTTAAGTTACTGAGGAGGGCAAACAAAAAAGACTAGTTTCTAGTAACACGAAAGGGAGAATAATGAAAAGCAAAAGTGTCCTCTGCCACATACACTCTTCTCCTCCGACTGTATGACATTATTAATAAAAACTATTATTAGTATCTAAAAATATTTATACATGATAACTTTCATACTTAAGCTTTAGAAATTTAGGAAGCAAGATATATACGTTAAAAGACACCAGAGAATCATTTTGTGTATTCCTGTGCTTTACTTTTTTGGTCAGTAAGATATCTCAGTTTCTAAATTTATAAAAGTTGCAAACCTGTTGCATATGTCATGAATTTTTAAATTGGTGAGAAATTTAAAAAAAGGAAAAAATTAGGAAATTAAGCACCATGTGGCAAAGGGTGTGATGAGTAATTGGAAACTTTTAATATCATAATTGTTGAGGTATTTGAGGAAGTGTGACACCTGTCTTGACATTTTTGTCTATCTTTGTCCTCCCCCACCTTTTGGGTACTATTTAACCTTAATTGGTGAAATATTCTTTAAACAGACTGAACATATGACCCCACAATGAATGAACTTATGACCCAACAGGATTCTGTACTCTACTCTTCATTCCTAATATCTGACATTTAAAAAACTCATAATTGCTCTATTTCTTAGAATGTAATTTGCATACCCAGGAGCTAAAAAGAGAGAAAGTCATTGTTTTTGTCTGGGATGAATCAAGAGTTTCAACCAAATACTTGACATGTATTATAGAGGAGTTAATGATTTTACTTCAGTTCAGTTCAGTTCAGTCGCTCAGTTGTGTCCCTGTCCATCACCAACTCCCGGAGTTCACTCAAACTCACGTCCATCGAGTCAGTGATGCCATCCAGCCATCTCATCCTCTTGCACTGATAATTCCAGCAAGAGCATTTCCATAGCTCTGCCTTGAATTCACACATAGTATGAGGTCTGTCATACTCCAAATGTAGGCACGGCCTACTTAAATTTAATAATTCTCCCTTACCAAGTAAAGCATTGGATTCTCTTTGGAAACCAACAACAGGAGCATCACATTTTTTTCTTCCCAAATAAAAAATCCTAAATGTATCAATGTATTGAAATACCTCTGGTAGGTTCCTGTAGTTAAAGGACACTGAGGGTGAAGTCTAGGTTTGGGGATTATTTCCAGTATCTGCCTGTTGCTGCTCTGTTCCAGTGACCCAGGACTGCACAGAATCTCAGGGGAGAGTAGTCAATTAGAAATAAGTCACATAGATGGCATTTTGTCCCTCAGGTTAGGAGTTTCTTTGTTGACACTTGTTCTCCTGGGATTTTAATTTCTGTGCACAGAATTCTGTCAAATCATTAAAATGCCAAGTGTCTATTGATTACTGTTTTGAAATCCTGAGATAGTGGCATCATAATCTACAAGATTTCAAAGTTCTATATGCTATCAGTCACAGAGAATCTTTTTTTTTTTTAAGTTTGAAGAAAGACTGCTTTTCATCTAATAAATGAGGAATCCATTTGCATTGGTATTTCCAGTTGACTGATTGTTCCTATAAAGAGAGTAGTACTCCATTTCAGACACTGATTTTTAAAGATATTTGATTCATGGACTACTTCACAAAACCCTAAAACTTTGTGAATTTTCTCTCCCAAACATGTTTTTTTTTTTTAAACAAAAAAATTCCAAAATCTTAACCAAATTAATTGGTAAAATAATAACACTTTCAAGGAGATACCCGTGGGCCTGATCCAACTGCCATGTTATAAATATTTGAGTCCTGAATGCTGAGCTAGCATCCTTAGCTTGAAAAGACAAAATAATTTTGTCTTTATTTTCATAAATTATCCTTAGGAGAGCAGGACAGATGGAGGGTTTGTCCTTAACTGGGATACTTGCTTTTAGTTCCTAGTTCCTGGCATTATGTTAGCTGGGACCCCAGAGAAATTGCTTAGCCTTCTTGTGCCTAGGCTTCAAATCTTCAAGGTGGAAGTAATTATATAAGCTTTCCTTTGTGAGGAACTGGAAAAAAAAAAAACACCACCACCATTTTGGGGAATGCCCTGAGTGTCTGGTTGATGATAATGCACAGGCCTGGTGTTCAGCAAAACTTTACCGCAGGACTGCTTTCTTCCATGTGACTTTTTTGCTTTTTGTTGTTGCTTTCCTAGTGCCCATTATTTACTGCTGCTGCCCCTAAGGTGGTGGGTCTTCCAACCAGGGGTGTGTGTGTGTGTGTGTGTGTGTGTGTGTGTGTGTGTGAGTTGCTCAGTCATGTCCAACTCTTTGCGACACCATGAACTGTAGTCAGGCTTCTCTGTCCATGGAATTCTCCAGGCAAGAATACTGGAGTGGATTGCCATTCCCCTCTCCAGACATCTTCCCAACCGAGGGATCGAACCCTGGTCTCCATCCAGGTAAAAAGGTTGAATCAGAAGGCCCTGAGTGTGTCTGCCAGTCCAAGGAACACCAGGACAAGCTCTGTCTTGCTTCTGCGGAGGATGCACCATATTAAGGATGAGGGTGGCCAGTGGAGGGTTCTTCTGTCCGTGGTGCTGACCTGGGGAGGCTGCATCTGCTCTCCGCCAGGTGCTGGCCCCTGGCCTCTGGGCCGTCACTACCAGATACTGCTGCTTTCTGGGGGAGGGGGGTCTGTTCATCCACTGGGTGCCCTGGTAGCCCCTTTTACTTTTCCAGATGCCCCATAGGGAATATCAGGGACGTAAGGTTACTTTTAGAAATGTTTTAAGTTTTTCCTGAAAAATGGTTTGAAAATGTCTAGGTCTTCCACATGCTAACATTTCTATATATTGATATTTTGAAAGAATTCTCCACTATCTTCACAGGGTGAAATCTCCCTGCATTAGATGTTTGGTGAAAATTCATTTCTTTTTCTCAGTGCAGTATAGGAAGTATGTTAAGTTGTCTCTAGTGGTTCTGCCTGTTCCTTTCTAAGTACATTCCTTAGGCCCCATACCACCCCCCACCCCACCCTCTACACCCCCCCCAGGCCCCCGCCACACACCTGCCCTGTTTTTCTGATCATTGTGAGGCTTTCTTCTTTGGAGACTTAATAGACTTGCAGTGCTTCAGTTATTCTCTTTCTTTCAGTTAATGCAGTGTGCATTTGGTTTCATAATCTTTAATAAGAGTTTTAAAATGAATTTTAAAATAAACCCAGCATAGGTGAACATAGTCCCCTGGCTTCACCAAGCCTAAATCAGTTGTATTTAACCAAGCAGAGTGAGTCAGTTTCATCAAAACAGCTTTGAGTTCATCTTATTAGAAGTTTTATTTTCCTATGTGTGTCTGTACCTGGTTTCAAGGCTCCACATCCATGTTGCCTTCTTCATGAGCTGCAGACTGACCTCTCATCTTGAGTAATAATCTGACTTGCATAATCATTTAGAACTTGTTCCAGATGCAGTAGAGTTTTCTTTTTTTTAAAACTTTTTTTGCTGATAAATAAATTGGCTCACTTTTCCTCTCTGTTCTTTAGCTTCTTGTGAAATCAGTTTATACTTACCCAAAGATGGGACTTTTCGTCTGAAGCATCTTTCTAGTGCTGTCTGAAGTTGTTCTTTGCTTTTCTGGTGTACTTTAATGGCTGTTTGCTTGTAGTTACTTGAATTGGATGGGTTTCAGTGAATCTTTCAAAGACTTAATATTTCTTGTAATGTCATCTTGTTCCAAACATTTAGATTTCTCTTTGCTAAGTCCTTTTGTAAAGGCCTATATTTTAATTCTAAGCAAGGAGTTGAAGATTTCCAGCTCTTTATTCTCCAGTATTCTCCAGGCAAGAATACTGAGTGGGTTGCCATTCCCTTCTCTAGGGTATCTTCCTGACCCTGGGATTGAATCTGGGTCTCCCACATTGCAGGCAAATTCTTTACCATCTGAGCCCCCAAGGAAGTGGGTCTTTATTTATGGCTTCCAGTTTTTCTGTTGCTAGTAGTTTCCTCTTGAGTCTGGCCTCTATTAAAGTTGATTAAGATCCTGTAAAAATTAGGTTAAACTTGCCAAATTTTTTATGTCTTTCCTCCAGAAAGGCAGAAACTTCAATAGCTAGCTCTCTGTCTTGTGTGAAGAAGGCTTTTAATTATTAGAAATCTGACTATGACTGTAAATAACACCATCTCCCACAGTAATCCATGGGCTCTGGCTCTGTTTTAATGTTCTTTAGGAGAGTGACTACTGGCTGGTACAGCATGTCCAGAACCAGGGCCACACAGAGCAGCATGGTCGTGAGCAGACCCCCAAGGACCGCCTCAGCTGTTCTGAACCAATGCAGGTTGCCAGGACGCGGATGGCTTCATAGACCAAACAACACTAGTGAGCATCTTCATGAGCCAGCCCATGCCTGGTAAGTAGGGTAGACCTCAGTGCAGGTGGAGGAGGGGCACAAATATAATAAATTATAGGCTAATGCTCCTTTTCCTCTTGATTGGTTTTTTATTCTTTGTTCCTGGAGGTCTTATTTTACCCATACATGTCACAGAAACCTTCCTGTTCTCAGAGCCTCTCTGTGTCTGGATGGCCTCGAATGTATGTGGGAGAGGATGGGGGACAGATTATGGAGGATCCTGCAAAGGCTTAAGCTTTACCGATTTCACCTTTGAAAAATAAGAAATAAATCATTGGAATTTTAAAAAGTGTTCAGCCCTCAAAAATGTGCAATCCAAGTATGAGCAAAGAAAACATTTTTTAAAACTCTTCTTGCGTGTGGCAAAATGTGTATGATACAGAAGCCCTTCAGGGTGCTTCTGTTCAGAATCATCGTCTCTGGAGCTGTTGGATGTTGGCTGCAGCTTTTCCTCACAGGGGCTGGCCCTTAGGCAGTGGGGCATCCAAGTTTGTCTGGCTCACTTAACAGCTCAGTCTTCTTGACAGTGAGTCTGCAAGATGGTGGGGAGTTCACTGGCTCTGGCTGGGGATCTCAGCTGACTGGGCTGATTCATTCATGTGTCTTGGAGTAGACTGGAGATGCGTCAGTCTGGACTCGGTGAAGCTGGGTGGCTCTGCAGGTCTTGGCTGTGTTTCTCATGAGTCTTGAGCTCAGGTAGGAGGGCAACAGATAGTGGTTTATGCAGTTCAGTGCTTGGCTCTGCCCATCAAATCTCTCATCTTTGTCTTGTAATCTGCGGTAAAGCCTGGTCTTTCCTTCCCATGGTAATGGCAGAGCACGAGACAGCCATTGGAGAGCAGTTATCCAATTTGCATTTTAAAAAACTCACCCTGATTATGAGATGTCCACATCTCATTTTTCTCTTGAAGTCATGATCCCGAGGGAGACTGTAGGTCTTCTGGAGTTGGGATGTGGAGTTGGAGTCTGCTTCTTCTCTTGGCATGGATTGGTTCACAGGTCACTGTGAAGTTGGGACACATGAGCTGGCAGAGATGAATGCTTTCTGCAGTGGACAGCAGTACAGAGATGGCTAAACGGGCATTCCTAAAGCTCTGCACTCTGCCGACCAGATGAAGAGAGACCCCTCACAGCACACACTGAGGGAAACAACAATGGCTTGGGAGTCCAGGACGCTGCTTCAGCAGGACCCTGTGCTGAGTAACTGCAGGATTCCTGGACAGTGTCTCCATATTTGCAGGTCCCCATCGCCTCTCTGAAGAACAGGATATGTGTGAATAAAATCCATATTCTGAATCTGGTGGGGCTCACACTCATGTGAAAAGTTCATCTTTGGCAGGACTCAGACAGTTTTTTCCCAGTAGCGCTCACTTTTTAACATCTGTTGTAGAGTCTTTTGAAAGAATAAATCAGCGTGAACAACATGAATGTCGGGGTGCAAGGACCAATGCTCTGAGTCATTCCTCAGCTGTCTCTCCGAAAGGTGATAAACTTCTAATTCCTGTTCTGAAGCAGCTGTCTGCAAGTTGGAGTTGGAGAATTTCAGTCAACTTGACATTTTGTTCCTTATCTTCTTTCTACCTCTGTGAGATCCTGGCTGTCTGCCCCTTGGGGAACATGATGATCCCTTGGACTGGTGGATGACTGGAGCAAACCTGAGGGGCTTCTCGAAGAAGCCGTCTCTGCTTTCTGAAGCTAATGCCATGGAGGAGTATCTCCCTTCCTTTTAAATATTAAATATTTAAGTTTTGCCATATATAAATAGACTTTATTAACAGACTGCCTTTTGATATTGAAGATTAAAGTGCTTATGAAGTTTGTGGAAGTGTGTGAGTTCACTGGGACGGTGGAGAAGAGGGTAGGTGGCGGTGGCTATCAGGTGTTAGAAAGCTTAGCAAACATACAAGTTTAAGGTGGTCAGGAGAACTTTCTTCATGGGTCTCCCAGATCTAAGCCAGGGAACTTTTATCAGTTCAGTTCAGTCACTCAGTTGTGTCTGCCTCTTTGCGACCCCATGTACTACAGCACACCAGGCCTCCCTGTCCATCATCAACTCCCGGAACTTACTCAAATTCATGTCCATTGAATGGTGATGCCATCCAACCACCTCATCCTCTGTCGTCCCCTTCTCCTCCTGCCTTCAATCTTTCCCAGCATCAGGGTCTTTTCCAATGAGTCAGTTCTTCACATCAGGTGGACAAAGTATTGGAGTTTCAGCTTCAGCATCAGTCTTTCCAGTGAATATTCAGGACTGATTTCCTTTAGCATTGACTGGTTTGATCTCCTTGCAGTCCAAGGGATTCTCAAGAATCTTCTCCAACACCACAGTTCAAAAGCATCAATTCTTCAGCGCTCAGCTTTCT
Source organism: Bubalus kerabau (assembly GCF_029407905.1). Classification (NCBI taxonomy): domain Eukaryota; kingdom Metazoa; phylum Chordata; class Mammalia; order Artiodactyla; family Bovidae; genus Bubalus; species Bubalus kerabau. The sequence continues at coordinate 66,399,368 of NC_073628.1, forward strand.
TTATAGTCCAACTCTCACATCCATACATGACTACTGGAAAAACCATAGCTTTGACCAGACGGACCTTTGTTGGTAAAGTAATGTCTCTGCTTTTTTAGGGATATCAAGTGGGCCTCTGTTTGGGAAGAGCTTCTTTCAGCCTCCTTTTTAGTGTCTGCTCGTTTTTTCCTTGGATGCTGACGTCCCTTAAATGTCTTCTGGTTTTGCTCTGCACGTTCACACTCTGCATTCACTTCCATATACTCAGCTGTGGTCTGTGTGCTGATGGATCTCCATGCTCATCTCTCTTCTCATCTCAGACTCTTACAGCTAATTGTCCATTAGGTTGATTCACTTAGATGACTCATAGTTCCAGTGAGCTTGTTAAAAACAGTGTTTCCCATCTATGCACTTAAACCTGTTTCTTTGCCTTAGTTCTCTATCTCAGTGAATGGTTTCATCCTCCACTTTGTTGCCTAAGACAAAGCACGAGGGTGGATGGAGTGGCCACCTTTGAGTTCCACCCTCTCTCCATCCCATATCAAGTTTATCCTGCCTATTAATTTTATTTCTTAAATATATCTTAAGACTTCACTCCCATTTCCATTTTCCTAATTCTCTCTTCCTCTCTCTTATGGATCCAAGACTTCTTATTGATGTTCTAACTGATCCTCTCTGTTGAATGGTCTGTTTTCAGCCAGCATAACTTTACTAAAACCCTTGTCTAGTCATTATTGCTTTTGTGATTAGAACTGCTAGTGACTTTTCATTGCCCTTAAGATAAGTTCTGAATTCCTTAAATTGTCATATAAGATCTTTTTTATCTAGCCCATGAAATCCTTTCATTTATTCTCTTATCTTTTATTACTGCTGCCTTGCTCTCAGTGCCCTTATCTACTGAATATTTTGCAGTTCCTTCCATGTGCCATGCTTTCTTTTTCCTTTAGCCGTTTGCTCACACTGTTCCCTCTACTAGGACCTTTTCCCGTTCTCTCCACTCTTTATCTGACTGTGTTCTCTGTCATTCACACTTTTCCAGGCATCACTGGAATGAACTTTCTCTCCTGCACACCACCTGCACACTTTTTCCCCCTCTGCTGACAAATCTGGATGAGGTGCTTCTCCTAGATGTGCCCACAGCACCTATTAACGTGCTTAACACAATGATTTGGTTTCTTTTTTTTTTTAGAAATTTTATTTACAGGTATAATAATTCGTGCACTGATAGAAAAGAAACAGCAATATGACTACTTCATGGTAGCCTAGACTATATTAATGAATAAATCATTAAAAATTTTTATGCCACACTGTTATAGTCATATTCATGTGTGTTAGTCATTCAGTTGTGTCCGACTCTTTGTGATCTCATGGACTGTAGCCTGCAAGGCTCTGCTGTCCATGGAATTCTCCAGGCAAGAATACTTGAGTGGGTTGCCATTCCCTTCTCAGGGGTGTCTTCCCTACTCAGGGATTGAACCCAGGTCTCCTTCATTGCAGGCAGATTCTGTATCTTCTGAGCTCCCCGGAAAGCTATAATTAATTATAATCTTATTTTTTTATACTTTTAATTTTGTATTGGGATGTAGCCAATTGACAGTATTGTGATAGTTTCAGGTAAACAGCAAAGGGACTCAGCCATTCATGTACATGTATCCATTCTCCCCCAAACTCCCCTCCCATCCAGGCTCAACGTTGAGCAGAGTTCCCTGTGCTATAGAGAAGGTCCTTGTTGGTTATCTGTTTTTACCACAACATATTGTAATTGCCTGGTTTCTTGTCCCTATTCCTCACTAGACAATTTCTCCTCCTCCCCTCGCCTCTTTCTTCCTTCTCTTCCTCCTCCTCCTCCTTTAAAAACTATTGTATCCTGGAACATAGAGAATCCTCAATAAATATTTGCTAAGGGTATGGATGGGTGGAAGTATGAATGAATGGGTGAATGCATGGTTACTTTTCCAGGGTATCTGGCATCTGTTACCTGTGTGACTTGTGCCAGAGGTTCATATGTTCTCCATATCTGTAATTAAATTCCTCTTGTAACCTTACAAACTTTCCATTTTAACACTGAGCTTTGCAGTGTTTTTAAGTAAGCTTACTATTCTTTCTGTTAGTATTTTTTTGTTTGCAATTTATTGAATAATCTATTCATTACTTTTCTTAAAAATCTGACTTTTACCTATTTTAAATAGATAAAATCAACTTTATTTATAAAACTATTTAGCAGAGATACAAATTAGAAGTAAAATTGACTAGGTAGTGATATACAGTCTATCCATTTAAAACATTATGAACATGTGAAAAATCTGACATTTCTTCTAATAAAAATGTTTTAAAAGAATTGCAGGATTAAGAAGGTCATATGGTATTATCATTTGTTCTTATTTCAGTATTACAATATATATTTGAACAAAGTCATATGTATGTACATGTGTGTGTATATATATTTGTCTTAATTAGACAATTTATTAATTGATATAAAGGTATACTTGTTTCTTGTTTTTAGGAATTTCTGTTTTGGATCATTATGTAATAGGTCGCAGCTTTTTGCTTCTCTCAGGCAAATGGACTGAGGCCTACTGCACTGTAGACGTTAGAGGACAAAACACTTCCTAAGGGTTTCAAAACTTTCATAATGATAGAAAATAATTTCCTTTGTACTTGTACTGCTTTTAAGCTAATTTCTGTTCACATATAAGCACTATTGCATTATTTGGATTATAATGTTCAACTTTATGATAAATTATAATATATAATAATAATATGTACAATTATCAGTTTATATAATTTTCTTAGGTTCAAGAAGAGGAGAACAAGTAGGAAAGCCTTATGAAGAGTGTGATCCATCGGGTAGCACTTGAAAGAGTTTAAAAAAATTCTGGATTTTTGCTTTAAGGTCTTATCTTGAGCCTCTGCAGTTACTTCCTCCTCTTCCCCAAAATCTGCTGAAATGTGAGAAAAGTTAAAAAGAGAAGAAAAGAAAACAGGAAGCTTTGTAGTACTGCTGGAAAAGAGGAAAATATGCCATTGACATATGAGAAATATGGAACTTGGGAATTTGTGAAACAGAAAGGACCAAAGGAAGGAAAGTAGGAAGAAAAAACCTATCAGACTTGAACGGCAGTAACGTTGGTATCTCTTGAGAAGTAAGTGGATGGCATCCTCAGTATAACCTGAGAAGGTTTCCTTTTTCAAGCGATAGAGGTGTGCTATAAGGGTCATGTGTGAGGGTAAAATTACATTGCTTTAGAGGCTGTACCAGAAGCCCACATATTAATGTTTCCTGAGTTTTGCTTTATATGGAGAGTGTACTAAATGAAGAACTTGTAGGCCAAGGAGGAAATAAAGGTAAAATTCAAAGGCTATTTAGAAATCATTAAGATGGAGTGATCATGTATAAAAATATGTGGGATGTGGTCAAAGTCATACACAGAAAAGGACTTGTCTTAATTTCTTCTTTCTTTTTTAAATTGAAGTATAGTTGATTTGCAACATTAATTTCAGGTGTAGAACAGAGTGATTCCGTATTTTTGTAGATTATACTCACATGAAGTTATGACATGTTGGCTGTATTCCTTGTGCTGTAAGTTACATCTTTGTATCTCCCTTTCTCCCCAGTAGTCTGTCCCTCTTAATCCCCTTCATGAGTCCTGCCCCACTCCCTCTCCTCATTGGTAACCAGTTTGTTCTCTGTGTCTGTGAGTCTGTTTCTGTCTTGTCATGTTCATTCATTTGTTCTGTTTTTTACATTCCACATGTAATAAAAACTGAAAATAACTGACCCATCGTGTTTGTCCCTTAGCGGTTGTGTGGAGGGCAGCGTTGAGAGGGCGCCTGAAGGTGAGTCTGTGCTGCAGCGGGAGCACTGCTGTGAGTGAGTCGTGACCAGGCTTCAGTGGATTTTTCAGGTGAACTGAATAAAACCACTAAGGGTCTGGTAATTCCTATATTGCTCCAAAGCACAAGGTGGCAGGAAGTTTGCCCAAGAATTTTTTTGAGGCAAGCCTAATTCTGATCCCCAAATCTGCTGAAGAAAGCACTCAAAATACAACTAAAGAAAAACAATTGTAAAGATATAGATACCTTAAATGAAATATTTTAAGTACTTTCCACTGTAAACAGTTTCAAGTAAGCAAAAACACTGTGCACAGTGCAATATAGAATTCATAGCACTTACAAGTGATAAAAGATGCTCATTTTAATGTGTGCTAAGCAGATATTTGGGGCTTCCCAGGTGGAGCTAGTGCTAAAGAACCTGCCTGCCAATGCAGGAGACATATGTGGGTTCCATCCCTGGGTCAGGATGATGCCCTGGAGGAGGGCATGGCAACCCACTCCAGTATTCTTGCCTGGAAAATCCCACGGACAGAGAAGCCTGGTGAGCTACTGTCCATAGGGTCACAAAGAGCTGGGCATGACTGAAGTGACTTAACACGCACAATCAGATATTTATTAAAGAATTTATATTACAATTTACACATGAAAGTGAAGCCGCTCAGTCGTGTCCGACTCTTTGTGACCCTATGGACTATAAAGTTTACCAGGCTCCTCTGTCCTTGGGGTTTGCCAGGCAAGAGTACTGGAGTGGGTTGCCATTTCCTTCTCCAGGGGATCTTCCCAACCCAGGGATTGAACCCTGCCTCCCACATTGCAAGGCAGATGCTTTTACCGTCTGAGCCACCAGGGAATTTACACATGAGGTGGCAAATAATATCGCCTGGCTTTGCGGCTTGGTGGAATTCACAGTGCGGGCAGTGTTTTGCCCTGTTTCTACAGCGCGTGTGAGGAATCACTAGCATCCACACTGAGAGCCTGAGAACTAGGCGAGAACTCCAGCAGAACGTCCAGCATCTGGTTTTGAACATCAGGCGTATGTTAGGTGTTGGTTGAGTTGGGCATCTGTATGTCTGTTTTATATCCCGTTGAGATAACTATAATTAGTCACTTTTGTTGCCACCCAGTACAGACTTTTCCATCAAGCAAGTGCTACAGTGGAAACAGTGGCTGACTTTATTTTTTTGGGCTCCAAAATCACTGCAGATGGTGATTGCAGCCATGAAATTAAAAGACACTTACTCCTTGGAAGGAAAGTTGTGACCAACCTAGACAGCATATTAAAAAACAGAGACATTACTTTGCCAACAAAGGTCCATCTAGTCAAGGCTATGGTTTTTCCAGCAGTCATGTATGGATGTGAGAGTTGGTCTATAAAGAGAGCTAAATGCAAAAGAATTGATGCTTTTCAACTGTGGTGTTGGAGAAGACTCTTGAGAGTCCCTTGGACTGCAAGGAAATCCAACCAGTCCATCCTAAAGGAGATCAGTCCTGGGTGTTCATTGGAAGGACTGATATTAAAGCTGAAACTCCACACATGTGTACCTGTGGCGGATTCATTTTGATATTTGGCAAAACTAATACAATTATGTAAAGTTTAAAAATAAAATAAAATTAAAAAAAAATAAAGCTGAAACTCCAATACTTTGTCCACCTGATGTGAAGAGCTGACTCATTTGAAAAGACCCTGATGCTGGGAAAGATTGAGGGTGGGACGAGAAGGGGACGACAGAGGATGAGATGGTTGGATGGCATCACCAACTCAATGGACATGGGTTTGGGTAGACTCTGGCAGTTGGTGATAGACAGGCAGGCCTGGTGTGCTGTGGTTCATGGGGTCACAAAGAGTCGGATACAACTGAATGACTGAACTGAACTGAACAAATTCCTTGTTAACTGAATGTAATCAAAGAAGCTGTGGTACTCCTCCTGTAAGTTCACAGGTCTTGAGACAAGGGTTTGGTTTCATTAAAGATAGGCTGCTAGTGGTTAACTGCTTTTGCCACGTTACTTCCCTCATGACTCAGCGGGGACACCCCATCTGGGGAGCCTTCTCCACTGCCTGCATCCTGAGTGAGCTCACTTCTGTGCTACCACAGCCCTGTGCTTCCCTCTTCAGGGGCCGTCAGCTTCTTCCTGTTTTCTCTGTAAGACAGTGGGTGTTTGAAGTCAGAGGCTCTGTCCTCTGCGTCCCTGTTCCTGTGGAGACTGGCCCCAGTCTGGCACACAGTAAGGGCTGGCCACATTTATTACACGAATGAAGAATTTAACTTCTCTGAGCTTAAGTCTTCTCCATTTGAAAAATGAGAACATTAATGATAATGATAATGGAGTTTTTAACAATCTTCCTTGGAAAAAAGCATGGCCCTTTAGTAATAATGACAATAGGTTTTGTTTATTGAACACCTATTACATGTGCCAACCACTGACCAGACACTTTACATACATTTTCATCATCTCTTACCATTACACCTCTGTGAGGTAGGTGCTGTTATCTCCATCTTACAGATGCTTGGAGAGATGAAGAAGCAAGCGATTTCTGGCAGAGCCAGGATTTGAATTCTAAGTCTGTAACCATTTCACTGTAGAACTGATGTTTCTGTGGGAAGCTCAGTTTGGGTTGTCATCAGTTAGGTTTCCTCATGGATACCCTGGCTGTGTAATTATGGTCTGTAAAAAGCTGATCGTGATGGTTGAGCTAGTGAAATCCACCCTTGAATACATTACTGGGCACATGGTAATTGCATGGTCAGTGTAATTGCTGAATGAAATAATGATTTAATTAATATAAAACCCATGAATGATGTTAGTAATTTATGTAATAAACCAAGAGCTTGCTTATACATGTGTGATTCAAGAGTGTTTAAACACCCATAGCATTAGTTCAGATGATGTGCAGATATTCCTAGGAGGGTAAAATGAAATTTGATTTTCATTTAGCAAGTGAAATAAAAGGATTAACTAGTCATTAAGTCTCATTAAAAATGAAAATCCCTAGATTCCATTCCTAGAGTTTGTTATTTTTATATTCTCCTCTTGTGGATGTGAAATAAAATACTTTCTAAATTGGGGAGTGCTGGACACACTATATTACTGAGAAACTGTATTATTTTTCCCTTGAAGTTTGGAGAAAGTGTCCTTTGGAGTCTGTTGAAACTGAAGGAAGAGAACGATTAAGAGACTGAGTTAAATCAGAAAAGAAAAGGACTCTTTTATTCAGTGGAAGGAATGCTTCTTTTGTCCGTACCTCCCCAGAAGCAAGTCTGGTTGACCAAAATTTAACAAAGAGATCCCATTGGCATGTTTGATTATTTCACGGTTGAGGCATCCTTGTTGCCCTGGGTGATAGCAGTCTATTGTCAGGATGGACACACAGTCTGAATGGAGAGCCAGGAAACTCTGAGCAAGTGCTCAGAATTAGGGGCAGCTCTGGGAGCCGAGGGAGATTCCACCTGTCCGTCATGCCTGTGACTCAGCACCTTCTCTCTGCTTCCTATTCCATGGCTGGTTACTTCTTTTGTCTCTTCTTTTTCTGCCTAATGGCTTCTGCTTACTGCCTTCTGTCTTTAAAAATACCAGGAAGCAGCATTTATTGAGGAATTTCAATAAATAATTTCATTTTTATTCTCAGAACAAAACAGGAATAGGGTGTCCTCTTTATCTGATTATTCATTATTATTAGTCTCCACACTGAGTGCACAAGGATGCAGAAGCCATCAAAACAGGAAAACATCCACTAATGAAAGCCAGTTTTATACTGAGAACCCTCTCCCCGTTTAACAGAAGTTCTGGTAATTAACAGCTAATAACATAATGCAAACGTAATGAAAAACCTAATAGCAAAATTTGCAAAAAGATGCAGAATGTCATGAAGCTAGTGCTCAGATGTGTCCAGTTTTTATGACCCCATGGACTGTAGCCCACCAGGCTCCTCTGTCCATGGGATTCTCCTGGCAAGAATACTGGAGGGTATTGCCATTTCCTCCTCCAGGGGATCATCCTGACCCATGTCTCTTGCATCTCCTGCATTGGCAGGCAGGTTCTTTACCACTAGTGCCACCTGGGAAGCCCAGAATGTCATGAAGTTGATGTCAATAGGAAAGATTGACTGCTAAACGATGATCTAAGAGTGTGGCCAGTTAATAATTTGAGAAGTGGAAATCAGTAAGATCTGTGTTAATTCTGCTACTTGAGAAAGCAGTTGGCTCTTCTGAAATACGTTTTAGAACTCTCTGATATGTGCACTATCATATATTTGAGTATTGGCATTTACATAGGCCAGATTTTTTATCCTTTTGGGGCCTGTCAGGCTTTCATGGAATAAGAATTAGGCTTCTGAAACATCATGCCAGTGACTGTTGACAGATATATACGCATGGGGTTAGGGAAAAATGAATACTTGGAGTCATTAAAAACTAATTTACCTAAGATCTATAAAGCTGTGACAAGTTATTCGTTGGCCCTAATAGTCTTTAGCTTTGACTGTAAAGTCCTGCTAATAATACCACCTCACTTTTATATAGGATATTACAATTTGAGATTGTTCTCCTGTGTCTTATCTCATTTCATGGTTATAAAGCTGTATGAAGTATTACTAGAAAAGGGGAATAGCACTACTCTATGTTTTAAAAATGAGGATACTGAGGTTAGTCTGATGTCAAGTAGTTAGTAGATGATATTCTAGTACTAGAATGATTTTCCTGAATCCTGATTCAGTGCTTTTCCTACTCCCCCAAATAAAAAGAAAGAATAAGGAAGGAACAATGTCATCTCTATTTTATAAAGGAAGAACTTACAGGAAAACCAAACCTTATAGATGCACACTGAGAAAATCAGTTGGCAAATTGAGTAATCATATGTCCATAATGTCCTGGAGAAGGGAAGAGCAACCCACTTTAGTATTCTTGCCTGGAGAATCCCATGAACAGAGGAGCCTGGTGGGTTTCAGTCCATGGGGTCGCAAAGAGTCGGACACAACTGAGGTGACTCAGCATGCACACATGCATGTGTCCTTAATCTGGCAATTACTCAGAGAATTCAAAAAATTGGAATAACCCAGACTAATTACCATTTCGTACCTGATTTCTTTCATCTTTTTCAGCAATATATTTTTAAAAAACTTTTTATTCTATATTGGACTCTAGCTGATTAACAATGTTTGGTAGTTCCAGGTGGACAGCAAAGGGACTCAGCCATCCATATACATGTATCCACTCTTCCCCATCCAGGCTGCCACATAACATTGAGCAGAGTTCCCTGTACTGTACATTGGTTATCCATTTTAAATATAGCCGTGTGAACATGTCGATCCCAAACTCCCTAACTATCCCTTCCTTCCATCTTTCCCCCCTGGCAACCATAAGTTCATCCTCTAAGTCTGCGAATCTGTTGTTTTCTAAATAAATTCATTGGTGGTGTTTCATTTTCGATTTTGCATATAAGAGATGTTATACAAAATTTCTCCTTCTCTGTCTCACTTCACTCAGTATGACAATCTCTAGGTCCATCCATGTTCCTGCAAGTGGCATCATTTCATTCTTTTTAATGACTAATTTTCCACTATATATATATATATATATATATATATATATCACATCTTCTTGATCCATTTCTCTGCTGATGGGTATTTCGATTGCTTCCATGTTCTGGGTATTGTAAACAGTGCTGCAGTGAACATTGGGGTGCATGTATCTTTTCAAATGATGGGTTTTCTCCAGATACACACCCAGGAATGAAATTGCAGGATCATATTGTAACTGTTTTTGTTTTTTAAGGAACCTCCATTCTGTTCTCCATAGTGGCTACACTAATTTACATCCCCATCAACAGTGTTGGAAGTCCTTTTCCTCCACACCTTGTTTAGCATTTATAGTTTGTAGACATTTTGATGATGGCCGTTGTGACTTATGTGAGGTAATACCTCATTATTATCTTGATTTGCATTTCTCAAATAATTAGTGATGTTGAACATTTTTTTTCTCGTGCCTGTTGGTCATCTGTCTTCTTTGGAGAAATGTCTATTTAGAGCTTCTGCCCATTTTTTGATTGGGTTGTTTGTTTGTTTTTGATATTGAACCATATGAGCTATTTGTGTGTTTGGCAATGAATTCCTTGTCAGTTGCTTTGCAACACTTTCTTCCATTCTGTAGGTTGTCTTTTCACTTTGTTTATGGTTTCCTTTGGTTTGCAAAAGTTTTTTAGTTTAATTAGGCCTGATATAAAGCTTCCCAGGTGGTGTAATGCCAGTGTAGGAGATTTAAGAGACATGGGTTTCATCCCTGGGTCGGGAAGATCCTGTGGAGAAGGGACTAGCAACCCTCTCCAGTATTCTTGCCTGGAAAACTCCAAGGACAGAGGAGCCTGGCTGGCTATAGTCCATGGGATCGCAGAGAGTCAGACGTGGCTGAGCTCACACACACACACAGAGGCCTCATTTGTTTATTTTTTATCTTTAATCCCATTACTCCAGGAAATAGATCCAAAAAATATTGCTGCAATATGTCAGAAAGTGTTCTGCCTGTGTTTTCCTCTAGGAGTTTTATGGTAATCTGGTCTTGCATTTAGGTCTTTAATCTATTTTGAGTTTATTTTCATATATGGTATTAGAGAATGTTCTAATTTCATCCTTTAGCTGTCCTGTTTTCCCAGCACCACTTACTGAAGAGACTGTCTTTTCTATTCTATTCTTTTATATTCTAGCCTCCTTTGTTGTAGATTAATTGACCATAGGTGCATGGATGTGTCTCTGGACTTTCTATGCTGTTCCATTGATCTATGTTTCTGCTTTTGTGCCAGTACCATACTGTCTAGATTACTGTAGCTTTGTAATATAGTATAAAATCTGGGAGTATGACTACTCCAGCTCTGTTCTTTCTCAAGATTACTTTGTCTTTTCAAAGACTTTTGTGTTTTGTGTTCAAAGTCTTTTGTGTTTCCATAGAACTAAAAAATGGAGAAGGAAATGGCACCCCACTCCAGTACTCTTGCCTGGAAAATCCCATGGATGGAGGAGCCTGGTAGGTTGCAGTCCATGGGGTCACCTGGTAGGTTGCAGTCCATGGGGTCACTAAGAGGCGGACATGACTGAGCGACTTCACTTTGAGTTTTCACTTTCGTACATGGGAGAAGGAAATGGCAACCTGCTCCAGTGTTCTTGCCTGGAGAATCCCAGGGACGGGGGAGCCTGGTGGGCTGCCGTCTATGGGGTCACACAGAGTCGGACACGACTGAAGCGACTTAGCAGCAGCAACAGCAGAAATAAAAAAAATTTTTTTTATATATACTGTAAAAAATACTGTAAAAAATGGCACTGATAATTTGATAGGGATTGCATTGAATCTATAGATTGCCTGGTATAGAATGGTCATTTTAACAATATTAATTTGTTCAATCCAAAACACGGTATATCTTTTCATTCATATGGTCTTCATTTTCTTTTATCAGTGTCTTATAAGTTTTGGAGTACAGGTCTTTTGCTTCCTTAGGTACATTTATTTCTAGATATTTTATTCTTTTTGATTCAATAGTCAATGGGATTGTTTCCTTAATATCTGATTCTGCTATTTCATTGTTAGTATAAAGAAATACGACAAATTTCTCTATTAATTTTGTATCATGTAACTTAATTGAATTCATTGATGAGCTCTAGTAGTTTTCTGGTAGCATTTTTAGGATATTCTGTGTATATATTCTGTCATCTGCAAACAGTGATGGTTTTACTACTTCTTTTACAATTTGAATTCCTTTTATTTTTTCTCTGATTGCTGTTGCTAAAACTATGTTGAATAAAAGTGATGAGAGTGGGCATCCTTGTTTTGTTCCTGATCTTAGAGGAAATGCTTTCAGCTTTTCACTGTTCAGTATGATGTTAGCTTTGGGTTTGTCATATATGGCCCTTATTATGTTGAAGTATATTCCCTCTGTGCCCACTTTTTGGGGAGTTTTTATCATAAATGGATGTTGAATTTTATCAGAAGCTTTTTCTGTATCTATTGAGGTGATCATATGGTTTTTAGTCTTCAATTTTTTAATGTGATGTATCACATTGATTAGTTTGCAGATATTAAAAAAAATCCTTGTATCCCTGGAATAAATTTCAGTTGATCATGGTTTATGATCCTTATTGGATTCCATTTGCTAGTATGTTGTTGAGGATTTTTGCAACTGTGTTCATTTGGTGATATTGGCCTGTAAATTTCTATTTTTGTGGTATCTAAAATAACAATAGAAAAGATCCATGAAATTAAAGGCTGTTCTTTGAAGAAATAAACAAAATTGATAAGCCTTTAGCCAAATTCACTGAGAAAAAAAGGGCCCAAATCAATAAAATCAGAAATGAAAAAGAAGAAGTTACAAGGACATAAAAGATCCTAAGAGGCTACTGTTAGTAACTGTGGTGACCCAAGGATGAAAGAGTAGGTAAAACCAAGGAGGGTCTTGGAATGCAGGAACAGGAAAAGCAGACCCTTATCGTCTTTCCCTCCCCCATGTTGTAACTATTAATGAATTTCAGGTCCCCCTGAGCAGTGTAACCTACCCCCCTCCTACTCCACAGGGAGAAGGTATTTGCTCTACTCTTCCCCCAACCCAGTATACGTGCCTCATCCAATCAGCAAATGACCTGCAAGACCCTTATTCTACTCCTTGTACCCTGGGTATAAAAGTGGACTAAGGACCCCTGTTCAATGTCAGTTCTCCCTTGATCTGGCCTGCTGTTCTAATAGCATCTCCCACCCTAATAAACTTTATTTCCCTTTCATTCTCTTTCATGTCCGGAAATTCTTTTCCAACCCATGCCTGGACCACGACAGTAACTATGCCCCTATAAAATGGACAACTTTGAAGAAACAGACATATTTTTAGATACTCATAAGGCTGAACCAGGAAGAAATAGAAAATGCAAATAGACCAATTCCCAGCACTGAAATTGAATCAGTAATTTAAAAACTCCCAACGAACAAAAATCAGATGGCTTTACAGGTGAATTCTACCATTTAGAGTAAACACCTATCCTTCTGAAACTAAACCTTCCAAAAAGTTGCAGAGGAAGGAATACTTCTGGACTCATTATGTGAGGTCTTCATACCGATGACCACCTATCCTTCTGAAACTATTCCACATCAGCAATGTGTTTTACTGCAACTTTTTTTTTCTTTTTTAAAATTGTTTATTAACCATGGTAAGTCACATAGGTCAGTACAGTTTTGTACTTTTCTCTTTGTGAAAAATAATATGTGGTTCTAAGCACTTACTTGGAGAAAAGGGAACCTTCTTACACTGTTGGTGGGAATGCAAACTAGTACAGCCACTATGGAGAACAGTGTGGAGATTCCTTAAAAAACTGGAAATAGAACTGCCTTATGATCCAGCAATCCCACTGCTGGGCATACACTCTGAGGAAACCAGAAGGGAAAGAGACACGTGTACCCCAATGTTCATCGCAGCACTGTTTATAATAGCCAGGACATGGAAGCAACCTAGATGTCCATCAGCAGATGAATGGATAAGCAAGCTGTGGTACATATACACAATGGAGTATTACTCAGCCATTAAAAAGAATACATTTGAATCAGTTCTAATGAGGTGGATGAAACTGGAGCCTATTATACGGAGTGAAGTAAGCCAGAAAGAAAAACACCAATACAGTATAGTAACGCATGTATATGGAATTTAGAAAGATGGTAACAATAACCCTGTGTACGAGACAGCAAAAGAGATACTGATGTATAGAACAGTCTTATGGACTCTGTGAGAGAGGGAGAGAGTGGGAAGATTTGGGAGAATGGCATTGAAACATGTAAAATATCATGTATGAAACGAGTTGCCAGTCCAGGTTTGATGCACGATACTGGATGCTTGGGGCTGGTGCACTGGGACGACCCAGAGGGATGGTATGGGGAGGGAGGAGGGAGGAAGGTTCAGGATGGGGAACACATGTATACCTGTGGCGGATTCATTTTGATATTTGGCAAAACTAATACAATTATGTAAAGTTTAAAAATAAAATAAAATTAAAAAAAAAATAAGTCAAAACAATACAAGACAGATCCAGCCAGGAGATACTCAGACTTGGGATAATTGATAGTTGATTATGTGCTATTTGTTACTTCTGCTCAAAATTAATGACATACATTACTTGTAAACACAGTCAGGCTAAAGGGTTTTTCAGTGGGTGCTAGGCAAATAACAAAGGTCAAAATTGTGAGTCTTTACATTTCTGATTGTTGTCCTTTATTATTCTTTAAGTATTTCAGAAAGAGTGGTTTCTGCAGAAAGGTTGGTTGCTAGTGATAAGTGTAAGTAGCCTGTGGTTTTCTTGTAGGCAATTAGAATTGGAAAAGTTCTGAAGGTTGAACTGATGTTATCGTTTATATTTAAACCACATTTACTGACTGAAAAATTTAGCCAATGAGTCTCTTTTAGTGATCTCCTGAAATAAATCAAAGCTTCTTTTCGACATGTCCTGGCTCCTAGTGCTTATCCGAACAGCGTTGTTGTGACTCTTGGAACATTAAACTCTTCTGATTTTCCTGACTGGTCATTTGAGGACAAGATAAAAGATTCAGGATGAACGGGAAAATGTCTCTGAAGGCAGTTGTTTCTAGTTCTAAGGTATAATAAAAAAGTTGTTGAAATACCACGCCTGACTTTAAAACAGAAAAATATTCATGACTTTATGAGACCTGATCTATAGGCGGGGAGAGACCATCTGTCTCCTAGAGTTTACTTGGGATTAAAGTCCCTATTTTGTCAAGAAAAACACACACAGAAAAACATTCCACTCCCCTAAAAACATTCCACTCCTCTTGAATAGGACTAAACATGTCTCAAGTGTGCTAATATCTTATACATAGTTATTTTCTTAGGTTTTGGTCATATGTTTGATTTAACTGACCAAGTGTAGCTAAATCACTCCAACAGATGACTAAATAGAAATTCTGGCCAAGTGTTTAATTTTTTTCTTGGTCTTGTACATTGTTTTCTTACATTTTAAGACCATCAAAAGCTTACATTAAAGTTTAACAAATCATTGAGAATGTGTATCTTTATTTTTTATTTTTTTAAATTTTATTTTATTTTTAAACTTTACAGTATTGTATTAGCTCTGCCAAACATCGAAATGAATCCGCCACAGGTACACCCGTGCCCCCCATCCTGAACCCCTCTCCCTCCCCCCCCCCACACCCTCCCCCTGGGTCATCCCAGTGCACCAGCCCCAAGTATCGTGCATCGAATCTGGACTGGCGACTCGTTTCATACATGATATTATACATGTTTCAATGCCATTCTCCCAAATCTCCCCACCCTCTCCCTCTCCCGCAGAGTCCATAAGACTGTTCTATACATCAGTGTCTCTTTTGCTGTCTCGTACACAGGGTTATTGTTACCATCTTTCTAAATTCCATATATATGCATTAGTATACTGTATTGGTGTTTTTCTTTCTGGCTATTTTAGATCAAACAGTGTTTGCTGTGTCAACAATTTGGGCATGTGCTATAGAAGTTATGGTAGTTATTCAGGTTTTTATGAAGTCAAAATGAATAGTAAGATACATTCATGTTGGGCAGGAAGAAAGTTTTCTGTACCCTTCTAGGTTCTTCTGGCTTTGTCTAAGAATTGAGTTGACATGAGAGATATTAACAAGAGAAAATCAAAATTTTATTGACCTATGTACAATGGCAGATATCCAGAAAGAAAAACTGAATAACTACCTCAAATGTCTGAGACCCTTACCTTTAAATACCATCTTTAGCTAAAGAAAAAAGAGGATGTTGGGGGTAGTGGTTTGGGACTTCAGAAGGGAAGAAGGCAGTGCCCAAGGAGGTAGAAAAACAAATATTTGGTGAATAAGTATTTGCTGAGCCATGAAGAGGCGTGGAAGATAGAGAGGAATTTTGACAGACATTTCCAGCTTCCTCCTTATCTATAGACCTAGTTCCTACTGTAGTTATTTAGGGGGATAGCCCCCTTCCTGAAGAGGCCCTCCATCTAAACGATTTTGGGGGCAGTTATGGGAAAGGTCAAAGTTTCTTCTTCAGTCTTCTGGGTGTTAATTGTTTTCAGTTCAAAATAATCCACATGAGACATTTTGGGGTGGCGGATTTTGCTCTCCTACACTCACGAGGGAGGTGCTGTAGGGTTGCTGGGAAAACAAAGATTTGCACCTTGAATCTATTTATAACTTTGACAGTTTAATTAGTCTGGGTCCCTGTACTCTCAATTATAAAATAATCTTTACCTCAAGTGGTATTTGGCATATGTATCAATTTATGCCTTTTATGTATTTAATATGTGCTATATTATTTTATATTTGTAAAATATGGTTATATAAATGAATAGGCTTTTGACATGTTTTTCTGGTGATTCAGATGGTAAAGAATCCACCTGAAATGTAGGAGACCTGGGTTCAATCCCTGGTGTGGGAAGATCCCCCGGAGAAGGGAATAGCAACCCATTCCAGTATTCTTGCCTGGAGAATTCCATGGACAGAGGTGTCTGGCGGGGTACAGTCCATGGGTCTCAAAGAGTCAAACGTAACTGAGTGACTAACCCTTTACATTGTAAAAAGTCATATTACATTGCTTATATTTGTTTCATAAATTTGTTTTTAGGATCAGTGAGTCAAGAATTCTGACTTTTCAAAATTCTTTTAAGTGTTTTTCATTCTTCCCAATAACTAAGCCAAAAGTGTTTGGATTTTAGAGAAAGCTGGAGATAATCACACTAGTCTTTGTTGGGAGAATGGTCATTGTAGTCAAACTTCATCTTTTGGGGTTACTTGATTCTTGTATTTTTTTCCCAAAATTTTGTGTTGTGTGGAAGTTGACAAAGTGTGTTGATGAGACTCAACTGACAAAACGGCATTCTTGTCACTCTATCTCCAGGGACCCTTGGCATTACAGTGATCCCTCATACCTGCAGGGTAGGGGGGACTAGTTTCATGAACCTTGCTGTACCCTCATTCCAAAATTCTTGTCACTCTATCTCCAGGGACCCTTGGCATTACAGTGATCCCTCATACCTGCAGGGTAGGGGGGACTAGTTTCATGAACCTTGCTGTACCCTCATTCCAAAATCTGAAGATAATAATAATACCTAATCATCTCTAGGTTACTTATAATACCTAATACAATGTAAATGTTATGTAAATAGTTGCTGATTGACAAATTCAAGGTTTTCTTTTTGGAACTTTATGGAAATTTTTTCCCCAACTATTTTTAGTCCATGGTCGGTTGAATCTGCATATGGAACCCTTGGATATGGAGGGCTGAGTGCATTTGGATTGGGTAGGTGGAAGTGAGGGACTTAATTTCCTTCTGGATTCTTTTCTTTTCCTTCTTCATTGAAATTACCACTGTAGGTGGTGTGTCTATGTAATGCTCTGGTGGCCTGGGAAGTACCTGGGGGAAGGGTGAAGCTCAAGAGACACAACAGTGAAGATTCAGTGGTCTCTGACTGTTAAATTCTGAAATTAGTCCTTAATAGGTAAGAGAGAGATGTTACTTTAAAGAACTAGTTAATTTTGTCCCCAGGGGATATTTGACAATGCCTGGGACATTTCTGATTAACTTAGCTGTTCTTAGCAACTGTTAATTTCCTCTCAAATCCTTCTATTCTGCCTTACCCCACCCCCAAGCCAGTCTTCTTTTCATTAGTCTTGTTACAATGAACTACCTTAAAACCATGAAACAAAACATAATCTGGCATCACAAAGGTAAATATTAATAGGAAACACAGGAGAGACTGTGTGTATGTGTGTGTGTGTGCGCGCGTGCCTGAGCTAGTGGCATTAGTGGGCAGAGGCCAGCGATACTGCTCAATTGTCTACAGTGTAGAGGATAGCTCTTCACAACAGAGAATTATCTGGTTAAATACGTCAATAGCATTGAGTTTGAGTAACCCTGTTTTAAAAGAATTGACTTTCCAGCCTGTGAATCTTGACTATAAAGAAATAAAGGTATTAATGTACATCATTAAAAACATGTTGATTGGAATAATGCAATTTAGAACATTTCAGGAAAAATGGTAGAAAAACAAAGTCAAGTCTGGCAAAAATTATCAAAGTACCATTAGGGGAACTTTTATTCATTCAGTCATTCAGTGAATATTCACTGAATGTCAGCTGTGAGCCAGTCCATGTTCTAGGTAGTCTAGGTGTTCAAACAGCTCTGGGGATGTTTGGTGACTCTTTCCTTATTAAGAGGATGGACCTGTAAGGCCCTTAGGTCTAATGTCATCAAACATGCAGAAATCATAAAATTCACTGTCCTGCCACCATTCTGGGTCCATCCTCACCAAGTTTTTGTGAAGATTTTGTTTCCCTATGTGTCCGAAAGTATACAATTTAGACGAGCTGAAGTTCCTTTCCTCTGTGTAAAGTGGTCCATGGGCAGTTACTGTCTTACAGTCTTGGTTTGTATAAATTAGCATCCCCGAGTGTTACCACTCTGAGATATTGGTCATATAGCTTCTGGTCCTGTGTGGTTGTGTGCCAGAGCAGTTTCCTGACGTGCATGCAGCATTGTGGGTGCTGTGTGGATGGTCGTCTTATTTTTTCTACGTTCCTACTGTTCTTCCAGTATATACATTAATTGACCTTACAACAGTAAATTATTTATTTTTAGAGGAAAAGAAAATAAATGCAAATACTCAACTTGTTCTCAGTATTTACGACCTATTTGGGATGTGTTAGTACTACTTTTTGTTGACTGAGATTTGTATAACCTATCGCCATCAGTTCAGTTCTGTCACTCAGTTGTGTCCGACTCTTTGCGACCCTGTGAACCGCAGCACGCCAGGCCTCCCTATCCATCACCAATTGTGCCATCATGAACTCATTAATTTTTACATAAAAAATATTACCCAGCTTAAAATAATGCCCTTTCATTGAACTCCTGCAGCATTTATTGCTGGATTACTTACTTTGAGTAATTTTGACTTTGGTTGTCATTCAGATTCACATGTATTCCAGTTACAACCCAAGTAGAATGTAAGCCCTCAGAGTGTATAAGTCAGGGTCTATAACTTCCTAGAAACTTCTAGGAGCCTAACATAGTCTGGGTACTCCTTGGGTAATCAGTGATCCTAGCTATTAGCTATGGTTTACCCAGAATGTACGAGGTGTCACAGGCTCTATAGGAGTTATCTTGCAGGCAGTGAGTGGGCTCAGATTTATTACATGTTTTGAAGACCCAGCTATTCAATTAAATGATCCAGAGTAGAGTGAAAAAAATGCACCTATTATTAGGATAGTGCTAAAGTAATTGCAGTTTTGCATTGTTGCACTTTGCCATTTGATATTGGAATTCATTCTTAAATAAATGTGGTTATGCTATATATCATTTTAATGCACATTTCTTGCTTTGTGTTTTTGCTAATGAATTATTACTTGCTATTTATTTTCTATGTATTTTAGACTGTGGAAATGATGTTAGACCAAAAGCAAATTTGAATGACTTTCTTATTTGAGTTCAAAATGAGTCATAAAGCAGCAGAGACAGCTTACAACATCAACAATGCATTGACCCAGGAACTGCTAATGAACGTACAGTGCAGTGGTGGTTCAAGAAGTTTTGCAAAGGAGATGGGAGCCTTGACGATGAGGAGCTTAGTGGCTAGCCATTGGAAGTTGACAATGATCAGTTGAGAGCAAGCATTGAAGCTGCTGCTGCTGCTGCTAAGTCGCTTCAGTCGTGCCCGACTCTGTGCGACCCCATAGACGGCAGCCCACCAGACTCCCCCGTCCCTGGGATTCTCCAGGCAAGAACACTGGAGTGGGTAGCCAGTTCCTTTTCCAATGCATGAAAGTGAAAAGTGAAAGTGAAGTCACTCAGTTGTGTCCAACTCTTAGCGACCCCATGGACTGTAGCCCACCAGGCTCCCCCATCCATGGGATTTTCCAGGCAAGAGTACTGGAGGGGGTGCCATCGCCTTCTCCTCATTGAAGCTGATCCTCTTACAACTATTGAGAAGTTGCCCAGTAACTCAACGTTGACCTTTCTGTGGTTGTTTGGAAAGGTGAAAATTGGAAAGGTGAAAAACCTCAATAAGTGGGTGCCTCATGAGATGACTGCAAATTAAAAAACAGTTGTTTTGGAGTGTTATCTTCTCTTATTCTGTATAACAAGAACGAACCATTTCTCAATCGAATTGTGATGTGTGAGGGAAATGGATTTTATTCGACAATCAGTGATAACCAGTTCAGTGGCTGGACCAGGAACAAACCCCAGAGCACTCCCCAAAGCCAAACTTACACCAAAAAGAGGGTCACGGTCACTATTTGGTGGTCTGCTGCCCATCTGATCCACTACAGCTTTCTGAATCCCGGCGAAACAATTACCTCTGAGAAGTATGCTACTGGACTTGCTTGTTTCTGGCTGTTGGAGTACAACACCCAGAAACAAGCAAGTCCAGTGGTCCACAGGATATCATCCAAGGTTGTGCCCCACTGGCTGGGACCAGAATTAGCCCTTTGAGGTGAAGCTTTGTCTCTTTCTGGTGTTCAGATCCTAGAGGCAGAGACAGTTACTACATCTCCCGCTACCACCCAAGACTGCAGGAGTTCACTCTCCCTGGTCTCTTGTCCCCATGTAATTTGTTTTAGAAAAAAACACTGGTTGTTTCTTCCTTTTCCTTTGTAAAGGGTCTGAGAAACAGGATCCTCAGTGAGGTCAGTTTTCAGGTGTAACCCGTTTGCTAGAGTGAGGACTCAGTTCAGTTCTCCTGTGTCTCACACACTAGTAGACAAGGCCAGGGTGGTAACTGGAAGTACAAAGTGAACATCTATTAAACCTATCCTGGCTTATTTTAATGTAACTATTACTAAGCCTTGGGTTTAAAATAAAAGACAAATCTGGGACAAATACACAGTAGGTAGGGCATCAGCATAACAGATGCAAACCTGGACCACCCAGGCACTCTAGGATGTGAACTTCTTCTAAGGAGAAGGGTCTTGATCTCATTCAGAAAAAGAAGGTCAGTATAGCTGAAGTGTATTGAGTGGTGCAGAGGGCTGCACGAGATGGGACTGCACAGGTGGAGGTGAGCAAGACAGAACAGGGAGGGGCTTCGAGACTGCTGTGAGGGTTTTGGATTTTATTTTAGGTGCAATGAAAAGTCATTGGAGAGTTTTCAGCAGAGGAGCAACATGATCTGATTTGCACTTTTAAAAGCCTACTCTTGCTTTTTATGAAATATGGAACTTTGGGTGCAAGAATGATGGGTAGGCAAGCAGAAGGAGATTTTAGTAGCCCAAGTGAAGGTGGCTTAGAGAATAAAGAAATTGTATTGTCAGTGAAAAATTAGTCAATCTAAGAAAGAAATGGAAAATTTTATTCGAGTCAAATATGAGTATTATAACCCAGGAAGAGCATCTCAGAAAGTTCTGAGAATTGTTATGCCACTTAGAAATCAAGGCATAATTAAGTTTGTTTTTTGTTTCTTTTTGTTTCTTTTTTTTTTTTTTGAGACAGAAGGCTGTACATCAAATGATGTATTATTGACAGTTTATATAATCCAGCTTTAAGTGTCATCCTGGTGGGCCATGTGACCCCTTACAAGATCAGAAGCAGTTCTGCCTTTTAAGGAGTTGTCTTGTTGATGCTAGAGACTGTTGCTCTTTAGGGTTGAGCAGGTATTCCTGCTGATGGAAGAGGGAGGTCTGGTCAATGCATAATGCAGATACACAAAGCACAGTGGGGGGAGAGAGGAGACCAAGGGGCGGAGAAGAAGTTTTATGTTTACACTTTTCTTGTTTTGCCATAAAATACGAATTTTATTTCACAGAATGAAATGGTTTGAGTTAAAATATGTTTTGGAGTTATGACTGTTGATGGGTTATGAGACAATTTAATTTGGGGTATGAGAATAAAAAGTAACTGTTAGGCTTCTGGCTTGAGTAGCCAGGTGGGCTCTAGTGTCATTTGCTACAAAGATCCGTTTAGTCAAGGCTATGGTTTTTCCAGTGGTCATGTATGGATGTGAGAGTTGGACTGTGAAGAAGGCTGAGCGCTGAAGAATTGATGCTTTTGAAGTGTGGTGTTGGAGAAGACTCTTGAGAGTCCCTTGGACTGCAAGGAGATCCAACTAGTCCATTCTGAAGGAGATCAGCCCTGGGTGTTCTTTGGAAGGAATGATGCTAAAGCTGAAACTCCAGTACTTTGGCCACCTCATGCGAAGAGTTGACTCATTGGAAAAGACTCTGATGCTGGGAGGGATTGGGGGCAGGAGGAGAAGGGGACGACAGAGGATGAGATGGCTGGATGGCATCACTGACTCGATGGACCTGAGTCTGAGTGAACTCCGGGAGTTGGTGATGGACAGGGAGGCCTGGCGTGCTGTGATTCATGGGGTCGCAAAGAGTCGGACACGGCCGAGCAACTGAACTGAACTGAACTGAAACATGGTAGATAAACCTGGATGGGGGAGAATCAGGAGTTCAGTTCTGAAATAAATGCCTTTCAGAGTTCAGGGAAGAAGGGTGGACTTGCAGAGGGAGGTTTGTGAGAATGAAGTGTACAGGTAGTATCTAAAAAATGTGGATGAGCTGAGAACAAGCAACTGGTTAGGCAGGAAGGATGCCAGACAATGTGGTTCTACAAGAGGAGGAAATGTCTCAAGGAGAGGGGAGTCCTAAGGAGCTGAACTCTGTGGGGATTTTGGGAAAAGGGCAGGGAAGTCATATTGGTTTGGACATGATGGAGATTTTTGGTGATCTTGCTTATAGTTTCTGTGGAATGGTGGTGACCAGATCCAGTTAGATCAAACAATGATAAGCTAAGAAGTAAGGAAGTGAAGAGAATGACTTTAGAGATCAACATAGAGAAGTATTACTGGGAAAGGAACCATAAAAAGAGGGGAGGGCTTACAGCTCTGAGGAGGTGTGATCATAGGAACGTAATTCTGTCTTTCTGCATTTATGGATTCACCCATCAATCACCTGATGCACTGATCCATCCATCACCATCCTTTTATTATTTAAAATTATCAATTGAATGACAGGAGGTTAGAGTGTGCTTGAAGTCCTTGAAATGGGGATAGGAATGTGACCCAAAGCACCAATGGAGAAGCATTTAGGAGCAGGAACACCTTGCCTACTGGAAGATGAGGCAGAAAGGTAGACTTCAGACGTAGAGATGGTATGTTTGATGGCAGAAGATGAAGAAATTCTCATCTCAGTCCTACTTGCTCAGTGAAGTATGAGTCAGTCATCAGCTGATAATGAGCAGAATGGCAAGAGGTGGGGGGCTGTAGATGTGAGAAGAAAAAAAAAGGTGTGATGTGGTGATTTTGCATAGTGGGAGAAGCAAGTATTCAAAGAAAGTGTAGTAAAATACTTACTAGTGTTTGGTGCCCTTTAGAGATTTGCAGTCACTAACGTTAAACTGGAATTGTTAGCTTGCCGGTGTGTGGCTTCAGGGAGAGACAGAGCAGGCAGATTGCTGTATTTAAACAGGGTCAGAAATTACACCGCAGATGGTGACTGCAGCCATGAAATTAAAAGACGCTTGTTTCTTGGAAGAAAAGTTGTGACCAACCTAGACAGCATATTAAAAAGCAGAGACATGACTTTGCCAACAAGAGTCCATCTGGTCAAAGCTATGGTTTTTCCAGTAGTCATGTATGGATGTGAGAGTTGGACTATAAAGAAAGCTGAGCACTGAAGAATTCATGCTTTTGAACTGTGGTGTTGGAGAAGACTCTTGAGAGTTCCTTGGGCTGAAAGGAGATCCACCCGGTCCATCCTAAAGGAGATCAGTTCTGAATATTCATTGGAAGGACTGATGCTGAAGCTGAAACTCCAATACTTTGGCCACCTGATGCAAAGAACTGACTCATTGGAAAAGACCCTGGTGCTGGGAAAGATTGAAGGCAGGAGGAGAAAGGGACAACAGAGGATGAGATGGTTGGATGGCATCACCGACTCAATGGACATGAGTTTGAGCAAGCTCCGGGAGTTGGCGATGGACAGGGAGACCTGGCGTGCTGCAGTCCATGGGTTCAGAAAGAGTTGCACATGACTGAGCAACTGAACTGAACTGAACTGAGAAATTCCATTGCTGTGTCTACAAAGAGAGGAGAGCGTGAAAGGGCAGTGGCCTGCTTAGGGCGAGGGCAATGGGGAGTGGTCTACTGGGGCGGGAGTATTTCAGCACTGACGTTAATTTGCCAGTACATGGTAGCAGTAAACGGCAGGCAAGCTTTCAGTCAGCCTCAGTGTCATTTAAAAATTCTCTTCTGCTAGAGCCTCTCTTCCTGCTTGTATCTGGGAAGGATGACTCCCTCTGTGAACCTTCCCTGGGCCACTGTTTACTAAGGAAGGAAAGGAGGATTATACTGAAATGCCACCTTTGTTGGACTTTTCAAGTATATGTGTGTGTGTATTGTTGTTGTTTATTTATATGTTTGTATAAATAGAGGTCTATTTTTAGGTTTTGAAATTGAACTCTTTTGATCTGCTTATCCTTATAGCAATATCACATTCTCTTAACTGCTATATCTTTATAATAAGACAATATGTGTTAAGCAAATATTACACCTTTTGTTCTTTATTTCTCAGAATTGTTTTGGCTCTGATCTTCCGTATAAATTTTGAAATCAGTTTGTAATCTTAAGTGAGAAATTTTTGAGGACACTGATTGGAGCAGCATTGGATTTAGAGATTACCTTGGAGAAAAATGGCATGTTTTCACGGACATGTTATATTTCCCCCAAATCTTCTTTCATTAGCTTTGATTAGTGGTATATTCTCTATAGGTGATCTTGGAAGTTTTTTCTCTCTGTTCATTCTGACTAGAATATACTTCTCTCAGATTCTCCAAAGTTGCCTTCTATGTTAGATTTCTAGGGTGGCTGCAACAAATTACTACAAACCATGAAAATGTGGGCATTTGGAGTCCAAGAAGACCCTTACTGGGGAAGTGAATCAGCCAACACCTTGATATTAGATTTCACAGCCTCCAGAAAACTTGTCTGTTGTTTAAGCCGCACAATCTGTGGTGTTTTGTTAATGGCCACCTGGGTTGGCTAGGATAGGAGAGATCCACTATCTGCCTCTCTCAACTCGTGGTGACTGTTAGCATTCCTTGACTTGCAGCTGCATCACTCCTGTCTCTGCCTCAGTCTTCACATCACATACTCCCCTTTGGGTCTCTGTCTCTTCCTTTTTGTCTCAAATCTCCATCTGCCTTTCTCTTACAAAGACAAGTGTCGTTGAATTTAGTGCTGACTTAGATAGTCCAGGATAATCTCATCTCAAGGTCCTCACTTGATCACATCCATAATGCCACCTTTTCTAAACACAGTCAGCGTTTACAAGTTCTGGGGGTTAAGACATGGACATACCTTTTGTGGGGGCCATATTTTAACCTATTACATCTTATTTATTCATATCTCAACTCAAATGTCACTTCCTTAGATGACATTTTCTCTAGCTTTCTTATACTTTTATACTTGAAATTTTCTTAATAACTTGTTTAGTGTTTTATCTATTGTCTCTCTTTCCATTTAAAGAAGGTAACTCTTTACAGATAGAGGCTCCAATGTATTTATTGGTACATTCAGGTTGGTATTCTGATAATACACATTGGTAAAGTTTTGTCATTTGTTTATAGCTGGTATCTTCTTATCCTAGTTGCTAGATATTTTGAATATCATTCCTGACTCTATATCTGGCATCTAGAACAGTGGCTGGCACACAGTAGGCTGTCAGTAAATAATTATATTGACTAAGAGATTGCACAGATTAACATAGAAGAGGAGGAGGATTAGTCTGTGGCCAGGTTATAGAGAGATTTCTATATCATGATCAGGAGTTTGAACTTTTTCCAAAAAATGATAGACATTCATTCCAGAGTTTTAAGTAGAGAAATAATATAATTGGATCTGCAATTAAAACATGAAACTCAAAATGAATTAGTCTTAAATATTTTGGAACCCTTATTGAACCCTTGAGGTGATAATCAGAAAGATGGAATGAGATGAAGAGAAATCTGCCCTTTTTTTGTTGAAATGGATGATTGCTAATGAACTACACAACCTCATCTTTATTTCTCAAGAGACACATCCAGTGTGTGTGTGTGTGTGTGTGTGTGTGTGTGTGTGTGTGTGTATGCATGTGCATTTGACTGAAAATTTTGGAACTGATATCTTGAACTATGTCGATTGAGATTATTTTTGTTGAGAGCAGCAGAAACTGATTCTGGCTAATTTAAGGGAGAGAAAAATCATCATCCATTGGTTTGACACTGGAGTACATCTTACAGTCTAAAGAGTGAGTCATTAAACTATGGAAAGGTAAAGAACTGGGCAGCTTCAAGGCTTAGTCCGGGAGCTCATGGACATTTTCTATAGACTGGTTCTAATGGTCTCAGTCTCCATGTCCTTCAATTCTCACTTTCAGAAATGTCTTACACTGAGATTTTTTCTGTGTTATCTTTGACTTTTAGTGAATGCAGAAGCTGCTCATATTTCCAAATATATATTCTTCTTCTCTCACAAGATAGAATCCCTGATTTCTAGCTGGGTATCTGAACAAACTGAAGACTGTATTCCCAAACTACTTCTGCTTAAATGTGATCTTATTACAAAGTTCTAGTCAATGAGATGTCAGCAGAAATGCATGTGTGGTTTTTAGAAACTTTCTTCAGTCAGTGGCTCCTTTTTGGATGCTTCCTGGAATGGAGACGAGGCTAGAGATCTAGCTGACAATAGAGACCAAAAGAATTACAGCCACACAGCAGTATGACAGGATGGTGAGTTTAATGAAGACTTTGGTAGAACTGCCTTTCTGTCCCTGTGCTCTGCGCATGGGCTTTTATGTGAGAGAAATGTGTCTGTGCATCACTTGTATATGTGTGATCTCTGGTATAATCTTGCTTGTATATGTGTATATGTACGCATTGGGTTGATCAAAAAGTTTGTTTAGGTTTTCCCCAAAGGTGTTGTATATATGCACACACATACATACACACACATATATAATCTCACTTATGCTACTGCTATTTTAGATCTCTGTTACCCACAAATAAATCTAATTCTAACTCATATGCAAAGGTTTATCATAGGTATAGTATCCTAAGCATTTCCTTTGTGTTTTTAAGGGCAGATAAGCATTTAAAAGTTATTTTATACATTTTTGGATTTGTTATAGGATGTCGAGATTGTAGCCTGTACTCTGCTTTATTGGAATGGAAGTCCTTTTGCTCATTTGTACACTTTTTCTTATTGTAGTGTTAGTCTCTCAGGTGTGTCCAACTCTGTGTGATCCCATGAACTGTAGCCCACCAGGCTCCTCTGTCCATGGGATTCTCCAGGCAGGAATACTGGAGTGGTTGCCATGCCCTCCTCCAGGGGATCTTCCTGACTCTGGGATCAAACCCAGGTCTCCTGCATTGCAGGTGGATTCTTTACCATTTGAGCCACTAGGGAACTCTATATTTATTAAGAAGAAAATTATTTTTTGTTTATCATATGTTACTAATATTTCTGTTTGTCTTTTCCATGTTTTCTTTTTGTTTAAATCTTTTTTTTTCTTCTATACAGCTGTGTTACTATGTAAGTAGTCATCTTTATCAGTTTCTTCTTCCTCATGACTTTGCGCTTTTATGTCATTCTTCAAAGGGCCTTTCTACCCCAAGATGATAAAAAAATGTTTGTTCAAATTTTCCTGATACATTTATCAGATCAGATCAGATCAGTTGCTCAGTCGTGTCCGACTCTTTCCAACCCCATTAATCGCAGCACGCCAGGCCTGCTTGTCCATCACCAACTCCCGGAGTTCACTCAGACTCACGTCCATCGAGTCAGTGATGCCATCCAGCCATCTCATCCTCTGTCATCCCCTTCTCCTCCTGCCCCCAATCCCTCCCAGCATCAGAGTCTTTTCCAATGAGTCAACTCTTCGCATGAGGTGGCCAAAGTACTGGAGTTTCAGCTTTAGCATCATTCCTTCCAAAGAACACCCAGGGCTGATCTCCTTCAGAATGGACTGGTTGGATCTCCTTGCCATATAGTTTTATTTAAAAATCATAAACTCACTTGGAATTTATTTTTATATAAAGAACAATACAGAGTTACACTTTTTTCCTGCCAGATGACTAGTCAGTTATCCCTATGTTATTTTTTAACTAATCTAATTTTTGAAGTCTTGGAATTTCCAAGACTTCATATGGAAATAGCAAAATAGAAGTTTGATGTTTATGTACTAAAGCCCCACAGTATCTTTTCAGATGAACTCCTTAGACAATATATTATGTTTTACAAGACAGCTAACAGAAATAACCAGGGAAAACAGAAGAAAGAAGAGCTGACTTCTGGGGAAATTTTGGAAATTGCAATTGTTTTAAAACATGTTTAAATTCTTTGACAATCCCCTCTGCAAAGGTGAAGGCACTTCATGATTATTATCAGAACTTAGTGATTCACTTCCTATGAAGAAAATGTGGTTAAATAGATAAAAGACATTAGTTTCCTTTTTGCTATCTCTGAGGTTTCTCATGGCCAGCTGCCATGTCATCTGAACACTTAAGTAACCCTATGGAGAGGTCCATGTTTGAGGAGCTGAGCATCCTGCCAGTAGCCAAAAAGGGTTTTTGCAAGAGCCATCTGAGTGAGCCATCTTGAAAGGAGATTCTCCAGCCCAGTCAAGGCTTCAGTACAGCCCCAGTCAGCATCCTGACAGCCTGAGATTTCCCCTGTTGAAACGATCAGCTAAGCTCCATCCAAATTCCTGATCACAGAAACAAAGAGATAATAAATGTTTCTTGGGATTTCCCTAGTGGCCCCAGTGGTTAAGACTGCACTTCCACTGCAGGGAGCATGGGTTTGATACCTGGAAGGCAATGGCACCCCACTCCAGTACTCTTGCCTGGAAAATCCATGGATGGAGGAGCCTGGTAGGCTGCAGTCCATGGGGTCTCTAGGAGTCGGACACGACTGAGCGACTTCACCTTCACTTTTCTCTTCCATGCATTGGATAAGGAAATGGCAACCCACTCCAGTGTTCTTGCCTGGAGAATCCCAGGGATGGCGGAGCCTGGTAGGCTGCTGTCTATGGGGTCGCACAGAGTTGGACATGACTGAAGCGACTTAGCAGTAACAGCAGCAGTAGGGAACTACGATGCCACACAGTGCAGCTAAAGTACGTATTTCTTGTTTCAAAAGCAGCTATATTTTAACATTTACTTACTACAAGCATCCAATAACAAATCACTTTGAGGAAAGAGTAAAATTCGAGTTTGTTTTTGATAGGAAAATTTATTTATTTATTTTTAGTAATGAAGTTGGGGAAAGACATTCTAAGTGAAGTAGGTGGCATGTGTGAAGTCAAAGAAAAGTTACTATGTGCTCAGGAATTACTTGACTTCCCAGGTGGCACCAGTAGTAAATAATCCACCTGCCAATGCTGAAGATGCAAGAGATGTGACTTTGATCCCTGGGTGGAAAAGTTCCGCTTGAGTAGGAAATGGCAGCCCCCCCCAGTATTCTTGCCTGGAAAACTCTGTGGACAGAGGAGCCTGGTGGGCTACAGTCCATGGGGCCACAAAGAGTTAGACATGACTGAGCAACTGAGCATGACCACACACACACAAATAAGTATAATGAGACTCGAGAATATTGCACAAGGTGAGGAGGAGCAGAATTGAATTTAAAGCTTGTGAAAGGCTTTTTTTGCAAAGGTAAGGAGCTTAGACTTTGTCTTTTTGGTCATGCAGAAGCAACAGTAGGTTTTAATCTACTGTAATACAATGAGATTTGGGTTGGAGAGCAATAAATCTTATGATATCACCTGATGGGTATAGTCTGAAAATGATACTGTCTTGAGAGGGTTGATGAGTTGGATTTACTTCTCCAGTAGTAGAGATACAGGAGAAGTACAGTTTAAGATACTTTTGAAATTGAATCAGTAGAATTTGAAGCCCAAGAGTTAAATTATACAATGCAATCAAATAGAATTGGTTAAATCTTTCTGACGAATGTTGATGCTACATAACACACTGCAGGTATGTATTAATTTATTTCTGTGAAAGAGTAAAATTTTGGGAGGGTACAGAGTATTATATTTGGACCATACTACTATGTTTTACATTTGTATTAAAACTCTATGAAGTCATCAGTGAGAGATTTTTAGTATACTCCCTATAGTTCTATTCAGTATTGTGAGACATTCTGTTTCCTGGAATGTGAACACAAGCGAGAAGGTTGGAACACACTGTTTTTCTCCGAGATGACAAAAGCCATGAGGGAGATGCTCAGGAAACATTCGGTTCAGTCTCCACTAGGAACACTGAGACTGTTCTGCTGGGTATTTGTTTGCATTTGTTCTCTCTGGAGTCCACCTTTTTAAAAAATCCTACAGAAAAAGCAGCGTGCTTGTCTTCATTTCAGAAGTTCCAAGTGGGGAAGGTATGAGGATAGAGCAAGATCCCTGAGGCCCTACAGCCTGCACCCCTGCTCCCTAAACCCCGCAGGGCCTGAGACTCTAAGGCTTATCAGGTAGCTGAGGTGAGTGGGGCGCGGATACGTGTAGGTCTGAAAATTCCCCCTCGGGGACTGTCATGCCTTCTCTCACTCCCTGCTCCTTCCTGAGAAATCACTATTCTCAGACACATAGTTAAGCACAACCCTTCTGTACTGAAAGAGGCCTGCGGTTAGATCTTTAGGAATTCATGTTGGGAAAAAGTTGCTGCCCTGGAAAGCGTACATCGGAATATATATGTCACAGACTTCCACTGGGCCTCAGTTTTAAATAGGTTTATGTTTTGTTAGGAATCCATCAAGATGACGGGCAGGCCCTGGTTTTGGTTGTCCTGGGAGACCTGAGTGTCTCCACTACGGCCACTCCAGCTGCGCTGATGCAGCACAGAGCTGGATGACTTACATTCCGAACATACCGACTTGGTCAGCTGAGTGAGTCATTTAGTAGCTGCATGACCACTTACCCCAGTGGTCTTAGATGGCTGAAGTTACACTAACATTTCACCCTGTTCTGTTGATTGTAGTTGATAAGATTCTGCCTTATCCACAGGCCTTCTTGGCAGTAAGTGCATATTGCTTTTAAAATGCAAATCATGAGTATTTTTAACTTGGCGAAGAAACTGATTTCTGGTACTTGTGACATGTGTCGCCCTAAATGAATAAATGACATTTAGGCCTCTTCAGTATGGCTGACGGAGAAAAAAATAGGTACAATGAGTCAGTTCTCTCATTGCTGTTTTGTTTTGTTTCCTATAGATTCACATTGTCAATACCTCTTATGTTCATGAATTTGAACACTAGTCAGTGACGTGCAGTTATTTTTAAGATTCATTCTTTTATGCCATGCTTTCTCTAAGGCAGTCAATGAAAAGTCTCAAGGATATACTTGTCTAACTTAGACTTTCTGAGTTAGGCTAAGCAAAGACTTTGTTTAAATAACAATACCGAAACTTACATAGAGATGAGTGAGTACCTTTGAAGTAAGTGGATTTAAATGCTATGGAATTCAAAGGGTTGAGAAAGTGAGAAGGTGTTATATTAGTCAGGGATGCTGGGCTATGCTTCAGTAACAAACCAACTCAGAAATCTCAATGTGTTATTACATAAAAACCTTCAGTGTGCCTGTCAGGTCTCCAAGGCAGCCTACTTTAAGCAGTGATTCAAAGTTCCATCTTGACCCTGTCATCTCTACACCGATTTTCTATTCACAGAGGCAGGTAATGAAAATGTGTGCAGAATCCTATGGGATTTTTTACCACCTTAGCCTGGCAGTGACACTCTTACTTCTCACAGTTTTTGGCCAAAGCTAGTAATATAGCATGCCTCTCTCTCTCTCATACACATATATATAGCATACCTATCTGTAGCAAGACTAGAATTGTGAAGAAATGCATGGATATTAGATGAGAATCACATGTCTGTGTCACGACTGTTATGTCATTATGACTGAGATAAAGGCATACAATAATGAAATATTTGTGAGGTCAAAGGCGCAGTTTAATTTTGTTTTACTTTTGGTTTAAACATTTTTTTTTTTTTAAAGAAAGTATGCTATAGATATATAGACACAAATAATGAGTACCCCCTGGTCCTGGTTAAAGGTGGTGTTTGTTTCTATGATCTTTACTTTTTCTGAGTTTTCACAACTGCTGGAATCTTTACATCCTTTTGACTTCTAGTTGTCATGCATCCAGGTAATCAGTATTTTAAGAATGACATGTACATCTGCACTGTGATACTGTATTTGTGATACTGGATCTAAAACATAGCAGGATACTTATTAGCATTTCCAGATAATGTTATCCTAAAGAGGAAAACATGTTTTACCTGCTAATAAGAGCTAACTTTTTCAAAGTCACATGAAATAAGAGGAAGATTGTTGAGGTTGAAAGATTAAATGATTTGTTCTTTTTCTCCCCACACAGGATTTTTGCAGTTGTCCATTGAACGGCATGGGTTTGAACTGCTTGGATCCATTTGTATATGGATTTTTTCAACAGATATACAAAAATATATGTGTTGAACATCATGTATAAAACTTGTTTTGAAGTGGACAGCCTATCCTTACACAGATATAGAGTGAGTGATATGTAATATAAAGATTATTAATGTGTTAATTTCTTACTGTTTTATAACTTTTCTTTTGAAGAATTACATTACTGTACAGTATGCCTTCAAGGTTCCCATGCAAAGCAAAGGGAGTGTGAAAAGAAACACAATGATTAAGCTCTTTGGCCTGAATGTGCTATACAATCACATTATATAGACCCAAACTAGTAACACAGCTTCACTTAGAAGAAAGGGGGCTTGGAAATTAGATCATCACTTTGTGGCAGCAGCTTTATAATGGAGTTGGAGCGCATGAATCTCTGGAGGTCAGCTTGCTGTCTCCGTCATACCTCTGTTGACCTGTGTCTTTCCAGACTACTGTCACTAGACTCAAACACACTCACTTTAGGCAAAAGTGGCCATATTATAAGACAAAACGTATTAAAAATTCCATTTGTAAGCTAGATAAATAGTTCTTAGAAGTGAAATGTGCCTTGTCAAATTTGACGCTCTGTTAAAATTTATATGAGGAAACTGAAAGGAAAAGGAAAGATTGATTTTATCAGGTAAGCAGAAAAAGAAAATTAAAAGTAGCCCTTTCTTTTTATAAAATAATTGAAAGATCAAGAAACTAGGCAGTCAATTAGGGTTATAGGAAATTTGAAAATTTTCCATTTTTATTTTATTCTGTTTGGAGTATGCTTAATTTTAGCCAAGTTATTAGAATTTAAAGCTATATTGCTGGAATACTAGTGGTATTGTTAATTGCATCCAGCTATCTATAAGGAAGGAAAGAAGAATCTAAAGTGGTAGGTACCAAATTTGCAACATTTTCTCATGTGAGTCTCCAGAGATTAACATACATTCTGTTTCTTGGTCTCCGTGGCTGGCATTTGGTATCAAATGGCACCCCATTCCAGTACTCTTGCCTGGAAAATCCCATGGATGGAGGAGCCTGGTTAGGCTGCAGTCCATGGGGTCGCTAAGAGTCGGATACGACTGAGTGACTTCACTTTCACTTTTCACTTTCATGCATTGCAGAAGGAAATGACAGCCCACTCCAGTGTTCTTGCCTGGAGAATCCCAGGGACGGGGGAGCCTGGTGAGCTGCTGTCTATGGGGTCACATAGAGTTGGACACAACTGAAGCGACTTAGCAGCAGCAGCAGCAGCAGCAGTAATATGTCAATAATACTTTTTATGTAACTTTTCTGGGGGGAAAATTTTAGATTTACAGAAAGATTACAAAGATAGAAGAGAGTTCCTGTGTGCTCCTCATCCAGTGTCACCTAGTGTTAACATCTTACATGATCACAGTGTGTTTGTCAAAACAAAGGAATAGTTAATACTCAGTTCAGTTCAGTCGCTCAGTCGTATCCGACTCTTTGCGACCCCATGAATCGCAGCACGCCAGGCCTCCCTGTCCATCACCAACTCCCGGAGTTCACTCAGACTTGTGTCCATCGAGTCAGTGATGCCATCCAGCCATCTCATCCTCTGTCATCCCCTTCTCCTCCTGCCCCCAGTCCCTCCCAGCCTCAGGGTCTTTAGTACAGTGTTATTAATTGAACTACAGACTTTATTTGACTTTTACCAGTTTTCCCACTCATGTCCTTTTGCTATCAGTATCCAGCCCAGGCTAACATACCTCATTAACTGTTGTCTCCTATGTCTTCTCCAGTCTTTGACAGTTACTTAGTCTCTCTTTGCCATTCATGACCTTGAGACTAAATTTTAAAGAGTTCTGGTGTGGCATTTTTGTACAGGGTCCCTCATTTTACGTTTTTCTAATGTTTTCTTATGGCTGTCCTGGGGTTATGGTTTTTTGCAAAGAACATGCAGAGTGATGATTGGGTTTCCCACATGCTGCTAGTGGGAAAGAATCCATCTGCCAGTGTTGGTGATGCGAGAGACCTGGGTTTGATCCCTGGGTTTGGAAGATCCCGTGGAGAAGGGAATGGCAACCAACTTCAGTGTTCTTGCCTACAGAATCCCATGTATAGATGAGCCTGGCAGGCTTCAGTTTATGGGGTCACAAAGAGTCGGACGCGACTGAGCGACTAACACATGCACATAAAATGTGCAATTTAAATATAAATAGTAATCATAATGTACATCTATGCAGGACTGGAGCCATGTCAGTGTGTCTGTGAATGACTTATTTTCAGCTCTTTGGGAAACTTCTGTGGCCATGAATCCTCTTCATGACCTTGAGTGTGTACCCGCCTCCTCCTGTATATGTGTTACTGTATCTTTAAGTTGATACACATGTGCCACTTCAGCATTCCTTTAAAGGGGATTAAAAGGTGACCCTTTTGAACAGTCTGTGAATTGAAATCAGTAAAGTGAAACCTGTATGCAGGTCAGGAAGCAACAGTTAGAACTGGACATGGAACAACAGACTGGTTCCAAATAGGAAAAGGAGTACGTCAAGGCTGTATATTGTCACCCTGCTTATTTAACTTATATGTAGAGCACATCATGAGAAATGCTGGGCTGGAGGAAGCACAAGCTGGAATCAAGATTGCCGGGAGAAATACCAATCACCTCAGATATGCAGATGACACCACCCTTATGGCAGAAAGCGAAGAGGAACTAAAAAGCCTCTTGATGAAAGTGAAAGAGGAGAGTGAAAAAGTTGGCTTAAAGTTCAACATTCAGAAAACTAAGATCATGGCATCCAGTCCCATCACTTCATGGCAAATAGATGCGGAAAGATTAGAAACAGTGGCTGACTTTATTTTTTGGGGCTTCAAAATCACTTCAGATGGTGACTGCAGCCATGAAATTAAAAGATGCTTACTTCTTGGAAGGAAAGTTCTGACCTAGACAGCATATTGAAAAGCAGAGACATTACTTTGTCAACAAAGGTCCGTCTAGTCAAGGCTATGGTTTTTCCAGTGGTCATGTATGGATGTGAGAGTTGGACTCTAAAGAAAGCTGAGCACTGAAGAACTGGTGCTTTTGAACTGTGGTGTTGGAGAAGACTCTTGAGAGCCCCTTGAACTGCAAGGAGATCCAGCTAGTCCATCCTAAAGGAGATCGGTCCTGGGTGTTAATTGGAAGGACTGAAATTGAAGCTGAAACTCCAATACTTTGGCCACCTGATATGAAGAGCTGACTCACTGGAAAAGACCCTGATGCTGGGAAGGATTGAGGGCAGGAGGAGAAGGGGACGACAGAGGATGAGATGGTTGGATGGCATCACTGACTCAATGGACATGGGTTTGGGTGGACTCCAGGAGTTGGTGATGGACAGGGAGGCCTGGCGTGCTGCAGTTCATGGGGTTACAAAGAGTCGGATATGACTGAGCGACTGAACTGAACTGAACTGAAAGTGAGTGTAGAGGCAGGAGCATGTGACAAGTTGGAAGAACTTTGCATTTGCAAGTTACATTGGTGACACTGAATTGAGACATTTAGACCTGAGCGAACAGGCCAAGTCTGGTCCTAGGTAGTGAATAGCTGCATTCATAGCTATTAATAGCTGCACTCACAGCTATTAATAGCTGCATATTAACAATTGAGCTTTTAGGTCACCCCAAATTGGAAAATTCTGTGACATCCGTAGCTCATACTGGGCCTGGTAGTGATGCATGGGGTTATACGGGATCTTGTAACCAGTGGGCAAAGTAGGAAATGCTTCTGTCTCAAAGTAAGGGAAGGCTTTCCAGGTAGGGAGAGACTTCTGAGAAGCTCACACATAAATTAATAAATTTCATGCATAGATATTAAAATTAGTGATGCCTTAAAATTTATCCTATCATTCTACCCAGTGAGAAAATCCTTGAAAAATCACTACTTTCTCTTAATTTTTTTTCCACCTGAGAAAGTTGGTTTATGATTTGATGTTTATACATTGTGTACAAATTAACATATCTTGACAGCAGGTACAATGAAGTATTATTTATAGATAAAGACTTATCTTTCCATTTGACTGTTAATTTAGGAAATTTTATCCTTTTGCTAGTGTAAATAATAATTCCTCTTATTAGAGGAAATTTTAAACAATAGCTATTACCTTTTTATTTGGAGATTTTTTTCTTTTATGCTTATGTAATTCTTTCTGTAGTCAGAGAGTTAAACTGCTGTTACGGAAGCATGATTTGACTGGGTTTTCAATGATTTATGGCTCAGTACAGCGATGAGACTTCTGTTGCAACTGACGCAGAGACTTTCTTCCTGGAGAATGTGTAGTCCCTGCCATTTGGTGTTGCTGTGAAAACAGGAGACTAGGGGCCATCCTTATTTACAGCAGTGGTGATATCTCTTCTGATCAGAGAGTAGCTTCTCAGAATGTAGGGAAAGCAAACTCTGTGCCTAGGGTTAGGCTCAACTTTGTTTGCCCTGAGTCCCTGTGCTTTGGCCTTGCAATGTTGTGGCATTTTATTTGATGGTTACAGTCTCAGTCATTAACCCCAAGGCATGTTCACATGCTGTTGCAGCTGAGATACAGTGGTACATACAGCCAGGCTCTTCTTATGAGAGTCCAGGGCTTCCACTGAGCTTAAGTCACCAGTTTAAACACTGCGGCTCAGCTGGGAAAGAATCCGCCTGCAATGCAGGAGACCTGGGTTCGATCCCTGGGTTGGGAAGATCCCCTGGAGAAGGAAAAGGCTACCCACTCCAGTGTTCTGGCCTGGAAAATTCCATGGTCTGTGTAGTCCTGAGGGGTTGCAGAGAGTCGGACACGAGTGAGCGACTTTCACTTTCACTTTAAACACATGAC
Source organism: Bubalus kerabau (assembly GCF_029407905.1). NCBI lineage: Eukaryota > Metazoa > Chordata > Mammalia > Artiodactyla > Bovidae > Bubalus > Bubalus kerabau. The sequence continues at coordinate 66,436,431 of NC_073628.1, forward strand.
TCTCCATCAAGAGCACTTCAGTGACAAGAGATATTATATTAATGTCCAACATCAAATAAAAAGCAGGCAGGGTCTTAAGGTCTGTGCACATCTGAACAGACCTTTGAGTAGACTTTGAGTTTCACATTCTAAGGGATGTGGTGTTGGGTGACTTTAATCCTGCTCTAAACTGTATCTGTTAATTCACAGTATTAATTAGATTCTTGTTCTGTCTTGTCTGTTTCCTTAATTACTTTTCTTTAAGAAGTCTCTTTTTTTTGCTATATTTTATAAAATTGGAATCCCCATGGTCATTAGACTATAGAATAACTAAAACCCTCTTCCATTTTCATGATTGTCCTTAGACATTATACTTACCATGTCCAATTTAAAATGTGATGAGCAAAAATACCTTCGTATATAGCAGACTGAAATATAAAGATGTACTAAAGAGGAGTTCTCAAGGACTGTCTCAGAAATGTGATGTAAGGAAAACGAGGAAAGGAGACTGTGGAGTCGGGGCTGGGGTGCTGCCTCTTCTCAAATAGGATTGCCAAGTATTCAGAGACACAGAAAGGAAGATGAGAGGTGGCCGATGGCTTCTGTGTGGGTTACGCAGCTTCTCACAGGGTTGGACGTCAGTGGCATTTATGCTGGAGTGACTCAGAGGAAGTCCTCTGCCTGGTTCCAAGCTCCGGTATGAGCCCCGTGTGAAAGCAGGCCCCTGGGGAAGGACTGAGTGACAGAGATGCTCTCGGTAAGGACCTCAGTGAGGCTGGAGATGAGGACAGTGGGAAGGTCTGAGGCTCGAAATGTGAAGCAGCTCTCTGCAGTTTTCAGCGCGGCCCTGTGGACAGATAAACACAGAGCTTTAGGTGCATTGACTGGGCAGTCACAGGTTATTTAACAGTTCTGACTGCCCACACACTCAATGTTTAATGAATATACCTTGAAATGTTTGGGCCAGTTCACATTCTTAAGCCAAGTTTTTGGTAAGAATTTATCCTGTCTTTTAGGTATTGTTAGCAACTGATGGTGCCCACGGCAATAGGGGCTTCTCAGTGCAACTAGTGATGGAGAACTTAAGACAAAAGTATGCAGAGCGAGGTTCTTATGACAGGTTTTCTTTCAGCGGTAGCTTTAGGAGTTTGTTGGATCTGTCTCTTTCCACACATAGGAAAGTAAAAAATAGCAGCCAGACCCTTGTGGCTTTAACAGTGAAGTATTGTTCCCAGGGGTGAATGAGCAAGTGGAAAACACAAGGAAAAGTAGAGACGACGGTTTCTCTTAGTTGGGGAATGGAGAAATTGTTAGATTATTTAAAAACCATGGCAAAAATACTGCCACTATTTGTAGTTTATCATATGAGAAAGAATTCTGAGTCTTGAAAGCGACTGCTCCTTAAACTTATTCTCTCAGTATCCCACTGCCATCCCTTAATATGTAGCCCACTGTCTCCTAAAAAGCTGAAGAATCACAAAGCTACATACAGGGATTTAAGATCAAAATGCTGCAGGAACTTGAGAGAGGCCACCAAGTACTCTGGAAGCATCTATGTGAAAGGAATTGAGCCATTAGAGTCTTGTAAACAGTGTTTATGCCCAGTGAAGTAAGTGGCTTCTCCAAGCCCTTTTCTGAAAATGAGAGGTCCTGACATCATGTTGAGTATGTGGAACAAAAACATTGGGGGCAAAGAATCAAAACAGTTTAAACAGATAACATCTTTGAGACAATCTGATAAAGCTTCTGTTCCAGAATTACAGAGGGAAGGAAGAATGGAATGGGGTCATCCGTGTCTTCCCGTAGCCCCATAAATCTGTCGACAATTGCCAAACTCAGAAAGCCATGTGAAAATAGAAACTTGGAGTAAGAAAGATCAGAGGATGTCTTTGTCATTTCTGGTAAGAGCATTGGGAAATCTAGTCATTTGAATTCTAGGCAAATGTGGTAAGGAAGGTTTTGTGCCTGTTGATTTAACCTAAACACAGAAAGCCAAAGAAACCCCTATTAAATATTTGATAATTTGTCTTTCTGTTAGTGTGCTCACACAATTGCAGAACAGATTTCTTTTACCAGCTGTGAAAGTATAATGTATTATAGACAGTATATTAGTTTAGAGTTAGCATGACAGAATGTTTGGAATATTTGCATGCATCCTGTATATTCCTTTTCTATCCTAATGGTTGGCTGAATGATTTGTTTGGGGGCTAATATTCAAGCTAGGCTCTATAAGCTGTCAGGGAAAGATGACAGTGGATTGGATGTGGGAAACAAGAGGAAAATAGGCATTAAGAGTGATGTCATGTTTTTGGTTTGAGCAATTGGGAAGATGAAGTTGCCATCAACAGGGATGAGGATTGGTGGGGAGGGTTTAGGGTTTGGAGGTGGTGCTCAGTGCTGGCTGTGTTAGGTATTAGAAGCCTTTCAGCTATCCAGATGAAGGTATTGAGCAAGAAGTTGGATATAAAAGTCTGCAAAGAGGCTTGGGAGGGAGGTAAATATTTGGGTGTTGACAGCATGTGAATAGTATTCAAAAGCATCACTAAGGGAGCGAGTGGAGGTAGAGAGATGTTCTGTAGCTAGGAGGTTGGAGCGAAGAGGAGGGATGCATGGAGGAACCTGAGAAAGTCTGACTGTGAAGTCGGAAGAAGTAAAGAGAGTTGGTTTCCTGGAAACCAGGGAAAGTAAGATATTCCAGGGAGGAGAGTCATTGCTTGTGTTATACCAGCCAGTTAAGTAAAGTAATGTGAGGACCGAGAGATGCCGGGTGAATTGAACTACTGGGTTATTGGCAGTGCTGAGTAGTTTTAGAGGAGTGGTGGGAATTAAGTTAGTAGTGGAGTTAAGACAGAGTGAGAGGTAAGAGGAAGGAAATCGGGATGGTGCATGGACACGAAGTTTCAGGAGTTTGAGGCAAAGGGGAGCAAAGAAGTAGGACTGTAGCTGGCAGAAAAAGTTGGGATCAAAATCCTTTGTTTTAGGCAGTGTTGGTATGTGATGTGAAAGATCCAGAGATCCTGTCCTGTAAGAAAGGAAGAGCTGCTGATGGAGGGGAGAGGAGAAGGCTGAGCCCCGCCCCTGGGCAGCTGCAGGAAAGGGGCCCCTGGGTCACCTCTGCTGGGGGTGCAGACATTGCTAGGGGGTAACTGAGGAGAAGTGGGGACGTGTGGGCGCAGACACAGGTGCGTGGTTCTGAAGCAGGACGCAAGGTCACCGGCCACGAGCGAGTCTGGGAAGTGACATTACAAGTGTGGGAGAGAGGGCAGTTCTGAAATAGTATCCAGGAATGTTCAGGTCATCAGCTCCAGGGGCCCAGTCTGGGACTGATTAGAACACTCAGGGGGTTAGTTCTTTTCTTTTCTATAAACGTTGCAGCCTTCCAGATCATCTGAGAGACTCAATTCTCTCACCCGTGACTGTCACTGCAGGTTTTGTCTGTGCTGTAACTGCGAGTACAGGTCACGCATTGCATCAGCAGCATGCTGAAAGGCTGAAGAAAGAATTTAAAATGTATCTAAACTCTCTCTGCTTGGATAGGAACTGAACACTGCAGACTCGGCACTTCCAGCACTGACTTTTTGGGTCTGTTCTCCCGACTTCCCCTCCTCTGCGCCACCACACCATCCGGTTCCTTTCTGAATCTCCTTAATCTCAGTAAATATCTCCACCATCCCTTCACTTGCTTTTAGCCAAAAGTCTTGTCAATACATGTCCCAAATACTTCTCAAGAACAGCGTACTCCCTTTCTTCTACGCTTTATTACTGTAACTCAAGCTGCTGTCCCTCCTCGCTTGGATTATTGCAGCAACCTGCTAACCTGTCTCCCCGCTCTGTGTGTCTCTGCTAAGTCCACAAGGAAGCCAGTGTGACCTGCATCACCCTGTGTGAAGCCCTCCAGGGGTTTTCCACTGTGCTTAGAATAAAATCTGTGTGCTGCCCGTTTGGCTGTGTCTGAGCTTGCTTTCCTGCCTAACTTTATCATGTTCCATTCATAACCTGGCTCACTGGGTTTCAGTCATCTGGGCCACTGTTCCTTTCTTTTTAGTGCTTTGCACAAATTGTGGGCTTTTCTGCTGTGTCAAGGCCTTTGGTATGTATTATTTCCTCTGCCTGAATCCTGATTTCTCAGCTCTGTGTGGCTAGTTTCTGCTAATTGCCTTCTAAAAGTTTTTCTTTTTTTATGCTCTGGTGCCATTGTCTCAGAGAGGCCTTTCTGACCATTCTACTCACAGTGCCCTCATCTTGTGTCAGAGGTTATTCGCTATTACGTTATTCACTTTTCCTTCAGAGCCTGTAACAGATTCTGAGTCTGTCTGGTTGAAAATGTTATTCTCTGTCTCCTCCTTCTCCTCGTTGAGGACAGGAATTGTGTCTGTCTCATTCCCTGTTTGTGTAGCTGTGGAACAGTGATGGGCACATGGGGGTCACCCAGGAAATGATAGGAAGTGCTGATAAAAAAATGGAAGCCAGAGCATGGATGCTTTCTTCTCTTGTAAATTTGCTACTTATATGTCAGGAAGCTGTCTTGCTGAGTTGTGTGCAAGTGTTGGATGAGTTAGTTGTACTGCATATTATGACATAAGGAACGTATGCTCTGGAACCATACTGCCTGAGTGAAGATGACTGTGTAACTTCGGGGCAAGTTACTTAATCTCTCTGAGTCCCATTTTGCTCATCTGTAGAACAGGGCTAATAATAATAATAATATATATCTATAGCACTTTTCTGAGGATTGAATAAGTTATCATTTGCTATTGTTCAGTCATTCAGTTGTGTCCAACTCTTTGCCATCCCATGGACTGCAGCACACCAGCCTTTCCTGTCCTTCACCTCCTGGAGTTCGCTCTCAAACTCATGTCCATCGAGTCAGTGATGCTATCCAACCATCTCATCCTCTGTCAGCCCCTTCTCCCCCTCCCCCCCTGCCCTCAATCTTTCCCGGCATCAGTCTTTTCCTTTGAGTCAGTTCTTTGCGTCAGGTGGCCAAAGTATTGGAGCTTCAGCTTCAGCATCAGTCCTTCCAGTGAATATTCAGGGTTGATTTCCTTTGGGATGAACTGGTTGGATCTCCTTGCAGTCCAAGGGACTCTCAAGAGTCTTCGCCAACACCACAGTTTGAAAGCATCAATTCTTTGGCTCTCAGCCTTCTTTATAGTCCAGCTCTCACATCCATCCATGACTACTGGAAAAAATATAACTTTGACTATGTGGATGTTTGTTGGCAAAGTGAAGTCTCTGCTTTTTAATATGCTGTCTACTGTCTGGCATAGTAAGAACTCAGTAAATATTACTTAATATTAATGTTTAATTCATACATAACTTATACCATTTTCCTATCTATAGAATCAACAGCTGAGAAAAGATAAAAATAATTTAAATAGCTTTTAATGATATTTTGAATATGCCATATGTTGGGAAATTAACTGCTTCAAATTATGGTAAAAGTTTCTCTTTGATAAGACTAATATGTTTATGCATAAAGATTGTTGGCTTTCTGGCTGCAGCTTCAAGAGTGGTTCAGTGTAATCTGCTGAGCATTGTGATGGTGTCTGGCAGTGTGCCGCAAATGACCAGTTCATGAAATTAAACTGATGATTAGGAAAACTGTGCTGAAAATACTATTAAGGCATCCAGTGTGGAAGTTGTCCTGTGAAGATTTTCTTGTAGTGTGATTTTTCTTGCTCAAAGGAGGGTGAGGGTGCTTAGGAATAGCTTATTCCTAAAAACTGATGGTGTTTAAACTGTTTGCTCTCTGTGAAGTAATAGCTGCATGTTGCTCCTTAAGTCTTGTTCAGGTATATGTAAGTTTTTGTTTAAGCTTTGCTGGGTGAATTGGGACTTGTTTTCTTAAGAAAAACATCATTAATAGTTCTCATCAGAATGTGATGGCAAACCTCTGTATTAAAGCTTAAAACATTATCTCCAGTTTTCAGCACAAAATTGCTTTCACGGTTCTGGTTCTCAATCTCAAAGAGAAGAAGCTTTGTCACTAGGATAGCCTTCTACTTAGATTTCATTCTCTTTCTCTTTTGGATAAAGGAATGAGAATACAAGGAAAAAGACATAGAGAACCATTTAAATACAAACCTTGGGGAAAAGGGGTTTTCTATTACAGGTCCACGTTATAATTAAGAATAGACTCAGGAAGTCAATGGCTGCTTTCTGGAAAGGCAAACAAAAGGCTCCTGGTGCCCTGCCCAGTATTCAGAGTTTGGCCTCAGCGCTGCAACAGAGCAGCCTCAAGTCCCACGGGTATCAGAGGGGTCAAGCCAGACTCTTCTTGGCTGAGTAGGTACTGGAGTAGATTGGGCCAGGAGAAAGGAGGCAGGAAGGAAAAATGAGAGCTCTGCAGGGATTTCCAAGCAGTTGAAAATATCCAAAATGCTCTTAACCTTTCTTTCTTAAATTCAATGACACCTGATGCCTTTTTCTTTTTTTTTGTACACAAAATTTTGTTGGACAGAAAATAGCTGTTGACATTGTTATGTAAATCATACAACCATGAGATGAAGCACTATTCATATATGTGACAACTACTGCTGCTGGTGCTAAGTCGCTTCAGTCGTGTCCAACTCTGTGCAACTCCATAGACGGCAGCCCGCCAGGCCCCCCGTCCCTGGGATTCCTCAGGCAAGAACACTGGAGTGGGCTGCCATTTCCTTCTCCAATGCAGGAAAGTGAAACGTGAAAGTGAAAGTGAAGTCGCTCAGTTGTGTCTGACTCTTCGCGACCTCATGGACTGCAGCCTACCGGGCTCCTCCGTCCACGGGATTTTCCAGGCAAAAGTACTGGAGTGGGGTGCCATCACCTTCTCTGATGTAACAACTAAGACCCAGGTTAATTTTGCAAAGATCTAGCTGCTCTGTTTAAACATATTCTTCAGTTCAGTTCAGTTCAGTTGCTCAGTTGTGTCCGACTCTTTGCGACCCCATGAATCGCAGCACGCCAGGCCTCCCTGTCCATCACCAACTCCCGGAATTTACCCAAACTCATGTCCATTGAGTCGGTGATGCCATCCAGCCATCTCATCCTCTGTCGTCCCCTTTTCCTCCTGCCCCCAATCCCTCTCAGCATCAGAGTCTTTTCCAATGAGTCATCTCTTCACATGAGGTGGCCAAAGTATTGGAGTTTCAGCTTCAGCAGCAGTCCTTCCATCGAACACCCAGGACTGATCTCCTTTAGAATGGACTGTTTGGATCTCCTTGCAGTCCAAGGGACTCTCAAGAGTCTTCTCCACACCACAGTTCAAAAGCATCAGTTCTTCAGTGCTCAGCTTTCTTCACAGTCCAACTCTCACATCCATACACAACCACTGGAAAAACCACAGCTTTGACTAGATGGACCTTTGTTAGCCAAGTAATGTCTCTGCTTTTGAATATGCTATCTAGGTTGGTCATAACTTTCCTTTCAAGGAGTAAGTGTCTTTTAATTTCATGGCTGCAGTCACCATCTGCAGTGATTTTGGAGCCCCCCTCAAAATAAAGTCAGCCACTGTTTCCACTGTTTCCGCATCTATTTGCCATGAAGTGGTGGGACCAGATGCCATGATCTTAGTTTTCTGAATGTTGAGTTTTAAGCCAACTTTTTCACTCTCCTCTTTCACTTTCATCAAGAGGCTTTTTAGTTCCTCTTCACTTTCTGCCATGAGGGTAGTGTCATCTGCATATCTGAGGTTATTGATATCTCTCCCGGCAATCTTGATTCCAGCTTGTGCTTCTTCCAGCCCAGCATTTCTCATGATGTACTCTGCATAGAAGTTAAATAAGCAAGGTGACAATATACAGCCTTGATGTACTCCTTTTCCTATTTGGAACCAGTCTGTTGTTCCATGTCCAGTTCTAACTGTTGCTTTCTGACCTGCATATAAGTTTCTCAAGAGGCAGGTCAGGTGGTCAGTATTCCTGTCTCTTGAAGAATTTTCCACAATTTATTGTGATCCACACAGTCAAAGGCTTTGGCATAGTCAATAAAGCAGAAATAGATGTTTTTTCTGGAACTCTCTTGCTTTTTCAACACTCCAGAGGATGTTTGCAATTTGATCTCTGGTTCCTCTGCCTTTTCTAAAACCAGCTTGAACATCAGGAAGTTCATGGTTCACATATTGCTGAAGCCTGGCTTGGAGAATTTTGAGCATTACTTTACTAGTGTGTGAGATGAGTGCAATTGTGTGGTAGTTTGAACATATTCTTAACAGTGGTACAATTAGCATGTGTTGTAAAGTTCAAATTTTAAGCATAAGCCTTGTAACTTTTTACAGATGTAACTTTTAAACATTGTAACTACAACTAATAACCCTTAAATAGTTTGTGGCAAATTTGAAAGAAGTTAAAGTAGAATTTGATGTTAGATAGGCAGCGGATAGAAAGTTATTGAAGGTATTCATTGAGCAGCTTTTTTTAGTTCAAGTTTTTTATCAGTTAAATGATTTTGAGAGAACGAATTTGATGCATATGAGTGGATCTCAGAAATCTGAGCCTGTTGAAATTTTGAGAACAGAGAAAAATGAATAATACTAATTTGTTCAGAGAAATATAGGTGTTTAGGCTAAAACTGAGTCTGTGGATAGACTAGATGCTAAAAGCTGAATCTTCCTTCATTGCTTGAATGTTCTGACTAAGAAAAAAAGATTTTGGGGAATTTCAGAACTTTCTGGTGGAAACAAAGCCACAGTTTTAATATGAATTACAGGGTTTGAGTATCAATTATGCTCAAGTTTTTGTAGATTATTTCTTGAACCAGCCTTAGAAGTTGTCTGAATTGCCAAGTACTCATCCTTTGAGAGGAAACAGAGTGAATCTTTGAATTCCTAGAATTTTAAAGTTTTGAATAGAGTGTATCAATCTTAGAATACCTTTATAACTTGGAACACATTATTAAATTGTAGACATATGTCCAGTGACTTACATACACTCTTTCATGGAATTTCTAAATCAAGTGAAAGCTAATAATGACTGAGGTGAATGACTTATAAATGAGATATTCTCTAATAGAACTCATTCTTTTTATACCTCCCAGTCTGCTCCTGGGTCTCAAAATATATTAGTCCGTTAATTTCTTCAATAAACCTGATCAATATAAATAGTATTGGCCTTATAACTGAATACATTTTCATGCATGAATTTAATTAAACTTTTGGAGCCACTTTTGCATTATCTCCAGAAATTGAAAATATACAGAAGGCTCCCCTGTTAAATGATTTTTTAATGTATAGCTTTCTATGGAAAAGATTAATTTGACTGCAGGGAAAAACAGAGTTGTTGTTTTTTTTTGTATGTTTGGATACATTTACTTTATAAATTCATTGTAATTTGTTAGCAAGCATTATACACTTCTTTGTCTTCAGCAAGCAGTCCATGATGTTCTAATTAAGAAATGCCCCTGATAAACTAGGAGAAATACGGACTGGAGCAACCTTCAAACAGGTACACCCATATTTGTGAGTGAGACATGAGTATAATGCTCCGGGTTGGAGGAAACTTGAAGATTCAAGCTGTAGCTTGAAGATGAATTTTGAGTAGCACAAGGGCAGCATGAAATTGGAACAAAGCTAGGTCAGGAACCCTAGGAAAGAATCACTTCAGCAGCTGTAGCTGGTGACCAGGGAAAGACACCTCTCTGAAAGAATAGTAAACAGTGCACAGCTCAACTTCAAGGTAACAATGAGCATGAGTGAGTTTGGAGGTGAATTGTTCATTCTACTGCAGCACAAAGCACCTCCTGAAATGGGGTCTGTTTCTTAATTAATAAAATTGGTTTTCTGTACTTGAAGACCCTCATCAATGAATATTTACTACAGTAAAATAAAATTTCTCTGAATATATTTTGAGCCCTTTTCACTTTTTTTTTTGTTTAGACTTCAAAATTTTTTGAAGGTAATTATATATGATTTGAAGGAGAAGTAACTTGGTCACTCAAGTCTTTTTATCCTTTACTCCATTTCCTTGAGCAGTTTATTTAAATGTTATAATTCTACAGTTTATTAAGTGTTCTATATTCACTCATTCATTCGTTTATTCATTCATTCATGTTTCCCGAGCACTCACTATGTGCCAGAGCCTGTGGCATGTGCTAGAACTGCAGTGATAAAGCAGGTAAATTTTAACCTTGCAGTTTAGAACTGCAGTTAAGTTTGGTGTGCTTGTGTTTAATTAACCTGTGTCTGAGAAACCCTGAAGATTTCGGGGGATGCCTCAGGGCAGCCGGTCGAGGTGAGCGGGATGCGAGGGGAGGGGCCGGAAGTTCCTGGCTCATCTTTTTTCCCTCACTTCCTCTTTCTCGGTTTTACCCTTTGACCTTAAAAGATTTCAGTTGCATTAAAGATCCTGATCCTAAGCCAGTTTAAAATTCACAATCCAGTCTAACTGCTCTCAACAAGTCCTCCTTTCCCAGTCTCTTCAAGTTTTCACTTGTTTCCTCGGTTAACATTAGACATCAGGGATTATGCTGAATGTTACAGTGTATTTTAAACCATAGTCATTGCACTGTGAAGTTTTTAATCTGTAATATTTTGATTTATTCAACTGTGTTAAGATTAGGGCTACTGAGGTGACCTCCACCGGTTGTGGCTGTTCTGCAGAGCCTGTCCCAACGTTCCTGTGCTCCTGCAGTTCCAGGGCTGGTGGAGGGACAGTAAGAAGCGGTGGTTGACTGGGCTCAGGAGAGTGTGGACTACTTCTTACCCTGCCCATCGGGTACTTAACCTTTGCTCACAGCACCCCATACTCACACACATGCTGCGGGTTTACTCAGATTTTAGTCATCCAGAGGAAGAAGAACTTAAAAGATTTTCTAGGGATGCGCAGGTCCTTTTGTATTAATCGCAGTTCCTCTCCTTTCCGTGACTGACAGCGGCAGGTCGTTGTGTCACAAGGTAGCCAGGCCAAGAACTGCAGCCCTGAATTAGCTCCGTGATGTTTTATTTACTGCTCTTGCTTGCTTGGTAAGTGGCTGTGAAACTGAACTCAATAGGAACAGAGGTCCTTCCCCTACAGACCATTAAGCTCTGACACAGAGGGGACTGGAGTTGAGGAACTGGTGATGAGCCTTTCTCTAGGGCTTGATTGGCGGGTAGGCATAAGGTTCCTTTATCCTCAGGCAGGGCTGACTTGATTGGTAGGATGACTGGGTCATCTGAATGATTTAATTCAAGGAGTTGTTGTTAGAAAGCATCTCTCCCCAAGTACCCTCTTGGTTTTTAGAGTCAACACTTAAGTTGTTTTACTAATGGTTAAAGCAGTTGGTCTGAAACCATATCTATTAAAAATGGATCCTACAGTCCCCATGCCCTCCCAAAGTGTAACTCATGTTATTACCATTCATTTGAATCTTGTGGGTATTGTTTAATTCTTCAAATTGACTTCAGTTAATTTACAGACTTTAATAACTTTGATTGAAAGATGGGCAGAACCATATTTTCTGAACACAAGGCTCTCTGTTTTAAGGATCTAGGATACTATAAAGGCAGCCTTGTTCTTTTCAGGAGGCTGACACGTGGGATTAGATGTATTAAAACACCCCCAAACCCCATACTATTTCCTCCACAGTTTTGTCTTGGCCCTTTATAACTTTGACTGTTAAAATTCCCATTTGTAATTTTACTGGAACTGAAAGCTGTTTTGATTGGTAAAAGATGGTAAATGCCTTCTTACATCTATATTTAGATATGCTTCATATAAATTTTTATATTTGGTCCTGAGCCATATCTATACTGAAGGAAAAGAAAATAATGGATTAGGTCAGAGAGGTCATTAATTCTCTACATCTACTACTGAACTTTTATTCTAGCATAATAGAGGAATTTCTACCAAGACCCAAAATTACTCATTTATCTCAGTATTATGTCTGATGAAGGACATATATGCCATACTTTAATATTTATTGTTAATCACAGTGAAAAGAGTATATTTTAAAATCTGAAATGATATATATATATATATATATACATGGAAGCTTGTATCAGCTTCTGAATTTGACATTTTTAAGAGTTCTTGAATTATAAAACTAGAACTTCCATTTGTTTATTTTTTAATATTTCTGAAGACATAAATTGTATATAGGAATCTTTGGTATGCCTTAAAATCACTTTGAGTTAAGTACTGTGAAATTTAATTTGGTGTGCTTATCTAATTAATGAGACCAGATGATAGCTGGCTTGTGTTCAGAGTGATATAATGCTGAAGACATTTTTTCAAGACTAGGCACACAGTTGACTCATTGAGTAATTTCTTCTGTTTACCATGGTGTTATTCTCCTCTACCTAGAGACCTCAATAGGCCGGACATGTTTAGTTTCTTAGGTAAAAGTAGGGTAGCTATCACATTTTCCAATGAAAGTCAAAGAGCCCTGTATATCTACGTGAAATAGAATGAGACAAGGCAGAGACAAAATTGTGCATTGTGGTTTACAAAATCTAAACACACTGCTAAACAGGTCAGTTACTTTAATAACCATCTTGGGTTTTATTCTTGTAAATTTTTTGTCAAAGGATAAATTTTATAAATTTATGTGAATATTTTTTGATAAATATGCAAAGTCAGGAACGTCTAATTACTCCGTTACTGATAAAATGCAGATTACTTTTTTGCCTCTCATTCAAAGTTCCTTGTAAGGTGGCCTCTATTTTCTTTTCCAGTATTATACCCTAGTAAGCTTCAGTGTACACCTTTACTCTAGTTAGACTGTTCTCTCCTTCCTCTCTGGCTTCATCCCAGCAGACTGAGTACCCCATTATCTCTGTCCACTCACATCCTAACCATCTTTCAGGTTCCCATTGAATTTTTTCTTCTTGTCTGAGGTTCTCTCTGATTGCTCTGTTCCATTGTAGTTTACTCCATTTCCAAGTTTTTATGACCTCATCTGCATTACTCATCTGGCACCAATCAACAGCATTTCCTGAATGCCCACTAAGTGCCAAGCATTGTGCTAAGAGCTTTCTCTTCTTTAATGCTCAAACTCCAAGGGAAAGATACTTTCCTTATCCTCATTCTGCAGGTGAGGAAACAACTCAGAAAATTTAAATGAAGGCTACCAGCTAAAATTGGTGTGTGTGTGTGTGTGTGTGTGTATGTGCTCAGTCGTGTTTGACTCTTTGAGACCCTGAGGACTGTAGCCCGCCAGGCTCCTCTCTCCATGGGATTCTCCAGGCAAGAATACTGGAGCAGGTTGCTGTTTCCTACTCCAGGGCATCTTTCCTACCTAGGGATCGAACCTGAGTCTCTTGCATCTCCAGCATTGCAGGCGGATTCTTTACCACTAGCACTACCATAATGTTATGTTATATTAACAGTTTTATCCATTTTAGTCTTCCCCCACCCCAGACAATAAACTATGTTGGAATCTTCAGTGTTGCAATATATATTTTCAACCTCTCTGATACTGTCCCTCTCCTGTACGTAGTTCCTAGCATAGTGCTCTGCATTGGATTGAATCTCAATAGATACTTTTTTTCATTAAAGAAAAAAAGACATATATTAATGTACTTTTGCCATAGATTATATCCTGTTTCCTTATATTTTTTGCAAATGTATGCTTTTCTCTGTAATAAACAAGGATTTATTAAAATATTTCAATGATGTGAGATATTCAATGTTATAAGTACCTTAGAAATGTTACTGAATATTAACCCCAGGAACTCTGAAGTTTTCTCATCTCTGTGGGATTTTATTGTGCCCCAATCTGTATCATATGATAGATTTTGAATATATACAACAAACTTTGGTCAAAATATTATTTAGTTTACATTGTCATATGCCATCCAATGTTTGTTGGAAAAGAAATGAAACTGTTTACACGGAGAAGAGCTAAGAATCAGCACAAGGGGAAGATAATGTCCATGGAGTCCTCAGTACCTTGAATATTTTTCTCAGTTCCTATGGCTGTGATTTGATCACTTTAGTGCTGAGACAGGGTAGGGATCAGTGAGTGGGCAAAGCTGAAGGTGAAGAAGAAATGGACATCAAAGATGTTTACATTTAATACAAGTTCACTGTGTTCTTTTGTAAAAAAAGTCTTAGTTTTTCTCTAGTGGAAAAAGAAAAAGTGAGTAAGTGAATGAATAAGAACTAAATCTACAGCAGGGCCTTTCTGCCAAAGATACTGAAAATGGGATAATGTCTGTGTGTGTAGCTATTTTTGGTGTTCATTGATAAATAAAACCTTGGTACCAGGCTTTACATCATCCCTTTAAAACTTGTTACTCTTCATCATTACTGCAGGAATAAAATGTTGCACTCATCTGAAAGTTAAGATAGTTATAGCTATGGTATCACTGGAATATTCTATAACAACATGTCAGCATTTCATCACATGTGTTAATCTTATTTCCCCAGAGGCCCAGTGTGGCTTCTTGAGGTTCCAGAACTATCAACGAAAAGACGTAAACTACAGCATAGAGCACTGCCTTGGCAGATGGAATCATCTTCCCTCATGAGTCTGATTTCTACACTATTTCACTTTGTGGCTTGGTTATAATTGGGCGGGTGGGGAGAACTTTTTGCCAAAATACATTTTCAAATTGAATGAATTTATTAGGCTATTTAGAAGGTTGGGGGAGGGGTGGGGAAAATCTGTTTCTAAAAGCTACCATGGCAAGGTTGTTATTCATGCACATACAAACATGGTAAATGTGTTAGTTTCAGCTCCAGAGTTAAAACATTAAAGTCTCTGAAAGATTCTTGAATAATAATTTGTGTTGAAAATGCTTTCTGGCTAGTAATACTTTATTTGTGGATGCATCATTAGTTCATACATCACTAGTTCACACTACTAATTCTACTCAAATGCCAGAGATTCCTGTTGGATTACTTCTAGATCATAGACAGCACTGTCAATAATTTTAGAAGTAAAAACAAGCCTGTCATCTGGCTAGATATGAGTTATATTGAAAAATCCACAGTAATTAAAGAAATCATAATACTCTAAGAATCCAGATGGAAGTCTCATTTGTATTCACTGGGAGTGATTTAGTGCAGAACTTCATCTCTGGTTCCTATCCTTAATCCTGTCCATTTGCACCACCAGATAGAAAATCTTGATTGTTACTTCTCCGGCTGGGGTGACTAGAAACATCCTCATTGATGGACATTTAAGTTGCTTCCTTATCTTGGCTAGTGTGAATAATGCAGCACTGAACATAAGCCGGTATATATCTTTTCAAGTTAGTGTTTTTATTTTCTTCAGGTACATACCAAGAAGTGAAATTAGTGAATAATACAGAAGTTATAGATTCAATTTTTTGAGGACTCTCCATATTATTTTTTTGTAGTGGCTGTACTAATCTACAATCTCACTAACAGTGTATGAGGGTTCTCTTTTCTCCACATCCTCTCAGCATTTCTTACTTGTTGTCTTTTTAATAATCAACAGGTGAGAAGTAATATGTCACTGTGGTCTTGATTTTCATTTCCCTTGTGATTAGTGATGAGCCTCTTATTATGTGTCTGTTGAACATCTGTATGTCTTCTTTGGAAAAATGTCTATTCAGGTCCTCTGCTCATTTTTCAATTGGGTTGTTTTTTGATGTTGAATTGTATGAGTTTTTATTTTGTCTATTTTGGTTGTTAACCCCTTATTGAATATATTTTAAAAATTAATTTATTTATTTTAATTGGAGGTTGATTACTTTACAATATTGTGTTGGTTTTGCCATACATTAGCTTGACTCAGCAGTGGGTGTACATGTGTTCCTCTTCCGGAACCCCACTCCCACCTCCCTCCCCATCCCATCCCTCTGGGTTGTCCCAGCGCACTGACTTTGAGTGCCCTGTTTCATGCATTGAACTTGATTGGTCATCTGTTTCACATATGGTAATATACATGTTTTAATGCTATTCTCTCAATTGTCCCACCCTTACCTTCTCCCACAGAGTCCAAAAGTCTGTTATTTATATCTGTGTCTCCTTTGTGGTCTTGTATATAGGGTCATCG
Source organism: Bubalus kerabau (assembly GCF_029407905.1). Classification (NCBI taxonomy): domain Eukaryota; kingdom Metazoa; phylum Chordata; class Mammalia; order Artiodactyla; family Bovidae; genus Bubalus; species Bubalus kerabau. The sequence goes on from NC_073628.1 coordinate 66,452,334, forward strand.
TTACCATCTTTCTAAATTCCATATGTATGCAATAATATACTGTATTGGTATTTTTCTTTCTGACTGACTTCACTCTGTATAGTAGGCTCCAGTTTCATCCACCTCATTAGAACTGATTCAAATGCCTTCTTTTTAATAGCTGAGTAATATTCCATTTTGTATATTTACCACAGCTTTCTTATCCATTCGTCCGCTGATGGACATCTAGGTTGCTTCCATGTCCTATCTATTATAAACAGTGCTGCGATGAACATTGGGGTACATGTGTCTCTTTCAATTCTGGTTTCCTCAGTGTGTATGCCCAGCATGGGATTGCTGGGTCATATGGCAGTTCTATTTCCAGTTTTTTTAAGGAATCTCCATGTTGTTCTCCATAGTGGCTGTACTAGTTTGCATTCCCACCAACAGTCTAAGAGGGTTCCCTTTTCTCCACACCCTCTCCAGCATTTATTGTTTGCAGACTTTTGGATGGCAGCCATTCTGACCGGCATGCGATAGTACCTCATTCTGGTTTTGATTTGCATTTCTATGGTAATGAGTGATGTTGAGCACCTTTTCATGTGTTTGTTAGCCATCTGTATGTCTTCTTTGTGGAAATGTCTGTTTAGATCTTTGGCCCATTTTGATTGGATCATTTATTTTTCTGGTATTGTGCTGCGTGAGCTGCTTGTATATTTTGGATGTTAATTTTTTGTCAGTTGCTTTGTTTGCTAATATTTTCTCCCATTCTGAAGGTTGTCTTTTCACCTTGTTTATAGTTTCCTTCATTGTGCAAAAGCCTTTAAGTTTAATTAGGTCCCATTTGCTTATTTTTGCTTTTATTTCCATTACTCTGGGAGGTGGGTCATAGAGGATCTTTCTGTGATGTATGTCAGAGAGTGTTTTGCCTATGTTTTCCTCTAGGAGTTTTATAGTTTCTGGTCTTACATTTAGATTTTTAATCCATTTTGAGTTTATTTTTGTGTATGGTGTTAAAGTGTTCTAGTTTCATTCTTTTACAAGTGGTTGACCAGTTTTGGCAATGCCAAAGAGTGCTCAAACCATCACACAATTGCACTCATCCCATATGCTAGCAAAGTAATGCTCAAAATTCTCCAAGCCAGGCTTCAACAGCATGTGAACCATGAACTTGCAGATGTTCAATCTGGTTTTAGAAAAGGCAGATGAACCAGAGATCAAATTGCCAATATCCATTGGATCATCAAAAAAGCAAGAGAGTTCCAGAAAAACATCTATTTCTGCTTTATTGACTATGCCAAAGCCTTTGACTTTGTGAATCACAAAAAACTCTGGAAAACTCTTCAAGAGATGTGAATACCAGACCACCTGACCTGCCTCCTGAGAAACCTGTACGCAGGTCAACAAGCAACAGTTGGAACTGGACTTGGAAAAACAGACTGGTTCCAAATCAGGAAAGGAGTACGTCAAGGCTGTATATTGTCACCCTGCTTATTTAACTTCTGTGCAGAGTACATCATGAGAAATGCTGGACTCTGGGAAGCACAAGCTGGAAGCAAGATTGCTGGGAGAAATATCAATAACCTCAGATATGCAGATGGCACCACCCTTATGGCAGAAAGTGAAGAGGAACTAAAGAGCCTGTTGATGAAAGTGAAAGAGGAGCATGAAAAAGTTGGCTTAAAGCTCAACATTCAGAAAACGAAGATCATGGCATCTGGCACTTCATAGCAAATAGATTGGGAAACAGTGGAAACAGTGTCAGACTTTATTTTTTGGGCTCCAGAATCACTGCAGATGGTGATTGCAGCCGTGAAATGAAAAGACGTTTATACCTTGGAAGAAAAGTTTTGACCAACCTAGACAGCTTATTAAAAAGCATAGACATTACTTTGCTAACAAAGGTCCATCTAGTCAAGGCTATGGTTTTTCCAGTAGTCATGTATGGATGTGAGAGTTGGACTATAAAGAAAGCTGAGCATCAAAGAATTGATGCTTTTGAGCTGTGGCATTGGAGAAGCCTCTTGAGAGTCCCTTGGACAGCAAGGAGATCCAACCAGTCCATCCTAAAGGAGATCAGTCGTGGGTGTTCATTGGAAGGACTGATATTGAAGCTGAAACTCCAATACTTTGGCCACCTGATGTGAAGAACTGACTCAAAGGAAAAGACCCTGATACTGGGAAAGATTGAAGCAGGAGGAGAAAGGGACAACAGGGGATGAGATGGCTTGACAGCATCACCGACTCAATGGACATGAATTTGAGTAAACTCTGGGAAATGGTACAGGACAGGAAGGCCTGGCATTGTGCAGTCCATGGGATCACAAAAAGTCGGACATAACTGGACGACTGAACCTAAATGAACTGAACTGAACAGTTTTCCAGCACCATTGTTAAAGAAATTGTCTTTTCTCCATTGTATATTTTTGCCTCTGTTGTCAAAGATAAGGTGTCCATAGGTACATGGATTTATCTCTGGGATTTCTGTTTTGTTGCATTGATCTATGTTTCTTTGTGCCAATACCATACTGTCTTGATAACTGTAGCTTTGTAGTGTAGTCTGAAGTCAGACAGGTTGATTCCTCCAGTCCATTCTTCTTTCTCGAGGTTGCTTTGACTATTCGAGGTTTTTTGTGTTTCCATACAAATTGCGAAATTATTTGTTCTAGTTCTCTGAAAAATACTGTTGTTAGCTTGATAGGGATTCATTGAATCTATAGATTGCTTTGGGTAGTATACTCATTTTCACTGTATTGATTCTTCTGATCCATGAACATGGTATATTTCTCCATTTATTTATGTCATCTTTGATTTGTATAGTGTTTTATACTTTTCTATATATAGTTCCTTCTGTTTCTTTAGGTAAATTTATTCCTAAGTATTTTATTATTTTTGTCACAATGGTGAATGGGATTGTTTCCTTAGTTTCTATTTCTGTTTTCTCATTGGTAGTGTATAGGAATGCAAGGGATTAGCTCTAGTAATTTTCTGGTGGTATCTTTAGGGTTTTCTAGGTAGATGATCATGTCATCTGCAAACAATGAGAGTTCTTCTTTTCCAATCTACATTCCTTTTATTTCTGTTTCTTCTCTGATTGCTGTGGCTTAAACTTCCAAATCTATGTTGAATAGTGGTGGTGAGAGTGGGCACCCTTGTCTTGTTCCTGACTTTAGGGGAAATGCTTTCAATTTTTCATCATTGATGATAATGTTTGCTGTAGGTTTATTGTAGATGGCTTTTATTATGTTGAGGTATGTTCCTTTTATGCCTACTTTCTGGAGAGTTTTTATCATAAATGGGTGTTGAATTTTGTCAAATGTGTTTTCTGCATCTGTTGAGATAATCATATGGTTTTTAATCTTTCAATTTGTTAATGTGGTGTATCACACTGATTAATTTATGAATACTGAAGAATCCTTGCATCCCGGGTATAAAACCCACTTGGTCATGATGTACAATCTTTTTAATATGTTGTTGGATTCTGTTTGCTAGAATCTTGTTGAGGATTTTTGCATCTATGTTCATCATTGATATTGGCCTGTAGTTTTCTTTTATTGTTGCATCTTTGTCTGGTTTTGGTATTAGGGTGATGGTGGCCTCACAGAATGAGTTTGGGAATCTACCTTCCTCTGCAATTTTCTGGAAGAGTTTGAGTTGGATAGGTGTTAGCTCTTCCGTAAATTTTTGGTAGAATTTAGCTGTGACGCCATCTGGTCCTGGACTTCTGTTTGTTGGAAGATTTTTTATTACAGTTTTGATTTCTGTGCTTGTGAAGGGTCTGCTAAGATTTTCTATTTCTTTCTGGTTCAGTTTTGGAAAGTTATACTTTTCTAAGAATTTTTCCCTTTCTTCCAAGTTGTTCATTTTATTGGCATATAGTTGCTGATAGTAGTCTCTTATGATCCTTTGTATTTCTGTGTTGTCTGTTGTGATTTCTCCATTTTCATTTCTAATTTTATTGATTTGATTCTTTTTCCTTTTTTTCTTGATGAGTCTGGCTAATGGTTTGTCTATCTTATTTATCTTCTCAAAGAACAGACTTTTAGTTTTGTTGATATTTGCTGTATTCTCCTTTATTTCTTTTTCATTTATTTCTGCTCAGATTTTTATGATTTTTTTTTCTTTTTCCTAACCTTGGGGTTCTTCATTTCTTCTTTTTCTAGTTGCTTTAGGTGTAAAATTAGGTTATTTATTTTATTTTTCTCTTGTTTCTTGAAGTAAGTTTGTATTGCTATGAACCTTCCCCTTAGCATTGAATCCCATTTTACTGAATCCCATAGGTTTTGGGTTGTTGTGTTTTCATTTTCATTTATCTATGCATATTTTTATTTCCTTTTTGATTTCTTCCATGATTTGTTGATTATTCAGCAGTGTGTTTAGCCTCCATATGTTGGTATTTTTAATAGATTTTTTTTTCTGTAGTTGATATATAATCTTACTGCATTGTGATCAGAAAAGATGCCTGAAATGATTTCAATTTTTTTGAATTTACCAAGGCTAGCTTTATGGCCCAGGATGTGATCTATCCTGGAGAATGTTCCATGCACTTGAGAAAAAGGTGAAATTCATTGTTTTGGGGTGAAATATCCTATAGATATCAATTAGTTCTAACTGGTCTATTGTATCATTTAAAGTTTGTGTTTCCTTGTTAATTTTCTGTTTGCTTGATCTATCCATAGGTGTGAGTGGGGTATTAAAATCTCCCACTATTATTGTGTTACTTTTAATTTCCCCTTTCATACTTGTTAGCATTGGCCTTACATATTGAGGTGCTTCTATGTTGGGTGCATATATATTTATAATTGTTACATCATCTTCTTGAATTGATCCTTTGATCATTATGCAGTGTCCTTCTTTGTCTCTTTTCACAGTCTTTATTTCAAAGCCTGTTTTATCTGATATGAGTGTTGCTACTCCGGCTTTCTTTTGGTCTCCATTTGCATGAAATATCTTTTTCTAGCCCTTCACTTTCCGTCTGTATGTGTCCCTTGGCTTTAGGTGGGTCTCTTGGAGACACCATACATAGGGGTCTTGTTTTTTATCCATTCAGGCAGTCTTTGTCTTTTGGTTGGGGCATTCAACCCACTTACATTTAAGGTAATTATTGATAAGTATGATCCCATTGCCATTTACTTTGTTGTTTTGGGTTCGAGTTTGTAAACCTTTTCTGTGTTTCCTGTCTAGAGAAGATCCTTTAGCATTTGTTGAAGAGCTGGTTTGGTGGTGCTGAATTCTCTCAGCTTTTGCTTGGCTGTAAAGCTTTTGATTTCTCTTTCGTATTTGAATGAGATCCTTGCTGGGTAGAGTAATCTTGGTTGTAGGTTTTTCTCTTTCATCACATTAAGTATGTCCTGCCATTCCCTCCTGGCCTGAAGAGTTTCTATTGAAAGATCAGCTGTTATCCTTATGAGGATCCCCTTGTGTGTTATTGTTTTTCCCTTGCTGCTTTTAATATTTGTGTTTGATCTTTGTTAGTTTGATTAATATGTGTCTTGGAATGTTTTGCCTGGGTTTATCCTGTTTGGGATTCTCTGGGTTTCTTGGACTTCGGTGGCTATTTCCTTCCCCATTTTAGGGAAGTTTTCAGCTATTATCTCCTCAAATATTTACTCATGCCTTCTCTTTTTGTCTTCTTCTTCTGGGACTCCTATGATCTGAATGTTGGGGCATTTAACATTGTCCCAGAGGTCTTTGAGGTTGTCTTCATTTCTTTTAATTCTTTTTTCCTCTCTGTTTCATTTATTTCCACCATTCTATCTTCCACCTCACTTATCCTCTCTTCTGCCTCAGTTATTCTACTGTTGGTTCCCTCCAGAGTGCTTTTTATGTCAGATATTGCATTATTCATTGACCCTTTTTTATTTCTTCTAGGTCCTTGTTAAACATTTCTTATATCTTCTCAATCCTTGTCTCTAATCTATTTATTTGTGACTCCATTTTATTTTTAAAATTTTGGATCATCTGTACTATCATTATTCTGAATTCTTTTTCAGGTAGACTCCCTATCTCTTCCTCTTTTGTTTGGTTTGGTGGGCATTTATCATGCTTCTTTACCTGCTGAATATTTCTCTGCTTTTTTACTTTGTTTAGATTGCTGTGTTTGGGGTGCCCTTTCTGTAGGCTGGAAGTTCATGGTTCGTCTTTATTGTGGAGTCTGCTCCCTGTGGGTGGGGCTGGACTAGTGGCTTGCCAAGGGGAGATGCAAGCTCAAGGGGAGCTTGCATCTGTGTTCTTGTGGGTGGAGCTGGATCTCACAGTTCGGTGAAGGATGCCAGTCTCTGGGGCCGAGATTGCAGCATTCCCTTGCCTTCTGGCTCTGGCTGTTGCACGCCTGCCTCTCTGCCTCCGGTTGAGGGGAGAGGCATGTACGCAGCCAACTAGGTCTCCTTTGGTATTCTCTTAATCCTTTGTTCTGTGAGCACACTAGGCTGTGGGTTAGCACCTGTCACGGGAAAGTTATTTTTTTTTCCTCTCTGGCAATCCCACAGTTTGGGTTGCTATCTCATGTTAGCTTCTTCATATTATCCTCAGAGCATTCAGGCCCAGTCCTTATCCTAAGCACCGATTATGCAGCCTGTGCCTCACTGACCAGCCCCTGCTTGCTGGTGGTGGACTCGAGCATCTGGGCTGCTTCTCTGCTGGCAGTTGCAGTTAGGTGTGTATTCTGTGGGTTCCCCCCACCCCCGTTATGTTGCCCTCTGAGATTCCGAAACTCCCCCCAGACCCGCCTGTGAGTGTTTCCTACTGTTTGGAAACTTCTCCTTTATAACTCCCTCCCCAGGAAAGGTCTCCATTCCTAACTCTTCTCTCTGTCTTTTATATTTTGTCCTACTGCCCTACAAAGAGAATGGGCTGCCTTTCTGGGTGCCTGGTGTCCTCCATCAGCATTCAGAAGTTGTTTTGTGGAAGTTGCTCAGCATTCAAATGATCTTTTGATGAGTTTGTGGGAGAGAAAGTGGTCTCCCCCTCCCATTCCTCTGCCATCTTGGGACTCCCCCCCTGAATATATTATTTGTAGATGTTCCTCCTATTCAGTAGGCTGCATTTTCATTTTATTATGTTAAGGTATGTTTCCTCTATGCTCACTCTGTTGAGAGTTTTTATCAAGCATGGATGCTGAATTTTGTCAAAAAAATCTTTTTTGTATCTTTTGAGATGATCATATGATTTTTTTCTTCTGTTATTTAATATAGTATATACTTTGGCCACCTGGTATGAAGAGCATTTGAAAAGACCCATTTGTATTGAAGTCCACTTGTCCAAGAAGCTTAAGTAATACCTTCTCAGTATGTTATAATGCTTTGTATTTTTTTTTTTACTAGCTCCCTCAGTCATTTCCTTATTGGAAATCAAAAGCATTTGGCAGTTACAGAAATACCTTATCTGATCACAGTTTGCCTCATGGGCTTGGGCAGAACAAAGAAAACAATGACTGTTCATTTTGGGAATCCACACATAAAAGCTGTTGCTATGTGTACATTAGGAAAATAGTTACCTGAAGCAGATAACTCACCTTTGGGAGTTTGTAAATTTATACGAAGAGTCTATTCTAGGAGATTAACAAATTTACCAGATGGCTTAAGGTAGTTGTCACTTCCCTAGTTCTTGATTTACCTCTTCCAAAAGTTGATTTCATGTAGCTTTACTGCTTAAAATTGGCTTTCTCGAAAGAGACTTCAACTTATTTTTTAATGAGATTAAGTTATGTGGCATTAATCATTTTTAAATTTTATCATTGCTTCTAAAGTGATTCATGATTAATAGTGGAATTTAAATATCCAACTGAAAAGTCAATGTGTGGAATTCTGAGTTAAAAACAAGTTTTACAGAGAATGTGGTAATTGTAATGGTAATGATGATGCTGGTGCTCATATTTGGTAAAGCTGTATACAAAAGCAACAGTTAAATAGTTGATAGTTTTGGTATATATTTAAGAAAGTATTCAGTTTTTGTAAAAGTCCATCATTTTGATTTAAAATAAAAACTATTTTTTAAGAAGTTCTACTTGTTACAGACTTAAAAACCCAAGTCTGTCTTCAGCCAGTGTTTTAAGGTATATTTATTTGAATGAATGAATTATACAGATTTTGAAAAGCCTGTTAATTGATATTACTACCAGTGTATTAATAGACATCCTATTGTTATATAATGCTCTTGATTTTAATACCAATTTCTTAATTATGCAGAACAGATGTCATTTTTATGACAATTCATGATTTAGGAAGTTACAGCTAATTATCTTTATAGATATATATGCCATCTTGTTTCATTTCTAGAAAATTTAATTGATTCCTGAACCTTGAGTGAGTTTACCTACATTAGAATCTGGGCTGTTGCGTTTAACATCAAAGCCACTTCAAACAAGCTAAACTATGGCTAAGTTTTTCATCTGTAAAATGGGTTGACAATAGTATCCATTTCCTAGGCTTATTGTGAGGTACAAATGTATTAATTAGCAATAATGAATTACCCTAAGCTCTTCCTATTTTGCCAGATATATAGTAAAAGGGCATTAACTAATTATAATTGGTATTTTATCATAAGGACTGTATTACCAAATAATGCTGGAGTCATAGAGATCTGGGTTCAATTCATAATCTTAGACTTATTCTTAAGTGACCTTGGACAAGTTAGTTAACCTCTTTGATCTCAGTGTTAACGTAAATATGATAGGATTCGTGTACTGGGTAACCTTATCTCATGGAACTCATTAATATATCTTTTGGCATATATTAGATATGATAAAGGAGAAGGCAGTGGCACCCCACTCCAGTACTCTTGCCTGGAAAATCCCATGGACGGAGGAGCCTGGTGGGCTGCAGTCCATGGGATCGCTGAGTCGGACACAACTGAGTGACTTCACTTTTCCCTTTCATGCATTGGAGAAGGAAATGGCAACCCACTCCAGTGTTCTTGCCTGGAGAATCCCAGGGATGGGGGAGCCTGGCGGGCTGCTGTCTATGGGGTTGCACAGAGTCGGACACGACTGAAGTGACTTAGCAGCAGCAGCAGCAGCAGTAGCAGATATGATAAATGGCAGATCAAAAAAGAATGTAGTTAATGGCAGAGAGTAAAGTAGTTACAGATGACAACTATAAAACACTAGATTAAAAAATCTATATAAACACTGCAAGTCGTTAAAAAGTAAATAAAAACATGCAACTTTAAGGGTTTTTGAAAACCTATAACTGGAATGGCTAAGAATTGTGAGTTAGCAGCTTACAGTCCAAGGGCTATACCCAACTGTCATAGATATGGCTATGGAAAGTGTTGCTACCAGTTTATGATACCAAGATGGGAATTTGTAACTGGGAAAGGAGCTAGAAATTTAAAGGGAAATCCTAGCAGCAAGACCCTCAGAAGTGAGACACAGATTCAGAGCATAAACTGTCTAAATCTACGGTTGATGCTGAGCTGCATGTATCCGGACAGGGGCTTAATGAAAATTAAGCACACACTAAAGAGAAATCTATTTCTGAAAAATATAAGTATATAGATCCAGATCTGTGAATTGGACACTTTCCTTAACTGCATTTTCCAACTGTACACAGCACAGGTGGAAGAGGGCGGAAGCTGGGTGGATTTGGAAAACCTTAATACAAAGAACAAAAGTTAGTAGAGCTGCTGGAAAATGAGGAGGGATTCCTAGAATCAAGAATTCACAGAAAGAGTGCTCCCCTACTCTGCCTAAGCTTTTAGTTCATCAGAATTTTATAGGGTCAGGGACGCTTACAGGGATCAGGCTGAAGAATAAGCGGTAGGAAACCACAGGTCTGTAATTGTTCAGTCGCTAAGTGGTGTCCGACTCTTTTCAACTCCGTGGAGTGCAGTGTGCCTGGCTTCTCTGTCCTCCACTATCTCCTGGAGTTTGCTCAAACTCATGTCCATTGAGTTGGCGATGCTATCCAACTATCTCATCCTCTGTTGTCCCCTTCTCCTGCCCTCAGTCTTTCCCAGCATCAGGTTCTGAAGCAGTATTTTCACTTTGAATCTAGGTAAGTTAACTGCTTGGTAGAATAAAACTTCAGTGACTCTCAGAATAAATCAGAACTCTGAATTTCTGTAACATATTAGCTACAATATCAATTTTCAACCCAAAATTTATGACATGCAAAAAGATGAGAAATTACGACCCATAGTTGGGGGAAAAGGCAATAATCAGTAGAAATGTACTCTGAGTTGGCCCAGGTGTTGGATTTACTAGATAAAGCCCTCCAAGTAAATATACTTTGAAAATTTAAAAAAATGTGTTAAAATATTTAAGGGAATATTTAACAGATGTTAGTGATAACTATATAAAATTGCAAATTCTGGAGTTCAAAAAATAAAATGACTTAAATTCTTAAATGCTAGATAGGCTTAACAAAAGATTGAAAATAGAGTAAAAATAAATTAAAAATTGTTAGCCATTCTCATTGTGGTATTGAGTTATATTTCCTTGGTGATTAGTGATGTTGAGCAACTTTTCATGTGTCTGTTAGCCATCTGTATGTCTTCTTTGGAAAAATGTCTTTTCAGCTCTTCTGTCCATTAAAAAAAATTTTTTTTTGATGTTGAGTTATTTGAGTTCTTTGTAGTTTGGATATTAACCCCTTATTGGATGTATTGTTTGTAAGTATCTTCTCTATTCAGTAAGTTGCCTTTTTTTTTAAATTTTATTTTATTTTTAAACTTTACAAAATTGTATTAGTTTTGCCAAATATCAAAATGAATCCGCCACAGGTATACATGTGTTCCCCATCCTGAACCCTCCTCCCTTCTCCCTCCCCATACCATCCCTCTGGGTCGTCCCAGTGCACCAGCCCCAAGCATCCAGTATCGTGCCTTTTTGTTTTGTGTATATAATCCTTTCCTGAGAAGAAACATTTTATTTTGCTGTAATTCCATTTGCTTGCTTTTGGTTTCGTTAGCTTTGCCTGAGGAGTCAGAGCTCCCCTGCCCCTTAGACCAGTGTCAAAGAGTCTATGTCTTTAATCCGTTTTTGATTTATTTTTGTAAATGGTGTGAGAAAGTAGTCCAGTTTGATTCTTTTGCATGTAGCTGCTCAGTTTTCCCAACACCATTTATGGAAGAGATTGTTTTCCTCCATTGTGTATTCTTGCCTTCTTTGCCATAGCTTAATTGGTTATATAAGTGTGGGTTTATTTCTAGGCCCTCTATTTTGTACCATTGATCTGTGTCTGTTTTTGATTACTGTAGCTTTTTAAAACAGTTATTTATTTGGCTGCATGGGGTCTTCACTGTGGCATGTGGGGTATAGATCCCTGACCAAGGATCAAACCTGGGTCCCCTGCATTGGGATCGCAGACTGTTAGCCACTGTATCTTTGTAGTATGATTTGAAATCAGGAAGCATGACACCTCCAGCTTTGTGTTTCTTTCTCAAGATCTCTGTGGCTATTCAGGGTCTTTTGTGTTTCTATACAAATTTTAGAATATTTTCTAGTTCCGTGAAAAATGTCTTTGGTGTTTTGATAAGGAGTGTGTTGATTTTGTAGATTGCCTTGGATAATGTAGTCATTTTAGCAATATTAATAATTCTGATCCATGAGCATGGTATATCCTTACATTTGTCATTTTCAATTTCTTTCATCAGTGTCTTATAGTTTTCAGAATATAAGTATTTTACCTTTTTGGTTAGGTGTATTCCCTAGATATTTTATTCTTTCTGATGAAGTTGTAAATGTGATTATTTTCTTCATTTATATTTCTAATAGTTTGTTATTAGTGTACAGAAGTGTAATAGTTTTCTATATATTGATTTTGTATCTTGCAACTTCTGATTTTACTAATTAGTTTTAATTGTGTTTAGGTGGGATCTTTAGATTTTTCTATATATAGTATTGTGTCATCTTCAAATAGTGACAGTTTTGCTTTTTCCTTTAAAATTTGGATTCCTTTTCTTTCTTTTCTGGTCCTGGTTGTAGCTAGGACTTCCAACACCATGTTAAATATGAGTGATAAGAGTGGACATCCTTCTTTTTTTTAATGTCAGAGCATAACTTAAAAATTTTTTTAAAAGCCTTTTATGTTGTGTTGGGGTATAGCCGATTAACAATGTTGTGATAGTTTCGGGTGAATAGCGAAGGGACTCAGCCATACATATACATGTATCCCTTCTCCCCCAAACTCCCCTCCCATCCAGGCTGCTACACAACACTGAGCAGAGTTCCCTGTGCTGTAGAGTAGGTCCTTGTTGGTTATTCATTTTATATGTACATAAAATGTGTACACAGTGTGTACATGTCCATCTGAACTCCCTGACTATCCCTTCACCCCATCTTCCCCCTAGCAACCATTAGCTTTTTCTTAAAGTTTGTGCGTCTATTTCTATTTTGTAAGTTCATTTGTATCATTTCTTTTTAGATTCCACATGTAAGGGATGTTATCTGATATTTCTCCTTCTCTGTGTGACTTATTTCACTCAGTATGACACTCCCTAGGTCCATTCATGTTACTGCAAATGGCATTATTTCATTCATTTTAATGCTGAGTAATACATTACATACACCACATCTTCTTTATCCATTCCTCTGTTGATGGATATTTAGGTTGTTTTCACGTCTTGGATATTGTAGACAGGGCTGCAGTGAACTCTGGGGTGCATGTATCTTTTCAGATCATGTTTTCCTCTGGATATATGCCCAGGAGTGGGATTGCAGGGATACATGGTAGCTCTGTTTTTAGTCTTTTGAGGAACCTCCATACCATTTTCCACAGTGGCTATACCAGCTTGCATTCCCACCAACAGAGTAGGCATTCTTGATCTTAGAGGAAAGGTTTTTGACTTTTCATTATTAAGCATGATTGTAGCTGTGGATTTGTCATATATGTTCTTTATTGTGTTGAGGTATGTTCCCTCTCTACTTACATTGTTGAGATTCCTATCATGGATAGATGTTGAATTTTGTTAAAAGCTTTTTTCTGCATCTATTGAGATAATCATATGATTTTTGTTCCTCAGTGTTTAATGTGGTTTATCATGTTGATTGATTTGAAAACTTGAGTTATCCTTACTTCCCTTGGATAAATTCCACCTGATTATTGTGTATAATCCATTTAATATCTTGTTAAATTCAGTTTGCTAATATTTTCTTGAAGATTTCTGCATCTATGTTCATTAGTGATAATGGTCTATAATTTTCTTTTCTTTCTTTCTTTTCTTTTGGTGGTGTCTTTGTTACCTGGTTTTAGTTTCAGGGTGATTTTGGCCTTAGAGTTTAGAAACACTCCTTTCTGTTCAGTTTTTTGGAATAGTTGAAGAAGGATAGGCAATAACTCTTCTTTAAATGTTTGGTAGAATTCCCCTGTGAAGTCATCTGGCCTACTTTTGTTTGTGGAAAGTTTTTGTTTTTTTTTAAAATTTTTATTATTGTTTCAATTTCAGGAAATTCACTTCATGAAATTGAAACAATATTATGTTCATATTTTTTATTTCTTCCTGGATCATTCTTAGGAGTTTTTTATTCCTAGTAATTTGTTGATTTCTTGTAATATGACCATTATTTATGTATAATTCTTTGTAATACTCCCTTTTGCTCCTTTGTATTTCTGTGGTGTTGGTTGTAAGGTCTCCACTTTCATTTCTGATTCGAATTGGACTCTGCCTTTTTTTCTTGATAAGTATGGCTGAAGCAATTTTGTTTATTTTTTCTAAGAACCAGGTTTTGGTTTTATTGATTTTTTCCCGTTTTTCTTTTAGTCTCTGTTTCACTTATTTTGCTCTGACATTATTTGTTTTCTTCTACTCATTTTGGGTTTTGTTTTTTTCTACTTCCTTTAGGTTTAAGATTAGATTGTTTATTTAGAATTTTTTTTTTTTTTTTACTTTCAAAGGTAAGCCTGTGTTGCTATAAACTTGGCAGCAGCAGCAGCAGCAGCAGCAGGACAACTTTTGTTGTGTCCTACAGGTTTTGATATGTTGTGTTTCCACGTTCATTTGTCTTAAAATATATTTTGATTTCCTCTTTGATTTCTTTGTTGACATTAGTTTTTAATAGCATCTTGTGTAGGTTCTACTTATTCCATATTTTTGCAGTTTTATTCTTGTATTTTGATTGTACTGTGTAGTTTAGTACATTTAAATTATTGATAGGTATGTGCTAAGTCACTTCAGTCATGTGCAACTCTTACTGACCCCATGGACTGTAGCCTGCTAGGCTCCTCTGTCCAAGGGATTCTCCAGGCAAGAAGACTGGAGTGGGTTGCCATTTCCTTCTCCAGTTGATAGGTATGTACTTATCATTGTTCTATTAATTGTTTTTTGATTGTTTTTCTGGTTCTTTTTTCTTACTTCTTCTTTGCTTTCTTCCCTTTGCAATTTGATGATTATCTTAGTGTTATGTTTGAATACTTTTTCTCTCTCTTTTTGTTATCTATTATAGGTTTTTAATTTGTGGTTGCATGAGACTCATATGTAACAATGTATATATTGTATATATAGGTCTAATATTTTTGTTTTGTGTATCTCAAGTTCTTTTCCTGGATAAAGATAATTTTACTCCTTTTGTCTTGAATCTTCCTTCTAACTTTATGAGTAGTTGATCTATTTATTATCTTTACTGTATAGTTGCCCTTACTGTGAGATTTTTCCTTTCATAATTTTCATATTTCCAGTTCTGGCCTTTCCTTTTCTTTTTTGCTTAGAGAAATCCCTTTAACACTTCTTGTAAAGTCATATAGCGATACTGAACTCTTCTAGATTTTATCTAAATCTAAAACCTCTTTTAGGTTTTTTTCTGTAAAATTCTTTATTTCTCCTTGAAGTATGATTGATAACCTTGCCAAATAGAGAATTCTAGGTTGCAGGTGTTTTTCCTTCCATTGCTTTGAATGAATTATGCTGCTCCCTTCTGGCCTGCCAGACTGCTGAAAAGTCAGCTGATAGGCCTGTGTTCTTGTCTTATTGTTGCTTTTCTCTTGATGCTTTGGAGATTCTCTCTTTATCTTTAATTTTTGCCATTTTAATTATAGTGTGTCTTGATGAGCCTCTTTTGGTTCATCTGTTTGGGACTTTCTTTGCTTTCTGGATATTAATGTCTGTTTCCTTCCACAGGTTAGAGAAGTTTTCAGCTACTATTTCTTGAAGTAAGTTCTCTGCCCCTTCCCCTCACTTTTTTCCTTTTATGATTCCTACAATGTGAATGTTAATATGCTTGATTTTCTTTCCTTAAAAAAATAGTCACAAGCTAAAAGCTGAGAATTATGTTTTATTTGGTGGGAATTTTTAGGACTTCAAGCACAAGAGACAGCATCTCAAGTCACCCTGAGAGAACTGCTCTGAGACGGTTGGGAGGAGGGTGTCAGGTTATATAGAAGTTTGCAACAAGGAGCAGGTAGTCTGAACATCACGGAGAAGGCAATGGCACCCCACTCCAGTACTCTTGCCTGGAAAATCCCATGGATGGAGGAGCCTGGTAGGCTGCAGTCCATGGTGTCGCTAGTAGTCAGACACTACTGAGTGACTTCACTTTCACTTTTCACTTTCATGCATTGGAAAAGGAAATGACAACCCACTCCAGTGTTCTTGCCTGGAGAATCCCAGGGACGGGGGAGCCTGGTGGGCTGCCATCTCTGGGTTCACACAGAGTCGGACACAACTGAAGTGACTTAGTGGCAGCAGCAGCAGTCTGAACATCAGAAGTATTTTTTGTGAATTAAAGAAACCAGATATCTCAAATTAAGGAATTTAGCACTTTTCTGTATATGGGAGGATGCAAGAGTCTGGGCTCATTGAAATCATGTCTTTCATATGCATCTCAGCTATCTGGAGCCGGTATCATGTGATTTTTTACATCCTGAGTTCTTCAGTGCTCACCATAGGGAGTGGCTGCAGCCTGATGGCAGCTAGATTGCAGGTATTGTTCTCCTTTCTGAGTACCCTGGAAGGCTAGAATTGCTGATGACTGTGACATCCTTGTTTATTGATATGGCAGGAAATATGCCATTTCTCAATCCTTCATCTTGGTCAGAAATTTGACCAATATTTGGGAGACATTTCATGACCAATTTTGTACCATGGTGCTGGGAGACTTAACCCAGGTCAGGCAAAAGTTCTCATTGATATGTCACTCCAGGTGTTCATTTTTGGATTAGATTCATTGATAAATAATAAAAGATTCTCTGTATCCTCTGTCTTCTAATCTATTATGATCCAGGAGATATTTCCCTTGTTGCTTCTTCCCATGTCTAGAATCATACTATTACAATTATTGATTGCACAAAGAACTTTATTTCTGTTCAATTGCTTCAAGTAGCCTAGTCATCATTACATTTGTTGAAGGCCTGGTTACACACTGTAAGAGACAACAATCTTATAAAATAGAGAGGATATAAGTAATGTAGCTAGTAACATTGACAAAGTCATTATATAGAAGAGTCACAAAGCATAAACAATTTGGAAACAAAGAACAAATTAAAACAATGGTTAGTATCAGTTCAGTTCAGTCACTCAGTCGTGTCCAACTCTTTGCAATCCCATGAATCGCAGCATGCCAGGCCTCCCTGTCCATCACCATCTCCCGGACTTCACTTGTTAACTTCTGTGCAGAGTACATCATGAGAAACGCTGGGCTGGAAGAAGCACAAGCTGTAATCAAGATTGTTGGGAGAAATATCAATAACCTCAGATATGCAGATGACACCACCCTTATGGCAGAAAGTGAAGAGGAACTAAAAAGCCTCTTGATAAAAGTGAAAGAAGAGAGTGAAAAATTTGGCTTAAATCTCAACATTCAGAAAACAAAGATCATGGCACCTGGTCCCATCACTTCATGGGAAATAGATGGGGAAACAGTGGAAACAGTGTCAGACTTTATTTTTTGGGCTCCAAAATCACTGCAGATGGTGACTGCAGCCATGAAATTAAAAGATGCTTACTCCTTGGAAGGAAAGTTATGAGCAACCTAGACAGCATATTCAAAAGCAGAGACATTACTTTGCCAACAAAGGTCCATCTAGTCAAGGCTATGGTTAGTATAACCAGTTGTAATCCAGTTGTAGTAAACTATCAAATACAAAGGAAAACAGCTGGAAAAGGCAAATTCTGGCAAGATCAGGTAGAGACAAAAAGATAAGTATTTCACCTTCGTTTACAGAGGCATACATTATCAACTTGTTATAGGTTGCAGCATAAGAGAAAAAGGTTTACTGGAAAACAGATTAAAACTGGTATATTATCTAAAGTTAAAGTTATAAATCATAGTTATCCATCTCTTCAGTCCTTTGTAATTGCTTCCTATTGATCGGCGTGAAGTAATCAGGTTTTCATTAGAGTTTGTCATTTATTATCCAGTTCAGTGGCATTAATTAAAGGCTATCAGAAGCTAGCATTTGTTTAGATTTTTTTTATGAGTCTTCTTGAAAATCTTCATTTTGTGAAAGCAATGCAAAATTATGATTGTCTATAGAAGACAAACTTAAAATAACATGGTTAAAGATTTGAGTACAGTGCAATTAGCAGGAAATTTGGATACTTCTATAAGAATTAATGCTTTTGAACTGTGGTGTTGGAGAAGACTCTTCAGAGTCCCTTGGACTGCAAGGAGATCTAACCAGTCCGTTCTAAAGGAGATCAGTCCTGGGTGTTCATTGGAAGGACTGATGCTAAAGCTGAAACTCCAATACTTTGGCCACCTCATGTGAAGAGTTGACTCATTGGAAAAGACTCTAATGCTGGGAGGGATTAAGATGACAGAGGATGAGATGGCTGGATGGCATCACCGACTCGATGGACATGAGTTTGAGTTAACTCCAGGAGTTGGTGATGGACAGGGAGACCTGGCGTGCTGTGATTCATGGGATTGCAAAGAGTTAGACATGACTGAGTGACTGAACTGAACTGATAACATATAACACTTTAGAATAATCACTATAATTATGACTGATAACATTATATCAGGACATGTCAGATGTTAGGAATTCCATATAAAATTTAATAATATCTATACTAATGAGTTGGACTGTGAAGAAGGCTGAGCGCCGAAGAATTGATGCTTTTGAACTGTGGTGTTGGAGAAGACTCTTGAGAGTCCCTTGGACTGCAAAGAGATCCAACCAGTCCATTCTGAAGGAGATCAGTCCTAGGTGTTCTTTGGAAGGAATGATGCTAAAGCTGAAACTCCAGTACTTTGGCCACCTCATGCAAAGAGTTGACTCATTGGAAAAGACTCTGATGCTGGGAGGGATTGGGGTCAGGAGGAGAAGGGGACGACAGAGGATGAGATGGCTGGATGACATCGCTGACTTGATGGACGTGAGTCTCAGTGAACTCCGGGAGTTGGTGATGGACAGGGAGGCCTGGGGTGCTGCGATTCATGGGGTCGCAAAGAGTTGGACACGACTGAGTGACTGATCTGATCTGATCCGATCTGATACTAATGACATTAATCCATACATTATAACCTAAAGTTCACCTTATAATACTAAACAATGTTTCAAAATTAAAAATACCAAACAAACTTAGTTTAACATTCTTCTCTGAGATGTCTCAGAGATGTTTCTTTGAAGCATCCAGTCAGCTGGAGGCTAATCCTACTAGGACCACAGCCTTGTCTAACTCAATGAAAAAGAGCTTTAGTTAGATTTTAATATTTGGGAAGTTTGATGGAAATATCAAAAAGGTTACAAAACACAACAGGATCATAGGTCATTGAACCAAAACTCATTCACTTAACCAAAGCCACAGAAATGATTAAAAGAAAATAAATATGGATCACTAAGGCTCAGATGGTAAAGAATCTGCCTGCAATGTAGAAGACTTTGGTTTGATCCCTGGGTTGGGAAGATTCCCCTGAAGAAGGGAATGACAACCCACTCCAGTATTCTTGCCTGGGAAATCCCATGGATAGAGGAGCTTGGCAGGCTACAGCCCTTGGGGTGGCAAAGAGTCAGACGCAGCTGAGGGACTAATACTTTCACTGAAGGCACAGAAACTCACACAATTTGTTATTTAAAAAAAAAAAAAGAGCTCTTTTAATAGAAAGAAGAATCAAATCCAGTCTTGCATTAGCTTACTTAACAAAATCCATTTAGTTAACTTCAATCTAAATTTAGTTATTGCTGCCTATGCATAAAATTTTTTCTTCCTCAGGGTTCCTTTCCACAATATTGTCCAAGATGTCTCTTAAACTGTTCTCATTTTTAAAAAATTCTTTTTATTTTTCTTTTCAGTTTGGGTGGTTTCCAGTACTGTTTCCTAGTTTGCTGATCTGTTCCTCTGCCATCTAATCTACTGCTGATTCCTTCTAGTGTAATTTCTATGTCTGTTGTTGTATTCATTAGGCCTGTTTGGTTATCTTTATAATTTCTAAATTTCTGTTGACATTTTCACTGTACTCATCTACTCTTCTCCAGAATTCAGTGAGCACCTTTATGATTCAATATGATGAACCCTTTACTGGGGAGATAGCTCATTTCAACTTTCTTTCTTTTTTTCTGAAGTTATATGTTGTTCCTTTGTTGGGACATAGTCCTCTGACTCCTCATGTTCCTAATTCCCTGTGTTTGTTTCTGTGTGTTAGGTAGGTCAGTCTCACTTCCTGATCTTGGAGAAGTGGTCTCATGTAGTAGACCTCCTGGAGGGCCCAGGACCACGCTCCCCTCTGGTCACCAGATCTACAGGCTCTAGTGTTGCCCTTGTGTGGGCTGCTTGTGCCCTTCTGCTATGGTGGGGCAACTCGTATGGTTGCGCGTGTGGGCTGGGCTGACCTCTGGCCCAGTTGGGCAAGGCTCTGCCTCCTGAGGTGACTGTGGTCCCACTGAAGAGCGAGGCTAGCTTTTTGTGTGATTGGTTGATGCCTCAGAAGAATGGGGCTGCTGCTGGTGGGTGGAGCTGGTTCCCTGAACTGCTGTCTGCATGGTCCAAGTGTGCCTAGGGCTTCTCCTGGCCCTCTGATGGGCAGATAAACTCCCAGTGCCAATAGGTGAGAGGAAGGGCTCCAGAATTGTGTGTGCCAGTGCCAGTGTTATTGTGGTAAAACAAGCTCTTAAAAATGGCTCTGCTAGCATCTGTGTCCCCAGGGGGAGCCCGGTTGCCTCTTGCCTCTCTGGGAGGCTGTCCAAGATGAGCATGTGGGTCTGACGCAGCCTCTTTTCAAACTGCTGCCTCGCCCCTGGGACTTGGAGTATGTGACGTTTTGCACATGCTTTGTAAGAGTGGAGTGTTTATTTCCCATAGCCCTCCAGCTCTTCCAAATGTAAGTCTTACAGGTTTTCAAAGCCAGGTGTTCTGGGGGCTCATTTCCCCAGTGCAAGACCCCTGGGCTGAGGAGCCTGATATGGGCTGGATCCTTTGCTCCTTGGGGAGGAGTTCTTGGATTGTGCTTTTCCTCCCTTCTGTGGGTCGCTGACCCTGGGGGTGTCACTCCTGATTATGCTATGTCTCTGCCCCTCCTGCCTCCCTTGTAGTTCTTTATGTTGTTAGTTGTGAAAAATCTTTTCTGCTAGTCCTCAGGTTGTTTTCATAGATCTTAGCTCTGTAAGTAGCTATAATTTTGCTGTACCTGGGAGGAGGTGAGTTGAGGGTCTTCCTACTCTGATATCTTGGCCGCTGTCCCTGACTCGGTTTTTAAAGAATTACTTGTCGAGCCACTTCTGTTGCCAGGCACTGCACTTCAAAGCTGCACCCACGTATAAGAGGGTAACGGGTTTCCCTGGTGGCTCAGCTGGTAAAGAATCTGCCTGCAGTGCAGGAGACCCTGTTTGATTCCTGCATTGGAAAGATCCTGTGGAGAAAGGGTAGGCTACCCACTCCAGGATTCTTACCTGGAGAATCCCCATGGACAGAGGAGCCTGGTGGGCTGCAGTCCATCGGGTCACAAAGAGTCGCACACGACTGAGCAACTGAGCACACAGCATGTATAAGAGGATAACAGTGTCTTCCTTAATGGTGTATCCGTTGTTTTAAAGGAAGCATTTCACTTTATTAATGAAAATAAAAATTCGGAAAATGTCATTAAAAAAAAATGCACACATGCACACATATACCCACATGCTAAACAAATTGCAACAGACTTTTAAACAGAACATAAAGTGTTTTTTGTTTACTAAAACTGTTATGGTACATAACCACAACATTTCAACTACATGAATCAGTTTACAGGATTTTCTAAGTTGAAACTTAAAAACAGAAACCCATGGTTAGGACCAAGAATGAGATTCCTCCAAGTAACTTTGGCATCTAGACTTGGAATGTAGACCAAACAAACAATATATAACAAGCAAGACCCATTCAGAAATGAGCATCATACAAACACCGTTCTGTTCCAAGTGTGGGGAAGTTTCGTGAAGTTTGGAGATTTCCTTTTGCTCTTGGAGTCTTACTCAGCTTTTGAGAAAAGCCAACTGAGGAAACCCGACAGAGGAGAAGGCAGGCATGGATTCGAGGAAAAACTGTAAATGTGCCCTCATGTCATCTTCTTTTCATGTAAAAACCTTTTAGAAAGTGTCCCAGCGTGCTTAGGAGTGCCCACAGCCTCACTGCGTTGGGAGCTGTCCCTGCTCATCCACCTGGACCTCTCAGAGCTACCTGGGGGACGGGCTACAGAAAGCCTTCCCTGGAAAGGTTTTCAAAACTGGAGCTGAGGAAAGTAAACCTGGCTCTGAGTTCCTGTAATGTGGCATGTAAGGCTCATGTTGTGTCAGTCCTGTATCTCCTGACAGGGTTTCAGAGAGGAGGAGGCTGCTTTGCAAAAAGGAAGAAAAGAGGGAAGCTGTCATGGAAACGAGCAGTGGGGGAGGCTGGTGGTGTTGGACTGTTGGCGTTGGTGCTGGTGGAGTTGTGGTTCCATTGTGTACGAGGCTTACCGGGCACCGACCGCCCAGGGGATCCACGAGACAAACACCTTACTCCAGTTCTCTTAGCATAAATCCCATTAAAAAATAAGCCGGTTTCCTGTCCCCTGCCACCTAGGATCCAAACTATTTTATTTTCACCTATTTCTCTTCAGTTTTTTGGATGTTAAATACAAATTAGATGGTAAAAAGAAATACTGGGATGATAGTAGCTTATAGTATGCCAGGCACTGTTCTTTGAACTTTACTTATACTGATTTATTTCATCCTCAGAATGATCCAGTGAAGATTCTGTGGTATTATCTCCAGTTTACATATGAAGCTCACTAAGAATAAAGAGTCTATCCAACTCTGTATGTATATATTGGCACCAGCTTTCAAGCCTAGATGGCCTGACTGCTGCGCTCTCTGCTTCTGACCGGTGTGCTTCCATCCCTCCTTCCTTCCATCCTTCTTTCTGTTTCATTGTGACTGCAGTGTCATCTCACAATTATTAAGTGAGCAGATGAAACAAAAGTGCCTGTTTTGAAAGCAGTAAGCCCTATTTTGTCAGTTCACGTGTTTGCTATCACAGCTGGGCTTCTTTCTCCTCTGCGTTTATGAATTCTGTCACTCCTCACCCAACCATGTCTGGATACAGACTGTTCGGTCTGGGAGGTGCAAGATAAATTGGGCACATGTGACTATTCTCAGATTTTAAGGTCAGTTCATCATCAAGGAATTAAACTTCAGTGGAAGATAATGTTCTCAGAGTGTCTGGGACTGGTCTGTTCTAGATGAAGTCATTTCTGCAATTGCTTACAGATATTTTAGCCTCTCAAAAAGCTCGTCAGTCACACACACAGACACACAGATACATTCTCATGTTTATCCAGCCTCTACCTCACCTCCAGTGAACAAGTGGAAACTGACACAATTCATGCATCACCAGAGATTTGCTGTGATGCCCCTGCCAGCTTCGAGTGAAATCTACATGGTCTTGTCTGCGTCTTGTGGCTTGGCTTTTTGTTGCCTGGTAAATTTCATCATTATCATGTGATGCTCCCTGTACTGACCATTCTTCACTTTTTATGTGGTCATTATTTTAAAAATATATGATCATAAAAGATTTGTTTCAAGCAGTTCTGTTCCTTGAATATTTTTGGGGTTTGTTCTCTGATACTCACAGTGCCATGGAAGGTGTCATGGCTGAGAAGGTTTCTTTAGAGGTGATCTTCAAGGATTGGTGTGTGTGTGTGAGGTGGTGGTGGTGGGGTTAATACTCATTGAATGAATTATTTTATGGGCAAGAGGCCTGACTTTCCTAATGGCAGAAAAAGAAGAGGAACTAAAGAATGTCTTGATAAAGGTGAAAGAGGAGAGTGAAAAAGCTGACTTTGTACTCAGCATTCAAAAAGCAAAGATCATGGCATCCAGTCCCATCACTTCATGGCAAATAGAAGGGGAAAAGGTAGAAGCAATGACAAATTTTCTTTTCTTGGGCTCTAAAATCACTGTGGATGGTGACTGCAGTCATGAAATTAGAAGACATTTGCTTCTTGGAAGGAAAGCTATGACAAACCTAGACAGTGTATTAAAAAACAGAGACATCATTTTGCCAACAAAGATCCGTATAGTCAAAGCTATGGTTTTTCCAGTAGTCATGTACAGATGTGAAAGTTGAACCATAAAAAAGGTTGAGTGCCAAAGAATTGATGCTTCCAAATTGTGGTACTGGAAAAGACTCTTGAGTCCCTTGGACAGCCAGGAGATCAAACCAGTCAATCCTAAAGGAAATCAACCCTGAATATTTATTAGAAGACTGATGCTGAAGCTTAAGCTCCAATACTTTGGCCACCTGATGCAAATAGCTAACTCACTGGAAAAGACCCTGATTTTGGAAAAGATTGAGGGCAGGAGTAGAAGTGGGCAACAAAAATGAGATGGCTGGATGGCATCATTGACTCAATGGTCTTGAGTTTGAGCAAACTCCTGGAGATAGTGAAGGACAGGGAAGCCTGATGTGCTGCAATCCATGAGGTCATAAAGAGTCAGACATGACTTAGAACTGAATAACAACCAGAACAGCCTAACTTTCCTTCTGTTTCTTTAAATATTTGTCAAGTTATTAGTGCCTCTTGTTCTAAAATGTTATAATTATAGTATAGTGATTGCTGATGTGTGAGTATTTTGTAGAGTTGCTTTTTTAAAGACTGTGTTGAAAAATCTGCTGAGATACTTCTCTCAGTTAAGTCATATCCAGGACTAAGGATTTTTATCATAAGGCTATGTTAGAACCACTCCCAATAATGAGAAGAGTCACTGATAGGATTGGTTGCCTCAGAAAAAGTTTGAAAAATAGTACTTCAGGAAATAAGATGATTCCTAATCAAAGCTGGAAGATGTGGCCCTTGTTGAAATCTAATTAAGCAACTATGGTTAAGTCTGAGATAGTGAAATATCATTTACATACAGAATAATCTAATTATATAGTCACCTAACTGAAGAAAGAATTTTTTAATTAAACGTGCAAAACGGGACATGGAAGCTTTTGGGGCTGGTGTATATATGTTCATTGTCTTGATTGGGCTAATGGTTTTCCAATTGCATGAGTGTATGTCAAAACACAACTTACAAACATGTTTAGGTGTAGATTTTACACTATAAATGTATGGAGTTTATTGTATGTCAGTTAAACCTCAATAAAACTGTTAAAAAGCAAAAAAAAAAAAAAAAATAGTAAGGTTCCAAATCATACTGAGATTTTCAAATAAAATGCTCACCACTGAGTACTCTCCAAGCAAGCCCTCCTTCCACCTCCTCTGTCTAGCCTGGTGGGTAAGTCAGGCTCCACCCACAAGGGGGACTTACATGAACCCCACAAAAATGAGCATGCGATACATGCAGTGGGGGTTCACCGAGAGTATGCATTGTTAGAACTACTGCACACGAGGACTGGGGGGCAATTGAGAGATTCTCTAATTCTCTTAGACTCAGCGTCTAGTGACTTGTGCAAGGGAGCACAGCTGAGATTGGAAAAATTAAGGAGTGAGTGATTTTGGAGAGGGGGTTAGTGAGCTGCTCTTGAAGGCATGCTGCGCTTGAACACATGTTGCCATAGGGAAAGGCCTCATCAGGAGAGGCAGGTGGTCAGGCAGAGAAGCAAAAAGAACAAGAAGCATATGGACAAGACTTTTAGAACATTGAGAGCAGCAGTGAGAGATCCAGTTGGAAGCTTTTCTTCTTTAAGGAAAGAGTAATAAATTGAGTGAACTGAGTGAACTTTCTATGACCAGATTCTACAGGATGGATGATCGTTTTCTTAACTTGACACAGATCAATTTCTATTCAAGAGTTCTTGTTATTAACGTAGGATACCCATCAATTCTCATTAATACTTTTAGAAGTTCAGAGTTATAAATAGGCCCTGAGACAAAAAAAATCTTGTAAAAATTTGACTCTAAAGAAGATACATTTTGACATAATACGTTTAGCTGAATAACGGGATTAAAATGCTTTTTGAAAAAGATTTCAAGGTAAATAAATAAAAAACATGTGTATAGGAGTGTCTGTGGGAATTTGGTTTTTGTACTTGAATAAATCAAGTTGCAACACATTATGTAATACTTGTATAAATGCTTCATATAAAAACCTAAATATATCTCTATTTGCATTTGTATGGCTATAAATGTATCTTTAAAAGGACTGAAAGGATTCACATCAAGTCAGTTACTTCTGAGGAAGACAATGGAGTTAGATAGGGCTACAAAATATGATTCAAAAGTGTTTCAACATAGAGAATATCTTCAGGTGTTGACTGTGTCTTTAAAAGTGTTTCAAAAAGACGCAAAAAAAAAATCCAGTCAGTAACAGACTAAATATTTTAGTGCCTTGAAGCCTAGAAATGAAAAATTAGAAGTGATTATACTAAAAATATATTATAAATGAATTATTTAATGGAATTGTAAATATATAGTAAATATATATATAGTCATATTATAAACACATATAGTCAATGCTACTGCTAAGTCACTTCAGTCGTGTCCGACTCTGTGCGACCCCATAGACGGCAGCCCACCAGGCTCCCCCGTCCCTGGGATTCTCCAGGCAAGAACACTGGAGTGGGTTGCCATTTCCTTCTCCCATATAGTCAATATATTGACACATATATATGGTCATTATGACAATATATATATGTATATAAAATATCTGGACTGTATTCCTAAATCAGAGAAGTTATATTTTCAGGGCTAAAATTATGAGTCACATGGTAGCTATTTCCCAGGGCAGGTTTATCCATGTCTTTTTGGTACTTACAACTGTGTTTTGCAGGTTGTGCTTAAAACTGCGTTTTAATGTTGCATGTAATTACTGACAGCGTATCTGACTGGAAATATTTCACACATGATTTTTGTTTGCCTGCAGTCAAAGCTGTGTTTTTTCCAGTAGTCATGTATGGATGTGAGAGTTGGACTATAAAGAAAGCTGAGCACCAAAGAATTGATGCTTTTGAACTGTGGTGTTGGAGAAGACTCTTAAGAGTCCCTTGGACTGCAAGGAGATCCAACCAGTCCATCCTAAAGGAAATCAGTCCTGAATATTCATTGGAAGGACTGATGCTGAAGCCGAAACTCTAATACTTTGACCACCTGATGTAAAGAACTGACTCACTAGAAAAGACCCTGATGCTGGGAAAGATTGAAGGCAGGAGGAGAAGGGGATGACAGAGGATGAAATGGTTGGAGGGCATCACCAACTCAATGAACATGAGTTTGAGTAAGCTCCGGGAATTGGTGATAGACAGGAAAGCCTGGCGTGCTGCAGTTCATGGAGTCACAGAGTCGGACACGAGTGAGCAACTGAACTGAACTGAACGGGGGATATAGTCTCACGGCCTGTGGGTTGAATTTCCTTGCAAAGAATGTGTTGTTGGTGTCCTTTCTTCTACAGCTGGGGATACCCTCTGGGAGCCTGTCTTCTCTCTGTCTGCCAGAGACCCCAGCATACTCCTGCTGTTTTGTCCCTGGCTTCATCATAGCCTCTGTCCACTGCCTGGATCTCTGGAGTCCTCTGAGTTTATGATATTCATCTACTCTAGCTCCAAGGAAGTGGTATTCATTTTGTCTTTGTTTCAGCATCTTTGTGTGAGTGATCCCATCATCTTGGAATTCCTGGAATGTTGTCGTCATGGTTCATCTCCACAGAGACTTTCTGACTTATGTTGTAAAGATTATTCAGAGGTGCTCTGAGAATATAGTTCTTTTTAATTTACCAATTCTCTTCCTGTAACATATAAATTCTTGGTTTGAGTTTAGTGCCAGGAAAAATTCATTTTCTTTAAAGGGAAGATGCATTTTTTCCTATTCAGTAATGACAGTAACTCACTATTTGTTATTCATTCTGTCTTTCTATCTATTGTCTATCATGTTTTAGACCTTAGTGTGAGGGTAAGCAGAACCTTAGTGGCAGCTATGATGTTATCCTATAGTCACAATGTCTGCATCTTGTTTTTAGTCCTCTGATTGGAGAATTTCTACTTTTCTTAGCTATATCTTTTGTTATAATCTGTTTTAAATTCTTTTGGGAAAAGGAGGGATATGTTATTTGACAGATAAAAGTAAAATTTGTGTAAACATTAAATACTACACTTTATATAAATTTGAATTTGCTTAGTTAGCATACAGAGCAACAATTATGAATATTTTAAAATGCTTATCAATAGAACATTTTCTTAAAGCTTATTTGATTATGCTGTTGAATTCTTCTCACATGTAGAAATACTTTGTAATTCCTGAGACAGAATTTATGCTTATAGCAAAACAAGTAGAGCAAACATTTATCATCTGTTTATCTCTGAATGTATCATTCTCCTTATTCTTTAGAATAATCTTGGGAGGTAGAAAATACTCATAAAAAATCGGGAGAAAGTTGCACAGTGTGTCTTTGAATTCAGGGCTCCATAGTTTGTTGCATTACATTTTAAAGAGAACCAAGATTATTCACTATTTATACCTTTGTGGTTAGACAGAGATTGCTTCCTATCATCATTTGTTCAGAAACAAAAGGCATCTGGTAATACATTATGCTGAAATCGTTTGGCGGGGAAAGAAAGAAATTATGCATTTAACAACCTGCCAGATGCTTGACAAAGAATGCCTTCACTGATTTGTGGGGTAATTTTTCTTAACTCCTGGGCTGTTCCTAAGAATGAAATGCTCAAATGAGCAGAGAGCTTCAGGCAGAAAATGCAGCCATACTGCAATGGCTCCATAAGCATCACCCAACTTTTCATTCTTCCACTAATTCACTTTAGAGCACAGGTTTTCTGAGTTAAGGGAGAACAGAGTACATTGGATTTCAAATCCAAAATCTTTATATACTGTCTTATTGTTAAATTTTAAGCATCAAATCCTTCCCAGTTTTCACACTTGCCTGAAAGGAAATATGAAAAGTGAAAAGAGTGAAAGTCACTCAGTCATGTCCAACTCTTTGTGACCCCATGAACTACACAGTTCATGGAATTCTCTGGGCCAGAACACTAGAGTGGGTAGCCTTTCCCTTCTTCAGGGCATCTTCCCAACCCAGGGATCGAACCCAGATCTCCTACATTCCTGGCAGATTCTTTACCAGCTGAGGCACAAGGGTGGCACAAGGGTAGCCCAAGAATACTGAAGTGGGTAGCCTATCTCTTCTCTAGTGGATCTTCCCGACCCAGGAATTGAACCGGGGTCTCTTGCATTGCAGGCAGATTCTTTACCAACTGAGCTATCAGGGAAGCCTGAAAGGAAATATGATCTAAGATGAAATGACACAAGCAATGATTATCTAGATTTAGCAAAGTCCCTTTTAGGATTTTTCGAGATTGATCAGTCTCCATGTGCAACTTGGGCTGATGGTATCTTTTTATTCACCCTGGATTAATTTCAAAGGGAGAATCATGTTACAATAAGAAGCTGCTCCTTTCCTTTGTCTTGGAAGGAGCTAAAAAGAAGTACCCTGTTGGGTTTTGATTCTAGGTGTTGTTTGCTGAGTCTCCATCCTCCTGGATTTTAGCTGCTTTGGAAGCTTGGCCAGAAAAACCCAGACTTGTCCTGCTACCTTCTGCATGCTGCAAGGCAGAGTTGGGGGGCTTTGCAGTCAGAGCCAGGGTCCCATATTTGTCCTGCCAATATTGCTGTGTGCTCTGTAGAGATGACCTAGTCCCTCTAAATTCCAGTTCACATAGGGTTGTTTTGGAGGATTAAATGAGAAGATATTATGTTAAATGTTCAGTAAGGGGTATCAAGAGTAGTGATGAAAAAAATTATCTGCCAGCATAATAAACACTCATCCTTCCCTGTTTACTTTCTCTATTAAAATGCATAAATACCAGTGAACCTCGAAATATGGTTTCTCACTCTTGTTTGAATCTCTTCCATGAACACAGAATTGAGTGTCTATTCTGTCTTTGTCATTAAACATTGTCTGTCTTAGCTTGAGCTGCCATAACCAAATACCATGGACTAGGTGACCTTACCAACAGAAACTTATTTTCTAGAGACCAGATGTCTCAGATCAAGGTGCCCGCATGATGGTTTCTAGTGAGGACTTCCTCCTCGGGTTGACAGGCTGCCACTTTCTTGCTGTATCCTTGTGTGACAGAGAGAGTGAGAGCAGACTTTCCAGTGTTTCTCCTTATAAGGACACTATCATCATGAGGGCCCCACTCTCATGACCTCTGCTAAACCAATTACCTCGCATAGGCCCATCTTTCTCTGAGGACCATCACATTAGGCCGGGCTTCTGCAGGGCCATCTTCTCTCTGCCCTGTACATTCTCAGTGTCCAATGCAGTGCTACTAGGGGGCAGGAAGTCACATTGTACTGTTGCCTATATAAGTGACCAGTTCAGTCTTTGAACTTCTTGAAGTGACATAGATGCTCCACTAGTGTGAGCTGTAGGAAAAAAAAAAAAAATCCTAAGGTCCTAGGATCATCTGAAGAAATATGAGACAGCAAGACCACCAGAGTAACACCTTCCCTGGTGGTGCTCCAGGGGAAATGATTCCACCTTAGGCAGTGGAGCCCAGTGGTTAAAAACACTCCAGAGTTCAGATGGCCTGAGTTTAAATGCTTGCTCTGCCACTTCCAAGCTGTGTGAACTTGGGCCTTAATTTTCCCATCTTTAAAGTGAGGATAATAGTAGCTTTCTCATAGGGCGGTTGTGAAGATTGTATGATACACATTCACACACACACACACACACACACATTCTTTTCCATTATGGTTTATCACAGGATATTGAATATAGTCCCCTTTGCTATACAGTAGGACCTTGTTTGTCCATCCTGTATATGTTAGTTTACAACTGCTAATCTGAAACTCTAGTACTTCCCTCCCCAACCCCTGCTCCCCCTTGGCAACCACAAGTCTGTTTTCTATGTAACTCTATCTCTATTTCATAGATAGGCTTCATTTACATCATGTTTTAGATTCCATGTGTAAATGATGTCATATGGTATTTGTCTTTCTGCTTATTTCACTTAGTATGACAATTTCTAGGTCCATCCATGTTGTTGCAAATGGTATTATTTCATTCTTTTTTTCCACGGATGAGTAGTATTCCATTGCATGTATGTATGTATATATGTGTATATTTATGTATATGAAAATATGAAAGTGTTAGTCGCTCAGTCATGTCTGACTCTTTGTGATCCCATAGATTGTAGCCCACCAGTCTCCTCTGTCCATGGAATTCTCCAGTGTATAATACTGGAGTGGGTAGCCATTCCCTTCTGCAGAGGATCTTCCTGATCTAGAGATTGAACCTGGGTCTCCTGTATTTCAGGCAGATTCCTTACCATCTGAGCCACCAAGGAAGCCCATATATAAATGAGGGCTTATGTGTCATATGAGGACACAGCCCCTCTCTCTCGCGCGCGCGCGCATGCTCTCTCTCTCTCTCTATATATATAGGCTTCCTTGGTGGCTCAGATAGTAAAGAATCTGCCTGCAATGTGGGAAACCCAGATTTGATCCCTGAGTCAGGAAAATTCCCTGGACACGACTGAGTGATTAACATACTTTCATATATATATATATGAATGAATATTTTGAAGGCTAAGAAAGTGGAAATAAATGCTGGTTGCCATTCCATGTGATTTTTCCTATATTTAGTTAAGACGTGGCCCAGCAGAATCCATGCACTGTATGATTATGTTTTTAATAACAATAGCTACCTTTCATTAAACAGGTAGTTTTTGTTGATAACATTATCATCTACAAGGCATTACACACACACATATATGCACACACATATTTATCTATATATATATTTATATAAACACATATATACGTATAGTCCTTGTGATATATATAGTCCTCAGTGAACTCCGGGAGTTGGTGATGGACAGGGAGGCCTGGCGTGCTGCGATTCATGGGGTTGCAAAGAGTCGGACACGACTGAGCGACTGATCTGATCTGATCTGATCTGTGTATATAAATAGTCCTCGAAAATGACATTTTAGCTGTGCCAGAGTATTTGTTCAGGGTGTAGGCAGTAGATGTTACCCTTTTTCTCTTAGACCCCGTTGAGTTTAGTTACTACCTGAGAGGCAGAGGGAGAAACCTTTCATTAAGAATCCATCTCTAACCATAAATTTGCATAAAAGTAGAGGAGTTTCCTCTGAGGAGGTGGGCCCCATAACGATGCCTTTCTTTTGGAATCCAAAGTTGTTAAACATTTTTAATTAATTCGTGCAGTCTTCATTTCAGCTTGTTTATAGGGAAGAGCAGTGCCACTCCCGAATGAATCCATCCCTACCAGAATGTGTGTCTCTGATGGGTGAGGTTCTGTCTCAGGCTGAGGGCTGGAGGCTAAGCAGAAGCTCTGGTTGTGAGACTGTGAATTAGTTGACCCTGGAAGCACATAATTCCAATCCAGACACTCACCTAGAGCAGTGTCTGTGTTACTGAAGTAAAGAACTTATCCTATTTGGCACACAGGCTGGTTTTGTCATGGAGCACTCCAGTCTGAACCTATCTTTTAAAGAAGGTGAAAAGTGAAAGTGAAGTTGCTCAGTTGTGTCTGACTCTGTGACCCTATGGACTGTAGCCTACCAGGTTCCTCCGTCCATGGGGTTTTCCAGGAAAGAAAACTTAGTGGGTTGCCATTTCCTTCTCCAGGAGATCTTCCCAACCGAGGAATTGAACCTGGGTCTCCTGCATTGTAGGCGGATGCTTTACCGTCTGAGCCACCAGGGAAGTATCAAGCCTTAGGGAATGATGACCATCTAAGAGTGTTGGTAGGAGTTGTACCCTAGCCATGGTGAAGGCAGCCAGGACCCTGGATTCAGGGACTGAGCCACCAAAGTCAACAGAAGTTATTGGTCTTTAAGAAGAAGAGCATTCTGATTCTTACTTGGGCTAGTGTTTTGGGCATGTAAAATTTTGGGAGAGGATCAAACATGGGATTATATGGTCCCTTATGGGGAGTTTGGCCTGGCCTCAGTTCTCAGCCATGAAGCTACAATGACCTAGAGATCTACTGGAGCAATGACATGGCATTTACTGATCATTATGCCATGAAAAATTGGACAAGTTATTGATATTGGCATATTTGTTATAGGTTGCCAGGATACAGTATTTTCTTTAATTTTATGGTGGTTTTGATTCAGTAACATTTAAGTATAACTGATGTAAAGGAGAAAGAGCTTCTGTTGAGTTAGTGCCAGAATTACTACAATGTTGAAATTAAACTAATGTTCCCTAAGAGAATGATTGTCTGGGTAAGCACACCTCTCATATTGTTTGTTTATTAAGACACAGAGTTCTCTTTGAAACTGCTTTATTAAAAATGCATTGTACTCGACAAACGAAGTTCAGGACCAGATGGCTTCACTGATGAATTCTAACAAACACTGAAAGAATTAATACCAGTCTTTTTTAAACTCTTGCAAAAATAGAAGAGAAGGGAGCATTTTAAAAATCATTTTTCAAGGCCAGCATTACCCTGACACCAAAATCAAACACCAAGAAAATAAAATTATAGGCCAATATCCCCACGGAACAGTAATGCAGGAATCGTCAACAAAATATCAGCAAACTGAATTCAGTGGTACATTGAAAGGATCATACACTATGATTGAGTTGAAATTATTCCAGGGACGCAACAATGATTCAAGATCTGTGAATCAATGTGATATACCACATTAACAAAATGAAAGATAAAAACAATATGATCACTTCCACAGATGCAGAAAAAGCATTTGATAAAATTCAATATTCTTTCATGATGAAAATTTTCAACAAAGTAGGTATAGAGGTATTGTTCCTCAGCATAATAAATGTCATATATAACAAGCCCACAAATAACATCATACTCAACAGTTAAAAGTTGAAAACATTTCCTCTAAGATTAGGCACAAGACAAGGATGCTCACTCCTGTTTTTGTTCAGTATAATATTGAAAGTTTTATCTACAACAGTTAGATAAAAGTCCTTCAAATTGGAAAGGAAGGCATAAAACTGTCTCTCTTTGTAGATGACATGGTATTATATATAGAAGACCCTAAAAACTCCACCAAAAAACCTGTTGGAACTAATAAACTCAGTAAAGTTGGAGGATACAAAATCAACATACAAGAATTAGTTGCATTTCTATATACTAATAATGAACTAGCAGAGAAGTTAAGAAATCAGTTACGTTTATGATTGCCTGAAAAAGTATAAAATATCAAAGTATAAAGTTAACCAAGGAATGAAAGACTTGTACATTGAAAATGTAAGACAACAGTGAAAAAATTGAAGGATACACACGTAAATGAAAAGATACTCTGTGCCCATGGATTTGAAGAATCAATATTGTTAAAATGTCCATACTGTCCAAAGTAATCTACAGATTCAGTGCAATCCCCACCAAAATTCCAATGACATTTTTCACAGAAATAGAACAAACAACACTAAAATTTGTGTGGAACCACAAAAGACCCTGAATAGCCAAAGTAATCATGAAAAATAACAAACCTGGACCTATCATGCTCCCAGATTTCAAACTATACTATGAAACTACAGTAATAAAAGCAATATGGTATGGCACACAGATCAATGGAGCAGAGAGCCTGGGAATAGACCCATGCCTATATGGTAAATTAATTTATAACAAAGGACTTAAGGAGATACTATGAAAAGGACAGTCTCTTCTTCAATAAGTGGTGTTGGGAAAACTGAAAAGCCACATACAAAAGAATGAAACTGGACCACTATCTTACACCTGTTGATCTGAAATAATTGCCAGATATTGCTCCAGCAAAGATGGGTTTATTTGGGACCAGTAGAGAATTGTAATTCAAGGTCTGCAACTATGGTGAGCTACATGAAAGTCCCCATACAGCAATGGAAGAAGGATACTTTTATAGGGGGGAAAAGAAGTTGGGGGGATTAAAGTAAACAGAGAGTTCATGGGTTTTCATTGGCTGAGTCCTTGCCAGAAAATAATAGGGGTTTTTCTTCTTGCTGGGCTCTGCTATCAGGAGAGCTCCCCATTCTGGCCTCCCAATTCTATTTAACTGACATTTCTGTTTAGTCATTTTTATATCCCATACAGAAAAATGAACTCAAGATAGATTAAAGTCTTGAATCTAAGACTTAAAACCATAAAGCTTCTAGAAGAAAACATAGGGGATATGCTCCTTGGCATCTGTCTTGACAATGATATTTTTGGATTTGACACCAAAAGCAAAGGCAACAAAAACAAAGGTAAACAAGTGAGATTACATCAAACTAAAATGCTGTATACAGCAAAGGAAACCAGCAACAAAATGAAAAGACAGCCTGCCTATTGGGAGAAAAGAATTACAAAACATACATCTGATAAGAAGGTAATATCCAAAATATACAAAACTTATACAACTCAACAGCAAATAAACAAAAAGCAAAACCCCCAAACCCAGACAATCTGATTTCAAGAAGGACAGAGGACTTGAATAGACATTTTTCCAAAAAACAAATGCAGATGTTTTTTTAATAGATATATGAAAAAGAGCTTAACATCACTAATTATCAAGAAAGTGAAATCAAAACAACAATCAAATACCACTTCTCACATGCTAGAAAGGCTATTATCAAAAAGACAAGTAGTAGCAAATGTTGACAAGGGCTTGGAAAATAGAGGGCCCTTCCACTGTTGGTGGGGATGTAAGTTGATACAATCATTATGGAAAACAGTGTGGAGGTTCCTCAAAAAATTAAAAATGGAACTACCATATGATCCAGCAATTCCGCTTCTGGGTAGTCAGTCAAAGGAAACAAAACATTAACTCAAAAATGTATCTGTGCCTCCACAGTCATTGCAGTATTGTTTATAACCAATGCATGGAAACAAATAATTGTCCACTGTTGGGTGAATAAATAAAATAATGGAAAATTATTTTTAAAAAAATCATGCTATTTTTGACAGTATGAATAGGAGCCTTGAGGGCATAAACCTAAATGAAATGAAGCACACAGATATGTGGAATCTAAAAACATCTGAACTCATAGATACAGAGATTGGTAGTTGTCAGAGGGAGAGTTGGGTGAAATGGGCATAGGGGGTCAAAAGGAATAAACTTCCAGTTATAAGGTAATGAATCCTGTACTTTATAGCACAATGACTATAGTTAACCATACTGTATTATATATTTGGAAGTTGCTAACTATGCATTATGGATATTAACTAAATTTATTTAGGTAATCATTTCCCCAAATGTACATATATCCAATTATTATGTTATATACCTAAAATCAATATAATGCTATAAGACAATTATATCTTAATTTAAAGAAATCCACATGCCATCCCTCCAACCTCTTTCTCCCTTTCCAAGTCTGGCCATAAATAGAAACTGGTGCTGGCACAAAGCTAAAGAGAATTAAATGATCTTGGGATCAACTGATAAGTTTGAACATCTTGCTAGGAAAGAAATTATTCTCTTTTTGAACCTTCAACAGTAGGCTCTGATACAAACTCTTCTGTGCTGACTTTTCAGTTAGAATCTGAACCTAGGGTAAGTAACCACCACTTCCTCATTTGTAAAATGGGTTTTCTTGGTACTGCCCTTTATTTCTGTTACAGGAATTTCCTAAGGAGTCACTAGACTGCTATTCAAATGAAAATAAAGTCAGGAAAGTTTCAGGATAGGAGTCCCATGTAATTATTACAAGCATCATCCTGAATCATATTGTGAGATGATTCACAATATGAGGGGAAAATGCATAGCATGAGAAAAAATATGTAGCAAACATTGATTTAGGATACCCCTTATCTGACTCTCTGTGTCCCCAAGGACTGTAGCCTGCAAGTCTTCTCTGTCCATGGAATTCTAGGAAAGAATACTGGCCATTCCCTTTTCCAGGGGATATTCCCTCAGGGATCAAACTCTGGTCTCTTGCATGGCAGGCAGATTTTTTACCATCTGAGCCACCAGGGAAGCCCGCTATCTATAATAAAGGTGTTTAATCTTTGAGAAAAGCATAGTGTGAGCCTGTTCTGCCAGTATGATTGAACCTTGGGAAGCATCCTGTTGGCCGCAATGCACAGACAACGAGGTGATCACTTCTGTCCGTGAATTCCCCATGGCTGGTGCACTTTGCTTGTTAAGTAACATGAAGACTATTGAAGTTAATTAAAACACAGTACAGATTTGATCTCTGATTTGCAAACTTAACCACGTAGAATGCAAGCTGAGATGCATTTAACACACTGTGGTTTTTATAGCAAGACTTGTAGAACAGAAATGAAAAAGATATATATATACCTGAGTCAAGCAAACAGCCTAATTGTCAGCTGGGAGCAATTGGTGTTTAAAACTTAGTTGTGTTTTTTATATCTACTGAGCCTGTGATACTTTAACAATGATTACAAAATATAGAATAATTTCAGTGTTTTATGGCAATTCAGTTCAGTTCAGTCACTCAGTCATGTCAAACTCTTTGTGACCCCATGGACTGCAGCACACCAGGCCTCCCTGTCTATCACCAACTCCCAGACCTTGCTCAAACTCATGTCCATTGAGTCAGTGATGCCATCCAAGCATCTCATCCTCTGTTATCCCCTTCTCCTCCTGTCTTCAGTCTTTCCCAGCATCAGGGTCTTTTCCAGTGAGTCATCTCTTTGCATCAGGTGGCCAAAGTATTGGAGTTCCAGCTTCAGCATCAGTCCTTTCAATGAATATTCAGGACTGATTTCCTTTAGGATGGACTGGTTGGATCTCCTTGCAGTCCAAGGGACTCTCAAGGGTCTTCTCCAACACCACAGTTCAAAAGCATCAGTTCTTCGCTGCTCAGCTTTCTTTATATTCCAACTCTCACATCCATACATGACTGCTGGAAAAACCATAGCTTTGAGTTTTGGTTGGCAAAGTAATGTCTCTGTTTTTTAATATGCTGTTTAGGTTTGTCATAGCTTTTCTTTCAAGGAGCAAGCATCTTTTAATTTCATGGCTGCAGTCACCATCTGCAGTGATTTTGAAGCCCCCCAAAAATAAAGTCTGTCACTGTTTGCACTGTTTCCCCATCTATTTGCCTTGAAGTGATGGGACCAGATGCCATGATCTTAGTTTTCTGAATGTTGAGTTTTAAACCAGCTTTTTCCCTGTCGTCTTTCACTTTCATCAAGAGGCTCTTTGGTTCCTCTTTGCTTTCTGCCATAAGGGTGGTGTCATCTGCATATCTAAGGGTATTGATATTTTTCCTGGCAATCTTGATTCCAGCTTGTGTTTTATCCAGCCTGGCATTTTGCATGATGTACTCTGCATGTAAGTTAAATAAGCAGGGTGGCAATATACAGCCTTGACGTACTTCTTTCCCAATCCTGAACCAGTCTATTGTTCCATGTGCAGTGCTAACTGTTGCTTCTTGACCTGCATACAGATTTCTCAGGAGGCAGATTAGGTGGTCTGTTTTCCCATCTCTTGAGGAATTTTCCACAGTTTGTTGTGATCCACACAATCAAAGGCTTTGGTATAATCAATAAAGCAGAAGTAGATGTTTTTCTGGAATTCTCTTGCTTTTTCAATGATACAACAGATGTTGGCAATTTGATCTCTGGTTCTTCTGCCTTTTCTAAATCCAACTTGAACATCTGGAAGTTTATGGTTCATGTACTGTTGAAGCCTGAGTTGAAGAATTCTGCTAGCATGTAAGATGAGTGCAATTGTGTAGTAGCTTCAATATTCTTCGGCATTGCCCTTCTTTGGGATTGAAATGAAAACTGACCTTTTCCAGTCCTGTAGCCACTGCTGAGTTTTCCAAATTTGCTGGCATATTGAGTGCAGCACTTTAACAGCATCATCTTATAGGATTTGAAATAGCTCCACTGGAATTCCATCACCTCCACTAGCTTTGTTCGTAGTGATGTTTCCTAAGGCCCACTTGACTTTGCATTCCAGGATGTCTGGCTCTAGGTGAGTGATCACAACATCATGATTATCTGGGTCTTGAAGATCTTTTTTGTATAGTTCTTCTGTGTATTCTTCCCACCTCTTCTTAATATCTTCTGCTTCTGTTAGATCTATACCATTTCTGTCCTTTATTGTGCCCATCTTTGCATGAAATGATCCCTTGTTATCTCTAATTTTCTTGAAGAGATCTCTGTTCTTTCCCATTCTATTGTTTTCCTCTATTTCTTTCCATTTACCACTGAGGAAGGCTTTCTTATCTCTCCTGCTATTCTTTGGAACTCTGTATTCAAATGCGTATGTCTTTCCTTTTCTCCTTCGCCTTTTGCGTCTTTTCTTTATTCAGCTATTTGTAAGGCCTCCTTGGACAATCATTTTACCTTTTGCCGTTTCTTTTTCTTGGGGATGATCTTGATCACTGCTTCCTGTACAGTGCCACGAACCTCCATCCATAGTTCTTCAGGCACTCTGTCTGTCAGATCTAATCCCTTGAATCTGCTTGTCACTTCCACTGTATAATTGTAAGGGATTTGATTTAGGTCATACCTGAATGGTCTAGTGGTTTTACTTTCTTCAATTTAAGTCTGAATTTTGCAATAAGGAGTTCATGATCTGAACCACCATCAGCTTCCTGTCTTGTTTTTGGCCATAGAAAATCTTAAATACTTATGCTTTTGGAAATGAAACAACCTAGTGTCAGAGTGGAGAGAAGTGTCTTTTTTGCTGTTGGGTCTTAGTATGGATGTAGCTGGGAGTGTCCTGTCAGGGAACCATGCTCCACCCCTGACCTCGCATGCTAACACACACTAAATATCACTGTCCCTCTGTATAAACTGGTTGGTGAGGATTCATTCAGTAACAGCGCTTACTTAGCACGTATTTTTGAGTACCTGTAATGTGCCAGTCGCTGTCACAGATGCAGGGAAGACCATGAACGGAAGTCCCTGTCTTCACATGTGGTGAGACAGACTCCAAGGAAATCAATATATAATGAACCATTCAGTTCAGTTCAGTTCAGTCGCTCATTCGTGTCCGACTCTTTGTGACCCCATGAATCGCAGCATGCCAGGCCTCCCTGTCCATCACCAACTCCCGGAGTTCACTCAGACTCACGTCCATCGAGTCAGTGATGCCATCCAGCCATCTCATCCTCTGTCGTCCCCTTCTCCTCCTGCCCCCAATCCCTCCCAGTATCATAGGTGGCCCTAATTCCGTGAAGAATAGCTACCCATACAGGGTGTTATTTTGGAGCAAGTAGTCAGGAACATTCTCTGTGGGATGGTAACGTCTCAGCAGAACACTAGAAGACATGATGAACAGCATGTGAATGCTGGGCACGCAGAAGGAGCAGGAAGTGCAAGGACTGTGTTGCTGAGTTCTAAGAAATGCAAGGAGGTGCCCAGTGGTGGAGGCAGAGAAATGTTAGTATTAATCATCCTTATATAAGGAACTGCAAAAAAGAACCATATTAATTCTCTCAAACCTGAATTATATTCACAGGTCCACTGCCTTTTTAAAATTTCTTTTTATTTTTTTAAGTCTGTGAGTAGACAGTTTGATGAAGGATCAGCATTGCACTGTTTCAGGTATTTTGCTAGTGACTTCATGTGAGCAAGCTCATTGCATATTCAGAAGAATCCCATTATTATCATGGCTTCATGCATTCGAAGTACCCAGGTATGGAGGCTTTAAATGACTTCCCCATGGTCACAGAGCTGGTGGCTATTGGAGCCAGGGTTTGCCAGAGCTGGCTCCACACTCAGGCCTGTGTGAGCCTGAGACTTCAACTCTGCACTGTCTGGATTCCTTCTTGGAGGATGGAGAAAAGGGATGCTTTGAGTCCAGCCTAAAAATGGATTCTGGGGACTGTTTGCAGCCTTGGTTGTTTAGCTGGGGGCTTAGTGTGCATATCTTTCACTATGGGGAATGAAATGATTAATCTTAGGGGAAAAAGTGTATGGCTCTTTTTCAGCAAGAACTCTGGTTACAGCTCTATGTTACACGTATGTGAAAGGGTCTTGATACAGTTGATACCAGCTTGAATGCACTTTGGCCTGTTTGTTGTCAGAATAACTATTTGTCAGAGTGTGCCTCAAGCATGGGCACCGAAGAGTGGGGTCCACGAGCCATCCTTCTGCTGGGAGGACGAACAAACAGTACTGGCGTAAGTCAGAGGTTGTCATGGATAGATTCCTGCATCTCAGAGCAGAGTGGAGCTCAAAGAATAGTTCAGCTCTCTTAACATTAGGTCAAGGCAGGTTCAGGGAAATTAGCTGGCTTGAATGAAAAGTACACTGTGCTTGTAATAAAATACATGTTGTTGAAAACTGACCTTGTGAGCACTGGCTGATGAGATGGAAATTCTGGTGCCTGTCAGCCCTGTGGGGAGGATGGCAGGAGTGGTAGATGAGGTCTATAGGTGTCCTGGGCTGACAAGCCCTCTCTCTGGTCCTTACAGTGTCTGAGGCAGAAACTCTGATTTTGAGTGCTTACAGTACTTCCTGCCTGGACACTAGGGGTATTTTCAGATAGTGCTCTGAGGAAAGAAGCCTGAGGCATATTTTTAAGTGCCCTGGTTATTTTATTTCCCTCAAAGGAAATAATTAAAAGCCAGTCTATTTTTAACCTGGAGCGCCGTTGGAGGTCACATTCACTGATTTTCTCAAGTGTTCTCCCGCTGTTAGGACTTTTCCTTTACTTACTCGATACTTTCTAACATGAGAAACAGCAGATTTGTTAGTAGGAAAACATGTTCTCGGGTCACATGTATAGCAGGAAGTAGCGTATATAACACTAAGTAAAGAGTTTGTAATTGGGCCTGACCTGCTTACAGTACATGATAAAGGGGACAGTTGAAGGGCAGACAAATACTGAAGGTAAGATGTAACTTTTAGCTCATAACAAAGAGCTTTCTTCATATCAGTGATTTGAGGAGTGCTGTCTGTGTCTAGCTTCTTGCCTCTTGCTTTACAGGTATGACAAAAGCCAAGAAGATAAACCATGTATTAATTACAAGCAACAGTTCCAGATATGAATCACAAATGGCCTTATTTATAGATCATTTGAATTATTTTTCCATTATTGATTTGGAAATAGTGATGGTATTAATTCAACATTAGTAATCGTTGTATTACTTTCCCTATTAAATGCCTTTGACATTTTGGTATAATATATTCAAAGATTAATTCTGATAAATTCCAGGAAGCTGAAATGATGACTAGTTTCCATCTTGATTATGGTCTCTAGTGTTGACATAGAAACTTGAGAAGTTAGTTCTACAAAAGAGAATTGATAAAAATATTAATCATCTTCTAAATATTTGAATAGAAATCAAATATTGAGTCCCTTCCATTAATGAAAATATTCTTGTTATCTTTGAATTATCAGATTTCATAAGATTAATAAACATTTTCTATATATTTTCTGTGCTAAAAATGGGTAAGTAATAACTTCTTATAAAACCTCTTTGTTATTGTTACCTATCACATGTCTGGCAAATTCAATCACCAGTATAAATAGAAATGTAAAAATAAATAAGGAAGACTTCTGGGATTCCAAATGCAGTAGCACAAAATCCACAGGCCCAAACTAAAATCCTCTTACTCATGGGTGAGCACTTTGGCTGTCATTTACAGGCATTTTCTTTCCACTTTGCACTCAGAACTATGCTTCTCTTTTAAATCCATCCTTCAGAAAGTTAGAAATGGGAAATCAAAGCAGAGGGGAAAGAGAGGCCAGAAAGACAGGTACAGTGCCTTCAGTAAAAAAACAATACCTGAGAGCTAAACGAGAGGGAAAAGGCAAATGATACAATGCCTATCTACCTGCTGTGATGATATGTACAGATGTGTGATGATTTTAGGAGTCAATTTGACTAGGTTGTGGTACCTAGCTCTTTGGTCAAATATGAGTCTAGATGTTTCTCTTGAAGGTATTATTTAGATGACATTAATGTTAAGTCACTAGGTTTTGAGTAAAGCAGATCACCCTCATAATGTGGATGGGCCTCATCCAATCAGTTTAAGACTTCAAGAGAAAAAATGTGGACATCAGTTGAGGAAGAAAATTCTACCCTGCAGACTGCCTTTGGATTTGAACTGCAGTATTCCTCTTTGAGTCTCTGGCCTGCTGGCCTGCCCTTCAGATTATGGACTTGCCATTCTGCACAATAACATGAGTCAATTCCTTAAAATAAATCTCAGCCCCCCTCTCTCTATACATGTATACACGCTATTGATTCTGTTTCTCCGGAGAACTCTGACAAGGTTTCCTTCCTTCCTTCTTTTCTTTCTACCATCTGTCTATCATGTATCTATAGCAGTCATACAAACAAAGAGTTTGGGAAGGTATTGTTTATCATATATGTGCTTGGACCTTGAGAATTTTGAAGGATCTGCTTCCTCGACTCAGTGGATCTGAGGAACAGAAGGGGTTCATGGTGGACACCAAGGTGTAATTCTTAGAATCCTCCTCCAGGAAGGACCCTCTGCCCTGTCCCGGCTGTACTGAGGGACAGGGCTGTCTTGAAATGTCATGCCTTTCTCAGATTGGCTCAGTTGCAGACATCCTTCTCACCCAAGGTCACACACTTTAGGAAGCAGCTGCATCCAATGACATCCTAACTGAGGTGGGAAAGAAGTCATTTTAGCTCCAGAGCTCCCTGCGAAGTTGGCCGACCCTCCCTGAGTTTCTGCTAACCTTCTTCCTGGGCTCAGTACTGCTCCTGTCTCCTTCACACAAGTGTTGATTCCAGGACTTTTTATTAAACACCCTGTACCCTAAACTATGGTGTTGGAGAAGACTCTTGAGAGTTCCTTGGACTGCAAGGAGATCAACCAGTCCATCCTAAAGGAGCTCAGTCCTGGGTGTTCATTGGAAGGACTGATGCTGAGGCTGAAACTCCAATACTTTGGCCACCTGATACAAAGAGCTGACTCATTGGAAAAGACCCTGATGCTGGGAAAGATTGAAGGCGGGAGGAGAAGGGGACGACAGAGGATGAGATGGTTGGATTGCATCATGGACTCAATGGACACGAGTTTGGGTAAACTCCAGGAGTTGGTGATAGAAAGGGAGGCCTGGCGTGCTGCGGTTTGTGGGGTCGCAAAGAGTCAGACACGACTGAGTGACTGAACTAAACTGAACCCTAAACTTCATCTCAGAGTCTGCTTTCTGGAGAACTCAGAGAACCTATCTCTTAAGCAGAAAAGTATGGTGCATTTCTGTTCTCAGATTCCCCGTAAACCTCTTTTATTTTTCTCTACTCTCTAGGTGGGGATCACACAGAAGCAGATCCTGGGGCGAAGAAACGGGGGTAGATATTTGAGAGGTGATTTTAGATATGATCCCAGAAAACATGGATTGGTGAAGTGGCAGAGAAGTGAAAAAAAACAAAGGATGGCTAATTGTTCAGCTCATTATCATGGGTAAATGGGACTCAATTACTCTGAGGAACTGTAGGAGATAGTGTAGAACACACCTTAAAATTAACCCCACCGAGAGGCAAAGGAGCAGATGTATTTATCCACTACCTCCCATCAGCTATTGCTTGAAAGCTGCTCCCAGACTAACTCCCAGGAACTAGAGAGAGAGGGCCAACCAGGATCTGGCCACCGGAGGAAGCGTGCAGGCAAAGTTAACAGACTGTTGCATCTTGAAACTGTTAGGACAGTGATCAGGGGAATGGTGAGCCTTAAAGTGATATGGGATGGGCACCTACAATATCCGCTTCAATTATCCATCTCAAACTTTACTGCTTGCTCAGGACATGGG
Source organism: Bubalus kerabau (assembly GCF_029407905.1). NCBI lineage: Eukaryota > Metazoa > Chordata > Mammalia > Artiodactyla > Bovidae > Bubalus > Bubalus kerabau. The sequence continues at coordinate 66,496,248 of NC_073628.1, forward strand.
GGTGGGGTGACCCCTATCTCATAGGGCCAGGAAATACTCAAGATAGAGTTCCATTCCTTCTGATTTTCTCTTGTCAGTTGATGCAAATTTTTCTATATTTGTGTTGCCACTAGCTATTATTTCATAATACTTTTGTCTTGTTTATGGTGTAAACTTTATGCCCTGCTCCTTCTTCACGGCTTTGCCTCTTGAATTTCAAAAGCTAGATTTTTGGAAGAGGAATTCTGTCTCTTAAGTGCCTGGCTCTTGAAACAAAAATGTTTGTCTTTCAGGATAATTATTCATGCCATAAATTCAAAATAAATTTATTTTGCAACTCAAGTAACATATTTAACAGGTAGAATTCCCGCACTCACTTATTGATGTCATAAATCCAACCAGCCAGCTAGATGGGTGCCTTGAGGCAATATGAAAATAATTTAGCAAATAAAATTGATATTAATTATCACCAAATATACTTAACCAATGTGAGTGGGAAGAAAAGGAAAGAAGTAGAAGGGGCAGTTCTCATCTTATGGAACACAAAGTTAACACATACTGCTTAAATTTTTAAAATATAGGCCAAAAGTATGATTTCTTGTATCTTTTTTCAGCTCTAGAGAACTCTTTTGTGAACTTATGTTAGGTGTGAAAGAAATATTTATATTTTAATGCTGGTATATCGGTTCAATTTATTCTTTATTTCATTAAGTCTAACTAAATAATTTTTATTTAAAATGTCATGTATGTAGGATCCCTTTTAAATATACATTTATCATCTATGTACTTTTCATCATTTCTTCAATGTTTATATACAGAAAAATATCCATAGTGCTAGTCAAAGAATATTCAGAAAATGATTTCTATATGTTAGGATTTCTATAAGTTAGGGGGTTTAAAATTCTTTTGCTTTTTGCTACATTATTTTATCTGATTAGTTATGAGTCTGTACAGATTTGATGAAAGAAATAATGTTATTTAATCTTAGCAAAGACAATCAATATAGAACCAAAGGGGAATATGTACCAGAATATGCTTAAGTGTTTGTTCTCAATAGATGATAGAAGCTCAAACAAATGTCAGTTGCATATTACTATTTAAGGAATATATCACATATGAATATGAACTTGAATTCATTAGAAAATTTGCTTTTATTAAGCATAAATTTGATTTTTTTCTGAAAGTATATGAATGCAAGCATTTAAAAATAAGAGATGATTTTAATTTACTCTAAATATAATCTGATTGACTGGGTTCTTAAACCTCTGAAGTGGATTCATTTTGATATTTGGCAAAACTAATACAATTATGTAAAGTTTAAAAATAAAATAAAATTAAAAAAAAAAATCTGTACTTTACTACTGGCTCTATTTTTGGAGCTTTAAAAATGAAAAATATGCATATATACCAATAATGACCACGTCTCCTTTGCTTAAGAATACAGAAGTTTTTGCTTCCCAGGTGGCACAGTGGTAAAGAACCCACCTGCCAATGCAGGAGACATTGGTTCGATCCCTGTGTTGGCAAGATCCCCTGGCACAGAAAACGGCAACCCACTGCAGTATTCTTTCCTGGAAAATTCTATGCACAGAGGAGCCTGGTGAGCTACAGTCCATAGGGTCACAGAGAGTTGGATGTGACTGAACACACACACACACACACACACACAAAGGTTTTTAAGGCTACTTGAACAGTTGATGATAAAGAGAATGTCAGTGGGATGAATGCTTTGTAACTAGGAAACCCAAGAGCAAAGTGAGGAACAAAAGGATAATAAGCAACACTTACATCTAAACATATATTCTCTGCACAAAAATCACTCAGAGACCAGCTTTGTCAACAGAATTCCATGAGGCTCATGAATAAAAAGAAACAAAACGTTATTCTACTGCTCTTGTAAAAATCTTGATGTGTGACAAGAATTTTAGTTTCCCATAGAATAAGAAAGCTTCTAAAGGTCACACACTTGCTCATTATGTGCTGTAAAACATATAGAAAATGCTGAAAAAAACACATGCTTCTTGCATAAGTGAAAGGCATCTATTCACCACCTTCCCTCACCACCTCATAGATATCCTCACTATTCAAGGAGTAGTTGCAAACTTAGGTTGTTAACCTGGCTGAAATTTTTTAAGAAGAATTTTGAAATAAGGAACTACTAAAAAAGAATATCACTATTTGCTTCTTTCACAAGTACTCACTTCCAAACTGTCTTATATTCATTTAGCACATGCTTTAGTCTTGTGATCCTAATTTTTTTGTTCAGTTAGCTTATTTTCATAGAGGACGTAGTTAGAAAGAAAGTGGGACTCAATGATTTGGCACTCCATTGCTTTACTTGGTTCAAATGTTGAGAAGATTATTGTTGAAAACTATTAGGAAATGTAGGGCAAAGGCTACTTATGTTACTTCCTAATTTTGAACACTTTTTTTTTTTTTTTTGCCATGCTATATGGCTTGTGGGATCTTAACACAACTGAGCAACTGAACTGAATGGAACTGAATTCCATAGCCAGGGATTGAACCTGCACCCTTGGCAATGAGAGCAGGATCCTAACCACTGGACCACCAGGCAGTTAGGGAGTTCCGCCAGGGAGTTCCAAATTTTGAACGGTCTTGAGGTGCATTTGTTAGTGGTATTTGTCACTGAGATAATTTCTTGCCAGTCAATTGCTTTTCTATTCCATTAATTTGCTGCATTCAACTTTGGCAGTTTAAGGTTTGTAAAATAGTTATAATATTTATCTTTGTAAAAGGATAGTCATTCAAAAAAATTGAAACTGTTTACAGTCGCTTAAGTTCAAAGCATGTTCAAAAGAATTCTATGGTTTAATTGGTTCATAAGCCACATTCTATTTAGATATTTTTTAGAGTGGATTCCAAGAATGTGTGGGATTTTTAGTGTCATTTGTTTGAAGAAAATGGTGACAGCCCCAGGGCTGATTGGACACAAGGGGCCTCTTCGGGTGAGTTAGTCAAAGGCACCCCTTCTGGTGCCGTTAGGTATATGGCTTGAAGGTTGTCTCAGGCTGGTTTTAAGGCCTACTCACCCCCTCAGCATTGTGCCTTTGTACACAGAACAACTGTAGGAGAACGCTTTGGAGTGGCCCTGATCAGCTACATTTAGAAATGGAAAACATTTCTGGTTCCATAAGTGTTTTCACTATTAGCTGAATTCTTATCCGAAGGATTGTCATCATTTGAGCGAACTACTTTAACCATTCAGTTCAGTTCAGTTGCTTAGTCGTGTCTGACTCTTTACTGCCCCATGGACTGCAGCAGGCCAGGCCTCCCTGTCCATCAGCAACTCCCAGAGCTTGCTCAAACTCATGTCCATCAAGTCAGTGATGCCATCCAACCATCTCATCCTCTGTTATCCCCTTCTCCTCCTGCCTTCAATCTTTCCCAGCATCAGGGTCTTTTCCAATGAGTCAGTTCTTCACATCAGGTGGCTGAAGTATTGGAGTTTCAGCCTCAGCATCAGTCCTTCCAATGAACACCCAGGACTGATCTCCTTCAGGATGGACTGGTTGGATCTCCTTGCAGTCCAATGAACTCTCAAGAGTCTTCTCCAACATCACAGTTCAAAAGCATCAATTCTTCAGCGCTCAGCTTTTTTTATAGTCCAACTCTCACATCCATACATAACTACTGGAAAAACCATAGCTTTAACTAGACGGATCTTTGTTGGCAAAGTAATGTCTCTGCTTTTGAATATGCTAAGTTAGTCACTTCATGGGAAATAGATGGGGAAACAGTGGAAACAGTGTCAGACTTCATTTTTTTGGGCTCCAAAATCACTGCAGGTGGTGACTACAGCCATGAAATTAAAAGACGCTTACTCCTTGGAAGGAAAGTTATGACCAACCTAGATAGCATATTCAAAAGCAGAGACATACTTTGCCAACAAAGGTTCATCTAGTGAAGGCTATGGTTTTTCCAGTGGTCATGTATGGATGAGAGAGTTGGACTGTGAAGAAAGCTGAGCACTGAAGAATTGATGCTTTTGAACTGTGGTGTTGAAGAAGACTCTTGAGAGTCCCTTGGACTGCAAGGAGATCCAACCAGTCCATTCTGAAGGAGATCAGGCCTGGGTGTTCTTTGGAAGGACTGATGCTAAAGCTGAAACTCCAATACTTTGGCCACCTCATGCGAAGAGTTGACTCATTGGAAAAGACTCTGATGTTGGGAGGGATTGGGGGCAGGAATAAAAGGGGATGATGGAGGATGAGATGGCTGGATGGCATCACCGACTCGATGGATGTGGGTTTGAGTGAACTCCGGGAGATGGTGATGGACAGGGAGGCCTGGCATGCTGCCATTCATGGGGTCGCAAAGAGTGGGACATGACTGAGCGACTGAACTGAACTGAAGTCAGTCGTAGCTTTTCTTCCAAGGAGCAAGTGTCTTTTAATTTCCTGGCTGCAATCACCATCTGAAGTGATTTTGGAGCCCAAGAAAATAGTCTGTCACTGTTTCCATTGTTTCCCTATCTATTTGCCATGAAGTGATGGGACTGGTTGCCATGATCTTAGTTTTTTGAATGTTGAGTTGTTTTTTTTTTTAATTTTTTAAAAATTTTATTTTATTTTTAAACTTTACATAACTGTATTAGTTTTGCCAAATATCAAAATGAATCCGCCACAGGTATACATGTGTTCCCCATCCTGAACCCTCCTCCCTCCTTCCTCCCCATTCCATCCCTCTGGGTCGTCCCAGTGCACCAGCCCCAAGCATCCAGTATTGTGCATCGAACCTGGACTGGCAACTCATTTCATACATGATATTTTACATGTTTCAATGCCATTCTCCCAAATCTTCCCACCCTCTCCCTCTCTCACAGAGTCCATAAGACTGTTCTATACATCAGTGTCTCTTTTGCTGTCTCATACACAGGGTTATTGTTACCATCTTTCTAAATCCCATATATATGCGTTAGTATACTGTATTGGTGTTTTTCTTTCTGGCTTACTTCACTCTGTATAATAGGCTCCAGTTTCATCCACCTCATTAGAACTGATTCAAATGTATTCTTTTTAATGGCTGAATAATACTCCATTGTGTATATGTACCACTGCTTTCTTATCCATTCATCTGCTGATGGACATCTAGGTTGCTTCCATGTCCTGGCTATTATAAACAGTGCTGTGATGAACATTGCGGTACTCGTGTCTCTTTCCCTTCTGGTTTCCTCAGAGTGTATGCCCAGCAGTGGGATTGCTGGATCATAAGGCAGGTCTATTTCCAGTTTTTTAAGGAATCTCCACACTGTTCTCCATAGTGGCTGTACTAGTTTGCATTCCCACCAACAGTGTAAGAGGGTTCCCTTTTCTCCACACCCTCTCCAGCATTTATTACTTGTAGACTTTTGGATCGCAGCCATTCTGACTGGTGTGAAATGGTACCTCATAGTGGTTTTGATTTGCATTTCTCTGATAATGAGGGATGTTGAGCATCTTTTCATGTGTTTGTTAGCCATCTGTATGTCTTCTTTGGAGAAATGTCTATTTAGTTCTTTGGCCCATTTTTTGATTGGGTCATTTATTTTTCTGGAGTTGAGCTGTAGGAGTTGCTTGTATATTCTCGAGATTAGTTGTTTGTCAGTTGCTTCATTTGCTATTATCTTCTCCCATTCTAAAGGCTGTCTTTTCACCTTGCTAATAGTTTCCTTTGATGTGCAGAAGCTTTTAAGGTTAATTAGGTCCCATTTGTTTATTTTTGCTTTTATTTCCAATATTCTGGGAGGTGGGTCATAGAGGATCCTGCTGTGATGTATGTCAGAGAGTGTTTTGCCTATGTTCTCCTCTAGGAGTTTTATAGTTTCTGGTCTTACGTTTAGATCTTTAATCCATTTTGAGTTTATTTTTGTGTATGGTGTTAGAAAGTGTTCTAGTTTCATTCTTTTACAAGTGGTTGACCAGAGTTCCCAGCACCACTTGTTAAAGAGATTGTCTTTAATCCATTGTATAGTCTTGCCTCCTTTGTCGAAGATAAGGTGTCCATATGTGCATGGATTTATCTCTGGGCTTTCTATTTTGTTCCATTGATCTATATTTCTGTCTTTGTGCCAGTACCATACTGTCTTGATAACTGTGGCTTTGTAGTAGAGCCTGAAGTCAGGTAGGTTGATTCCTCCAGTTCCATTCTTCTTTCTCAAGATAGCTTTGGCTATTCGAGGTTTTTTGTTTTTCCATACAAATTGTGAAATTATTTGTTCTAGCTCTGTGAAGAATGCTGTTGGTAGCTTGATAGGGATTGCATTGAATCTATAGATTGCTTTGGGTAGTATACTCATTTTCACTATATTGATTCTTCCAATCCATGAACATGATATATTTCTCCATCTGTTAGTGTCCTCTTTGATTTCTTTCACCAGTGTTTTATAGTTTTCTATATATAGGTCTTTAGATTCTTTAGGTAGATATATTCCTAAGTATTTTATTCTTTCCGTTGCAATGGTGAATGGAATTGTTTCCTTAATTTCTCTTTCTGTTTTCTCATTATTAGTGTATAGGAATGCAAGGGATTTCTGGATGTTGATTTTATATCCTGCAACTTTACTATAGTCATTGATTAGTTCTAGTAATTTTCTGGTGGAGTCTTTAGGGTTTTCTATGTAGAGGATCATGTCATCTGCAAACAGTGAGAGCTTTACTTCTTCTTTTCCAATTTGGATTCCTTTTATTTCTTTTTCTGTTCTGATTGCTGTGGCCAAAACTTTCAAAACTATGTTGAATAGTAATGGTGAAAATGGGCACCCTTGTCTTGTTCCTGACTTTAGAGGAAATGCTTTCAATTTTTCACCATTGAGGATAATGTTTGCTGTGGGTTTGTCATATATAGCTTTTATTATGTTGAGGTATGTTCCTTCTATTCCTGCTTTCTGGAGAGTTTTTATCATAAATGGATGTTGAATTTTGTCAAAGGCTTTCTCTGCATCTATTGAGATAATCATATCTCTGAGCGGTCCAGTTGTGGAGTGCACATAAGGAAGTGACTACTGGCTAGCCCACTCTCTCCACTATTGATTCCACCTCATCTCATTTGGGTCACCTCTAACTCCCTCCTCCCTCTTCTCTTCTCCATGTAACGCTGTGAACCTCTCTGAGTGACCCTCACAGTAGAGAAACTTTTCATCTTTAACGTAGATGTTTTATCAGTGGTGCTGTATAGAAGGAGAAGTTTTGAAACTACTGTAAAATTAAGACCGATAACTGGAAGTAGGAGGCTTAAGTCCAAACCCTGACTCCAGGGAACTCCTGACTCCAAGGAACATTAATTGACAGGAGCTCATCAAACGCCTCCATACCAACACTGAAACCAAGCACCACACAAGGGCCAACAAGTTCCAGAGAAAGACATAACAAGCAAATTCTCCAGCAACAAAGGAACACAGCCCTGAGCTTCAAGATACAGGCTGCCCAAAGTCACCCCAAAACCAAAGACATCTCATAACTCATTACTGGACATTTCATTACACTCCAGAGAGAAGAAATACAGCTCCATCCACCAGAACATCGACACAAGCTTCCCTAAGCAGGAAACCTTGACAAGCCACCTGTACAAACCCACACACAGCGAGGAAACGCCACAATAAAAAGAACTCCACAAACTGCCAGAATACAGAAAGGACACCCCAAACTCAGCAATTTAAACAAGATGAAGAGACAGAGGACTACCCAGCAGATAAAGGAACAGGATAAATGCCCACCAAACCAAACAAAAGAGGAAGAGATAGGGAATCTACCTGATAAAGAATTCCGAATAATGATAGTGAAATTGATCCAAAATCTTGAAATTAAAATGGAATCACAGATAAATAGCCTGGAGGCAAGGATTGAGAAGATGCAAGAAAGGTTTAACAAGGACTTAGAAGAAATAAAAAAGAGTCAATATATAATGAATAATGCAATAGGTGAAATTAAAAACACTCTGGAGGCAACAAATAGTAGAATAACAGAGGCAGAAGATAGGATTAGTGAATTAGAAGATAGAATGGTAGAAATAAATGAATCAGAGAGGATAAAAGAAAAATGAATTAAAAGAAATGAGGACAATCTCAGAGACCTCCAGGACAATATTAAACGCTACAACATTCGAATCATAGGGGTCCCAGAAGAAGAAGACAAAAAGAAAGACCATGAGAAAATACTTGAGGAGATAATAGTTGAAAACTTCCCTAAAATGGGGAAGGAAATAATCACCCAAGTCCAAGAAACCCAGAGAGTCCCAAACAGGATAAACCCAAGGCGAAACACCCCAAGACACATAGTAATCAAATTAACAAAGATCAAACACAAAGAACAAATATTAAAAGCAGCAAGGGAAAAACAACAAATAACACACAAGGGAATTCCCATAAGGATAACAGCTGATCTTTCAATAGAAACTCTTCAAGCCAGGAGGGAATGGCAAGACATACTTAAAATGATGAAAGAAAATAACCTACAGCCCAGATTATTGTACCCAGCAAGGATCTCATTCAAGTATGAAGGAGAAATCAAAAGCTTTTCAGACAAGCAAAAGCTGAGAGAATTCTGCACCACCAAACCAGCTCTCCAACAAATACTAAAGGATATTCTCTAGACAGGAAACACAAAAATTGTGTATAAATTCGAACCCAAAACAATAAAGTAAATGGCAACGGGATCATACTTATCAGTAATTACCTTAAACATAAATGGGTTGAATGCCCCAACCAAAAGACAAAGACTGGCTGAATGGATACAAAAACAAGACCCCTGCATATGTTGTCTACAAGAGACCCACCTCAAAACAGGGGACACATACAGACTGAAAGTGAAGGGCTGGAAAAAGATTTTCCATGCAAATAGGGACCAAAAGAAAGCAGGAGTAACAATACTCATATCAGATAAAATAGACTTTAAAACAAAGACTGTGAAAAGAGACAAAGATGGTCACTACATAATGATCAAAGGATCAATCCAAGAAGAAGATATAACAATTATAAATATATATGCACCCAACACGGGAGCACCGCAGTATGTAAGACAAATGCTAACAAGTATGAAAGAAGAAATTAACAATAACACAATAATAGTGGGAGACTTTAATACCCCACTCACACCTATGGATAGATCAACTAAACAGAAAATTAGCAAGGAAACACAAACTTTAAATGATACAATAGACCAGTTAGACCTAATTGATATCTATAGGACATTTCATCCCAAAACAATGAATTTCACCTTCTTCTCAAGCGCACATGGAACCTTCTCCAGGATAGATCACATCCTGGGCCATAAAGCTAGCCTTGGTAAATTCAAAAAAATAGAAATCATTCCAAGCATCTTTTCTGACCACAATGCAGTAAGATTAGATCTCAATTACAGGAGAAAAACTATTAAAAAATCCAACATATGGAGGCTGAAAAACACGCTGCTGAATAACCAACAAATCACAGAAGAAATCAAAAAAGAAATCAAAATTTGCATAGAAACGAATGAAAATGAAAACACAACAACCCAAAACCTGTGGGTCACTTTAAAAGCAGTCCTAAGGGGAAAGTTCATAGCAATACAGGCACACCTCAAGAAACAAGAAAAAAGTCAAATAAATAACCCAACTCTACACCTAAAGCAACTAGAAAAGGAAGAAATGAAGAACCCCAGGGTTAGTAGAAGGAAAGAAATCTTAAAAATTAGAGCAGAAATAAATGCAAAAGAAACAAAAGAGACCATAGCAAAAATCAACAAAACCAAAAGCTGGTTCTTTGAAAGGATAAATAAAATTGACAAACCATTAGCCAGACTCATCAAGAAACAAAGGGAGAAAAATCAAATCAATAAAATTAGAAATGAAAATGGAGAGATCACAACAGACAACACAGAAATACAAAGGATCATAAGAGACTACTATCAACAATTATATGCCAATAAAATGGACAACGAGGAAGAAATGGACAAATTCTTAGAAAAGTACAACTTTCCAAAACTCGACCAGGAAGAAATAGAAAATCTTAACAGACCCATCACAAGCACGGAAATTGAAACTGTAATCAAAAATCTTCCAGCAAACAAAAGCCCAGGTCCAGACGGCTTCACAGCTGAATTCTACCAAAAATTTAGAGAAGAGCTAACACCTATCCTGCTCAAACTCTTCCAGAAAATTGCAGAGGATGGTAAACTTCCAAACTCATTCTATGAGGTCACCATCACCCTAATACCAAAACCTGACAAAGATCCACAAAAAAAGAAAACTACAGGCCAATATCACTGATGAACATAGATGCAAAAATCCTTAACAAAATTCTAGCAATCAGAATCCAACAACACATTAAAAAGATCACACACCATGACCAAGTGGGCTTTATCCCAGGGATGCAAGGATTCTTCAATATCCGCAAATCAATCAATGTAATACACCACATTAACAAATTGAATGTTGAGTTTTAAGCCAACTTTTTCACTCTCCTCTTTCACTTTCATCAACAGGCTCTTTAGTTCTTTTTTGTTTTCTGCTATAAGGGTGGTGTCATCTGCATATCTGAGGTTATTGATATTTCTCCCAGCAATCTTGATTCCAGCTTGTGCTTCATCCAGCCTGGCATTTCACATGACGTACTCTGCATATAAGTTAAATAAGCAGGGTGACAATATGAAGCCTTGATGTACTCTTTTCCCAATTCTGAACCAGTCTGTTGTTCCATGTTCAGTTCTAACTGTTGCTTCTTGACCTGCATACAGGTTTCTCAGGAGGCAGGTAAGGTGGTCTGGTATTCCCATCTCTTGAAGCATGTTCCACAGGTTGCTGTGTTCCACACAGTCAAAGGCTTCTGCATAGTCAATAAAATGTTAACGTTCACTCTTGCCATCTCTTGTTTGACCACTTCCAATTTACCTTGATTCATGGACCTAACATTCCAGGTTCATATGCAGTATTTTTCGTTACAGCATCAGACTTTACCTCCATCACCAGTCACACCCACAACTGGGCGTTGTTTTTGCTTTGGCTCTGGCTCTTCATTCTTTCTGGCTTTAACCGTTAATATGATTTTATTTGCACTATTTTAATATCTAAGATTATTAAACTAATTGCTTGATATAAAACTATTGTAATCAAGAAAGTGAACTAATAAAAAGTGTCAACTTCAAAGTCTAGTTTTTGTTTTCTTTTTACTTTAATAATTTATTCCACCACTAATGAATTACAGAGTCAATTGAGAATTTTGACCGTGGTAGAGCCTTACTCACAAACATTCATCCTGTGTGACTAGAACATGGTACTAATGAAGTTTCAGCCTCTGATTTAAACTTTTTTTGAGTGGGTGCATTTCATTATTTTCAAAATTCATAGCAGTTCATGCTTACCTTAGTCATTTTGTCAAATCCTACAGGGTAATTCAGAACCACTAATTTGGTAAGTTATTTTTAGTTTCACTTGCAACTAATTTGTTACACAAGTCTTTGTAGATAAACAACATTGCTTAACATTCTTTTCATGGCGTGTACTATAACATAGGTCATACTATGAAGCAATAGGTTTGTATTTATTTATTTGATTTTGGCAAGAAATCAGAAAGTCATGCATATAAACTTTATAAGGTCAGAGTAGTAAAAAATTTAAAACACCATTTTACCATAAAGTTATTTAGGAAAATCTCAAATTCAGATCTATGTAGTATGCCAAGTACTGATGAGTATAGATTTTACTGATCTGATTACATCTAATTGGATATAGAGGTCCAAACTATTAATGATCCAAGAAAGTTGCCAAGGGGATATTATTCAAGCTTCTTCCAGTGTTTCTAAAAGTCTGCTAGACTAATGTATTTACCTGCAGTATGATTGCATAGATTAATTGAAATGTCAAGCTATTTTCACCTTGATGAAAAATATACTCAGAGATGGACATACACATACATACACACATTTTCTTCTGTATATCGGAAAACAATACGTGCTTTGTTTGATAGATCAAGCAAGCAAGCAAATGCAGTGAGCAGCATATACTTGGAGTGCAATGTAGGGGATAAATAATAAGGGAGTCCATTGTAGCAAAATAACTAGGAACCCCTAATTCAAGTCCGTGCTTTGATATACACAATGTCATACTCTTTGGTAACATAAACCTCACCTAATCAGACTACTAGTTTTGCTTTTATAATGTGCAGACCTATACTAATTACATAGCTTATTTTTCAATTATGTGTTTATTTTCTAATTAATTTTCAGGGTATCATCTCCCTCATTTTCCCTGCAGTTCTTTGTATATGCCATGTATTAATTTGCTAGGACTGTGGTAACAAAGGCCCTCAGACTGAATGCCTTCAACAACAGAAATTTGATTCTCACAGTTCTAGAGGCCAGGAGTCTAAGAGGAAAGCTTGGTTTCCTCTGAGGCCCCTGTCCTTGGCTTGCAGATGGCCACACAGTCTTCCTTCTGTGAGTACACACCCCTGGGGTCGCTGTGTGTGTCCAGATTTTTCTTCTTAAAGGGCATCAGATTGGATGAAGGTTCACTCTAACTCAGTCATTTGAATCTCACATAACTTAATCATTTCTATAAAGATCTCCTCTTCAAACACACTCGAACTATGAGGTTCTGGGGTTAAGACTTGCACATATGCATTTTGGTGGGACACTATTTAGCCCACAATATGCGTTAAATCTACTTTGATCAACTTACTGAGTTACTTTATTTTGATATTTGGCAAAACTAATACAATTATGTAAAGTTTAAAAGTAAAATAAAATTTAAAATTAAAAAAAAAATTTCATAGTATTTACTGTATGACATTCACAATGGTATGTGTATGTTGCATGTAACTGTGTGTATGTGAGGAAAGAGAGCGAGAAAGATGATTCCTGCCCTTTTCTGGGAAAGGAAGGCATATACAGATTTACTTCATTTAAGCCTTCCCAGCACCTGGTTTGTATCTTTTTGTGATGCAAAATCTGCCTGCTATAGTTTGTTTAGACTGTAAATTTTTGAGGAGAGACATTGTATGACTCATTTTGTTTTCTCCCTAGTACTGGCCTAGCACAGAGAAGATCCTCAATAAATGTTTATTGGATTGAATTAGACCTAATATAATTCAAGGTGAAATATAATAGATACTCCAGTATTCTTGGGCTTCCCTGGTGGCTCAGCTGGTAAAAAATCCACCTGCAATATGGGAGACCTGGGTTTGATCCCTGGGTTGGAAACATTCCCTGGAGAAGGGAATGGCTACCCACTCCAGTACTCTGGCATGGAGAATTCCATGGACTGTATTCCATGGGGTCACAAAGAGTCAGACACAACAGAGCGACTTTCACGCACTCACTCATGGTAGAGATACAAACAAAATATATAATGAGGTAAAGAAGCAGAAGACAGTCATTCTGACTCAGGGAACTGAGAAGAGTTTAGAGTTAGAAGCCATTCAGTTCAGTTCAGTTCAGTCGCTCAGTTGTGTCTGATTCTTTGTGACCCCATGAACTGCAGCACGCCAGGCCTCGCTGTCCATCACCAACTCCTGGTGTTTACCCAAACTCATCTCCATTGAGTTGGTGATGCCATCCAACCATCTCATCCTCTGTCATCCCCTTCTCCTCCTGCCCTCAATCTCTCCCAGCATCAGGGTCTTTTCAAATGAGTCAGCTCTTTGCATCAGGTGGCCAAAGTATTGGAGTTTCAGCTTCAACATCCGTCCTTCCAATGAACACCCAGGACTGATCTCCTTTAGGATGAACTGGTTGGATCTCCTTGCAGTCCAAGGGACTCTCAAGAGTCTTCTCTAACACCACAGTTCAAAAGCATCAATTCTTCTGCACTCAGCTTTTTTTATAGTTCAACTCTCACACCCATACATGACCACTGGAAAAACCATAGCCTAAACTAGACGGACCTTTGTTGACAAAGTAATGTCTCTGCTTTTTAATATGCTGTCTAGGTTGGTAATAACTTTCCTTCCAAGGAGTAAGCGTCTTCTAATTTCCTGGCTGCAGTCACCATCTGCAGTGATTTTGGAGCCCAGAAAAATAAAGTCAGCCACTGTTTCCACTGTTTCCCCATCTATTTTCCATGAAGTGATGGGACCAGATGCTATGATCTTATTGCTTTGCTAAGATCTATGATCTTATGTTTTCATTCAGAAAACATTCAGTTTTCTGAATGTTGAGTTTTAAGCCAACTTTTTCACTCTCCTCTTTCATTACAAGACTTCAATTTCAAGATGCAAATAAGGACAGGAGAAAACAAAGGCCATTCCTTGAAAGATAAAGGAGGAGTCCTAGGTAATAGAAAGTGCGCAGTTGATATAATGACTAATTCACAGTAGAGACCAAGGGAAAAGTAGTAGCCTTGGAGATACAAATGAAGTATGTAGGTTCCATGTAGAAAAAGCTCCTAAATACCAAAACCAGCTATCTGAATCCTACTCTTTGGTTGTTGGGAGACATTGCAGGTTTGGGGAGGAGTGAGGAGACCAGATCTTAATTTGTGGGAAGTTAGTGCAACTTCATGAGGTATAAAGGGATGAGTAAGAGGTCTAAGCTCATGGCAGGATGAATAGAAGGAAATGTGGTGGATTGAGGTAAGTGATGAAAGAATAAACTAGGGAATCATTAATGGAAACAGTGAGCAAATGAGTTCAAGGATCAGATGAGATGGGAATGGAAGCATGGATCAAATGAAACTAATCAGATGAGCAGACAAGTTGATTAGAGGAGGAGAGTGAAAAAGGGGATGGTAGATGATCTGAAGTTCTCTGATTCCAGACACGAGAGAGGCAGCTGGGAGTATGATGAGGCTCAGATGGAACGTGGAAAGCAGGAGGAGAACTACATTTAGTAGGAGGATGAGGATGTTGAAGTTATGAGGCATTTGATCTGCTTCTAAGAAGATTCATATTATTATAGGGGTCCACTTGAGAACTAGACATGTAGATTTGGAATTAAGAAGAATATACAGTTTGAGAGAAGTAGATTTATCAGTTGACTGCAAAGAGGAGTAATTAGAGATGAGATTGTTCAGAGAATTATAGGGAAAAATGCTGAGCTTTAAAAATATTTAAAATAGTCTAGGTAGGCAGTTAAATTCTGTGTGTGCATTTAAATAAGTGTGTAGGAAAATACATCATGTAATTAATTCAGAAAAGTTTAAAAAGGAGAAACAATATATACTTTCAAAGTGTTAATACTAAATTGAGGTTTAGTCAAACCCATGGTTAAATGTGTGAAAGACAGTAGATATATCTGATTCATTTTCAAAATAAATCAGGTATCGAGTTATGCTGCATTGTACTGCAACTTTATCAAGTTAGTACTAATTAAAAGTTAATTTTTTAAGTCTAAGGGGCTCTAGAAATCTCTTTGTAAGGCTTAAATTCCATTATATCACAAACTAAAAATGTAGGTAGAATCCTGTTTTAATTTTACTGATGGTTTCAGACTTAAGTTTTTTTAAAAGTGATTAATTAGTTTTTGGCTGCATCAAGTCTTTGTTGCTTTGAGTTGGCTTCTTCTGGTTTCGGTGAGCAGGAGCTTCTCTCCATTGCGGTGTGCAGGGTTCTCATTGTAGAGCTCAGGCACTAGGAGCTCGGCCTTCCGTAGCTGTAGCACACGGGCTTAGTTGCTCCACCGCGTGTGGTATCTTAACCAGACGAGGGATCGAACCTGAATGCCCTGCATTGCCAGGCAGATTCCTACCTACTGCGCCAGCAGGGATGTCTTAGATTTAAATTTTAATTGTTAAAATATACCTGGTGATGGAGGTAGTAGAATTGTTTATTAATGCAAAGACACGGCATGTGTAGTTTTTGCTAAGAAACTTCAGTCATAGCTTTTCTTTTTAGTTCTCTGAGCAATAACTGTTACTCTGCAGCTAGAAACCTCCACATATGAGGGTATCATGCTTTTGAGACAGAAATCTATGAGGAGTATGTTATTTAACATCAGTTCATTTCAGTCGCTCAGTCGTGTCCAACTCTTTGCGACTCCATGGACTACAGCACACCACGCTTCCCTGTTCATCACCAACTCCTGTAGCTTGCTCAAACTCACGTCCATTGAGTCGGTGATGCCATCCAACCATCTCATCCTCTGTCATTCACTTCTCCTCCTGCCTTCAATCTTTCCCAGCATCAGGGTCTTTTCTAATGAGTCAGTTCTTCACATCAGGTGGCCAAAGTATCGGAGTTTCAGCTTCAGCATCAGTCCTTCTGATGAATAGTCAGGATTGATTTCCTCTAGGATTGACTGGCTTGATCTCCTTGCAGTCCAAGAACTCTCAAGAGTCTTATCCAACACCACAGTTCAAAAGCATCAATTCTTCAGCACTCAGCCTTATTTATGGACCAACTCTCACATCCATATATGACTTCTGGAAAAACCATAGCTTTGACTAGACCGGATCTTTGTTGGCAAAGTAATATCTCTGCTTTTTATTTTATTTATTTATTTATTTTTTAAATTTTATTTTATTTTTAAACTTTACAATATTGTATTAGTTTTGCCAAACATCGAAATGAATCCACTACAGGTATACCCGTGCTTCCCATCCTGAACCCTCCTCCCTCCTCCCTCCCCATACCCTCCCTCTGGGTTGTCGCAGTGCACCAGCCCCAAGCATCCAGTATCGTGCATCAAACCTGGACTGGCGACTCGTTTCATACATGATATTATACATGTTTCAATGCCATTCTCCCAAATCTCCCCACACTCTCCCTCTCCCACAGAGTCCATAAGACTGATCTATACATCAGTGTCGCTGTCTACGTTGGTCATAGCTTTTCATCCAAGGACCAAGTGTCTTTTAATTTCCTGGCTGCAGTCACCATCTGCAGTGATTTTGGAGCCCAAGAAAATGAAGTCTGTCACTGTTTCCCCATCTATTTGCCATGAAGTGATGGGACCAAATGCTATGATCTTAGTTTTTTGCATGTTGAGTTTTAAGCCAGCTTTTTCACTCTCCTCTTTCACTTTCAACAAGAGGCTCTTTAGTTCTTTTTTGCTTTCTGCTATAAGGGTGGTGTCATCTGCATATCTGAGGTTATTGATACTTCTCCTGGTAATCTTGATTCCAGCCAGTGCTTCATCTAGCCTGACATTTTGCATGATGTACTCTGCATATAAGTCATATAGGCAGGGTGACGGTACAGCTTTGACATACTCTGTTCCCAATTTGGAACCAGTTCATGTTCCATGTCTGTATTTATTACTTAACATATTTCATTATAATCAGATAAGCTAAGCTTTTTGTTACTATCCTACTGATACATGCAGGATTGTGGAAATGGTTTCTTTTTTTCAGAACCACAGAATAGCTGCTGCATACAGTATAGCAGGGGGTTTCCTGAAGTGCAGTTTGCCCTGGGTCTTCATTGATTATCCTCACTGCTGAGTGAGGATTTACCCTGACTTTTATGGGGCTTGCCTGCCTTAGAACACACCAAGGATTTAGTCTGGGACCTTAGTTTATCTCTTAGGAGACACTTCAACTTTCTGAGTTATCATTTGCTTATTTATAAAATGGAGATTATAGTAATGATAGTCTCCTCAAGGAATGGCTTTGAAGATCAGATGTGTTCATGCACAATAAAGATAATGTAATGTTACAGGGGAACATTGAGCGTTGGAATTAATGCTATATGATACTTGAATTTAGTTGATTCTTTGAAATTTAAATAAGGATGCTTGCTATTTTCTTTTTCATTAGAGTGCCCCAAGTTTCTGTTTCTTAAAATCCTGTTTTGTTTGTTACTCTGTGATGACTTTTTTAAGCTAATGAACTAATATTACATGAACAAAGTTCATGTAAAACAGTATTGGAGGGATTGGGGGAATGGTTTACAAGGATAAAATAATTATAGAAGTTCACTATAAAATAGCACACAAAAAGTATAGAATTTGGAAAACGTAACACTTGACTTTTATAGTGGAAAGTTGCCATAACTTTAGAGATTTATACAGTTATGACTTAATCTCCCCAAGATGGAGTTTCACAATCTATATTTTGCATTTCTTTTCTTCCTGGCAAGGCTTTTAAAAGATTTTAACTCACTCACTTTATTTTCAAAATAATATATCAGTACTTCATGTTCTAAAATCCTTCCAGGATAAGAATTTTTCCAGGTAGAGGAAGTATTTAACTATAAATAGTAGATGTATCCATTCCTCTCCAAGAATGTGAATTTTGGCTAAAGTGCACCCATGTGTCTATTAAAAGTTGTATTATGGTAGATCATTGATATGTGACTTTTAACATGCTGCTTTGTAAGTGGTTACAGAAAAAATAAAACAAAGTTGACTTAAATACATGGGGGGTTAATTTTCCATTGGAATATAAATTTCTCAGGATGAACTTTAAAACAATATTTAATTAGGGTTAAAAAAAAAGTTTAAAAAATTACTACATAGTGAATCCCCTTGTCATTTAGACTGGCAGAGTAAACCTTTCTGGCTTTGAAAACCAAATAATTCAGTTGGTTTTAGCACGGTGCCAAGAAAGTTGAGATTGTAAACTTAGCTCAAGTCAGCCGGTTAGCTTCATAATACTACAGAACGATATTTTTTCGAGTGCCCATTATTATTTTCAGCAGGAACCAGCTAATATATGAAGACAGATTAGCAAAATTCTTCCTCCCGCTCTTTCTTGGGAAACAATATAGCATACCAAAAAGAGGCCACAGGTTTCATCTTTGTACACGACAGCATATTTTTCAGTGTATGAATTATAACATTTCTCTCTGGAAGCTTAAATGTCCACTTGAAACATTTTTCAAGGTTCTCTAATAGCCTTGAATCTAGAAAAAGTTGGACTTCAGGTGGAATTAAGTTCTATATAATTTAATTTATTGTGTATAGCTAAAATTATTTTGTTCATTGTTATTTAATCACAAGGTCTTGTCTGACTCTTTGTGACCCCATGGACTGTAGCCTACCAGGCTGCTCTGTCCATGGGATTTTCCAGGCAAGAATACTGGAATGGATGCCATTTCCTTCTCCAGGGGATTGTCCCGACCCAGGGATTGAACTCGTGTCTCCTGCACTGGCAGGCAGGTTCTTTGCCACCGAGCCACCGGGGCAAATTATAGGACTAAATAAGTTGTAGAACTTAGTTAAATACATACATTGTTTAAAATGTACAAGTTGATAAAATTGATAAATTGATTAAAATGTAAACTCCATTTAGGTAGAATTAACTCAGAGCATCCCCAGAGCACTGTCACTAGAGAAGATTTAATGCTGCCCTAGAGGAAATATGTGTCTCGTGTCTTCATTTCAGTCATTAATCTGAAAGTAATAGGTTTCTCCCTGGAAAACAATATTAGCTCTCTTTCCTTCATAGGGAACTATAAAAGTATTCTTTTCTTTGGCACAGAGAGTAGTTGCCTCACCCAGAGCTCAAAATGCCATGTAAACAGAGGAAGAGGCTACGTCTGGGTTGGCATGGAAAGCATGTGGCTGACATTTTGCAAAGCTTGTTAGAGAAACATCAGTGTACTTAAAGTGGGTGAGTACACAGCTTGAAGTTAGACATTTCTGCATCTGAATTCCAGTTCACCATCTCCTATCTGTGTGACTTCAAAGCCTCAGTTTCTTCAACTATACAGTGGAGGTAAAAATATCTACCTTGCAATGTTCTATAGACATGTATGAGATAATAAATGTAATACATGTAACAAAATGATTAGCAGGTTTTGAGTAGTCATGATGAGTAAATATTAGAATGTAATTATCTCATACTTGAACTTTCAACATGTGAAAAATTAGACTGAAAATAAAGATTATTGCTCCTAAAAAACCAATGATCCATGATAGAATAGGATGGCACAAAAGTAGTGAAGTATTCATTAAAGAGAAAAGAGATACTAAAAAGGAGAATTCCAGACCAGACAGAGACTTTCCATCAGCTGTATTAAAGTGTTTCACCAGTTCCACTGTGAGAAAACTGTGAAAGTTTATTCAGAGCCTCATTTTTATTCATGAATACTTATCAGAAATGTTATGCATGGGGACTATTTATTTATCTAATACATTCTAAGATTTAGTAATATCTCTATACATATTCACATGCATCTTATTCAGACTAAGAGTTATTCATTCTTGTATCCTCAAAGTTTTGATTATTTCATTAAGTGCCAAGTTTTTTTTTTTTTTTTAAAGAACATTTTGGAATGATTATACACAGATAACTGGACCTCATATATGCAGATGACACCACCCTAACGGCAGAAAGCAAAGAGGACGTAAAGAGGTCTCTTGATGAAGGTGAAAGAGGAGAGTGAAAAAGCTGGCTTAAAACTCACCCTTCAAAAAACTATGGACTCTGGGAGAGAGGGAGAGGGTGGGAAGATTTGGGGAGAATGGCATTGAAACATGTAAAATATCATGTATGAAACGAGTTGCCAGTCCAGGTTCGATGCACGATACTGGATGCTTGGGGCTGGTGCACTGGGACGACCCAGAGGGATGGAATGGGGAGGGAGGAGGGAGAAGGGTTCAGGATGGGGAACACATGTATACCTGTGGCGGATTCATTTTGATATTTGGCAAAACTAATACAGTTATGTAAAGTTTAAAAATAAAATAAAATAAAAAAATAAACAAACAAACAAAAAAAACTAAAAAAAAAAACAACTAACACCATGGGCATCTGGTCCCATCACTTCATGGCAAAAAGATGGAGAAACAATGGAAATAGTGAGAGACTTTATTTTCTTGGACTCCAAAATCACTGAGGACAGTGACTGCAGCCATGAGATTAAAAGCCTCTTGCACCTTGAGAGAAAAGCTATGATAAACCTAGACAGCATATTGAAAAGCAGAGACATCACGTTGCTGCTCGAGGTCTGTATAGTTGAAACTGTGGGTTTCCAGTAGCTGTGTATGAATGAGAGTTGGACCATAAAGAAGGTTGACCTCCGAAGATTTGATGCTTTTGAACTGTGGTGTTGCAGAAAACTCTTGAGAGTCATCTTGGACAGCAAGAAGATCAAACCAGTCCATCCTAAAGGAAATCAGTCCTGAATATTCATTGGAAGGACTGATGCTAAAACTGAAGCGTGAATACTTTGGCCAGCTGATGTGAAAAGCCAACTCATAGGAAAAGACCCTGCTGCTGGGAAAGATTGAGGGAGAAGGGGACAACAGAGGATGAGATGGTTGGATGGCATCACCGACTCAATGGACATGAGTTAAGCAAACTCCAGGAGATAGAGAAGGACAGGGAAGTCTAGCCTGCTGCAGTCCTTCGGCTCGCAGAGTCAGACATGACTGAGCGACTGAACAACAACAGACCAGTACAGTCACATTTCCCTCGTTAAAAGGGAGAAAACTGATCAGCAGCTTGAATAGCTTTAAAGACCACAGACTTGGAGCCAGATATGCCTGAGTTTGGGTGTTCTGCATTTTCCACTGAGGAAGGTGGATAATATTGTTAAATTGTCTGCGATTTCATTTTCCTGTCTATAGGCTGAATATAATTACCCCCCCCAACAGTTGTTGTGAAAATTAGAAAATGCTGTGTTATCTAAAAAGAAGCTTTCTTTGGGGAGGGGGTGTGTCTAGCTGTGCTGTAACAATGTAACATTGATACAAGAATTGAAAAAAGGAAAAGGAAATAAGTGACATAATTATGTTTATTTACAAAAGTAGATAGTTCACAGACACATATAATGTGTTCCTGATACATTATTTTAGTTTGGAATTTTTTTTTTTTTTTGCACTGTTTAAACACTATTGACTATGCCAAAGCCTTTGACTGTGTGGATCACAATAAGCTGTGGAAAATTCTGAAAGAGATGGAAATACCAGACCACCTGACCTGCCTCTTGAGAAACCTATATGTAGGTCAGGAAGCAAGAGCTAGAACTGGATGTGGAACAACAGATTTGTTCAAATGGGAAAGGGAGTATATCAAGGCTGTATATTATCACCCTGCTTATTGAACTTATATGCAGAGTACATCATGAGAAACACAGGGCTGGAAGAAGCACAAGCTGGAATCAAGATTGCCAGGAGAAATATCAATAACCTCAGATATGCAGATGACACCACCCTTATGGCAGAAAGTGAAGAAGAACTAAAAAGCCTCTTGATGAGAATGAAAGAAGAGAATGAAAAAGTTGGCTTAAAGCTCAACATTCGGAAAACTAAGATCATGGCATCTGGTCCCATCACTTCATGGCAAATAGATGGGGAAACAGTGGAAACAGTGTCAGACTTTAATTTTTGGGCCCCAAAATCACTGCAGATGGTGACTGCAGCCATGAAATTAAAAGATGCTTCCTCCTTGGAAGGAAAGTTATGACCAACCTAGATAGCATATTCAAAAGCAGAGACATTACTTGGTCAACAAAGGTCCATCTAGTCAAGGCTATGGTTTCTCCAGTGGTCATGTATGGGTGTGAGAGTTGGACTGTGAAGAAAGCTGAGTGCTGGAGAATTGATGCTTTTGAATTGTGGTGTTGAAGAAGACTCTTGAGAGTCCCTTGGACTGCAAGGAGATCCAACCAGTCCATCCTAAAGGTGATCAGTCCTGGTGTTCATTGGAAGGACTGATGCTGAAGCTGAAACTCCAATACTTTGGACACCTGATGCGAAGAGTTGACTCATTGGAAAAGACCCTGATGCTGGGAGGGATTGGGGGCAGGAGGAGAAGGGGACGACAGAGGATGAGATGGCTGGACGGCATCACTGACTCGATGGATGTGAGTCTGAGTGAACTCCGGGAGTTGGTAATGGACAGGGAGGCCTGGTGTGCTGCAATTCATGGGATCACAAAGAATCAGACACGACTGAGTGACTGAACTGAACTGAACTGAACACTTTTGAGATAAAACAAATATGGAGGTAGCTAGATATGTTAATAAAATGTTGCCTAATTTTTACCTCATTTGTATTTTAGGGGAAACTGTAAAATTTTCTTTATGTATTGCAAACTAGATTCAAGTAGAACTACTTTTAAGTGACTTAACCTACATTCATAATATGTGCACGGATATATCACTGCATTTTCACAGTGCTTTTATTAATCATTAATTTATTACAGTTTCCATTATGTTTTTTAAGCCTTACTGAAAACAGCCTCTGTTCACCTAACTTTGTATTTTGCCAACATTTGCTTTTATGATGTTCTTGATGTGATATGATAGGGTTTATTTTTAGAAAACTAAGAGTTTTAAAAATAATTTTAGCTACAAGTTCACAAAAGTTATTCCCTGTACTCTTTGCTGAGTACAAATAGTTTCATAGATTGCCACATAAATGGACATTCCCATATGAGTTTTTTAAAGAATTCTGTCTTCTGTGGGCCTTGATCTTTTGAGAATTGCAGGATGGCTTATACTCTGTATCAACCCACACAAACAATATTTGAGCCAGTCTAAATACTTGTGATTTTTGTGACTTTTTTTAAAGAATAAATGATTTTGTATATTATGTTTTAATTCTGTTAACAGGAACCCATTAAGTTGCAGGAAATTTTGGTACCAGGATTGTGTTAAATCATTTTCCCCTTTCTTCCTTCCTCCCCTCCACCCCCTCTCTGCTTTACAGTATTAAACGTCTCCAGAAAAAGAAGAAGACAGGTCAGTATGGACATAATGAATGCAAAATTTTATGGAAAGATGACTTCTGTTCAGTACTAAGGTAGAGGTTTCAAAGTATATCATTACAGGGTCCAGCAGGTACTTAAAGTGAAAAAAATAGGAGTGGAAAACTCTAAAATAACCAGAGCTGTGAAGACCATCGTGGTCTGGAAACTGCATTCACATGGACCAAACTAGCCACTTTTAAGAGCTTAATGTGGTTTTTGAAGGCCGTGTAGCTTCCTTGTCTTAAAGAATGGGTCACTTTTGAGTAGGAGAGCAGAGAAGGTAAATTCTAAGACTGGGACCCACAGTAAGCAAAGGTAAAGGGGGAAATGCAGCTTGGTGGGTGGGAATGGCCTTAGGGAGCAAGCCTGGCTTCGAGCAGGAGTGCTCACTCAGGGCGCGCCTCCCTCCCTGGGACACGAGGTCACTTCTGTAGATGTGTTTGCTTATCACAGTCGGGGGAGGGTGCTCCTGGCCTCCTGTGAGGAGACACCAGGGTTGTGCTGGACATCCTATAATATATAGCCTGTCTCCCTCCAGGAGAATTATCTAGTCTGAAATGTGAGTTGTGCCAAGGTTCAGAAACTCTGCTTCAGATGAATGTATGTGGAGGGAAGCAAAGCGAGATTTTAGATGTTATGTCCTGCAATTTATTGTTAAATGCTTCAGTATAGAAAGTGCTAGTTAATTTAATCTATACTCTAGGATTGATTGGTTAACATGTAGATACTGTGGTCAGGAATATGCACTTTAGGGGTGGTGAGTCAGGGTAGAAAGACTCTAAACAGAGGCCCAGGCAGGAGAGAGCTTCACTGTCTTCATTTCAGGTAATATCAGTTGCCTTATTAATTCGTATAAAGAAAGAAAGTGAAGTTGTTCAGTTGTGTCTGACTCTTTGCGACCCCATGGACTGTAGCCTACGAGGCTCCTCTATCCATGGAATTTTCCAGGCAAGAGTACTGGAGTGGGTTTCCATTTCCTTTGCCAGGAGATCTTCCTGACCCAGGAATTGAACCCAGCTCTCCTGCATTGCAGGCAGATGGTTTACCGTCTGAGCCACCAGGGAAGCCCATTAATTCGTTTAGTGGCTACTAAATACTATTTTTTAATCCATGAAATGAGGGCTGATCAGTCTAGAAACCTTGTACAGGCTTGGCAGCTGTGGCAGAAACAAGGCACAGAGATCCCACGGATACATGCTGCGGATGATACCTGGGCTCAGGTTTCTGCACCTGACTGGTGTTCATTTGTTGAGCAGAGGATACTGTTACTCAACCCTGACCAGGTTAGTTGCATCCTGCCGTTAGAAGAGTGTACAGGGTGGAGAATCCCAGGGACGGGGGAGCCTGGTGGGCTGCCGTCTATAGGCTCGCACAGAGTTGGACACGACTGAAGCGATGCAGCAGCAGCAGCAGCAGCAGAGGGTGGAAAGTGGAGAGATGCTGGTTGAAGGGTACACACATCCTGTTATAATCAAGTAAGTTCTGAGGACCTAGTGTACAGCATGGTGATTGTAGTTGGTACTATCCTATTATATACTTGAAAGTTTCTAAGAGCGTACTGTTCTCACCCCTCAAAAGAAATGGTAATTATATTATGTGAGGGAAGCATTCACTAACATAATGGTGGGAATCATTTTGCAATATATATATGTATCAAATCAACCTGTTGCACACCTTAAACTTACACCGTGCGGCATATGAATTATATCTCAATAAAGCTGGGGAAAGAAATAATGGGGTAGAATCTGCTTTAGGTGAACTTTCCGTACTGAACACCACGGAACACCAGGAAGAATAGAGGATGTGCCTCCACCAGCCTTCTGGGATGGGTGGCATGATTAATTTGGGATCAGTCACTGTTTGCATAGGTAGCACGGGCAGCTCTCAGACTTGCTCTCATTTTGGTATAACTCTGAGTGCTGGAGCCTTGAAAGGAAGACTTACAGCTCCATCTCCCTCTAACCACTGGTTGCTACTGAAAATGACAGAAAAGAATCTATTGTGTGTTACCAATGCATTTAGGTTGTTTTAGTGGTGTCAGGTTGCAGAACAACTTGGCAGTGAGGCACAAGAATGTATTCAAGCCAGGAACTTGAAGTGATGAGAAGTTGAAGTTCAGTTCACTTGCTCAGTCATGTCCAACTCTTTGTGACCCCATGGACTGCAGCACGCCAGGCTTTCCTGTCCATCACCAACTCCCGGAGTTTGCTCAAACTCACGTCCATCGAGTGGCTAATGTCCTCCAAACATCTCATCCTCTGTCGTCCCCTTCTCCTCCTGCCTTCAATCTTTCCCAGCATCAGGGTCTTTTCCAGTGAGTCAGCTCTTCACATCAGGTGGCCAAATTATTGGAGTTTCAGCTTCAGCATCAGTCCTTCCAATGAATATTCAGAACTGATTTCCTTTAGGATTGACTGGTTTGATCTCCTTGCAGTCCAAGGGACTTTCAAGTGTCTTCTCCAGCACCACAAAAAGCATCAATTCTTTGGTACTCAGCTTTCTTTATAGTCCAACTCTCATATCCATGCGTGACTACTGCAAAAACCATAACTTTCACTAGACAGACCTTTGTTGGCAAAATAATGTCTTTGATTTTTAATATGCTGTCTAGGTTCAGCATAACTTTTCTTCCAAAGAACAAGCATCTTTTAATTTCATGGCTGCAGTCACCATTTGCAGTGATTTTGGAGCCCCCGAAAATAAAGTCTGTCACTTGTTTCCATTATTTCCCCAACTTTTTGCCATGAAGTGATGGGACCAGATACCATGATCTTAGTTTTTTGAATATTGAATTTTAAGCCAGCTTTTTCATTCTCCTCCTTCAGTTTCATCAAAGGACTCTTTAGTTCTTCACTTTCTGCTATAAGGGTGGTATCATCTGCATATCTGAGGTTATTGATATTTCTCCTGGCAATCTTGATTCCAGCTTGTGCTTCATCCAGCCTGGCATTTCGCATGATGTACTCTGCATATAAGTTAAATAAGCAGGGTGACAATATGCAGCCTTGACGTACTCCTTTCCCATTTTGGAACCAGCCTGTTGTTCCATGTCTAGTTCTACCTGTTGCTTCTTGACCTGCATACAGATTTCTCAGGAGGCAGGTAAGGTGGTCTAGTTTCCCATGGCTTGAAGAATTTTCCACAGTTTGTTGTGACCCACACAGTCAAAGGCTTTGGCATGATCAATAAAGCAGAAATAGATGTTTTTCTGGAACTCTCTTGCTTTTTCCATGATCCAGTGGATGTTGGTAATTTGATGTCATTCCTCTGCCTTTTCTAAAGCTTGAATGTCTGGAAGTTCACAGTTCATATACTGTTGAAGCCTCGCTTGGAGAATTGTGAGAATTACTTTGTTAGTGTGTGCTGCCGCTGCTGCTGCTGCTAAGTCGCTTCAGTTGTGTCTGACTCTGTGCGACCCCATAGATGGCAGCCCAGCAGGCTCCGCCATCCCTGGGATTCTCCAGGCAAGAACACCGGAGTGGGTTGCCATTTCCTTCTCCAATGCATGAAAGTGAAAAGTGAAAGTGAAGTCACTCAGTCGTGTCCGACTCTTAGTGACCCCACGGACTGCAGCCCACCAGGCTCCTCCGTCCAAGGGATTCTCCAGGCAAGAGTACTGGAGTGGGGTGCCATTGCCTTCTCCTGTGTGTGAGATGAGTGCAATTGTGTGGTAGTTTGAGCATTCTTTGGCATCCCCTTTCTTTGGGCTTGGAATGAAAACTGACCTTTTCCATTCCTGTGACCATTGCTGACTTTTCTAACTTTGCTGGCATATTGAGTGCAGCACTTTAACAGCATCATCCAACATTCTCCTGTCAGTGGTTGTTCAGCAGTGAGTTGTAATTTTGGAGTTCTCTCACGAGAAGATGAGTGCATGTCCTTTTATTCGGCCATCTTGAAGATCCCTGGGGAAGTTGAAAGCAGGAGATTTTTAATTGCTAATGTCTATCACTTCATGGCAAATAGATGGGGAAACAATGGAAACAGTAACAGACTTTATTTTGGGGCTCCAAAATCACACAGATGGTGACTGCAACCATGAAATTAAAAGATGCTTGCTCATTGGAAGAAAAGTTATGACCAATCTAGACAGCATATTAAAAAGCAGAGATATTACTTTGTCAACAGAGATCCATCTAGTCACAGCTATGGTTTTTCCAGTAGTCATGTATGGATGTGAGAGTTGTACTATAAAGAAAGCTGAGCGCTGAAGAATTGTTGCTTTTGAACTGTGTTGCTGGAGGAGACTCTTGAGAGTCACTTGGACTGCAAGGAGATCCAACCAGTCTATCCTAAAGGAAATCAGTCCTGATTATTCATTGGACGAACTGATGCTGAAGCTGAAACTCTAATACTTTGGCCACCTAATGCAAAGAATTGAGTCATTTGAAAAGACCCTGATGTTGGGAAAGATTGAAGGTGGGAGGAGAAGGGGACGACAGAGGATAAGATTGTTGGATGGCATCACTGACTCAATGGACATGAGTTTGAGTAAATTCTGGGAGCTGGTGATGGACAGGGATCCCTGGTGTGCTGCAGTCCTTGGGGTCGCAAAGAGTCAGACATGATTGAGTGACTGAACTGAACTGAAGATGAAGAGGAAAAAACTGATTGTAAGAAAACCAGTGGGAAAGCTCTCAAAATGGGAGGTGTGAGGTGATGAATTAAGGCTCTGTTGGAGTCAGCAGCAGTTGAGAAGAGGCAGAATCTGAGAGACCTGTTGAAGGGATGAATAAGAAAAATAGCTAAAATCTGTAGTTCTCTATTTTTTACTTACTGTGCTTACCCCTTTTCACGTACTGTCTTAAACCCCTGAACAACTCTAAATGCTAGGTATTATTATCACCATTTTTGGGTGAGACTAATACAAGAGTTTAAATGTCTTCTTTATGACTTTAATACTATTAAGTGATGAGCCAGAACATTTGGGACAGATTAGCACAGGTTTTCTTGGTGAGCCTGGTGTGATGCCAGCTTCCAAAATGGATGTGTTGGAGATGGAGCCAGTTACCACAGGGAAGGGAAGAGGGTAGGTGTGGACCTGCCAGACCTGCCAGGGCAGAGTGTAGTAGGAGTTGTTGGCTTATGGAGGATCTACTGGAGGATCCATCGAAGCTGAAGCAGAATAGACAGAGCCAAAACACGGTAATTCCATGGAGTTAAAGTGTCCTGTGTTCCTGGATCTGCTTGGGTTTCTGGAGTAGATTTATTTAGCTTTCAGTGCTTCAGTAATTCTGCATTGCAACTGCTGATGAGTTTTGGTTTGAGAGATGCTTTGGACTCTAGAGACTTGTATCAAGAAAACATTTGTTCATGATTCTTAAGCATGCGTTTATGATATTCAGACCTACTAAAATTCATCATTTACTAAATGATGACTCTCTGATGGTCTAAACCAGAGCTTTCTGCCAATTGTAGTTCCAGACACTTTGGGTTAATTAGAACTTGTAGCTTTTAAATTGTCGTCTTGATAGCTTCTGTTCTGTGATTTTGTTCTTGACCTCAGAAACTCAGAGAAAGAATCTATCTTCCTTAGGATTTTGTGAAAGATGGTTACAGATTAATTTATAATTTATACTATAATAGATTAACTGATTTAATCTATAGATTCCCTCCAAATTCATGATGGAAAAAAGGGTAAACCACTCCATCCAACCTTTCGCCCTCAAACCTGAGTACTGAAAAGCCAGTGGATATTTCCAGGGGTTCTTCCCATAGTGTCTTAGAGCCTTTGCTAGACATTTTACAAAAAAGAAAATTTTTATTATATTTCCCTCATGAATGACCTCCTCTACCATTCACTTCTCTAGCAACCTACATTACTTTAAAGGATTTGATCCATGCAATATCTTTTTGAAGCTTATTTTTCTTGCTGGAATAGAAGCTTCTTGAAGATAGGGAACTTGTCTCGTTTGCAGATCTACCTTCAGTGCCTAAATTAACGTCTGACATATTGCAGGAACTGAGAATTGAAACAAATTCTAGTTCCTATGTTAAATGATAATGGGGCCAAACAAAATGTATTGGTTTTGTTTGTTTCATTCCAGGAAGTTAAGACTATAGACCAGTTAAAATGGATATCATAGCTTGTCCCTCAGTATTGCTTCAAAAACAGCTTGTGTATCAGCACCCATCCCCAGACCTCACTTCACTGTGACAGAGTACACACAGTACTGTACAGAGTTTCTGTGTCCTTAATTCTGCCCAATCCTGGATGTTTCTCTGCTTTTCAGAAATGATCTTAAAGTTCTGCAGCATGGGTACTATAAGCAACCTTCCTTTATTTGTTTCCTTTGGAGATTTCTAACACTGTGTCAAGGTGGTGTCCTTATTTGCTGCAGTAAATTTAGGAAACTTCTTTTGATCAGTAAGCATTTTGGATTGTCTTCTTGGGGGATTTCTGCTGAGCTAACACTGGCCAAGGGATCACTGGCATTGATCCTTCTATTTAATAGGTATGGATGCTAAAGCTCAGAAGGGTGAAGTACTTGATTAAAGTAAGTAGACTGTGTGTTCAAATTCATTCAGTCTTTCTGCAAAGCACTATTTGCACATGGCTCTTCTGGGGTTTCTGTCTTCCTTCAAGGTTGCCTTGAGGTTGTCTGAACCTGATCCAGGGCTGTGTTATGGGCAGGAGAGAGGAAGGGGGTGAAGAGCATTTGTACCCTGTGTGTTGTCTTGACCACCTTTTTAAGGGGAGGACCTAGATTTGGGGTGTGCCTATTTCACCAGTTTGTATGGGAAACATGAGATATGGAGTAGCTCTGTGTCCAATGAGAATATGTAACTTAGACAATGAAGAGGTGGGTAGAATGAAGCCTCTGATGAACACAGTCTCAGCAGGGGTGATCTTGTTCCCAGGGGATGAAAACAAGTTCTTGGGGGATAAAGAAAATCTCAGGTGTTACAGGTTTGTGGTCCTATAAAGGGCCATAGTACATAACCAGCTATAGCGTATCTGAGGTATTAAAATCTTGTGAGGAGGGGACAATTAAGAAAAAAAGTCTAAAGGGGGGGTGTTAATGAACAAAAGGTTGAGAAACACACCTCTAGTGACAATTTCTTCTAGATGACCATGATTCAAAAGAAGTCAAATACTGTTCAAAGATTGCAAATCTAATATTGGATCTGGTGCAGCCACTCATGGACTCAGAAAAGGCATTTAATTTCTTAAAAACAAACCACATTTAAAAAGACATTCTTAAGTAGAAAGAAATAAAAGTACATACATACGGTGACTGGGATCTCTTAGCACCTCAGTAGGTTTGGTTCTGTATGCTGTTAATTCTGAAACTGAAGTGTGTGTGTGTGTGTGTGTGTGTGTGTGTGTGAGAGAGAGAGATACAGAGAGAGACAGATAGACAGAGAGACAAAACAGAGCAACTTTTCTGGTAGAGGACCCTGAAAACTTAGGTTCCGCTAGCATGAACTTCACTTGGTAAAGAGATTAAGTGGAGTCTAGCATCTCTGGCAGATTGCATAGCTAGCTACAAATGAAGCAAGTCATTAGAGACCATGATTTCCTAGCCCTGGAAAACATAACAAGCCCCAATATTTACTGTCGTCTATCACATTAACAAGATGTACCAGTCAAAATTAATCACAGCTGCTGGAAAGCAGATAATTAACATGTCTCATATTATTCAGCCTCTCAGCTCGTGGAGAGCTGATAATGGGGTCCCTTTGTGCTACTTGACTGTTTGCATTTAATTTGAATTCTAATCAGAAAATGCTGAAGGATTCCTGAAACATTAGATGGCATAATATACTAGCTTATTGACACAGGATCTAGTGTTTCTTCCTAAATAATCAGTTTCCAAGAAATATTAGATAATAAAATAGATAGTGTCTATATAAACATATTCCCTTGTGGCTCAGACAATAAAGAATCTGCCCACAATGTGGGAGACCCAGGTTCAATCCCTGGGTCAGGAAGATCGTTTGGAGAAGGCAATGACAATCCACTCTAGTATTCTTGCCTAGAGGACTCCATGGATAGAGGAGCATGGTGGGCTACAGTTTAGGGGGTCACAAAGAGTCAGACACAACTGAGTGACCACATTTTCACATAACCATATATATTGAAATAAAATTATCATGAAAATTGGTCCTTCAAACACCTTGACATTGGTAGGTGTGATTTCAGAGAGAAGACTTAGTCCATAATATAATGTAATGAAGATCATAATAATCTGGATATTTATGAGGTTATTTTGCTTTTTATGCAGTCTTGGATGTAGGTTATTACTGTAAGCAATGCAGACTAGTAGGCCTATATCATTCTTCAGTTTGCAGACTAATGGTTACTGTGTTTCATACTTCTCAGGGGATGGAATCATCACATTCTAGGCAGTTAACACTAATTTTATTTAATTTTTTTAGGGCAGTTTTAGCTTCACAGAAAAATTGAGAGGAACGTATAGAGATTTCCTGTATGCTCCTTGCACCCCCATGCATATTCTCCCCCATTATCAACCTCCTCCACCATAGTGGTGCATTTGTTGCAACTGATAAAGCTGCACTGACGTATCTTAATTGCCCCGAGTCTGTACAATTCACTACAATTCACTCTTGGTATTATACATTCTATGGGTTTGGACAAATGTACAATGACATGTGTCATTATACTATCATACAGGGTGTTTCCACTCTCCTAAAAACCCTCTGTTCTCTGCCTATTCATCCCTCCTTCTTCCCCCAACTACTAGAAACTTAACCTTACTCTCTCCATAGTTTTATCTTTTCCAAAATGCCATATAGTTGGATTCACACAATATAAAGCCTTTTAAGATTAGCTTCTTTCACTTAGTAATCAATGCTTAGGGTTGCTCCATGTCTTTTCATGGCTTGATAGCTCATTTCTTTTTAGCGCTGAATAATGTTCCATTGTCTGGGTGTACCACAGTTTACCTACTGAAGGACATCTTGTTTGCTTCCAAGTTTTGGCAGTGATGAATAAAGCTGCTATAAATATCTGTGTGCAGGATTTTGTAAGGATATAAATTTTCACTAATAATACTTTTAATCCCTAGCCTTTCTTTTTGGCATCCCTACTTCATGAATTTTGCAATTGCATTTTTGGACAACTGCATTGTTGAGAAGTTTGCAAAATGACCAAAATATGTATACATTAAAAAGTATTCTTTGCTTATTTATTTATTGTAGACTCCTATTTTAGACTCCTGAATTTGTTTATTGTAGACTCCTAAAATAAGCATCTCAAGAGCTTATTTTAAAACATATACCATATATTATAATATACATTAAAATAACGTATTAGGGGTTGACAAGTGTTGTGAAGAATAATGTCAGGGAAATAGAAAGAGGTGGTGGTGATAATGTTATTTTAGGTAGGGTGACCTGAGAATGTCTTCCTAAGACATTTGAGCAGAGAACTGGACTGAGAGCATTCCAGGCCCAGGGATTAGCAAGTGCAAATGTCTCGGGGTATAGGGAGAAGAGAATGATGAGTTCATAGAAGAGCAAGGAGATCCCAGTGTCTGGAGCAGATGGAAGAGTGATGATTTTGCTGGTGGTGTTAGAGCAGTAGAAAATGGTAGGAGGAAGATTAATTAGGCTTGTTGTTGAGGTACTGGTGGGTCTCACTGTCCAAAGTAAAGATTCAGGGTTTTTTCCTGAGTGCTACTGAAATTGCTGGAGAATTCTGAAGAGTGACATAATCGGACACATTTTTAAAAGAATACTCTGGCTCATGCGTGTGTGTGTGTGTGTGTGTGTGTTGGGGAAATGATGGCAGTGAAGAGGTAGAAGCTGTATGGCCAGCTAAGTTAAGAGTCTACTGCAATAGGGCAGGCACCGTGTGACAATGGCTTTTGGTCAAAGTCGTGGCAAAGGAACTGATGACCAGACTGACTGATGCATTGCATGTGGGCTCTGACAGAAAGAGCAGAGTTCAGGAAGATTCAAGGATTGGGGTCGAAATTTATTATGCCCATGGATCACATTGATGATGATTACTGTGGGCACTCAAGAGGTGGGAGAGGGATAGTGCTCTAACCTGGAGTGATCATGAGGACTTTGGGAAACATGGTGGGATTTGAACTGGATATTGAGGGAGGTACAGAGTTTGTTTAAAGCCAAGAGGAAAGGGGCAGGAATTTAAGGCTAGTGAAACAGGGCCTGGAATAGGGGAAAGTGCAGAACTTGGAAAAGGCAGTGGTGTTTCCTGAGATGAAGAAAATTGGGAAGGAATAGGTTTTGAAAGACTATTGAGAATTCATTTTTGGACATATCAGTTTTGTAATGTCTTATTAAACATCTCAACTATTTTGGGTCCTTTCATATTTCATACTCTTTTTATGTATAATAGTTCTTTGTCAGAAGCAATAAACCAAGAACAGATAGTGTTGTACTCAAAGTACTTTATAATCTCCGTGTCTTTATCTTCTTTAGTTATGATTCACATGAAGATGATGTCACCAATTCCAGATCCCATTAGGAGGTTTAAAAAAAAAACACTTTTCTCTCTCACAGTGATTTAGTTGACAATAATTATTTTATTCCATGTTGAACTTCCAAACTGCCTAGTTGTTTTTCAGAATTATCATTAGCTCTAATGTTTAGAAAACTTTGTGTAATATTTATCAGTTCTTATTAGAGTTCTGGTTCATTATGTTTTCTTTTAATGTGATTTAGTTTTTGTTTTCCATGAAAATTTATGTCACTTCGTTAAAGCCATGAAATACCTTTCACAGCATGTACTTCTTACTTGTGGAAACCATTACGGAGGGCCTTCCCGTTGCTTTCAGATGTTATAGATACTGGAATGCAGATCGGCTTTTGATGAAGAGTACTTTTTGTAAAACAATGACATCAAAAAACAGATGATAAATTTTGTCCACCTGAGGAAGTCCTACATGTGGGTTCCTACAAGTAGAAATTTAACATTGAGGATAAAACTAAGTTATGATTTTTCTACTTCTACCTGTGTGGCCTAGAACAAGTTAAATGACTTAACACTTTGGACTCTAAAGCCTGTTTTATCTGTTAAGCAAAAAAGGTAATAATGGAACCAAATTCCTAAGTTTGTAGGAGACTTTAAGGAGATAATCCACATGAAGAAACTCGTACAGCACAAGGCACATAGTAAATGCTTAGTAAATTATTACTATAATCATCATCACCAAAGATAAAATAGCATATCAAATGTGCTTTTAGTATTTACTGCTTGCAAACAAACCAGTGATGCAGTCTCTGGTGGATATAAAAATGGAAAATATGTTTAGTTCCCTCCAAAAATTTATACTCTAGTTGCAGAAAGAAGAGTACTATTTTCAAGAAGAATATGATAATAAAAATATTAAAATGTAGTTCAATAAAGAAAACCTATGGCAAAATAGCACAAGATTTATGGCCCATGGATTTCATTGAGAATAGTGGTTGAGGGCATTCAGAGGTGAGAGAGATGGCTTTCTAGCCTGGGGTGATCATGAAGCACTTTAGGAAAACATAGTGGGATTTGAACTGGATATTAATGGAGAAACAGGATTTATTTAAAGCCAAGAGAAAAGGTCCAGACATTTCATACAGGTGAAATTTAACAGGGATAAGTACAAACTGAGAAGAGTCTATAGAGACAGTGTTCATAATATAGAGAGCTATGATTTATATCAAAGTAAAGTAGACTTTTCTGATGAGCTCTTTTTAAAAGTTCTGTTGACAAAATAAAGTATAAAAACTAGAAAGAAAAGTGAATAGATGTATGACATAAACAAGAATTAAAGTTTTCCTTGCTAAAGACAGAAAGTTTTGAAAATGTCAGTAAAGAGTGATTCTCAGTTCAGTTCAGTTCAGTTGCTCAGTCATGTCCGACTCTTTGTGACCCCATGAATTGCAGCACACCAGGCCTCCCTGTCCATCACCAACTCCCGGAGTTCATACAAACTCATGTTCTTTGAGTCAGTGATGCCATCCAGCCATCTCATCCTCTGTTGTCCCCTTCTCCTCCTGCCCCAATCCCTCCCAGCAACAGAGTCTTTTCCAATGAGTCAACTCTTCACATGAGGTGGCCAAAGTACTGGAGTTTCAGCTTTAGCATCATTCCTTCCAAAGAACACCCAGGACCGATCTCATTTAGAATGGACTGGTTGGATGTCCTTGCAGTCCAAGGGACTCTCAAGAGTCTTCTCCAACACCACAATTCAAAAGTATCAATTCCTTGGCGCTCAGCTTTCTTCACAGTCCAATTCTCACATCCATACATGACCACTGGAAAAACCATAGCCTTGACTAGATGGACCTTTGTTGGCAAAGTAATGGCTCTCCTTTTGAATATGCTATCTAGGTTGGTCATAACTTTCCTTCCAAGGAGTAAGCATCTTTTAATTTCATGGCTGCAGTCACCATCTGCACTGATTTTGGAGCCCCAAAAATAAAGTCTGACACAGTTTCCACTGTTTCCCCATCTATTTCCCATGAAGTGATGGGACCAGATGCCATGATCTTCGTTTTCTGAATGTTGAGCTTTAAGCCTTTTTCACTCTCCTCTTTCACTTTCATCAAGAGGCTTTTGAGTTCCTCTTCACTTTCTGCCATAAGGGTGGTGTCATCTGCATATCTGAGGTTATTGATATTTCTCCCAGCAATCTTGATTCCAGCTTGTGTTTCTTCCAGCCCAGCATTTCTCATGATGTACTCTGCATATAAGTTAAATAAGCAGGGTGACAATATACAGCCTTGACTTACTCCTTTTCCTATTTGGAACCAGTCTGTTGTTCCATGTCCAGTACTAACTCTTGCTTCCTGACCTGTATATAGGTTTCTCAAGAGGCAGGTCAGGTGGTCTGGTATTCCCATCTCTTTCAGAATTTTCCACAGTTTATTGTGATCCACACAGTCAAAGGCTTTGGCATAGTCAATAAAGCAGAAATAGATGTTTTTCTGGAACTCTCTTGCTTTTTCCATAATCCAGCGGATGTTGGCAATTTGATCTCTGGTTCCTCTGCCTTTTCTAAAACCAGCTGGAACATCAGGAAGTTCACGGTTCACGTATTGCTGAAGCCTGGCTTGGAGAATTTTGAGCATTACTTTACTAGCGTGTGAGATGAGTGCAATTGTGCAGTAGTTTGAGCATTCCTTTGGCATTACCTTTCTTTGGGATTGGAATGAAAACTGACCTTTTCCAGTCCTGTGGCCACTGCTGAGTTTTCCAAATTTGCTGGCATATTGAGTGCAGCACTTTCACAGCATCATCTTCCAGGATTTGAAATAGCTCAACTGGAATTCCATCACCTCCACTAGCTTTGTTCATAGTGATGCTTCTAAGGCCCACTTGACTTCACATTTTAGGATGTCTGGCTCTAGGTGAGTGATCACACCATCGTGATTATCTGGGTCATGAAGATCTTTTTTTGTACAGTTCTGTGTATTCTTGCCACCTCTTCTTAATATCTTCTGCTTCTGTTAGGTCCATACCATTTCTGTCCTTTATTGTGCCCATCTTTGCATGAAATGTTCCCTTGGTATCTCTAATTTTCTTGAAGAGATCTCTAGTCTTTCCCATTCTGTTGTTTTCCTCTATTTCTTTGCATTGATCACTGAGGAAGGCTTTCTTATCTCTCCTTGCTATTCTTTGGAACTCTGCATTCAGATGCTTGTATCACCTCTTATTGAATCTTTTATTTACTTTTCTAATGGTATAAACACTATGCCTGGGTTTTCAAGACAACTATACAACCATTTGAGAGCAGAAAACTCTGTGCTTGTAGACATAAATCTTTAAATTTAAGGTCTTTGGCTTTACTACAAGTTTCAGGTCTTTATTTTAGAACTCAAAAGCCAAGACTTTGACTGTTTCATTTTTGGGGCTCTGTTTTCTTGAGCTATTGTTTGCTGCTGACAAAATAGGAGAGGGCCATAGAAATGCAAGTAAAATGTATTTTTAAAAATGGAGATATAATTGATATATAATATTATATTAGTTTTATGTATACAACATATTTGATATTTATTTATATTGTGAAATGATCAGCATAATGTGTTTTGTTAACATCCATCACCACATGTAGTAACAAAATTTATTTTTCTTATGAAGAGAGCTTATAACATTTACTCTCTTAGCAACATTCAAATATGCCATACAGTATTATTATTATTGTTGTTAACTAGTCACCATGCAGTACATTACATCTCAGGGACTTATAACTGGAAGTTTATACCTTTGACCTCTTCACCCATTTCATCCATTCACGATACCCACAAATTAAAAATCTTGGTTAATATCTCACATATTATTTTTTTTGCTACAAATGCTACTACCTAGCAATGAAGGTCAGTACTCTTGCCTGGAAAATCCCATGGACGGAGGAGCTGGTAGGCTGCAGTCCATGGGGTCGCTGAGGGTTGGACACAACTGAGCAACTTCACTTTCACTTTTCACTTTCATGCATTGGAGAAGGAAATGGCAACCCACTCCAGTGTTCTTGCCTGGAGAATCCCAGGGACGGGGGAGCCTGGTGGGCTGCTGTCTATGGGGTCGCACAGAGTTGGACACGACTGAAGCGACTTAGCAGCAGCAGCAGCAATGAAGGTCAGATCAACTAAAATGTAAAAATAATAACAGATAAGGTAAAATAATTGGTTATATTTAATGCAAGCACTAAATTTCCATATTTTGAACATGTAAAATTAGGTACATATATTTTAATGATTAAAAGTTTTATGCAATGGATCACATGTTTAAGGACTATCACTTTGTTTTTTATTTTTATTATTTTTATTGAAATATAATTGACACAATATTATATTAACTTCAGATGAATAACATAGTGATTCTACATTTATATATCTTACAAATTGATCACAATGTCTAGTAACTATCTGTTACCATACAAAGTTATTATAATATTACTGACTATAATTCAGTGCTGTACATTACATCCCCATGACTAATTTATTTTATAGCTGAAAGTTTGTACTTAATCTTTTCACCTGTTTCACCCAATTCCCACACTCTCAGCCCTCTGGAAACACCCAGTTTGCTTTCTGTATCTGAATCTATTTTATTTTTTCTTTTGCTTTTTAGACTCTACATATAAGTATTGTATGGTATTTGTACAGTATTTGTCTTTGATGACTTATTTCACTTGGCATAAACCCTCTAGATTCATTCATGTCTCAAATGGCAAGATTTCATTCTTTTTTATGGCTGGGTAACATTCCATTGTTTGTATATATACCACATCTTCTTTATCTGCTTTATATATTTAAGTTGCTTCCATATCTTGGCAAGGAAATGGCAACCCACTCCATTATTCTTGCCTAGAGAATCCTGTGGACAGAGGAGCCTGGTAGGCTGATGTCCATAGGGTTGCATAGAATTGGACACAACTGAAGCGACTTAGCATGCATACATGCATTGGAGAAGGAAATGGCAACCCACTCCAGTATTCTTGCTTGGAGAATCCCAGGGACAGAGGAGCCTGGTGGGCTGCTGTCTATGGGGTTGCACAGAGTCGGACACGACTGATACAACTTAGCAGCAGCAGCAGCATATCTTGGCTATTGTAAATAGTACTGCAGTGAACATAAGAGTACATTTGTCTTTTAAAATTAGTCTTTTTATTTTCTTTGGATATATACCTGGAGATGGAATTACTAGATCATCCAGCAATTCTGTTTTTAATTTTTTAAGGAATCGCCACACTTTTTTCCCTAGAGGCTGCACCAATTTACATTCCCACTGGCAGTACCTGAGAATTCCCTTTTAATCTACATCCTCGTCAACAGCTGCTATTTGCTGTCTTTGTCTTTTTGATAATAGCCATTCTGTCAGGTATAAAGTGATATATCATTTTGGTTTTGATTTGTATTTTCCCGATGATTAATGATTGTGAGCATGTTTTCATGTGATTTTGACCATCTGCATGTCTTTGGAAAAACGTCTATTCAGATGCTCTGTTTGCTTTTCTTAATATCGAGTTGTGTGTTTTCTTTATATATTTTGGATATCAACATCATTTCCCTTTCAGAAGCTGCCTTTTTATTTCATTGATGGTTTCCTCCATGGTGCAGAAACTTTTTGCTTTGATGTAGTCCATTTTTTAAATATTTGCTTTTGCTTCCTTTGACGGAGGAGACAGATCCAAACAAAATATTTCCAAGACTGATGTCAAAGAGCATACTGCCAATGTTTACTTCTAGGAGTTTTATGGTTCCAGTCTTAAAATTAAGGTTTTAGGTCTGTCTAGTCAAAGCTTTTGGAGAAGGCAATGGCACCCCACTCTGGTACTCTTGCCTGGAAAATCCCATGGACGGAGGAGCCTGGTGGGCTGCAGTCCACGGGCTCACTGGGAGTTGGACATGACTGAGCGACTTCACTTTCACTTTTCCCTTTCATGCATTGGAGAAGGAAATGGCAACCCACTCCAGTGTTCTTGCCCGGAGAATCCCAGGGATGGGGGAGACTGGTGGGCTGCTGTCCATGGGGTCACACCGAGTCGGACACGACTGAAGTGACTTAGCAGCAGCAGCAGCAGTCACAGCTTTGGTTTTTCCAGTAGTCATGTATGGATGTCAGAGTCGGACTAGAAGGAAAGCTGAGCACCAAAGAACTGATGCTTTTGAACTGTGGTGTTGGAGAAGACTCCTGAGAGTCCCTTGGACAGCAAGGAGATCCAACCAGTCCATCCTAAAGGAAATCAATCCTGAATATTCATTGGAAGGACTGATGCTGAAGCTGAAACTCCAACCCTTTGGCCACCTGATATGAAGAATTGACTCATTTGAAAAGACCCTGATGTTGGGAATGACTGAAGGTGGGAGGAGAAGAGGAAGACAGAGGATGAGATGGTTGGATGGCATCACCGCTCAATGGACATGAGTTTGAGTAAACTCCGGGAGTTGGTGATGGACAGGGAGGCCTGGCATGCTGCAGTCCATAGCGTTGCAAAGAGTCAGACACCACTGAGCGACTGAACTGAACTGAATCTATTTTTAGTTTATTTTTATATGTGATGTAAGAAAGTGGTCCAGTTTCATTCTGTTGCTTGTAGCTTTTCAATTTTCCCATTGTTATTTGTTGTTGTTGTTATTTAGTCACTACATTGTGTCCAACTCTTTTGCGACACCATGGACTATATCCTGTCAGGCTCCTCTGTCCATGGGATTTCCCAGGCAAGAATACTGGAGTGGGTTGCATTTTCTTCTCCAGAGGATCTTCCTGACCTAGGGATTGAACCCATATCTCCTGCTTGGCAAACAGATTGTTTACCACTGAGCCACCAAGGAGCCCTTGTCATACATTAGTTGACCATATATGCATGATTTTTATTTCTGGGCTCCCAATTCTGTTGTTTCCATTGGTCTATGTATCTGTTTTTGTGCCAGTATCATATAGTTTTGATTACTATAATTTTGTAGTATAGTTTGAAATCAGGGAGCATGATACCTCAGCTTTCTTCTTCTTTCTTAAAATTTCTTTTTCTGTTCTTAGTCTGTTTTCAATACAAAATTATGAATTATTTGTTTCAATTCCATGAAAAATACCATTGGCATTTTGAGAGGTATTAATTGAATCTGTAGATTGCTTGGAGGTAGTATGGACATCTTAACGATATTAATGCTTCTAATTCACTAGGACAGTATATCTTTCCATTTGTTTGGTTGTTTTCACTTTCTTTTGTCAATATTTTATAGTTTCCAGAGTATAGTTCTTCACCTTCTTGGTTGAATTTATTCCTAAGTATTTTTTTCTTTTTTATACAGTTGTACATGGGATTTTCTTAATTTATCTTTCTGATAGTTTGTTCAGTTCAGTTCAGTTGCCCAGTTGTGTCTGGCTCTTTGCAACCCCATGGACTGCAGCACACCAGGCCTCCCTGTCCATCACCAACTCCCAGCGTTTACTCAAACTCATGTCCATTGAATGGTGATGCCATCCAACCCTCTCATCCTTTGTCATCCCCTTCTCCTACTGCCTTCAATCTTTCCCAGCATGAGGGTCTTTTCCAGTGAGTCAGTTCTTCACATCAGGTAGCCAAAGTATTGGAGTTTCAGCTTCAGCATCAGTCCTTCCAATGAATATTCAGGGCTGATTTCCTTTAGGATGGACTGGTTGGAGCTCCTTGTAGTTCAAGGGACTGTCAAGAGTCCTCTCCAACACCACAGTTCAAAAGCATCAGTTCTTTGGCGCTCAGCTTTCTTTATAGTCCAACTCTGATATCCATACATGACTACTGGAAAAACCATAGCTTTGACTAAATGGACCTTTGTTGGCAAAGCAATGTCTCTGCTTTTTTATATGGTGTCTAGGTTGGTCATAACTTTTCTTCCAAGGAGCAAGCATCTTTTAATTTCATGGCTGCAATCACCATCTGCAGTGATTTTGGAGCCCCCAAATATAAAGTCTGTCACTATTTCCATTGTTTCCCCATTTATTTGCCATGAAGTGATGGGACCAGATGTCATGATCTTAGTTTTCTGAATGTTGAGTTTTAAGCCAACTTTTTCACTCTCCTCTTTCACTTTCATCAAGAGGCTCTTTAGTTCTTCTTTGCTTTCTGCTGTAAGGGTGGTGTCATCTGCATATCTGAAGTTATTGATATTTCTCCCAGAAATCTTGATTACAGCTTGTGTTCATCCAGTCCAGAATTTCTCATGATGTACTCTGCATAGAAGTTAAATAAGCAGGGTGACAATATACAGCCTGACATACTCCTTTCCCAATTTGAAACCAGTCTG
This sequence comes from Bubalus kerabau, assembly GCF_029407905.1. Lineage (NCBI taxonomy): Eukaryota > Metazoa > Chordata > Mammalia > Artiodactyla > Bovidae > Bubalus > Bubalus kerabau. The sequence continues at coordinate 66,538,470 of NC_073628.1, forward strand.
TTGTTCCATGTCCATTGTATAGAATTATAACAGATTTATGTATATTTATTTTGATCCTGCCACTTTATTAATTTATTTGTTAGTTCTAATAATTTTTTGATGGACTCTTTAGGGGGTTTTCTGTATATAGAATCATGTCATCTGCAGATTTACTTCTTCCTTTCCAATTTGAATGCCTTTTATTTCTTTCCTTTTCTCATTGCTGTGGCTAGGGCTTCCAGTACATTGTTTAATAAAAATGGAAATAATGAGCATCCTGATCTTTTTCCTGATTTTAGAGGAAATGCTTTCAGACTTTCACCACTGAATATGATGCTAGCTGTGTTTGTATACAGGTTTTATTATGTTGATACATGTTCCTTCTATGCCTAATTTACTATGTATTATTAACTTATTAAAATTTTTTTAAAAATCATGAATGGATGTTAAATTATATCAAATGGTTTTTCTGTGCTTATTTATATAATCATATGATTTTAATTATTCATTTTGTTAATATGGTGCATCACATTGTTTGATTTGCCTGTATTGAATCATCCTTGCCTCTATGGAATATAAATAATCACTTGATAGTGAATAATCCTTTCAACATGTTGTTGAATTTGACATGCTAGTATTTTGTTGAGGATTTCTGAATTTATGTTCCTCAGGGATTTTCACCTGTAATGTTCTTTTTTTTTTTTTAACTTCTTGGATTTGGACAACTGTTTTCTTCACCAGGTTAGGAAGGTTTTCAGCCGTTATATTTTCAGATGTTTTCTGTTGTTGTTTCTTTTTTTCTCTCCTTCTGGGATCTCTATCATGTGACTGTTAGCACACTTGATGTTGTCCTGCTGCTGCTGCTGCTGCTGCGTCGCTTCAGTTGTGTCTGACTCTGTGCAACCCCATAGATGGCAGCCCAGCAGGCTTCCCCGTCCCTGGGATTCTCCAGGCAAGAACACTGGAGTGGGTTGCCTAGAGGACCCTTAAACTATCCTCATTTTTTGGATTATTATTATTATTATTTGCTCTTCCAGTAGATGAATTTCCATTTCCCTATCTTCCAGATTGCTGATCTGTTCTTCTGCATCCTCTAACCTGCTGTTGATTCCCTGTAGTGTAGTTTTCATTTCAGCTATTGTATTCTTCAATTCTGATTGGTTCTTTTTTGTATTTTCTATCTCTTTGCTGAAGTTCTCACTGAGTTCATCCATTCTTCTACAAGTTCAGTTAGAATCTTTATGAATATTTATTTTGACTCTTTACCTGGTAAATTTTATATTTCCATTTTGCTTAGTTCTTTTCCTGAAACTTTTGTCTTGTTTCTTTTGTTTGGAAGGTATTGTTTTTGCCTCCTCATTTTGCTTAACTCTTTGTGTTTGTTTCTATGTATTAGGCATATGAGGTATATCTCCCAGTCTTTGAAGAGTAGCCTTATGTAGATGTTGTCCCGTGGGGCCCGGTGACGCAGTCCTCTGGTCACCAGAGCCAGCTGCTCCCTGTGTATCCCCTGTGTGGGCTGTGTGTGTCCTTTTGCTGTGGTTGGACTGTGATTGCTGCAGGCATGCTGTTTGGCAGGGTTGGCCCTCAGGCCAGCTGGCTGAAAGGTCTGCATGTGATTGCTGTGAGCTTGTTGAAATGTGGGACTGGCCCCCACTGTGACTGGCTCTGAAGCCTTGCTATGGCTGTTGTGAACATGCTGTGCTGGGGGCTGACCCTCTGGAGCAGCAGCTGCTTTGAAGGAGCCACTGATGCTGGTAGAGGACACTTGCTGGGTGGGTGGGCTGGGAGCTGCTTTGGAGAGGCCCTCTGGGATGGGTGTGTTGAGCAGGAGAACCTTGGGAGAACACCTGGGCGGGAGCATTTTTTAACCAAGATGATGAAATGGCACCTGCCAGTGCCAGGCCAGGCAGGTAGAAAGACAGCAAAAGAAAGTGGCACCCACCAGTGCTTCTGCCAAGAAGAAAGTTTTACCAGATCCCTGCCACTCCAGCACACTGCCTAAATTAGTCAGTTGATCTTGTCTGACCCAGGCAGTTTTCAAGTTGCTTCTTCTGTGCTAAGACACAGCGTGAGTCTGTACAGACACTTCAGGGGAAGAATCTTGGTTTTCCACAGCCCTGTGGCTCTCCCTCAGAGAAGGCAATGGCACCCCACTCCAGTACTCTTGCCTGGAAAATCCCATGGAAGGAGGAGCCTGGTGGGCCGCAGTCCATGGGGTCGTGAAGAGTCTGACACAGCTGAGCGACTTCACTTTCACTTTTCCCTTTCATGCATTGGAGAAGGAAATGGCGACCCACTCCAGTGTTCTTGCCTGGAGAATCCCAGGGACGGGGGAGCCTGGTGGGCTGCCGTCTGTGGGGTCACACAGAGTCGGACACGACTGAAGCGACTTAGCAGCAGCAGTGGCTCTCCCTGAAATAAGTCCCCACTGGTTTTCAAGGACTGATGTTAAGGGGCTCATCTTCCCTGTGCAGGTCCCCTGAGACGGGGACCCCTTGTTCCTCAGGGGCATCTGTGATTGTGTCATTGCCCGCCCCCACCCCACCCTGTGGGCCACTGCTCGGGAGTGTGTGTTGTGACTAGACTGCATCTCTTCTCTTTCTACCCATCTCCATATGGCCTTTTCTTTATATCCTTAATTGTAGAAAATCTGTCCTGTTAGCCCTCAGGTTGTTCTCAGAGATAGTTGTTCTATGTGTGGTTGTGGTTCGTTGTGTCTGTGGGGGGAGGTGCACTCAGGAGCCTCCTACTCTGCCATCTTGATCCACCAGACGTGAAGACTTTCACTTTAAAAGGGTGACAAATTATTAACCTTTGACTGGCCTTTTATTTAGGAATGTATGAGGTTAGTAAATGGAAAAAGGGCATTTCTTGTGCCGGAAACCGTACAGTGGAGAAAAGTCACATAGATCTAAGGGGCTTATAAGCATTTTATAATGGCTGGATCATATCCTTTGTGTATATGTGTTTGTGTGTGAACGTGCAGCTGTGGGCGGTGGAGAAGGGGGTGAGACGGAGGGAGGGAGAAGGCAAAAGAGAGCCAGTAAATGCTGAGGTTAGAGTGGTTTGCAAGGGTAAGAGCTCTGAAGAGACATGTATCATGGAAGAGGCGATGAATTACTGAAAAACTGGGCCACACTTATAGTGTTTTTGATGAGAATCACCTCAGAGAGAAGGCTGTTTCCATCATTCAGAAGAAAACTGTGGCAATCCAAGCAAGAGTGGCAGAAACCCATATCTAAGTCAGCCACGATGAAGAACTGAAGACAGCATCATAAGATATTTAAGTAATAAAGATACTTCATTACTAACAGGTCTTGGGGACAGGAGAGGAATGAATCTTGATTGACCTGTGGAGTTCTGGTTAAGGTGACTGGAAAGCATCATTTACTTCACAAATAATTATGTATTAGTGTGTCAAACTCTTTGCCAGCCTTTCTGAAAGGTTGTAGGCACACAAGGGTAACTGAGAACTTACTAGAAGAGAAAGGTAAGTGAACATACAAATATATTACAGTTTGCAAGTGATGCCATGCATCCTAAAAAGGAATCCAGGAGAAAAAGAAGGCAGAGATAAATTAAGGAGAAACAGTGGCATTCAGTTATAGACACAAAAAAATCAGGAGAGCTCTGGAACTGCTAAGTGGAAATTGAGAAATATACAAAGAGGCAGCCAGGACATGGGGCACAAGAATCCACCTTGGAATCAGAAATACCTGGGCTTGAATTGCTGCCTGGCTCCATCAGTTGTTAGGTTTATGACTTCAGGTTTCATCATCTGGTTTATGATTTTGGTTTCATCATCTGAAAAATGGGATTCAGGTCACCCCCCTTTCAGAGTTACTGAGGATGAGGGATAATAATCTCTTCCATCTTCAGTGCAGTAAGTGACAAAGAGGGTGCAGGGTACATGGTGGTTCTGAGGTGTGGTGGCCTTGCACAGCGCTGGTCTGCAGTCCAGGTGGGACTCTCAGCTGGGGGAAGCAGATGATTGGTGATATGCTGCAGCAGGGGAGACCGCTCCAGAGAAGTCTAGCGAGAAGAAAGGGCATGACGATTGCTAAACATCCTTCTGTTTTCTGAATGGTTACTCAGTTCCAAAAGTTCAGATTATTCAGTTCAGTTTATCTGGATAATTTTCTTGCTTTGGGGAAGACAGGGAATTACTAAAGATAGTCATATCTTTTAAAATTAGGTCTTTATGTTTTTTCCCTTAAAATATGCACATATCAATCACTGTTCCATATTCCATACAAAGAACTCTCTAACTTGTCCATCTTTAGGATGATGAATGAGACCATCCTTACAGTATAATTTAATGATGACAGTATCTCGTTTGAGATTTATTTTTTAAATCAGTCATTTAGTCACAAAAGAGTCTCCTCAATTTCAGAGGCCGAGTTGTAAGCATGTGACTGACTGAAAAAAGTTGCAATTTTGGTCTTTAATCAGCAAAATCTTGTTTGATTTATGGGACAATTGGGTATTTCAGAGTCAGAATGTTCCTAGGTTTAGTTCTGGCTTGGTTTCCTAGTTCCTTGAGGGAACTTGGACAAGTTTCTAATCTCTCTGAACCTCAGTTTTCTCAAGCTTAAAATGCAGTTAATAATAACTTCATTGCACATTTATTGTAAGACTAAAATGAGACGAGAAGTGCAAAATGACCATCGCAGTGCCTGGCACCTAGTAGTGTCCAAGTTCTTTCCCTGGGCACAGCATGTCAGCAACTTTTTTTTTTTTTTTTCTGTTTCCTATTCTCAAAGAGTAAGTATCAATGTCACTTTTCACCAGTCCTTTGAGTTAATAATAACATTCCTTTGTGGCAACTCTGTAAACAAACTGTCACACTAAGACACAGAATCTGAGCTAGCACGTATAGCCAGTTTTAGGGTTAGTTGCTTTGGATGTAACTTGCGTATGAGTCACTGAAGGGCTGGGGTGGTAACAGCTTAACAGCAGGCTGTATTTACCTTGACTGTCGTTTATTATCCCTCTTACTAGCAGAGGTCGGTGATAAAGAACTCAGTTACTGCTGCTGCCAGAAAAACACATCTAAATGTCTAATAATATAGCTAAATGCATTATTAATTAGAAGCAACAAGATGAGCTATAATCCTATCAAGAAGTCAAATGATCCAGTAGGTTTTCCCACCTCCTAGGGAAGCCCTCTTTCTGTATACCATTCCTTTTAAAGAATAAGTTTCAAACTAAGTATGTTTATAGATCTGGAAGGTTCTTTTCTTGTATTGAAAAGTTTCCTTTCCTTATTAAGAGTGGAAGCTCTCTAATGAAGAGTTTATCACTGTTAGTGCTGCTTATTTATTATCATTGCACTTCTGCATACAGCTTATTTCTTCATTTCCCCCTCCTCCTTTCTGGCGTTTGCCATCTGAGACTGCTGCTCCCCTGCATTTACAACACTGCTTCTCTTGTTCTAATTTAGTGTGTTTCATTTTATTTTTCTTTAGCATTGCATCTGCAGCTTTCCTCCACTTTTGTTCTCACATGCCATTACTCTCTAAAATCCCACACTCTGTCTGAATAACACCCCTTTTAGGCTCATGGTGACCTGCCAGTTACAGTGATCTGGGCGTCTGATCCATCAACTCACTTCACACTGCACTTCTATGGGGCAGTTCCAGTTACTCCCTGCTACTGCATTTTTGTTTGCAGTTAGGACTTCTCGCCCCCAACTCAACCACAGGCCCACGTGCTCTTTGGCCCTCACCATTCTCCTTTTCTATACTTGAGGGGTAAAAATGCATCATGGTAGGATTGTTTTGAGGCACAAGTAAAATTAATGGATATCAATATTTTTTGTGAACTCTGAAGACGTCACTGATTATTGAAAAGGAGTTATTCTTTCTAAGCCATTCTGCCCATAAAGTGTTCAAATTTGAAAATACCACTGGTCAAATCCTTTTAGCAAACACATCTCTTTCTAGTTAGGTAAATGATCTAATCCCCTAAGTGACTGGTTCCTAGTTTTAAACAAAACCATAGGACACAGTGACTGTGATAGGTGCCAGATGTTGGGTGGTGTCTTCAGAAAGTGGCAAATGCTGCTGCATGTATGGCTGACAGATTTTTTTTTTTAATGACCGCAGATGAGAAAGATGCTGCTTGTTAAAATAGATAAAATACACTCATGATTTCCTACTTTATTTTCTCTAAGTTCGTCAGCTGTAGAGCCTAGATTCCTTCAGCACTTTCTTTCTTTGGTTTTTGTTGTTTCTAAAGACATTTTTCCGGAGAGGGCAATGGCACCCCACCCCAGTACTCTTGCCTGGAAAATCCCATTGGTGGAGGAGCCTGGTGGGCTGCAGTCCATGGGGCCACTAAGAATCGGACACAGCTGAGCGACTTCACTTTCACTTTTCACTATCATGCATTGGAGAAGGAAATGGCAACCCACTCCAGTGTTCTTGCCTGGAGAATCCCAGCGACTGGGGAGCCTGGTGGGCTGCCATCTATGGGGTCGCACAGAGTCGGACACGACTGAAGCGACTTAGCAGCAGCAGCAGCAGCAGCAAAGACATTTTTCATTATTTGCCTACACCTGTTCCTCCAAGCTTTCAAACTGAAGATGCAGCTGTTACTACTGACAGGCCATGGCTGTGGTCCTGAGCCTGGGTCTCCTGCTCATTTTCCACCCAGGACAGTGGTGAGAGCATGGGATGCTGCACGGTGAGTACCATGACCTCCAGCCTCTTGCCAGGCTGATAACTTGGCTCCTCTTCAGTCTCCTGCCTTTGCTTTCATGAATATATGCTGACTACTCAGTATGTGTGTTTCAGTTCCTGCTTTAACATTGTATTTGCTAACCAAAGAGAGGAGGTTTCCTCTTATTATTGGAACTTGGGCATCATTACATCAATCAGTTGCCTGGTAATTCTTCTTTCTGGAAGAGACCTAAGCCTCAGTGATGTTTTAAACCCACCTGTGTGAGTTTATTAGCAGCAGTGCCTGGTGATGGCTATGACAATGTGACAGTGATCTTCCATGTTAAAACTGTGTGTAGGTAATGGCACTTTATACCTGAATGCGTATTTTAATATATTTATTGTGCACTTACTTGCCGTTTAACTTGTTTGCAGGAGCCTGTACTTATTGTGGTTATAGTATTGGTTAGAAAAATCTGAAAAAGTTATTTAATTTCTCAAAACTTTGGAGTCAGCCTCAATTAGGGTTGTTAGGATGGAGGAGCACATGAACTGTATAGAGAAGATCCCCTGACCTTTCTCTAGCTGTCCCCGTCCTGCTTATATCATATTATTTTCTGTCCCTTTCTTTGTAGCACATGTCATAATCTGATGTCATATGCTTTATTTGTTAATGGTTTTGTTATACCAAGACGATGCAAGCGGTAGCCATGTCTTCTGCTTGGCTTGTTGGTGAATCTCAGGTTCTCTCCTGAGAACCATGTTGACAATTTGACAGGTGCTCTGTGCCTGTTGAATGATGAATAATGTAACCAAACCCTTGGCACAATATCCACAGTATCCACAGAGTAACTCAATAAATGATCATTATCATTACTGTAAATATGATGAGCTTACAGTGAGAATTTAGGAGTCATTTGTATGTTATTTTTTTCTCTAAGGTTTAGGTGAGTGCTTTGGGTTTCTACCCTCTGTTTCCCTGTTAAACAATCTCTGCTCAGGGACTCAGCCATACTAACAACGCCCAGATCTGCATTTCTGCCTCCCTCTGGATTCCCAGGTGTGGCTTGTGGACACTCATTCAGCAGGTCTCAGTCCTGCTCACCTTTCCCAGTCTGCCTCTCTCTGTTCATGGCACAGTACCAGCCCTGATGTTCAAATTAGGATCTTCAGATCAGCCTTGATCTTTCCCTGATTGCCCTTGTCTGACCAGTTCACAGTTTCTCCCTCAAAAACATCTCTCTTTTCCTCACTTGCCTAGCTCTGACTACATTGCCTCTCATCTGGACTTTGAAGGCAGTTTCATAATATGATTAAATTTTATTGAACACAGTGTCAAGACTTGATATACATTTAAACATAGAGAAGCCTATAAGGTGAATTTAAAGTGAAGTGAAAGTCGCTCAGTTGTGTCCAACTCTGTGATCCCATGGACTGCAGCCTGCCAGGCTCTTCTGTCCATGGGATTTCCCCAGCAAGAATACTGAAGTGGATTGCCATTTCCTTCTCCAGGGGATCTTCCTGACACAGGGATTGAACCCGGGTCTCCTGCCTTGGAAGCAAATTCTTTACTGTCTGAGCCACCAGGGATGGGGTATATGTTATTAATATTATCATTTTACAGATGCACAGAAAAAAAGTTCAGTGAGGTTAAGTAGTTTCTTAAATTCCCAGAGTCACTCACTGTTGAATTTGAGCTTAGATCTGATTTCAAAGCCTCCACCAGCTTTTATACCTTCCTCAGTGCTGCTGAATTCCCCATCCTGAGCCCTTGTTTCCGTCTACACTGCCTTTCCCCCTTCCTCTGAATGTTCCCTTAATCACTCTTCAAGAATCATCTTACACAGCATCTCTTCACCTCTTTCCAAATTCTCCAGGGTAGAAACAGATGCTTCATCAGGGTTCCGCAGCACTGTGATACATGTCAACCTTGGCCATTATTTTGCATTTTAATTGTCAGCTTACATGTCCTTCAGAGCAGAAGCCTCATCTGATTAATGTCCTTATGTATAGTATCTGTACTCAGTAGGAACTGGATAGGTGTTTTGATTAAAGGAATGCTTCTATAAATACTATTTGTTGGGGAATATAATACTTGGTATTTTATTTTTATAGGCATGCTATTCATTTTTTTATATTAAAATGTGAAATTAACAGGAAATAACTGCCTTTTATTCAATCATTCAACATCTCTTTATTCAGTGGGAAATAGTATTTCAAAATAGCCTGTACAGGCAGATTTTTTCTCATATATTTTATTATTATTAATTTTTTTACTGAGGTATAGTTGACATATGGAGAAGGCAATGGCACTCCACTCCACTACTCTTGCCTGGAAAATCCCATGGATGGAGGAGCCTGATGGGCTGCAGTCCATGGGGTCTCGAAGAGTCGGACACGACTGAGTGACTTCACTTTCACATTTCACTTTCATGCATTGGAGAAGGAAATGGCAATCCACTCCAGTGTTCTTGCCTGGAGAATCCCGGGGACGGGGGAGCCTGGTGGGCTGCCGCCTATGGGGTTGCACAGAGTTGGACACGACTGAAATGACGCAGCAGCAGCATAGTTGACGTATGGAGAAGGGAATGACAACCCACTCCAGTATTCTTGTGTGGAGAATCCCACAGACAGAGGAGCCTGGTGGGCTACAGTCCGTAGGGTCACAGAGAGTCAGACATTACTGAAGCAGTTTAGCACAGCACAGCACAACTTGACTTATAATATTCTATTACTTTCAGGTGTACCATATTAGGGATTCAAAGTTTTAATGCATTACACTCCATTTGAAGTTATCATAAAGTATTGGCAATATTCTCTATGCTGTTCAACATATTCTTATAGCTTATTTATTTTATATATAGTAGTTTGTACCTCTTAGGAAATGACAACCCATTGCAGTATTCTTGCCTGAAAAAAATCCCGCTGACAGAGGAGCCTGGCAGGCTACAGTCCAAAAGGTCACAAAGAGTCAGACACAACTGAGCAACAGCATAGCACAGTGCAGTTTGTACCTCTTAGTCCTGGCTTTTTAAACTAACTCCCCTTCCCCTTTTGGTTTTCTATTAGCAACATAAGGGGATTTTAATAAGAAATTCTTTTCCACTTGTCCTCCAAGTTCCCACTTGTGTTTGGTATGTGGTAACCTCTATTTATCCTGATATCTTTGTGCTCTCAGCCTTTTTTCCCGTTTGACCTTATATGCCTGTGCCTATTTTCTCGGAGTTTTGCTTTCCTCTGGTCAACAGGTAATATGTCAGCACTAGTGTTTCATTCTTCACTTAAAAACTTGAAATCAGATGCCATTTTTAATCTTTTATGATCATGATGGAAATTTCAGGCCCTAGATATGGGAAGACTATTTTGGGGCTGTGGAATTGTATGATTTTCTTCAAATCACACCCTATTATGTGTTTGGAGTAGGCTTTGTACATTTCTTTTCTGTAATCATCCTTCTAAAATTGGTTAAAAAGTCCTCTGTAGTTGACGAAAGTATGGTGTGGCTGATATATTATAAACAGGAAAGTGTTCATCTCTGCCAAGATGCTTGAATCTGAATTGTACAAATCTTTGTTGTTATCTTTTTTGGAGAAGATAAGACTTTATTTTTTATGAGGAAACAATGAAGGCTTATCTTGTGTCTCCAAAATTTGAAAATATATATCTAAAAATGGGAAAAAATTATAAATACATCCAGGTTTTTACATCAGAACTTGAGTATATGTTTTAAATTTATTAATCTGAAAATACTACAGATAAAACAAATGTGTAAAAATGCAAGAACATGTCTACATAGCCATTTGAGAAATAACATCAATTTTTGAATTATTTTAATATGAAATATTTATTATTTTTTTGAATTCTGAGAAAAACAAGCAAGATTTAAAATATTAAGTTAAAATGGTATTAAAACTATTTTAACTATCAGTCACATGAAATATATACTTCCGTATATTCTTGAATGGATGGCACTTTAAATTCTCTGTTCCTAAGTAAAAAAATTTAAAACTCCCTCAACTGGTGTTAAACATGAAATAGTTCGTTATCCACTTCCCCATGGATATGTCAATTTTTGGAGGAATTACTTTTCAAAATGACTTCAAACTTGAAGGAAATGATGAATACAGTAGTAATCAGATGTATTAAGGCATACTGCATGGGGTTCACTCCATCAGCTAGTCCCGTTTATAGATGAGGAGACTGAGGGCTGTTGGTACTAGAGGTGCAGAGACTTCAGATGCAGGAACAGACGCTAGCCCAGTGGCTTTGGCCGAAACTTTTTGTTTCTTGTTACCACATAGCATTGGGTTTCCCCAGCATGAGATGAACATGCTATGAGGGCTGGGCAGAGGGAGTGTATTTAGAAGGTAATGTCAGCACATAACAGCCTTATCCTGTATTGGAATACAAGGGGGAAAATAAGTAGCAAACAATGCTGATTATTCTGTTTGTTAGTCACATTAGTGTCTGGCTGATTTAGTATAATTGCATGAGAAGGGATCAAGGTGTCCTGAAACCACATGTCTCAAGGGCATGGGTGTATGACTTTTCTGATTTGTCCATAAATATATTCATTTGCCAGTGGAGTAAGTTGATGAGATTATTTGACACATGTGGAAGCATTTTTATTTTTCCTGGCTTCTTGTGCCTGTTGCAGTGATTTATTCACTCAGTTGTGTCTGGCTCTTCCATCACCCCATGGACTATAGTCTCCCAGGCTCCTCTGTCCATGGGATTCTCCAGGCAAGAATACTGGAATGAGTAGCCGTTTCCCTCTCCAGGGGCTCGTCCTGACCCTGGGATTGAACCCAGTCTCCTGCATTTCAGGTGGATTCTTTACTGTCTGAGCCACCAGGGAAGGGATCTATTGTGCCTAGGGATCATTATCAAGTTCAGATATCTAAGACTTAAATGTGAATTCTTGTATTGGTATTTTTAAAAGAATGGGGCTGGTGCACTGGGACGACACAGAGAGATGGTATGGGGAGGGAGGAGGGAGGAGGGTTCAGGATGGGGAACACATGTATACCTGTGGTGGATTCATTTCAATATTTGGCAAAACCAATACAATATTGTAAAGTTTAAAAATAAAATAAAATTAAAAAAAAACATATAAGATCTGAAACTTGAAAAAAAAAAAGAAATAAATTCAATTCAGTGGATTAGACAAAATTGGACTACTGTTGTAACACCTTCTACAAGCAAACTAAAGCCTCATTAATCAACTCTAAACTTTCAAAGAAAAATTTTTCTTTTGCACAGCTAAACCCCAAAGTTAGTAGAAGGAAAGAAATAATAAAAATCAGAGCAGAAATAACTGAAAAAGAAATAAAGGCAATTACAGCAAAAATCAACAAGACTAAAATCTGGCTCTTTGAGAAGATAAATAAAATAGACAAACTATTAGCCCGAATCATCAAGAAAAAAAGGGAGAAGAATCAAATCAATAAAATTAAAAATGAAAATGGAGAAATCACAACAAACAACACAGAAATACAAAGGATCATAAGAGACTACTATCAGCAATTATATGCCAATAAAATGGACAACTTGGAAGAAAGGGACAAATTGTTAGAAAAGTATAACCTTCCAAAACTGAACCAGGAAGAAAAGGAAATCTTAACAGACCCATCACAAGCACAGAAATCTAAACCATAATCAAAAATCTTCCAACAAACAGAAGCCCAGGACCAGATAGCTTCACAGATGAATTCTACCAAAAATTTAAAGAGCTAACACCTATCCTACTCAAACTCTTCCAGAAAATTGAAGAGGAAGGTAAAGTTCCAAACTCATTCTATGAGGCCACCATCACCCTAATACCAGAACCAGATAAAGATGCCCACCCACACAAAGAAAACTACAGGCCAATATCACTGATGCAATAGATGCAAAAATCCTCAACAAAATTCTAGCAAACAGAGTCCAACAACATATTAAAAAGATCATACATCATGACCAAGTGGGCTTTATCCCAGGGATACAAGGATTCTTCAGTATTCACATATCAATCAATATGATACACCATATTAACAAATTGAAAGATAAAACCATATGATTATCTCAATAGATGCAGAGAAAGCCTTTGACAAAATTCAACACCCATTTATGATACAAGCTCTCCAGAAAGCAGGCATAGAAGGAACATACCTCAACAAAATAAAAGCCACCTCTGATAAACTCACAGCAAACATCCTAAATGGAAAAAAATTGAACGCATTTCCTTTAATATCAGAAACAAGACAAGGATGCCCACTTTCACCACTACTATTCAACATAGTTTTGGAAGTCCTAGGAACAGCAATCAGAGAAGAAAAAGAAATAAAAGGAATCCAGATTGGAAAAGAAGTAAAACTCTCACTGTTTGCAGATGACATGATCCTCTACATGGGAAACCCTAAAGACATCACCAGAAAATTACTAGAGCTAATCAGTGAATATAGTAAAGTTCAGGATATAAAAGTAATGCACAGAAATCCCTTGCTTTCCTATACACTAACAATGATAAAACAGAGAAATTAAGGAAACAATCCTATTCACCATTGCAATGAAAAGAGTAAAATAGTTAGGAATAAATTTACCTAAAGCAACAAAAGACCTAGATATACAAAACTAAAAAGCAGTGATGAAAGAAATCAAAGATGATACAAATAGATGGAGAAATATACTAGTTCATGGATTGGAAGAATCAATATAGTGAAATTGAGTATACTACCCAAAATAATCTATAGATCCAATGCTATCCCTATCAAGCTGCCAATGGTACTTTTCATAGAACTGGAACAAATAATTTCCCAATTTGTATGGAAACACAAAAAACCTTGAATAGCCAAAGCAATCTTGAGAAAGAAGAATGGAGCTGGAGGAATCAACCTGCCTGATTTCAGACTACACTACAAAGCTACAGTCATCAAGACAGTATGGTACTGGCACAAAGACAGAAATATAGATCAATGGAACAAAATAGAAAGCCCAGAGATAAATCCACCAACCTATGGACACATTATCTTTGACAAAGGAGGCAAAAATATACAATGGAGAAAAGACAATCACTTTAACAAGTGGCGCTGGGAAAACTGGACAACCACCTGTAAAAGCATGAAACTAGAACATTTTGTAGCACCATACACAAAAATAAATTCAAAATGGATTAAAGATCTAAATGTAAGACCAGACCAGAAACTATAAAACTCCTAGAGGAAAACATAGGCAAAACACTCTCTGACATAAATCAGAGCAAGATCCTCTATGACCCACCTCCAAGAGTAATGGAAATAAAAACAAAAATAAACAAATGGGACCTAATTAAACTTAAAAGCTTTTTGCACAGTGAAGGAAACTATAAGAAAGGTGAAAAGACAGCCTTCAGAATGGGAGAAAATAATAGCAAATGAAGCAACTGACAAAGAATTAATCTCCAAAATATATGAGCAGCTCACACAGCTCAATACCAGAAAAATAAATGACTTAATCAAAAAATGGGCCAAAGATCTAAACAGACATTTCTCCAAAGAAGACGTACAGATGGCTAACAAACACATGAAATATGCTCAATGTCACTCATTATCAGAGAAATGCAGATCAAAACCACAATGAGGTACCATCTCATGCTGGTCCGAATGGTTGCCATCAAAAAGTCTGCAAACAATAAATGCTGGAGAGGGTGCAGAGAAAAGGGAACCCTCTTACACTGTTGGTGGGAATGCAAACTAGTACAGCCACTATGGAGAACAGTGTGGAGATGCCTTAAAAAACTGGAAATAGAAATTCCATATGACCCAACAATCCCACTGCTGGGCACACACACTGAGTAAACCAGAATTGAAAGAAATACCATGTACCCCAATGTTCATCACAGCACTGTTTATAATAGCCAGGACATGGAAGCAACCTAGATGTCCATTGGCAGACAAATGGATAAGAAAGCTGTGATACATATACACAATGGAATATTACTTAACTATAAAAAAGACTGCATTTGAGTCAGTTCTAATGAGGTGGATGAAACTGGAACCTTTTATACAGAGTGAAGTCAGTCAGAAAGAGAAACACTAATACAGTATATTAACACATACATGTGGAATTTGTAAAGATGGTAATGCCGACCCTATATGCAAGATGGCAAAAGAGGCACGAATGTAAAGAACAGACTTTTGGACTCTGTTGGGAGATGGCGAGGGTGGGAGCATTTGAAAGGATAGCATTGAAACATGTATATTACCATATGTGAAATAGATGACCAGTCCAAGTTTGATGAATGAAGCAGGGCACTCAAAGCCGATGCACTGAAACAACCCAGAGAAATGGGATGGGAAGGGAGGTGGGTGGTGGGTTCAGGACAGGGGGACACATGTTCACCCATGGCTGGTTCATTTGTCAAAGTATGGCAAAAACCACCACAATATTGTAAAGTAATTAACCTACAATTAAAATAAATATATTTTAAAAAATAATAAAAAAAGAAATGAGCCCCTAAATATTGATTCTATGTTATAATAATTCTTTGTTTAATGAGAATGATTCCAGTTAATCCTTACTTTCATGTGATACAGCTTAGGTTTATAGGCATTTTATAATAAATGCTTTTGCAATCAAATTCGAGACCTGAGAAATACTTTTCCTACTAAAGCTAAAAGTCTCAATGAAAACTTTCCTACAGTTAATTCTTTGGAAAAATGATATTAAATATTTTAAGGAACTTATTCTCTATCAAAAGTAAAGAATGTTTATCCATTCCTATGGCACATTTATCTTGTGCTATGTGCTGAACAAAGCAAGTCAAACAGACATATGAGTTCTTTCTCTGGAATCTCCTGACAG
This sequence comes from Bubalus kerabau, assembly GCF_029407905.1. Taxonomy (NCBI): domain Eukaryota; kingdom Metazoa; phylum Chordata; class Mammalia; order Artiodactyla; family Bovidae; genus Bubalus; species Bubalus kerabau. Next base: position 66,553,934 of record NC_073628.1, read on the forward strand.
AGTCTGAGAAGCTTCTATAATAGGGCAGATAAAACAGTCTTTTAGCTGGAAAAATAACTTGATCATGTCTTTGAAAAAAATAGCATACTTATAAAATTTTTAGTTTATATTTGTATTTATTGATTATCAGGATTGTGATGGATTCACATTGTGAGAAAAAAAATCTCAAAATATAGGAACCAAATTTCCTACCCTATAGCAAGATAAGTATAGAAATAAATGAGGAAATTCATACATTTAAATAGCTTAGACTCATTTGGAATTTTTTACATGTGGAAGATATATATGATATAGAAGTAGAGTTATGAACATAATATCAGGAAAATTTAAAAATATCTTTCAAGAACACATCTTTTTATATTGCTCATGATATAATACTATTGATGATACTCTGAGCACCAGGTTTGTCTACTAGTTATTAATAAAGTTACTATAAGCACTCTGTATAAAGAATACATTTATGCTAGAGACACAACTCATACAGCTACAATTTTTAAAGAGCTGAACTATCTGTGCATTATGACAGCAAAATCTCATTAATTAAAAAATCCACTTAGTTGATTTGCATGGCAAAAACTTTATCATTTAGTTGATTTGTACAATAAAAAGCATATCATTTAGTTTATTTGTACAGTAAAATCCCTTTTTCATATTTATTTGTTATTTATGGTACATATGTTATTTATGAAGAAAGACCTTCCTTCTCCGTATATATTAAGTGAGCTACATAGGTATGCCATACGTTGTGTTATTCATGTTATAAGAGTTCTGTAGTCCGTCAGTTTCAGGATCTGTTTCTAGTTGAGAACCAGAAATCAATGTATGGCTTGATTTCTTCTATTTCTTTTCTACTCTATTTCTGATTTTGTTTATTTAGTTTTATATGAGAAGAACAAAACCAATACTTTCTGTATACCATCTTCAGTTTAAACTTTTGAGTGGTGGTCAAGAATTGTTGTTGGCTTGAATAGTCTTCAGAAGTTTCTGGTACATTTCTGACTTCAGAAACCTGGGATAGGAATCCCTTTCCATATGCATGTACACTATTTTTTGAGCCTCTTCAAAACATGTTTGAGTGGGTTCTTGAATATTTTTGATGATAGCTTCTCTTGTTGAACTGTCAATGTTAATCTGCAAAGTAAAATTACATGTGAAGCATAAGTAGGCATAATTGAAGATGAAAATAGAATGGAAAGGTTTAATTTATTTCCTGCTCTACTTTTCAGTGGACTAGGGTAATTTTGTCTGCACTTTCATAGACATCTTAAAAGACTTGTATGAGATAAGCTCCTTGCTTTTTTAAAAAATAAACATCCAACTCCACATCCCAGATTAAAAAAAAAAACACACACACATACACACAAAACATGAAGCCCATGACCAGGGAAATCTCAGAAACCACTGCTTACTTAGGCGGATGCAAGTGGTTTGTTAGTGGGGTCTGCAAAGAAGGACGTTTATGAGATGGAGTCCTCTTTTAAAGGAAAGGGAAGTTGGTGCTATTTTAAAGTTTACCTTCCTTAAATAGTCATAGATGTTGATTTAACTGAACATCTCCTGAAATGGGAAGAAAGTGAAGAGAAGTAGAAAAATAGGAGAGGGAAGTGGTTATTTCAATAAACCAAGTATTTTCCAGACAAGAGTTTTGAGGAACAAGTCAATTAATGTCGGACTCTCCTGAGAGACAGGAATCTCATAAACCATCTGTCCTCATCCTCATGATCAGAATTTTCACTCCTGGTTCTCTCTCCACCAGGAGGAGTCTCAGTGTATCTATTTCATCGTAACTCTATTTTCTTTCTGCAGTTGTAAGTGATGGGCAGTAATAACAGTGTGACCCCTTTGCTGGTTTTAAACTAAGCAGAGCGGGAGCCCTGGTGGGGTGGGCCAGACTCTGCCCACTCTGCCCACCCTACTAGGGAAGTCACCACTATGGTATGTGTATCTGTAGGTCTTTGTAGCACAGTCAACTCTTCTTACAAGGACTTCTTTTTATACTTTCCTGAGAATTAAGATAATTTAATGAGGAGAGGCTTTGGAGCCAGACAGGCCTAATTTTCCCTCTTAACTGCTGTGTGATACTGGAGAAGGTATTAATAAATTAACTTTTCAGATTCTTAGGTTTCTTATCTGTAAACTGAGGTTAACAATACCGACTTCATAGCATTATAGGAGGTACTGGGTGTAGACTGCTGGCACATATGTGTGCTTGACAGACACTAATTCTTTCCTGGGAGGTATTGATTTCCAGTTTCCAGCATAATCAGGTATGGTTACCTCTCTAGGGGACTGTGGCTGGATGTAAACCTTATAAAGCTTCTTTGCTCTGGAAGTTCTGCTCCACTGTGAGGCAGTTTTCTTATAGGTTTCACATGCCATCCAGAATTTAATATTCTCATCACTGTGCTCTGTTTTTAAGTACGCTGCATAGACCACCGGGCCATCTAGAAGTAGAGGAGAAATCAGTTTATTTTCATGGGTCAAAATCATACAAAAAAAGTCTGAACAATATGTAGTACAATTTAAAACTAATGCTGAATCAGAGACCCCAAATTATTTAACAATATATTATATAATGATACACACACACATTCCACATCTCACTTAGTTCTATGCATCGGAAGCATGTTTTGACAACGCCAGTCAGTGGTGGGGTCATTCCTTCATCCCTTTATTCTGTGTAACTCAGAGCAAGATGCCTACTAGTGTGGCTGGGAGAGGTCACAGGGACCCAGAAACAGGACTTAAATGGGATCAGTGGGCAGAGCTCTGATCATGAAACTGAAATGAAAAATCTAAAACCTTGAGACAAACTAGAGGATAAGAGCAAGGTTTAAAGCTAAACAGGCCGGTTAAGGTTGAAAAGAAAATATCCAGTCCAAGTAGAAATGATAAAGTGATCAGGCTGTATAGCCTGGGATGTGTCTCATATGCAATTAAAGCAGGAGAACATGGATAATGAAATTGAACTTCATGTTCACGGTTTAGGGTTCACACCAGAAATGAAGGACTAGGCAATGACTGGAATTCAGATGGGGTGTTGGAAACTGTCCCAGAATCTAGAACAGCACAGTGAGGATGTGCAGAACAACCATTAAGTGACACTTGATGCCAGAGATGGCCGTCCTGTGCTCTGGTCTTTTCTGAAGTGGGAAGATAAGAGCAGACACGTTGGAGGAACTTTCTCCATTAAGCCACTATTCTGTGGGTGCTCGTGTTTGAAGAAGAGAGTTAAGTGAGCTTTCACAAATCTAACACTTTAGTAAGAATCTTTGAGGAGATCAAGTATTGTGAAGATTAAAGATGAACACTCTGAGGAAAACATAAAACTTCTTTTGGTGGCTAGGAAGTCTCTTGGCACATCTGAGAAAATGAATTGCTAAATGTAGGTAATGGGGTAACTTTCCATTGATAGAAGAAGGCTATCAATGAAGAAGAAACATAGGCTTTTGATGAACAATAACTTAGAATCATTAACTGTTACAAGAAATAATAGTAATCAGAGGGAGTGGCTATGGTGAGTAAAATCATATTTTCCTAAATCTTCACATGAGACAGTGGATATAATGAGTTTCCTAGCATAGAAACCAGGCTCCTTGACTCCTGGATTCTACTGCTTGTTAGCACATATACAAAAATGAAGATGACAATTAAGGTATTTTGTGTTCATGAGAAAAACTCAAATGGAGACAGATTTTAATAATGCCTTCTGAGGAAGCTTTAGAGTTCAGGAAAGTTGGTGATCTGCAAGAGGAAGCTTTAGAGTTCAGGAAAGTTGGTGATCTGCAAGAAATGTGCTACCCTAGGAAGACACAAAATTAGAGCTTAGTTCATTATTATTATGGAAGCAAGTGTAGCCTTCAGAACATTGGGTGGAAGATGGTTCAAAAGAAGCATGTTTGAATTGAGAGGACAGATGAGATGGGGGTAGGGCATATATGAAAATGTAACACAGGAAAGGATATGGGATTCAATATTTCTACCCTTTGGGGAATATACCTTAAACTTAAAACAAGAACGTTTATTTTCACAGCAGTTTAAGATGTGCCTAACCTCATCACAGGCACAGAAAACTGGGGTCAGAGAATACAGATGTAGCAACTGGCATTCCTGTTAGAGAAAGAGCTGAATGGGCAGGCACATCATGAAACAAAACAAATCAAAATAGAAAACCATTTCTGGCCTAACAAGTAAAGCTGGAAGCCAATAATTTGCAGTATGCATTGAAAGAACTGGAATTCTATTTAAGAAAATAAAAAGCAATTTTTTATACTTTGTACATGGAGAAATTTTGACTGAGTGCTTCATTAGGAACAGAAAACAGGATCCTAAAATAAACGAGTTGTGGAATATGGGAAAAATGAGCTGCCAGATGAAATCTACAGACCCTGGTATGAGACTTAGCCACCAGGCTGGTTGCATGGGTTGAGTGGATGCAGTGGGGTAGGGGGATAATTTGGAAACCAGTATGAGATTCCATGTTATAGTATTCTGAATTTGTGTTTGTCTTTATGTTTAGTTTCATTTTATAGTGAAGAGTTTATTCTAGAACTTGCCTGCATCTGTGTCTTCCTTAACTTCCCTCCTGATTGAGCAGAGGAAGGGTCTTTTGGGGCCAGCTAAGTAGTTCAACAATTCTCAACATTCCCAAGTCCTCTGCTGATGAAGCCATCTCTGTGTTGCCACGTGTATTTTTCTAAAGATATCTAATGTGGTAGACAGTGATAGTTCTCAACTATCCCTGCCCTTCTTGCAGGAGAACTGTACTTTCACATCCCCTTTGTACCAGCCCTGCTCACCGAACTTGTGTCAGCGATGCACAGAGCCATGTGCGGGTCAGACAGAAGGCTCGAGGCCCATCAGGCGGTTCCACCATTGCTCCTCTCCCCACTGTGGGCAGGACACATTCTGGGAGAGCTGCTCCTTTAGTCTGAACGCCAGAGTAAAGACCTGTACCAGAGCTACAGTTGACCCCAGTCATTGTGTAGTGTGAACAAGAAAGACATCTTTCTTGTAATAAATTAGGGGGTTTTCGTACCATGTGTTACTGTATCATAACCTAGTGAAAGCTGACTGGGACCATTTGAACTTGTCTGAGATTTCTGATATGATTGATGTGTAGAACAAGTACTCACATGATGGGTATGTTTTATAGGATTTTGTCTTTCATATGATAATTTTTTATGTTAGGCATGTTAAGCAGCCTACAATGCATTTGTACAAAAGAGTTCCAGGAATCCAAGCTATTATTAAAGTCAGAACTGAGATGCTCACTTTAGCATTTTTGTTGACTCTACAACAGGAGGATTACAAGGTGGGAAAGCTTTTTCCAAATCAGGTGATGCAGCTCAGTGTGGCTTGTTCTGGTCCATTCTGAGCACTCTGCTGCAGAGACCTCGATTCTGCTTGAGCAGACTAATAGGGATAAACAGCAGAACTGCTCATTAAACTGAGAAGATGAAAGAACTAGGCTTATCTCACATGTAGTGTACACTGTTTTCCTTGAAGAATGAGAGTGGTGTCTTTAGTACTCCCTAGTGTGTTCTTCATAAACTAGTCACCAAAATTAGTATTTCCACAATAACAAGGTGAGACATGCTGGTATCTCGATGTAAGAAACTAACGTGACATTGCTCTTGTCTGGGTCAGAATGGTGGCCCATCTATCCCAGGACCATTTTCCGCAAGGTGGCAAGGCTCATGGCATGCATTAAATCCTAAGAGTGAGCTGTGCGGCTGTCTGCCATCGGAAATGTTTCTAGAGCAATATTGAATTCATTTTATTTTTTAATATAAACCACCAGGGAAAATGAGCTCCGTAATTCTACCAGCCTCTGCATGAAGTTTTAAAATAAGTCTGTTTTATTAAAATTCTCTGATTTGACTTCTATGACATTAATCATTTCTGGTTTTTCTCCTAACTTTTTTTAGCTGTATTATTGTACAGCAAAAGAACTTAAAGTACTATTAAGTGTTTTTTAAATACAGAATTTAACAACTTGATATACTTCCTTTTGCTTTCAGTCTTTTGCTCATGTTTAAGTTTCTATCTAAACAGTATTCATTCATTTTCATAGACACACTCTCAAATTACCCTATTGACATTATACAGTAACAGCAATTTTGTATCACTCTTGCAAACACTTTCTCTTTACTCCTTTATTTCTCCTGTTTACTCTTAAAATTAAAAGACCCTTGCTCCTTAGAAAAAAAGCTATGACCAACCTAGACAACATATTAAAAAGCAGAGGCATTACTTTGCCAACAAAGGTCCATGTAGTCAAAGCTATTGTTTTTGCAGGAGTCATGTATGGATATTAGAGTTGGACCATAAAGAAGGCTGAGTGCTAAAGAATTGATTCTTTTGAATTGTTGGACCATAAAGAAAGCTGAGTGCTGAAGAAATGATGCTTTTGAACTGTGGTGTTGCAGAAGACTCTTGAGAGTCCCTTGGACTGCAGGGAGGTCAAACCAGTCAATCCTAAAGGAAATCAGTCCTGAATATTCATTGGAAGGACTGATGCTGAAGCTGAAACTCCAATACTTTGGCCACCTGATGCAAATAACTGACTCATTGGTTGTCTGAGGAGGCCTTACAAATAGCTGAGAAAAGAAGAGAAGCTAAAGGCAAAGGAGAAAAGGAGAGATACACCCATTGAATGCAGAGTTTCAAAGAAAAGCAAGGAGAGATAAGAAAGGCTTCCTCAGTGACTGAACTAAACTGAACTCTTCAAGGTTGCAATGATCCACTGCAGGGACTTCTGCACTATATTATATTTATCCAGGTTGTCATTGTTGAATGTTTAGATTATTTACCCTTTATATGATGTAACTTGTACTACAATTGAACATTTTGGGTTATAAATCTTTACATCTCTAATTGTTTCCTTAGAAATGAAAGAGTAGAATTACTAGATTGATGATGTAATAGTTTTGGAGATTCCTGATACCCATTATAACATTTCTTTCAGAAAGATTTCATTATTTTTCATTAGTAACAGCAGTGTTACTCCTTCCATTCCAATCAGATTGTGTAAAACCAGTGACTTGTAATTATTTAAATTTGTATTTTAAAATATTAATGCCTAAGCATGTTTTCTTTCTTCCAGCTCATTTCTTTTCTTTCTGTGAATTTCAAATCTTCTGTCTAGTTTTCCTTTGCATTGTTAGTGTATTCTTGAATTTCTAGATCTTTTTGTATATTAAAGACACTATCTGTTTTATTTATGGCATTATCTTCTGTTTACTTTTTTTTTTTTTTTTTAAGAATGACAATAAATTTTTATTCAGAAACTGTGTAGTTCAGAAGATAATAAAACAGTATTTTTAAGTACTGAAAGAAAATGTTAACCCAGAATTCCATACTCAGTGAAAATATCTTTCTTTCTTTTTTTTTTTTTTTTTTTTTACATTTTTTTTTAATTTTATTTTATTTTTAAACTTTACATAACTGGCTGTTTACTTTTATATGTTACTTTTGTTTATGATTTGAGGGGAGTATTTGTAAACTCTCTAACCTTAAAAAGTCAAGTTCATCCATCCGATCTGCTTTCAGTCTTTTCTGCACTTTTACTAGAGAAAAATCTCTGAATCAAAAATCTAGCCATGACCTGTTATTTACAGCCTTCAGCCTCTCCCATTGCTCTGATGGTAAGTCCCCACCTCTCCAGCCTCCTCACGTCACCCCTGAACACCGTCCTTGTTGTTCCTGGCCAGGTAGCGTGTGACCACCATGCTGCTGTGTATGCAGTTCTTTGTGGCGGGCTTTGTACCCTGATCTCAGACCCAGGTTCGGTATCTCAGTCTCCGAAAAAAAAAAAATCTCTCTGAAGCCCCTGTTCCCCCATTAGGTTAAATAGGTACTTGCTGTCATTTGACAAATAGCACATCATCCACACTTATTTTCATTCTCATTGTATTTCCATCTGTGTCCGGGTTTATTCTGTTTGCTGGGTTACTTCTTACTCTCCCCTCATCTGCCAACCCCTTGAGAACGAGGACTGCCCTGCCCTCACCTTTGCATGCCCTGTGCCAACCTGCTGCGTCATAGATAGCAGATAAGGAAATGTTGGTCCCAATAAGGAAATGTTGGTCCATCCAGGCTTTTGGATCCCTCATGCGTCTGTATTTTAAAGAGACTGTCTATAGGTTTAGGAAAGTAAAGAGACCGCCTTTAATTACTTAGCATCCAGGAAGTACCAAAGACCAGAGGCTTATAGGAGGCACTGTTGCTACTTTTGGTTTATTGAGAGGGAAATAGAAGATGTACTAACTGAACAGCGAGGTCTAGAAGAGGCCAGGTTTTGTTCGATTGTTTTCCCAGCAAGGTGAGCATTTGCGTGAGAAGTTAGAGAAACCTAAAATGCCAAGCAGGAAGGACTGGGCGTGGCAGCATTGGGAGTATGAGCTTGAGGAGGGCGACCATTGGCAACCACAGTGGGTAGCGAAGCGGAGAATAAAGGATGGTGGAGGAAGCTGCCAGTCCCCAGTGGAGACTGAGGGGACACCCAGGAGGGACGACAGTGTCCCTCAGTGACTTGCAGGGTCCACCCTCTGCTGTGATGAAGCTTCCCCAGCAGCGTAGGCCTTCACGGCGCAGAGTAGCTGCTGTGTCTCCAGCACTACGATAAGCCTGTGCTTTCTACCTGGCGTTTCCAAGGCTGTCCGCGGTGGCTGTAACCACTTAGAAACTGAGGGAAGCATTCAGTACTCTTGAGGATGATTTTGACCAAAATTAAGATTGATGCCATCTTAATTCAGAGTCAGAACATGTGCTGATCCAAAAGTGCTTAACTACGTGTCTCTTCTCATGTTTGTGCCCCAGTGAATGGAAACAGGCCAAGGAAAAATATACAACGTGCTTTCTCACTTGAAATCATCACTGAAAAATTTAAAATGGGCACTCAGTATCACCCTGAGTGATAGTCATCCTGCTATCTTCCGCAAATATTGTGCCTCTCCAAAATCTCAAGAAACGATTTCCTACCCTTTTAAACTGATGCTTTTGAACTGTGGTATTGGAGAAGACTCTTGACAGTCCCTTGACCGCAAGGAGATCCAACCAGTCCATCCTAAAGGAAATCAGTCCTAAATATTCATTGGAAGGACTCATGCTGAAGCTGAAATTCCAATACTTTAGCCACCTTATGCAAAGAACTGATTTATTGGAAAAGACCCTGATAAGGTTGAAGGCAGGGTAAGATTGAAGGCTGTGTAAGATTGAAGGCAGGAGGAGAAGGGGACGACAGAGGATGAGATGGTTGGATGGTATCACCAACTCGATGCACATGAGTTTGAGCAAGCTCCAGGAGTTGGTGATGGACAGGGAAGCCTGGCGTGCTGCAGTCCACGGGGTCTTAAAGAGTCGGACATGACTGAGCGACTGACCCTTTTAAAATGCCAAATCATCCTCTCCTTAGTTTGCTGCCTCAGACTTAGCTGAGAACACACATTTAATTAGGTGGAGGTTCCCTTATCTTCCCTCCAAATCAACCAAGCCCCCTCCACTGTACCTGCCCTTTCTAACTCTCTTCCTGAGGGGAAGGATCCCAGCTCCTTTTTGGGTTGGCCAAACAATTCTTTTGTAGCTCTGACCTAATTCTGCTTTCTCGGTTACCTTGTGGTTCTCCTTTGCTCTTACAGTGGCGCCCCCCTCTGTTCTATGCCATCAGTTTCTTGCTCACTAACGGTTGCCGTCATCTGCAAATGTGCTGCTCTATTTCCCAAGTAAGACCAGGAACAACCCCCAGACTCCTTGAGTCAGGGCACCATTGATCTCCATGTTGCCACTCCCCATGGTCACCCTTCCTTCTGCCTCTTCCCTGACTCCCCTGCAGCCTTAGCCAGTGCACACCTCCAGAAGTGCTCTCTTCTTTGCCTCCAGTGAAAATAAGCCATCCTGGTCATCCTTCACTCACCTGACCCTCCTTTTGTACCTCCTTCACAAACTCCTCCTCATCTCCGGATTTGGAAATATTCTTGTGCACCTAAGCCCCTTGTCTGGATCTCTGCTGACCTCTCTGAACTCTCCCTCTAAGTGATCTCATGGCCCTGTGGCTTTGATTAACATCTATATGCTAATTATTCCTAGTTTTGTCTTCCCCACTGAATTCCAGTCCTAGTTGGTTTATTGAAACAGCCTTCTAACTAGTCTCTCAGCTTCTTTTTTTCAGAAGAGAATCAGTGGGTACTTTTATTAACGTTTTAATGGACTTGTTACATTACCGTCAGGGATAAAACATAATGATTTGATATTTTTATAGATTGTACTCTGTATAAAGTTATCATAAAATATTGGTAATATTCCCTGTGTTGTACACTGCATCCTTGTATCTTATGTATTTTATACCTAGAAGTTTGTACCTCTTAATACCCTTTCCTCCCTTACCTACCCACACCCCCAACAAAGGGTATTTGTAAAAGTACATTAATGCTCATTACTCTGCTGTTTAAGGATGTTCATGTGGCCTGTAAGGCCTTGTGCTCCTGTCCTACTAAATTTCTTTTGGTTGATTGAAGATGCTAACCTCACTCGTATTTCAGGGCCTGTCTTCTGCTTGGGTTTCTCTGACCCCAGTGCTACTGGCGACTCCTCGTCATTCAGTTCTGAGCTCAAAACTTGACACCGTCCTACAGTTTGTCTCTGGGAGAAGGCAATGGCACCCCACTCCAATACTCTTGCCTGGAAAATCCCATGGACAGAGGGGCCTGGTGGGCTGCAGTCCATGGGGTCGCTAAGAGTCAGACACGACTGAGCGACTTCACTTTATTTTTTCATTTTCATGCATTGGAGAAGGAAATGGCAACCCACTCCAGTGTTCTTGCCTGGAGAATCCCAGGGATGGGGGAGCCTGGTGGGCTGCCGTCTATGGGGTCGCACAGAGTTGGACACAATTGAAGTGACTTAGCAGCAGCAGCAGAAGCAGTTTGTCTCTAATCATGTCATTGAATTTCCTTCTTACTCCTGCCTTTCTTTGTCGTACAGCCTGGCTTATTCTCTTCAAAGCACTTAACTGCTTTCTGGAATTAATTGATCTATTGCGTGGCTTGCCTGTTTGTCTCTCTCCTCCCTCTAGAGGGTGCACGTGAGCTGAGCACAGTGACCCTCTGGGCCTCTCACTGCACTGTCTGGTGCCTGAAAGGGAGCCCAACACACGGAAGGATTGAATGACTCACCCAAGGGCATTAGTTGCCGTTTTAAACTTATTTTTATTTATGTTTACTCGAACACAAATAAACCTCTATCCTCACCTTTTGAGATTTGGTCAATAAATATATGTATGAGCCTTCTGCACTCTTTAACATTTTAATCAAAATAATAAAAACTTTGGTTAAACAAAAGTTTTGATTTTAATTCTTTTTCAGTCTTGACCTTCCAGCTTGTAGAGCCCTCAGGTTTTAGGTGACCACTGGCCCCCTGGTCTTTTCAAATGTACATTTCTGTGTCTTTTCTAGTTCTACTGGATTTAGCCTTCAGAAATACCCACAGGGTTGTCTTTCTACTTTACATCTTAGTGATGCCTCTCACTCTGGTAATAGTTTGGGGTGCAATGACATGTTTTAGGTCAGCTTCACTCAAGGAAAATCTTTGATAATACTCAGGTGTTTTTATGGGGCAGTGAGTAAATAGTTCAGACAAATTATTTCCTGATCCATTCAAAAAGTTACTACTTTTATGCCATTTGAAAATAATTTTTTTTTTTCATAAAATCGTTGATGTTTGGAAACTTGAAGGACTTTCTATCCTCTTTTGAAGGGTACTTTCTATTTAATTCATTGTGGAGATTTTTTAATGAGACCAGTTTTCACAGCCAATCCTGAGGAATCCTATACCTTCATTGAAAGAAGCACTCATTAGTCTTTACTTCTAAAACTGTTTCCTATCTTTAACATACTTAGAGTCAGAACTCTTTATCAAATTACAAAAATTTGAGTCATTTAAGCCTCAGCTCAAAATTTGCCCCTTGAGAGAAACTTTGCCCTGTGGATTTCTGAACTACATGTTGTTAGAAACTGTCTTTTAATCTATATGCAGGCATCTACACGTCTTAGCTAGAGGAAGCATTTTACTCCTGTCCTTGGTTAATGTAAACACACTCTATTCTCTGGCACATTTAATGTTTATATTCTTAGTTTTATCTTTCTGATTGAATGTCTCAGAAAAGGATTTGTTTTATCAGCTTTTAATTGTGTGATTGTTGAATTTGTACATGAATTTCACAGTAATTCAAATTCTGGTAAGATTCCTACCCTGTTTTGGTGATTTCTGTAAAGAGCAGTTCGCTGTCTCCCTCTGCTCATCTTTTCTTTAGATTTAGTCTCATGATGCTAGATCTCGAAATTGCAAAGTCTAGCCAAGATCCCACTTGAAATTTTTTTTCCAAGTAATTAACTTCATTTACTTTGTTTATAAGGCTGAGAAGACTGGCACAGAAACTCTTACATAATATGGTTTGGTGTTTTGATCTTTTCTTAGTAGCATTTGCCTCGTATTTATTCATTAAACATTTGTTGCATGCCCATTAGGTACAAAGCACGCTTTCAGGCTCTGGGAGGAAAGATGAAAGGTGAATGAGAAGTGATCTGTGCTCTTAGGAATTTATAATCTAGTGAGAAAGGGGATATGGGAAAAAACCCAATACACAAAACAGCTATAATTAGAAGCAAAGTAAATAATGATATTAACTAATAGAAGAGAGAAAAAAATATATTTCCAAGAGCTTTCCAAGAAGAGAAGGTGGCAGTTGAATGTTTCCTTTAAGGATGGGCAGAGTAGATAAGGAGCCAGAGAAGATTTAGTGCAGAGCTGGACCAGGGAGTCATGGATATAGAAGGTGAAACAGTCATCACATGGGCAGAAGAGCATGTATGTTAAGGGACAGAGCTGGAGGTCCGTGTTAGCAAGAACACTGGGGTAAGGTACAGAGCTGAACCAAGTTGGAGATTTTGGACTTCTGAGTAGGCAGCAGAGAAAAAGGAATGATATTCAAAACAAGCACTTTTTTACTAAGAAAAGTAACTCTCAATCACTGTGTGCCTCATCTGTATCAGGCACTGAGCGAGGGGGTGTATATCTAATCTGTGCAGCAATGCTGAAGGGAGAGGTGACATCAGACCATTCTACAGATGAAGAATAATAAACTCCAGGAGGGAAATTAATCTTGGCAATGTTGCACAATGTGGATTGCTGGTGGTTAGGACTGAACTCCAAATTATTAACAGAGGATTAGTCAGTGTAGTCAACTGAACTTACACCTTTGTCTCTTCCTCCTATACCAGTGTCCTAAAATTGATCAGAAAGAGTATCTTAAAATCAGCAATCATGCTGGCAAACTGGATCACAGACTATGAGGTCCCCCTGAAAAGTGAGAGGCGAGGGTGATGGCATTAGAGAAAGAAGGTGTGGGCTTCCCTGCTCACCAGGAAGGGCTGCTGCATCAGGTGGGCTCGGGGTGACAGAGCCCGGGGCCGTGGGTCCCAGCCCTACCCGGCTGTGAGAGCCAGGGCAGCTGGCCAAGGGTCCAGGAGGCAGGGCAGGCCTCCGCGCCTGTGCCGTGGCCCTGCAGGCCGGGCAGCAACAGCAGTCTCCAGACTAGGTGGGGCCCTGGAGTCAGAATAGCATGGTGAGCCCCTGGGGACAGGAAATACCCTGCCCAGAATAACTGCAGCATGCCAGGCTCCTCTGTCCATGGGCTTTCCCTGGCAAGAATACTGGAGTGGGTTTGCATTTCCTACTCCAAGGGATCATCCCTACTCAGGGATTGAACCCGGGTCTCTTGTGTCTCCTGCATTGGTGGCAGGCGGATTCTTTACCACGAGCACCATGTGGGAAGCCCAAATTGGAAGCACAGCCAACTCCACTTCTGCAGTCAATAGGTGTGAACAGATTCAACAGTCACAGAGAGGCTAACAGGGACTCTCAAGTAAGAGATATAAATCATTAGCAGACATTTGAGGGGAACAAATGGCATTTTGAAAAAATTGCCAAATTCAGCAAACAAAGGAATTTTCTTTGCATTTCCCCTAATTGTTCTTTGTACCTGTCTTCTGTGTTTATCATTTCCTCTGTGTGTGTGTGTGTGTGTCCGTGTGTGTGTGTGATCAGTCACTCAGTTGTGTCCGACTCTTTGCAACCCCATGGTCAGTAGCCCACCAGGCTCCCCTGTCTATGGAATTTTCCAGGCAAGAATACTGGAGTGGGTTGCCATTTCCTTCTCCAGGGGACCTTCCTGACCCAGGGATCAAACCCACATCTCCTGCATTGGCAGGTGGATTCTATACCACTGCACCATCTAAGAAGGCCCTTATCATTCCCTGTAGCCTCCCAACTTTCCATCCAAACGCAGTTGACTGCTCCTTCAGTTTCCTGTGTTGAGCCTCTGACTTTATCTTTCTCACATCCACTGCTATCATCTTCCATTTATGCCATCTGAATGCTGACACATATAACTAAATATGGACTTATATAAAGTCTCACTTCAGTCAGACACTGATAAAGTTAGAAGCAAACTTTGAGGAGTTTTAGAACATCAAAACTCAAATTTATTCTACTTTTCAAGACACTGAGAACAGCAAATTGTCAGGTTTTGTTTTTTTTTTAAATTATAACTTTAGAAAGCTGGGGTAAGGCAGTATATTTCAGTATGTGTTACTATTTAAGCATATTTCCATGGGATTTTACACATATACCTGTGAAGAATAAACATTCACAGTGACTAATCTTGCTTTAATTAACACCAAAGAAAGTAATCGTGGTTGACACGACAAACTATTTTCAGGTTTCTTGTTTTAACTGGCCGTTGCCATTTAGAAGGATGTGAGAAGAGCAGCACATGTACAGCATCAAGTGCCTCCTTTCCTCCAAGCATAAAACTGACGAGTTATTAACAAATGACATACACAGGATACTCACATTTTGTAGCCATCAGCGTTTCAAAAGACTGGGCCCACTGTAATACCTCTTCCAGAGTAAGGCTTTGAAAAGAAACAAAAGGTTCTCATTGCACTAAAATATTCTCAAGCGTTTTTTTTCTGTAAGTAGAAATACGGTATCTTGAAAATAATGTCACAATATAGTTGTACTCTCTTTTTCTATAGATTTGGATGGAAATTTGTTTCCCAGTGATCTTTTACATTTTATTTTTACTAAGTGGTTAGAATGATAAAAATATAAAAGTAGAATAAACTTGAAAATCTGATAAGATGTTTTAAGATGAATTTTAAAAGGATGAAGAATCAGTGTTCTACAATCTACAGTCTCTGTACCCCTAATTGCCATTGTTAATGTTTTGATGTATTTCTTTTTAGTATTTTGGTTGTAGGCATGTTTGTGTGCTTTTAACCAAGAAGTAATCATTCTGAGCATGTGTGTATGTGTGTTGTGTATGTGTGTGTGTGTGCGCGTGTGCATGCTTTATGTGTGTGTGGGTATATATATACATGTACACATACATATGTATGTACACACACACACCCTTTTAATCAGCCTTTTCTGTCTTCACAATTGTCTTAATAACCATTTATAGCATTATAATTTATAACTGTAAATTTATAATCACTGACAGTCACTATCCTTTGCAGTGACCATGCAAGGGGGCACTCCATAGTGTATGTAATTATTCTCAATGAGTGTTTTGATACTTTCTAATTTTTTTACCAATAAAACCAAATACGCCCCAGCTGTCATTGAGGCTTGCCATGCCCGCGGGTAAGGTAATTCCTTGCGAGATTAACAGGAGTAGAACCAATGCTTTAAAAGGATCGTCGGTCTTGTGCTGTGGCCACC
The DNA here is from genome assembly GCF_029407905.1 of Bubalus kerabau. Taxonomy (NCBI): domain Eukaryota; kingdom Metazoa; phylum Chordata; class Mammalia; order Artiodactyla; family Bovidae; genus Bubalus; species Bubalus kerabau. The sequence continues at coordinate 66,569,717 of NC_073628.1, forward strand.
AGCCATGTGTTTGCCCACGTGTTTACTAGAATCTTAGAGTTTATCCACAAAACCTATTGGCCTGCATTCAGGTGATAGGGTTAGTAACTTTGTATTTACTATGTATAAATATTTCTTGGTTGGTTATTTGATTTTTTAAACACATTGAGGGTTTTAGTTTTTATTACTCTGAATGATATGTCAAGTTACATTTGATCCAAACAATATGAGAAAAGCTATATACAGTTTTGAAAATATCCGTGGAAGATACTGGCTTCAGGACTTCATTTCTGTTCATTTTAGTGGGCTTTTTGAGGTGAACTGGTACGTGACTGTTCTTACCTGTGAGTCATTTTATTTCTCCCCTTTAAAATACTCAATGCATAAATTGCCATTCAGTTTATGATACATTCTTAATTTTCCTTGGTGTAATGACTGCATCTAATCAAAGGCCACTGCAGATACCAGCAAGGACTGCCCATCGGCTGTTACCTGGTATAGTTAGCTCAGTACTCAGTGTTGACGAGACAGCCATCAGCATTAGCAGGTACTTAACACAATGAAGGCAGATTAAAGAGGCTAAAAAAGTAATCTGGGACGTGGAAAATGCTGGGAGTCCTAAAATGGTCCAATATCCTTTGTTTTCTGAGCCTTCAGATGACATTTGCTAGTTCTAGATGGACTGTTTGCATCATTGCTGAGGCTTAACAGTACACTACCGCGGAGATCACTTTCAACAAACATTTCCATGAAATGGTGTCCGACTCTTTGTTCTCTTATTAGAACTCTAAAAACAGAAGCCTAAAATAACCTTTTCAATCCAGTGAGATGAAAAGCATTTGGCAAGGTGTAAAGCAGACCTAATCATCATGTAGGAAAGAAGAAGACCTTCACGATGGGAGGAGAGGCCATTGCTGTCTTGGAGTAGCTTGGAGTTTGGTGTTGGTGATCGTTGGCAAGGGAATTCCTGTGCCTCTAAGGGGCATGAGATTTATGGAGATAGATCACAATTAGGGTGATTATGGTTAGGGGTAAAGTTGTGAAGCTAAATTTGGTTTTGGTTTAATCCCAGTTTTGCTTGTGGTTTTTCCTATTTCATGCTCTCCCATGGCTACCATTTTCCCTTATCGGAGTAATCCTAATCGGATTTGTTCCCTCTACCGAATTCTCTGATAACATGATCCACTTCTGTGCTCCCTCCTTCTTCTGGGTAGAGAGAGAGCAGGTACCAAACAGATACAGGAACATCTGAGCTGTTGCAACATTGTGCAGAGAGGAATGAGGAGTGTTTGGAGTCTGACAGTCCTTGGTTCTAATTCCTATGCTGGACTCAATAGCTATTAGTCTAAATTAAAATTTACAAGCTTCAGTTTTATTATCTACAAAGTTATCATGAAAATTAAGTCAGGTCAAGAATGTAAAGCATTTATCAAGTAACCGTTATGTCCTGGTCTGTGAGGAACATGAATTCTCTTTCCTTGGCCTTCGCCTTCCTGGAGGATGGGTTTCCAGGGGAGGTAGAAGGGAGCCAAGCATTGATGGTGATGCTCTATGAAAATTATCAGCAGAAGTGAAGGAAGCTGTCCCCAAACCAGCCTTCTCTTCTTTCTTCTCACACAGGTCTGTGCAGTTCAGCAGCGTCAGCTGGTCAGTTGAAATGCTGAGCTTTGGGTCTTCCCACTTCTCCCACCCACCACCAGAGACTCTCCATTCCCCATCAATGTGGTAGTTGGTCAGCATCTTTGGATGTCTGGGCACTTCAGGGCGGGAGCCTGCACTCCAGGGTCTCCCATGGTAATGGGGATGGGGAAGTGTGTCCACAACTGAGTCTCCATGTAGACGGTCGGGCTCCCTGGCTAACCTCACAGGGATCCTCCACCTGGGGGTTCTTTGAGGTGAGCAAATCCGCTCAAATGGTTTGTTACCCTCCTCAGGCATTACACTTTCCACTTTAGTGTAGCCACTGCCCCATCCAAACAGCTGTGTTTTGAGTTATGACAAAATGTAGAAGAGACCTGGACAGTTGATGAGCATTTGGTTATCCCTCCAGTCTTGCCTTTTCCAACCAGGGATAAGGTCTGGCACTTTGTAGATAAAGGACTGGAACTATGTAAATATTTTGGATCAAAGAATCTCATCTTAACATGTAAAGTTTTAGCTATATAGGACTTAAAAAAAAAACTAAGAATATTTGTTCATAATAGACTCTAAAAACATTAACTTGCTGAATTCTCAAGTGTAAACCATGAATAATGAAAATGAAACTTTAGTGTAATACATGATTACCCTTCTGGTGGAATTACTCATGTATAAATGCAAATTTTACTTTCTGAGCAAAATGTATTGACAGAAGTTGGATAAACATACACCTGCTTATCATGTGAAAAATATGCATTAAAATGGTAATAGAATTTACATGTGACTTACTTTGAAGGGGGTCTCTTAGATTCATCTCTGCACATCTTACAAATCCAACAATTCCGCCTGCTCATTTTTCTAGAGAAATGCAGCATTTACTTAGTATAATTTAGTCATTTAAAATTACTATATGTTAGAGTCTATTTCTAGAGAACACACAAAGTTTAATCATAAAAAATAAGGCTGGGCTCTTGAAGTTAATGGAACACAACTACTGTGGGAATGAGAAGGAGGGACGAGAACAAAATGACTCATAAATATGTCATAAATAATTTTGAAAATATAGGAATATACGCACTTTGAGTTGTGACTTTAGAAGCCATCTGGCCCACCTATTCTCTAATAACAGCTTTACAAAAAATACAGCTCTTCCAAAAAAATCTTTCCATGTAGGGCCTCCCAACAATGAATTCACCAACTTCCAAGTCTTCTCATGTCAAGTAATTCATTTTTATAGGAAGATCTCTCAATATATGGAACAAGAGCTGGCCTCTTTGTAGTTAACCAAATAAAACATTGTAAATAGCCAAGTAAAAAGTAAGATTTTTTAAGGGCAAATTCTGAGTGGAGTGTTGCTTACCTGACTTTCCCCACTCCGGTCAGTGTAACTTTGACTTTAAAATTCAGGTAGAGTTTAGTCAGCCCAGGCTTTATCTGACAATGTATTGCATAGAAAGTTTTTAATTCTGGATTTTGAGAAAAAAACTCAAACACTTGTTAATAATTAAATCTACACTTTATAATGAGGGCTGGAAATATTTTGCTAAATATATATTCACACTTAACTACAATGAGTTATTAAGAATAAACAGTTTTATATCAGTCTTTATTGACTCATGGAAATCCTCTGTTGAACACTTGTTATGTGTCAAGTTCTGGCTGCCAGGGGTCTACATAGATCCTGTCTTTCCTCTTCCCATCCTCACTCACAGGCAGTGAAAATTTATGCGGTGGGGACTCTGGGACAGAAAGTACAGGGCCCATGAGTACACATGGAAGCAGAACCTAACCAGACCTGAAGGTGGTGCGAGAAGGCACTGAGGAGAAGTGGAACCTAGGGGATGAGCAGGGACTGCTGAGTGAAGGAGAGATGCAGCTTGGGTCCAGGTCAGGAGGCAGTGGGTCAAATCCTCGCTGAGGAAATGAAAGGATGTGGTCACTGTGTGAGTCCACAGTGTGGCAGGGAGAGAGCTCGAAGAGGTTCTGAAGTGTTACACTGCAGCAGGAGTGTGGCAGGAGAGAAGTTATTAGGGAGGGAGAAGCCAAGCACCATAGGCCTTCCATACCATCAGTTTCATAGTAAGAAGCTGGAAGTCAAGTGAAAGTTTGAAAATATGGAATAGGTGTGTTAACATTTGAAATTGGTTTTGTGAAAGAATGGATTGTAGGCTGGCCAGGGTGGAACTGGGGAGACCAGTTAGGAGGTGACCGCAGGAGTCCAGGGAAGGGACAGTATAGGCTTAGATGAGGAAGGCGGCATCAGAAATAGTGGGAAGGGATACATCAACATGTTATGGTAATTCCTCCTCCCAAACATGTTGATGTATTGGCTCTTCCTGGTGGGAGAAAGAAAGGAAAAAAGGTCAGGTAAGAGATTCAACCTCAAAGTAAACATGGGCAGTTTTCAAAGAACACATAGGAGAAGCCAAAAGTAAAGGGGAGATGGTCCAGGAGACAGTGTAACCTGAGAAAAGCAGGTGGCTCCAGGCAGATGAATGAACACACATATTTCAGAAGAAGACTGATAAAGAGAGGCTTACAGGAGGAAAATCAGAATAATAAAGTGTCACAGAAACCAAGGTATGAACTATCAAAAGGGAAAAATGGCTAACTCTTAGAGATAGATGGGTAGAAATTCAGAAAACAAAGGGCTGAAACTGTCCATCAGCAGCAAGAAGGTCATCGATAACCCCAGTGAGTGTGGTTTCAGTGGAGTGGCAAGGGGCAGGAAGAAGGAAGAAAATAAGAGGAAATGGAGACCTGGACACACAGGCCTGCTTGTATAGACTATTTGCACTTTCTTTCCCTCCTTTCTTCCTTCCTTCTCTCCCTCCCTCCTTCTCTTCTTCCTTCCCTCCTTCCTTCCTTCTGAGAGCTGTAGATAGAAAGGCATACTGGAGATGAAGAGGCAGGGCTGTGTTGTGTGGCCATCCTGACCCACACATTTCTGGGGACATCATTCACAAAGTCAACACTGGGAGTGGTTCAGCCTGAGGCTGGCCATGGTAACCATGGGCAGAAGATGAAGACATAGGAGAAAGAGAGAAAATCAGTAGAATTTCAGGTTTCTGGAAAATGAGGAGGAGGAGGGATTCAGAATGTGGGAGCTTGGACTTTGAGACGTCTTGGTGGAAGCACAGGAGGAAGTTACTCTCTCCTTGTAACTGGGAGGGGTGGGGAAAGCAGGAGCAAATCTGAGTATTCGCAGGTTTGGGTGAGAGCTTATGGATGCTGTGATCTGATGGACTCCACTATCTGTATGAGTCTCTGCTGTCAGGGGGACCAAGGGACAGATTGTTAAATATCTCTGTAGGATAGGACAAAATTAGGACTCTTGAGTGCAAATATAGATACATGCAAATTAAAGCAAAGGGAGAGTTTATTATAGGGATGTGTTTCCTCATGCAGGTAGATTCTGGATGGCCTTCAGTGCTGGGCTCTACTCTGTTGGTAGGAATAACTCACTGAGGACTTTAAATAATAGTGTGATGAAAATAAGTCTTTTTCTAGAAGAACAAATCTGACTGAAGATGACTAACACTGAAATAATGGAGGCTGAGAAACCATTGCCGTGACTGGCTGTACTTAACTGATCCTGTGTGTAAATCAGACAGACCCTGAACTATGTTAACGTTGTCCAGGTTTCAAGATTCTCCATCTCTGCAATGGCCTCTAAGACACAGATTCCCCGATGACTCTCTGCCTGTCTTGTAAGTGGGAGGATGGTGGAGGACTTTCTTCCTTCGTGTGCCTTTCCTGTCAGTGTTGCGGGTCATCTCTGCCTTCCACTGGCCTGGATTTATGATCCCAGCTCTACTTTACCCATAATTTTTATACCTCATTGTCGCCTTACTTGATCTACTGGCTCTATGTGCATACATTGGTGATCTGTGTTTCTAAAGTTCATGTCTGTTGATAAGTCATCCTATTTTCTTTTAAAAATTTCATGGACCTGTTTGATAAAAGCAAAGCAGTTCTAGTGTGTAACACCCACAATGTCAGAAGCACAGCAAAGGTTAATTTCCAGGCACACTGGCGTTTAGGGGGCTCCTGCAGCTCCTGAGAGGTGGCAGGGTGTATTAAAGTAATCCTGGGCTCTGAAGCCAGACAGACATGTGCTTGAGTTCAGGCTCTTACTAGCTGTGTGAACTTAGGTATATTAACTAAACTGTCAGTTGCCTAATTTCCTTTTCTCTAAAATGGAACTGCAAATATTAGGAAAAAAAGCACACGTGCATAATCTTTCTGTTCCAGTTAATCTGATTGATCCTCCTTCGGCTTCTTATACCCTGCCCCTCAGAAAGTATTTCCTAAGTCTTCTGCACGCGCAGGAGGCATGCGTTGTCAGACTGCCTTCCTTCCTCTTTGTAAAGTTTAGCTCAGACTTCCTAAATTGTTCTAGTTAATCTTATTCGTGTTTCAGGGTGTCAGCATACATTCCCTGTAATCTTCCTTTGTAAATATTTAGTGACAAAGTTATGTAGAAGATATATTTTACATAGAAAAATTCGATCACTAAAGCTGTGTTTGGTGACGTTTTCTGGTTTTCTAGTCCATTAAGAGATGGAACTTGTTGGTTACTGTCCTGGTGCCTGGAATCACGCTGTTCATCTTGTAAGATGCCTGGGACTGCATGTCCCTTGCATGCCTGTGTTCCCCCTTTCCATTGCTGCTGGATTCATTGTCAATATGCACCTCCACTTTGCTGGAGCATCACAGAACACTCCCCATGTCCTTGTAATGCCTTTGACGTTGAAACCAAGAGATAGATGCACAGATATTTAGTTTCTAGTACTAGAACAGATTGAACTTCTGAGTTTATTACTCCTTCCAACCAAGACTACTAAAATTATAGGAAAGGAATGTATAAGGCTTAAACATGAAGGAAAAGGGAGATTAAACAAGGGGACAGAAAACAAAGGATTTTAAACAAATTCTGGAAGATGGAGAGCAGGTAAACTTTAGAAATTATAATTCTCATACCTTTTTCTAAAAGGAGAATAGAAAAGGCAGACTTTGGAACTTCATCTGACAAAACGAAGAAAATACAATTCACAGTGTGAGGACAAAGAACTTCCAAAATAACTAGTGCAGTCTTGTGTTCAACAATATCTATCATTAAGGAGCGCATCCATGTCTAGAGTTACCAATACATAGAGTGACAGAGTGAAACACTTTCCTATTTACAATTGCAAACTTTTAAGAAATATTTTCGTTCCCCAAAGGAGTAAATTCTAAAGAAAATTTAAAGTATAGCTCTTGACAGTTAGAATTTGATTAAAATATCCTGTTGATAAATCATATTTGTCTTGCGTATTGTTAAATCCAATTAAGAACATTTTTGGTGAAATTAGACCCTTTAAATCAGAGCACACATGGTCATTTACTGGTAAAAATAAAAATGAGCCTCAACTATTCCCTAGAACTACAAGTCTATTTTGGCAAGAAAAAGAGTTTCCTGTGAAAGAGTGACTTAAACTGAGAAGGTATAGAATTGATTTAAATTGGAGAAACTCACCAAGCTTCACATCAACAATAATCATTTTTTTCTCATACTGGTGGTAAGATATGTGGAAAAATTCCATTGACCTAAAGATAAAAAAATAACAAAAACAAACAAAAAATTATCACGTGCTTTATGGAGAACACATTTGGCAAAGATTTCTATAAATACCCTGCCTTACATTTTAAGCAAATATTTTTTCCACTTTGTAACTACTGGATTATGATTATCCCCATTTTTGATTTATTAACTCCTTATTTAGGTTTTTTTTTTTTAGTTTCATGCATTGATATTATAAAAATTCCTATACTTTTAATTTGTATTTTCCATTGCTTTATTAAATTTTTTTTTTTTACTTAATATTGTGTGTTAATTTACCTATTATTTAATATCCTCTGGGTAAAACTAGTGTGCACTTTTACTATCTAAGCAGAGAATATTTAGAACAAGTTTAGGTTTCCATTTGATTTTGCCTTCAACTTTTTTCCTGATTATTTTAAAGAAAGACTATTTTTTATCTATGAGATTGAATTTGTAGACCGGTTTTAAATGCATTATTATTAATAGAGTCAGATATATAATATGCCAGGAATAGATTCAATTTCCTCTAATATTTAAATGAAATTTCTCAAACTAATAGGAAAATAAATACATTTTCTTAAAGGGAGGCTTTAACATATTTAAAAACATTTTTATTATCCTGATAGTCTTTCTGTTCATAAGTTGTGTTGGCATTTAAATGCATTTATTTTACAGTGTAACATGTCATATAAGATTTAGAAAAAATTTTTATCTTAGTGAGATTTTGTTTGTAAAACAAAATTTTTTTGTTTGCAAAAAAATTTTGCACGCAAAATTATTGCTTTTAAAAAAAAGTAATATGTGTAGTTGTGCTTAGGCATAGCATTAAAGAATGATGAAATTTCATAAAATCAAGTTAATGCTTCATAGAAACTAACAACCTATACCTGAAATCAGTACAGCTTATTATGTGATGGAACTAATCATTTAGTAATGCATGATTTTTGAAACAAACAATTTTGAAATACCTGACTTTATATTCTTATCTAAATATATACACACAATCACTCAAAAAATACATGAAATGAAAGACCATACTCTAAAACTGTAATATTTCCTTTGTTGTTCAAGTTAGAAGCTTCATTTATACACATGTCACTTTAAGTTTTAAGTATTCAAAACCTAGGCCACGCAAATGTGTGTTTACTAGTTTGTTTCTTTGTTTCTGTAGAAGGAAACTGCTAACAGTTCTGCTGTTGAAATAAACATCCAGCAGTCATTTATATCAAGCAAACATCATTGTATTCAACTATTTTACAGAATCTCATACTTACAAATACATGCTGTAGAGGAGTCCACCATGCTAAATTTTAGTTCCTCCCTGTATGATCCTTTTGAAATCAGGTTCTGAAATTCCCTGAAACACCCAGTGTTTTTGCTGGCATAAAGGAACTTTACTCTCCCTGTAATTACCTTCGATGGCACTCTGGCCTCTGTACTGAATGTTCTGTTTTTACATACATATCTATGCAAAGAGAGGTTTTGTCGTCTATGGAAATTAGTGCTGCGGGGTGCAATGCATTGCTGATAAAGAGGTTCTATCTGACATTGTCAGCCCATCTGAAATGATCAGATGATTGGAAGCCGTAGCTCCATGAAATCTTCAGTGTAGTAGTCAACTTCCCCCCCCCCAGTTATTCATTTTCCTAGTTTTAAAAAATGTATAGCTTAAAGTTAAAATATCCCTTTTAAAAAAGGGATCTGAATGCCAGTAAGTTGGCTGCCACAGCAAACACTTGCTATCAAATTATCAAGAACTATTAAAATCAATCTGGAGCAGTCAAATTACTAAAGACTTATAACAAGGGAAAGATCTAAAGAGGCCTGTTTTCTAGTTAAATCTTTCTAGTTCTTTTAACTGGTCCTCACAGGGTAGTTTTGGGACTTCCCATTATTCTCCAGTTTGTTAAAACACCTGTTAAAATCTAAACAGCACAGCGCTGCAGATGAGGACTGGTGAATTTAGAGGGTGGTGAGATTGCCAGTGTCCCTGTCCTATGTCTGATGTAAATGTGTGTGTCGGGGGGCGGGGGAGGAGTAGGGTGATGGGGGGAGAGAAATGGGGGGGTGGAAGAATGCTAAATAAAACAGTAGGAAAGAAGAGCAGGCTGTGGTTGATGGAGTGTTTCTTAAAGTAATTAGGAGCCTAATGATGTAGAAGGTTATCTTTATGTGTATTTTATGGTTTTGATGTTGAAACCCAGGGAAATTAGTATGTCAAGCCTAAACTGTAAGTGTGGGAGTAGAAAAGGCAGACAGACTTCAGAAAGTCAGAAGCTGAATAGATGTAGCAATGTTGCAGGAAATAAAGGGTGATGTTCGGATTAGTTGGGAACCATCCAGGTTGTTTGCTTAATGCAGTTATTTTCACTGGCTTCTAGCTATGCAGTTCCTTCCCCAGCTTAGAACGTTTGAGAATCTCCAGGCACCGAGCCGGGGATTCAGGAATGACTCCTCTTTCTTGTGGTTTGGGTGCAGGAAGCGGGCAGGAAGTTTCTGAAAGTAACACTCTGAATGAGTGGCAGTTTCAAAGACTGTTTAACCCAACAAAACGGGAGCATCTTCCTCTAGAGTGAAAACTGGGTATCAACAGGGGCTGGGGAACAAAAAAAGCCGGTGGAACAGAGTAACAGAGTGGGGAGTTAGAGGGCAGTCCTGGAAGGATTCCAGAACAGGTGGGGACACTTGTGGTAGATCCCATAGCGTTTGTGGCTTCTCTGGAAAAGTGTAGGTCAGGACAATTAATGGGTTGGAGCAGTGCAGCTCTTGGTGCCTAAGAGGGTGTGACTGATTCAGTGGTGTCAGGTCAAGGCGGGTACCAGGATCCTGGGGCTTCTGATGGTGCAGCTCTGTATCACCATTGCCTTTGAAAGGCTATTTTTTTTTTTTTTTTTTTCTGATTAACTTCGATCTGCATTTACTATTTCTATTTCAGCCAAACTAAGTCTAAAGTCACACAAGTTCAAATGCGTACGGTCAGTTAATATTTAATATTTTTGTATGGTTAAAATTAAAAATGAACTTTATAGGAATAAAATAATGAAATAGTGGATATTGATTGTTGTTGTTGGTGGTGGTAGTTTAAGAAATAAGCCTACTATTTGCAGTGCATCCTACTTATATAGGTGTTGCCGTTCGTTCATAGGGTAGCACTTCTTAGCATATTCTAGACGCAAAAGAAATGCCTAGTGTCTTGACTACTGGGCACTGGTGAGTTCTTCAGAGAAATGTACCCAGGAGCGGACAGTTTGTGGCAGTGTTTTCATTCCCGTAGAGGAGATTTTCTGACATATCCACAAAACCTGCTTTGAGAGCATATGCAATGGTTACTACACTTACTGGTGTGAAGAACTTCTATGGAAGTACAGACTTTTATTTTCCACCTGCCCACAGAGGTATATTTCTTTTCAAACCAAATTTTATAATCATATTCAGCAGTTATTTCTAGCTGTGTTCATCTGATACTTAGAAAAACTCAATTAGAATGTGTTTATTTCCTTTAAACTGAAAATTAATTGGTTAGATAATAAGTTATAAAAACATTTACAGTGATACTTAGTACTGTACAAAAATGCTCATTCCTGTTTGCTAATTCAAAAAGACAAATGAAATGAAAAGTGAATTGGAACAATCTGTCAAAGCCAGCCTCCGGTGAGGTGAATATGCCAGACATAGCCTATTTAGACTTTCACAGAAGCATTTTTTAAGCAATTATTTTAGCTCTACATTCTTTCATTAAAGAATTTAAAGACATTTTATTCAAGTTCTTATCTACAAAGATACAGAATTTTTACTAAAAATTTAGGAAACATATGAGTTCTTTGTCGTTCGTACATAATATCTTGCTCTAAGAAACTCCCCAGACTGCTAGTCTCTTAGCCACAGTCCTGATTGTATCACCAAATAAGAGATGAGGCCCTTTTTCTGGGGTGAGCACATATTCATGATTTGCATTTCATGAGGGATTTCATTTCATTGCATTGCATTGCATTGCCTCTCCCAGATTCCCTTGGTTTCTGAGTGGATTTCTGCTCGTTCCACCTGTGCCCTGGTCAGGATGACTGGAGTCTGCTCCTGCTTTCTTTCAACTCTGGATCTGCCGCTAGCCAGGCACCTGACCCTCTCTGCCTACACTGCCTTCCCATGTTGCATCCTGGCAGAGCCAGGATCTGTCGTCATGCACTCAAGGTCAATGTCCTAGTGTGTAGCCCCGTGTCTGCCACCGAGCCCTGCCTCACTTCCTGGTCTTGTCGGCTCTGGTTTGCTGCCAATTTAAACACAATCTAATTTTGGCTTCTCCCCTGTGTGAGCCAGAAACATAGTGACAACATATACTAGAAGCAAGTCAAGAGAGCATCAGACACTGTTCCCAGGACAGAATGTGCTTAAATAGCACTTAAAACTAGCTTTCAGTTTTGTCTGCATTCATTCAAATGATTGAAGCTAAAGATGCCTTTGTTACAATCATGGTTCTGCCAGCCAGCCTATAAACCTCAGTCACTAATGTGCGATTGATACTGTTTCCACGTGGCGGCTGTTCGGAATCTGTTCTCTTGGCCTCCCAGGAAATCAGTAATGCTCTCAGGACCCTGATCTCCAGTTCATATTGCACAGCGACAGCAGCCCTGCTTGGTTTCCGTTCTTTGCTGAGCATGTAGCCATCAGTCGCATTCTGTCCTCACCAATTAGGCTCCAGGGACCAGTAAGAAGTTTATTGTTTTTCCCTGCTATATTTAAAGCAACATTAACTTAGCTAGGAAAGTGATGTTCTTTTCCTGGAAAAAAGAGGACATTGCACAGTTGCTTCATTTGGACTGGGATTCATCTGTTAGGTTTATTGTACATTCACATTATCTGTGGAAGCCTCTGCTGGGGGTTGAGAGTACACCCCCTTTAAAGAGGATTTGCATTGGCTCTGTCAAGGGGCCCAGGCCCTTCCAATTCAGGACAGCTTTGTTAGTTTTTGACTTGGAGTTTGGGGTGGGAGTGGGGGAATGTTCCTGGACCACACAGATAGGGTAAGTTTAAATGATAAATCCAGCAAAGCACACACCTGGTAGTGGGCTGAATCCAGCACTCTTGCTCAGTTTTGTCCTCAGTCTTTTCGGCTAACTGGACTTTCCTGCCTACTCTCTCACCGAAGATGCAGCATGTTGAGGGTCTTTGACTCATCTTCCTGCCTAATACAGACTGGGGTCTCTCTTTCTGGCCTTTGAAGGACTCCTAAGAGCTGGCCTTCTAGATAAAGGAGATTAGCAAATGCTAAGCTCAGCTATACATTTCATTCTAGTTTACAGCCCTGCTCTGGTTTGGAATCCCTTCTGTTTTTCCTTGGGGGTTTCTCTTACCTTTCGTGAGCTCAACTCTGCATTTAAATGGGGTTATTTGTTATAAAAAATTTTTTAACCTCACATTTCTATGTGTCTGGTAGTGAGAAGATCTTTTCTTTTGTATGTATATATAATATATAATGCATTTATTTTTTCACAAAGTTAAATGCAATGAAATAGCAAGGAAGCTGGAACTCCAGTATTTCCTTGTTGTCACAGATGGAAACACCATCATTTGCTTCTTTAAGTGAGAAATGCCAGAGGCATACTGGGCGTGCTGGACATGGTTGCAGAGCTGAGGCCCATCTGGTTTCTCATCATCTAAACAATTCACCTCACTACCCTTATTCTTTATACAAGCTAGGGATTTCCTGTGAAGTGTGTGAATTTTCTGCTCTAGATGGGAGGAACAAACACACCTGGGCCATATTTCCTGTGCTTTGTTTAATTTTTTTTTTAATTGCAGAGATTAAAATGGCCCTTGTGCAGATCACTACTGCAAAACATGCTGACACTCTGGAAACAAAACACATCTGTCCCCAGGGCAGTGGCGAGTGGTGATTAAGACCTCCATTCCTCTATTGGCTGTCTCTATGGTGTCCGGGGACTCAGGGAAGCAGCTGGCTAGGTAGCGTCTCAGAGGAAAGGTCAGTCTGAGAAGAAATGACTCCTTCCATGGCGGGGAGGGAACTTCAAAGGGTAGAGAACTCAGGGTCAGCTTGCATGCCTGTCCTCCTTGACCAAAGAAATCCTGTCTTCTCACCCAGGCTTCAGCTGCATGTGTGGATGGGGCCCTGAGACTGGGGAAGTAGGTGGTCAGTCAGTATTTGAACGATTCATGAACGTATTCCCTTTCTGACAAGACTCATTGAAAATAAAAACTACCCTTAATGTTCTTTTAGCCAATGTTTACTTTTGTAAAAATTGTGGAATTCAGGGAGAAGGATTATATTGCCTAAGTTTTCACATCACAAACCCTCCTTAGAGACAGCTCTGTGTCTTCCCTGTAACCTTTTTATAATCTATAATTAGTGTAGTAGTTAATGACAGATGTCAGCAGATTTTGAGCTTTGTATGTATAATTTACTCAAATATGTACTTTTATGCAACATGCAAATTTGAACAATAGAGTCCTTGTGAGTCTATCAAATAAGGAACTAGAATAAACACAAAGGAAATGTTTGTCTTTGGATCTGAAAAATGAAATGAAACTACATAGTAGAACCTTTGGAATAATATTATGGGCAAATAAAATCAGTTAAAGTGCATTTAATTTTTAGGAAAAGCAGGAAATTAAAAAAATTGCAATCCCAGAGCTTTAGAAATCTACTTTGATGTCCCTTCCTCCATAAAAAAATACATATTTTCCTTCATCAAATTTGAGTATGTGGGGATTGCTTTAGCAACTGTAGAACTAGTCAATTAAATAGAAGTGTTTTTTCAAGATATAGAAAATCTATGCTTAAAGCATTTTTACACAAAGGTAAAATAATTTGGTCCAAAGAAAATTATATACAAAGAAAAATGAGAAGTATTGCCATTATAAAAAATATAATCCTGGGGACCTAGAATCATATGAGGCATTCTGAATATAAACACCATGACAGTATAGATTATTGAATGGTTTTTATAGATGAAGTCAAGGAAAGGGGCAGAATAGGAATTAGATAAGAGGGACTGAGGTGTGACAGAGTCTGAAAAAGAAAAATTTCTGGGTTGTCATCGCAAATATCCATTTTCCCCAGACATATTTTCAAATAAAACAGAAAATAATGTTTAATAAAACATGAAACTTGTTTAACTACTGAAAACTTTCAAATATAATAGGAAAGATGGCATTTTTTTCAGGTTAGTGGACATGTACCCCATTTTATTGCTTTTCTAAGTAGGCAGAGGGTAAATAGAAGTGTGAAAATTATATTAATTGGTTGTTTTCTTAATACCTTTGCTGAACAGCTTTGTGAATGAGACTTTTACAAGGGTGAAACTTCTATGTTTAAATCTTGGTGTTCTCTGTGTAACGAGTTGCAGAGCTTGAACTAGAGCTGCTTCTCCAATCCTGTTTTAAAGCAGAAATTCTATCAAAGAAATTTACAGTTTAAAGGAACTTTGGAGACAGTCGAGTTGAAAGCTTCATTTTATTGACAGAGAAACTGATCTATTTTTCATTGTTCCAAATCAGAAAAAACCCAGGACTCCTAACCCCTGAACTTTGTGTTCTTTTTACTGTAAGGTCTCACATCCCTTTTCTGATTTACTCCTGACTGGGAACTAGAGAATTGCATGTATCTTACATTTTTATTTCAAGTTTTATGTAATAACTGAGAGTTTTCAGGCACATGTGTCCAGATGTCTTTCTTTACCAGAAAGCCGTGTGGAACAGATGATGTAGTTACATAAGTCTTGTCCTATTCTTGCTGCACTGTATTCACTGTAGTTGATTCATTTCATATTGAGAACTTGGCCTCTGCACTGAAGTGTTAGTAACAAGGTTTCATAAGTTGAATAAATGGAATGCAGTGCTTCAAATTTTAGCTCTCTGTCTCAGATGATGCAGCATGGGCAATGATGCTTTGACCAAGGACAGTATATGCTGCCTGCTGCCAGAATATGTAAAATATCTGAACGAAAATATAGATTATGGAATGATTATTCATATTGAAAGCAGTGGTTTATTTTACAAAAGAATTCTGTAACGATTCCCTTAGTGAATTTCTCTAGTTTAAATTTATGAAACTCAGTTAATGTTCAATATTTCAGAATGTAACATAAAGCAAAATGTACTTGAATTTGACAACACTTGAATGACGACCAGACTTTTCTGAATAACGCTGGCAGTTCAAAATGCTGGTCATGTTGGATGCTGTGAGCGGTGATAGACAGTACTTATTAAAATATGCATGTTAAGTCTCTTAAGTCGTGTCTGACTTTTTGTGACCCGCCCCCCCCCACCCCCAGACTGTAGCCTGCCAGGCTCCTCTGTCCATGGATTCTCCAGGCAAGAATACTGGAGTGAGTTGCCATGCCCTCCTCCAGGGGATCTTCCCAACCCAGGGATTAAACTCACATGTCTTTTGTCCCCAGCATTGGCAGGTGGATTCTTTACCACTAGTGCCGCCTAGGAAGCCCATTTCTTCTTCTTCTTTTTTTTTAATTTATTTTTTTATTGAAGGATAATTGCTTTACAGAATTCTGTTGTTTTCTGTCAAACCTCCACATATATCCCCTCCCTTTTGAACCTCTCTCCCTTCTCCCTCCCCATCCCACCCCTCTAGGTTGACACAGAACCTCGTTTGAGTTTCCTGAGCCATACAGCAAATTCCCATTGGCTATCTATTTTACATATGGTGATGTAAATTTCCATGTTACTCTTTCCATGCATCTCACCCTCTCCTCCCCTCTCCCCATTTCCGTAAGTCTGTTCTCTATATCTGTTTCTCCATTGCTGCCCTGTAAATAAATTCTTCAGTACCATTTTTCTAGATTCTGTATATGTGTGTTAGAATACGATATTTATCTTTCTCTTTCTGATTCACTTCACTCTGTATAATAGGTTCTAGGTTCATCCACCTCATCAGAACTGACTCAAATGCATTCCTTTTTATGGCTGAGGTTCCAAATAGGAAAAGGAGTATGTCAAGGCTGTATATTGTCACCCTGCTTATTTAACTTCTATACAGAGTACATCATGAGAAACGCTGGGCTGGAAGAAGCACAAGCTGGAATCAAGAATGCCGGGAGAAATGTCAATAACCTCAGATATGCAGATGACACCACCCTTATGGCAGAAAGTGAAGAGGAACTAAAAAGCCTCTTGATGAAAGTGAAAGTGGAGAGTGAAAAAGTTGGCTTCAAGCTCAACATTCAGAAAACGAAGATCATGGCATCTGGTCCCATCACTTCATGGGAAATAGATGGGGAAACAGTGGAATCAGTGTCAGACTTTATTTTTTGGGGCTCCAAAATCACTGCAGATGGTGACTGCAGCCATGAAATTAAAAGACGCTTCCTCCTTGGAAGGAAAGTTATGATCAACCTAGATAGCATATTCAAAAGCAGAGACATTACTTTGCCAACAAAGGTCCATCTAGCCAAGGCTATGGTTTTTCCTGTGGTCATGTATGGATGTGAGAGTTGGACTGTGAAGAAGGCTGAGCGCCGAAGAATTGATGCTTTTGAACAGTGGTGTTGAAGAAGACTCTTGAGAGTCCCTTGGACTGCAAGGAGATCCAACCAGTCCATTCTGAAGGAGATCAGTCCTGGGTGTTCTTTGGAAGGAATGATGCTAAAGCTGAAACTCCAGTACTTTGGCCACCTCATGCAAAGAGTTGACTCATTGGAAAAGACTCTGATGCTGGGAGGGGTTGGGGGCAGGAGGAGAAGGGGACGACAGAGGATGAGGTGGCTGGATGGCATCACCGACTTGATGGACGTGAGTTTGAGTGAACTCTGGGAGTTGGTGATGGACAGGGAGGGCTGGCATGTTGGAATTCATGGGGTCGCAAAGAGTTGGACACAACTGAGTGACTGAACTGAACTGAACTGAACTGAATATTCCATTGTGTATATGTACCACTACTTTTTTATCCATTCATCTGTCAATGGGCACCTAGGTTGCTTCCATGTTCTAGCTATTGTAAATAGTGCTGCAATGAACAATGGGATACATGTGTCTTTTTCAACCCTGGTTTCCTGAGGATTTATGCCTAGGAGTGGGATTGCTAGGTCATATGGTGGTTTTATTACTAGTTTTTTAAGGAATCTCCATACCATCTTCCACGGTGGCAGTGTCAATTTACATTCCCACCAACAGTGCAAGAGTGTTCCCTTTTCTCCACACCCTCTCCAGCATTTATTGCTTGTAGACTTTTTGATGATGGCCATTCTGACTGGTGTGAGGTGATATCTCATTGTGGTTTTGATTTGCATTTCTCTAATAATGAGTTATGTTGAGCATCTTTTCATGTGTTTGTTAGCTATCTGTATGTCTTCTTTGGAGAAATGTCTGTTTAGGTCTTTTTCCCACTTTTTGATTAGGTCGTTTGTTTTTCTGGCATTGAGTTATACGAGCTGCTTGTATACTTTTGAAATTAATCCTTTGTCAGTTGTTTCATTTGCTATTATTTTCTCCCATTCCGAAGGTTGTCTTTTCACCTTGCTTATAGTTTCCTTTGCTGTGCAAAAGCTCTTAAGTTTAGTCAGGTCCAACTTGTTTACTTTTGTTTTTATTTCCATTACTCTAGGAGGTGGGTCATAGAAGATCTTACTCTGATTTATGTCATTGAGTGTTCTGCCTATGTTTTTCTCTAAGAGTTTTATAGTTTCTGGTCTTACATTTAGGTCTTTAATCCATTTTGAGTTTATGTTTGTGTATGGTGTTAGGAGAATCCCAGGGACAGAGGAGCCTAAGTGGGCTGCCGTCTATGGGGTTGCACAGAGTCGGACACAACTGAAGCGACTTAGCAGCAGCAGCATGGTGTTAGAAAGTGTTCTAATTTCATTCTTTTACATGTAGCTGTCTGGTTTTCCCAGCACCATTTATTGAAGAGGCTGTCTTTACCCCATTGTATATTTTTGCCTCCTTTGTCAAAAATAAGGTACCCATAGGTGCATGGGTTTATTTCTGGGCTTTCTATCTTGTTCCATTGGTCTATATTTCTGTTTTTGTGCCAGTAACATACTGTCTTGATGACTGTAGCTTTGTAGTATAATCTGAAGTGAGGAATGTTGATTCCTCCAGCTCCATTCTTCTTTCTCAAGACTGCTTGGTTATATGGAGTCTTTTGTGTTTCCATATGAATGTGAATTTTTTTGTTCTAGTTCTGTGAAAAATGCTGTTGGTAATTTGATATGGATCACATTGAATCTGTAGATTGCATTTGGTAGTATAGTCATTTTCACAGTATTGATTCTTCCTACCCAGGAACACAGAATATTTCTCCAATCTGTTTATATCATTTTTGATTTCTTTCATCAATGTCTTCTAATTTTCTGTGTATAGTTCTTTTGTCTCCTTTGGTAAGTTTATTCCTAGATATTTAATTCCTTTTGTTGCAGTGGTAAATGGGATTGATTCCTTAATTTCTCTTTCTGATTTTTCATTGTTAGTATATAGAAATGCAAGTGATTTCTGTGTATTGATTTTATATCCTGCAACTTTGCTAAATTCGCTGATTAGCTCTAGTAATTTTCTGATACTATCTTCAGGGTTTTCTATGTACAGTTATCATGTCATCTGTGAATGATGAGAGCTTTACTACTTCTTTTCCCTTCTGGATTCCCTTTATTTCTTTTTCTTCTCTGATTGCTGTTGCTAGGCTTTCCAGAACTATGTTGAATAATAGTGGCAGAAGTGGACACCCTTGTCTTGTTCCTGATCTTAGGGGGAATGCTTTAAGTTTTTCACCATTGAGAATAATATTTCCTATAGGCTTATCATGTATGGCCTTTACTATGTTGAGGTAGGTTCCTTCTATGCCCATTTTTTTGACGAGTTTTAATCATAAATAAGTGCTAAATTTTGTCAAAGGGTTTTCCTGCATCTACTCAGATGATCATACGGTTTTTATCTTTCAATTTGTTAATATGGTATATCACATTGATTGATTTGCATATATCGAAGAATCCATGCATCCCTGGAATAAACTCAACTTAATCATGAGCTTTTTGCTGAACTCTGTTTGCTAAAATTCTGTTGAGGATTTTTGCTAAAATTCTGTTGAGGATTTTTCTTATTTCATCAGTGATATTGGCCTGTAGTTTTCTTTTTTGTGTTGTCTTTGGATTTGTTATCAGGGTGATGGTGGCCTCGTAGAATGAGTTTGGAAGTGTTCCTTCCTCTGCAATTTTTTGAAAGAGTTTTAGAAGGATAGGCATTCAGTTCAGTTCAGTTCAGTTGCTCAGTTGTGTCCAACTCTTTGCAACCCCATGAATCGCAGCACGCCAGCCCTCCCTGTCCATCACCAACTCCCAGAGTTCACTCAAACTCACGTCCTTTGAGTTGGTGATGCCATCCAGCCATCTCATCCTCTGTCGTCCCCTTCTCCTCCTGCCCCCAATCCCTCCCAGCATCAGAGTCTTTTCCAATGAGTCAACTCTTCGCATGAGGTGGCCAAAGTATTGGAGTTTCAGCTTTAGCATCATTCCTTCCAAAGAACACCCAGGACTGATCTCCTTTAGAATGGACTGGTTGGATCTCCTTGCAGTCCAAGGGACTCTCAAGAGTCTTCTCCAACACCACAGTTCAAAAGCATCAATTCTTCGGTGCTCAGCTTTCCTCACAGTCCAACTCTCACATCCATAAGTGACCACTGGGAAAACCATAGCCTTGACTAGAT
Organism: Bubalus kerabau; assembly: GCF_029407905.1. Lineage (NCBI taxonomy): Eukaryota > Metazoa > Chordata > Mammalia > Artiodactyla > Bovidae > Bubalus > Bubalus kerabau. The sequence continues at coordinate 66,589,585 of NC_073628.1, forward strand.
GAACTTTTGTTGGCAAAGTAACGTCTCTGCTTTTGAATATGCTATCTAGGTTGGTCATAACTTTCCTTCCAAGGAGTAAGCATCTTTTAATTTCATTGCTGCAATCACCATCTGCAGTGATTTTGGAGCCCCCAAAAATAAAGTCTGACACTGTTTCCACTGTTTCCCCATCTATTTCCCATGAAGTGATGGGACCAGATGCCATGATCTTCGTTTTCTGAATGTTGAGCTTGAAGCCAACTTTTTCACTCTCCTCTTTTACTTTCATCAAGAGGCTTTTTAGTTCCTCTTCACTTTCTGCCATAAGGGTGGTGTCATCTGCATATCTGAGGTTATTGATATTTCTCCTGGCATTCTCGATTCCAGCTTGTGCTTCTTCCAGCCCAGTGTTTCTCATGATGTACTCTGCATAGAAGTTAAATAAGCAGGGTGACAATATACAGCCTTGACGTACTCCTTTCCCTATTTGGAACCAGTCTGTTGTCCCATGTCCAGTTCTAAGTGTTGCTTCCTGACCTGCATATAGGTTTCTCAAGAGACAGGTCAGGTGGTCTGGTATTCCCATCTCAGGACAGGCATTAGTTCTTCTCTAAATGTTTGATAGAATTCTCCTGTGAAGCCATCTGGTCCTGGGCTTTTGTTTTTTGGGAGATTTTTTATGACAGCTTCAATTTCAGTGCTTGTAATTGGGTTGTTCATAATTTCTATTTCTTCCTGGTTCAGTCTTGGAAGATTGAACTTTTCTAAGAACCTGTCCATTTTTTCCAGGTAATCCATCTTATTGCCATATAGTTCATAATAGCCTCTTATAATCCTTTGTATTTCTGCATTGTCTCTTGCAACCTCTCTTTCATTTATAATTTTGTTGATTTGATTCTTCTCTCTTTTTTTCTTAAAGAGTCTGGCTAAAGGTTTGTCATTTTTGTTTATCTTCTCAAAGAATCAGCTTTTAGTTTTGTTAATCTTTACTATAGTTTCTTTCAGTTCTTGTTCATTTATTTCTACTCAGTTCTTTATGATTGCTTTCTTTCTACTAATTTTGTTTTTTGTTGTTGCTGTTGTTGTTGTTCTTTTTCCAGTTGTTTTAGGTGTCTATTGATGTTTTTCTTCTTTCCTGAGGTAGGATTGTATTGCCATAAACTTCCCTCTTAGGATTGCTTTTGGTGCTTGCCATACGTGTTGAATTGTCATGTTTTCATTGTCACTTGTTTCTAGAAATGTTTTGATTTCTCTTTTGATTCCTTCAGTAACCTGTTGGTTATTTAGAAATGTGTTATTTAATCTCCATGTGTCTGTGTTTCTTACAGTTTTTTCTTGTAATTGATATCTAGTCTCATAGTGTTGTAGTTGGAGAAGATGCTTGATATGATTTAAATTTTCTTAAATTTACTGAGGCTTGATTTGTGACCCAAGATGTGGTCTATCCTGGAGAATGTTCCACGTGCACTTGAGAAGAAGGTATATTCTTCTGCATTTGGATGGAATGTCTTGAAGATATCAATGAGATCCATCTCATCTAATGTATCATTTAAGACTTGTGTCTCCTTATTAATTTTCTGTTTTGGGGATCTATTGATGTGAGAGTGGGGTGTTAAAGTATCCTACTATTGTGTTACTGTCAATTTCTCCTTTTATGTCTGTTAGTGTTTGTCTTATGTACTGAAGTGTTTCTATGTTGGGTGCATCAGTTCAGTTCAGTCGCTCAGTCGTGTCTGACTCTTGCGACTCCATGAATTGCAGCACGTCAGTACTCCCTGTCCATCACCAACTCCCAGAGTTCAGTCAAACTCACGTCCATCGAGTGGGTGATGCCATCCAGCCATCTCATCTTCTGTCGTCTCCTTCTCCTCCTGCCCCCAATCCCTCCCAGCATCAGAGTCTTTTCCAATGAGTCAACTCTTCGCATGAGGTGGCCAAAGTACTGGAGTTTCAGCTTTAGCATAATGCCTTCCAAAGAAATCCCAGGACTGATCTCCTTCAGAACGGACTGGTTGGATCTCCTTGCAGTCCAAGGGACTCTCAAGAGTCTTCTCCAACACCACAGTTCAAAAGCATCAATTCTTCGGTGCTCAGCTTTCTTCACAGTCCAACTCTCACATCCATACATGACTACTGGAATTTACAATTGTTATGTCTTCCTCTTGGATTGATCCCTTGATCATTTTTTAGTATCCTTCCTTATCTCTTGTAATCTTCTTTATTTTAAGGTCTATTTTGTCTAATATGAGGATTGCTGCTCCAACTTTATTTTTCTTTCCATTTGCATGGAATCTATTTTTCCATCCTCTCAGTTTCAGTCTATATGTGTCTTTAGGTCTGAAGTGGGTTTCTTGTAGACAGCGTATATATGCGTCTTGTTTTTGTATCCATTCAGGCAATCTTTGTCTTTTGGTTGGAGCATTTAATCCATTTACATTTAAAGTAATTATTGATATATATGTTCCTATTGCCATTTTCTTAATTGTCATTGATTTTGTAGATCTTTTTTCTTCTCTTGTATTTCTTGACTATATAAGTCCTTCTAACATTTGTTGTAAAAATGGTTTGGTGGTACTGAATTCTCTTACCTTTTGCTTGTCTGAAAAGTTTTTTATTTCTCCATCAGTTTTGAATGAGATCCTTGCTGGGTACAGTAATCTTGGTTGTAGATTTTTCCCTTTCAGTATTTTAAATATATCCTGCCATTCCCCTCTGGCCTGCAGAGTTTCTGCTGAAAGATAAGCTGTTAAGCATATGGGGTTTCTCTTGTATGTTACTTGTTGCTTCTCCCTTGCTGCTTTTAATATTCTTTTTTTGTGTTTAGTCTTTGTTAGTTTGATTAATATGTGTCTTGGCATGCTTCTCCTTGGGTTTATCCTGTATGGGACTCTTTGTGCCTCTTGGACTTGATTGACTATTTCCTTTTCCGTGTTGGGGAAATTTTCAACTATAATCTCTTCAAAAAATTTCTTGTGCCCTTTCTTTTTCTCTTCTGTAGAAGGAATCAATAGCAGAATATCTGAAGCAGAAGAGTGAATCAATGAGCTGGAAGATAAAATATTGGAAATAACTTCCAGAGCAGAATAAAGTAAAAAGAATGAAAAGAACTGAGAATAGTCTCAGAGCCCTCTGGGACAATATCAAACACACTTCTGATTATTTTATTTTTACTTTCTGTCAAGGCCCTGGGTTGTTTAGTAGGATGAACAATACTGTCTGGAGATTAGAAACAGATTTAAAATTGCTGAATTGCAATGCTTAGAAATACCCTGGTGAGTCAAACATGCCTGAGAAGAGGGTCAAAAAAAAAAAAAAAACTATTATGAAACAGTGGTAATTAAGGAATATTCCACTTTGGTCTGTTTTGAGTCAAGCAGTACTGCAAAGGGATCGTGTGGCTTTATTTTTAGGCTGCAGTTTATTGATTCATGCTGCGGCCTCTGCTAATTGGCAGAGCTGTTCTTAGCTGACAAATGTGCATTTGGTTGTAGAGAATGATAAATTAGATGTTTTGTCTGTCTTCCTAGAGAAAGGGAACTCAGCTGAGAGAACTTCTCCAGGCTTAAGCCTCTTTCCAGGTGGGCCACGCACAAGGTCACTTGACTAGCGCTGGGATTCACATTGCACGCGCGCGCACACACACACACATACACACACATACACACACACACAGGGTCCCCTGGGCCCATCGGTGATGGATTCCTCTTTGCATTGCAGTCAGGTTTCCGGAGGCCATGCCTGGCTGACATGGGGCTGTGAGGTCTAGGGCCTTCAGGCTGACACGTGGCATAGTTCATCTAGTGAGTTAACTAGCTGGCACCTTGGTCTCTCAGGGGCTGTGATGGCACGTGGATGTCAGTGGTGTCAGAGATGGAGGGGTTGGCCGACAAGCACTGGAGGCAGCTCTAGGGTAGGGATGACGTTTCAGGTGAAGGAAGACATAGGGCACACATCTCTAGATATGTTCAGAGCTCATGAAGAACAGACACTGAGAGGCGGGGCCCCTATCTTGTGCAGGTGATACGTTCCACAGTGACACAAGGCCCGGGGCTTGGCTTAATGCTCTGCTGCAATGGTCTTAGAATTCTTCTTCTTCTTCTTTTTAACAAAAGATTCTTTGTTTTAATTTTGTACTAGGCCCCACAAATTCTTTAGCTGGTCTTGCTAGAAGGAGAGATAAAAGGTCAAGAGATAGATGCCAGGAGGCTAATTTTGTATAAATTCTAGTCTGGGCTGTGGAAAATCCTGTTCTCTGTAATAGGGTTTAGAGAGATGGCATTAAATAATCCTCCTGACTTCATGATTGGATAAAGCGACTGGAGGGCTTTGGACCCTGAAGTTGTTGAGAGGGGAGAGGCTGCATGCTGGAGCTGAGAGTGATGCTTATGGTGGAGTGAGGGCAGCTTTGAATGTCACATGGGGGGAGCACTGAGATGAGGGGGTGGGGTCCAAGGAGGAAGCACAGCGGTGGCTACCGGAGGTAAGATCCACAGCAGAGTCCTTCCAAGTGGCCTGGGCCTTTGCAGCTGACCTAATTAGAAGGTCTGAGGAGTAAAGAGATTTGCTGAGTTCCCCGGCATTTGCCTTCCTTGGTGCTCAAGAGAAAGTCGCTTAACTTTTCAGTATTTCAGATTCCTTATCAGTAGAAGGATTTCTCTCCTCACTGCTCTCAGACTCTTTTAACAGTTTAGCGTGATAAAATCTGTCAAGTGCTCGAGCCCTGAGAGATAGGCTCTTTATCAATCAGGATGGTAGCCTGCTCCTTCCAACGGAAAGTGAATTTGGGATCTTGCAGAATCACCCTGGAGGATGTGGTCTGAAGAAGTTTAGGAGTTCAAGTGCTCGCTTAGCAGTTCTGCAGGGAAAGGGCTTATGTGCTGTCCATGTCCTCTCCCCAAAGCTCCTGTGCATTATCTAGTTGTGTTTCCTCACCAAGTAAAGTATGGGGTCAGACCCGGAGCTCCGTTTTCTCAGCTATTGTGGTTAGGGCCTGCTTAATCTAGAGGATTCATAAAAATAACAGCCAGTGGCCTCTCAAGGGTAGTACAGACAATTTAGGTCAACTGCTTCAATTTTCAAATGAGAAAATGGGAAGAGAAGAAGGTTGTGGGTGGCCCAGGTCACACAGCTGAGTGTGCAGAGCTGTGTCCAGTGACCAGAGGTTTGACTTCTGGGCCAAGGGTTTTCCCTGATATCACATGTCTGCTGGGCACCCAGGCCCACGATCCCTAGATTTGAGGAATTCTGTTGCATTTCATGTTTACATATGTCCCAAGGTTATTATGGAGTGCCTGTTGATCAGAGCGATAACAGTAGTGATAAGTGCCATTTATACAGGGCCTGCCATGGGCACAGTGAGCTCAGAACTTCACCCAATCCTTTCAACCACCTTTGGAGGGAGAGCTTATTACTTTCACTTTTCAGAGGAGAAGACTAGGGCTCGATATCACATGGCTCTTAGTTAGCAGATCCTAGGTTTCATCAGCCTTCTAGCAGTTCCGGCAGCTCTTCTTCTCTGACAGGCTGCAGTGCAGTTAGTGGGGGCCCTTCCATCCCATCCTCTGCTAAGCAAGAGCTGGAGCTGGAGCATGCGTTAGTTCATGGTAGTTGGTTTCATTATTTTTTTCCAGTTGATAACACAGAAGACTTAATCCAGGCGAAAGAAATGGAAGTAGACCAGAGGTATGAGGATGCTGCTTTATAGAAATGTTATGGTGATTTGTGTATAATTGTCAATTACCTGGAAGACACAGTCAAGCAAAGTAATTTGATTATAAGAAAGGACAATGTTTGAAGTCAATATGAGCAGACCTGACTAGAAATGGAAAGGAAATGGAAGACTTGTAGGTTGTGCTCGCCCAGGACATTCAGGCTGTAGGATACATGTCAGGGCCTGCATATTCACCCCTCTGCTGGGCGCAGAGCAGAGCAGCAGTGTGGTGATGCCTGTCTGGGGAGGTGTGGAGACATGGTGGGCCTCCCTCCTGCAGCTCTTTGCCAAACCCATTCAGAGCAGAGGGCATGCCCCCTACAGAGGAACTCAAGGCTCTGTCACCATTGTCCTTTGTGTTAAACAGTAAAGCCACCAGCCTTCATTTACCTAAACTCATGTTCCCCCCTCCCGGAAGCTTCTTGGTCAGTTGAGGCTGCTGTAGGTACAGTGAAGTGTAAAATAACCACACAGGTTCCTGTTTGATGAGTGGAGTGTGGTTTCTCATTACTCCCCAGGGGCTACTTGTAATGAGAAATCAGACTTGTAAGCCTTGAAACTTTTCCACTCACCACTCTGTGTGTCTTGCATTATTTTGCCTTTTAAAATTAGCATGCTATTTTAGACAATGAAGAGAGCAGGCTTATAAGCATAACAGAGCATCTGCTTTACAGAAACTGCTAAGCAGTCTCTGTTCACATTGAGTTTTGACTTATTACCCAGAATAGGAAGATATGCAAATGCAGAACACGTGTATTGACTGTGCTTTTGCCTTGAGGCTCTTTTGTATTACATATCTAGTGGATGGATATTTGTGTGTGGGTTTGATTCCTGTTTCTCCATATGACTGTGCTTGTGGGTTCGGGACTGTGGCATGCCCTGGAAGGCATGATGCTTCTCTTAGCTGGTACCCAGCACCTTGTACTGTGCCCTCAGCACTGGACCATGAAGTAGATTTTGTGTTAATAATGACCATCCTTTGTAGGCACTAAGTTCTCACTGCAGTTTGAAGATATCAGAAGAGTGAAAAAGTATTTTCTGATGCCGTGGTGCCCCTTGTTTGAGCCCTACAAGCATGCTGTGCTTACTTCCGCATTTACTGGGCTTGTCATGGGTCCTCTATTTGCATATTCAAGTGTCTGTCTCCTTCACTAGACTCCAAGCTCTTTGAGAATAGGGCCTGTGCCAGCCTTGTTCATTTTTGGGTCCTCAGAGCATATTAGTGCAAAGCCCTCAGTGGACATGCAAATAAATATTTGTTTAGTTGTTTTGGTACCTTTAATTTAATATTGTTACTACTTTTAATATGCTGGTAATATGTTGATATGTTAGTACTTTTAATGAGCATTGCAAATTATCTTAAACACATTTTCCCATGTAATCTTCACAGTAAACATGTTGGACTGTTATTGATCTTCATATTACAGAAAATAAATCCAGAATTCAGATAGGGTAAGCAGCCTGCCATGATCTTCCAGCTGAGCTGCATAATTGTGAACTGAGTCCGAGTGACTGCAAAGCACTCCTCTTCTGGGCTACCCCACAGCACTCTGTGTGTCAGATGGTAAAGTGATACAAAAGTCACTCGAGATGCTGATGGATACAAAACACAGAGTGGGGAGGTGTGTGGATACACTGGCAAAAGGATCTTGGTAAGAGATGTGACCCCCTCAAAATTTTCACAGAGACGTTCTCATTGAATAGAAGTATTCCTTTTTCGCTCCTTAGATAAAGAAGGTAGATAAGGCATGTTTTGTTCGTTGTTTCTGACTTTGGAGTCAATGTACATGGATATCATAATTGTAGGTGAGGATGGCAAAACCATTACTACTTGATTTAATTGAGGTTATTGAATCCATTCTAATTCTGAGGATGACAGTGGGAGAGCTTGAGGGTTGGGAGCAAAATGGAGAACACAAGGTAGTCCAAAGCACCTCCTGTTTTCACAGGCTTACAGTGTAATGAGCAATAAGAGAGATACTCAAGTTACTATACAATAAAAGGGAATACAGTAATTTTGGAAAAATGATTCGGCAGAGAGAGGGTATATAAGAAATAAGAAATTATATATGATTGATGATATAAGTATATTATGGAAGGGATAGTATTAAGACAGTTCTTGAAAAATGGATGAAATCTGATAGTTGAATATTTGAAGGTGATTAATGACATGGCAGACAGCGAAGAGGATCTAAAAAGCCTCTTGATGAGGGTGAAGGAAGAGAGTGAAAGAATGGCTTAAAACTGAATATTAAAAAACTAAGATCATGATATCTGGACCCATTGTTTCATGGCAAATAGAAGGAAAAAAGTTGAAATACTGACAGATTTCTTCTTCCTGGGCTCTAAAATCATTGTGGATGGTGACTGCAGCCATGAAATCAGAAGACGTTTGCTTCTTGGCAGGAAAGCTATGGCAAATCTAGATGGTGTATTGAAAAGCAGAGACATTAGTCTGCTGACGAAGGTCCGTATAGTCAAGGCAATGGTGTTCCCAGTGGTCATGAACAGTTGTGAGACCTGGATGGTAAAGAAGGTGGAGTGCAGAACAATTGATGCCTTTGAACTGTGGTGCTGGAGTAGACTCCTGAGAGTCCCTTGGACAGCAAGGAGATCTAACCCATCAATCTTAAGGGAAATCAACCCTGAATAGTCATTAGGACTGATGCTGAAGCTGAAACTCCAGTATTTTGGTCGTTTGATGCAAACAGCTGACTCATTGGAAAAGTCCCTGATACTGGGAAAGATTGAAGGCAGAAGGAGAAGAGGGCGTCAGAGGATGAGGTAGCTGGATGGCATCACTGATGCAATGGACATGAACTTGGGCAAACTTTGGGAGATGGTGAGGGACAGGGAGGCCTAGCGTGCTGCAGTCCATGGGGTCACAAAGAGTCAGACACGACTGGGCTACTGAACAACAGCAACAATGACATGGTCTCTCCCTTTAAGAACAGGTAAGGCTTTTTGGCAGAAATGAGCACCAAGGGAACAGAGGACTAGAGAAAACACATTCCACTGCAGTAGCATTACAGTAGTACCTGAGATATGGAAGCAACCAACATGTCCATGGTTAAAGAAGATGTGGTATGTATGCATGTACATACAATGGAATACTACATGGCCATAAAAAGAATGAAATCTTGCCATTTGTGACAACATGGATGGACCTAGAGGGTATTATGCCAAGTGAAATAAATAAGACAAAGACAAATAGTGCATGATTCCACTTCAATGTGGAACTTAAAATACAAACAAACAAACATAACAGAAACCGACACTTCAATACAAAGAACAAATTTATGGATGTCAGAGGAAATGGGAGGCGAGTAGGAGAAATAGGGGAAGGAGATCAAGAGGTACAAACTTCCAGTCATAAAATAAAGAGTCACAGGGATATAATATATAGCACAGTAATATAGTCAGTAACATTATAATAGCTTTGCATGGTGACAGATGTTTACTAGACCCATAGTGGTGATCAGTTGTATAAAACTGTCAAATTAGTGTGTTGTATGCCTGAAATTAACATTGTAAGTCAGCTACACCTCAATTTAAAAACAAAATAATTATGCAAGATAAAATTGAAAAGATACTGTAGGACTGTGTCTTTCTGGGGAAATTGTGAAGACTTCCTGGAAGAGTGACTTGGCAGCCCAGGCACCTGGGGTTGTAGCCTGTGTTGATCTGACCCTTGAAAGTTTGTTCCAAAAAAGGATCCAAAGAGGGTTTAAGATACACAGGAAGCTGAGTTAACGTAAGCTCCTCTGGTTCACTGACTCAGTCTTCACGGGGATTCAGGATGCTTGAGTATGGAACCCACACGGTCGGGAAGGGAAAAGGATTCTTCCTAAACAGCACAGTGCACTTTCAGACTGCTCTTCAGAGCTGCACAGAAGAGTCAGGCAGCATTTGGGTTGGATTATATTGAAACCACGTCAGAGACTGAATAATTAAAACCACTTTAAAGGGAAGTCTGATTACCCTCTGGCAAGGCACTTATGATTCTGGCACAGAAACATTTTTCAAGTTAAATTATGTTTTATTCTCCATTTAAAATTTGTCATAGTAAATAATCCTTCCTCAATTGGCAGTACCTTGAACGTAAGAAAGAGTGGATACCGTCTGAATGTTAGGCAGCCAGTCCTGGCATGGAATCAACTAGCTTTTCCTTAAATGGAGATTGTAAAGCTAATAAAGGAACACACATAAGCCAACACTAGGAATATTTCCATGGCACGGATGACCAGAGATACTTTTGCTCGTCGAAGGAAATGGGATAGTAAAGATGTTAATTAGCTGTACTATGGCAACAGTTTTTTTTTTTTTTAACAACCCTAAACTTTACCATTCTATAAGTCTACTACAAATCACATGGAGACATATTTATTAAAAATTTTCAGCAGCTTTATTGAGAAATAATTCATATACCATAAAATTCACTCATTTTGAAACCACAGTCTAATTTCAGAACATATCTGTCACTCCCCAAAGATTGCGTGCCCATTGCAGCCTCTCCCCAGCCCCTGGCAGCCACTAGTCTACTTTCTGTCTCTATAGATTCATCTTTTCTGAGCATTTCATAATAAAATATTCTTGATTGAGTTCTGTGAGGTCATGACTATGGGGAATGTATATGTGTTTTTCTTAAGAGTGAAAAAAAGAGACTCTGTTAGTTTCCTGACAACTAAGGAAGGCAAAATTAGCATTATTCTTTCAGAAGCAAATCATAACATTAAAGGTTATATTCTGTATAGGAGCCATAGCTACTGAACTAAGAAAGAGCAGAAGCTATTCACGTAGAGATGAAGAAATGAAACAATTAAATTAGATGCCAAGACATATCACCTGAGAGATGAAAATGTTGATCGATAAGCCCTCTGTTGGTTTTTCAACAAGAAAAGAAATACTTTTTCAGATCATTCTGAGTCCATCCTGAGTTGTAGTTGGTCTTGAGTTTAAATGTTGGACATACTGGCTCAGGTGTTTTTCTGAGTCAGAAGGAGGCATAATGCACACCATATTGAATCCTATGCTGGCCGTATGTGTGCATGCAGAAAGCTGTGTGGCAGGCACCGGGAATTCCCAGGCTGCCAGTGTCTTATTACCACGGGTGGGTTGTCTGCGAAGAACACGGCCACTGTTCTCTCTAGCTGTGATCAATACTTGGGAGGGCTATTCTTTGTCATGGCAAATAATTGTGTTTTAAGGAAAGTGGATGTCTTTTTAAAGAGAAAGCAAGTTTATCGTAGGTTTCTTGGTCATTTCTTTAGATAGGAGCATTTTCTCTAATGTATTCGTTTGCCAGAGCTGCTGTAACAAAATACCACAAACTGGATGGCTTAAAGACAAAAATGTATTGTCTCGCAGCTCCAGAGGCTGGGAATCCAAGATCCATATGTCAGCAGGGTTGGTTCCTTCCCAGGGGGAGGATCAGTCCCACAAGCCCTCTCCCAGCTTCTGGAGGTTCGCTGGAAACCTCTGCCATCCTTTGGCTACCGGAAGCATCGCCCCCGTCTCTGCCCTCATCCTCCCAGGGTGTTCCCTGGAGGGCATGTCTGTCTGTGTCCAGGTTCCCCCTATTCCAGTGTGATTTCGTCTTAACAGATTGCACCTGCAGCCACACTGTTTCCAAATTAGATCACATTCTGTGGTACTGAGGATTAAGATTTCAACCTATGAACGTTTAGGGGATAGAATTCAATAGGTGATGGCATCACCGACTCGATGGACGTGAGTCTGAGTGAACTCCGGGAGTTGGTGATGGACAGGGAGGCCTGGCGTGCTGCGATGCATGCGGTTGCAAAGAGTCGGACACGATTGAGCGACTGAACTGAATAATAAACAACAACAACAAGCACACAGCATAGAATGTGCCACACACTGTTCTGCCAAGCACTTCCAAATGTTAACTCAGTTAATCCTCATAAAAGCCCTATGATATGGGTACTAGTATTATCCCTTCTTTATAGATTTAAAAAACTGAGCCACCAAAGGGTCATACAGCTTTCAAATAGTGAGTTTTGGGTTAGAACCCAGGCTATCTGGCTCCAAGGTCCCTTCTCTTACATGTCAAAGTACACAGTGCCACTTCTAGGTATTCATAATCTAGATTGCTAGATTATGTCTACTCCAGATTGCTTTTATATTATAAAATTTCATAGGTAATGGAGTTTATGACCCTAATCTCTTTTTAAAATTATTTTTTTATTGGAGGATAGTTGTTTCCAATGTTGTGATGGTTTCTGTTGTACATCAACATGAATCTGTCATAATTTTATATATATATATATATATATATATATATATATATCCTCCCTCTTGATCTTCCTCCCCTCCCCCATCCCATTCCACTAGCTCACAGAACACCAGACTGGGCTCCATTTACTAAACAGCAGTTTCCTGCTCAGTATCTATGACAGTGTATATACATCAGTGATACCTTCTCAGTTTGTGCTACCCTCTCCTTCCCCTGCTGAGTCCACCAGCCCATTGTCTGTGTCTCCATTTCTTCTCTGTAAGTAGGTTTATCAGTTCTATTTTTCTAGATTCCATATATATGTTAATATATGATATTTGTTTTTCTCTTTCTGACTCACTTCTCTCTGTATAACAGGCTCTAGGTTCGTCCAGCTCACTGCAACTGACTCAGATTCATTCCTTTTTGTCTCTGAGTAATATTTCATTGTATACATGTACCACAGGGCTTCCCAGGTGGTGTCAGTGGTAAAGAACCTACCAGCCAATGCAGGAGACATAAGAGACATGGGTTTGATTTGTGGGTCAGGAAGATGCCCTCGAGGAGGGCATGACAACTCACTCCAGTATTCTTGCCTGGAGAATCCCATGAACAGAGGAGCCTGGTGGGCTACATCCAGTGGGTCGCAGAGTTGGACACAACTAAGCAACTTAGCATGTACACGTCACAACTTCTTTCTCCACTCATCTGTTGATGGACATCTGCTGCTGCTGCTGCTGCTGCTAAGTTGCTTCAGTCGTGTCCGACTCTACTCTGTGCGACCCCATAGACGGCAGCCCATCAGGCTCCCCCGTCCCTGGGATTCTCCAGGCAAGAACACTGGAGTGGGTTGCCATTTCCTTCTCCAATGCATGAAAGTGAAAAGTGAAAGTGAAGTCGCTCAGTCGTGTCTGACTCTTAGCAACCCCACGGACTGCAGCCTACCAGGCTCCTCCGTCCATGGGATTTTCCAGGCAAGAGTACTGGAGTGGGGTGCCATTGCCTTCTCCAGATGGACATCTAGGTTGCTTCTAGGGTCCCAGCTATTGTAAATAGTGCTGCAATGAACATCGGGCTACATGTGTCTTTTTGAATTGTAGTTTTCTCAGGGTATATGCCCAGGAGTGAGATTGTGGGGTCATAGGGTAGTTTTTTTCCTAGTATTTTTAAGAAATCTCCATATTGTTCTCCATAATGGCTATATCAATTTATATTCAACCCCAATCTCTTAAGATGGTTTTATGAAAGGAATTGTATTCTCCTCTACAGAGATAGTTTATATAGATTCAGAATGGTCCTTGATTTCCCTGTTAAAGAGAAAATATGTTAAGCTGATGAACTGACTTATTGTAACATGTACACACTTATATTAGGTTAAGCCATACAAAATTATTTTTTATAAGATAATAATCCTACTTTAATAATTTTATGTGATTCAAACTAATATCTTTACCCATGTTTAAAGCCAACTGTTTTGGGCTTCCCAGACTTGTCTCTGCAAAGTTGCAGGTTGCCTCATTTCTTTAGAAATTTCTTTACCCTCCGTTCTCCGCTGCCCCAGCCTGTCCCAAGCATCAGATCTGCAGCTGTCTTTGCTTCAGAGAAGGATGACATAACACGGGAAGAAGAGCAACAAGAAAGTACAATGCAAATGCTTAAATCAGTTATCAAATATAGATTTTGAGAAGTAGAAACTCTACTACTTCTGTCCCTGGCTTTAATAAAGATTCTCAGTACCACAAAGGGAAAGTCTGAATGGCAGCAGGAACCTTCTGTTCTGAGGAGATGAGAGGTAGTTACTGAGCAGGAGCTGCACCTTCCTTCCCCAGGCTGACCTTGGAAGGGATAGACAGTTAAAGATGATAGCCACATGCTCTGTTTCTTGGTTAGTGCCATGGAAAAGAATAAGGATGTCACAGTTTTCGTGGGACCACATGGTCTGAGTCACATTATGGTAATAAATCTCATTCATTTCATAGTAAGTCTAAACTTATTGATAGATAGTAAGTTTACTGGATGCCTGGGGCTGGTGCACTGGGACGACCCAGAGGGATGGAATGGGGAGGGAGGAGGGAGGAGGGTTCGGGATGGGGAACACATGTATACCTGTGGCGGATTCATTTTGATATTTGGCAAAACTAATACAATTATGTAAAGTTTAAAAATAAAATAAAATTAAAAAAAAAGATAGATAGTAAGTTTACTTTGAAAAGAAATGAAACTTTTTGCATACTTAAATTTGTTGACTGACATAATAGCTACTTGAAAGAATTATGATTTTGAATTTTTAGATCTTAAATTCAGTTTTTCTCTATTTTTACATTAAATAAAAAATTTTTTAAAGTAGACATAGTTGCTAAGGGCTGAAGTTTCAATAATTTCTAGGAAGAATTATATTTATAATGTTTTATTTATGACCTATGAGTCACCCTGGTAGCTCAGCTGGTAAAGAATCTGCCTATAATGCTGGAGACTCTGGTTCGATTTCTGGGTTGGGAAGATCCCCTAGAGAAGGAATAGGCTACCCACTCCAGTATTCTTGGGCTTTCCTGGTGGCTCAGCTGGTAAAGAATCTGCCTGCAATGTGGGAGACCTGGGTTCAACCCCTGGGTTGGAAAGATTTCCTGGAGAAGGAAATGGTACCCACTCCATTCTCCATTCCGGCCTGGAGAATTCCATGGATTATACATGGTTGCAAAGAGTCAGACACAACTGAGCAACTTTCACTTTCTTTATGAGGTACTTCATGAAGTACTTGGATAAAACATTTCCAAATCACTCTGACTTTATTTAGAAAAATCAGGCATTATCCTAGGATGTCATATTTATTCACATTGATAAATAAGATAGTCTATACAATTGACTGTATTTTGTGTATTCTTTCATTTTAATCCCTATTTGCAACAGTTTATGTTTACAGATTAAAGAAAAATAAGCCCTGGGTATACAAGCTGACAGAGAAGGCAATGGCACCCCACTCCAGTACTCTTGCCTGGAAAATCCCATGGACGGAGGAGCCTGGTAGGCTGCAGTCCATGGGGTCGCTAAGAGTCGGACACGACTGAGTGACTTCACTTTCTCTTTCATGCATTGGAGAAGGAAATGGCAACCCACTCCAGTGTTCTTGCCTGGAGAATCCCAGGGACAGGGGAGCCTGGTGGGCTGTGGTCTATGGGGTCACACAGAGTCGGACACGACTGAAGCGACTTAGCGTAGCATAGCATAGCATACAAGCTGATGGAGGTGACTATAGTGAATAAGAGAAAATTAGCAAGTTTGGAGCTTCACCTGTGACTCATCAGGAGACTCAGGAGGCACAAGTTCCATACCTGGGTGGGGAAGATTCCCTGGAGGAAGAAATGGCAACCCACTCCAGTATTCTTGCTGGGACAGTCCCATGGACAGAGGAGCCTGGAAGGCTATAGTCCTTGGGGTTGCAGATTCCGATGTGACTGAGCACAACATGAGTTTTATTTGGGTAAACCTGCAATGGCAACCCACTCCAGTACTCTTGCCTTGAAAATCCCATGGATGGAGGAGCCTACCAGGCTCCTGCAGTCCAGGGGGTGGCGAAGAGTCGGACACAACTGAGTGACTTCACTTTCACTTTTCAGTTTCATGCACTGGAGAAGGAAATGGCAACCCACTCCAGTGTTCTTGCCTGGAGAATCCCAGGGACGGGGGAGCCTGGTGGGCTGCCATCTATGGGGTCGCACAGAGTCAGACACGACTGAGGTGACTTAGCAGCAGTAGCAGCAGCAGCAAAGAGTTAATAAATAAATGCCCAAAATAAGCAGTAGTGCTCTTTGACTATGATCCATGAATGACATGTGGAAGTTCTTAAGAAGAAAGGTTACCAACTTTGGCGTCAGAACGAGATAGATCTTTTCTCTTAGTTGAGTCATCATACTAGCTGCAAGATTACAAACAAGTTACTTCACATTACAAAGGCTGGGTTTCCTGAGGGAAATTGAGATATTGTCAGGATTAATAATAACTGACACATCCCTGAATCCCGGAAATAAGTCCTGTTTCATCACAGTGAGTGATTCTTGTAATGTCCTGCTGAATTTGGCCTGCTAGTTTTATTGAGAGTTTTTTGCATCTATATTCATCAGAAATGTTGGCCTGTAGCAAGTAACAATAAAATTTTAAAAATGTAATTCCAATTTGATGGAAAGGGAACATAGAATTAAGAAATAAATGTGTCAGTTTCTGTATAAAGTTAGTAAGGAAGTCTGTCTGGCAAAAGTTACAGAGAGAAAAAAGAGATCTGTCCTATAACAACATTAAGATGGGTGAAGATCATGGTTACAGACCTACAGATCCGGCACATGTTAGGCTTAATCATAGGCGAGTACTATCAAGGCAGGAAGTAAATGGTCAGATTTGTAGCTTATCTGAGCTGACTGGAAAATAAATAAAACATTTGAATAAATCTATATTAAGGAAATTGGATGGAAAGGTCGAAAATCTTCAGAACCCACTCCCCTCCCCTCTTCACTTATGCTAACAAACATACACATCCGGCCCCAGATAATTTTACAGGTAAATTTTACCAAATATGTCATTAACAGATAATCTCAATGCTTAAAGTTTTTCAGAGAGTAGAGAATTTGTACCCTTGTAAGCACGTTTTAGAAGACTAGTAAAACCTCTGTATTGAAGCCTAAGAATGACAACGTGAGAAAGGAAAATTGTAGACTCATCTTTCTTATGAATTTATAAGCAGAATTCCTAAGATATTAGCAAATCTAATCTAACATTGAGTTAAATAATACCTTAGGATTAAATTGAGTTTGTTTCAGAACGCAAGGAGTTTTTATTACTATGAAGTTTATTAGCATATTTTACCGCATTAATAGATAAAAGCCCTATGATCACCTCAATAAATTTAGGAAAATCATTTGATAAAAATATGCAATGCTCATGTGCAATAAAAATTCCTAAAGAACTAGTAATAGAGAATTTCCTTAATCATGTGAAAAATTTCTACCAAAACTTACAGCAATACCATAGTAAAATGCTTGACGTATCGTCATAAAAGGTTACTATCACTTTTTCTATTCAACATTTTGCTAGAGGCCATATCTAGTGCAGAAATTAAACATAATTATTAATAATGAAGAGACAAAATTATTATTTTTATCATATGGTAGGATTATCTATTTAGAAAATTCAAAGAATGATACAGGGAAGTTATTTAACAGTAAAGAAATGTTAATAAGATGGTTGAAATGTAAAATTGACATGAAAAAGTAAACTGCTTTTCTTTAGTGTAACAATGAGAAAAACTCAAAGCACAACATTTATAATAGTGGCAACAATTATATAGAACCTAAGAATAAGTTTAACAAGAAATAGGAAAGAATTTCTAGAGAAAATTTAATATATTTTGCAAAACAAATAGAGCATTTATGCAAATAAGAAGCTACTTTGTGTTCACAGAGGAAAGAGCTATAAGCATATGAATTCTGCCCTCATTTGCCTGTACATTCCATATAATTCCAATGTTACACTAGAGCTTTTTCCTTTGAATTTAACAAGTTCTTGCCATAAATTCAGATGTAAAAGGAAGGCTCAAAAATAGTGATTGTGCTTTCCAAAAAGGTGGAGAGAACAGATACCTAGATTTACTCTAAAGTTAAAGAAATTTAGAGAATGCAGTATCTGTGCAAATAGAAGGAAGAACCAGGACAGAATATTCCCACTCATATGGTAAATAAAATGACAGAGGAGGAAATCAGCAGCAAATATAGTCTACTCAGTAGGTCGTACTGGTATAATTGATTATCCTCATGGGAAAAAACTCATAAATTTAGACCCCCTAACCTCACATTATACACAAAAATATGGGTTAAGACATAAACATTAAATCTCTAATTAAAGCAAAATCAATGGGGACTATTTTTATGACCTTGTGATAGAGAAAGATCCTTAAAATCTAAAGGTTATAAACCTTAAG
Source organism: Bubalus kerabau (assembly GCF_029407905.1). Taxonomy (NCBI): domain Eukaryota; kingdom Metazoa; phylum Chordata; class Mammalia; order Artiodactyla; family Bovidae; genus Bubalus; species Bubalus kerabau. Next base: position 66,607,474 of record NC_073628.1, read on the forward strand.
AGAAAAGATTGAAAAATTTCACTGTTAAAATGAACAACTTTTCCATAGATTGCAAAACGATATATACTTGTACGTAAAATTTACATAATATCTAAAATCATGCAAACTAATACACATATTATTTATAATTATACTAATAAAATGTAAAGATATGCATGTAGATTATAAACTGAAAATCTAGATAGTGAAGGTGTGGGGATAGGGAACAGATACACAGGGTCTCAACAGTGCAGTGTTCTGTTTTTAATAAATCAAGTAAGACAAAATTAAAATTTACCAATCCCCCCAAAATTGGTGGAGCCATGAGTCTCTGACATATTATTACTTATAGTTTCTCTATGCTTAAAATAGTTAATAGTAAATTTTCTAAAAGAAAATAAAAATTAAAATAATTAGAAAGTGAAGATAGGGAAAGTGGTTGCTGCTGCTGCTAAGTCGCTTCAGTTGTGTCCAACTCTGTGCGACCCCATGGACTGCAGCCTACCAGGCTCCCCCGTCCATGGGATTCTCCAGGCAAGAACACTGGAGTGGGTTGCCATGTCCTTCTCCAATGCATGAAAGTGGAAAGTGAAAGTGAAGTCGCTCAGTCCTGTCTGACTCTTAGTGACCCCATGGACTGCAGCCTACCAGGCTCCTCCATCCATGGGATTTTCCGGGCAACAGTACTGGAGTGGGGTGCCATTGCCTTTTCCCAGGGAAAGTGGTTGGGGAGGTCTAATGTGAGGGCTTCCCTGGTGGCTCGGAGGGTAAAGTGTCTGCCCGCAATGAGACCCGGGTTTGATCCCTGGGTCAGGAAGATCCCCCAGCGCAGGAAATGACAACCCACTCGGTACTCTTGCCTGGGAAATCCCAAGGACAGAGAAGCCTGGTATTCTGCAGTCCAGGGGGTCACGAAGAGTCTTACACGGCTGAGCAATTTCACTTTCACTTTTCAGGACTAGGGACTTTCAGATGTAGAAAGTGGAAGACTGTGAGAAGACTTGATGGAGTCAACCAGAATTAATAATCTCATGGAACGAGTGAAAAAAGGTTTTGTTAAATACTAAGTAAAGGATGCTAATGGTTCGTTCTTCATTTTAGTGAAGTAAATGGAGGAAACATCAAAGCTAGTATCACTTCATTCAACAGCTAGAGAAATGATGAAACATTTATCCAAGTTTGTGACCATAAATGAATTTAATTTTAAGAACGTAAATTTTATGACCTAAAAGAAAATTCATGTGCCAGAAATACTGACATATATTAAGCCTTTAATTCTGAGTTGGAACAGAGCACCCAGATATCCTGTAGTGTTAGGAACAGAGGTCAACATAAGGAAGACCATGTAACTGACAGTAATTTGTAGTAATTTGGTGACTCTCAAAAGTCATCTAAATTCTAACCTTCCTTATATTACCACCTATGGAACTGTGGCAGAGAGAAGTCACACAGTTTGCCGGAGGTCACAATAGCTAATTAGCAGCACAGTTAGGTCTGTAAATCTGTGACTTGTATCCCAGTAATTTTATGTTAAACAATTCTGCCTCACTTTCTGATACTTTTGGGGTATTAACTGATTAAAGTTATTTTGAATTTGCATAATTTTATTGTCTATTTCTTTTTAAACTGTGATTGATGGCTGATATCAAAAACTTTAATTAAGTAGAATTTTTAAAAAGGTGGCCTTTCTTAATTACAGCTCTCCTGAGTATTTCTATCTTTCGTATATATACTTTCTTCTTTAAATGTGCTGGAATCCTTAAATGGAAACATCAAGTCTGCATTGACGGGGAAAAAAGAAATGAAAAATTGAACTGAACTGATCAAATTGGGGATTTCTAAATATGCCTGTTAGCCAGTAGGTGTCGCTACAACCCACTGTAATTAAAAACTGATGTGATAATTTTGGATCTGTCCACGATACAGGAGACCCGGTTTGATTCCTGGGTCTGAAAGATCCCCTGGAAAATGAAATGGCAAACCACTCCAGATTTCTTGCCTGGGAAATCCCATGGAGAGAGGAGCCTGGAGGGCTGCAGTCCATGGGGTTGGCAAAGAATGGGACAGGACTGAACGACTAACACTTTCACTTTTCATGATAATTTTATAGAAAAATCCAATGGCAACACTTTTCTTGAAGCATTAGGTGACATCTTTAGACAGCAGGCTGTATAGCTGTTTTGTTTTTTTTTCTCCCACCCCTGAGATTCTATATTTAAGACCTATTTCACATAGTTATTGTCGTAGTCCATGATTATAGTATTGAGGCGGATTTCAGTGACCAAAACAGTGTCTTTCACGATGCTAAATAATGACGTCACTGCACTCGTGGTGCACGTGTTATTCCCGAGAGATGGGCCGAGGGGGTGGCAGGGCTGCGGAGGAGAGGGGAGGTCACTGGGAAGGTTCTGCAGGAGCAGCAGCTTTGGTGCTGAAAGGGCACGTTATTGTGTCCCCGTGGCCAAAAGCCAACTAGGCGTCTATTTTATGCTACACCAGTTTGCAGTACTACCTTTAACCTCTGTGAAGGCTTGTTTTCTTCAGGTAGAATACTCACTTTTGGCTGAAAATGAAGGTGTTAAAGAGTTTCAGAATGGATTTATCGCATCTATTACGGACTTTTTTAAGTTTTTTTTTTTTTTTTTTTTTTGGTCTCTTGTTTCAGAAAAGAAAACGAGGTTGGAAAAAGACATTTTGGGTTATCCTCGATTCTGCCAGGGTACTCACTGGTAGATGTTTGTCACTCTGATTTCTAGGCACTCAAACCCCTTGAAGACCCCCTACTTTATAAGGTAAAGTCCACCTCCCACTTTGTAAACGAAAATTAACTATGTTTCAGACGCCCCGTAGTGAGGACATGGGTACATGTCAGGGGACCTGCTGATCAGACGTACCTGCACGCTGACCGGTGTGAATCAGAAGGGAGTCACGCGGAAAAGCGGGGAGCAGCGGAGGCGGGGGGTGGGGGTGGGAGGATGCGGGTAGCAGCTGTGGTCCGTTCTGGGGCAGCAGTGCTGAAGGATCTGGAAGCAGCACTGTGTGCCTGGGGGTTGGAGTGTTGGCAACTGAGTACCTGTTCCCCTGGGGTGGGTGGTGATGGCCAATGTGTGGGGAAGTTCCGCAGCGAGATTTGAAATGGAGTTTCCAACTTCTGGGCCTGTAGAGCTTAAAAGAGCTACCCAATAGGCCTCTAATACATACATTCCTTTTATGCTTAATTAGGTTTTTGTCTTGTCTTATTTTTGCTTACAACAAAGAATCCTGACATACACTTCCCAAGTTCCAAGGCATGTTGATGCTTACCTTATGATAAAATAAGGCCTATCACCCTTTCTTACCAGATTATCAGAGATTTCCTGCCTGTAATGAGCTGGATAAAAAAGTGTTAGTGGCAGTGGTGTGTGTGTGTGTGTGTGAACTGCAGAGAGAGATTTCCGCCAGTAGAGGCCAAAGATCCATGTCCCACCTTTGGTACTTATTCATATTTAAGTTCGGTATCTTCCCTTCATTTTTCAGAACAGCACACAGGAGTCAGAGTCCCTGTAACAGGGGGACTCTCACAGTTCTGACTGTGAAACTGAACACGAATTCCTAGGAGGACAGCACAGGGCACTTGTCGTGGAATAGTCTCTAAAGTCCTTGGTGCTAAAGGATACGTGGTGACCTGTCCTACACAGCCAGTGCACCGAGCCTCTAACCCCTGATTAAAATAGCTCATTCTGTATTCTTTTTGTGATGATTTCCATGCCCATTGCCTTATTCCTGGAAGTGTGGATGTTTTCTAGAGCATATTGGTTATGAACTTTGGGGTTGACAGACCTGAGTTGAAATCCTAGCACTGGCAGCATTTACTAGATGATCAGGCATGATTTCCTTAAGCTTATATAAAAACGGATTTTTAGTTACACAAGTAATGCACAAAATCATTCTCCCTGTGAAAAGCAAGCAATTATAGATAAGGCAGTGCCTGACCTCCCCTGAGGTACACATTGTCCCCCTTTTTCCTCCCCTGCAAAATGGGTGTGAAAAAGCCTGCTCCACAGGCTTACGGTGAGGCTCTCTCACTTGGGAAACGTTAAAATCCCCTTTCTCAGGAAAGCTGTCCCAGTCGTCTGAACTAGGTCAGATTCCCTGTCCTCTGCACTCCTGATTCTACATGTCTTCATAGCAGTTTCTTAGCTATAATCAATTTTCTTAATTACAGCAGGATACTATTTACTGAGCACATCCAGGATTTGGTCTGTGCAAAGCAGAGCCAGGATTTGGTCTGTGCAAAGCAGAGCCTGCTGCTGCTGCTGCTGCTAAGTCGGTTCAATCATGTCTGACTCTGTGTGACCCCATCGACCGCCTCCTACCAGGCTCCCCCGTCCCTGGGATTCTCTGGGCAAGAACACTGGAGTGGGTTGCCATTTCTTTCTCCAATGCATGAGAGTGAAAAGTGAAAGGGAAGTCGCTCAGTCGTGTCCGACTCTTAGCGAACTCACGGACTATAGCCCACGAGGCTCCTCCGTCCATGGAATTTTCCAGGCAAGAGTACTGGAGTGGGGTGCCATTGCCTTCTCTGTATTCAGAGCCTAGATAACCTTACTAGAGATAGGAAAAATAGAGCAAGGAAAAAGATGCCTTGGATAATTCCCTGGCAGTCCAATGGTTAGACCTTGTTGCTTTCACTGCTGTGGCCTGAGTTCAAGCTCTGGTCAAGAAACGAAGATTCTTTAAGCCATGCAGCACTGCCAAAAAAAAAAAAAAAAAAAAAAAACACAACTTGGCAGGCAATATACATATTCCATGCCAAGTGTGTATTTTCATATCTGTATGTATATTTGTATTCTCATGTCCTCAGCAATTGAGTGAATGTGGATTTCAACCCATTAATTCATGTATTCAAGAAACTGAAATTTCATATCATCTAACTTAATTTCAAAATCTCTGGTTCTTCTGGGGATACCATAGAACTGTGACCTCAGGGTAGAGAGTGTTAAACCAAGGCTTAGTAAAAGTGTTAAGAGTTCACTTGAGCAAAAATTGGTTCAAATTGGGCAGCACCTAATGTAACAGATAGAAAGGTGCTCCAAGGAACTGAACAAAATGAAAGACTTTTATAGGAAGGAGGGAACAGGAACAAGGAAGTTATACTTGAGGGGAAAAAAAAGCAGATTGGTTACCTCCAGGGCACCTTTCCAACAAGAGTTGGCAGGGGTCATCAGACAGATGACCTCACTAGTGCTGATCAGGTGGCTCCTGATTGACTGGTACCAGATTGTATTTCTGGGAGAGCAGCAGGCTACAGTTCATGGGGTCGCAAGAGTCGGACATGACTTAGCGACCAAACCGCCACCACCACAAAAGCTAATTAAGTCTGGGTTTGGTGACATGGGCCTTGGCATAGACGACTTCATTTTGGGCCCGTTAGCTTGTTTTGAGCAGAAGAGCCCACCTGGTCCTACTTAGGTCCTCTGTCCATTCTGGCATCCCTCCACACTGCCCTCTGATCCTTGGTGGTCCAGGCACATCGATAATCGAGTCATCCCCAGTCCTGTCGAGTCCTCAGTTGGTGCAGGCAGGTTGCCGCTAAGTTCCGTCCAGCTCTCCGGCTCCTCCCATGCTCCTCTGAGACTCAGAGACCCTCCTGAAGCATCTGGAGCCCGGACGCCTAGAGACCCCGGCAGTTCTGTACTGCTCCTGCGTCATGTGGTGTGTGGGGAGGCTCGGCCACACGCGCTTCTTCATCAGACTCAGCCCAGCACATTCCTCAGCACCTGAATTCCTGAAAGCACGGGAGAGTTTGTAATATTCCTCCCGCGCCATCAACCCTGCTTGGAAGGTTGAGCCCTTTGTACTTGGTCGTCATTCTCCCTGAAATGATCTTCCCAGAAACAAGCGAAGCTCACCTCCTCCACTTCCTTCAGGGCCGGGGGCTGTCTTATCACAGGGACTTTGCCTGAACACACAGGTGAACCTCTCCACTACCTTGTTCTGTCTTTAATCCCATCACATTTTTATTTTAGCATTTATTGCCAATTGTTTTCCTTTCTGCCTATGTTCTTTTTCTTTCTTTGCTTCTAAGGTTCCTTTCTCCGGCCCTGTTTCCTGTTCTCCCCTTCCTCTCCCCTCCTCCCCCTCCCCCCCCTCCCCCTCCCCCCCTCCTCCCTCCTCACACATTGGCCCAACGAGGTTAGGACTTTCTTGTGTTGGTCTTATTATACCCCAGCACTTAGAATTCAGCACTTCATGATCCATAGACTTCCCTAATAAGCAAATGAATGAATGGATAATGAATCATCTCCTTATCATTATGTTCCTTCAAAATATTATTCACTTATTTCTGTTTTATTAGGACAGAAGTTCTTCTATCATTTTATTTTCTTCCATTTAACCTTTCCTGAGCTGAACTTTGAATTTATTATTTTCAGTTTTTAACCTAATATTTTCTTGACTGATTACCTTCATTGTTCATTGACTAACTGCTTTATTTTGTGACTATTTCTTCATTTCTTGTGTGTGTGATATAAACATTTAATACACTTGTTTTTTAAAAACAAACTATGAAATTGTGATTTAATATATACTAGTCTCAATTTTGGGCTTCCCTGATAGCTCAGTTGGTAAAGAATCCACCTGCAAGGTAGGAGACCCCAATTTGATTCCTGGGTCAGGAAGATCCCCTAGAGGAGGGCATAGCAACTCACTCCAGTGTTCTTGCCTGGAGAATCCCCATGGACAGAAGAGCCTGGTGAGCTACCTACAAAATGTTTTTTGTTTAAATGAGCACTTTTAATATCAAATTTTTATTGAATTGTGATCTTGTAACTTCTTCTTTGGGGACTTTATAGAGGACTTTGTGATCAACTTTTATAATGGTCTATTTGGTCTTTTAAAAAATGCATTTATTCTCTTCAGAAGGTATACATATATGTGGTAAAAAAGATTTTTACCCATCACAACTCTTTGGAATCTGCTATATTTATTTGGAATACATTTACTGGTCAGCTTTAGTGGTTGGGAGTACAGTGTTGAAATAATAGTCAATGGCCAACATCTTTGTACCAACAACTCCTCACCCTGATATTTGTTTGCCCTGTTCCATTTTTGGGGTTGAAAGGGCCTTGGAGGCTAACCCCATCCTGTGGGATGGGCAGCTGGTTCCCAGAGCGCCTCCTTTCCTGTTTCCTCTCAGTCTTTTTTTGTGAAGTGCAGCCATTTTGGGGTGCCAGCTTCTCAGAGGTTTGCTGAGTTCTTGGAGCTGTGGTTTCTGAATGAGTGTATAAAGAGAGAAGCAGGTGACACTGTGTGGGTGGAGAATTGGACTCAGATTGTAGGAATTTTATTTGGCTCACAGGTTCCTTCTGACTTCCCAGACAGTTGTGGCAAAACGATTTTCTCTGCAATAGATGATGGATTAAAAACTCCATATGATTCAGTGTGTATAAAACTTATTCTTCCAGCATATCTTCATGGGTATTTTATCAAGAAGTTTAATACAGCTCTTAGTAATGAAATTTCAATAATGGTCTTTTTCACATATTGCAAAAACTCTAACAGGAAAGATTTGTTTGAGCCTTAACACCTATGGGTCTCTGATGTGTTTATTTCTAATGAATATCAGTTCAGTTCAGTTCAGTCGCTCAGTTGTGCCCAACTCTTTGCTATCCCATGGACTGCAGCACACCAGGCCTCCCTGTCCATCACCAACTCCCAGAGTTTACTCAGACTCATGTCCATTGAGTTGGTGATGCCATCCAACCATCTCATCCTCTGTTGCCCCCTTCTCCTCCTGCCCTCAATCTTTCCCAGCATCAGGGTCTTTTCAAATGAGTCAGCTCTTCGCATGAGGTGGCCCAAGTATTGGAGTTTCAGCTTCAGCATCAGTCCTTCCAATGAACACCAGGACTAATTTCCTTTAGAATGGACTGGTTGGATCTCCTGGCAATCCAAAGGACTCTCAAGAGTCTTCTCCAACACCACAGTTCAGAAGCATCAATTCTTCAGTGCTCAGCTTTCTTTATAGTCCAACTCTCTCATCCATACATGACCACTGGAAAAACCATAGCCTTGACTAGACAGAACTTTGTTGGCACAGTGATGTCTCTGCTTTTTAATATGCTGTCTAGGTTGGTCATAACTTTCCTTCCAAGGAGTAATCGTCTTTTAATTTCATGGCTGCAGTCACCATCTGCAGTGATTTTGGAGCCCCCCCAAAAATAAAGTCTGACACTGTTTCCCCATCTTTCTACCATGAAGTTATGGGACCGGATGCCATGATCTTAGTTTTCTGAATGTTGAGCTTTAAGCCAACTTTTTCACTCTCCTCTTTCATTTTTCATCAAGAGGTTCTTTAGTTCTTCACTTTCTGCCATAAGGGTGGTGTCATCTGCATATCTGAGGTTATTGATATTTCTCCTGGCAATCTTGATTCCAGCTTGTGCTTCATCCAGCCCAGTGTTTCTAATGATGTACACTGCATGTAAGTTAAATAAGCAGGGTGACAATATACAGCCTTGAAGAACTCCTTTCCCTATTTGGAACCAGTCTGTTGTTCCATGTCCAGTTCTAACTGTTGCTTCCTGACCTGCATACAGGTTTCTCAAGAGGCAGGTCAGGTGGTCTGGTATTCCCATCTCTTTCAGAATTTTCCACAGTCAAAGGCTTTGGCATAGTCAATAAAGCAGAAATAGATGTTTTTCTGGAACTCTCTTGCTTTTTTGATGATCCAGCAGATGTTGGCAATTTGATCTCTGGTTCCTCTACCTTTTCTAAAACCAGCTTGAACATCTGGAAGTTGACGGTTCACATATTGCTAAAGCCTGATTTGGAGAATTTTAAGCATTACTTTATTAGCATGAGAGATGAGTGCAATTGTGTGGTAGTTTGAGCATTCTTTGGCATTGCCTTTCTTTGGGATTGGAATGAAAAGTGATCTTTTCCAGTCCTGTGGTCACTGCTGAGTTTTCCAAATTTGCTGGCATAGTGAGTGCAGCACTTTCACAGCATCATCTTTTAGGATTTGAAATAGCTCAACTGGAATTCCATCACCTCCACTAGCTTTGTTCGTAGTGATGTTTCCTAAGGCCCACTTGACTTCACATTCCAGGATGTCTGGCTCTAGGTGAGTAATCACACCATTGTGATTATCTTGGTCGTGAAGATCTTTTTTGTACAGTTCTTCTGTGTATTCTTGCCACCTCTTAATATCTTCTGCTTCTGTTAGGTCCATACCATTTCTGTTCTTTATTAAGCTCTTCTTTGCATGAAATGTTCCCTTGGTATCTTTAATTTTCTTGATGTTATTTTCTTACTTGGTCATGTAACAGCACTAAAATAGAGACACAATTTCTGTATTGATTCTTAGAAATAGAGTAATATAGAATTGTTTTGTATTAGTAAAGTTCAGAACAGAACCATTTACATTACATCTATACCTTCCCCTGAAAATAGTAGGCATTGGCTTGCCCATGATTTTGATTCACTGCTTATATGTAGATTTTACAGTGACTTGGTTGGGGTTTTCCTGGTGGATCAGGTGGTAAAGAATCTTCCTGCAGTGCAGGAGACCTGAGTTCAGTCCCTGGATTGGGAAGATTCCTTGGAGAAGGGAATGGCAACCCACTCTAGTATTCTTACTGGAGAATTCTATGGACAGAGGAGCCTTGCCGACTACAGTCCATGGGGTCGCAAAGAGTCGGACACGACTGAGCAACTTTCACTTTCACTTTTTTTTTTAGAGTGGAAAATAATGGCAGTTTGTTGTCATTTCATAAACTTTCTCTGGAAACATTTTTATTTATTAAATAAATTACGTCAAGGACAGTTGGCTAACCCATTTTCATATCAGAACTTTACAGACTTGAGGAAGCAATGCTCTGTGTCTCCCTCAGTGTTGTAAGGTGATCCGAATGGTCTCAAAATTATCAAAGTAGAAACACATGTTAAAATGATAATGAAAGAAAGAAGTACGTTGTAGTCACACGTCATACTCTATGTGTGTGACTGTGTGTGAGACATACACCTCTATGTCTCAAAGAGGAGGATGACTCTCCTGTGTGGTGTTAGATGTCACTAAAAAGCATAGGCCATGGTTAAAAATAGTTGCTGTGGTCAGACATGTGAGACCACAAAGCGGAAGAAGTCTCATCTTGAGCCACATGTATTTTTTAGAAACATCCAAGTGCCCATTTATTTACAGAAACAAGCTTAGCCATTCACTGGTAACCAAGGCAGAAAGAAATCACCTGATATTAATGTAAAATTCTAGCTATTTCAAGTTGAATGACTATAATCTCAAAATGTTTAATTTTTAGGTGGTTATATTTATTCTTAAAGCAGTAATTAAATTATGTATTAAACATTGTGCGACATTTAAATACGTTATCTCGTATGTTTTTCATAATGTTGTCTTGTAGAATAAAAGGTATTATATTATCACTATCTTACAACTGAGCGAATAAAGTTGGAGTAGTTAAGTGACTTGTTTTAGGTACATAGCTATATATTGGCACAATCTAAGCTCTAATTATAAATACTGCAGTCTTGAAATAAAGTTAGAAACCATAAACTAAGCACTGTCCAGTCCATTGCTTTCCATACAGTGTACATATTATTGGGATGAAAGTTATCTCAAGAATCTGTTAGCAACAGGTGATTTAGTATTTTATTGAATCCTATAGTTATAAAACAAGATAGAGCCTGGAGATCTAGCTGGTCATCTCATTTTATTTTATGTTGTTGGAATATTTCCTTCCTGTTAATCCATTGAAAGCAATTTTTAGCTGTTCATGTTTGTTAAAAAATACAAAATAAATATAGTTTGTTGCAAATTTGGTCATGCGATGCTGAATATTTTTTTAAAATGTACAAGAAAGTCACAACACCCGTATACTGAAACAGCTATTTCAGTCTCTCAAGAGAGAATGTAACCTAAAGCAGTTCATCTAAAATCCATTTACATTATATGGCTTTTATTTTACTCTTCTCAGTTTGTCTTTAGTCTACTTAACATACATTCTTTAGATAAACACCAACAACAGAATAGAATTTATGCTGGCATATAACTGAGAGCTTCACTTCATGGCAAATAGAGCTTCACTTGTCATGCTTCACTTCATGGCAAATAGATGGAGAAACAATGGAAACAGTGACAGACTCAATTTTCTTGGACTCTAAAATGACCGCAGATGGTGACAGCAACCATGAAATTAAAAGATGCTTGCTCCTTGGAAGAAAAGCTGTGACCAACTTAGACAGCATAGTCAATAGCAGAGTCATTGCTTTACCGACAAAGGTCTGTATAGTCAAAGCTTTGGTAGTCATGCATGGATGTGAGAGTTGGACCATAAAGAAGGCTGAGTGTTGAAGAATTGATGCTTCTGAACTGTGGCATTGGAGAAGACTCTTAAGAGTACCTTGGACTGCAAGGAGGTCAAACCAGTCAATCCTAAAGGAAATCAGTCTTGAATATTCACTGAAAAGACTGATGCTGAAGCTGAAACTCCAATACTTTGGCCATCTGATGCAAAGAACTGACTCATTGGAAAAGACCCTGATAATGGGAAAGATTGAAGGCAGGAGGAGAAGGGGATGACAGAGGATGAGATGGTTGGATGGCATCACTGACTCAATGGACATGAGTTTTTTGAGCAAGCTCTGGAAGTTGGTGATGGACAGGGAAGCCTGGTGTACTGCAGTTCATGGGGTTGCAAAGAGTTGGACATGACTGAGTGACTGAACTGAACTGAACTATAATTGAGAGCTAAAATTTTTCCATAGCTTTGCCATCATGTAAGGTCATGACCTATCTATTTATCTTTCTGTCTTCCTAAATATCTTCCTTATATATTTAGTTTAAATTTGTAGTCCAATACTTTGTAATTTATTTTATGAAAACTCCACACGACTCTCATATTTTGAATTATTGTGAATATTGAAATGCAATTATGCTGAATTCAAATATTTGTTATGTAATTGCAATGTTATTAGCAACAATTGTGTTATATCCTTGGGAGGATAAAGATAGTACAGATTGTAACTACTATAAGGTTCAGAATGATGTACTAGTGAAAAGTTAGAATGCTCTTGTTGAAGTAGGACTTGAAGTCATAATTGAAGGATAGATTTAGCTTTGCAGGATGGAAGTATACCATCCTAAAGTTGGGGGACAATGAAAAAACTGGGGCTCAGAGGCAGAGAGTAGAATGGTGGTACAGGAGCTAAGGGGTGGGGAAACGCAGAGGTATTGATCAAAAGCTTCAAAGTTTCAGTTATGTAGAATAAATAAGGTCTGGAGAGCTAATATACCACCTGGTGCCTATATATAATCATACTCTATTATGTACTTGAAATTTGCTAAGAGAGTAGCTCACAATGGTGCCCACCAAGAAAAACAAAAATGTAACTATGAAAGTGATGGATATGTTAATTAGTTTGATTGTGGTGATTATTTCACGATGTATATGTTTATGGAAATATCATATTATGCACCTTAAGTATACGCAACTTTTATTTTTCATTTATATCTCATTAAAAGCTGGGAAAGAAAGAAACAAAGAAAATATGTGGGCCCGTAATTACTGTGTGAACTCTGTAAGGAGGAGATTGAGTTTGTCTGTTTATAGCATGGGCCAGACTGAAGTTCAGGAATTAGAATCAGTGGACTCAAGTGTAAGGCAGCTCTAGAACATGAAATCAAGGTCATCTCAGAAGTGGTTGGTGTGGCACCAGGATGTTTGACTGTTGGGAGAATGCATACTGGGCAACTACTCAAGGGTCCAGAAGAAGCACAGGTAGGGAGAGGCTAGCTATCAACAGAGGGGGACTCAGCAGCCGACACACTGAAGCCCGGGAAGGTCGGAAGTCAGGGGGGATCTCTGTGGAGTTAGTATTAGTGCCTGGTGCCTGGGGCTCAACAAGAGAAAACTAAGGCAGGGTGAGGTGCTGGCGGTCAGAAGAAAAGATGAGAAGTGCTCTTGACAGAGTGGACGTAAGCAGCAAGACCAGGCCAACGTACCACAGTGGAATCTACAAGTCCCCTTGTTGTAAGTGTGGGTTTCTTAGAGCCTGGAGGCAGGGTTGAACCTGTGAGTAGGAATCCTTTGAAGGAATCCTTCAAAGATGAGAGAGATATAGGGGTTGGGGTCAACCACACCATTTTTCTTGATTGGATTTGAGGATGTGAGCTCTAGTGTGGGAGATAAAGCTGGATGTGAACGCCTTGGAAACTGGGAGAAGAGTTAGGGTATGATGAGGTTGGTTTTCAATAGGTTCTTCACGGGAGCAGACACACAGGGTAGTTCTCTGTGTGAACTGCTCTGGTCATAGCCCGAAAGTGACAGGAAAAGGGAGATTGAGCAGGTTAAGTGTGAAGTCACAGGACAGGTTAACTTTAAGTTGTCAGGCAGTTTCAAAGAAGTCATGAGGATAGAAGTTTCAATGCAGTGGGTTGAAAGTGAACAGGAAGTGAGTCAAAACAGAATGCCTGGGAGAAAGGAAAAATTAAGAAAGTTGTTGGAGAGGAACTCACAGTATCATTTTTATTTTTTCAAAGAGGAAGGACTCTTAATCATTTCTATTTCTATGTGGATGCTTGAGAAAAAATGCTTTTCTGCTTTTAGGACCAATAAGAATGGTGAGAGTGAAGTTGCTCAGTCGTGTCCAACTCTTTGCAACCCCATGGACTGTAGCCTACCAGGCTTCTCCGTCCATGGGATTCTCCAGGCAAGAATACTGGAGTGGATTACCATTTCCTTCTCCAGGGGATCTTCCCGACCCAGGGATTGAACCCAGGTCTCCCGCATTGGAGGCAGATGCTTTAACCTCTGAGCCACCAGGAAAGCTAAGAAGAATGGTACTTCTGAGCAATTCTAGTTGTGTGTGTGTTTTTTTATGTTAGATACACTTTTGATTGTGAAATTGATCAAGTTTTCCCATTTTTCCTTGACTAAAAGAATTCAAGTTAACTCTGATACAACTGTAGGAAATTTATAGATCTTCATGGGATGGACTTAAAGCCTAATTCCTGATTCCATTTTATGGCCTTGGTCTTAATTTTCTGCCATTTGCTCCTATTTTAATATCATCTCTCCCTCCTTCCCTTCCTTTCTACCTTCCTTTCTTCTCTCCTTTCTCACACTCTCTCTTTTGTAAACTTGTATATCATTTATATTACTTTCTAGAATGAGATGGGGATATAGATAAATTAATCATATTTCTAACACCTATAAATATATTGCCTGGAACAGGGTAAGAATTTCATCAGTTTTTTTTAAGTAAAGTGAATAAATTGAGCCTGGACTATGAATAAAAAAAAAAATCTTACTGACACTTCAGAGCATGACATTCAGGGGTTGAGTAACAGATTGCAAAGAGGGAATGAGGAGAGAAAATAGTGAAAAATAAGCATCAGTTCTAATGTGGAGCTTTGATGGGGAAACCTGGAACACAAGTGGGTATTAAAAAGTAATGTAGCTTTATAGGAAAGTGGTTAGCATGGATTTGAAAACACCTGCTTGGCAATCATGTATAAACAGTTTCAACTTTTTGGCAATCAGGTAGTTTCAACTTTTTGGCGCTTATATTCCTCATCTATGAGTTTATGTAGAAGGGGAGGATCATACTGAGTGGAAGGATGGACTCTTTGAGGGAGGAAGACAGTGATGCTTCTTGCCCGATTGGCATTACCAAGGAGCCTTGTACACAGGACTGTGCTCAAATCCATGCTGGGCATAGTTAGGGACTGATTTCTCTCAAGTTAGAGACAAATTTTAAAAATTGTCTCTATTGTCAGCATGATCATTCCCTTCAATTCTAGTCCTTTTCAGGTACACATGACACTAACACTTTGGACAGTGAGGGGAGGACAGGGGCATCTCAGGAGGGAAAGGAGAGAATCAAGAATAAACAGTGCTCTTAGTAACATGGAATAGGAACAGGAAAAAGTTAGCATACACTTAAAGCTTATGCTGCTCCTGCTGCTAAGTCGCTTCAGTCATGGCCGACTCTGTGCGACCCCATAGACGGCAGCCTACCAGGCTCGCCCATCCCTGGGACTCTCCAGGCAAGAACACTGGAGTGGGTTGCCATTTCCTTCTCCAATGCATGAAAGTGAAAAGTGCAAGTGAAGTCGCTCAGTCGTGTCCAACTCCTAGCGATCGCATGGACTGCAGCCTACCAGGCCCCTCTGTCCATGGGATTTTCCAGGCAAGAGTACTGGAGTGGGGTTATATTTAGATTCAAATAATGGGATGCATTTCTTTCAATTTTTTTTACATGACAATGAACAGAAACAATGTAACATAGTCCAAAAATCTTATGTGATTCAATAAGGAGAGGATACACCCTGACAGAGGTGAAGAGGGCTCAAGGGAGAGAAGTTTCCTTGTGTTCTGCTGGAATTCCCTGCTCTGGGTCTCTGTAACATTTTTTAGACCCACTGAGACAGATGTTGGGTAACATGACTGCAATGGAACGTGTTATAGGACCTGTCAGGACAACTTGCCACAGGACATGGAATTGTTAATTCTGGAGAAGAGGAGCTCTGTTAAGTATCTTGCATGTGAAAAGTAACTTGATTTATTCTGCAAATGTCTAGGGAATATACCACAATCATTAAACAGGATATCATGAAAGATTTCTTGGGCATCTATTGCTAGATGCTGTGGAAAGGGAGGAATAAGACAGGCACAGCTTCTGCCTGAAAACAGTGACAGCTTGTAACACTTAAAATGCATTGAGGTGAACGCCAGGAGGAGGTGCAGGACGCCATGGGTGCATACAGCAGTGGGGCCTATTGGCAGGAGACGTAGGGAGTCAGACTTAACCAATCACTATTCTACATAATGGAGAAGGCAATGGCAAGCCACTCCAGTACTCTTGCCTGGAAAATCCCATGGATGGAGGAGCCTGGTAGGCTGCAGTCCATGGGGTCGCTACGAGTCGGACGTGACTGAGCGACTTCACTTTCACTTTTCACTTTCACGCAATGGAGAAGGAAATGGCAACCCACTCCAGTGTTCTTGCCTGGAGAATCCCAGGGAAGTGGGAGCCTGGTTGGCTGCCGTCTATGGGGTCGCACAGAGTCGGACACGACTGACGCGACTTAGCAGTAGCAGCAGCAGCAGCAGCATTCTACATAAATGAAGTGGACTTCCCAGTCCCTAGTCCCCATCCTCCATGAGGAGTGCTCCTTCCTGCATCAGTTCTAGGAGCTGCCAGGGGGCTTTGTGTACAAAATCTCACAGGGAGGGTTTTTCTTCAGGTGGAAGGTTGGAGGAAAAGAAACGCCTAACCATAGTAACATTTTCAGCTGCAAATTTCTATCTCTATTGAAGTCACTTGAGACTCTTTAACACATGAAACAAGTAACCAACTGCCAATCTTGGTTACTTCCTTTTCTTCCGTGACTAAGTGGTCTTACTTATGAAAAAGTGTTGAGTGGGTGGAAGTAAAATACTGTTTGAGAAGGAAAGAGGGTGGTTAATACCCTTCAAAAACCTATCACCATCTTTGAGTTTTAAATAAACTCAGAAGAAAAACATGCCTCATCTAGCATCATTTTTTTTTTCCAGAAGTTTCCCAAGAGGTGGTTTCTCACCTCTTGAATAACCACAGTAAGAAGGAAGAGGGTCACATTGTTTGCAGTAATGTCATTTAGTGACCAAAGTGATGCTTATTGTCTTCAGGTGACGACTTGTGAGCTTTTATCTCATGGCTGCACTGCTGTCCTTTTCTTCTGCTCTGGATTTTCCCATGAGGCTTTCAGAAGATGCTCTCTGGCTGCTGGAGGCCATGGACTTAATCATGAAAATTTCTCCTTTTGGATTATTTTCAAATAAATTTAGACTTTAATAATCAAAATGCAGAAGGGAGTGAAACCACAGTGAAAAGAACACCTGCCTGAAATCCCTGAAAACTGAGTTCCAGTCTCCTTTTGTTTTTGGTGAGTCAGGTGGGCTCGAGCAAACCCTGTGTCCCTCTTAGCCTTGGATTCCTCAGGTGTGTAACTAGAGGGTCCAGATGATCATCCCTCAAAGTCCCTCCCAGCTGTGCCTATTGGAGTCTGTGAGCTGTTCACAAAACCCGGGGGTGGTTTTTCCTGATTATGTGACTCTAGCCTGGAGTCAGGCTGACTAGCTTCAGATCTGGTCTTCCCACTTGGTAGCAGTGAGAGCTTGTCCATATCACCTCACCTTACTGAGCCCAAGTTGGCCCATCTGGGTGATGGTGAAAATAAAAGCACATACCTTAAAGGGCTGCCTGTGAGGATTAAATGAGAAAGCTTCAGCAAAGCACTTGGCATAGTGCCTGACACACTGGAATGACAGCCAGGTGACCAGAGACTTTTATTAATAAGCCTGAGTTATGTTAGAGGAAAAATCATTGTCTTTTTTATTTTTGCAGAAAGAGTCTAAGAATTAGGATTTGTTTTGGGAATAGCATTTATCTCTTTGAACAATCTTAAAGTATGGAGATAAATTATGAGTTGTTCAGTCACTCAGTTGTGTCTGATTCTTTGTGATTTCATGGACTGCAAAACACCAGACCTCCCTGTCCTTCACTATCTCCCAGAGTTTGCTCAACTCATGTCCATTGAGTCAGTGATGCCATCCAACCATCTCATCCTCTGTCATCTCCTTCTCTTCTGGCCCTCAATCTTTCCTAGCATCAGGGTCTTTTCTAATGAGTCAGATCTTCACATCAGGTGGCCAAAGTATTGGAGCTTCAGCTTCAGTATCAGTCCTTCCAATGAATATTCAGGATTGATTTCCTCTAGAATGGACTGGTTGGATCTCCTTGCAGTCCAAGGGACTCTCAAGAGTCTTTTCCAGCACCACAGTTCTTAAGCATCAGTTCTTTGGCACTCAGCCTTCTTTATGGCCCAACTCTCACATTTGTATATGACTACTGGAAACACCATAGCTTTGACTATATGGACCTTTGTTGTCAAAGTAATGTCTCTGCTTTTTAATATGTTGTCTAGGTTTGTCATAGCTAGAGAGAATTTGTGCCTTTGGAGGAGTTATTTTACTTTTCTAAACTTTTATAAAGTCAGACCTAGATGATCTCCCATACTTCTTCCAGATCTAATAGCCTATGATTCTCATGAGTCTGTAGATACCTATTATTTATATTTATAAATTATAGACATATAATAACTATGTATTTCTATTTCTATCCTGGTAATTTCTCTTTATAGTGTAACCATCACATGTTGAGGATTTTCTTTTGGATAAACTAGTGTTCTGAGCATATTCCAAAATTCATCCTGAAAGACAGGAAGTTCCTGTTAGAGCTGTGCTTTGATAAGTATGTGGAAGTATTATTTAACGTAATGGTTATTTTGCTTAAGGAACTTGGCACCTCAGAGATGTGTAACTTTAAAATGTCAAATATATCAAATCCAGTCACCATTTATTGGCTAACTTTCCATAGACACTGAACTGCAAGCTTTACTATCAGTACTTTATCCTACACACACACACACACACACACACACACACTCACACACACACTCACACGCACGCATACTCCTTGTCAGTGAGGTGTTCTCATTCTATAATTGAGAACCCTGAGGCTCAGAGATGTTAAGTGACTTGTCAAGGTCATATAGGTGGTGACGAACTCCAGCCTTGCCCTTAACTTTCCTATTGTCTCCATAAAATGGTGTAAGTGTACAATGATTAAGAAGCTAAACTATTGGGTTGGCCAAAAGATTCATTTGATTTTTCCCATAAGATGTTACAAACCCTTTGGTCAACCCAATAAATGTTCTGGGGAAAAACTACTAATGGTCTGAGTTTGACATAAATCACGAAAATCTTTTTATTTTTATTTTTCTGGAAGACTGAAAACCCTTGGGTAGGATCTAAGGATCTAATTCTGTAGTTTTGAGGAAGAATTTCTTCTCTCCCAGGAAATCTTGATTTTGCTCATAAGGCCTTTCAACTGATTGAATGAGGCCCACCCACAGTAGCAAGGATAATCTCCTTTACTTAGAGTCAACTGACCATGAATGTTAACCATATACACAAAATGCCTTTCACAGCAGCACCTAGATTAATATTTTATTGAATAGCTGGATGCTATAACCCAGGCAAGTTGGCACAGAAAGCTAATCATCACAGTCAACTTTGTGATATGAAGAAAATTGTGGAAATAATAAAATAAGCAGTTTTCCTTCCTCCCTCCCTGTCATCTTTCCTTCTTTGTGTAAAGGACTCTCTTCATGGTCTGTTCCATTAAATCTCCAGATTAGATTTTGTGGATCTGAAATCTTCAAGAGGAACCATAGATTTCTGAAACATCAAAAGTAATGTTTTGATTTCAGCAAAAAATTTTAAAAATATATCCTTTCAAGTAGTATTATGGCAAATACTTCTAAGAAATCTACACTTCATAATACATTGTTGAAAAATACACCATTTTATTAAGATTTCATTTTCTTTTCTTCCTACCACTTCATAATCACTCACTGACTCAGAAACATCTTATAGCAAATAAAGGCCTGGCCTCATTACTTGAAACCAGGGAAGGAATGGCAACCCACTCCAGAATTCTTGCCTGGAGAAATCCATGGACAGAGGAGCCTGGCAGGCTACAGTCCATGTAGTCGCAAAGAGTCGGGCACAACTGAGTGACTATCACTCACTCATCACTTGAAAGAGTTTCCTGTAAATCAACCAAAAACTTCAACTTTTCTTAGACATATTTTCTATTGCCTTTCAATGTGAGGATGAATACAGATTCAAAATCAAGACTAGCTGCAAGTCTAACAGCAAAATTTCTATGCATCAATTTATATGTTTCTCTGAAACAATCTTTTAACGATTTATTTCACATTTTAGAGAGTTCATTCTGAGAAACCAAGGGCAAATCACACCTCTTTAGGGACTTTCCTTTCTCTCTCTGAATTCTTGGTAAAAAATGTTCCTGAAACTCAAACTTTATAGCCTGTGCAATCCAAAAACCACTTTGAGTTTCCTGTGAATTCTGGGCATGATGAAGTTGGAGAGCTTATAATGCATAATTTCCACTGCCTCCTGAGTTTCTGTTCTCTGTTTCTTAGTATGCTTTGCTTATGCGTTAGACCCTCAATGCAAACATGCTCAGACTCCTCACTATATTAGCAGCAAGAACAAAATATTGTCTCCATCAACACAAAACTTTTATTAGGCAAGTAAGTAGACGTTGTTGTTCAGTTGCTCAGTCACGTCTGACTCTTTGCCACTCCTTGAACCACAGCATGCCAGGCCTCCCTGTCCATCACCAACTCCCGGAGTTTGCTTAAACTCATGTCCACTGAGTCGGTGATGTCATCCAACCGTCTCATCCTCTGTCATCCCCTTCTCCTCCCGCTTTCAATCTTTCCCAGCATCAGGGTCTTTTCTATGCGTTGGCTGTTCACATTAGGTGCCAAAGTATTGGAGTTCCAGCTTCTGCATCAGTCCTTCCCATGAATATTCAGGGTTGATTTCCTTTAGGATGGACTGGTTTGATCTCCTTGCAGAAAATTTTTAAAAGCAGCAACTGTATACATGTGTCTGGAAAACTGGATGAAATAAAGGGATTCACATCCTGACAAGTCAGCGTAGGATGAGGCAGAAGACAGCCAGCGTGCCTTGGTGCCACACTGCCTTCCTTCCTTTCTCCTGTTTCTCTCTTCTGCATTTAGAGCTGTTAGTTGCTTGGAAGAGCTATTATAGCAACTTTCTCTGTTTCCACTATGGAACATCTTAAAAAAATTTTTTTTTTGCATATTTTAGATTTATTTTTTTATTGAGGTAATATTGATTTAAAAAATTTCATGTATTTCATGTGTATATTGTTATGTTTCTATTTCTATTTACCCTGCAGCAGGCTCATCTCCCAAAATTTCAATTCTACCCCTCACCGTGCCATCAATCCTCTTCACCCTTTCTGCCCTCCTTCCTCTTCCCCTCTGGTAGCTAACTGTTCTGTTCTCTCTCTTTGTTGGGTCTGTTCATTTATTTTGTTTATTTTATTTTTTATATTCCACATATGAGTAAAATCATATGGTATTTGTCTCTCTACTCTGACTTATTTCATTTGGCACCATACCTTCAAGGTCAATCCCTGTTGTTGCAACCGGCAACCTTTCCTCTTTTTAATGACTCAATAGTATTCCATTGTGTGTGTGCATGCACATATGTAAAATATCTTCATCAATTCATTCATTGGAAGGCATTTAGGTTTCAGTATCTTGGCTGTTATAAATGGTGCTGCAATGAATATAGGGGTGCAGATTTGTTGTTTTTCAGTTGATTAGTTGTATCTGACTCTTTGTGACCCCATGGACTGCAGCGTGCCAAGCTCCTCTGTCCTCCCCTATCTCCCAGATTTTGCTCAAATTCACGTCAGTTGAGTCAGTGATGCTATCTATCCATCTTATCCCCCTTCTCCTTTTGTCTTCAGTCTTTCCTAGCATCAGAGTCTTTTTCAGTGAATTAGCTCTTCACATCAGGTGGCCAAAGTATTGGAGCTTCAGCTTCAGCATCAGCCCTTCCAATAAATATTCAGGGTTGATTTCTTTTAGGGTTGATTGGTTCAATCTCCTTGCACCTTCTTAAAATAGTGTTTTCATATTCTTTGGGTAAATGCCCAAATGTGGGATAGCTGGATCATCCTATATTCCTTCTGACACCTGTGTCCTTAGATTCTAACTTATCCTAAGGAAAATACTGACTTTTTAAAATCACATGTTAAGTACCAAGACTAACTAATGAAAAGGGTACATACTTATTGCAAATGATGAAAATGATGGAACCTAAGATTATACTTTCATCCAGAAAAACAGATAAGAACAGTCCAGGTTAAGAATGGACTGTTTCCTGTTCCATGGAAAGCTGTCCCAAACCCAAATAGAAGTGTTTTCTTTTTCTCTGTTCTCTCAGTTACCCAGAGGGAAGGTTTTCTTCTGAACCTTTATATTCCCTGCACAGAGTGTAATGGTGAACACTGTTGTTTGAGCTTATTGTTTTCATTCATTCAGCAAACATGCAAATTTATCCAGAATAGTAGAGAGTGGAGATGCAAAAGATGTTACAAAAATATTACAGTCCAAGCATTAGCATTTAAATAAATTATGCAAATACATGTTGTCAACTCTACATAAGGCTGTGTTTTGGGTAAATCGGCCACAAAAAGTCTGGACGATTTTTCACTGATAATGAGTGTTTGGGTGTAGATGCCACAGGTCATTTTGAGAAACAAGTAACTGTTAAATGCTCTGAAGGTAGACAGTTCAACACTGGGGAAACGAAAATGTTTTTCTAATGAATCAAAATAGGTGCTGGTTAAGAGTAAGGGCAGGAGTAGAGAAAGGTGAGAAATGATGGAAAGCTGGAGTAAGGATGAAAGGAAAGTGAAAGGCAAGATAAATGGCTCTCAGTTTATTCGGTCTACTTCAATACAGTCAGACTACTGGTAGCAATTTTCTGAGAGTATCTAGTGGAATTTTGCTGTTTTCCAGCTTTGAGTATGATAGCTCATGAAATATTTACTGACAGCATAATAGGGAATATGTCAGAGATGAATCAGCAGGCTGGCTGTGGTGTGCAGTCAGGATTGGTGATTCACCTGGTGCTAGTGTGTGGCTGGGCCATTGCTGGAGATACAGTAGAGGCTGCGTGAGTTATTATGTAACAAAATATTCATCTACTGTTATTGGCACTTCCTGTTTTATCTTGAGAAGCTTTGTAGGCCATAGATTTGCTGCTTATGGATAATAACTTGTGTGCATGGTAAACTGCTGAGTTCTAATCCATCAAACAGAAACAGAACAGCCTGTAGCACTGTGTTACTGAAAAATTACTGAGGCATTGTCTGAAGTGTTGCTGAAATATTACAAAGTTACGTCTTTATGCACCCGCTTTAGTTTTTAGAACTCTTAGATCTGAGCCAGGCTCCAGGGCATAAACAGAAAACTTAAAAATCCTGATCTTTTTGCACTGGGGCTTCATAATCCTTAAACAGGAAGAGAGGATTAGACAGAACGCCATCTGACGTTCTCTGAGTCCGGAGAGACTTTGTTTTCCTCTCTCACAGTAGATGACAGAGCACTTAGCTGGACAGAAGCCCCCTTACGCTGCTTCCCTTCTCGTGACTTCCTCCCAGACACCACTGGAGTGAGACAGACATTTAAGGGTCCTTGTTTGACAGAATGATATTCTTTCAGGATGGTCAGGAGCCCTCAGAGATTTTTATGAATAGTCTCCAGATATGTACCCCAGTGTATTATAGGCAGATACCCCATTTTGTCAATGATGTTCCTTTTAGCATACATCTAAAAGCATAGATTTAGCTTTGGGGGCATGTGACTAAAGTTGTTTTAGTTAGGTATTTTTCTGGAATGTAATTGAACTTCATTTATAATTGGAATTTTTTTTTCCCTGTAATTATGTTATAAAGGTCAGGATAACAGTCCATTTTGAAAAATGCAAAAGTAAAGTAACCTGGGCCAAGGAGATTCCTGTTTGAAGAGAACCCGGTGCAGATAGAGCATCATCCCACCTCAGAAACTTGAAAAACAAACACCCAGGAGAAAAACAGAAACCACGGGTGCTACGACAAGGCTCTGAACCATAAGAAGCAGGAAGAATGTGATAGGAAGGGCCTGAGTTTTGCCCACAGAAGTCGCAAAACCTCCCTTTGTGGTTTCCAAGGGGCTGCTCTGAAAGGGAAATGGGTAGTGGAGGCTCTTTCAGTTTCCAATTTTAGTCAAAAGGAGTATCTGTCCTGCTGCATGTGGCTCATGCAGGAAAGAGGGAAAACGAAGGATGAGGAAGCCATTTAAAAGCAGGAAGTAGCTTTCAGCTGGTGTTTTGTCTGTTTTAATGTACAATGTCTGGCCTGAGGCCACAGGCATGTCACTGAGGATGGTAAATGATGTAAGAATATAAAGTGTAAAAATGGAAACAGTCATTTTAAAAAGCAGCTTAAGAACTGGGGGGACATGTTTAGAAAACTAAATTAATACTTCCCTAATCTTTTCACTTAGTGGCATATCTGTTAGGAGATGATAAAATGTGTCCATACCACCGTGGTTACTGTTAAAGACTTCAACTGTTGAGGTGACAGACCAGCTCTGGGACTTTGGCCACTCCAGGCCCAACCTAACCAGACCCAAGGGCCAAGGAGGTGAATATCCTTGTTCATCTGAAACTGATATAGTGATAATAAATATATTAGTGTATTAGCTAGGGTACCAGTTACAAACAAAGAGACTCCAAAGGCATGGTGAAACTTGCAGAGAAGAAGCCAGTTCTGATTCCATGTTGGGAACTTTCTTTGACTTGATTTTCATTGCTTTTGTTACTACAATCATGTGTGATGGTGTGCTTCAGAGAACCCTGCCTCTCTCCATCTGCCTGACTGTTAAACTAAAGTGCTTTTGTTCAGAACCCTGTCCGCCTGTAGATAGCAGGAAGGAAGAAATGAACACATCCCCCTTCAGGAGGCTTGGCATTCTAGGAGATGTTTGTCAGATTCATGGCCTTTTTAACTTTGGTTCCTCACCCCCCATCTCTGATCTATAAAAGAATCTGGCATCCAGACCCACATAAGATGGTTATTTCGTGACATTAGTCTGCCCTCTTCTTGGTCAGCCAGCTTTCTGGATAAAGTCATATTCCTTGCCTCAGCACCTTGTCTCTGGGATTCATTGGCCTGTCATGTGGCAAGTAGAGCGAGCTTGGACTCAGTAACTAAATGTCTCCCTCAAGAATCAGGGCAGGTGGATCTCTGCTGCCTCTCAAGGTCATCCAGGGACCCAGGCTGGAAGTACTGTGGCCTCCTCTGGGATGTGGTCACCATCTGCAGACTGAAAGCTGGGTGGGGGCAGGTGTGGGTCCCAGCCAGCGAGAGTGGCATGAAGTAGCAGGAGCATCTCTGCCCCGTGGCCTGGGCATTGGGGGGCACATCAGCTCACTCGCAGCCCACTGCAGAGAGCTGAACTTGGCAGCACAGCCTGCACACGAGGAAGGGAGGACAGGTTCTGCCAAACAGCCAACATTCTCCACCAGGAGCGTCATTTCATCCTGGCTTAGAGAAGTAAAGATTAAAAACATAATTTATTATAACACATGCACTCTTCTCTTTGGGAACTTCCTTCCATAGGAGATAGAAACTCAGGAAAAAACACCGGTTTAAGCTAAAGTAGAAGGGACACAAAGTCCCTATTGCCTAGGGAAGGGTGGAGATAGAAAGTAGTATAGAAATTCAGAATACAACAAATTGACTGAAATCATGTTCGTTTCAAGAGGGCTTGATGGAAAGAATGAAATGAGCTAGATTTTGAAGGAATGGTGAGAGCTGGGTGGCAAAAAAAAAAAAAAAAAGTGAAGTTATTCTATAAAGGGGTAAGGCTACCTCCAGTCCCCTTACAATATGTGGAATTTGGTGCATTAATAAAGTTTATTAAAGGAATGACAGCACTTGGTGGCTCAGAAGGTAAAGAATCTGCTTGCAGTCCTGGAGACCCAGGTTTGATCCCTCGGTTGGGAAGATCCTCTGGAGAAGAAATGGCAACTCACTCCAGTATTCTTGCCTGAGAATTCCATGGACAGAGGAGCCTAGTGGGCTACAATCCATGGGGTTGCAGAGTTGGACATGACTGAGTGACTAATTTTCACTTTTATTTTCAGGCTTATTGATGAGGTATTGGAGAAGGCAATGGCACCCCCCTCCAGTACTCTTGCCTGGAAAATCCCATGGACGGAGGACCCTGGTGGGCCGCAGTCCATGGGGTTGCTAAGAGTCAGACACGACTGAGTGACTTCACTTTCACTTCTCACTTTTATGCACTGGAGAAAGAAATGGCAACCCACTCCAGTATTCTTGCCTGGAGAATCCCAGGGACGGGGGAGCCTCGTGGGCTGCCGTCTATGGGGTCGCACAGAGTTGGACACAACTGAAGCAACTTAGCAGCAGCAGCAGCAGATGAGGTATTTAGTTGCCTTCTTGGGTTGGAATGAAATGTTTTAAGTACTTAGGTGACTTGCAGATGGGGTATGTTGCAAATAAAATGGCTTTTTATAAGAAAAATATTGGGTAAACTGAGTTAAACAGTTGTTGTTATTAGCAACAGTTACTGAAAATAGTGGCATAGATATAAGTACAGTTTCATTTCTTACATGGAAAGGCCTCTTGGAGACTTTGCCCATAGGAAGGATTCTGTATTGAAATGTCTGTTTATGGGTCACATGCCTCTCCATACTTTAAAAATTTTGAGGCAGAAACAGCTGGCTGTCTGCTATATATTCATGTTTCACTTTTAATAGAATATATTTATCACTAGGAAGTGGCTGTCCTTCCAGGGACTACATTTCCTAACCCCCTCCTGAAGCTATGTGATTAGTTCTAGTCAACAGAATCTGGACTAAAATTCTCACACTGCTTCTTGGCCCCACCCTAAACAAACAACAGGGGACTTTTCATGGCTGAGAAATGAACTTCTGTAATGTTAACCCTCCTGAGATCTTGTCTTTGCCCTCTGATAACGCAGGTAGAATTTACCTCATCTAAAGACATTTTTGATTCCAGAAACATTTGTCCTATGATTTTCTTTTAATATGCCTCATAAATTGCCCTGCTTATGACACACATTTAATAATTTCTTGTGGAGAGATTGCATTGAGGTCTTCAAAAGAAAATCAAGAATCTATTCTGAGGCTTTCTTATTATTTCAGGTAAAACAGATTTTTTTGTGATAAACACAAATATAGCAAGTTAACAAATGGAGATAACAATAAAGATCAAGTTACTTTAAACACATGCCTACTTCCAAGTGGTTTCTAAGTCCTGGGGCCTCGGCATTCAGAGAGATAGAAGAAAGCAGAGAAAAAGGAAAATCGTCTGCACGTGCTGTTTGGTCCATGTTGGTCCACCTTTGTCCGTTCATGATGGGAGGGCAGAGGGCGCGTCATTGGGCTTTCTCTTTTCTTGTTTTTGGTCTGCATTTTCCTGCCTTACTTGATTCCCTTACTCAGTTCCTATCCTCTTCCCAGGCTCCTAGGTCAGAACCAGAAGGCTCTCATCAGCTTTGAGATAAGGCAGCTTTAGAATTCGACAAACCTGACCACAAAGCTTTGGCCAGTAAGGCAAAATGATGCTCTAGGTTTTCTGTTTGTGGCTTTACATCTCAGGGTGGGACCTCTGTGGAAAGTGTACTTCATAAAACTCATCGCGGGTCCTCTCTCTGGGGTTTCTCACCGTCCTGCCCAGTTTTCTGTCCTGTTCAGCAGTTGTGTTAACAGCATCTCTCTTTTGCCTCATTGCGTTGTCTCTCCTGCTCCAGATGCTTAGCTGGTTTTCCTAGTGAGAACCCTTGGTCATTCAATGCAGGAGACCCCGGTTTGATTCCTGGGTCAGGAAGATCTGCTGGAGGAGGGATAGGCTACCCACTCCAGTATTCTTGGGCTTCCCTTGTGGCCCAGCTGGTAAAGAATCCACCTGCAGTGCGGGAGACCTGGGTTCGATCCCTGGGTTGGGAAGATACCCTGGAGAAGGAAAAGGCTACCCACTCCAGTATTCTGGCTTGGAAAATTCCAAGGGGTTGCAAAGAGTCGGACACGACTGAGCGACTTTCAGGCATTCAAGGGAAGGCACCTCAACTTCTGGTCAACATGGGCCCTCTGATCAGCTCTCCCTGTGTCTGTCCCTTGCCTCAAGTCGACCTCAGTTACACTTCTCCATAGCCCAGCCCAGAGGAAGCAGGCCTCTTGCTGTTCCTTTTCTTCCTTGTCATTTTCTACTCTGTTTCCTTCTCTTAGGAAGTCAGGTCAGCCTTTCCCATTTGATGATTCATCTTTCTCCACAGGGTCCGTGGCTAAAAGCCTAACCTGAAAATAGAATCTGTACTCTTTATTGTACAGTTTCTAATACTGTTATGCAAGCACCCTTCCGTGAAGTAGCAATTTCATAATAGTGGAAATACCTAGGGTGTGAGTCAGCAATCAGCCAAGCCATCATTCTAATCTTATGAAGCGTGAAAGGTTCACTTAGCGGATAGTACCCAATGCTATGCGATTGAATATTTTTTTAAATATTTAAAAAAAGAATACAGGATACTAGGCAAGATGAAACAAATTCTCAAAATGGTTAAAATGGTAACATGGATGTCTTTTTGAGGCTTTTCGATGATGACTGAGAAAATGTATCATCTTTTTGGATAATACCATCATCCACACAAACATTTATCATAATGTGGTGAAAGGACAATTGGATTTAAAGTAAAAAGTAATTCTGTCATCTTGGGGAAATCACTTCCCCTGCTAAACTTTGGTTTGCGGTCTACAAAGTAAGAACAGCATCAGCTCTTTCTCTGGGTGCTGTTCTATAGCCAAAGAAATGGTGCATGTTAGGGCCGGGAATACTGAAAGGTTCTTATTTGCCTACCTTGCACTCTTTCATGCAGATGCCATCTCTAGATCAAGCTGTGAACATACTTGATGGCACAGTATGCACCTGTTGGGCACAGCACCTCCCCCAGTACCTTACTTGCAGAATAGTTTTAATAAATGTTTGCTATAAATGATGAACTGATATTCCTTTTAAATAGTTTGGCCTTATTTCATTTTAATTTGGAATTTCCAATTAATTTGGAATTTAAATTAAATTAAATTAAAATTCCAATTTAATTTGAAATTTAATACAATGACACAACATGCGAATTGTATAACTCGATTCAGTTCCTTTTTAAAAGGAGATGGGTTATAAATCTTAAACTTTTGATATAGATGCGATAGAGATCTCAGATAATCCTTGCAGGAGTTTTGGAGGTAAAGTAGCCCTTCCTGTGTGACCCAGTTGAAGCAAGACATTTGGATCCTGCACTGACCAGTCCTTGACTGAAGGTTGTGTCCAAAAGCAGCTGTAAACCTGGCCAGGCTGCTTCTGGTGGATGAGGGCAGTTCCTGGAGAGGAAGCACCAGCTGTCAATGTTCAGCTCGTCGTCCCATGACACGTGTCTTCTTGGAGCAGGGTTGAACCTGTTTCCCTTGCTTTGGCAGGTGGATTCTCAACTGCTGAGCTACCAGGGAAGTCTTGATTTCTTTTTCTTGACGGTTGAACTTTGGCAAGGGCAGTAGCCAGAGTGGCTTTCAGAGGTGGAAGTCCATTCTCTTGGGCCGGCCATCTCTACCACCATCACTGTTCTGTTCATGAACCCCAAAGGGCTGGCTGACAACTGAGGCTGTCTGGGGTCATCTGGCATAGTTATTCTGTCTCCTTGGTTGTTCTTGTCTTTTGTGCGGTGGATGTTGCTGTATAATATAAAGACTTGCATACTTTTGAATTCTCTGATAGGTCTACCCACGTGCATCTTCTCAAGACCTTTT
Organism: Bubalus kerabau; assembly: GCF_029407905.1. Lineage (NCBI taxonomy): Eukaryota > Metazoa > Chordata > Mammalia > Artiodactyla > Bovidae > Bubalus > Bubalus kerabau. The sequence goes on from NC_073628.1 coordinate 66,636,795, forward strand.
TATTCCCAACTATCCAATCTCTCTCCTTCCAGGCCCCAGTTCACCAGCCAAGCTGTTCACCACTTCCCATGAGTCAATATCGATCCTAACCTCAGGTCACTTTTCTTTCCATATGAAGTGGATGAACGGGTGCATTGTCCCTGATTCTGCACCTGGGGAGGGTTTCCACTTGTTGCTCCCTTTTGAGTCCGCCTCTTAGCTGAACTATATTGCAGAATCAGTCCATTTTCATCTAGCACCTACATACTATCCCAGCACAGAAGTGGTTTTCTTCCTCCATCATTAGTCGTGAGGGAAACCTGAGCTCCTGCTGAGGTTCAGTTCTGGGCTGACCATTTCCATCTCTCAGTGGATTGCTGCGGGGCCCACCTGATCTTACGTTCTGATGGTCTGAGAGAACCCAGCTCATCTTGATTAGGCCCAGTCACCTGCAGGAGCTCTGAGCTGGGCTGACTTTTCACATGAGTCCTAACTGAGACAAGACACCTGGGTGTTTGCTCCCCATATCGATCATCCACCATGTAAAGATCGTGCCACTGTCTTATGCTATTGGTAACGGAGTAGTAGGCTGATGGAACTTCAGAGTGAAGTTAGCAGGCCCGTTTGACTTTCTCCCAATGCTCTGTGCTCTGCTCTGACTGTATCAGCAGTACCTTGGCCCCCACTTTGCTCTTATTTTTCTATTTCTCAAGTACCCAGAACCTGAGTGGGGAAAGACATTGAGCCCTTCAAGATCACCACACAAGAAGCTATTAGGCTACTGTGACTGTGTGTCTGCGGACGGGGTGGTGATATCTCCTGCAGCATCACCCCCTTTTCCAGGTCTTCTCCTCCCAGGTGTGGAGGGGGTCTCTTGCCAGCTCAGTGTGTTGCTCTGTCTTGTCAGCACTCTGCTCCTGACTCCAGTGGGGTACTTTAGCACCCCTTGAGGACACCTTGTTCCCATGCGTGTCCTCAAAGGTTTACAGAATGCTCATGAAGTGTGTGTGTGTGTGGAGGGGGTTGCCCATTTAGTGCTCATAACTCTTATGCTCTCTCCTCTCCTGCAGATTTTGGATCAAAGGGCATCAAAGGGCAATCTGAGCTTCAGGCACCAGGTGTATCTCAAGTACCTTTCTCCTCCAGCTCTGTCCCACTTTTTTTTTTTTTTTTTAATTTGTTTTTTATTGCAGATAATTGCTTTATGGAATTTTGTTGCTTACTGTCAAACCTGAACATGAATCAGCCATAGGTTTACATATATCCCCTCCCTTTTGAACCTCCCTCCCATCTCCCTTCCATCCCACCCCTCTAGGTTGATATAGAGCCCCTGTTTGAGTTTCCTGAGCTATACAGCAAATTCCTGTTGGCTATCTATTTTACATACGGTAATGTAAGTTTCCAAGTTACTCTTACCATACATCTCATCCTCTCCCCCGCCTCCCCATATCCATAAGTCTATTCTCTATGTCTGTTTCTCCATTGCTGCCCTGTAAATAAATTCTTCAGTACCATTTTTCTAGATTCTGTATATGTGTATTGAATACAATATTTATCTTTCTCTTCCTGTCTCATTTCACTCTGTATAATAAGTTCTAGGTTCATCCACCTCATCAGAACTGACTCAAATGCATTCCTTTTTATGGCTGAGTAATAGTCCATTGTGTATATGTACCACTACTTCTTTATCCATTCATCTGTCAATGGGCATCTAGGTTGCTTCCATGTTCTAGCTATTGTAAATAGTGCTTCAATGAACAATGGGATACATGTGTCTTTTTCAACCCTGGTTTCCTGAGGGTTTATACCTAGGAGTGGGATTGCTAGGTCATATGGTGGTTTTATTCCTAGTTTTTAAAGGAATCTCCATACCATCTTCCATAGCGGCAGTGTCAATTTACATTCCCACCAACAGTGCAAGAGTGTTCCCTTTTCTCCACACCCTCTCCAGCATTTATTGTTTGTAGACTTTTTGATGATGGCCATTCTGGCTGGTGTGAGGTGATAGCTCATTGTGGTTTTGATTTGCATTTCCCTAATAATGAGTGATGTTGAGCATCTTCTCATGTATTTGTTAGCCATCTGTATGTCTTCTTTGGAGAAATGTCTGTTTAGGTCTTTTCCCCACTTTTTGATTGGGTTGTTTGTTTTTCTGGCATTGAGTTGTATGAGCTGCTTGTATATTTTTGAAATTAATCCTTTGTCAGTTGTTTCATTTGCTATTATTTTCTCCCATTCCGTGGGTTGTCTTTTCACCTTGCTTATAGTTTCCTTTGCTGTGCAAAAGCTCTTAAGTTTAATCAGGTCCTACTTGTTTACTTTTATTTTTATTTCCATTACTCTAGGAGGTGGGGCATACAGAATCTTACTCTGATTTATGTCATCGAGTGTTCTGCCTATGTTTCTAAGAGTTTTATAGTTTCTGGTCTTACATTTAGGTCTTTAATCCATTTTGGGTCTATCTTTGTGTATGGTGTTAGGAAGTGTCCTAATCTCATTCTTTTACATATAGCTGTCCAGTTTTCCCAGCACCATTTATTGAAGAGGCTTTATTTCCCCCATTGTATATTCTTGCCTTCTTTGTCAAAAATAAGGTACCCATGGGTGCGTGGGTTTATTTCTGGGCTTTCTATCTTGTTCTGTCCCCACTGTTTTTAGGCCTGATTTGTGCGTTGTGAACCTCTCTCTTTTTAGGATGAATTGTTTCGTAGGTGGTTCTTTGGTCTCTCAGGAAAACTGGCCCTGGTGAGTTCACTGCCCTAGTCTTCCTGGTTTGCACTGAATTCACACTTCCTGCCTGATGCCCAGCTTAACTGCAGCTCTGCTTTCCAGAGCCTCACACTACATTTGCTTGGAATCCTGACTTTTACTTGGTGATTGGCTCTGATTATAAACCTCAGAGGATTTGTATCTATATCTATTGTACGTAGCCATAAATGGAGTCAGAGTGAGTGAGATGAAAGTACACACGGCCTGGCCAACTTGTTTCCACGTCATGTTTTTATCAGTTGCAGAAATTTCCATCACTAATCCTTTTCCTGCTTCTTAGTTGTCACCTCCCGTTTTTTATGTTGTTTTTGGCATTTTCTGTTCTCAGTTGCCTCCGAAACAAGCTTTTCACATATTGTTCTCATTCACGGCTTACATCCTCTCTTCCAGGCAGCTCTATCTTGAAGAACATCACAGGGTCAGAGAGATAATCTTTGCCTCGTGTGGGAACTGAGTAACACTGCAGTGTGGTGGAGACGTCTCCCTGGTTTTTTTTCCAGGATGGCGCCATATAGCTTTCTCAATGAAAAAGAAATTGCTTAAACTTAAACATATATCAGTGTCTTTATATTTATCAGGATAAAACTCTCTAGTTACACTAACAAATCACTGCCAGGTCTTAAGAGGCTTTTGGTTTTCACTCACACAAATGCCAAAGCAGTTTGCTTCACTGTTTCAGGTGTGACAGTTCCTCCATGTGACTTTGCAATGTCAGCGTCCTTCGCTTCTGGCAGTGCATGTGGGGATGAAAGAGGCAACCTGCGTGTCTTCTTGACAGCTCTGGAAATGGTGTCTGTCCCTTCTGTTCACCTCACAGAACTCAGTTTTGTGGCTCTAATAATTCATGGGAAAATATCAAATTTCAGTTGAAGGAAAAAAAATGCCGAATTCAAATAAAAGAGCTACTAAGAAGTATATACCCAAATCCTGACTGTATAGAAATATTCATGATGGTGGTGGTTTAGTTGCTAAGTCATGTCCAACTCTCTGTGACCCCCATGGATTTTAGCCCGTCAGGCTCCCCTGTCCTTGGGATTCTCCAGGCAAGAATACTGGAGTGCGTTGTCATCTCCTTCTCCAGGGGATCTTCCTGACCCAGGGATCCATCCCACATCTCCTGTGTCTCCTGCATTGCAGGCAGGTTCTTTAATGCTGCGCCACCTGGGAAGCCTGCACAGAAGGTTCTATATTTGCCTTTCACTTTAAGGGGGCGGGGAAATGTGGTTTTCTTGGCGTCCATGGAGAAAGCCTAAAACTGGTGAGCATCTAAGCAGTGTCTACCATAGCCTCATACAAGGAAATAGGAAAAGGAATCATTATTTGAGGACAATAATAATGGTGAAAGCAAAAAAAATATAGATGTGACCTAAGTAATATTAGTAAGTAGTAGGACAGACTTGTTCTAGCCCTTTAATGGTATAGCTCAGTAATGCCAGAATTTTCATTTATTTGAGTTTCAGAGGTTGCAGTTAATCCAGTAATAGTTCAAAAAGTCACCTGGGTTATTCTGAGTTTAACCCCTGCTTTGCTGTGTACCTGCCAATTCTCTGAAGCCACATCCTTCCTCCAGGACAAAATCCCCAGTCCCTCCTCTGAGCTCACATGGCCCATTGTTCCTGTCTGCTGAGAGGAGACTGGGATAGACCCCAGGAAGTCCACAGGAGCAGAAGGGCAGGACGTATGTGGTTCCTTAGCCTCCCAGAATCTGGGGAGAGGAGGTCTGGGCTGCTTTCGCTCTTTAACAGGCACTCTGGAAAGGGGCATGCACCATCCAGCCAAGTTTGTGAGCGTGGAGGGAGAGGACTTGCTGAAGGAGGCATGCTTGAGAGGACTTGCTGAAGGAGGCATGCTTGATGTGACTGGATGCCCATGGATGTTGCATATGGAGCTGACGGCACCTGGAGGCCTTTTGGCAGGTTGGGACCACACGGTCTCTCCCATGAGGGGGGAGAGGGGGTGCCAGTCCTGTGTGGATTTTCATCAGGGACCCAGAGAAAGCTCAGGGGAGGGTGTCTCTTAGACAGTCTTGATTGCCGCTCTTCCTCATCTCTCTCAAAATGTTTAGTCTATCTGCCTGCCTCTCCTTCTGCTGTTTTCTTTCCAAGAGCACCAAGAGCCTCTCACTAGCTGGAGCCATATCTTAGTCATCTCTGTTTCCCTGGCACCCAGCAAAGCTTTTGGCACGAAGCAGGTATCACTGATTGGTGAGTCTATCAAGGAAGCCATCATCCTAGTTCAGTTCTAAAGGCACACAGTAGAGCCTAGAATTCTGAATATGAATTAAGAAACCCCTGAACAAGGAGTATTTTGTGCTTATTTTCCCGCTCAACTTTGAGACTTCTAATCACCTCCTTAGATAGTATGAATTATGATTATTCTAGTCAAAACCATGCCAAATAAACATCCTAGGAAGTATCTTATTCAGTTCTTAATATGGGAACGTGTTCTACCCATGACTTGTTAGCAGCAGGTCATTTGTAAGCACTGAATTAACTGACAGATTTAAGGTAAAAAAAATCAAGAGTAAGACACAGTCTGTTTCTATGGATAACTCAAGCTGAGGGTTTCAAGGCAGAGCATGAAAGGTAAGACCAGTGGAAAGAATGCCAATTTTACTGATTTAAACCTAGCCTGAATTTTAAAAAACTGAATTTTTACCTTCTGGGTTTGACTAAAATAGCAACAGGTAGTTTGGGGAGAGGATAGGATAATATCTGAAATCCACTCCATTCCTGTCCGTTTTCCGTCTCTCTCCAGAAATGAAGGGCAAACTCGTCACCTATTTTGAGGAGTTAAGGTAAGAATGACTGAAGGAAAAAGTGTGCCAGGGGAATGACTGGCTACCTTCAGGTTTCTCATCTTCTTTCTTGTCTCCATGGATAAGAAATGAGCACTAGAACATTCCACTGGTCACATGGACCCACTGTCAAGCTAGGGGCCAAGCCTGCCCTCTGAGGACACAGAATTCCTGCCGCAAAGTCACGGTCATCACACCCCTTCATGCTGTCTGCTGCTGCTCATCACTGGGGCAGTTTCTGTTTCTGTCTGACAGCCCTGTCTCTCTCATCTGGATCCTACACTTCAGTTTTGTTTTCTGTCTTTAAAAGGTGCTTTCAATCTCAGAGCAATTTCTTGCTGCAAATCTGTTGAGTATCTTCATCCTTGGTTTTTATTCTCAGTCTGGATGAGGGCTTTCAAGACTCTGCTTTTGTCCTAGAGATCTTTGAGGGAAAAAATGTGGAATGCTTTGTATGTAGGTTCATTGTGAATAAGCTGTTATCTGTTGAAAGCTCTACATAATTTATTTTGCATGTGGAGCCTCTTACAAACGTAGGCCTTAATCTTCCTCCAGGGCTCCCTTCTTTTGAGTTGTTTGATGCACATTTGCGAAAGACCTCAAAGGTGATCTATTTAAAACTGAGCTGGAAAGGGCTTTGTTGTGATTTTAAGGGCCCAGGCTAGACACCACAGAGGTACCACCCGTGTTCTTCTCTCTTATTATTCTCACAGCAAATCACTCCCCGAATCTTGTCCTTTCTCCCCTTCCCATTGCCTTGATTTCTGCCCTGATTCTCTCTTGCTGGGCTACAAAACTGCTTCCTCTGTAGCTTTTCTTCCTGAGTTATGTCTTCCTTTGTAATTGTCTTCCACACCAAATCCGGAATTAGCTTTTAAAACACAAAGTAGTCATGTCACTTGCAGGAAGGAGCATGACACAGTGCAGAGTCTTCAGAAGCACACACTTGTTGTTGTTGTTGTTGCGTAGTTGCTAAGCCACACATACCTGGATTCAAACCCTGGGTCTGCCACTCACTGGTTCTGTGCCCTTAGATAAATATGCCCGCCTTTTTGGTTATACTTTTGTTGATCAGTAAGATGAGGTTAAGAGTGGTTATCCCAGAGAGTTCTGATGTGGACTCAACAAGCAGCCTGTAAGTCAATGCAAATAGTTCCGTCTTTTGCTCATTTCTTCAAACTTCAGTGGTGACCTATCATATAAAGGATAAAACTCACACTCTTTGGAACGACTATGTTTCTTTTCAGAATATGCCCTAAACTACCTTCTCTGCTCTTCCTTTAATCCTCTTGCCCCCATATATTCCAGCCACACTGAATAAATCATCATTGCTGAATACAGAGTATAATCTTTTCTTATTTCCTGACCTTTTCACAAACTATCTCCTGAAATGTCCTCACCTTCTTTCTTCCCTGGATGGGGTTTATTTATTCTTCAAGATCCAACCCAATTATTCCTTTCCTCTGGAAAAGATGGAGAAATGAGCCAGCTAATATCATAACAAGCAAAAGTGCATATTAAAATCAGAACAAAACCAAAATCTTTTCCCGGATGAACCCATCTGATATCTATTTTAAACCATTACTACTTGAGTAACTATTTTTTGCTAAGAAAACGTGCAGTTAAAGAACTTTTTAGAAGGCTTATACTTTTCACCTGAGAAATAGGCGGCTGGTTTTTCTCTGAGTGATATGGAGAGTGTCTGTGTGGAGGGTCCCTAAACTCTTAGAAATTGTACATACTCAGCTACATGGATTGTGGACCTCTGACTCTGCTTGGAGATCGATAGGAGAGAGAGGAAGGATGATAAGGACATTTAATTCTGAAGTGTAATGACACGGCCGACACAGTGGTCCATGTCTAAGACACGGGCTTACCGTGCGCCATTCCTTCTTATGTAAACCAAACAGCTCCCTAAGCCTGGGAACCTGACTTCTTTTTCAATCATCAAGACTCCTGCCACAGGTCTTCCCCAAATGGCAACATTCCAGATTAAGGCAAGATCCACATGGGTTTATAAATTTGGTTCTTTTGGGATTGGATTAGAATCCTTAGCCTAATCTTTCATCAATTATGGCAGTTTTAAAATAATATAGACAATTCTAAACTATAGCACAATCACTTTTGGCCTTAAACTTCAATTTGAGAAGATAAAATATGTGTGGCATTTCAGGGCAGTCAGGTTTTCAAATGAGATGTAAGGTAATATAAACATTCAAGACACTCAGCCAACTCATTTCCTCTCTCCATCTATCCTTTCCTCCCTCTCTTTCATTTCTCTTTCGTCCTGTTTTCAAATTTCAAGTGAAATGAACCACTGAGGGGTACATACCCAGTTAAATACTGACTATATAGAAACATCCATAGAAGGTTCTATATTTTTCCACAGACTTATTTGTAGACAAGTTTCATTTAGATTAGGAACTGAGTAAGATGCAAAATTTTGCCATTGGAGTGATACATTTTTAGCTTTTGAAACTAAGCAGGACCTTGCAGAGCTTTCCTGAGGTAGACTCCCCTCCCTTATGTCCCCAGTCTCTTGTTTGTAGAAAACCTTTAGCCTCCTAGGTCTTCCCTGAGTTCCAAAGAGCACATTTAATCAGAGAAGTGAGAAAATACAGAAAGGAAAACAGTCAAGCAAGATAAAATAATGATATTTTAGCCATAAAACAGAGTCATGAACCTTTATTTTTCTGCTTACGGGCTGTAGATAATATTCTGAGCCACCGTGTCCTCAAGTTATTTTGCAGATACTAAAACCCCAACTTCTGCTTTATTGACTATGCCAAAGCCTTTGACTGTGTGGATCACAATAAACTGTGGAAAATTCTGAAAAAGATGGGAATGCCAGACCACCTGACCTGCCTCTTGAGAAATCTGTATGCAGGTCAGGAAGCAACAGTTAGAACTGGACAGGGAACAACAGACTGGTTCCAAATAGGAAAAGGAGTCTGTCAAGGCTGTATATTGTCACCCTGCTTATTTAACTTCTATGCAAAGTACATCATGAGAAATGCTAGACTGGAAGAAACACAAGCTGGAATCAAGATTGCCGGGGGAAATATCAATCATCTCAGATATGCAGATGACACCACCCTTATGGCAGAAAGTGAAGAGGAACTCAAAAGCCTCTTGATGAAAGTGAAAGTGGAGAGTGAAAAAGTTGGCTTAAAGCTCAACATTCAGAAAAAGAAGATCATGGCATCCGGTCCCATCACTTCATGGGAAATAGCTGGGGAAACAGTGGAAACAGTGTCAGACTTTATTTTTGGGGGCTCCAAAATCACTGCCGATGGTGACTGCAGCCATGAAATTAAAAGACGCTTCCTCCTTGGAAGGAAAGTTATGACCAATCTAGATAGCATATTCAAAAGCAGAGACATTACTTTGCCAACAAAGGTCCGTCTAGTCAGGCTATGGTTTTTCCTGTGGTCATGTATGGATGTGAGAGTTGGACTGTGAAGAAGGCTGAGCGCCAAAGAATTGATGCTTTTGAACTGTGGTGTTGGAGAAGACTTTTGAGAGTCCCTTGCACTGCAAAGAGATCCAACCAGTCCATTCTGAAGGACATCAGCCCTGGGATTTCTTTGGAGGGAATGATGCTGAAGCTGAAACTCCAGTACTTTGGCCACCTCATGCAAAGAGTTGACTCATTGGAAAAGACTCTGATGCTGGGAGGGATTGGGGGCAGGAGGAGAAAGGGACGACAGAGGATGAGTTGGCAGGATGGCATCACTGACTCGATGGACGTGAGTCTGAGTGAACTCCGGGAGTTGGTGATGGACAGGGGGGCCTGGTGTGCTGCGATTCACGAGGTCGCAAAGAGTCGGACACGACTGAGCGACTGATCTGAACTGAAATCCCCACCAGGTGCAAGAAATTAACTGCCTGCTGTTCACAAGCAGGTAGACCCTAGACTGATTGGAACCAGAAGGTTGAGTTGTTGACTCCCCAAATACCACCTGTTACCTCATCACCAGCCAATCAGAAGAATGTCCATGAGCTAATCAGACACCCTGCAATCCTCACCCTAACACTGACTTCAAAAACCCTTCCCTGAAAGCCACTGTGGAGTTTGAGTCTCTTCAGCCTATTTTCCTTGCTTGGTCCCATGTTGGATGCCTGGCAATAAACCTCAACGTGCTGTCAGTAGATCACCATAGCCTGGTGTCAGTAGATCCGCCACAGCCTGGTGTCAGTAGATCCGCCACAGCCTGGTGTCAGTAGATCCGCCACAGCCTGGAGTCAGTAGATCCGCCTCAGCCTGCTGTCAGTAGATCCACCACAGCCTGGAGTCAGTAGATCCGCCACAGCCTGGAGTCAGTAGATCCGCCACAGCCTGGAGTCAGTAGATCCGCCACGGCCTGGAGTCAGTAGATCCGCCACGGCCTGGAGTCAGTAGATCCGCCACGGCCTGGAGTCAGTAGATCTACCTCAGCCTGCTGTCAGTAGATCCACCACAGCCTGGAGTCAGTAGATCCACCACAGCCTGGAGTCAGTAGATCTACCTCAGCCTGCTGTCAGTAGATCCACCACAGCCTGGAGTCAGTAGATCCACCACAGCCTGGAGTCAGTAGATCTACCTCAGCCTGCTGTCAGTAGATCCACCACAGCCTGGAGTCAGTAGATCCACCACAGCCTGGTGTCAGTAGATCCACCACAGCCTGGTGTCAGTAGATCTGCCACAGCCTGGAGTCAGTAGATCCACCACAGCCTGGAGTCAGTAGATCTACCTCAGCCTGGAGTCAGTAGATTGGTTTTGATGTGTGTTGGGCAAGTGGATCCTAGTTTGGTTCCGTAACACTTTTAGGATACTGGTCTCAACAAGACAGGTAGTGGTATTTCTGCAGTTGGGCAGTATATATTGTTGTTGTTATTGTTCTATAGATTGGATTTCATGCAGTCTTGAGGAAATTCTCTTATTCTGTGTACTAACCACATTTATTTATATCTGTGGTAGTTTAAATCAGCTTTTACTCTATTTTTCCCTTCACATATGTCAGAATTTCTTATTTTTAATGACAAATCATCAGAGACTCCTATTAATATAGCCAATCTAGCCTATGTTTGCATACAAAGTAAAAGAAATTTGAACTTTAGTTTTATCCTATATGTGCTAAATGTGTACTTTTTATTGGACTTCATTCAGAGCATCTGATTTCTACCTTCATAGATTCCTACTTTTCTAAAATATACATACTATATTAGGATTAATGTAAAATATGTCTGAGAAAAGTATATTTGTTTTTAATTTTTAGATGAATTGATTTTCATACATACAAATCATACTTATTGTTCACTGCCACTGCTTTACTATCACAATAGAACACCGCATATGAGCTGAGCATCTCAGATGGAGTGAGTGGATCGGATTTCTCTAATCATATTCCTGTAAATAATTTAGTAAAACATCCACACCATAATAAGCAATGCCAATGAAAAGAAATCTTTTCAAATTTTTTGCAAAATCTTGAATCTCTGCAGCCATGGTGACATTTTTTGTCATTTTGAAAATGAAGAAATGTCTTACATGTTTGTTTTGATCATCTGTCCTTAAATTGGATGTCTGTTTACCATGATATCTTATAAAGACAAAGATCAGAACCATATATTTTATGACCAATGTGTGTATTAGACAGTGGCACTTCTAATTCCTCACAGTTTGAAGGGCCTGAACTATTTAACACGACGGCAGTGCTAGAAATAGGTGCAGAGTGTTTTGTGTTTATATAGACTCAGTTCACCTCCAGTAGACATTGAAAATAACTATGTAGTGATATAAGGTGTTAGAAAGCCTTTATGGAAGAGTAATTCTACCTGTGCCTTGAATAATTCATTGGATTTTGAAAACTAGAAGGAGGTAGGAAAAAGCATTTGTAGAGATAGTAGATTAACCAAAGGAAAGTGAAGATGAAGGCTTCTTCAAAAAACACAAGTAATGCAGAGTGATGTCAAGTAGGAAGGATACCTAGAGGGGAGTCATGCAAATTATACCTTGAAGATCTCACTAGGAATGTTTCTAATTCTAGAAAGTGAAATTTATACTCTATATTGTATGTCATGGGAAGTGACATGGCCAGATCTGAGTCTCAGAAAGTGACGTCTGTGGCTATTCAGAGGATGGATTGAAAAGAATAGTCTGGAAGAAAGGAAACAAGTCACATGAATGAGCAAGCAGTGAGATCCCACGTTAGTGTGCAAGGGACACAGAAAAAGAGCAAGTGACATGCCAACTGCAAACATAGATTTTAGAAGGATAACCAAGGGAATTTGGTGATGGAATGAGTAAGGGAAAGAAATACCTGATGATGGTGATGAAACCAGACTTCCCTCCTAAGCCTCTTTTATAATAGTTCTAGCTGCTAAATCATGGAATTAAGTTAAGGTAGAGACATTGAAAAGGAGAGATATTACTTTGCCAACAAAGGTCCGTCTAGTCAAGGCTATGGTTTTTCTAGTGGTATTGTATGGATGTAAGAGTTGGACTGTGAAGAAAGCTGAGCGCCGAAGAATTGATGCTTTTGAACTGTGGTGTTGGAGAAGACTCTTGAGAGTCCCTTGGACTGCAAGGAGATCCAACCAGTCCATTCTGGCGGAGATCAGCCCTGGGATTTCTTTGGAAGGAATGATGCTAAAGCTGAAACTCCAGTACTTTGGCCACCTCATGCGAAGAGTTGACTCATTGGAAAAGACTCTGATGCTGGGAGGGATTGGGGGCAGGAGGAGAAGGGGACAACAGAGGATAAGATGGCTGGATGGCATCACTGACTCGATGGATGTGAGTCTGAGTGAACTCTGGGAGTTGGTGATGGACAGGGAGGCCTGGCATGCTGAGATTCATGGGGTCGCAAAGAGTCGGACACGACTGAGCGACTGAACTGAACTGAACTGAACTGAGAGACAATTTGGATTATCCCGTGGTAATTCAGGAACAGTACTTTTATTTATTTATTTTTATGGTAATTAAAAAAAATTTTTTTTAATTTTATTTTATTTTTAAACTTTACAATATTGTATTAGTTTTGCCAAATATCGAAATGAATCCGCCACAGGTATATCTGTGTTCCCCATCCTGAACCCTCCTCCCTCCTCCCTCCCCATACCCTCCCTCTGGGTCGTCCCAGTGCACCAGCCCCAAGCATCCAGTATCGTGCATCGAACCTGGACTGGCGACTCGTTTCATACATGATATTATACATGTTTCAATGCCATTCTCCCAAATCTCCCCACCCTCTACCTCTCCCACAGAGTCCATAAGACTGATCTATACATCAGTGTCTCTTTTGCTGTCTCATACACAGGGTTATTGTTACCATCTTTCTAAATTCCATATATAAAACCCATCTACATATTGCACCATTGCTATGTGCTTAATGACAATCTAGTGTGTACTGAGAATGTCCAGAGTATCACGTTGTAGTGTGTGGATGGCTGATGATTCAATAATACGTGGGACACGGGTGCATGGGAAGATACAACTTTGCAGGATATGCTGGGCTATACATCATCTTGATTATCTTTATGTAGGTGTTCCTACAGAGCAGTCTTGTGTTCCTATTTAGGTAACACCTAGGACTGCTGAAGACTTGAGGATTTAGGAAATGTCTTCTAGCCAGTGGGGGGCAGTGTTGTGGAGTAGAAGGAGCAGAAATGATGTGGTCAGAAGGTTTATGTATATAATTCCTGGCTTTAGGACTCTGTCTTAACCCCAGGATTCCTGACCCTGAATAACCAGAGCATCTTCAGGATCACCTGGAATTTCCTCTTAAAATATAGATTCTCTACCTTGGGGATTCTGATTCAGTCAGTCTGGAGTAGGGTCCTGAAACTGGTGTTTTGTTTTTTAACATCCTAGGTAATTTTAGTAGTTAAATTTGGGAAATAGCAATTTAATCTTACTCGTTACTGCTTTCATAGGATTGATATAGACATTAAATGAGAAAATACATTTGACTTTTATAAGCTTTAAAACATAATAAACTACTAGTTGTTAATTAGATGACTTGAAATAAAATTCCCATCCCTTTTAAAAAGACTTCTGTTTCTCATCAGTTTGAAGCTTGACTGTATGAGAGCATATCATATTTGTTTGATCTTTATACATTGTGATAGAAGAGAGAAGACTAATTAATTCTGTCCAATACATGCACATAATACATATAATATAAATTAATTGGATGATAGGTTTTGATGTTGAAGAGGTAAAAGAGAGTAGACTTGCTTAAATTTTTGTTAAATCTGAAAAATAAGTGCCAGATTTTAAAGATGGCAAGGAAATATAAACAGAGATCGTTTCTATATTTTTAATACAAAACTCACATTTATTATTGACACTGTGATAATTTAATTTACAAATATATTCTGACTTTCCAACTTTAAGGCAATAGCTTAAGTTAAATACATTGTTCTCTTCTTTATCTCTTTCAAGCCCCCCAAACAATCAAACAAAAAACACTGAAAAACTTTGTCTGCAACAGCAATGGAGATTCTGAAACACAGACTTTTCAAAGTAAAAGAAATTTCAGCAGCTCAGTCCAGTCTCTGTATAACACTATGCAGCATAAATACCACTTGACCTTGAAGCTTACAGCATGTTTTAATGCGTTTCAAAACCTTTTTTCACAGTTTCTGTGTGGCGAGCGTTACCCGGCCTTCTCAGTGCTGAGGGATGTTCTAATACGCAGGTCCACTTTATTTTATGACAGTACCACAGCATCTCCTTCCTTCTACCATCTCTAAATGTTCACCTCACACGTCTTCAGCCCTGAGCCTGGATAGCTTCCATGTTAGTCTGTTCTGAGTCATGGGTTCTTCCCTTGGGCCTGTGAGTTGTCCAAAAAGGCCAAAGTGTTCCCCCAGGGAGCCACTCTCTCGCCTTCCTTCTGTACTTGATACCATCACTAATTCCCTCCAGCCAGGAGCCAGTCACTTTAGACTATTAGCCTGAAGGTCATTCAGAAGATTTAAGTATATATTTGATTTGAGGAACCTGGGATATGAGTCCTTTTCCATAAGAGTATATATGATTTTTTGGGCTTCGTCAAAAGACGTGGGTGTTGGTGCTTTAATCTTCTTTGCTGTAGATTCTCGAGTGCGGAAGTCAATATTGATCTAAAAAAGAAATCCACATTAGTTCATATACACTTCCCATTTGTTGTATATTTTATGATGTCACTGTTGCTTTTAAACTATCTGGGGATGGTGGCTCTAAACTGTTATTTAAATCAGCTTGAATATCTCTTGAATGCCTATTCTAAACATGCCTTTTACTAGGTGTGGAGGAGTTAAAAAGAAATATCACGAAGAGGCAGATATCTTTGTTCCAAGTTAGCTTACAATCTCTCTTAAATATTTATATAAGGTGACACATGTATCAAAAAATGTGATGTGCACATTTACAGGAACACAGGATGCTTGAACCAGGAATATTTAGCATGAAGTGGGCATTACTTCTAACTGGAAATACTTCTGCTGCTGTAATCCATGTATTGCACTAATCCCTCCTTTTCCTAATCCAAGATGAGCCAGCTCATCCAGGGCCCCCTGACACACAGTTCTGGTAATTGTCACCTTACTCCTTACCCCACCCTATCAAGTTAGCTTGTTTTATAAAACCAATCTTTTATTTAATCTTTTCACAGATATAGAAAATTAGATTATCATTGCACTGAACTATAGAAATACACTTAGATATATAGCAGTGAAAATCATGATGCTCAGAAAGGATTTCATCTTGCATCTATGTTGAATGTTATCCTGTATCTAAAGTCCTTTACACATAAGCTGATGGTAATAAACTCACTTGTTTGGCAGCATCTGACTGCACAAATGCCTTATAGATTTTCTCTGCTTTGCAATGCAAATGATCAGACTTTGTTTTTTTATAGTCTTCACAAGCCAGCCAGAACTCAATATTCTCCTCACTGAACTCAGACTTCAGGAAATTTCCAAAGACGTCTTGACCAGCTAAAAAGACAGAGTGAGGGGGTAAGATAAATTAGTTGAGCCAATAAATGAATAACTTGGAGAAATTTTACAAGAAAAATACTAGTAAATTCTCTGTGTACAAAGGAGAGAGTTGGCTCCTGCTGAAATAGCTGTTTGTAGAGATGGGAAAGCCTTAGAGATCCCTTCATTTATAGTTATCTGTGGTCAGATTCACTTATCACAGTCACACAGCTGCTTAGTGGTAGCTACAAAACTGTGCTTTACTTTCATCTGCTAATCAAATTAAAATTCTGCTCTGCAGATTAAAAAAGTCTCTTGTACTACCAACCCAGCCAGAATGCAGAGTATTTTAGGGAATAAAATACTGACAAAAGGCATTGATTGCATGCTAATCATTAGCAAATATAATTTCTCCATCCAACTCACATAAGTCAGAAGAGGTGAGGCCTGTATGTTACATATGTATGCTGTACTGATTATATTACTGAGGCCTTTCAATGGGCCATTTCTATAGCATCGTTTGTTTTTCTGAATTGTAAACTAAGGCAGATAATAAGCAGATGAACCAGATTGAACTACTTGATCCCCATGTGAGGGTGTTTGGGAGAAGAGGATCAGCTCCCCGGATAGGGACAAGCTGCCCATCTATGTCCCTGACTGAGGTCCTAATTTTAACAGGATCCCAGTGTCTATGATGAGGGTTAAGGTGAGCTGATTTCATTCACCATCTTCATCAGAAACTCCCCACAAAACTCTGTGGTTTAAAAAGTCTTTTATTATCATATCTATGTTATAATGTGTCATGTTTTATATAATGCGATTATATGCCATGTGTGTCAACCACCTTCAAGGCAGTAAGACACTGCTGTTGAATCCTTGTTGCTCTAAAAATGCCTGCACATAAAAGTGGGCTGAATGAGTGATTTAACGCATATATGAATGGAGAATATAATTAATGGACTGAGTGAATCCTGCTTCTTATATCCCATGGTACAAAAATACATCTTTTAGGTAAACTTTCAAAATAGTGGTTGAGATGTTTAATTGACTTTTTAAAACTTTAAACTCCAGAAACCCAGCCTAATTTTAAATTTTGCTCCTATAATGACCCCTGGAAGTACCTAGATGCCTGGGCAAATTTTTCTAAAGGGTGGAAGCAGCACTGAGCTCTGAGCCGTGACACCACAGTGAGGCATAACGTGCTGAAGTTGTCAGGGCTGCACAACTGCCAGAGGGCAGCTTTCCACACACCCTCCACCCACAACACTGTACTTTAAGGAGTCTGTTCAATTTGTCTGCACACTGAGATACAGCCAGAGACATCCAACAGTTAATCTGCACTTACTTTGGTTGGCAAGAAGTTTTTCCAGGGATTCAGACCACTGCTTCACTTCATCAGCAGAGAGTCTGCAAGGGGGCAATATTTACATCCATGAGTATTTTTTTGTGTAAGCACAAATGAAATCAGAATGCTGCTGCATTTTGATAATTTCCCAAACTAAGACTCTATGACTAATAAATTTTATTAAAATGTATCTATAAGAAAATAATAATTCACTTAGAATTACTATTGTTATGAAAGTATCTGCCAGTAACATGTGAAAAATATCCAAATATAGTCTAACAGTATAATAAATAGCAAACATATGCACACACATTTGTATTTAATTTACATTGGTACTAATGTAGCTTAATCTCATCAGGCTTGTTCCTTAAAAGAAACAAAGTCCATTATATCAGTATTACTGTCATGTTAGAATATAGAGCTAGTGCATAGGCTGCTTATATAGTGGCAGTTCCATGTATTAGTATACTTACAGGTCCTTGGACTTGGAAGGCTTCATTCCAGATTCCAGATGTGGGATCATAGATCTCAGGTATGCTTTCACATCCATTCCACTACAAAAGACACAAAAGTAAATATTCATGTTTCTTCAGTACAATACCTTTTATTAAAAAGAAAAGAACATGAAGTAAACTTCTCTAAGGAATCATGTCATAATAAAAAAAGCAGATACAATGTATTGCTATATTAAAGAGAGAGCCACTTTTTATGAGCCAAAGTCTGGAAGAATTCCCACTTCATTTAATGCCCTAGCATGAGTCAGTTTTAAATACAACCAAATATACTTATAATTCACAGAGGTCCTTGCTCTGATCTAGCTAAACTAAAGGCTCATATTTTCTTCCATTCATTTTCAATCGTTCTGCCATTAAAGATCACCTAAGTCCAAATTCACAAAATGAAGGAACTTACAAAGTCTTGGGCCTCTTTTTCTGCGTTTTGTCATCTAGAAGTGAACGATCAATTCCTTTCAGTTCCTTTGGGTTAGCAGAGAGGAACATGCCTGGCATTTTGTCTAACCTTGGCGTGGAGATGGCTGCTGCTCGCATCGTCTCCGGAGGCAAATGCCTGTGAGTCCGCGTCTCTGCCGCTTTATATAGTAACGGCTCACAGGCCCTCGCTGTGCAGACAAGTCTGTTTATCAAGTGATGTTGCCACAGACGCTGGAAGTTCCCCCTTTCTTGGTGTGTTGTGACGTGTATCTTGAAAAAAAAATGAGCATACAGTGATGTTTGCGGTTGAAACCTAACCAAATGAGACTAGGTCACTTGATTAGACAGAAAGAAAGAAACTGAGGCCTGCAGAGGCGCACACACACACACACATACCACATGTTAAATCACTCTTTGGTTCTAGAGGATGCTTGTTTTTTCATAAAGACTGCATGTTTCAATGAAACGTTTCATTTGGTGGATTTACTGTATCATGGAGACTAGAGAAGGGTCCCCTCCATGATTTGGATAGTCCTTGACTATAAATTCATTTGATCACAATATTTTAAAAGACTTTTTTTTCTTTCAGAAAGCAGTGTATAGAAATACTTTTTAGTTTATTTGTACAATGCATATATCTGGTAGGAAGGAGAGTTGTGAGAAATTACCCTGACTTTTCCCTACTTCACATTTTATTCCTTATTTCTGTGGCAAGAAATTTCCATGTGTTTTCCAAGGTGTGTGCTAGACTTGTGACATACAAGATGATCTTAAGGAGCGCATGAATTTTAATATTTAGTTCAAATAAGTAATATATCAAACTGAGTTTTTTGTATACCACTGCTTAGGATAAGAATAAAGTAAAATTTAAAAAACTGCAAACAAAAGAATCATTAACATAAAATATGACATAATATGCAAATACACCGATACAAAAGAATTGCACAGTATCAGGATAAAAACTGCTCATGGTAAAAATAAGAATATATTCAGCCAGGCCAATAATATAATTTTTAGATGATGATTTGAATTTTGGCAGTGTCTCTGGAGAGATATAGTGTAGCTTTAATAAAAATCAAGAATTAAAATAAAACCCCAAGAAAGTGAAAGTGAAACTTGCTCAGTTGTGTCCGATTCTTTGTGACCCCGTGGACTATACAGTCCATGGAATTCTCCAGGCCAGAATACTGGCATGAGTAGCCTTCTCCTTCTCCAGGGGATCTTCCCAACCCAGGGATCGAACCCAGGTCTCCTCCATAACAGGCAGATTCTTTACCAGCTGAACCACAAGGGACATCCAAGAATACAGGAGTGGGTAGCCTATTCCTTCTCTAGGGGATCTTCCCAACCCAGGAATCGAACTGGGGTCTCCTGAAACCAGATGACTAATCACTAATTAGGGAAGAGGGGTTGGTTCAATATAAGCTCTTACAGAGTTTGTATATACAGTGTGATTTATTTATAGAGTGACCAGTTTATATTTTACCCCTGAAAAGACAAAACAAATTTTACTTAGAGAAGCAAGCTTCTGAAAGTATTAGGTATAGTTGACAAAAGGGAATTGAGTATTACTCTTTCTATGTTAGTTCTCTCATTAGGATAAAAAATATTTTAAGAAATCACATTTATATTTAAAAATTTACTTACATTTGATGTTCGAAAGATAATGTGATGCATTTAGGAAGAGAACTAGTAAAATAAGCTGGCTTCGGGAAGTTACCCAGACAAAAATGATGAGGTTCAGGGATGGATGACATAAAGGCATTCATTTGTGTGTTTCTTGTAGTTCAGTTCATAGTTACTTTTCAGTTAAAATCTTCAGCATTGCTCATGTTTATTTATTTAATAACCTCTCATTCCTCTAGATAATTGTGGACATGTTATGATAGAGAAAAATGATTTAAAGTTTACTTCTAAAGCCCACTATTATTGCTATCAAAATATACTAATAATTTGCAAAGCATGTTTCTGTAACAGTAATTCCTTTGGATGTTAAGAAGTGTTATTAGAACTACGATACCAGCTGCAGCAATGGTTCTGGAACCACATAAGTTTGGGAAATGTTGGGTTAAAGCTGAATAAACTTTTAAAATTAACCACCGCTGATCTTCTGAGAACCTATGCACATTTATCAGTCTAAATGGAGGTGGGTGGTGTGCAGCAGTGTCCTAACATTTTTGAGAACTGAACTTTCAGTAAGTAGGGAAATAGTTTGCACAAATAATGTTCTCTTGATAGCATGTTAGGAAGCTCTGGTAAGAGAGAGCAAATAAGTATTTGTCTCTCTTACTTATGTATTAGTAATTCCTTAAACCTCCAATCTTTTGCTACCTTGATAGAGACTTTCAAGCTCAAGCATTTGCATGCAGTTACAATTGTGTGCTTTGAAGCCCAAATGGAGAACTAAACTCCTGATTCAGGGGGAGGGGGGAAATCCCTCTGAAATTCACAGTGGGCTGTTGAAGCCACCTCAGTGGCACACTAATGTAGCTGCGGTTTCAAAGGCTGCTTGGCAGCACATGCAAAGCCTGTGTGTACCAGAGCTGGGCAGATCCAGAGGAACTGTATCAGCAGGGTTGATGGTCCATGGCATGGCACTGAAGTTTCCTATCAGTCATACCACATGTTGCTGTCTGGTTCCTTTCTGTGAAATCTATTAAGAAATGACAAATGATCAAATAGCATCTTTACTTAATAACTTTGGTTGAAATAGTAGAGGATTTAACAAAAGTCAATAGGATAAACAGGGGCTCTCACAAACATGATCTTGTCTGTATATTTCTTCTGTGAAACTGTGCTTAAGTAACCAGATTGCAGTCCTAAGAAAAGGAATACTTCATGTTATCTTTTTTTTTAATTAATACTTTATTTTTGGAGCTTTACAGTAAAATAGAGCTGAAAGTACAGAGTTCCCGCATATTCCTTCCACCCCCACCTCCCCCGAAGTCTTCCCCACCATCAATATCTCACATCAGAGTGGTGTGTTTGTTACACAATCAGTGATAAACATACGTTGACACATCACTGTTACCTCAAATCCTTAGTTTACGTTGCGGTTCACTTTCGGTGTTGAACATTCTTTGTGTTTTGACAAATGTGTAAGATATACATCTACCATTATGGTGTCATAAGAAGAGACATTATGCATTAAAAATTCCAGTGTTACCTTTTAAAATGTCTAGGAGATATGGTTCAATAAAACATTTAAGATTATGGCTATCGGTTTCAATGGGGATAAATTTTCATCTTTGCTGACTTGATTTTACATTTAGTTTCCCCTCCAGCTGCCTGAATCCTTATAGGGAGGGCTTTGCTGCATGACTTTTCCAGTCTTGATATAGATTAAACTGATGCTGAACATTGCTGACATTTTACTGTGGGCATTAGGAATCACGGGAGAAAATAATGATTATGAGATTGTATTTTAAAATAAGAAATACATCTCTGTGGTAAGATTCTGTGACATGAACAGAAATTTTGATCCATTTAAACAAAATATTTTGACTTAATAAACTTTAATGGTAGTCCTACAATGTATCAGACCAAAGTACTGCAGATACAAAGGTGAATAAATATCTGTCCAAAGAGGGGTAGAGTATAGTCAGGCAGACAGTTACTTAAGCAGGTCATCAGAGTGGAAAGTGCCATCACGGAGGAATGTACTAAGGAGGGACTAACTCTGAAATTGTGGGACAGAAGAAAAGTGCTGTATAGAGAGCCCAGAAATACACCCACACACCTTTGGTCAATTAGTCTTCTACAAAGGAGGCAAGATTATACAATGAAGAAAAGACAGTCTCTTCAGCAAGTGGTACTGGGAAAGCTGGACAGCTGCATGTAAATCAATGATGTTAGAACACACCCTCACACCAAACACAAAAATAAACTCAAGAATGCTTACATATAAGATATGACACCATGGAACACCTAGAAGAGAACCTAAACAAAACACTCTCTGCCATAAATCATAGCAGTATGTTCTCAGATCACTCTCCTAAGGCAAAAGAAATGAAAACAAAAATAAACAAATGGGACCTAATCAAACTTGTAAGCTTTTGCACAGCAAAGGAAACCATAAAAAACATGAAAAGACAACCGATGAACTGGGAGAGAATATTTGCAAATGATGCAACTGACAGAGGTTTAATTTCCAAAATATATGAACAAACAGCACATCAATATAAAAGAAAAACCAAACAACTCAATCAAAAAATAGGCAGAAGACATAAACAGATATTTCTCCAAACTAGACATACAGATAGCCAACAGGAACATGAAGAGATGCTCAATATTGTTAATTACTTTAAAAAATGCAAATCAAAACTGCAATGAAGTCTCACTTCACACCAGTAAGTATGGTCAACATTAAAAAATCTACAGATAATAAATGCTGGAGAAGACGTGGAGAAGAAGGAATCAGGGATGGAGACTGGTGCAGCCACTATGGTGAGCAGAATGGAGGTTCCTTAAAAAGCTAAAAATAGAGTTACCACATGACTCAGCAATCCCACTCTTGGGTATATATCTGGAAAAGACAAAAACTAATTTTAAAAGATACAGTCATAGCCCAATGTTCGTAGCAGCACTTTTTGCAATAACCAAGACATGGAAGCAACCTAAATGTCCATTAACAGACAAATGGGTAAAGAAACTGTGGTACATATACACAGTGGAATATTACTCAGCCGTAAGAAAAGAATGACACATGCCATTTGCAGCAACATGGATAGGCCTAGAGATTATCATACAAATGAATATAGTCAGACAAGACAAATATATCACCTATGTGTGGAATCTAAAAAACAGTACAGATAAATTTGTTAATATTTACAAAACAGAAACAGACTCACAGACATAGAAAACAAACTTACGGTTATCAAAGAGGAAAGCAGGCGGAAGGATAAGTTAGGAGTATGGGATTAACAAATAACCACTACCATACATAAAACAGAGAAACAGGATTTACTGTAGAGCTCAGGGAACTATATTCAATATCTTATAATAATCTATAAGAAAAGAATGGAAATAAAAGTATATATATGTGTGTATATATACACACATAACAGAATCATTTTGCTGTATATACCTGAAACTAACAACAATATTGCAAATCAACTGTACTTCATTTTTCTAAAAACATCCTATTGCCATTTACTACAAAATCAACATGTGCTATTCCGCCTGTTTCTGCATGCAAAAGCATCACCCCCTGGAAAGTACAAAAACCTGTAGTGAAGAAAATGGTCTTCAGCAAGTAGACAACTCTTACATACATGAAGACCATGGAAGAATGGATCTGAACATACAAAACTTTGCAGAGTTGTTGTTTTTTTTTTTTTTGAGTATAGTTGGCTTACAATATGGTATTAGCTTTACCACAGCAAAGTGACTCAGCTATATGTATACATATATCCCCTCTTATTTTTTTCTTTTAAGATTCTTTCCCCATGGAGGCCCATATAATTTGCAGAGTTTAAAAGAGTCTATGAAAAGCTTTGTTGAATTTGCATAAAGTCTCACTGGTTAGGGGTTTCAGTTAAGGTCACTACCTGGGTCTATTTTGTCTCCTTCACTCTCCAGGCTTGTGGGTAAGGCCACTGACAGTGTTTCAGCTACATGTCATAGAATTTATTTGAAAAGCTTCAGCAAAGGTAAATTTGGAGAGTTTTCTCTGGGTCTAAGTAGAACATCGATGGGGTCATTGTTACTTACTTGATATCATTGATGAAGAAAAGGATCAAACATTTTAGACATGTTTGCAGTTTTATTTTCTAAACGAAGAAACCAACTGATAGGTTTTATAAGAGAAGAACTAGCAACTTGGGAAATTTCAGTGATCTCAGTAATAGCAAACTGAGCGAGATAAGAATCTAGTTTCTTTTTCTCACCCGGCTCTAATCTACTTATAGTAAACATCTAAGCCCTCTTTTCTATAATTTAAGAGATTATAAGAAAATGACCTTCAGTGAACTAAGCTCATGTGATTCACCTCACTCACCCCTGGATCTCATCTTACCAATAACATTCTCATCTAGACCCACCTTTAATGTTATTATCGCTGATATCCTTCCTGCACATTGGATTCATTTTCATTTATTTTCACCCATGATTTATAATCATTTCAACAAGAGAAAGTAGTCTTGTCAGACTCTATTTGATTATGCTTTGCAAATAAAATTGGGCCAGTGCTAAAGCAAGCATTATTCACAAGTTCAGATAAATGGAAACTGTGCTACAAGAACATTGACACGTTATTTGCAGTTGGACTGGAACGTTCTGTTTCATGACTCAGGACACAAATGCAAAGGCAAAGACGCTCAAAGGTCAGATTGGAGAGGCCATTTGTAATGGAAAATATATTTTAGTTATCAGAGAATAGCTTCAATAAATGACTGTGTTAATTTTTCAAGTTTCTAACAACTTGATTCCAGTGATTTGCCTTTGCTTTTACCACACATTTAAATGGTTAACAACAGTGACTTGTATCCTTTGTTTTTCTCCATTAATTATGTGATTTTCCAGAAAGAGTCTATCTTGCCTGACATGTTCTATCCTTTCTACTCATTTCTTGTCATTATCCTAACTGCATTTTTTTTCATGTCTTTTCTAATGTTTTGCTTTTGTGTTTATTTACTTTTATTTATTTATTTTTTTTACCAAGTAGTGATGTTGGGCCCACTGAAGACACTTATTTCATCATAAATGTCTTACTCTCAAAATAAGTCAATCTTCCTTCTTAGGTGAACAGCTTAAAGTCAGTGGTGACCCACTCTACGATTTTCATGGGTCAGATGGTCTGTGGTCCTCCACAGTTTCCTGTGCCTATACGTTTCCAGTAGGCTTGATTCATTATCCCCTTTTTCGTTTCCTAAAAAAAAATTCAATGAAAGGTCTTATGTCCCTTAAATCCTAATAATGTGCTAATCTTGCTGCATTTCAAAGGGCTGTGGTTTCAGTACCAAGCTCTAACTTTGGCCTGATTTGTGAGTTTGATTGTATCAGCTAACTACTTACCAGTTTCCTCTGTGTAGAAGTCAAAAGAGATTCTTAGGCAGTTTCCCCCATGACAGTGGTAGAGGGAGATTTTTGCTCCTTTTGAGATTCTACAGTGATCAAGACTAGACCCAGAAAAATTAGGGTTTAGTTGTAATTTGCTATAGGTAATGTATTTTACGCTTTTATTCCTAGGCAAGGGCCCTTTGCCTAGACTTCTTAAAACTCAGTAAATTTGGCATACCAAGTGCTCCAAAGGCAAGGCTCCTGGCATAGCAGCTCTGCATTCCCTGGGCCAGTCTTCCACACCATTCCTTTCTCTATCAATATTTATTTGTCATGGGTCTCCTTTGCTTTTAGCTAGTGTGTTTTTGTAAACTAATATGCTAGAGATACGTATGTTCAAGATGTTAACGATGTGGAAATATCACAGACTATTTCTGCCAGCCCCAATTTAATTTTCTCACCATCTGCTTTTTACAGATACTCATAGCTGGAAATATTGATCACTCCCAACTGCAGACCTTTTCCAGCTCTGGTTTCTGAGCCAATCTGTGATGAGTTTGGAAAGTGCTAAGTTATTTCATTTTGAGTTAGGAGTGGTGGAAAGTTTCTGTTGTGATGTCTGTTGTTAAGATGGAATTTTCATGGTTGCAAGTGTCAGGAACCCCATTTTGAGTATGAAGTAGCTCAGGCAAACAGGATGATAATTGAAGTATCCTGGGAGTACCTCAAGTGATAAAAGGAAATGCTGAACAATCTAACCCTTTGAGGGCCAACTAAGCTTAAGCTAGGCCCCAGAATGTTTGTAAAGTGTGAATTTGCTTTAGACCAGGAGTACCTCCAAACTGAGGCAATGGCTACCACCAACTGGGAAGGTTCTATTCAACAATTCCAAACGTAGCCCCTCTTCTAGTTTCTTCCTGTCTCTGTTTTCTCCTCCTATGTGTTTTGCTTTCAACTGGATTTTTAGAAGCAGAAAGCCAGGACAATATATTTGATGGGACCTCAAAATTAGATCAGGCACATAATCTTATTTTATCATTTGTCTCAGGTGATATGGAAGATCAGGATACATACATTTACAACCTGCTCTACAGTTTTGTTACTTTCTTTGTGAAAATCAGGTCTCTTTTACTTAGAGAAACATTTGCCTTTTTTCTTTATCACTGTCAGGTTTTAAATTCTGTCTCATCTTGATCTGGTATCTTGTTTATGACTCTCTAGCTGTTTCTCTTGCGATGCTATTTTTCCCAGGCTCTTGATAGAGACAGTGAGATCTGAACACACCAAAGACAGTGAACAGAACTATTATAAGCAGCCTGGTTCGTGTGGGAGTTTGTTCCGTTCTCCTAGCCCGGGGTTTCTTTTCTCACATTCTGTTTAAGCAAGGTTGAGGTGTATTTGCCTCCCCCACATGAAAGAGTGAGCGGGCAATACAAACAGAGTGAAGTGATTAGGAATGCTTACCCTCAATTACAGCAAGAGGGTGGATGTGTGCAAGAAGGCAAGGAAGCTGGGGCAGAGTGGGGTAAGAATTCAGATGTCCCTGTGGGGCTGGAGGCATCTGTGGTGATCTCCGGACTCACCTGTCCCTCTCCTGACTGGCTTGTTCTCCATGAGACTACAGCTGATTCCCGAGGAAACTGAAACCTCTTCAGAGCACAGCGGCTGCATCATGAAATTACATGATCCTGTTCAATCCTGGAAGCCACAGTCTTTAATAAAACAGCTATCTTATAGGTGGCTACATGTTAGAATTCATGCTTTACATCTTTCAATGAATCATTCTTCACCTTGCATAGACAATGAAAACTTCTGAGAAGACCTAAAAATAAGACTCCCCACCCCCCACCCTTTATACAGATTTCCCCTGATGTGGGAAAAAGACAATGGATTAATCCCAGGAATACTGGAAAGAAAGTCTACCTTTCAGTTCTCTTTTTATAAGCAGAGTTGTTTTACACAGTAGATCACTTCAGAACTAACAGTGAAAGAGATTTGCAGTGTTGATTTTTTTTTTTTTTTTTCTTTTCCTGGCAGAAACCATACCCAAGAATCAAATCAAATGTGAGTCAGTCCACAGAGAGCAGGTCTGGGCAACCAAGAATGTGTCTGAAACCAGAGGGGCATCAGACTGCAGAGCTGCTATAGGATGAGGACACTGGCACGTGTGTCTGAGATCTCACAGACAACATCAAGTGTCCATGATCACATCAAATTAAAGTCTATTTTAGCCACAGCATAACTCTGGCAGTAATTGGTATTAGCTAATGATTAAACTGTGCCAAACATTATGTAGTAAACAGGCCATTATCCAGATTTGTTTATTCTTTCTCAGAAACACTGTTCACTCCCTCTTTTCTGCTTATTTAGTTTGCCTTTTCCCCCTAAAAACCCTTGCATTTTTGTTCTCAAACACTCTTCTCTTCCCTTTTCCCTTCTCCCCTGTACTCCCCTCTTTATCTTCCCAAGTTCATTGGCTTCTGAATGTGCAGATGAACTATGGCTGCCTGATTTCACTGTGAAACCTTTACCTTTATTCATTTTCTTTGTGAAATTACAAGAGAGGACAGAACATGTCATTGGTTAATTAAAAATTTAGGGCTTATTTGGGCTCTGTCTCCAAAACTCCCATAGAATCTATAGTTTTGCAGTCATAGTCTATAAACAACACAAATTTCTTCTAAACAAACTTCATTTTTCTTTGTGTGTGTGTGTATGTGTGTGTGTTAGTCGCTCAGTTGTGTCTGGCTCTTTGGGACCCCATAGACTGTAGCCCGTCAGACAAGAATACTGGAGTGGGTTGCGATTTCCTACTCCAGGGGATCTTCTGACCCAGGGATGGAATCTGGGTCTTCTGCATTGTAGGCAGATTCTTTACCATCTGAGCCAACAGGGATGAAAAATAAGAATGAATCTGTTTTGCTCAAATGTCCAGAACAACGTCTGGCACATATGAGACACCAAAAAAAAGCTTGCTGAATAAGGCATAAAGGGCTGAGATTTGCACTCATTTCTTCAACTATTCAATGAATACTGAGTGCTTATTACATGCTCGTTACTCTGGTAAGTATTAAGGAATATGGGGGTGAATCTTATTCGGGAAAGAGACAAATAAGTGGGAAATTTCAAAACTTGCGTACAACACAGGGTTAAGCTCAGCCTGGGGACGCATGTAAAGTGGCTCCTAACCCAGTATCAGCAGGGTCATGAAACATGTGATCACTCAACAAATAACACTTATTATGTGCCACCTATTGTTCCAGGCACTTTTGAGAGAGGCCAGACTCTTGTCCTTTGTCCCTGTCCGTCAGCCATCGCCAGCTGCCATCTTGCCACTGTGAGCTTTCAAAGGATGAAAGCCAGCGGTGAGGTTGGTGAGGATGGCGGGGCAGAAACGCAGAGGGGCCTGGGGCTCCGACACAGCCACAAGCTACAGTGCCAGCCTGGGCAACAACCTTCCATGCCTCTTGTACAAGAGAAAAGGAAAATGACCAGACTTCCTTGTCTCACCACCTTATATTATGCTTTCTGTTCTTATCATTTTAAAGTATATAGTCTGTGTGATTTTTTTTTGCTACTGTTGTTTTAGTTTGCTTTTATATTCCTCCTGATTCATTTGAAGGTTTTATTTTTTTGCTCCAACTGGTTGTCTTTATAACTATGACTTTACATTACATGCCTTAACCTTTACTGCTTGAAATGGTGTCTGTTACTATAAATTATCATCCCGGTGGTAAATTCTACTTGCCCCACCTCTGCCCTTTCCCTCTACAATGCAGTGTTGGCGTATGATATTTTCTCATATTCACTCTTAATACTTTCAAATATTTTTTTTTACCAGTGTAACAACTTATCTTTGAGTTATCATTTGATACCCAGCAGTGAAAGAGAAGAAAATCAGCATATCTCCAGTTGCCTTCACCCTTTCCAACTTTTGTTAGTTGGAGCGTCAGTCCCTGGGTGATGGGGATGTGAGGGAAGGGTAAAGTCATATGGCTCCAGCCTTTCTGGAGGGAGTTCATGCTCCAGAGAGATGAGGCAATGACAAGACTCCCCCATTTTTTTCTGATTGCTTTCATCAGCATTTGTGTACTGTAGTCTTCTTTTCATAGAGCCAGAGTGCTGGAGCTTTCATTCGGCTTTTCAAGACCAGGGGCCCAACCCCCTGGGCAGCAGAAGCACAAACCAGGTGTCCTACATGGGAGACTGGTCATATGCTTGGGCCTTCTCTACATTCTAATCCACTATGTCAGCCTATATGGAAGCTCTGCTAATATCTTCTCCACTCTGGAGTTTTCTCTGCTTGGTCTAAGATCCTCCCCTCTGCCTATGCCTGGCTATGGCAGAAAAAATGGCCAGTCATCTCAGCCCACCTATGAAGGCTCTTCTCTCTCTACTTTTTCATTCATCCAGTCTTCTTGCTTCTACAACCATCCAGCATCTTTAAAAATATGCCAAGGAATTCCCTGGTGGTCCAGGGCTTAGGAATCCGTGCTTCCAGTGCAGGGGGGCCTGGTTTGATCTATGGTTAGGGAACTAAGATCCCACAAGCCTTGTGGTGCAGCCAAAATAAACATAAAAATATAACATTTTTTGAAATTACTATCTTTAAAAGATATCTGCACCCCCATGTTCATGCTGGGCTTCCAGGTGGCACTAGTGGTAGAGAACCCACCTGCCAATGTCGGCAACATAAAGAGATGTGGGTTCAATCCCTGGCTCGGGAAGATCCCCTGGAGGAGAGCATGGCAACCCACTCCAGTATTCTTGCCTGGAGAATTCCATGGACAGAGGAGGCTGGCAGCCTACAGTCCCTTGGGTCACAAAGAATTGGACACGACTGAAGCAACAGAGCATGCATGCAGTCTCTTATAAGTAGAATCTAAAAAAAGCCACACAACTCATAGATACAGAGGACAGATTAGTGGTTGACAGAGTTGGGGGGTGGTGTGCGTGGAGGAAATGGGTGAAGGAGGTCAAAGGTACAGACTCCCAGCTGCTAAGTCCCAGGGATCTGAGGCACAGCATAGTGACTGCAGTTAGCAGTACTCTATTGTGTATTTGAAAGTTGCTTAGAGACTCCAGTATTTTGGCAACCTCATGCAAAGAGTTGACTCATTGGAAAAGACTACTATGCTGGGAGGGATTGGGAGCAAGAGGAGAAGGGGACAACAGAGGATGAGACGGCTGGATGGCATCACTGACTCGATAGACATGAGTCTGAGTGAACTCCGGGAGTTGGTGATGGACAGGGAGGCCTGGCGTGCTGCAATTCATGGGGTCGCGAAGAGTTGGACACGACTGAGTGACTGATCTGATCTGATAGAGACTAGATCTTAAAAGTTCTCATCACAAGAAAAGCTTCTTTAACTGTGTGAGGTGATGGCTGTTGACTGAGCTTATTGTGGTGACCACTTGGCAATATATGCACATGTTGAATCACTATGGTGCCTACCTACAACTGGTTCAGTCTTATATGCCACTTATATTTCAGTACTCAGGGCAGGGAGAAATGAAACATTTCATTAGTAAAACTTCAAAGAAGTACTTACACAAAAATATTATGCTCTGGGTGTTTTTCTGTTTGTGTTTTCCTAGTTGTTGCCCCAGGAGCTGTATCCTAGCACTCCCTGTGATACTCTGCTCCAAGGCAGTCTTCTGAGCTCTTCAGGCTTTAAGTGAATTTGTGGGTGTGACCGGGATTCCCAGCTGAACTGAACGGGCCTTTCTCTGGAGCCTCAGGCAGAAGCTCATGGGGCACTGCTGCTGCTTCACAGGTTTCCAAGGCCAGAGCACTTTTCCCATCAGGTTATTTTGAAAGATATTTCCAGTAGTCATGTATGGATATGAGAGTTGGACTATAAAGAAAGCTGAGCGCCAAAAAATTGATGCTTTGGGGCTGTGATGTTGGATAAGACTCTTGAGAATCCCTTGGACCGCAAGGAGATCCAACCAGTCCATCCTAAAGGAAATCAGTCCTGAATATTCATTGGAAGGACTGATGCTGAAGCTAAAACTCCAATACTTTGGCCACCTGATGCAAAGAGCTGACTCATTGGAAAAGACCCTGATGCTGGGAAAGATTGAAAGTGGGAAGAGAAGGGGAAGACAGAGGATGAGATGGTTGGATGGCATCACCAACTCAATGGACATGAGTTTGGGTAAACTCCGGGAGTTGGTGATGCACAGGGAGGCCTGACGTGCTGCAGTCCATGGGGTCACAGTCTGACACAACTGAGCAACTGAACTGATACCTGCAATCATACCATTTGCAGTGTCTTTTAAAATGTGAAAATAATAGCTTTTCAAGATTAACTGAACACATGCTAAAAAAGGAAGCAAACAAAGATTCTAGAGAGGTCAACTCAGGCATCACACCAAGCTTACTGTTCCTGTCCACGTGCTATGGACCTGAGCCTGTGGGTCTGGTTGCTGCAGCTCGCTTTTACTTAGACATCTCCCCGCCTGCATTCCAGCTCCCAAGAACATAGATGTTACTGAGCACTCTGATTAGGCGGTTGTATCACTTAATCTTTAAAGCAATTCATGGGGTCTACGTAATTATTTCCATTTTATATAAGAAGATGGAGGCTTGGGGAGATTATATAACCCTCCCACAATCACACAGCTGATCCACGTGCTTAAGACCATGAGAAGGAAGAGAATCCTTCCCCACCCACTGCGCATGCCTTGCCTGTTCCTATTCTCTGTGCCAAGGACCAGCTATCTTGTTGGTCTGGAGACCCATCTTGTCCCCCTTTGGTGGTGGTCTGTTCTGTGGTGTCTGCCCCTGGCCATCTGCCTCTCACTTCGTCTCTGGGATCTCTGCAGGCTGGGCACAGCCCTCCTTTGCAGACCTGCCTTCACTGGGGAAAACCTCCTTTCTCCCTCTGCTCCACTTTCATTTCTATTGCTTCCCCTTCTGAAGGAAAGTCACACACACCCACACACTAATGCACACACACCATTAATGCTTCTAAAAGGAAAAAATCAAAATCTCCCATCTAAAGTCATTTTTCCCTCTTTTTTTTCTTCTCCTTTTTGGTCTCAGTGGGAGGGTATTTTACGTCCCAGTTCAAGTTTCTCTGTTGATCTATAAAATTTTAAGCTTCTAAACCTTGAGACTCTGCCTGTAATTTTCTTTTCAGGAATTGTGATGACTGGGACTCGTAGACACACATACTCTATTTTCTCCCTTGAGGTTTAGTCTTAATGGTGTAATAGGACATTATCACTGTTGTGTTTTTCATTTTGGATATTGTAGTTTTCATCTTGAAAAGTTTAATTTGTGTCTTCTAAAGCCTGTATCTTTCCTTAACATCTTCAGTCTTCTAACCTCTGGACCGTATGAGATGCAGTTATGATGACCGTTTCAGTGTTCTTGTATATTGGTTGTGTTATTTGTATCATTTCTGGAGAAGTTGCAGCTGACTGAGTTTTTTCATCATGGTGGATTGTGTCTTCCAGGCTTCTTGCTTACCTGACAGTTTTTGATAGGATGCCAGAGTTACGATTTTACCTCTTTTGGTGCCACATATTTTTCATTCTTATGAATATTCTACTTGTTGTTGTTGTAGTTGCCAAGTTGTGTCTGACTCTTTTGTGACCCCATGGACTGTAGCCCACCTGGGTCCTCTGTCCATAGGATTTCCCAGGCAAGAATACTGCAGAGGGTTACCATTTCCTTCTCCAAGGGATCTTTCTGACCCAGGGATCGAGCCAGCATTTCCTGCTTGGCAGGCAGATTCTTTACCACTGAGCCATCCGGGAAGCCCCATAAATATTCTTAGTAACAGTTAAGTTACTTGAAAACATTTTGATTTTTCCAGGTTAGGCTTTCTTAGGTGGGGTCAAAGCAATGACTTGTCACAGGTTTATTTTTTCCTGCTTCTAAGACAAGGACTTTTGTGGTACTCTACCAAATATTCTTTGAGTTTTAAGTCTTCTGCTCTGGCTCTTGGGATTATTTCTGTCCCCGTGTGATCTCTGAGTATTGTAGTGCATGCTCAGTTGCTTGGCCACGTCTGATTCTCTGTGACACCAAGGACTGTAGCCCATCAGATAATCCTCTTGTGCATGGGATTCTTCAAACAAGAATACTGGAGTGGGTTGCCATTTCCTCCTCCAGGGGATCATCCTGACCCAGGGGTGGAAGACATGTCTCCTGCAATGGCAGACAGATTTTTTACCACTGCACCATCTGAGAAGCAGAGAAGGCAATGGCAACCCACTCGGGTACTCTTGCCTGGAAAATCCCATGGACGGGGGAGCCTGGTAGGCTGCAGTCCATGGGGTCACGAAGAGTCGGACACAACTGAGTGACGTCATTTTCACTTTTCACTTTCATACATTGGAGAAGGAAATGGAAGCCCACTCCAGTGTTCTTGCCTGGAGAGTCCCAGGGACGGGGGAGCCTGGTGGGCTGCCGTCTATGGGGTCGCACAGAGTCGGACACGACTGAAGCAACTTAGCAGCAGCAGCACCTGAGAAGCCCCTTTGAGGATTGTTAACAATATACTTATCCTTTTAAGTGGTTCGTTCCTTGGCCTCTGGTAGTTCCATCACAGATTAGCACTTATCAGTATTCAATTGACATGGAACCCTCAGCAACCTTGAAAGTCATTTTTCTGTTCAGCTCATTCTTTTCTGGCTTTTCCCTGCTGACCCTAACCTCTCTGGTCTCCCTGAGCTCCCAGTGTTGCCTCCTCCACTTGGGGAGATGGCTGAGCCCTGCCCTGGCCCCTCCAGCCAAGCGAGGCACTCACCCCAGCAGCCCCCTGTGCCTTCACGAGGCACCTCATCCCCTAACTCCAGGGGTCGCTGTTCTTTATTGTCTGATGTCTTGAGAGCCCTGGAATAGTAGGTAGGCCTTTGGATAAAGAAATCCCCGGCTTGGTGACATCCTTAAACCCACTGACCATAGGTTTTGTGTCATTTTTATGTGGATATAAATGTTACATAGTCCGAACTCCTTACTATGATGTTACATGTTGACAACAACCCATTCATATCAAAATTGTATTCTTCATAAATTCATCTGATTGCTATTTTGACCTTCAGAGAACTACTGTGCCGATCTTATTGCATTTACTGATGCATATAACATAATGTATTATTTATAATACAGTTGAATGATTGTACTGATTATCAAGGACCGGGATTTGTACAGTTTTTAAAGTAGAAGTGTTAGATTTTTTTCTCTGGCATGATGCATTTGAGGTTTAAAGGAAGCAGGGCAGATGAACAGATTGGCTCATGCAGGTCAAATGACCAGTCTGAAATCAGCCAGCGCATCATTGTCAGAGGAGGAGGACTCTGGGGAGCAGGACTTCCAACCACTTGTCCTAACCTCCAGACCACACATTCCATCCTTCAAAACCCCACTCACAGTTAAGGAAGAACTGCTTGCTTTGTTTGTGTACTTAGGTCAAACAGTAACTCCCAAGTCTGAATGTATCACAGGTGGGTCTAGAAATTCATTTGAATAATAGCATACCCCAGTTTCGCCTTCTTATCACTGCAGGAAATAGCACATTATATTTGCAATACTTTTACCATAAAAGAAACCTTGCCATGATACAGGCACCTGAAAATAAATCACATTCAAGACTAATTGCAGATCGTGAGTCCTTTGGTGTTGTGATCTGGAAAGCCATAAACTTGGGGGAGTAAAGTGATCTGGAAGAAGCTGGTTATAAGGAGATGACCTGAGTGGCACAACTCTGTCAGTTTTTTGTACATTTATATAGATCAGTGATTCCAGACACATATTGCCCTAAGCCACACATGCTGGTTTTTCCCCTTCAGATTCAGTATAGAAATCATTTTACACAACTCACAAAAGTAACAATGATAGCTGATAATAACGTGAGATAATAGATGTAAAATTATCTCAGACATTTTAGAACCCATTTAGATCTAGTCTTTAATTATCCTTTGAGACAAATGTCATTAATCCCATTTAACAAACTAGGCAACTGAGTTTCAAAGAGATTAACATTCTAACTGAATGATGTGTCAAAACTTGGAAAAGAACTGAAGTCTGACTCAGAAGTTTGTGTTTGTTCCATGGTTTTCAGCTGATGCTCAAAATCACTGCTTTGTGTGACTAAAGTCAACAGCACTTCAAGGCGTTGCTTCCCTTTAGCGTCTGAGCCC
The DNA here is from genome assembly GCF_029407905.1 of Bubalus kerabau. Lineage (NCBI taxonomy): Eukaryota > Metazoa > Chordata > Mammalia > Artiodactyla > Bovidae > Bubalus > Bubalus kerabau. Next base: position 66,671,722 of record NC_073628.1, read on the forward strand.
AGTGGCCCTGAAGGCTGGCTCAGCACTAGACCTTTGCCACCTGGCTCAAGTTTCCCTTCCTGGGGTAGCCCTGAGGGTTCCCCTTGTACTTCCTTTTGCATCTGTCTTTTCCAAGTTGGAATCTGGTTTGGGGGATTATCTTACTTGTGTGGTACCCACAGCTCAGAATTAAAGCTCTTTCATGCAACCTGTCCTCTGTAGCTGAGAGGTTGACCCCTACTCTGCCCCCGCCACCACCCCATCACTTGCATCAGCTGCTTTCTTGTCCTAGGCAGTTCTCACAGAAATTCTCATCAGTGTATAAAGACTGTAGTTTTTAACACTGTGTTAGAAAATTTACCTAGTTTTCAAGTATAATCATAGAAGGCTTAGCTCTTTCAGTTCAAGATTAGAATGATAATATATCATCCTATGCAATTTTTTGGCTTGTGAGTTGCATGCCTCATCCCTGATCAAAACTCCCTCTTGTTTTGCGTGTCAAATTCGTCAGTTGCATTATAGCTTTGAGTGTATTTTGTACATTTTAGTGTAGGGGAGTTCTTTACAAAATGTGTTGTCAGCTCAGAAAGAAGTATGAGATTGACTTTAATAATATGCTTCCAAAGTGCTTTGTGAGAACCCTGCAAATTGTGGGGGTTTCCATTAGCAAAACATTAGAATTTAGTTCTGTGAAATCTAGGGGCTTTCTGATGTTAAGCTGTAACACATCTGGACTGAAAATTTAAATCTCATTTCATAAGCATCCTGTGTCAGTTTCTCTGCAGTGCAGGAAATAGGTTTAAGAAAAGATGAGAAAGATATATAACTGCTATGCAGGATGCCCTGCATACTGCTTCATACCAATGTGGCCATTTCCAGGAATCAGTGGCTGATTATTTTTCACGTGATATACTTAAAATACAGTTATGGGAGAATATCCACATTCAGTCAGATTCTCAAGTGTCTTTGCTCATACAGTCACGTGTTCTTATACTTACCATTAACACTGACATGTAGACATGTGCATCTGAATGTTATATATGATTTCTCATGTTTCTGTTTTTAGGTATCATTCAAGACATATTTTAAGATAATTCACTTCTGATATATTATGCTTCTAAAGAAAGAATCTCAAAAGATCTTTACTAGAAGAGCACACTGGTTTAAAACTGTAAAGATTAGCTCATAGATTTTCACAGCACAAGAACCATTTCCCCCATATATCAGTTTGTCTGTATTACATTACTACATTATTCTACATTATTTATGGTGGCAGATCTAGGCTCAGAGATTTTTTTAAAACCTGCTTAAGATCACAAATAGAATAGGAAATATATATATTGAGAACTTACTCTGAGCTGTGTTTTATGTATATTGATCAATCCTCATTTGATGATGAGGCACCGTAGCTTTGAGAGGTTAATAAATGAATTTGAGTTAAAATAATTAGCACAGTTTAGGGCTAGAGTTCTTAGTGCTGGGTGTCTGATTTGATCCCCAGTGGCTGTCCACTTCACCATATTTTCTTTCCCTGGTCCTTGGAGCAGGGCAGGGTAAGAACACATACTCAGGGCCTCCAACTTCATTGACCACAGAGTATCCACTTGAAGGTGTGCCAGTTTTATTAATACAAGAATTTAATTGATGTAGAAGTTTCAGCAAATTTGATGGTTAGAGTTAGCAAGTGTCCCCACAACAGGAACTATTTTTTACATGGTGCATTACTCATGAGAGTGCATCTGTAAACATATCAGCCTGGGAGTCACCCTTGGCTGGAAGTGACAGAAGTTGCTTCAGTGGCTCAGCAGCGAATGTTCGGAATAACCTCTTATCTAAACCGCTGCACTCAAGAGTGACTGGTTTGCCACTATGATCATAAATACAGATAACACACGATCAAAATCAAATCTCTCCAAGATACTTCCCATAACTGTTTGAAACATGTACCCTGTGTCCTTCACAAAGCCTTGGCTTTGATTCAGCCGAGAGAACCCATCTGGAGAAGTGGCGATGGGTCATTCTGGAGCGATATCCCCGACCTTCCCATCCTGTAAACCGAGGTCGAGTTCCCCAGCGATCAACTTCAAAGCTGCACGTAGAACACGTGTGTTAGTCACCTCCCCGCCCTATCCTCAGAGGTCCAGTCTCCTTCGTGGTTGCAGTCTCACTCTTCAACTTCCCCCGTGACATCTGATGTGTGGGAAATGTTCCAGCTGCCGCTTGGTCAGGTTCTCTTTGAGGACGGTGGCAGCAGAAGGCCTTCTATATCTGACTGAATAAATGGCTCCAAAACTTCAGAAAATGCCCATGTGAAAGCAGCTGCCACAGTTTGTCACAGACTGCAGGGACCAAGAGAGGCCCTTGACTTCCACTTGAACACCTTTGCTCTTCAGGAACCCTGCCTGAAGGCTCAGGTGGGAAGCCTCACTCAGGGCACATACACAGCTCCTGAAAATGAAGATGTGGCTGCAGACATGCCTGTGAGCGAAGCCGGGGGGTTACCTCCGTAGCTATGGAGGAAGTGTGACTGTGAACACTTTGACCTTGAAGATTCTGGCTGAAAAATCCAACATAGGTCACAGATACAATTCAGAGCTGAATGGAATCCACATGTGGGGCCCCTGCGTCACTTTCTGGACTGCCTTTTCCAGCGCTCTTCATGGGATGTCTTCAGGGAGCTCCAGGGAGGCTTCAGCATGAAACATCTGTTCCTGGTGTATTTTCATCAGTTCATGTGGTGACGGAAGCAAATGCACCATAGCTCAAGGCTCACTTGGCTTCATTAGTCCCACATAACGCTTACTCTGAAGAGTCCTTGGACCTTCGATGCTAATCATCTTCATAGGTGATTTGCTTGGCTGTTCATTATCAAAGTGAGTTCTAATTGAGTGCTTTTTAAGCAGAAGCCAAATCATCCTATGAACTGTATGTACAGGTTCAAGGCCTAATGATTAGGAGGCTGGGAAAGCCCAAGGGGAAAGCAGCTTTCTGTGCCCTGAGGGTGAAACTCAGGTCTGAAAGTGACCCAGAAGCGGGATCTGCGCCCAGAAAGCTCGAGAAAAAAACCACAACTTCCTCACAGACCCTGTCCTCACAGCTGCGCCCAGCGCCTCGCGGGAGCCTCACAGTTTCCAAATAACTTTAAGTAGGGCAGGAGCAGGCCGCAGCTAGGAGTGTCTGTTTCTTTCTTTCTTTCTTATTGGTTAAAACCTTTAATTATTAGGAGGCACTTTTGAAGACTTCTGAGGAACACTGTGGTGGAAAGGCAGCATTTATGGTTAAAGATAATTTCTAGTGAAAGGAGAGTGAGTGGTACTTTAAGGTCTAACTTATGTTCAGGATTGGAATGCTGGTGCCATCACATCCTCTGTCCTCTGTTCAAGTGAAGACATTGAATTAGTGGGTATTGCACACTATTCAAAGGAATACAATATTCAAAGAGGTTTTTTTTTGTTTGTTTGTTTTTTTAAACCAGTGGAGCAAATATTCAATTACCCATCGTGTAATACATGGCAGAAAAAAAATCAATGTTATTAGAGAAGTGCAACAGAGTGGCATGAGATTAGAAGGTATAGAACTCATCCAGTATCCTTGCCTGGATAATTCCATGAACAGAAGTGTCTGGAGGGCTACAGTCCATGGGGTCAAAAAGAGTCAGACATGACTTAGTAACTACACAACAAGGACTCACCACAGAGGCATCAGGTTCCATTCCCAGAGGAGTCCATGGACACCTGATGGTCTGGCCCATGATAACTACAGATGGAGTGACCTGAGAGTGAGATCTTAAACTCTTTCATCTACTATTGAAGTTAAATTTAAAAAAAAGAAAGGAAAAAAAAAACCCAACAAACCACTGTCAATTAGCACATCAAAAACTTTGGAAGGCTTAAATGGTATACCTGGTGATCTGTAGGAAAAAATGAAATTCAAATCAATTAAGCTGTGATTTTTATATAATTGTATTTATTTATTTTTGGCTGTGCTGGGTGTTTGTTGCAGGGTGGGCTTCTCTGTAGTTACGGTGAGCGGAGACTGTTTTCCAGTCCTGGTGTGCAGGGCTTCTCATTGCGGTGGCTTCTCTGGCTTCAGAGCACAGGCTCTGGGGTGCACAGGCTTCAGTAGCTGTGGATCCCAGGCTCTAGAGCACAGGCTCAGTAGCTATGGCTCGTGGCCCTAGTCGTTTTGTGGCATGTGGGGTCTTCCTGGATCAGGGATCGAACCATCGTCTTCTGCATTGGCAGGCAGATTCTTCACCACTGAGCCACCAAGAAAGCCCTGAGGGATGATTTTTAAAACTTTCTATTTTGATATACTTTGAGATTTAAGGCTTAGAAACATACTGCAGAGTTCATGTATAATTTTTACAAAGTTTCCTTAATTTTAACATCTCATACAACCTCTTTACAGTTAGTAAAACTAGGAAATTAACATTGGCACAATTTGTTGTTGTTATTGTTCAGTCGCTCAGTTGTGTCTGACTCTTTGTGACCCTATGGACTGCAACACGTCAGGCTTCCCTGTCCTTCACCAGCTCCTGGAGTTTACTCAAACTCACATCCATTGAGTCCGTGATGCCATCCAACCATCTCATCCTCTGTCATCCCCTTCTCTTCCTGCCTTCATTTTTTCCCAGCATCAGGCTCTTTTCTTTGAGTCAGCTCTTCACATCAGGTGGCCAAAGTATTGGAGTTTCAGCTTCAGCATCAGTCCTTCCAATGAATATTCAGGACTGATTTCCTTTAGGATGGACTGGTTGGATCTCCTTGCAGTCCAAGTGACTCAAGAGTCTTCTCCAACACCACAGTTCAAAAGCATCAGTTCTTCAGTGCTCAGCTTTCTTTACAGTCCAACTCTCACATCCATACATGACTACTGGAAAAAACCATAGCTTTGACTAGATGGGAACTTTGTCAGCAAAGTAATGTCTCTGCCTTTTAATATGCTGCCTAGGTTGGTCATAGCTTTTCTCCCAGGAGCAAGAATCTTTTAATTTCCTGGTTGCAGTCACCATCTGCAGTGATTTTGGAGCCCAAGAAAATAAAGTCTCTCACTGTTTCCATTGTTTCCCCATCTATTTGCCATAAAGTGATGGGACCAGATGCCATGATCTTAGGGTTTTAAATGTTGAGTTCTAAGTCAGTTTTTTCACTCTCCTCTTTCACTTTCATCAAGAGGCTCTTCAGTTCCTCTTCACTTTTTGCCATAAGGGTGGTGTCATCTGCATATCTGAGGTTATTGATATTTCTCCTTAAAATCTTGATTCCAACTTGTGCTTCAGCCTCCATTTCTCATGATGTACTCTGCATATAAGTTAAATAAGCAGGGTGACAATATACAGCCTTGACGTACTCCTTTCCCAATTTTTGAACCAGTCCATTGTTCCATGTCCAGTTCTAACTGTTGCTTCTTGACCTGCATACAGGTTTCTCAGAAGGCAGGTCAGCTGGTCTGGTATTTCCATCTCTTTAAGAATTTTCCACAGTTTGTTGTAATCCACACAGTCAAAGGCTTTAGCATAGTCAATGAAGCAGATGTGTTTTTCTGGAATTCTCTTGCTTTTTCTATGATCCGACAGATGTTGGCAATTTGATCTCTGGTTCCTCTCCCTTTTCTAAATCCACCTTAAACATCTGGAAGTTCTTGGTTCATGTACTGTTGAAGCCTAGCTTGGAGAATTTTGAGCATTACTTTGCTAGCATGTGAAATGAGTGCAATTGTGTGGTAGTTTGAACATTCTTTGGCATTGCCTTTCTTTGGGATTGGAATGAAAACTGACCCGTTTTTCACCCCCAGGCTTCCTTGGTGGCTCAGTCAGTCAAGGATCTGTCTGCAATGCAGAAGACCCAGGTTCGATCCCTGGTTGGGAAGATCCCCTGGAGAAGGAAATGGCAACCCACTCTGGTATTCTTGCCTGGGAAATCCCATGGACAGAGAAGCCTGGCGGACTATAGTCCATGGAGTCACAAGGATCGGACACAAATTAGTGACTAAACCACCACCAACTTTTCACCCCTCAATATCCATAGCCCACTGGACCTGTTCCCTCTCCTTATGTGTGAACTGCACTTTCAAACCTCTCTTGACTTGAGTTTGGTCATGTGTCTAGCTTTGGCTAAAGTATGTGGTTCAAGTGATGGTATGACAGTTTCAAGATTAGGCTGCAAGGGGCATGGCATTTTCCTCCCTTTCTTGTGCCTCTGAGTTGCTAGGAAAGGAGCACTCTGAGGCGAGCTGCCCGTCCTGGGGGCAGACACAGGGAGGAGAGGCAGACTTCCTCAGCTCTCCCCAAGCTAACTCTCACAGGTGTGGATGGCCTCATGGGAGCTCCGCACAGCCAGCCACCAGAGCCCAGCTCAGGTTAGCTGAATCCTCAACTCTTCCTTGGACCCATGAGAATCAAAGATTACAGTTTTAAGCCACTGAGTTTGGGAGAAGATTTTCATCGCAATAGCTAACTGATAAAGCACACAGCAGTGTAACATTTCTATCTGAGATAGAGGAAAGTACGTATTTAGTATCCAAATTTTTTTCTTTAAATTTTTTCTCCTAGAAGTGGGAAAAAAAAAATTACCATTGAGTATGTTGGGATGGTAAATATATGGCTGTTTGTTGTAATTCAAGTTTTTCTATATATTTGAAATATCTTAGTATCTCTTAAGGATAAAATGTTTTATAAAGTATATGTGAACTGTGGTTCATCTAGGCATGGGGTATTATCCAGCACCAAAAAGAAATGAGCTGTCAACAACAAGGTCCTACTGTATAGCACAAGGAGCTATTTCCAATATCCTGGGATAAACCATAATGGAAAAGAATATTAAAAAGAATGTATGTATGTGTGTATAATGGAGTCATTTTGCTGTATAGTGCAGATTGGCACAACATTGTAAATCAACTATACTTCAGTTTTAAAAAAAAAAAGAAATGAGCTATCAAGCCATGAACAGAAATGGAGGAAACTTTAATGCATATTACTAAGTGAAAGATGCCAATCTGAACAGAAAGAAGCCAAGCTAACATATGGTATGATTACAACTACATGACATTTTGGAAAAAGCAGAACTATGGAGACAGTGTAAAGATCAGTGGTTGCTGGAGGTTAGTGGGGAGTGAAGGGTGAATAGTTGGAACACAGAGGATTTCTAGGGCAGTGAACTCCTTTGTATGATACTATAATGGTGGATATATGTCATTACAGATTTGTCCAAACCCACAGAAGGTTTAACACCAAGAGTGAAACATAAACTATGGAGTCCAGGTGATTATGGTATGTCAATGTAGATTCATCATTTGTGGCAGATGAACCATCTGGTGGGGAATGTTGATAATGGAGAACAGGGAGGGTGTAAATGGGAAATCCCTTTTTCTTCCCCTCAGTGTTGCTGTGAACCTAAAACTGCTCCAAGAAATAAAGTATATTTTGAAGAAAAAGTAAAATTAGAGTTATTAATTGCCTGATTCTATATTACTTCATTTCTGATTTTATGCCTATATCAATTCTTTGATATTTTTTCCACATTCATTACTGATTTACTTAAATAGCTCTGATTTATGGTTCATATTTATGTTTATATCCAAATATATCCCAGATTTTTCATGTTTTAATGAAATACTCTTACAAATTGCTGTATTAAAATAGAATAAAATATACCCCAATGTTCATTGCAGCACTGTTTATAATAGCCAGGACATGGAAGCAACCTAGATGTCCATCAGCAGACGAATGGATAAGAAAGCTGTGGTACATATACACAATGGAGTATTACTCAGCCATTAAAAAGAACACATTTGAATCAGTTCTAATGAGGTGGATGAAACTGGAGCCATATACAGAGTGAAGTAAGCCAGAAAGAAAAACACAAATACAGTATACTAATGCATATATATGGAATTTAGAAAGATGGTAATGATAACCCTGTATGTGAGACAGCAAAAGAGACTCAGATGTATAGAACAGTCTTCTGGACTCTGTGGGAGAGGGCGAGGGTGGGATGATTTGGGAGAAAGGCATTGAAACATGTATAATATCATATGTGAAGTGAAACACCAGTCCAGGTTCGATGCAGGATACAGGATGCTCGGGGCTGGTGCACTGGCATGACCCAGAGGGATGGTACGGGGAGGGAGGTGGGAGGCGGGTTCAGGATGGGAACACGTGTACACCCGTGGTGGATGCATGTTGATGTATGGCAAAACCAATACAATATTGTAAAATAATCAGCCTCCAATTAAAATAAATAAATTTAATAAAAAAAACACTAAAAAAAATAAATGAATAAAATAAAACGAGGACTTCCCAGGTGGCTCAGTAGTAAAGAATCTGCCTGCCAGTGTAGGAGACTTGGGTTCCATCCCTGATCCGAGAAGCTCTCACATGCCATGGTGGAACTAAGTTCATGCACCACAACTATTAAGCTTGTGCCCTAGAGCCCGGGAGCCACAACTTCTGAGCCTACATGCCGTGACTACTGAAGCCTGTGTGCCCTAGAGCCTGTTGTCCACAACAAGAGAAACCACCCCAATGAGAAGCCCCTGCTTGCTGTAACTAAAGAAAAGCTCACGCAGCAATGAAGACCCAGCACTGGCAAAAACAAATAAATAAATTTTAAAAAATAAAATAGACTGTGGGACCTTTTAGTTTTATTTCCAGCTTGGTCATGATCTTTTCTAATAATTTGTGAATCATTTCAACACGTGAAATCTGAAAAGTTAAAATCTGAAAAGTTGTGAGTGCTAACCCATCTCTCATTTTCCTGCAACTTTTCAGAAGTAATGAGACAACCACAACAGCTAGAGAGAGCTAAATTCCTCTGGTTTTGGATTGTGAGAGAAACATTTGAAGCTGGAATTCCATCACTTCCACTAGCTTTGTTCATAGTGATGCTTCTTAAGGCCCACTTGATTTCGCACTCCAAGATGTCTGGCTCTAGGTGAGTGATCACACCATCGTGGTTATCTGGGTTATTAAGATCTTTTTTTGTATAGTTCTTCTGTGTATTCTTGCCATCTCTTAATATCTTCTGCTTCTGTTAAGTCCATACCATTTCTGTCCTTTATTATGCCCATCTTTGCATGAAATGTTCCCTTGGTGTCTCTAATTTTCTTGAAGAGATCTCTAATCTTTCCCATTCTATTGTTTTCCTCTATTTCTTTGCCTTGTTCATTTATGAAGGCTTTCTTCTCTCTCCTTGCTGTTTTCTGGAACTCTGTATTCAGATGGGTACATCTTTCCTTTTTTCCTTTGCCTTTGCTTCTCTTCTTTTCTCAGCTGTTTGTAAGGCCTCCTCAGACAACCATTTTGCCTATTTGCAGGGATGGCTTTGATTACGGCTTCCTGTACAATGTTACAAACCTCTGTCCATAGTTCTTCAGGCACTCTGTCTGTCAGATCTAATTCCTTGAATTTGTCACTTCCACTGTATATTCATAAGGGATTTGATTTAGGTCATATGTAAATGGCCTAGTGGTTTTCCCTACTTTCTTCAATTTAAGTCTGAATTTGGCAATAAGGGGTTCAGGATCTGAGCTATAGTCAGCTCCAGAGTGACATTAATGATCATTGTTAAATGGGTCCTGGCAACCATAAACTGCTCTATCTACCAGGAGCCACCTTGCAGTATTACTGGAGGGTGGTTCAAGGTTCCTCTAATGGACTTACTCAATAACCCAGGAACTCTGAGCTCTTCAAGCAGTCCTCAGATACAGGTCCTTCCTTGCTCTGCCATCTGCCTCTGTTATGTTCACAGTGTTGCCGGGGCTGCCATCTCAGGTTGGGATTTTGATGGAAACATAAAGTAATGTTTTTGATTAGAATTATATCCAGGAAGGCTCATCCCACCTCTGTGCTTTCCTGCTTTTGACAGTCATGTAGTTTTCATATATGCATGTTTTCTCCAGCTGCTATTAATGTATAACAAAGAAGTGATAGGGTGAAATAGAGTTAGTATTCTTAGTGACATATTCTTAAAAAGTCTTAAGTCTTAAAAAGTCTTAGAAAAAGATGGGACATGCCATCTGTCATTTTAGCTAAATTTCTTGATACAGAAAATTTCCTAAGCAACGGAGATTCTAATGACAGAGATTCTCTGCTTGACCAAACTTCAGTGCTTCTTCACCTTCTTTTAGGCTCATCTATGCACTTTCTTAAAAAAATCCAATTTTAGCAAGACTCCTGCTAAGTCAGTTTAGCGGGGCTCCCCCATCATCTTTATCCAATCCCTGTGAGTATCTGATTGGTTCCCACACCCCAGCACCCCCAGGTGATGTCTGATCATCTGGCCTGTCTTCAGGGAGACTCCTATTATGTCACTGCAGCCAGAATACTCCCTTACCCCTGATATTTCCTACTAGTAATTTTCCATCCACTGATCCCCACTCTGCTCCTTGGCTATAAATTCCCAAGTCTCCCATGCTGTATTCAGAATTGAGTCCAGATCTATCCTGAGATCTCTTCTCCTCTTACAATGCTCTAATTGAAATGTTTTTACTGCTTTAACTACTGCCTGGTTATTATTTTTTTTTTAAAAAAAAACATTAACTTGGTATTGCATAGCAATGCAAGAATATTTATGTCAAGAAAAAGTTGCACAGTTGGACATAATATTTATATTAATAGTTTCAAGAAGTTACCTTCCTCTATAATGAAGATGATAAAATTTTTATAATATTGTTATTCCTAGTAATTGCCATTATAATCCCAATATTGAGGCCAAAAATATTAATCTCTCTTAAAGATTTCACATAGTTTGGTACAGGTTCTCTTTCTTTTATTTCTCATTTTTCATCTTTTTGGTATTCTTATGAGGTTAGATGTGGGAAAAAGTCATTTTCTTTTGGAAATGGAAAGATTTTTCAGACTTCATTGGGAGTTAATGAGGTGGGGATTAATTGAGACCTGCTGATTCTCAGGCCATAGCTCACAAGTTGTTCACATTTTTCATGGGTTCCTCATTATAAATGACTAGGAATTATGAGAAAATTATAATAAGGTTATTACTACTGGAAATTTTCAAGTTGTCCATAGAGGTGCTTTCTTTTTAGGAAAGAATATTCAATGAATCATGGTTCCTTGCATGAACCCCTATGAAAGAAAAAAAAAGTTCAAAGGGGATGTCCAGAGACTAACTCTCTGGGACTACAGTGAATAGATTCTTAGTCAACGGGGGAATTTCTCAAACATTCTAAAAACCTAACCAGAACTGTACCTGTCAGCAGTGTTTGTCTTCCATGTCAGAAACATTTAGTGAGTATAACTTAAAATGCTAAGAATCTACAGCTCCCTCTTAAACAATTGTCTTCATCCTCTCAAGAGAACTGAAAATAATGGGACTCTGCATGTTTGAATACTTACTCATTTCCTGCAAATGCAAAACCTAACAGTTACATGAAATGAGGATCACAATTAGTTGTGTCTTATAAATGTGTATTAGAAATTTCAAAGAATTCAGGGTCAGAGGAAGAGTGGACCTCTGTCTCTAATCTGGAAAGTTTCCTTTTTAAATCACCAATGGGGATTTCTTTTTGCTGCCAGTTGGCAAAAATGACTCTATTAGTATGAGTTTATTTCATAATTACTTTGCCAACAAAGGTCCGTCTAGTCAAGGCTATGGTTTTTCCATTGGGCATATATGGATGTGAGAGTTGGACTGTGAAGAAAGCTGAGCACTGAAGAACTGATGGTTTTGAACTGTGCTGTTGGAGAAGACTCTTGAGAGTCCCTTGGACTGCAAGGAGATCCAACCAGTCCATTCTGAAGGAGATCAGCCCTGGGATTTCTTTGGAAGGACTGATGCTGAAGCTGAAACTCCAGTACTTTGGCCACCTCATGCGAAGAGTTGACTCATTGGAAAAGACTCTGATGCTGGGAGGGATTGGGGGCAGGAGGAGAAGGGGACGACAGAGGAGAGATGGCTGGATGGCATCACTGACTTGATGGATGTGAGTTTGAGTGAACTCCGGGAGTTGGTGATGGACAGGGAGGCCTGGCATGCTGCGATTCATGGGGTCGCAAAGAGTCAGACACGACTGAGCGACTGAACTGAACTGACTGATTTCATAATTTATAGTTCCTATACTAAATCAAAGTTGTGCAGGTGAAATTTGAAGGGTCATTGATCATTAGTATTTAACCTGAAATTCTAAGTACGCTAGAAATTTCTAATATTTATTGGTACTTGAGGTATTTACCCTGTCTGTCAGATTTCAGATAAAAAATCACAGGAAAAAACTATTCTGGAGAGAATCTCTGGAATTCATCTGGAATTCTGGAAAACATCTCCCTTGTTAAAATATATAGAGAAAATGTGCTTTTATAGCCACCATTAGCAAATCATTGTGGCCTTTCCTAATCTTTATAAAGTAAACCAATATAACATTTTTATAGAAAAAATAAATTATGTTCGTAATTCATTGGATAAAAAGCAGATGTAACGAGTAGAAGAAAAAAAACAGTTAAGACTTTCTCTTGTCAAACACAGCTGGACATTAGTGAAAGTGATGAAAACAGATTTAATTCAGTAAATACTGACTGTGCGAAAAAACGCTGAACTCCATTCAGATTTTCACAGAGATGTGGGGCCTGTTAAAGGCAGAACGGAGGAGTGGGGGGTGACTGGGTCTCCAGTAGAGTCAGGGAAGTGAAACTGTAAGGGGTCGGTCAGTGCAGAAGGCTCCACTGCTGTGTCCGCTAGTAGCAGGCCTGGAAGTTAGCACTTTATCCTCAACAGAGCCTGGGAGGCAGGCCCGTCCGTCCTCAAGGTTACCTGTGAAAGGAACGGCTTGTGAGTCCTTGAGAAAGGGCAATTCTGAGTTGTAGGAAGTACAAATACCTCTGAAAGAGACAGAGGAATGATTCACAGTTGGAAACAATCTTTAGTGAATACTCGTAAGAAACGGAGGTCAGAGGACTCTCATCAGGTGTTGCCTAGAACAAATGGTAAATTCTTTTGACAGCCCTGAGCTTTTCCAGGCAGGAACACCCCTCTCCCTCTGCTTTCCCTCTGCCTTACCCCCACACCCCCCTCCTCTTATTCCCTCTTACTGGATCTGATAGGATGAACTCCAAGAAACAGAAACTATCACTGTAAGTATTTTAAGTGAGAAGGGTTTTAATTCAGGAAATTATGTGCTTACACATATATTAGAAGTGATGGGAGAGGAGTCTGGGCTGGGCCCCCAGGACTGAGCCCAGAATGACCCCACTGGGAGGCTGCTACGTCTGAGGCCTTTACTAGAGCTGTAGGTTGTAGAACAATTCCCCGAGCCCTAATGCAGGTATTGTGTGTGTGTGTGTGTGTGTGTGTGTGTGTGTGTTAGTCACTCAGTCGTGTCTGACTCTTTGCAACTCCATAGATTGTAGCCTGCCAGGCTCCTCAGTCCATGAGATTCTCCAGGATGGAGAATACTGGAGTGGGTTGCCGTTTCCTTCTCCAAATGCAGGTGTTAATCGCTGGTAATTAAGTAGCTATCGCTGCTGCCGCTGTGGCTGACTTCCAACTCTAGGGGTGCTGGAAAGCAGACTCCCATAGCTACAAGCTCGGCACTGACTCTTGACACCCAGGGAACAATTTGCTGCTGCAGGAACACCTCCCGTTTCCACAACTGCTCACCAGCAGAAGGAAGATCAGTTTGAGTCTGCTGTACTTCCAAATTTTTAAGTCAACAGAAGCTAGTTTGCATCCAGAACGCTGGCCACAAAGGTGTCTTTCTACTTTCCTCCCGCTTTTCTCCCCTCCCCCATCCTATAAGTGGATTAGTGTATACTTGAAAAGGGCTAACCATTGATGAGCTTTGAAAACTAAACATGAAATAGGTGAATACCATGCTTTTGTGTAGTTCATGTTCTAACAGACAGGTAGACACAGAGTCCTTGAATAGAATTATGCCTGTGGGGTTTTGGAAACAAAAGAAGTTAACTCTATATGGAAGCAGAACAGTAGTCACAAAAAATAAGCTAACTGCTATCTATGGAAAGGTCGACTACAAGGTTGTCCACTGGGGAGTGGGTAGAGGGTCTTCTTAGAACAAAAAGTTTAATAATGTAGATTTCAGAACGCCTAGGGAGCTAGAGAATAGTAGTTCGGTACAGTTGTAATGCGAGGGTAGTGGCTGTAACTCTAGAAGAACGTCTTTGGAGGTGAGAGCTTGCCTGTAAGAAGGAGCTCTGACTCCCGAAAGAACAGTAGTATCACAACAGGATGCTTCTTGGTCTTTCTTTAGCCTGGCTTTGTAGTTGCTGGAGGAATTAGGCCCGGGCCTGTGACACCCAAGACCTGCTTCCCGATGAGTATTTCCTCTCTAAACTTCTAATTGCATTTACTTCTTAGGGCTTCCCTGGTGGGTCAGATGGTAAAGGCTCCACCTGCAATGCCGGAGACCTGGGTTCGATCCCTGGATTGGGAAGATCCCCTGGAGGAGGGCATGGCAACCCACTCCAGTATTCTTGTCTGGAGAATCCCCACTGACAGAGGAGGCTGGAGGGCTACAGTCCATGGGGATCACAAAGAGTCAGACACGACTGAGCGACAAAGCACTTTTACTTCTTAGGCTTAATAGAACACAGAATGTCTTCATTTTTATGGGCACATGCATCTCATTTTTTTATTCATTTATCACATCTTAAGCTCTGGTTGTGCTAGGCCATGTACTCAGTGCAGAGGAGAAGCAGATGACTGTGTCCGTGATGAGGAGTCTTTGGTGGGAAACAGACATGCAGACACTGGCACTGTGATCCCACAGTTGATCCAAGGAGGCATCGTCCAGAATGTGCTGAGAACCCTGAAGAGGTCTCTCCTGCATCATCTGGAAATATCAGCAGGGACTTCACAAGAGAAGCAGTGTCTTAACTGACAAGGAAAGGCTAAACGGGAATTTTCAAGATGGTTTAATATGTGGAAGGATGTTCCAGGGAGAAGTAGCCTTTCATGTATCAATAGTCCTTGGTGAGGAGAACCCTGAATGTTGGGGGAAAGGGTGACATGACTGGGATGGCACCGTGAGGACATATAGGACCCAGGATGGGTCCTCGAGAAGGTGCCAAGTATGAGACTGCCTAGCAGAAGCTGCAGATGTCTGAGGACTAGCGAGGAAAGGTTTCCTGAGGGCCTGGGACATCAGAGAGGACTTGTGGGTGGGCGTGAGAACCTGATTAAGGCTTGGATTTGGAAAGAATGCAGGGGCATGGCTGCAGGTTCTGTAGCGGTGGGGGTTCCATCCAGAGGTGATACAAATGCTGTTGCAGAGCGGGAGACAAAACCCATCCACGGCAGAGGCACGTCTCTGAGACTGGCAGAAACTAACTTTGGATGGGTTATCCGCACATGTCATGGAAAGCTCACCGCACCAGGGGTCTTTAAGGGAGTGAGATGGAAAAGTGCAGCAGCAGAGGTCAGTAGATTCGAGCCTACTGTCAGTTGTATAGATAACTACAGATGACTATAGTAACTGTAGATTTGAATCTATAGTTAGTTCTGTAATGTTGGACACATTCTAGAGTCCGTGAGTTCCTGGAGCTACCAGGTATAGAGTTAGGGCTGTTCAATTTAATAATCTGTACCCCATTTCCAGTTCTCAATTGCCATATGTCTTCAAGATGTGAAAGCGTTAGTGGGTTTTGTTGTGGTGATACTGTTATTTAGCCTTAAGAAGGCAGATTCAGTTGTGGTAAGGAACCCACCTGCCAATGTAGGAGATATAAGAAATGTGAAATCGATCCCTGGATCAGGAAGATCTCCTAGAGAAGGGTATGGCAACCCATTCTAGTACTCTTGCCTGGAGAATCCGATGGACAGAGGAGCCTGGCGGGTTACAGTCCATGGAGTCACAAAGAGTCAGACACCACTGAAGTGACTTGGCATGTAGTTCATGCACAGTTATCTGGCTTTAAGAAGGCAGATTCAGTTTGGGGAACTGGGACTTAGACCTGAAGTTTCAGCTCGGCAACTTGGTAGCTTCATGACCTTGAGAAAGTAGTTCACTCTTCCTGAGCCTGTTTCCTTATTTCCAAGTTGGATAATGTTTGCCTGGCCTACCACATGAGTTGTTTTCAGGGTCAGATGTGATGAATACGTAAAATACTGTGTGTTCTGTAAAATACTACAGGAAACATTTGAAACTAAGAGAAGTAATAGGCTACTTTGCTAACCCTGTGAGAGGAAACATAATCTGGATATAAGCAGTGCCTTTGCAAATAGTGAATAATATTGAGGAAGATATTTGGAACAAAATGCAGATAGGAAATAGTGACCTGCCCCACAAGGTTGATGGAGAAGAGGCGGAGAAGAGGGGAGTGCTCACAGTGACGGGGGTGACAGGGGAGGTAGTTAATGGTATTTACTTAAAATCTCTGTGCTGGATGCAGGAGCTAGGGCTCATCCCAGAACCAAGGAATTCGAATCTGCATCGTAACAAGAGGCCCGAGTGATTTGTGTGCACTTTTGTGCCCCCTCTCCTAGAAAATACCAGAACTGAGTGTCGTGTTCCATCATAGCTGGGTCTGCCCAACTGTGAGCAGCCTGGGGGCTTTGAGTGGCCCTGGGCCCTAGCCTGACAACCGGACCTCACTCGGAGCTCTTTCCTGATCAAGACAATACAGGAATTATTTCCACCAGTGGTTTTGCTTTCCGAGGAAATCAGGTAAAGGCAAAATACTCCAGTCAGAGGGATGTCGATGATACCTTAATGACAAAGGGTACAGAGAATTTAAACTTAAAAAGAGAGGAGAGAGAGAATCTGTTGAACATTGTATAACAAAGCCAAGAATATGAAAACCAACGAGTGCTGCCCCGGCAAACAGCTTGACCACAAAAAAATCTCATGAGAGACCCTGGGCCAGAACCACCAGCTGAGCTACTTCTGGAGAAACTCTGAGAAAAGAAATGTTTCTCATTTTAAGCTGCTGAAAAGAAAAGAAAATCTCTGTGCTGACACTGTAGAAAACCTATTTTAATGCAAAGTAAATCTTTGTTTTCTGGGCGAAAAGCAAGCCAAAATGAGAAATTTACTTCCAAATTTCAAGAAGCATATGGAAAGAGAACCAGGTCTTAGATATTTGCATCTCTGTCGTCTCCACTAATACGTGTGTGTTCAGGCACTCAGTTGTGTCCGACTCTTTGTGACCCCTTTACTACCCCCTGGCAGGGGCCTGCCAGGCTCCTCTGTCCATGAAATTTTCCCGGCAAGAATACTGGAGTGTGTTGCCATTTTCTACTCCAGGAGATCTTCCTGACCCAGGGATCGAACCTGTGTCTCATGCGTCTCCTGTATTGGCAGGTGGTTCCTTCACCACTGAGCCACCAGGGAAGCCTACCTCCACTAATACTTTTATACAAAATGCTTAGATAATAAAAGATGATAATCTGTTTTTCCTACTGTGGAAAGAGAAAGAAGATTAACTATAAAGTGGTGAGATTTGAGTAGCTCTTTATAGAATTAAATGAGAGAATTTCTTGATGCCTTCTAAATAAAACCAGAAAACTGCAAGTACATGGGGACATTTCTAGAACTGAATATAGAATCCTAGGACGTGTTTCTGCTCTAGGTTTCTGCAATCGCTACCATAAAGGGAGCAGTTCAGATGCTCTGTAGTATGGCTCCCTTCCTCAGGAATTTCTCTAATACTTGACACAGAGTGGGAGGAATGCAGACCTCTGGAGGTCGTATTTTATGTGTTACTATGGTACTATCTAAATATTATGAACAGAACAGTGGTATATGGCATAGAGCAGCCTAAAGCCACGAAACCATGGCAGCTGGAAACCAGAGTTCTGAGATGCAGGCTTCTAGTGTGAAAGATTGGCATGAATGTCTTTAATAAGTGAATTATTCTTCATGGCACTAAATTAGATCCAGTGTGGAGAGATGAGGCGTCACTTCAAAGCAGCTTCAGTCCAGGGAGGGTCTTACAGACCCTACACGGAAACAGGACAGGGCCTAGTGAGGGGCCGGCCTGAGGACAGGACTTGTAGCCTGGGGACCTCAACTGTGGCACTGATGCTACAAACAGAGTTGCTTTTAAACTGCAGCCCAGAACTGTGGTTGGAGGAAACAAGATAACTTAATTCTGGGCCCTGCAAAGTCCCCAAAGCAAGGCATGCCTTTCTCTTCTAGCTCCCCTGTTTTGAGCAGTTGAGACCCCAAACTCTCAGCTACCCAAACTGCAAGGTCTGATTCTTTCTCATATTCCAATAATTATTTATGAAACTTCTGTTCAAATTTTCATGTCAGAAGTGGTTGTTGTTCAGTCGCTTAAGTCGTGTCTGACTCTTAGCGACCCCATGGACTGCAGCACGCCAGGCTTCCTGTCCTCCACCATCTCCCAGAGTTTGCTCAAACTCATGTCCATTGAGCCGGTGATGCCATCCAACCATCTCATCCTCTGTCGTCCCCTTCTTCTCCTGCTTTCAATCTTTCCCAGCATCAGGGTCAGAAGTTACCCACCATAAAGTACAAGTCTTTTTCCTCCCTGTTATAGCTAAACCAAGTAAGGTTCATTAGAACAAGAAGTACAGCTCTGTGCTTCTTTTTGAATAACAGTTCTATGAATGCTATTTTCTTCTGTTGATTATGCCAAAGCCAGTTTCCTCTCTGAATGAATGTTTCTAATATGTGAATTCAAAATACAGCACACCTACGTCACGAACCAGCCTGAGTGAACAGGAACTAAGCGCAGCTGGGGCTTTGTGGCTTCTCTTGTTTTTTTTCCTTTGTTTTCTCCCCTTCTTCAGATAGTTGCTATTGAATATTATTTTTTTTTTAATTAAAGAGGGAAAAACAATTCTCAAAAATCTTTTTACCTACACCAAGAAATTCAAATTAAAAAACTGGAAACTTTCAAAAGAATGAAGTTTACTTTGCAAAATGCAGAGAAATGTGTCCATGTCATTATCTGGATCAGTTTTATTAACACCAGAAAGTTTCCACTTCCCTCTGTTTTTCTATTTTCTCATCTGCCCTGCCAAGGATGAGATGAAGAACCTGTTCCCTCTTTTCTTGTTGGTTCCTCTCTAAAAGGATGGGAATAAATTTTAACAAAGATATTACCTCTTTTCATTGGTATATTTAGACATGGCACCACCTGGATATCCTTGTCTGGAAAACTCCTTTTAAAGTGTGGGAGGTCTAGAAAAAAGTATAATAAGTAGAGGAAGTTTAAAAATATCTGTTGAATGAAACCGTGTCTCAGAATTTTTTTCAAACATCAAACTAATCAGTGTTTCTTTCTCCTTCTTGAGGCCTTTGATACACAGTATATAACGTCAGCAAAACAGGATCAAAGTTCAACCACAATCAAGCATCAACATAATACATTAAGAACTAATCAAATTCAGTGACATTGTTGGTAACGATCTTGAATCAAATACTGCTTGAAATAAGTGGCTCGTTAGCCTAGTCTCGAAAATAGGCTTTGCTGCAGATATTCTCATTATGTTCCTCATTAGAAACGGTGTACACAAGAGCTCTGGACAACTTTAGCTTTTCATCAAAGGGCAAACAAGAAGGTAATAGACAAATATGAAAAAAAAATTGCCTGGGTTTATTTATCATCCAGTCATTTCAAAGTGTCTTACCACTGTCTTTCCCCTGTGCAGTGGAAATCTAAGCCGTTATCGTAAAGCTTCTTTAATGCCAGACGTGAAAACTAATTGTTTTGGAAGATGTCCCTGACAAAGTGTGCTCAAAGTCAAGCCCTTATCAGTAAGCAGATGAAAAACCAACAGGCTTTTGCAACGCAACTCTGTGGTCTTCCTGCCTGTTGCCCAGCTTAGTGAGACATAAATCCTACTGAGTGGACAAAAATCGCCTGACACTTGCTGTTTCTAGGCTGTCGCATTTCTGAAGAAGGAAGTAGATTAGTCAACTGTGGCATCTGTGAGGAGCAGGACTATGACACAGAGATAACGGATCATTGGTGTGCTTCATCAGATGACAGGGTGCAGGGTGTCCTTTGATAGTTTGGGAAGAGATGATGTCTTTATCCTTTTGGCAAAGTTTGGCTGTGTTCTCTTGCTTGATGATTTCAAAACAGTTGCTCAGAATGAAAGAATTAAAAAATATATTGTAAAAATGAATTTCTATCTTTATTGTAGTTGTAAAGTAGTAGATTCTGTGTCAGTGGTTCTCAGCCAGGGGTGATTTTGCCACCCAGGGGACCTTTAGCAACCTCAAGACACACTTTTCATTGTCATGGCTCTGGGCTGGGGGCTAAAGGCCTATCATGGTTGGTCAGAGGCCAGGGGTGGTGGTCCACATGGTCCAGCGCGTTAGGACGGCCTCCCTCCGTAAAGCAGCTTCCAGCCCCAGGTTTGAGAAACTCTGTTTTATGTGACTTTTCAGAATGAAAAAATTACTTAACATACATGGCATAATCCTAAATTTTTTTTTGGTCTTTTCAGGTTACAAAGCTAAACATTTTTTTTTTATATATATTTTTAGAGGTTCATTGTCAAATAAAACAACTAGTTACATTATATCCAGTTTGAAACTGCAAGACATAATTATATTTTTTAAGACATGAAAAGGAAACATATTTCCTCCTTTTATGTGCGTGTTAGGATCCATTCACCATCTTCTACCTGTTCTTCTGCTGCTACTGCTAAGTTGCTTCAGTCATGTCCAACTGTGTGACCCCATAGACGGCAGCCCACTAGGCTCCCCCATCCCTGGGATTACCTGTTCGTGCACCCCGAAATAGAAGCCATTTTCAAACCTGAAAATAAACGGAATGTAAACTGCAGGGGGGAAATGTTCTATTTCATATTGAATTTATAAGCACTACAAACATTATTATAACCCATATTATACTGAGCTATTCAATAGTAACATCTCTAGGCTTATCTCATCTCGTTGAAGCATAAGAACAGAATGAGGATATAGTATCACTACACAGTGAAGGGAAACTGAAAGGGTTAGTCACTCAGTCGTGTCTGACTCTTGGCAACCCCACCAGGCTCCTCTGTGCATGGAATTCTGCAGGCAAGAATTCTGGAGTGGGTTGCCATGCCCTTCCCCGGGGGATCTTCCCAAACCAGGGATCAAACCTAGTCTCCTGCATTGACAGGAAGATTCTTTACCATCTGAGCCACTGAGGAAGACTTACTTACTGCACAGTAAGGATCAGTGCAGTTCTAATTATAAAGAGCAGTGGGAATCTGGATTAAGCTTTTAAAAATTTAATTTGATTTTTATTTTATAATGGAGTACAGTTGATTTATAATACAGTGTTAATTTCAAGTATACAGCAAAGTGATTCAGTTGTGCATATACAAATATCTATTCTTTCTCCGATTCTTTTCCTACAAAAAGGTTATTACAGAATATTGAATAGAGTTCCCTGTGCTATACAGTAGGTCCTTATTAGTTATCTATTTTTCTGTATATAGTAGTGTATACATGTTAATCCCAAACTCCTAACTCAAGATTCCACTTCCCACTCATCTCTCCCACTGAGAGGGAAAAGGAAGTCAGGGAGAGACTGGAAAGAATGTGGATGTACCTCACTCAGCTTAGAGAAATACCATGGTTCTACCTGACTTTGCTGTGGCTAGCAGACTGTATTAGGGGAAAACTCATTTCAAAGAAGCCAGTACCTCAGCTCCTGGTTGGAGTTAAGATATGTATCTGTATGCATCTTTTACCAAGCTGGGTGTAAAGATGGTGTGGATAAACAGTGAGCTTGACCACAGAGACCCTGACTGCCTTCTGCTGTAATTACTGAATATCACTCTGCTTCTGTAAGACATTTTCAAATTATTTCTGAACTCCTGGAAGGGCTGCCTCACATATGGTCACCACATGCCCCTACCCTGCCCTGTCCTGCCCACCTGCCAGTCTTTCCTGATATTATACACCCGAGCTCTCCAGAGGTGACAGGGGTCCTGCTAACCGAGCTGTCTCCAGATTCTCTTAAAACTGCTGTTCCCTGTCTTCCTGGGGAGATGCTGGAGTTGTGGATTTGGTTCTGAATAGATTTAGGGAAAAATACCCCTCTTTCCAATTTCTTGCTTCCTTCCAGGCCCCTCTCCCCCCACAGTATTGATTGACTAATGATTCATAGGGTCTTTGCAAAGGTCCCTTCTGTCCCACAAGCAACTCCTAAAACTAACAGAAAAACCCTTACCAGCTACAAGCAAAAGTCCAGACATGGTCCACTGCTGGTCTTTTCCATCACTGGCAGTTCTTTTTTTCCAGTGACAAACATAAATAACATATAACCTCTGCTCAATCTACTGGTTAAGTTTCCCAAATATTTATTTTATTTATTCCAGAAAATTATCTGGCTTCCTGGAAAGCTCAAATGGTAAAGAAACTGCCTGCATTGCAGGAGACCCAGGTTAGATCCCTGGGTCAGGAAGATCCCTTGGAGAAGGGAATGGCAACCCACTCCAGTATTCTTGCCTGGAGAATTCCATGGATAGAGGAGCCTGGCCAGCTACAGTCCATGGGGTTGCAAAAAGCTGGACACAACTAAATGACTAACACATATTCCAGAAAATTTATTATCTACATTTAGCTTAATGTAGATAGCAGCATGTAGATGGCAGCACAGATGTAATAGATGAATATTTCTTTACATTTATGTAACAGAAGGATCATTCTGGAGATTAAAAAATAAACAATCTGTTCCAAAATGAAAGTCTGCTGGTGGTACAGAAAACTGTGATATTTAGAAACAATTTTCCCCAATTTCTTCTTAGTCACATTTTAAATTCCATGGTATTCAGTTTAAGCTGTCAACTCAAAGGGGAAAAAGAGGCTTTAATCAAAGGGAAATGGAGTAAAAAGTAAATAATACAACACAGGTGTCATTAGCCCAAAGCCATGTGACACAGGAAGAATTTTGATTAGTTGAGAACTTTTGAGAACCTAGATCCCTTGAGAACTTTACTTTTAGTTGCATTGCAGAATAATGGCTTTTCTGATTATTTTCACATTTGTATCTCCAGCCGGATCACCCTCCTAGACACCACACTAATGAATCCTACTGCCAACTCCCTATCTTTACTGCCTGAATGTCTAAGAGGCATCTCAGACGTCTGGGTGAGGACTGAACTTCTCGTCATCCCCCTCCACCACCTCCACGTCTGTCTAGACTTCCTTCTCTAAGCTCAGGGCACCTCCCATTTTTCTGTTCCTCAGGCCAAAAACCTTGGGGGTCATTCTTCTTGAAATTTTTCTTCCTCCCTACACAAAATCCATCTCTAGTCTGTGTTTCATCTTCAAGATGTATGCAGAGTCTAAAACTTGTCTCTACCTCTGCAAATACTATCTTTGTACCAAGCCACTGTCATCTCTCACCTGGGTTATTGCAACAGTCTCTTGTCTAATCTCTCATTTCTTCTTTGGGCCCCTTAGACTTATTTCAGCAAAGATGCTGCAAGTTAGATTGGTTAAAACCTTTCAGTGATGTGTCATTTTGCTCAGAGAATAAGTCAGAGTTCTAACAGGGGGCCTAGAAAGCCCTTCAAATGTGTCCCCTCACTTTCGTATCTGTTTGATCTGACCTCATCTCCTGCCAAAGCTGGCTTCTAGGTCCTGGAGGATGGCTGAAGGATCTGCCGGAGCTACCTTGACATTTTTAATAATTTTGAGCAAGGGACCCCACATTTTCAGGTTACGCTGAGCCCCACAATTTACATAGCCAGTTCCGTCTCTACTGTTCCTCTCGTCACCCACCACCCTCATGCTGACCCCTCATACTTCTGTAAACATTCCTGCAACCCCTCCCCACCAGGTCTTTGTACTTGCTGTTCCCCTCTGTATTTCTCTTTTCCCCAGGGCCCTGGCCTGACTCACAGCTCATCTCCTTCAAATATGTCCTGATGTTAACTTTCAGCAAGACTTGCTTTGACTGCACCATTTATGTTGCAAACTGGTTACCTGATCTATTGGCTCTGCTGTATTTTTTTTTTTTCATTGTACTTATGACCTTCTTGCATAATAATGTCTTCTTATTTATTAATAGTCGATTATCTATATATCTCCCTTTTGAATATAATATGATTCATGAAGGCAAGGATCTTGATTTTTTTTTTTTACTGCTGTATACTATGTGCCTGGTACATAGTAGGTACTTACAAAGCGGTTGTTGAGGGAATGAATAAGCATTGGCCACTGAGAACAGAGTCTCAGATATAACCTCTGTAGTTAACTATATTTAACATGGAATGAAAAGCTATACATAGTTTTCACTGAATCTTGACTCATTTCATTCAGAGCAAGTCTTTGTATTGTTTTCATACACTACTTGTTTCACTCTAATTCAAAAAATAATGTATTGAGACTTCAATTACACTGAAATATGAGAGAATTCCAGCCTATATAAAAGCAGGCAACTTTAGGCCAATTTTGAAATGGAAGCTATTTTGTGGAAAGGGGCATTGATGACTTTGCAACAGAAGCACAAAAACCTAGTAAATTGGGATTTCTCCCAATTTAAGACAAACAAAATACCTACCTCTCCGTTCCTCACGTCCCCTCCTCCCCTGCCAGAAAGCAACCAAGTTAAAGTACATAAAGTACTTCTTGGCTTGTAAAACTGAAACCGATCAGTGGTGCTGGCCGAGTCTGGACAGAAGTAGACGCAGAAGTAACAGCCAGATCTGACTTGACTGTACTGAGTTTCACTTCCTTTAAGCACTTCTCTGAGCGCGTGGCTCTCCTCACCCTGCACAGTGTGTGCCGGGTTAAGACTCTGTGTGTATCAGCACGTCTTGTCCTGTCCTGAACCCTTGTGCAGCTGTCTGTGAAGAGATGGCAGGGGACCAGTGTGTCTCAGTCCATCTCTCGGGACGGTGTTTCTGTTTTCCCACTGGAATTGTATTGTTAGCTTTATTCTTTGAATCTTTACTATCTGGTGATGATCTTGTTTCTCCTTTTACTGAGAAAACAGAGGTGATTCGAGGAGAATTTCTACCTGACTTCTGGCCTCTGTGCCCACAATTCTGTTTTCTCTCCTATTACCCAGGAGAAGTCCAGGGTTGGCTCCTCCCCTTCCAGAAAGATACTGCTCCAGCCATTCTCCTCTCTTTGGAGTTTCTCCCTGGCTAGCATAATCTTTTCCATCAGCACGAAGATGGGATCAAGTCCTCACTGTCCCTTTCCTATTTAAGAAAAACATAAAATTTCTCAGTCAACCTACTTGATCAACTTCTGCCCCATTCTCCCTCTTTTTAAGTAGTAAATGTACATGGAAGAGGCAACTGTGCTCATTATCTTCAGCTTCCCATTTCATCCTGCATCAAGCTTGTACTTTCAGTATTTCACAGAGACTGCTCTTATCTACATCACTAAGATCTGGTGTCATTAAAATCAAGATCTGCGCCCAGCCCACCTCTTACCCAGAGTATGAGTAAAATCAGACACCGCTGATTATTACTTCTTCTTGACATATTTTTCACTTGCCTTCCCGGATAAGCCAGATTTTCCTTTTATTTCACTGGCCATTTCTTTTTATTTTCCATTGTTATTCCTCTTCATCGCCTGACTTCTCAATTTTCAGGTGGCCCAAGGCTCAGTCCTCAAACCTCTCTTCTGTTCTCACTGTATTTCCTGTGAAATCTCATTCATTCTTGTGATTTTAATACTATCCACATGCTGAAAAGCCCCTGAATTTATATAACTCCCTGGATCTCTCCTTTAAACTTGAGACTGAAGTATCTCAACTTGAATGCTGAATTGTTCTCTCAAAATTAGGATGTCTATATTTCCCATCATGCTTAACTTGCTCTTGCCAATTTTTTTCTGATCCTCACACATGGACATGTATTGTAGAAACTTCATTTTTCCAGGTGCTCAGGCAATAGTCTTTAGAGTCAATCTCAATGCCTCTCACATCTCGTCTGTGGTACATCCTGTTGGCTTTGTCTTCAAAATATTCAGAATCTGCTTCCTTCTTAACACTGCCACTACCCTGGTATGAGACATCATTATCCTTTGCTAAGATCATAGCAATAACCTCTTGTCTAGTCTTCCTTTTTATCTTCCATTCCATCTCTCACCTTTAGTCTGTTCTTAAAATAGCAGCCAGAGTGATCTGTTTTTAAAAAGTTGATTATTCACTCCTCTGCTCAGAATCCTCCGTTGACTTTCCATTTTGCTCAGAACAGAGTCAAAGCCACTACCAGACTCTCAGGAGTCTGATCTTCTCTAATCTAACTCCATCTCCTTGTTGGTGCTTCGCTCCACCCACACACCTTGCTTGACCATGCCAGGCACATTCCCTTTGCACCAATTGTCACTCCCACTGAGAAGAATATTCCTTCTGTATCTGGATAACTTGCTCCATTAATTCTTTCAGATTTCACTTTAGTCTTCGCTTCTCAGTAAAGTCTTCCTTGACTACTGGATTTGTATCACAGCATACCTTATCCTTCTTCCCTGATTGATTCTTATCCATAGCAATTATAACCATCTAACATTCTACATATTTACTGTTACTTTTTTATTATCTGTCTCCTTATACTAGAATGTAATTCCCACAAGAGCAGGTTAATTTTGTCTTTTTGTCCACTGTTATTTCCCTGGTGTCTGAGCAGTGTTTGTCACAGAGTAAGTGCTCAGTACATATTTGTTTAATAAGTAAATGAATATATTTTGTGCCTATTGATTCTATACATACACACACACACACATATATTTGATTGTATACATATACAGTATTTGATGAGTAAGTAAAAAGTTACAAATCTTATTTTGGGCCATTTAGAGTCCCCAGATCAGAACAAAGTGAGATAAAATTATTTTTAGTCTTTTTTGTTGTTGTTGCTATGAGAGACTATTTTAGACTATGTCATTTGTTCAGTCCTGTCTAGCATTTACCTGTTACTTTCCTATCTAACTCCGTTCTTGTCATTTCCTACTTTCTCCTTGGGATGAGAAGGCGTGTTCTGCAACCACATCAAGCGTCATCTTCAATACTTATTTCATGATAATTATGTTCAGCTTAAGAGTGGGCTGCTGCTCTTTGATACTGGCCGCTCCTGAGACCCATGCTGAAGAGGAGGTCATTCTGACTCCGCACTCATTCAGCATGTGGACTGTGAATGAAAGATTACACAAGAGATAGAAATGCTTGATGTTGCTTAACAACCTGCTTTTCCATGATTGAATCTTCCCCGAATGTACAAATACCCTAATTCTCAGATATATTAGTTTAGTTATCCTTTCCAAAACATGAAAATGATAAAATAGTTAAAAAAGAAAAAAGCTAAAAGGAGTATATAAATGCTCCATATCTCTCCTGTAATCTCTTATGATATATCAGAGGTAGCGTGTGTGTGTGTGTGTGTGTCTGTGTGTGTGTCTGTGTGTGTGTACGTATGCATATCTGTGTGCAAACACCTGGTTTTTGGATGCATTTGAGGCTGCTCAAGAGAAGGGGACTGTCCTTGAGAAATCCCCAGTATTTTGTCATGAAAGCTGAGCGTCTGGTTTCCCTCGTGACTCTCCTGATCCTTGGCCAGAAGTAAATGGCATAGAGCCCTTGTCAAAATGACTAATGGTGAAAGTCTTTTAGTTCCTGGAATCTCCAAGAAGGCTTAACTTGAGATTCATGAATAAGTACATTAGGATACCCATACTCCATTAAGGTGTGTGTGAAAGCCTGAGTTCATTATATCATTATTCAGTGAGTCCCCCAAGATGTTTCTTTGTGGACCTATTTAAAGAACGTTTCTGTGCATAGACTTCATACTCTGTTCTAAAAACTCTAGAGGACAGACAATAATAAATGGCCCAGAAGGTTTTCTGTGGAAACTGTGTAGGTTGATAGTGTTGGAGGTGAATCAAATGATTTGGCCTTGATCTTCTCCTCCCATGGTTTTATGATCAGTTTGATTACCACATGTGTGACTACTAATCATTTGCTTTTTCTTTGTGTGGTTTCTTTGTATATGTGTGGTGTCTTAGGCTTCTTGACTCTATGTGCTTTCAGATTTATTGAGAATAGTTTATTATTTTTCTCATTCACAAGGAACTAGTTAGTGTCCAGGTTTAGTTGCTGTTGATGCAAGTAACACTTGCATCTGTGTATAAATGACATCTTGCATGTACAGATAGAAATGGATGGCAGAGCCGTGGATGCTATCGCCAGCCGCCCCACAGGGATTCAACTGGGAACTTTGTAAAACCAAGGGAATTCATTGACTACACCTATAATATGAGCCTCTTGTAGCTTACTAAAAATAACTTACATATGTTCAATTAAAATTTAATTTTATTTAAATACAACTTATTGGTTCTCATGATGTTTGGGAAATTGTTCTAGATAGTGGAAGGAGAGCAGAGAACAAAAGAGATACAGCCCTGTGCCCCTGGGGCTTATCTTCTAGAGTAGTGATGGGGTGGACAGTCAGCAATAGGTGATAAATGATGTCATTCCTGGGAGTGATTTATGAGCCAGGAGAGAAAGAGAAGTAGAGGATGATGTTAGAGAGTAAGGTGTCAAGCAGAGTCTTTAGAGGGATGTTGTGGTTGAACAGAGACCTTAAAGAAGTCAAGATACAAGTCATGGGACTGCCTCAGGGATGTGCATCTGGACAGAAAGCAACAGGAGGTCTGGGCTCTGTGTTGGGAGATGATGAAGTCATGGGTGGTGACGAGAGCGATGGCAGGGTTAAAGAGTTACTGTTACTGGATAATGGGGACCTCGTAGACCACCCCAGAGTTTGGCTTTTATTCTCAGCGATATAGGAAATCACTCCGTGTGCTTGGTCTAGGACCAGACGATGGGGAGGTCATAGGAAGCATCCAGATTTATAATAAAATCTGGACAAAGAGTGGCCAGGATACACTCGAAGGCCTTGATGTAGAGTAGGAGAGGAAGAGGAGTCGAGGAAGCCTTCAGGCTTGGGGGCTAAGCAACAGGTGACCAGTAATAGCACCAAGTGACCGGGGGAGACTCGAGAAGAGGGCTAGGGTGGAATAGGGGGTAAAGAGCCAGAGTTTACTTTGGTTAGTTATATTCGCGAAGCCCCTTAGGAAATGTTGAACACAGCTGGACACAGGGGTCTGGCTTTTAGGAGAGAGATGAGGGCTGGAGATAGAAAGTTGGAGGACCCCAGCACACAGATGGGACATGGTGAGAACACCTGTGCAACAAGAAAAGAACCTCAGTATCGAGAAGTGGAGAGGAAGGCGCAGAAGGTTGGTCCGGCA
The DNA here is from genome assembly GCF_029407905.1 of Bubalus kerabau. NCBI lineage: Eukaryota > Metazoa > Chordata > Mammalia > Artiodactyla > Bovidae > Bubalus > Bubalus kerabau. The sequence continues at coordinate 66,700,855 of NC_073628.1, forward strand.
AAGAAGCAGGGAACAAGAGTGGGCTTTGTGAATATAACTAACCAAAAAGGGATACCTCTTTGAACAAAGTGAAGAAAGACGATATTTTTAAAATATAGACTCTGTTTGTGTTAAATGCAGCTGATAGAACAAGTAAGAGATGAATAATAATTAATCCCTGGAATTTGAAATATGAGAGTGCATTCTGAAGGAGATCAGCCCTGGGATTTCTTTGGAAGGAATGATGCTAAAGCTGAAACTCCAGTACTTTGGCCACCTCATGCGAAGAGTTGACTCATTGGAAAAGACTCAGATGCTGGGAGGGATTGGGGGCAGGAGGAGAAGGGGACGACAGAGGATGAGATGGCTGGATGGCACCACCGACTCGATGGACGTGAGTTTGAGTGAACTCTGGGAGTTGGTGATGGACAGGGAGGCCTGGCGTGCTGCGATTCACAGGGTCACAAAGAGTCGGACACGACTAAGCCACTGAACTGAACTGGAAGATATTAATTCAATAATTCAAGATGCAATTCAGTCATTAATAAGGTGTGGTAAATAATATGTTTAAGTTTCTAAAAGATCCTTTTCTTTTTTCATCCCAATACTCCATTGTTTGCTAATATTTTCCTGTCTTTCTCAATAGTGAAAATCCTACGGTCACCTAAGAGGCAATGATTAATTCTTCAGAGAAAGACTTTCATTTTTTTCTTTTTTAACTAAATGTGAGGGCTTTTTGCTCTCATGCTGGTGCTCAAAGTTTGAGTTTTAGACTATTTATCCACGGTCACATTTTCAAACATATTTTACTGCCCACCCTCTGGGGTCTCCATGTTAGAAATTGTAAGGTCATGTTTGAAAACCAAATTCAATTCATCTTTCCCTACTAATGTTCAAATAGTGTTCTATTTCAAATTTTCTATTATGACTACTTGCCAGTATTAATGCAACTATGTGCTTATACTTGGTATCTTAATGCTTGAGAAGCACCAATTTCCCCAGTAGGGGTAGGTTTGTCTTTCAGTGTATCAGAAGTGTCCCAGGTAAGTTGGTGATGTAAATAGTAGTTCCCAGGGAAGGTTCACTTACGCTCAGCTCTTCCCCAGTATATCAGTCAACAACTTGCTTTTGTGGTCACTGGTTATTCAGTGGGAAAAAAAATGAAACATTACAGTTCTTCAGATGCTGAAGAGGGAAACACCTTAGAAAGGGCAAAAGGTCAATGAGTTTGTTTTAGGGGAAACCACTGTTTTTACCAGCACCTTCTCATTAGCTGCCTGGCACACCAAATGAGGAAGAATTGGGAAAATTCTGTATTTTAGTTGGTAGCTGGTAGAACTTTGTGGATTTGGGGGTTTATGGCTCATGTTATCTTTCCATCTGGGAACTTTCAGGGCACTGAAGGCAGAACAAAACTGCTCACATTTTTCTGAACTAGAATTTCTGAGAAATGAAAACTCTTTTCAGTATATGATTAAAAAAAAAAAAAAGCAGCCACCTCTGTGGGCACCAGCGCACTGGTCATTCCGATTTAATCGACTCAGCTGACACTTTGAACATGTAACATGTATATGGTACTGTCAGACCCTCTTTATTAATTTCCTCACTTAGTTTTCCCAACCAAACTATAGCATAGATATTACTAATAATATCATATAAAAAATTATAATACCAAGCATGTTTAAGTTATTGTATTAAAGGACACAGAAGTACACAACGGAGCCCTGACTTTCAGAATCCAAAGCCCACATCTAACATGCTGACCATCTAGGTGCTGGATAGACCAGATACAGCCAGTCAGGGTACAGTCCTATATGCTTGGTTCTGAACACGCTGTTGTGAATCAGTGGCAGAAGCAAGTCATGATCTTTTGAAAAAGCCACAAAGGTAGGTTATCTGTGGAGCCTTAACAGATTAGGATGGAGACGCTTAACGTTCCTGACTTTTGGAGAGGGGTAAGCAGAGGCTGTATACTGTCACCCTGCTTATTTAACTTATATGCAGAGTACATCATGAGAAACGCTGGGCTGGAAGAAGCACGAGCTAGAATCAAGATTGCCAGGAGAATTCTCAATAACCTCAGATATGCGGATGACACCACCCTTATGGCAGAAAGTGAAGAAGAACTAAAGAGCCTTTTGATGAAAATGAAAGAGGAGAGTGAAAAAGTTGGCCTAAAGCTCAACATTCAGAAAACGAAGATCATGGCATCCGGTCCCATTACTTCATGGGAAATAGATGGGGAAACAGTGGAAACAGTGTCAGACTTTATTTTTCTGGGCTGAAAAATCACTGCAGATGGTGACTGCAGCCATGAAATTAAAGGACGCTTACTCCTTGGAAGGAAAGTTATGACCAACCTAGATAGCATATTGAAAAGCAGAGACATTACTTTGTCAACAAAGGTCCGTCTAGTCAAGGCTATGGTTTTTCCTGTGGTCATGTATGGATGTGAGAGTTGGACTGTGAAGAAAGCTGAGCACTGAAGAATTGATGCTTTTGAACTGTGGTGTTGGAGAAGACTCTTGAGATTCCCTTGGACTGCAAGGAGATCCAACCAGTCCATTCTAAAGGAGATCAGTCCTGGGATTTCTTTGGAAGGAATGATGCTGAAGCTGAAACTCCAGTACTTTGGCCACCTCATGCGAAGAGTTGACTCATTGGAAAAGACTCTGATGCTGGGAGGGATTGGGGGCGGGAGGAGAAGGGGATAACAGAGGATGAGATGGCTGGATGGCATCACCGACTCGATGGACGTGAGTTTGAGTGAACTCCGGGACAGGGAGGCCTGGTGTGCTGCGATTCATGGGGTTGCAAAGAGTCGGACATGACTGAGCAACTGAACTGAACTGAAGCAGAGGCATAAATCACAGAAGTGATGTCTTTTATGACTGCATGCAATATACCCGTTGTTGCAAACCTTTCCAGGGTGGAATGTCAAGTCTCTGTGTATTCAGTTACCCATCCACGCTCTTCAGGATTGGCTGTGTGCTGCTAGTGATGGGAGTTGCTGCTGCTGCTGGTAAGTCGCTTCAGTCATGTCTGACTCTGTGCAACCCCATAGACGGCAGCTCACCAGGCTCCCCCATCCCTGGGATTCTCCAGGCAAGAACACTGGAGTGGGTTGCCATTTCCCTCTCCAATGCATGAAAGTGAAAAACGAAAGGGAAGTCGCTCAGTCGTGTCCGACTCTTAGCGATTCCATGGACTGCAGCCTACCAGGCTCCTCCATCCATGGGATTTTCCAGGCAAGAGTACTGGAGTGGGGTGCCATTGCCTTCTCTGGAGTTGCTAGTGGTACACATATCCAGAAGCTTGCTTAACCAACCACCATTACAGGGATACGTGGAGGCATGCCCTAGGAAAGTGCCTCAAAATCCTGGGTCATCAAGATTCTTGGAGGATGGAGAGGAGAGATATGCAGAAAAGGGGAAGCCGTGGGGCAGGTTGCTCCCCCGTCATTTCTGCGCTGGCTTCTAAACATCTCTTTTTCCAGGGCTGATTGTCCTGATTGTATAACATCAGAAGATATTATTTGAAAGCCTGAAGTCAAGTCCAGTGAGATGAATTAATGTAGGAAAGAGTAAAGGGCATTTCTGGTCTAGGTGATCAGAATGTCCAGTCCAAATCAAGTCCACACTGACCTTGGAGTTTAACACAAGAAAGAAAGATGCACTTCTCAGTAGAGTAGCTCAATCTAGGCATCAATTCTGGAAAGGGATGGGCAACTGTAGTTACGTATGGATGTAGTTCGAGCATAAGTCAAAACCTTTCTGGTGTAGGATGTAGCATTGCTTCTTTCCAAGGCTAGAGCTACCTCCAGGGTTGGCAGTTCTGATTTTATAAGTGGAGAAGAACAAGACTGGACGAGATGGGTGGAGTTCCTAGTGACTCAGATCACTTTTCCTGGAATGGTTTTTCTAATGGGGTTTGGGGTCTAGTCCCAGAACCCATGTGCTCTGTTCACTTGCACTTTGCTCTGCTTCTGTGTTTCCCAGGTTTTCTGTTGCTAAAGATGTTAGGCAAGACTCTACTGCACAGATGTTCCCCTGATACTGATTATATCTGTAATGTTGCATGGTCTGAGCTAAGTGTCCTGACTGATGTTCCTTTGTGAAGCCCATGTAACTCATAGGCTACCAGCCTTACTTCTACTCCACAGGGTGTAATATGGACAGGCGTCTAATTCCTGCAACTGAGAAATGGGTGTTTCCCTTGACCTCTGACCCCTGAACTTCTTCCCCAGCAATTTATGGGTTATACCTGTGTCCTAACAAGATGTATTACTTATATTTTCAGGTACATGTGTCTTATCACCTAGACTGTATTGTGGGGTCCTTGTGGTCAGGGAACACAACTGTCTGCTTTGATATTGTGTGCAACACCTCATTTAGTGCTTGGTCCACTGAAGCTGCCTAACATGGTTGTTACAGAGGGATTCTGGATCCCTCCCCCTGGATACTTTGATGACCTAGTCATTCTAGGGTGGAGGCCCAGAACATCCTTTTTCTAAGCCAGTTATCTCTGGGGATCATGATTGTACTTTGAAAAATACTTGAGTCTATAGTAAGAGTTCAAATAACATATATGGACTGAATATTGATGCACAGGGTATAAGTGGTGGAAAAAATGAAGAAATCGAGAGGTGTGATTTGATGTTGTTTTCTGTAATAAGCACTGGTTCTGTTGGTTGGTGTGCCATTGAGTGTTGCCACTTTGGTGGTAAAGTTCAAAATGTTCCTTCATACAAAATCACCCTTTCACAGTCAATGATCTCCCTACTGCCACCTCCACTGGCTTGATTCATTCTTTCCTGTCTTTCAAATGGTGACCTAAGTGTCACTTCTTCAGAGACTCTCCCTAACTTCTTCAAGCTCTTTGTACACACCTTTCCCCATACAGCCCTTATTCTGTTTTAACATTTATTTCAGTTGTCATTTTTTGTAAATACCCATCCACAAGTTACCCTTGATGTGCAGATGGAAAAACTGAGATGCAGACAACTGTCTGTTTCAAGAGGCCCTGGGTAGTTAAGGGGCAGTGTCTACCCACCCTCTCACCCCAGGTCTAGCCTGTGTTCTCCTGTAGGACACTGCATGCATGGGGTGATCAAGCTGCTATCACCGCTTTGTCTGTGTCTCTAGAATTAAGGAGAGGATCTGATGGCTAGGAAGTCACAGACTCCACATTTCCAGAACTATGTCTTGGAAATCGTTCATCATGGGTATATTTTTCTTGTTTTTTTAAGACTATATTTTGGTTCTGCTGATGATGAGCTTCACTTGTGGTATTCTGTTGATCCTCACATAGCTCCTGTTGAGGAAAGTTCTTTTTAGGGAGAAATGGCTTCCCTTCTCTTATATCCTCAGGATTATGTGGACTGAATTCAAGGTGTGGATTGAAACACATTGCACAATGGCAGGGCATGTTCAGAGAGAATTCATAAGGCAATGACACCCCACTCCAGTACTCTTGCCTGGAAAATCCCATGGACAGAGGAGCCTGGTAGGCTCCAGTCCATGGGGTCGCTAAGAGCCGGGCACGACTGAGTGATTTCACTTTCACTTTTCACTTTCATGCATTGGAGAAGGAAATGGCAACCCACTCCAGTGTTCTTGTCTGCAGAATCCCAGGGACGGGGGAGCCTGATGGGCTGCCGTCTATGGGGTCGCACAGAATCGGACACGACTGAAGTGACTTAGTAGCAGTAGCAGCAGGTCTACACTTTGAGTAGTGGTGTCGATTTTCTCAAAGTCATCTTTAATGTGGGTGTGTGTGAACAAAACCACCAATTCATTCTCCACAACTGATACAACCTCACTGAGACAAAATGGTTAACTGTTGACTTGTTTATCACAATATACTACTCATACAGTAGAATCAGTTTTGAAACAGAATAATTTTGTCTATCATTTATAAAGGTCTCTTAGAGATCTATGGTTTCTAATTATGATAATTTCTGTATATTTTTGGCCTCAAATAATGATTAAAATATTTAATAAAATGCAGTGTTATTAAAGTCTGTATTAATCTTTCTATGTAGAGTTTTGTTCCATAAATTTTGTTTCTGGGGTGGAATATTTTATTTGGCATGGTCATGAGGAAGTGAGTGGGGTCTTTGATCTACTAAAGTCATCTACATTTAAAAAGATTGCAAATCAGTACTAAAAAAATATGGCACCTCATTACTTATGGATTTCATTTCTTTCAGATGGTTCAGTGTTAAAGCATTTTACAGTCCAGTAAGATTATATGATAGATAAAGTCATGTAATTTATACTGAATCCAAGAAAGACTATTCTGCTGCCTACTGCTTTTTTAGCAGATATGAGTAAGAACTGAAGAGGTAACCCCAGAGCCAATGTGACAAGTTGAGGACCAGATAAGAGAATATGAAACGTAGTCAAATTTAACTTTACCCTTGGGTGACCTAGGATCTGTGATCATGCACATCTGAACCTTAGTGCATGGCCCCACCTGGTTTCTGACTAGGTCGGTGGCAGCCTTCCTAGAGTTATCAACTGCCTTTATCAAACTGGGTAGTTAAGAGGGAAGGCTTGATTGATCCTAATCATGTGCAGGGAATGAGGTGCACTAGCAAGGAAGCTATCTGGGCGACATGAGTGATGTTATAATATCTCTATGCTAGTGCTCAGTTGCTTAGTCATGCATGACTCTCTGTGACCCTGCGGTTTGTAGCCTGCCAGTCTCCTCTGTCCATGGGATTTCCCAGGCAAGAACACTGGAGTGGGTTACCATTTCCTCCTCTAGGGGATCTTCCCAACCTAGGAATGGAACCCATGTCTCCTGCAGCTCCTACATTGGCAGGCAGATTCTTTACCACTGAGCCATCTGGTAAGCCCTGTCTGAGTGATGTTAGAACATCTATACACTACATTCCTTGCAGCTCAGTGGGCTTCCTTGGTGGCTTAGTCAGTAAAGAATCTGCCTGCAATGCAGGAGACCCGGATTCAATCCCTGGGTCAGGAAGATACCCTGGAGAAGAAAATGACAACCCACTCCAGCATTCTTGCCTGGAGAATCCCATGGACAGAGGAGCCTGGCAGGCTACAGTCCATAGGGTCGCAAGAGCCAGACACGACTTAGCGACTAAACCACCACCATGTTACATCAAAATGAAGTGCCATGTCACTCAGTTCTCCAGTTATGTCTGTTTCATAATTGGCAAGATGAATTTTGGTCTTACTTCTGCCAGAACAGCCAATGCCCACCCAATAATAAAAATTGAACAAACTTGTCCTCACAGATACTGACCTACCTGGGTTTATTTTGATGACATATACATAGGAAGTTGCACAGTGTGAAAAAGACCACATCAAGTCTAAAACCAGCAAGCAGAGACTCCCTTGGGGTAGGCGGTTCAGTGCCCTGAAATTCTGAAAATGATTAATGTGCCATATAGCACTATTTACTGGGGCAAATGGTGGGCCTCATGGTTTTAAACCCAAGGCAAGAATTTGAATGTGACAAAGACTCACAGCGGGAAAGAGGAAACACCTGAGGTCTGAAAAGTGGGAGATAATTTTTAACTTGAAAACCAGAAAGTTCCAAAAGAGTATTAATGTTATAGTCAGTGACCAAAATACATCTACTTTTAATACAAAGTGGCTTTAATACAAATACTTTAATACAATTATTAAATTAAATTATTAAAAAGTATTAATAATTACTTTAATACAAATATTAAAAGTGCTTTTAATACTCTTATATAGTTTAGGTTCATAGGATATTCCTTTTATACCTTACTAAATAGATATTGAACAGGCTATTTAAAGAATATATTAAGTTGAAGAAATGCCAAATAACTAGCCTCATGGGGCTCTTACATCTCTCCCACATACTTGGCCCTACCCCTGACTCCTGCTATTTCTCCTATATAATCTCCAGGTTTATCCCATCATTCCACTAATGCAAAGTGTGCAGTGGCTTAACATTACCTATGGAAGGAGGTCTGAACTCCTTGACTTTGCATTCATATTCTTGCTAGTCTGACTTCCACCTGATTCTCAGCCCTAGTTCCTACTGTTTCCCCAGGTTCCTTTGCTGCAGCCAAGTCCAGTCCTTGTTCCCTTAACTTCCCTAAAGCTTTCCTACTTCCCCACTCCTCTGCCTTTTGCTCCACTCTTCTTCCCCCCTGTTCTTATTTCTATTTTTCTTATTCTTCTGTTTTATCTGAGTGGTTCTCTTCTTCAGAGCTGACATCAAGTGTGATTTCTTTATAGATTGCTCTAACTCATGATTATGGTAATTTAACTGTACACACATCTCTGATTATCAACATCAGTCATTTAGCAATGTATTGCCTGTGCCTGGTTTTGCTACTTCTTTTTTTCACATGCCTGAAACTTCCTCCTGTAACCAGATTGCAAATTCCTTGAGGAGCAGAAGCATTTTTTTTATACTTCTCTACAGTATCTATAAGAGTAGTACTGTGCAAATAATTGTTATCATTGTTGCTAGTCGTGTCTGACTCTTTTGCGATCCCATGGATTATAGCCTGCCAGGCTCCTCTGTGATTTCCCAGGCAAGAATATTGGAGTGGGCTACCATTTCCTCCTCCAGGGGATCTTCCTGACCCAGAGATCAAACCTTGGTCTCCTGTGGCTCCTGCATTGGCAGGCAGATTCTTTACTACTGAGCCACAAGGGAAGTCTATGCAAATAATAGGCATCCAAAATATAATTTCATTTGGCAAAACTAATACAATTTTGTAAAGTTTAAAAATAAAATAAAATTAAAAAAATATATAATTTCATCTAGAATAGTTTGGGTAGTTTAATTTGAATAAAAGTTGCTGAATTGTTTCCCCCAAAACTGTCATATAAGTTTTGATCTGAGATTCTCAGAGATGCTGCTTGTTTAAGCCCAGCATCTTTTGGCTTTGTTATAAATTTCAACACAGAGAGTCCCCACAACTAGTCAACAGCAACATGTCCTAAATTAATGTGGGTGACCTGACTAAGTTCTTTTGCTGTGTCTTGTACAAGTTTTATGTGTTGCATCGGGAAAAGCAAATGATTGCTGAAATGAGTAATACAGAGCTTCATGGTTAGTCAGCCTTCCTATTCCGGAAGCAAAGCCTTCCACGCACCACTCACTGACATCTCAGGCTGCAAAAGGAAGTTTGGGGCTAAGTGTCTGTAGTCTCTGCTCAACATGCGTGTCCCACACAACCGCACGGTCCTTATAAAACCACCTATATCCGTTCTCATAGCCCCTGTCTCGCCGTTGTGTTAATCATACTGGCAGCTGCACTTTTTTTTTTAAGCTTCTGAGCTCTTCTGTGGCTGTGTGAGATGTGGCGGAAAGTAAGTAAAGTGAATGCCACTTGAAAGGGAATCATCCCCAATATAACGTTTTATATACCATCCAAAAGAGTTACTTGATTCCATATCCATGTCCTCCTCTAGACTTAGAGTTCTTTGACGGCAGGAGCTGTTTCTTACCTATTTCTTCACTGTCTCCAGCACAGGGCCTGAAAGGGTCCAGGAGCTCAGCGAATGTTTATTGGAAGAATGTTTGGAGAAAGAATAAAGCAGTCAAGGAAGTATGTATGAGAGGTGAAGGGAATTAGTACCATTCCCACAACCAGTGAGGCTATGACAACAGTTCAGTTCAGTTCAGTCCAGTCGCTCAGTCGTGTCCAACAACTATGTGCTAAGGGCTTATTCATGAGCTATGGGCTTCAGAGAATGCAGAGAAGTGTGACTAGGACAAACTCGTGAAAGCTCACTGTCCGGTTTAAAGTGAAAGCCAGTGGAAAGAGGAATGAGGAGAGGAAGAACTGTCTATTCTCCTCTAATTCCTTTACTCAGCGTCGACCTCGTACCATTAGGTTGTGGAATGCTCATTTCTTCACTTTATCCATTGTTCTAGAAGGCAAAACTGGTGGTTTGTTTGGCCTTCTTACTGTTTAAAAAAATAGAAAAAATTTACATCAATATTCAGATGTCTGTCTATTCTTGAAAAATATCCAGCAACAGTGGGTTGTTCTGCAAAGCAGTGACATCTGAACAGGAGCTGCAGTTGTTAAATAGGACATGTGGATAATATTTGTAGGTGGTCACTATATACATTTTGAAGCACATGTTTATTGTTGTTTAGCCGCTAAGTTGTGTCCAACTCTTTGCAACCCTGTGGACTGTGGCTCACCAGGCCCCTCTGTCCTTGGGTTTTCCCAGGCAAGAATTCTGGAGTGGGCTGCCATTTCCTTCTCCTTTGAGGCAGGAAACTATACAATCACAGTTTGCTCTGCACACAGGGGTTTAAGAATTCAGTTTGTAAAATTTATTTTATTGAAGTGTAGTTGATTTACAATGTTGTGTTCATTTCTACTGTATAACAAAGTCATTCAGGTATATGTATGCTGCTAAGTCACTCCAGTCATGTCCGACTCTGTGACCCCATAGACGGCAGCCCACCAGGCTCCCCCGACCCTGGGATTCTCCAGGCAAGAACACTGGAGTGGGTTGCCATTTCCTTCTCCAATGCATGAGAGTGAAAGTGAAAGTGAAGTTGTTCAGTCGTGTCCGACTCTTAGTGACCCCATGGACTGCAGCCCACCAGGCTCCTCCATCCATGGGATTTTCCAAGCAAGAGTACTGGAGTGGGGTGCCATTGCCTTATAGGTGTATGTATATATATATATTCTTTTTCATGTTCTTTCCCACTATGGTTTACCACAGGATATTAACTATAGTTCCCTGTGCTATACAGTAGAACCTCCTTGTTTACCCATTCTGTATGTAATCATTTTGCATCTGATAATCCAAACTCCCACTTCATCCCTCCCCCACACACCTCCTCCCCCTTGGCAACTGCAAGTCTGTTCTCTATGTCTGTGAGTCTGTTTCTTTTTCATAAATAAGTTCACTTGTGTCATATTTTAGATTCGACATATAAGTGATGTAATTTGCTATTTGTCTTTCCCTGGCTGACTTTCTTCATTTAGTATGATAATCTTTAGGCCCACTCATGTTGTTGCAAATAACAGTATTTCATGCTTTTTGATGACTGAGTAATATTCCTCCATTTTATATATATATATATCCCATATCTTCTTTATCCATTCATCTGTTGATGGACATTTAAGTTGCCTTCATATCTTGGTTATTGTGAATAGTGGTGCTATGAACATAGGGATGCATGTATCTTTGTGAATTATAGTTTTGTGTGGAGTGAGATTATATGACACCTCTAATTTTAGCTTTTCGAGCAGACTTCATACTGTTTTCCACAGTGGTTGCACCAATTTACATTCCCACCAGTAGTGTAGAAGGGTTGCTTGCATGCTCAATCATTCAGTCATGTCTGACTCTTTGTGACCTCACGGACTATAGCACACCAGGTTCCTTTGTCCGTGGGATTTTCCAAGCAAGAATACTGGAACGAGTTGCCATTTCCTCCTCCAGGGGATCTTCCCAACCCAGGGATCAAACCCCTATCTCTGCATCTCCTACTTTGGCATGTGGATTCTTTACCAATGAGCCACCTGGGAAGCCCTGTAGGAGGGTTAAGAATTCTTAATTAAGTTTAGAATGAGAGGGAGTATGGAGGGTGTGTGAGTGTGCGTGCTCAGCCACTTCAGTCATGTCCAATGCTTTGTGACCCTATGGACTGTAGCCCACCAGGCTCCTCTGTCCATGGGATTCTCCTGGCAAGAATCCTGGAGTAGATTGCCATTTCCTCCTCCAGGGGATCTTCTCGACCCAGGTAATGAACCTGTGTCTCTTACGTCTCCTGCATTGGCAGGGGGGTTCTTTCCCACAGCGCCCCCTGGGAAGCCATGGAGGGTGAGTAGCACCAAGTTTCATTTAGGTGTTTTCCTTAGAACACAGACGTGCATGACATAAGCAGCATTGAATTGGGGGGTTTAGTTATCATTTAGGTGTGTTCCTTAGAACACAGACATGCATGACATAAGCGGGTTTGTTTGTTTTACTAAGTTTGCTACCACTTAGCTGTGTTTATGTCTCCAAATACTTTGGACCTTATTCTCATCATAGGTTAAATGAGGTCACTTGGTGGTCATTAAAGCTACTTTCTGATTTTTTCGTAAACACCCAAACAGAAGTGGGGTATGAGAGTAGAGAGAGAGGAAGGAGAGGAAGAGGCAGGACTTAGAAGAAGCAAACTGAATAGAGGCCTGCTTACCAGTTGCTTTTGTTTGCCTTGTTTCCTTTAATGTTTACGAACACATCATAAGGTAATTTTATTATCCCCAGTTTATAAATAAAAAACAAGGATTTAAAGTTCAAGAACATGTCACAGAGCCAGAAAGGCAGAATGTCCATGTGCTGATCTCTTTGATACTAAACTTAAGATGCTTCTAACCATCTGGGTTGATTTGAGTGCCTTTCTTTCCATGAAGGAGACCAAACCAGTCAATCCTAAAGGAAATCAACCTTGAATATTCACTGGAAGGACTGATGCTGAAGCATTCACTGGAAGGACTGATGCTGAAGCTGAAGCTCCAATATTTTGGCCATCTGATGCAAAGAGCCAATTCATTGGAAAAGACCCTGATGCTGGGAAAGATTGAGGCAAAAGGAGTAGAGGGCAGCAGTGGATGAGATGGTTAGAAAGCATGGGCAGGAATCTGAGCAAACTGGGAGATAATGAAAGGCAGAGGAGCCTGGCGTGCTGCAGTCCATGGGATCGCAAAGAGCTGGACACAACTTAATGGCTGAACACCAACAACTTTCCATGAAATTGGATTGGTGATCCATCAGCTCTGAATTATAGAATGAAACTTAGAATGCTGTGAAATTTTAAATGATAGAACAAATATAAAACACCTGGCATGAAACCAAGTACATAATAGGTGCTTAATAAATATAAATCCCAATCCCTTTTGACAGCCTTAAATAAAAAGTCATTATACTTGCAAATTTGACAATGAATTCCCAACCTTAGATACTTAATGATTTAAAGAATTAGTAAGGAAAAATGAGTTCTTGCCATTGCAAAGTCAAGTACCTATACATCTAATATCCATAAGTAGCCATCTATGTATTTATTTATGTAAGGACATATACCCCTTTGAGTTTTAAGAGTTGACCTGGGGCACAGGTTATTTAAGTCAAGTGACATAGTTGCTATTTCATGGTCATTGACCGGAATCAGCGTAGCTCCTCCTTGTGTATCAGCAGGAATCACCATAACAAAGAGAACACTTACAGGTCTCTTTAGTCTCCAGGGCACTAACACAAACTTAAATAATAAACGGTTCTGTTCTTGGAAACCAGGAATGTCTTTGGGAATCCTGGAGCAGAAAATAAAATGTCTGGAAGCTGATCAAGCCCAAACTGCTGCCAGGTAGAATTAGCTCAAGTAACACAGGCCAAAATGTACCATTTAGTCCATTTTTTGCTATCACAAAACGGATACTCTGCTTTGTGCTGATAAGCCTGTAGCCAAAGTGAATTAATCATTAGTGATTAAGAAAAATTCTCAGCAACCAAAGAGACCTCCTATTGAGTTATAGTGTAGTGTAACTTGAACTGATGGCAGGTTATTGGATGACATCAGGAAAGGGCGAGTAGAGAAGATGTTAACTGGTTGGATGTGAGTGGGTGGTCCTGCTTCCACACCGAGGAGGGCCTGTGGTCGCTTGGGGGCCGGCTCGCTGCCCACCTGCAGGTAAGCCAGGTGTCTTACACACAGGAAAGCGCTGTGAGCTAGGAGCAGCTCCTTCACACACTTGCAGTGTGGAGCACCTCACCCCACACACCTCACCCCACACTCTCCGCCCGGGGAAGAGCACATTCAGAAACAAAAGGCCTCTTCATTGCCTGTTTTCTACTTTTTGGTCCTATAATTAGCAGGAAGAATTCTTAAGATTCAGAAGGGATGAATATCCAGAATTTAGAATTTTTCTGTCGCTTGAAATAACTTACAGTTAGTAAGTATCCAATTTGATAATATTTTCTTGATTAGCCTGTAATGCCTAAGGAGAAATGCATGTGGTTTTATTTTTGTATTTCATTTAGCTTGAAACTAAAAGGAAATGAGCTATTTTTTTTTTTTAACCGTTGGAGACCCCATAAGAAATGCAAAATCTCAGACCATCCCGCACACACTCCCCCACCCCTACACACCACTCTTCCTCTTTTTGGAAAGGTACGTGTTAACTAAACTGAAGATTGATGAAGTGTTTTACTATTCAAACAAGAATATTTCTCACATAAGATATGGCGATCACAAGGCCTTTGAATTAATTCTTTGACACATTAAATTTCTATAATTTATTCCTTTATAAGCCTACTGAGGGAGAACTTTAAGCTCTAAAAGCGAACTTTAGAATTAGAAGATTGATGTAAACAGTGACAAAGAGATAGAAGATGATAGGATTTCAGCGGCTAATTGTTCATCCTTCTGTGTACCGGCAAGTGTACTGAGCCAAGAGCCAGCAAAAGACATATTTCTCAAGTTCAGGTAAGAAATTGGACATGCACACACTGCTGTATATAAAAAGGATAATCAACAAGGACAATCTGTACAGCACAGGGAACTCTGCTCAATGTTATGTGGCAGCCTGGATGGGAGGGGAGTTTGGGGGAGAATGGATACATGTGTATGTATGGCTGAGTCCCTTTTGCTGTCCACCTGAAACTGTCACACCATTTTAAATCGGCTATACCCCAGTACAAAATACAAAGTTTGAAACAAGAAGAAAGTGGATCCTTACCCAAGACAGTATGTGGATGAGTTCTGTTTAGAGTGAGTGCTACTGCAAATGGTTGATGACTAACCAATAAGAAGTAGAACTGTTCTCTGTATCTCCTTTACTATCATTCAGACAGAATGGAAGCTGAGAAAGTAGGAATGTAGAATGTTTACATTAATTCTTCTTTACTTTGTAAAAGATTCAATTTTATTTCCAGTAAAGTGGCAGGTTACAGAGAAGTAACAGGGACTGAGGGCTTGCCTGGTGGTACTAGTGGTAAAGAATTCACCTGCCAATGCAGGAAACACAAGAGATGCGGGTTCAATCCCTGGGTCGTGAAGATCCCCTAGAGAAGGAAGTGGCTACCCTCTCCAGTATGCATGCCTGGAGAACCCCATTAACAGAGGAGTCTGGTGGGCTACACAGTCCATAGGGTCACAAAGAGTCAGACCTGACTGAAGCGATTTAGTATGCATGCGTGCACAAGAGGGGATGAGGCTGAAGGCTTGCCATGTTGACGGGGCTGTTAAATGCTCCCTTGGTAGCAAAGAGACTGGCAGTCTTCCTCTGAGAACTGTGGTCACTCTTCTGCAGCATTGGAAATGAGGGAAGCTCTGCTGTGGGAAGTGGTTTCTCTTCCTTTTCCATGTGGGTGGCAGTGAGGTCTGAGCATCCAGAAATCAGAATTAGAGACATTTGTGCTCACGCTTCCCTAAACCAGTATTTCCTGAACACGTCCCATTGTGGGTGGGGCAGTGGGAGCTTATTCTCTGTGTCAGTTCTGGGGTTTGGGAAAAGGATCTGGAAATAAAAACCATAGACAAACTAGAGATGGAAGAAGGGAATGCAAATAGATTTCCAGCTTCATTTGTATCAAACTCTGTGCTGGTCTCTCACTGTCTTATCTAATTCTCAGAGGAGGACTGAGACCCAGAGAGATTAGGGAACTTGTCTGAAGTTGCACAGCTAAAACAAGCGGAAGCAATCTGTCAACTCCCAAAGCTCACACTCTCTCTACTTCATTACGCTGAACAGCAGGTTACAGAAAGAACTGAAAAGCAAAGCCATTCTAAATGCTCATCTTTCCTGGCTGAAAAATCAAGCAAGCAAACAAACAGATCTTGTTTATGTTGTTTCACTTTGTATAATGGCTTGCTTAGAAAGAGATCAGGAGCAAGGCCTTCCAAATAAAGCTACTTCTGTCTTTTGCTTCTTGGAGACATTCCTAAAGTGTGTCCTGGGGAGATGTGGAAGGTCCTGGAATAACTATTATCATAGATATAGCTTTGCTACCTGGGACTGTGAACTGACTTCCAGTTTGGAAGAATGCCTGGGATGGTTATACACACGGAGGCATATAGCCATGTCTATGTCATACGATTATATTACATGTAAGTCATTTAGTAACCTTTGGATTTTAAAATATCTTAATCAAAAACTCTGGCTCCAAGTCTATGGTCCCATTGTGGGCCATAACTAAATAAATAGATTTTGAGGGTAGTTTAGAGCAATTCTTCTCACACTTCAGCGTTCTACCTGCGAGGCTGTTACAACACAAACACTTGGGCAACCTCTGAGTTTGTGGGTCAGGTCGTCCGCAGTGGCATCCAAGGTTTGCATGGACGGCAAGAACTTTCTCACACTGTTATGCAGGGACCATGCTTGGAACGAGTCTGGCAGAGAAAGTGAGCAGGGCAGTAAAGAACTGGGACAAGTTCTGAATACTTTTTTTTTTGGCATTCAAGATTTTTCAGCTGTGAGCATGAGACTACAATTCATTCTTTTTCTTTGATGATTTCTTGAATCAATTCAGTTCGATTCAGGATATAATTTTGAGTGTCTTCTCTGTTTTGGACATGATGCCATGCACTATGGATGAAATTCAATTTTAATGCCTTTCAAGAAATAAATGCTAAAGGCTCTCACAGTTGTTCTAAGCTGGAGCTTAAAAACAGGTAAACAAATACTCATCATAGTATTATAGAAAAGGAAGAAAAATTAGGGCTAATCTACGACACCTTCATTTATGGATGAAGATATGTTCCAGATAAATAACTTGTCCCAGTTCATACAACTTGTGGACATGGCCAAGATTCTAAATTCTATATTTTTTGTAAACAACTCTGAACAAAATTCTGTGCTAGCTTTTGAGGGGGAAAGGCCTTTTCTGAGAAATGTTGCTTAGATACATTCTTTCCTTTCTATTCCTACTTTCACCAACTCTTATTCCCTTGTGTGAATTTATCACATTTCTTTCTTGCTATTCTGATTGCCAGATCTCTACCACCTCTAACTCATCCTGTTCCCAGTAAAGTACTTGTTTCTCTGATGTTCATCATAGATCCTCACTCTCTTGAATGTAACTTCAGCTTTTCTGCCCAGTCTCCACTATTGCTCTTACTGTTCCCCACCATGAACCTTCAGCCCCAGACCAGACATTAACACCCAGACATCAGCCATTGTGAATTCCTAATCTTCATTATCATGGGTTCACCAATTTAGAAGGTCCATTCCTTCCTTCGGGGCTCTCCCTATGGCTTAAGTGGTTAAGAATCCACCTGCCAAAGCAGGAGACACAGGAGATGAGGGTTCCATCCCTGGGTTGGGAAGATCCCCTAGAGGAGGAAATGGCAACCCACTCCAGTATTCTTGCCTGGAGAATCCCATGGACAGAGGAGCCTGGCAGGTACAAAGCTGGACACAGCTGAGAACACATGCACTCCCATCCCTCCATCACACAGGGAATCAGAATAGAGTGTTGGCTTAGAGCATGAGCTCTATAAGACAGATCATAATGAAATCTTAGCTACAGCCTTTGGACAGTGTAACCTTTCCAGACTTCCTTTGGTTTCTTCATGTAGGAAGGGGTCACTTACTCACAGGTGTGCGATGGAGATTAGCTAGGTGGAGATGATGGACACAAAGGACTTCACCTGGTCCCTGGCACGTAATGAGCAGAGCTCCCTCCCTGGTCTCTGCTTCAACATTGACCCTGGAACTCACCAGAATAAATCCTCCACTGTAAATGGATAACAGATAAATGGGAGTCCCCTGGTGGCTCAGATGGTAAGGAATCTGTCTGCAATGCAGAAGACCCAGGTTCTATCCCTGGGTTGAGAAGAATCATCTGGAAAAGGTACTACCCACTACCATCTGGAAAAAGTGGCTACCCACTCCAGCAGTCTTGCCTGGAGAATTCCAGGGACAGAGGAGCCTGGTGAGCTACTGTCCGTAGGGTCACAAAGAGTCAAACACAGCTGAGTGACTAACACTTTGTGTGCAGAGAGAAGGAAACACTTTGTAAACAGGTAATTTTTCTTCTCTGTTCTCACGCTTTCAGTGGTTTCTCACCTCACTGAGGGTAGACAGTGCCATTCAGGGGCTTGCAAGACTCTCACCCTGTCCCTGTTTCCCCCTGTGGCTTTGTCTCTGATTGCTCTCCTTTTGCCTTCTTTCCCAGACACACTGCTCCCCTGGCCTTTTCTCCAACCCACTAGGTATCTCCTGCCTCAGAGCCACCACTCATGCTGTTCCTCCTCCTGAAATGCTGTTCCTCCAGATATTTACATGGCTTCCTTTCTCATCTCTCAGGGCTCTGCTCACATACCGCCTCATTAGTGAAACTCTCCCTGGCCACCTAATGTACAGTAATGACTCCCTACCCATTATTTCTAGCTACTTCCTCTGCATTATGCTTCTTTTTAGTGTTTTTTAACTTATACCATATTAAATATATTTCATATTTTATTGTCTGTCTCCATATAGTCTATGTTATACATATGTATTTTACTGCTAGGACAGAGAAGGCAATCCATAAGTATTTAATAAATGTTTATATAATACTTAAGGAAAAAAATCTTACATCAGTAATTATAGGACTAGAAATCCACAGATATTTATATTGGTTGTAGTGTCTCTTTGTGTATAAAAACATAGTGAGTTTTTTACTTCTATTAATCTGTCCCATTTTCACTTCCCATATTATTGGGTGTTTAAAACTTTTATGTATGTTCATGTTATTTCATTTGATCCTCAAATATATTCAAGAATGTTATAAATATTTATGTTATTGAAATTTGCTGAATATAGGGAATGGGCTCTATTGGATTGAGGATGAAATAGTATTAATACTTTAAAAGTTGTAATTTGTATCTTTGTTTAGAAATTCAAAGCAGAAATCTCAGAAGTAATTAACATTAGAATCAATATAAATCAAGATTAGATTATAGATAATTAGATTATATAGAATCAAGATTTATCCTGATTTTTAAAGTCATTCAGAAAGATAAACATTTATGCCTAAGATTTAGAGTATAAAACTGAAGTCTTCTTTTTTTAATATCTGATTTTCTGTACTTGCCAAGTCTACATTTCTTCTTCCTTCTTCTTGCACTCCTCCTCTGCTTTTTTCTCTTTGTTTTCCTTGTCTTCCTCCTTTACCATTTCCCTGTTTTCCTCCTGTTCCATAGATTTCTTATTTTACTTTGCTTTTTAAAATACTCATTTTATGTACTTCTAATTCCTGATGATGAGGTGTTTTACTAGCATGTATATGTTTTATAAAGTATGTATAATCAAATGAAAGTAAAGCTGAGACTGTGAAAATAAATAAAAAAGAAATTAAAAACAACTACTCACTGTCTCCCCTGGAAAAAAATTTCAGAATGAATTAAATGTCTCTAGAGAGTTGAGATCAAACTGATGGGTCTCTTCAGTGGTAGAGGATGGGATGACCCTGGATGGATGGAGGGAATTAACTTTTGTCCTGGGCAAAACCAAAACAAAATAGCTGGTTATTCATTAATCCAATTACCAAATATATATATTCATGTTATCTTAAGTCTTTTGGTGCTCAATCCCGAAGACATGTCCAACTCTTTGCAGACCCATGGACTGTAGCTTGCCAGGCTCCTCTGTCTACGCAGTTTCCCAGGCATGGATACTGGAGAGGGATGCCACTTCCTCCTCCAGGGGACCTTCCCAACCCAGGGATCAAACCCACATCTCTTGCATCTCCTGCTTTGGCAGGCGGGTTCTTTACCATGGAGCCACCTGGGAAGCTCGAGTATTCTGGGAGATGCTGAAAAATATTAAAACATGATCTCAGTCTGTAAGGAGTGAATAACATATGGATATAGTTGATGTGTTAAACTGTAATTGGTATTAAAATAATGCAATTAATTATAGCTCTCACTCAAGTGGAAGTTCCCTGTTTGATCTAAATATTGACTTCAGTGAACCTGCTCAGGCTGCAGTGATCATCACCACAGTGAAGTTGGGTGTCTAAGCATAGTCTCACCTTGCCTGCCTGACCGGAGGGGTCCCCCTAATGGTTGAACAGTTCCCTGAAGCTCAAATGGGGCTTCTTAAGGACAGAAACAGGAACTCCTCTGGCCCTGTGCCCAATCCTGCTAGTCCCATCTCCTCTACGAGCCTAGAACAATGGCTTTTTAAAGTTACATAACTAGCAAATCCTGTGTCCTTCACACTCCTTTTGAGCTTTGGTCTACAGATATATTGAGTTTTGACTCACAAACAGATATGGGCAAGTCTTATTCTAAATTGAGCAGCAGCATCAGGTACTGCAGGGACTTAGGTCCTTATATCTATATGGACAAGCAGCTGTGAGCATCCAGTAGGTATAGTGAACAAATGTCTATGTGATGGGATTTTAGGGTTGCCAAGGAAAATATGCTACCGTCTGTCTCTTCTCCATCATGCCTTAAGTTCCATTGTTCACATCAGTGTCCTTAAAATAAGGCTCTGCCTTGTTAAATTGCACGCTTTGTATGGGAATACTAGCATCCTCACATCTTACCTATCACAGGAGGTTATAGTAGGAGAAATTTCTGCCTTGCTTGAAGTATCATAAGTTTTGGAGAGTCTAAGAAAGGGAAGTGGATTCTCTTTGTCAGTTTCCCCCTCAAATCGTTCATCCTTTTTGCTTTTCTCCTTCTGACAGAGTGGCATCACTGTTGGCAGTTACTCTGATTCTTTCTCCAGAATGATCTTGAAATTGGCCCTCATACATCGTAGCCAAAGAGTCAATAAGTTGTGAGGAAAACAGTCGAGAGGAAAATGGATTGCCTTTAGGTACAGAAAACAGAGTTCATCTTGGTGGTAAAACTCAGTGTCCAGAGGAATTTGCATGAACCGTCTTCTGTAGGTAGTTAAGGAAGGATGGTCCAAGACGGGATGTGTGTGTGTGTGTGTGTTTGTGTGTGTGTGTTAGGTGTAGGGAAAGGAACATGTGGTATCTAAAAGCACAAAAGTTACGAAATGGTGGAATTGATTTGTGGAACTTCAGGAAGGCTGCCAATGGCATTTATGTTGTTAGAGAGAAACTCTGGGACAGAACTGGTCCTGGAATTTGGGACTACAGATATTTCAGCTCTTGTCAGGAAAAGAAATGCAAACACTGGTTTGGATATTACAGCTGATGCTAAATCAATCGTGAATGTATTTAGCCACAAAAATTCAAAGACTTAATTGGTTTTTGAAGATTCATATTTGAAATAAATTTATGTATAGATGCATATATGAAAATTTGAAGGAATAGGTAATTTTTCACATGCTAATTTTTAAAGGTGTAGCCTACACAGAATGAAATACATGGATCTTAACCATTCAGTTCTCTGAGTTTTGACAAAGTACATACCCATGTGGTACCTGCCAAAGCAAGATGGGGTGCTCATCCATCACTCCAGAGGGTGTGTTTCCTGTCTATTTCCAACCAATGCACAGCCACACCCACCTTCCCCAGACCTTCCCTATTTTCTTATTTCTATTGTCATAAATTAGTTTCATCTGTCTTTCGACTTCATATAAATTAAATGATAAAATATGCATTATTTTGTTTGTTTTTTTTTGCTTTTTTTTTTAATTTTATTTTATTTTTAAACTTTACATAATTGTATTAGTTTTGCCAAATATCAAAATGAATCTGCCACAGGTATACATGTGTTCCCCATCCTGAACCCTCCTCCCTCCTCCCTCCCCATTCCATCCCTCTGGGTCGTCCCAGTGCACCAGCCCCAAGCATCCAGTATCGTGCATCGAACCTGGACTGGCAACTCGTTTCATACATGATATTTTACATGTTTCAATGCCATTCTCCCAAATCTTCCCACCCTCTCCCTCTCCCACAGAGTCCATAAGACTGTTCTATACATCTGTGTCTCTTTTGCTGTCTCGTACACAGGGTTATTGTTACCATCTTTCTAAATTCCATATATATGCGTTAGTATACTGTATTGGTGTTTTTCTTTCTGGCTTACTTCACTCTGTATAATAGGCTCCAGTTTCATCCACCTCATTAGAACTGATTCAAATGTATTCTTTTTAATGGCTGAGTAATACTCCATTGTGTATATGTACCTTTGTACTTGGCTTTTTAAACTCAGTGCAGTGTTGATGAGATTTATGCCTGTTGAATGTATGACTAGTTTATTCCCTTTTTTATGACTGAGTAGTTTTCCATTGCATGACTATATTAGTCATTGAAATAAATAGAAAAACTATCTACATCTATATCTGTGTCTATCTCTCAGGGTTTTCCAGACAATAGAATCAATATATATAAAGAGATTTTATTTTAAAGAAATGACCCCTGCAATTGTGGAGGATCTAGTCTATCTGTTTTTCCTTTCAATGCCCAGTAAATGTTTATTGTGTACAGTATATTATGGACAAAATTCTGTAGAGATTGTATTTTACTATCTTCTTCTGAAGAATATTAATTATTTTTTAGCAGGCAGTTCAACTACTGGCTGAGAATTTTGAACTTATGGAGGCTTGATGTTAGGCTTTGTTAGGGAAAGTATATTTCGGTCTTTCCTTCTTCTGGGAGAAGTTTCTTGGTCTTGTGACATTGTTTTTACTCCTAAAACATGGCAATTTGTGATGCCCTGGAAAGCCTGAGGTTATTACAGTCTGCTCTTTGTATTAATTATCACTGTATACTTTGTCTTCTGTTTTGTAGGCAGCAGTTTAAATCTCTAGTCAACAATATCTTTTTCTATTTGTCTCCCAGAATGATGGAAATAAAAACAAAAATAAACAAATGGAACCTACCTAAGCTCAAAAACTTTTGCACAGCAAAGGAAACAATAAAACAAAAAGGCAACCCACAGTTGGCATAAAATATTTGTGAATGATATGACCAAAAAGGGATTAGTCTCCATAATTTATAAATAGCTCATGGCTTTTAATAGCTTTATAAAAAATAAAAATAATAGCTTTATAAATTTATAAATAAATTTATAAATGGTGTTTATCAGCATCAAAGTAGACAACCCAATCAAAAAATGGACAGAAGACCTAAATAGATATTTCTTCAAAGAAGACATACAGATGGCCAAGAGGTGCATGAAAAGATGTTCAACATTGCTAACCATTAGAAAAATGCAAATCAAAACTACAATGAGACATCACCTCACACCAGCCAGAATGGCTATCATCAAAAAATCCACAAACAATGAATCCTGGAGAGGATGTGGAGAGAATGGAACCCTCCTATACTGTTGGTGTGAATGTAAGTTGGTACAACCACTATGAAGAACAATATGGAGGTTCCTTAAATAATGCCATTTGTAGTCACATGGTTGACCTAGAGATTGTCATACTGAGTGAAGTCAGACAGAAAAGGAGAAAACTCGTATGACATGCCTTATAAGTGGAATCTAGAAAGAAATGATACAAATGAGCTTACAGAAGAGAAACAGACTCAGACTTAGAGAATGAACTTATGGTTTCCAGGGGGAAGGATGAAGGAAGGGACAGTTGGGATGGACATGTACATAACTGCTGTATTACAAATGGATAGCCAACAAGGACCTATTATACAGCACATGGGATTCTACTCAATATTATGTGGCAGCCTGAATGGGAAAGGAGTTTAGGGGAAAATGGATACATGTATGTGTGTGGCTTTCCTTGTGGCTCAGAGGGTAAAGCATCTGCCTACAATGCAGGAGACCTGGGTTCTATCCCTGGGTTGGGAAGTTCCCCTGGAGAAGGAAATGGCAACCCACTCCAGTATTCTTGCCTGGAAAATCCCATGGACGGAGGAGCCCAGTAGACTACAGTCCATGGGGTCACAAAGAGTCGGACACGACTGAGCGACTTCACTTCATGCGTGTGGCTGAGTCCCTTTGCTGTCCACCTGAAACTATCACAGCGTTGTTAATCAGCTATACCCCAATACAAAATAAAAAGTAAAAAAAATCTCTGGTCAGTCCTTTGAGCCAGCCTACTTTTGATTTCTACTGTGCTTCTTGGGGCAAAGCACAGGGACCACAGATCAAGGCTCAGCCAAGGGTTTGAGGGGAGTTTTGCTCAGATTTTGAGGCTACTTGCTCTCTGGCTCCCCCCTTTCTGGTATTGCCCTCCCTAATTTCTACCTTCTTTGGAAGTTCTGAATCATATTCGCTGACATCTCAATCCAATGAGACCTTAGTTTTCTGCTTTAGTGTCTGGCTTTTTTCACTTCCTATAATGTTTCTGAGATGTATCCATGCTGTGTGTATGAATAGCTTGTTATCTTTTATGACTGAGTAGCTTTCCATTGTATGACCGTATCTGTGTCTGTAGCTGTTAAGTTGGCCAAAAATTTGTTTGGGTTTTTCCATAAGCTCTTACTTATTTCCTCTTAGAGGAAAACATAGGCAGAACACTTGATGACATAAATGAAAGCAAGATCGTCTATGACCCACCTCCTAGAGTAACAGAAATAAAAACAAAAATAAACAAATGGGACCTGATTAAACCTAAAAGCTTTTGCACAGCAAAGGAAACTATAAGCAAGGTGAAAAGACAACTTTCAAAATGAGAGAAAATAATAGCAAATAAAACAACTGACAAAGGATTAATTTCCAAAATATACAAGCAGCTCATACAACTCAATGCCAGAAGAACAAACAACCCAATCAAAAAGTGGGGAAAAGACCTAAACATACATTCTCTGAAGAAGACATATAGATGGCCAACAAACACATGAAAAGATGTTCAACATCGCTCTTTATTAGAGAAATACAAATCAAAACTACAATGAGATATCACCTCATACTGTTCAGAATGGCCATCACCAAAAAGTCTACAAGCAATGAATGCTGGAGAGGGTGTGGAGAAAAGGGAATGCTCTTGTACTGTTGGTGGGAATGTAAATTGATACAGCCACTGTGGAAGATAGTATGGGGATTCCTTTAAAAACTGGGAATAAAACCACATATGACCCAGCAATCCCACTCCTAGGCATGTACCAAAATTGAAAAAGACACATGTATCCCATTGTTCATTGTAGCACTATTTACAATAGCTAGAACATGGAAGCAACCTAGATGCCCATCAACAGATGAATGGATAAAGAAGTAGTGGTACATATACACAATGGAATACTACTTGAGCATACAAAGGAATGCATTTTGAGTCAGTTCTAATGAAGCAGATGAACCTAGAGCCTATTATACAAAATTAACTAACTCAGAAAGAGAAAGATAAATATCGTACTCTAATGCATATATGCAGAATCTAGAAAAATGGTACTGAAGAATTTATTTATAGGATAGCAATGGGAAAACCTAAAGTATATAATATGATATATAACTGTTTATAGATATAAAATTTTATACTTGAAAAGGAAAAGAAAAAAAAGGAATTGGCCTTTTGCTTGAGTTCTAACCACTCTGCAGTAAACATTCCATAAAGTGCTGTATTTCAGAAAGCCCATAACATGTATATCACCCAGTGCAATTCCCTTTTCTCAAAGATCGACTCCTCACCAGTTTTCTGTTTTGTTGTTGTTGTTGTCTAACACTGTGAAATGCCAGGCTGGATGAATCACAAACTGGAATCAAGATTTCCAGGAGAAATGTCAGCAACCTCAGATATGCAGATACTACCACACTAATGGCAGAAAGTGAAGAGGAACTAAATAGGCTCTTGATGAGGGTAAAAGAGGAGTGTGAAAAAGCTGGCTTAAAATCACCATTCAGAAAACCAAGATCACGGCATCCGGTCACATCACTTCTTGGCATATAGATGGGGAAACAAGAGAAACAGTGAAAGACTTTATTTTCTTGGGCTCCAAAGTCAATGTGGACAGTGACTGTAGCTATGAAATTAAAAGACACTTTCTCCTCGGAAGGAAAGCTATGACAAATCTATGACAATGTGTTAAAAAGCAGAGACATCATTTTGAAGACAAATGTCATGTAGTCAAAGCAATGGTTTTCCCAGTAGTCATTTTTGGATGTGATAATTGGACCGTAAAGAAGGCTGAGCACCAAACAATTGAATTGTGGTGCTGGACAAGACTCTTTTGAGAGTTCCTTGGACTGCAAGGGGATCCAACCAGTCAATCCTAAAGAAAATCAACCCTCAATATTCATTGGAAGGACTGATGCTGAAGCTGAAGCTTCAATACTTTGGCCACCTGTTGCAAAGAGAGGACTCATTGGAAAAGACTCTGATGCTGGGAAAGATTGAAGGTGGGAGGAGAAGAGGGCAGCACGATGTAGTGATTAGAGAGCATCACCAATTCAATGGACATGAATTTGAGGAAACTCTGGGAGATAGATGAAGACAGAGGAGTCTGGTGTGCTGCAGTCCATGGGGTCACAAAGAGTCAGACAGGACTTGGCGACTGAATAACAATCACAACCAATGCCTTCACATTGTTTTTATAAAAATGTTTGTTTTGAGTTTGTGATTGTTATCTATAGGAGGATCATTCCCACATAGGTCACTTTACCATTAGGTTTTCAGAACTGGAACTTTTCTCTTTTTTTAAGGTATACTCTTTATGTTTAGTCTTCAACAGTTTCACTAAGACATGACCAGGTGTGAGTTTTTAGAATTATTCTGCTTAGTGTTTGCTAAGATGTTTAACTGATATAGGTCAATTTCTTTCATCAATTTTTGAATATTTTTGGCCATCATCTTTTCTTAATGAGTTACTTTTCTATTTTTACTTGTTGTTGTATTAATTCTCTCTTTTCTCTTCTGGTGAAACTTCAATTAATGTATGTTAGAAAGTTTGGTATCACCACATAGACCTTGAATAGTCTCTTCTTTTTTCTTTTTGTACATCAGTTTTGATAATTTTAGTTGATCTGTATTCAAGAAAATGACTTTTGAAAATCCACTGTGTCCAGTTTCCTGATTAGCCACTGAAACTGTGGTGTTGGAGAAGACTCTTGAGAGTCCCTTGGACTGCAAGGAGATCCAACCAGTCCATCCTAAAGGAGATCAGTCCTGGGTGTTCATTGGAAGGACTGATGTTGAAGCTGAAACTCCAATACTTTGGCTACCTGATGCAAAGAGCTGACTCATTTGAAAAGACCCTGATGCTGGGAAAGATTGAGGGCAGGAGGAGAAGGGGATAACAGAGGATGAGATGGTTGGATGGTATCACCAACTCAGTGGAAATAGGTTTGGGTGAACTCCGGGAGTTGGTGATGGACAGGGAGGCCTGGTGTGCTGCAGTTCATGGGGTTGCAAAGAGTCGGACACGACTGAGCGACTGAACTGAACTGAAACTTTTTATTTCTGATACTACATTTTTTTTTAATTTCTAGCATTTACGTGTATTTGTTTTTTAATAGTTTCCATCTTTTTGCTGTATTTCATCAACTGTTTCCATGTGTTGAATAATGCCATTTCTACTAGATTCTTTTAAATATTTATTATAATATTTTGAAGTGCCTGTGATAATTCCAACATGCCATCTGTGGGCTTGTTTCTATTGACTATTTATTCTTTTAAACAGATCACTTCTCACTTTGGATGATTCAAAATTCTGGACTTTATAATGGGGATTGAGATTTAAAGGATAGTAAAGACTGAAGTAATATTATTTACTACCCTCTGCCCCTGAATCAAGACGTTTTTCTGTCAAGCCTCGAGCATTGACAACTAAATCAGTATAATCTGGTTAATTTCATCTGTCTCTGCTTTGCTAAAGCTTTAGTAAGATTTAGATCACTACTGACTTCAAACATTTTGAAGGCTGGATCAGGACTTTCCCTTCACGAGGACTCAAATCTGAGCTCTGGCAAGATCTCAAGGCTCTCCTCATACTTTACAGCCAAATTACTTTCTGTACCCTGGCTTCTAGACTTTTTAATTGCTCAGAGTACTCCTGGTTATTTATTCACACTCTTAGTTCTCTGACCCTTGGGAGATCTCTCTTCATCTTCCTGTCTCACCACCAAACTTCAGCAGCAATTGCTGGCATCCACCGAGAGCCTTAAGTGCCTCAGATGGACTTGCCGGGTCCCCAGGCCTCCGCACGGGTGCTTCTCGTAGGGAAGGCCCTGTGCGCCTCACCCTGTCCCCAGCTGTACCTTCACTTGCAGGAACTCTATGAGGAAATGGCGGGCTGGAGTGATTTGCTCTGAGG
Organism: Bubalus kerabau; assembly: GCF_029407905.1. Classification (NCBI taxonomy): domain Eukaryota; kingdom Metazoa; phylum Chordata; class Mammalia; order Artiodactyla; family Bovidae; genus Bubalus; species Bubalus kerabau. The sequence continues at coordinate 66,728,922 of NC_073628.1, forward strand.
CCAGGGGTCCTGATGATTCTAATTCATTGCACCAGCCCTCGCTTGGTCACTGAGGGAGAATTGAAGAGTTTGGACAGTTTCTTCTTACTCTAGTCTGTGGTAGTTTTCTCCTCTTTCTACACTATTTCCTCATAAAGGAAAGCAATTTGGCTCAAATCTCTACCAGGCAGAGCTCAACACTTTTTGGATTTTGTTCCTTTAGGTTTCTTTCCATCCTCAACTCTCTGATGATTTTAAACTATGTTTTTGGAGTTTAACCATGTATTCGCGTTGGGGCTGGTCTCCTGTGATTTTTTACATGCTTCTTTGCAGCACAAGTCCCAGTTCAATTTAATGTCCACTACAAAATAATTTAATAAATGCTCTTACTTGAATGGGGTTAGGGTAAAGATTGTTTTAAATCCATAAAAGATGAAGGTTAATTTTACAGAAATTCTTTATGGTCAGGGAACCTATCTTTGAGAAATTCATGGCCTCATACAGAATTAAAAATTTATTTTGATAGGGTGAGAGAAAGAGATGATAGGAACAGATTACTAAATCTTATAAAACAATGATATTCTTTTTTAAAAGAAATATTTATACTTTATCTCATTAAGTAAGAATATGTGTTAAAACAGACACATACATGCTGCTGCTGCTGCTAAGTCGCTTCAGTTGTGTCCGACTCTGTGCGACCGCAGAGACAGCAGCCCACAAGGCTACCCCGTCCCTGGGATTCTCCAGGCAAGAACACTGGAGTGGGTTGCCATTTGCTTCTCCAATGCATGAAAGTGAAAAGTAAAAGTGAAGTCGCTCAATCGTGTCCGACTCCTAGTGACCCCATGGACTGTAGCCTACCAGGCTCCTCCGTCCATGAAATTTTCCAGGCAAGAGTACTGGAGTGGGGTGCCATTGCCTTCTCTGAGACACATACATATGTATACATATAAACATACATATTAAATTCTTTAAGAAGGAATTTTATACTTCATCCTACTTAACATTGATACATACTCATTATTAAAAAATCAAAAGGCATAGAAATATGTAAAATAGAGTTAATATTTCTTTTCCTCTTTAAAGATGATCACTGTGAACTTTTTTTGTGTGTGTGAATATATATACCTTTTTTTTTTTCCATTTCCCCCTACTTTTAAATTATCTATAGGGGGTTCCCAGGTGGCGCTAGTGGTAAAGAACCTGCCTGCTAATGTAGGAGATGCAGGTTCAAACTCTGGGTAGGGAAGATCCCCTGGAGAGGGCTTGGCAACCTATTCCATTCTCTGGAGAATCCCATGGACAGAGGAGCCTGGTGGGCTACAGCCCATAGGGTTTCAGATTTGGACATGACTGAAGTGACATAGCATGCAATACACAGAACTATCTAGATCTTTTTTAAAAATAGAAATTACATTAATAATTGTACAACATGGTGTGTTTTAGTTGACACACATGGACAGAATGTCATTCCATTATGTATTTTCCTAACCAGTTATTTTCTCCAGAAAGCATCCCTAATTATGGTGCATTAAGCAAAACTGAAATAACAAAGAATTAATCTCCAAAATGTACAAGCAACTCATGCATCTCAATACAAGAAAAATAAATGACTCAATCAAAAACTGGGCCAAAGGACTAAACAGACATTTCTCCAAAGAAGACATACAATGGCTTCTTTGGAGATGGCTAACAAACACATGAAAAGATGCTCAACATCACTCATTACCAGAGAAATGCAAATCAAAACCAAAATGAGGTACCATATCATGCCGGTCAGAATGGGTGCCATCAAAAAGTCTACAAGCAATAAATGCTGGAGAGGGTGTGGAGAAAAGCACACCCTCTTACACTGTTGGTGGGAATGCAAACTAGTACAGCCACTATGGAGAACAGTGTGGAAATTCCTTAAAAAACTGGAAATAGAACTTCAATACGACCCAGCAATCCCACTGCTGGGCATACACACATAAACCAGAATTGAAAGAGACATGTGTACAGGAATGTTCATCACAGCACTGTTTACAATAGCTAGGATTGGAAGAAACCTAGATGTCCATCAGCAGACGAATGGATAAGAAAGCTGTGGTACATATACACAATGGAGTATTACTCAGCTATAAAAAATAGCACATTTGAGTCATTTCTAATGAGGTGGATGAAACTAGAGCCTATTACACAGAGTGAAGTAAGCCAGAAAGAGAAACACCAATACAGTATATTAATGCATATATATAGAATTTAGAAAGATGGTAATGCCGACCCTATATGTGAGACAGCAAAAGAAACACAGATGTAAAGAACAGACTTTAGGACTATGTTGGAGAAGGTGAGAGTGGGATGATATGAGAGAATAGCATCAAAACGTGTGTATTACCATATGTAAAATAGATGACCAGTGCAAATTTGATGCATGAAGCAGGGCACACAAAGCTGGTGCTCTGAGACAACCCAGAGGGATAGAATGGGGAGGGAGGTGTGAGGGGGCTTCAGGATGGTGGGACACATGTATGCCCATGGCTGATTCATGTTGATGCATGATAAAAACCACCATAATATGTAAAGTAATTAGCCTCCAATTAAAATCAATCAATTAATTAATTAATTAAAAAAAGAAGTATTACCAAGGGGGAAAAAAGAAATTACATTAATAATTGTACAACACAGTGTGTTTTAGTTGACATACATGGAGAGAATGTCATTCCATTATGCATTTTCCTACCCAATTATTTTCTCCAGAAAGCATCCCTAACTATGGTGCATTAAGCAAAATAGAAATAATCAATTTTTACTTGATTTTTTCCCAGAATATGACTTCAGTTCAGTTCAGTCCAGTCACTCAGTCGTGTCCAACTCTTTGCGACCCCATGAACCTCAGCATGCCAGGCCTCCCTGTCCAAAACCAACTCCCAGAGTTCACCCAAACCTGTGTCCATCGAGTCAGTGATGCCATCCAACCATCTCATCCTCTATCGTCCCCTTCTCTTCCTGCCCTCAATCTTTCCCAGCATCAGGGTCTTTTCAAATGAGTCAGCTCTTTGCATCAGGTGGCCAAAGTATTGGAGTTTCTGCTTCAACATCAGTCCTTCCAATGAACACACAGGACTGATCTCCTTTAGAATGGACTGGTTGGATCTCCTTGCAGTCCAAGGGACCCTCAAGAGTCTTCTCTACACCACAGTTCAAAAGCATCAATTCTTCAGCTCTCAGCTTTCTTTATAGTCCAACTCTCATATCCATACATGACCACTGGAAAAACCATAGCCTTGACTAGACTGACCTTTGTTGGCAAAGTAATGTCTCTGCTTTTGAATATACTATCTAGATTGGTCATAACTTTCTTCCAAGGAGTAGGCGTCTTTTAATTTCCTGGCTACAATCACCATCTGCAGTGATTTTGGAGCCCAGAAAAATAAAGTCAGCCACTGTTTCCACTGTTTCCCCATCTATTTGCCATGAAGTGATGGGACCGGATGCCATGATCTTCGTTTTCTGAATGTTGAGCTTTAAGCCAACTTTTTCACTCTCCACTTTCACTCTCATCAAGAGGCTCTTTAGTTCTTCTTCGCTTTCTGCCATAAGGGTGGTGTCATCTACATATATGAGATGACTGATATTTCTCCTGGCAATCTTGATTCCAGCTTGTGCTTCCTCCAGCCCAATAGAATGGGAAAGACTAGAGATCTCTTCAAGAAAATTAGAGATACCAAGGGAACATTTCATGCAAAGATGGGCTCGATAAAGGACAGAAATTGTAGGGACCTAACAAAAGCAGAAGATATTAAGAAGAGGTGGCAAGAATACACAGAAGAACTGTATAAAAAAGATCTTCACAACCCAGATAATCATGATGGTGTGATCACTCACCTAGAGCCAGACATCCTGGAATGTGAAGTCAAGTGGGCCTTAGGAAGCATCACTATGAACAAAGGTAGTGGAGGTGATGGAATTCCAGTTGAGCTATTTCAAATCCTGAGAGATGACTCTGTGAACGTGCTCCACTCAATATGCCAGCAAATTTGGAAAACTCAGGAGTGGCCACAGGACTGGAAAAGGTCAGTTTTCATTCCAATCCCAAAGAAAGGCAGTGCCAAAGAATGCTCAAACTACTTCGCAATTGCACTCATTTCACATGCTAGTAAGGTAATGCTTAAAATTCTCCAAGCCAGTCTTCAGCAATACGTGAACTGTGAACTTCCAGATATTGAAGCTGGATTTAGAAAAGGCAGAGGAACCAGAGATCAAATTGCCAACATCCGCTGGATCATGGAAAAAGCAAGAGAGTTCCTGAAAAACATCTATTTCTGCTTTATTGACTATGCCAAAGCCCTTGACTGTGTGGATCACAATAAACTGTGGAAAATTCTTCAAGAGATGGGAATACCAGACCACTTGACCTGCCTCTTGAGAAACCTGTATGCAGGTCAGGAAGCAACAGTTAGAACTGGACATGGAACAACAGACTGGTTCCAAATAGGGACAGGAGTATGTCAAGGCTGTATATTGTCACCCTGCTTATTTAATTTATATGCAGAGCACATAATGAGAAACGTTGGGCTGGAGGAAGCCCAAGCTGGAATCAAGAATATCACTTAAGCTCACCCAACTCTGTTCCCTATGGTTACGGTTTGCCCCACGTTTCTCAGATGTCTTATAGCCTGCATTAGCTATGCATTTCCCTCCACCAGGAAACCACACTGGGGAAAATTGTTGGCAAAGACACTGCCTCCCATACCAGGATTTCTCTGAGCTCCACTGCCATTGGCAAAGTGAAGGGGTTCTTATTGCCAACTGGGTAACAAGAGATTCAGTTCTAAAATCCTGTCTTAGTGTTTGCTTTCATAGACCATACATGGCAGCATTGCTTGCAATAAGTTAGGACTCTTGGGCGCAAATTATGTGATGAAGCTTAGCATGCAGGATATTTACTACGTAAAGCTCTGGGGAGAAGAGGGATTGGGAGATGAGGCAGCCACTGACCTGGCTCAGAATCAACAGTGCCTTCCAGAATGGTTTTATTCCCATGGTGACTATGGCTCTCTGATGACCGAATGAACTGTCCTAAGTCAAAGCAACAGGTACCCTGAAAAACGGCATGAAATAAACCACACAGAAAGAACAGGGTACATCATGCCTGATCCTTTCCCTTTTTTAAACCATTTTTTTGAAGCTTCTCGTAACCATCAAAGGTAACAAGTGAAGAGTGTGCTATTTTTTGTATAATTACTAATTCATGATTTCATATATATAAGATCCATTTCAGACCTTTCCAGTCATTTCTAGCAATACTTAAACTGTTCCACAAACTCGCCCATAAGAACTGCTCTCATTGCTTCCACTGTCTCTTTGCTTTGACCTCTATGATCTTTGACAGCTTTCTTGCTTTTAAGCACAAGATATCACAGCTTTATTTAACATTTTTTTTTTCCACTCAGGCCTGGAATCAATGTTTCCCAAGGAGCAAAATAAAGTTCCAACACCAGAATCAAAGCCCCAGAGGTGGTCTTTGCTACTCATTTCTTGCTGCTTCTGGAACTTCTCAGTGGACAGGTACTTACATAATATGTATATTTTTAAAAGATAAATAAATATAGGTAGGTGTCGTCAGCTCAGGCTGCGGTAACAAATAGCATAGGCTAGATGGTTTAAACAACATTTATTTCTCAGTTCTGGAGAATGGGAAGCCCAAGATCAAGGTGCCAGCAGATCTGGTGTCTGGTGCAAGCCCACCTCCTGGCTTGTCAGTGGCCACCATGTTTCATCATCACATGAAAGGGGACGATGTCATTTCTTTCCTGTCTCTTCTTATGAGGGCTCCCTCTTAGGATCTACTGACCTTCCCTGAGCTCCATCTTTAAATATAACACACTGGAGATTAGAGTTTCAACATGAATTTGGGGATGGGTGGTGGGTAACAAATATTCAGCCCATAATTGAAGTATTTTTTAGCAAAAAAAAAAAAAATGTATATCCAAAATGATTTTTCTATTTCAAATGTTGGTTACAGTGTGTTAATTTATCTGTTTTTATACTTTTCTTCCCATAATTTCTTATATCAAAAATCTTGGTGACTTGATGTTAGCATAATTGCTTATTTGATATATCCTATAACCTACACAGGCAGTAATTTCAAAATAACAATGGCAATATCATTAACAATAAAGCTATTGATTGCGGCTTGAAATTTTCTTGTGGTGGTTTTTATCCTGAAGATGTATCTCTCTAGTGATGGACAGTAAACATACTGCATTTTAAAGTTATTTGAAGTAATTCTCTGTGTGTTTATGTCAACAATTTGTTACAGAATGAGATTCTTTTATTTTCATTTTTAGAAAGTGCTTAGCTTTGTATTTCTGAAATAATTATACATATGGCTTATGTGACAAATAGATTCAAGGATTAGACCTGATAGAGTGCCTGGAGCACTATGGATGGAGGTTGCTGACATTGTACAGGAGGCAGTGATCAAGACCATCCCCAAGAAAAAGAAATGCAAAAAGGCAAAATGGTTGTCTGAGGAGGCCTTACAAATAGCTGAGAAAAGAAGAAAAGTGAAAGGCAAAGGAGAAAAGGAAAGATATACTCACCTGAATGCATATTTCCAAAGAATAGCAAGGAGAGATAAGAAAGGCTTCCTCAATGATCAATGCAAAGAAATACAGGAAAACAATAGAATGGGAAAGACTAAAAGTCTCTTCAAGAAAATTAGAGATACCAAAGGGAACATTTCGTGCAAAGATGGGCACAATAAAGGAAGAAGTGATATGGATATAACAGAAGCAGAAGATATTAAGAAGAGGTGGCAAGAATACACAGAAGAACTATACAAAAAAGATCTTCATGACCCAGATAACCACGATGGCATGATCACTCACCTAGAACCAGACATACTGGAATGCGAAGTCAAGTGGGCCTTAAGAAGCATCACTACGAACAAAGCTAGTGGAGAAGATGGAATTCCAGCTGAGCTATTTCAAATCCTAAAAGATGATGCTGTGAAAGTGCTACACTCAATATGCCAGCAAATATGGAAAACTAAGCAGTGGCCCCAGGACTGGAAAAGGTCAGTTTTCATTCCAATCCCAAAGAAAGGCAATGCGAGAGAATGTTCAACCTACTGCACAATTGCACTCATTTCTCATGCCAGCAAAGTCATGCTCAAAATCTTCCAAGCTAGGCTTCAATAGTACGTGAACCAAGAATTTCCAGATGTACAAGCTGAATTTAGAAAAGGCAGAGGAACCAGAGATTAAATTGCCAACACCCACTGGATCATAGAAAAGCAAGAGAATTCCTGAAAAACATCTACTTCTGCTTCATTGACTATGCTAAATCTTTTGACTGTGTGGATCACAACAAACTGTGGAAAATTCTTAAAGAGATGGGAATACCAGACCACCTGACCTGCGTCCTGAGAAACCTATATGCAGGTCAAGAAGCAACAGCTGGAACTGAACATGAAACAGCAGCCTGGTTTAAAATTGGGAAAAGAGTGTATCAATTCTGTATATTGTTGCCTTGTTTATTTATTTTATATGCAGAGAACATCATGCAAAATGCCAGGCTGAATGAATCACAAGTTGGAATCGAGATTGCCAGGAGAAATATCAGTAAACTCAGATATGCAGATGACACCACTCTTATGGAAGAAAGCAATGAGGAACTAAAGAGCCTCTTGATGAAGGTGAAAGAGGAGAGTGAAAAAGCTGGCTTAAAACTCATTTAAAACACTTAAAACATTTTTAAAACATTAAAAAAACTAAGATCAAGGCATCAAGTCCCATCACTTCACAGCATATAGATGATAAAATAATGGAAACAGTGACAGAATATAGTTTATTTTCTTGGGCTCCAAAATTGCTGCAGATGATGACTGTAGTCATGAAATTAAAGACACTTGCTCCTTGGAAGAAAAGCTATGACAAACCTACACAATATACTAAAAAGCAGAGATATTACTCTGGCAACCAAGGTCCATCTAATCAAAGCTATGGTTTTCCAGTAGTCATTCATGTATGGATGTGAGCTGGACCATAAAGAAGGCTGAGCTTTGAAGAACTGATGTTTTTGAACTGTCATGCTGTAGAAGACTCTTGAGAGTCCCTTGGACTGCAAGGAGATGAAACCAGTCAATCCTAAAGGAAATCAACTCTGAATATTCATTGGAAGGACTGATGCTGAAACTGAAGCTTCCATACTTTGGCCATTTGAAGCGAAGAGCTGACTAATTGGAAAAGACCCTGATGCTGGGAAAGATTGAAGGCAGGAGGAGAAGGGGACTACACAGGAAGAGGCATTGGATGGCATCACCGACTCAATGAACTCAATGAGTTTGAGCAAGTTCCAGAAGATGGTGAAGGACAGGGAGCCTGGCGTGCTGCAGTCCATGGGGCCACAGTCGAACAACAACAAAGGCTTTTGCAGGGTTCTCAAGTTTGTATATATACAGACATTCAGTTGCTATTTCTGGTTCTTGCCCCACAGTAACCATTTTTAAATAGCTTTTGGTTTGTCTTTATATTGCTTCACGAGAGTAAATTTATATCTTTATTCCTGATTTGAAAGCATTTTTTTAAATTTGAAAAGTAGAAGGACTTTCACACACAGTCATGTAGTTGTATGTCCTGGTTCTGTAGTGAGACAGCTGTACCATACAGGAGATTGCTTCCTTTTGTGCTAATAGAGACTCAGAGCATAGGACTTCTAGTTAGAAAAATCAATTATTACAAATCTTCAAGGAGACATACTGGAATATTTTAATAAAAATAGAATATGATCTCATTAACATAGTGCTTTTCAGAATATATAGCAATTTCACTATGAATTAATTAATTGATTTTCACAATAATCTTTTGACTTTATCTCCATTTTACAAGTCAGAAATTGAAGCCTAGGGACAGAAATGCTTTGTTCAAGGACTTGCATTTACTTGTCAGCTAATTACTGATGGAGATTAGGGAAGAATTCAAGCTATCTGCCTCCAGCTCCACGTTGTAATGACGCTGCTTCTCAAATTACTTGCAAATACACATGAAACCCTTGTGTCTTAAGCCATGTCTTCTGGAGTTGTTTACATCACTCCAAGTAAATTTTTGAAGTAGGAAAACTTCTACTCCCTTTTTGAAGATTCACAGAACAAAATAACATTAAATCAAGTCTTTGAAAATTTCTGCACTTTTTAAAATCCGTGTAATGTTGTATTTTAAATGCTTCCAATTTTATAGACCATAGAACACCCCCCAAGCCCCCTGACTCTGGACTAAGCCTGAAAGGTGTCAAAACTGTAAGGCTTGTTAAAGTGTGGGTGAATGAATTTCATGGCAGCTTCAATAAGCAACTATTTTTTTGACATAGACCATGCTTGAGAGTTACATTTGGTTTAGATGGATGTCTATAATGTGTCATGTCAGAAGCCAAATTTTGAACATCAACTGTGTTGTAATTTGATCCAGTCAATTCTTTAGCAACTTAATCAGGCCCCATTTTTTTTTTTTTTTCTTTTAAAGACATTTACTGGTAATGTTTTCCTCATAGAAAACTTCACCCATATTTAGTTAACAGACTAACAGGAGAATCTACAGCAGCTGAGAGGTGCTTCTGTGTGTTCCTAGCAACGGGGAAACCGTGACACAGCAGGGCCTCAGCAGGAACTGTCTGCATTTTCTCATCTGTGATGAGGTAAGTTGATCCTGGAGATAAATGAGTCTGAGATATAAAGAAGGATTTACCCCTGGAAAATATGCTCTGCACTAAAACAGTGGTAAGTGTGGATGTGAGCAGAACAGAACACATGGAAATAGAAAGTCTTGGGTTTTCAGAAAATTTTTGTACAGAGTAATAATGAATACTACAGTTCTTTTAATCCAATTTTCTGTTGATGGGCAGGGCTGTGTTCCCTCCTGGTTGTTTGACCTGAGGCCAAACTATGGTGGAGGTAATGAAGATAATGGGGACCTCCTTCAAAAGGTCTCATGCATGCACTGCGAACTCAGTACCCCAGACCCTGCAGCAGGCTGCTGCCCACCTACACCTTCACTGGAGACTCCTGGACACTCACAGGCAAGTCTGGGTCAGTCTCTTTTGGGGTCACTGCTCCTTTCTCCTGGGTCCTAGTGTGTACAAGGAAATTTGTGCCCATCAAGAGAAAATTGGATTAAAGATTTACTGAGCAAGGCCCCACCCATCAGAACAAGACCCAGTTTCCCTCTCAGTCAGTCTTTCCATCAGGAAGCTTCCATAAGCTTCTTATCCTTATCCTTGACATGACATTGACATTGAAGTCACTCAGTCGTGTCCGACTCTTTGAGACCCCATGGACTGTAGCCTACCAGGCTCCTCTGTCCATGGAATTTTCCAGGCAAGAGTACTGGAGTGGGGTTCCATTTCCTTCTCCAGGATATCTTCCTGACCCAGGGATTGAACCCAGGTCTCCCGCATTGTAGGCAGACGCTTTATCGTATGAGCCACCAGGGAAGTCCTTATCCTTAAGAGGGCCAACAGAACAAAAACCATAATCACAGAAAACTAATCAAACTGATCACATGGACCACAGCCTAGTCTAGTTCAATGAAAAAATGACCATGCTGTGTAGGGCCACCCAAGACAGACGGGTTATGGTGGAGAGTTCTGACAAAACATGGTCCACTGAAGAAGGGAATGGCAAACCACTTCAGTATTCTTGCCTTGAGAACTCCATCAACATTATGAAAAGGCAAAAGGATACTACACTGAAAGATGAACTCCCCAGGTTGGTAGGTGTCCAAATATGCTCCTACATATCAGTGGAGAAATAACTCCAGAAAGATTGAAGAGATGGAGCCAAAGCAAAAATAGCACGCAGTTGTGGATGTGACTGGTGATAGAAGTAAAGTCTGATGCTGTAACGAACAATATTGAATAGGAACCTGGAATGTTAGGTCCATGAATCAAGGCAAATTGGAAGTGGTCAAACAGGAGATAGCAACAGTGAACATCAACATTTTAGGCATCAGTGAGCTAAAATGGACTGGAATGGGTGAATTTGACTCAGATGACCATTATATCTACTACTGTGGGCAAGAATCCCTTTGAAGAAATGGAGTAGCCATCATAGTCAACAAAAGAGTCTGAAATGCAGTACTTGGATGCAATCTCAAAAACGACAGAATGATCTCTCTTCGTTTCCAACGCAAACCATTCAGTATCACAGTAATCCAAGTCTATACCCCAACCAGTAATGCTGAAGAGGCTGAAGTTGAATGGTTCTATGAAGACCTCTGTCCATGGCAAGAATACTGGAGTAGGTTGCCATTTCCTTCTCCAGGGTATCTTCCCAACCCAGGGATCGAACCCAAGTCTCCTGCATTGGCAGGTGGATTCTTTAGCACTGAGCCACCTGGGAAGCCCAGAGAAACACTGGCACCGTTGTAAACTGAAATCACAGATCACCTTACTGTGCAAACCCAAAAACTAAAGAGATTTGATCGGGAGGTGGATACAGACTTCGTCTCTTTAAAACATTCAGAACCCTGATATCCTTTCAATTAGGATGCAGAGAAATACAAAACAAAATAGTTTTTGTAAGCAAACCAGAAAACCACAGTTGTGAGGAAAATTTTCATAGACTGGGATTTCAGGAGCTAAGAGGCAGATCAAGTGTTCTGTTGATTGCAAAGCACGGGGTGGACCGACATCGCCTGGCCAAGCTGTGGAGTGTCCCCAAAATTAGAACTGTAGCGAAAGCATCCAGTGTGTTTTGAGGTAGGATGGTAGTGGTTTAGTCACTAGGTCAGGTCTGACTCTTGTGACCCCATAGACAGTAGCCTACCAGGCTCCTCTGTCAACGGGATTTCCCAGGCAAGAATACCAGAGTGGGTTGCCATTTCCTACTTCGGGGGATCTTCCTGACTCATGGATCAAACCTGCATCTCCTGCATTGGCAGGCAGGTTCTTTACTTCTGACCCACTAGGGAAGCCCTTTTTATCGGATATCACACACCAAAGTGGAGAATAGACATGGAAAGTTAGGAAGGGCAAAGTCTAAGGATTTAGGAAAATGATTTTAATCGACACAATATTTATAAAATTATTAAAGAATTTAATTTTGGAATGAAGATACTGGGAAATTCAGGTTGAATAATTAAAACTGATTATTTTCAACTCACTTTCCATACTTATTGGAAATTCACAATGAAACTTATATGCATATATTTTAAAAGTCATTCTAGAAACCAAGTCTCCATTTCAATGTTAGATTTTGGAAAAAGAACAGCAAATTAAATCCAAAGATATAAAGGGAGGAAAATAATATGATACCAAAGAGATTAAACAGAGCAAACACACAGTCAAAAAAAGATTATTAGTAAAGTGAAGTTTGCTAAATTAAAAAGATGAATAAAATTGCTGAACCCTTAGCACATGTGTGTAATGCTGAAAGACAGACAATCTCCTTTCACATCAGATACAAAGCTAGCATGATGTCACTACCTTGTCTCCTGAAAGTGGAGGCCCCGAGGAACACATTAGGAAAAAGAAAACACTTTAATGCTAGCACAGTAAGAAACTGGCATTCTCTGCATAAGATATAATCATGAACTGAAAGTGAAAGTGTTAGTGTCTCAGTCATTTCTGACTCTTTGGGACACCTTGGACTATATAGCCCACCAGGCTCCTCTGTCCATGGAATTCTCCAGGCAAGAATACTGGAGTGGGTTACCATGCCCTTCTCCAGGGGATCTTCCCAACCTAGGGATAAAACCTGAGTCTCCTGCATTGCTGGAGGATTCTTTAGCATCTGAGCCACCAGAGAAGTCCAAGATATAATCATTTATACAGAAAATTCAAAGTTTTACACATAAATAGTATCAACAAAAGAGAGAATTTAGCAAGTTTGCTGATTATAGCCAATGTGCAGAAATTGTTGTATTTGGATACACTAGTAACACAGTTAGAAATTAAACTTTAAGAACAAGATACTATTTAAGAAAACATAAAAATGCCAAATTCCTAATTCTAGGTGCAAGAACTCTATGTAGAACATTTTAAAACATGTTCTACAAGAATTCTATGTAAAACATTGTAAAACATTTTCAAAACAATTCGATATATTGAATTCATGGATTGTAAGAAAATTCATCCTTGTAAAGGTGGCAATTTTAAGAAGATTGATACCCTTCAGTAAAAATCCCAGTAGATATTTGTTGTTTGGGGGGTTTGGTTTGTTAATGTGTGTGTGTGTGAAAAAGCGGTTTTTGCTTCAAAGTTGGTAGCCAGTTTTGTTACAAGTCTCATGTATTATCCCAGTTTTTAAATCCCGAGCACTGCATCAACTGCACCCGGTGGGTCCGAGGGCCCATTCATCGCAGAAGGCACTGGCACCCCGCTCCAGTACTCTTGCCTGGAAAATCCCATGGACAGAGGAGCCTGGTGGGCTGCAGCCCATGGGGTCGCGAAGAGTGGGACACGACTGAGCAACTTCACTTTCACTTTCATGCATTGGAGAAAGAAATAGCAACCCACTCCAGTGCTCTTGCCGGGAGAATCCCAGGGACGGGGGAGCCTGGTGGGCTGCCGTCTCTGGGGTCGCACAGAGTTGGACACGACTGACACGACTTGGCAGCAGGACCCATTCACGTGTTCCCAGGTCTCTGTGTGCCAGGCACTACATGTTATCACTGTGGTACCAAGGTGCGCTTCTGCCTTGTTCTAACGATTCATGGATGGTTTCATTCTTTTCCAAATTAAAACAAATCCATGCATGTGTTGTTAAATAGTTTTGCTTTAAAATTTATATAGGTCTACGATGGAAAATTGTGCTTATCAATTTTATGAAACTAATAAGCTAAAACAAATGCATCATATTTTAGCTAAAATTTGTTCCCTTACATACGAAGAGTCATTGTTCTACTCTTTTCATTGGTGGCTGCCACAGGAAGAACTGAAAAAATGGCTTCTACCCATGTTCAAAAAGCAGACAGACCAAGAATCTCCTGCTTTGTCTGGTAGGTACTGATTTTATACTGTATCTGTCTGCCCTCTAGTGGTTGTAGAGCAAAGTCCAAGGAAAAGTTCTGTAGGTCAGAATAAGGTGATTAATTTTTGAGAAACATTATTATTTTAATTTAGCCTGACTTTCTGTGTAATGTATTATACATTTAGAAATCTGGGACAGATCAATAGTTTAGACATCGGCACACACTTGTTCAGAGCTCTTAAAGATAGTGTTGTCAGGTACACAAGATTTTTGTTATTGTTTAGTCGCTAACTCATGTCCGACGCTTTTGTGACCCCGACTCTTTTGTGACCTGGTGAATTGTAGCCCACCAGGCTCCTTTGTCTATGGGATTTCCCAGGCAAGAATACTGGGAAGAAGAATACTGGGAGAAGAATCCATTTCCTTCTCCAGCGGATCTTCCCAACCAAGGGATCAAACCCATGTCTCCTGCATTGGCAGGTGGATTCTTTACCACTGAGCTACCTTTTAGCTAAATCCTAAAAGACTCATGTCAAAATAATTTATATGTTGACAAAGATAATAAAAATGACAATGGAACCAAATCAAAGTGATAATTATAGATAAATTGTTCGAGCTCTTACACATTGTGCTAAGCCCTTTGCATATATTATTTGATTTTATCTGCACGGCAGTCAGGTAGCAGGTCACCATTGTACAGAGGGAAACTTGGGCTTAATGTGACTAAGATCAAGTATGTGATATCACTCATACGTGGAATCTAAAAAATAAAACCAGCTGGTGAATATAACAAAAAGGAAGCAGACTCACAGGAGGGGGAAGGAAATGGGGCAAGATAGGGATAGGTGGTTAAGAGGCACAAACTGCTGTGTATAAATCAAATAACAAGGATGTATTGTATAATACAGGGAATATAGGCAGTATTTTAGAACTATAAATGGAATGTACCCTTTAAAATTGTGATACACTATGCTGTACACCTGTAATTTATAATATTGCACATGAACTATATCTCAATTTTAAAAGTTAAAAGAGGTCAAATATAAATAATAATAATAATAGCTAACAAGACTGTTGAGAGTCCCTTGGACTGCAAGGAGATCCCACCAGTCCATCCTTAAGCAAATCAGTCCTGAATGTTCATTGGAAGGACTGATGTTGAAGCTGAAACTGCAATACTTTGGCCACCTGATGTGAAGAACTAACTCATTGGAAAAGACACTGATGCTGGGAAAGATTGAAGGCGGGAGGAGAAGGGGACGACAGAGGATGAGATGGTTGGATGGCATCACCGACTCGAAGGACATGAGTTTGAGTAAACTCCAGGAGTTGGTGATGGATAGGGAAGCCTGGTGTGCTGCAGTTCATGGGGCTGCAAAGAGTCTGACATGACTGAGCAACTGAACTGAAATGAACTGAATAGCTAACATCTTTCAAATAATGTTTAAGTACCCCAAACCCTGTTAAGCGATTAGTAGGTCTGTATTCAGCGGAAGAGACTCAGCGCTCACCTAGGAGGGCTCCCACCTCCAAGGTCCACCCTGATGCCAGACCACTAGCCTCAGATCAGATCAGATCAGATCAGTCGCTCAGTTGTGTCCGACTCTTTGCGACCCCATGAATCGCAGCATGCCAGGCCTCCCTGTCCATCACCAATGCCGGAGTTCACTGAGACTCATGTCCATCGAGTCAGTGATGCCATCCAGCCATCTCATCCTCTGTTGTCCCCTTCTCCTCCTGCCCCCAGTCCCTCCCAGCATCAGGGTCTTTTCCAATGAGTCAACTCTTTGCATGAGGTGGCCAAAGTACTGGAGTTTCAGCTTTAGTATCATTCCTTCCAAAGAAATCCCAGGGCTGATCTCCTTCAGAATGGACTGGTTGGATCTCCTTGCAGTCCAAGGGACTCTCAAGAGTCTTCTCCAACACCACAGTTCAAAAGCATCAATTCTTCAGTGCTCAGCTTTCTTCACAGTCCTACTCTCACATCCATACATGACCACAGGAAAAACCATAGCCTTGACTAGACGAACCTTTGTTGGCAAAGTAATGTCTCTGCTTTTGAATATGCTATCTAGGCTGGTCATAACTTTCCTTCCAAGGAGTAAGCGTCTTTTAATTTCATGGCTGCAGTCACCATCTGCAGTGATTTTTCAGCCCAGAAACATAAAGTCTGACACTGTTTCCACTGTTTCCCCATCTATTTCCCATGAAGTGGTGGGACCGGATGCCATGATCTTCGTTTTCTGAATGTTGAGCTTTAAGCCAACTTTTTCACTCTCGACTTTCACTTTCATCAAGAGGCTTTTGAGTTCCTCTTCACTTTCTGCCATAAGGGTGGTGTCATCAGCATATCTGAGGTTATTGATATTTCTCCTGGCAATCTTGATTCCAGCTTGTGTTTCTTCCAGTCCAGCATTTCTCATGATGTACTCTGCATATAAGTTAAATAAACGGTGACAATATACAGCCTTGACGAACTCCTTTTCCTATTTGGAACCAGTCTGTTGTTCCATGTCCAGTTCTAACTGTTGCTTCCTGACCTGCATACAAATTTCTCAAGAGGCAGGTCAGGTGTTCTGATATTCCCATCTCTTTCAGAATTTTCCATAGTTTATTGTGATCCACACAGTCAAAGGCTTTGGCATAGTCAATAAAGCAGAAATAAATGTTTTTCTGGAACTCTCTTGCTTTTTCCATGATCCAGCGGATGTTGGCAATTTGATCTCTGGTTCCTCTGCCTCTTCTAAAACCTGGAAGTTCACGGTTCACATATTGCTGAAGCCTGGCTTGGAGAATTTTGAGCATTACTTTGCTAGCATGTGAGATGAGTGCAATTCTGTGGTAGTTTGAGCATTCTTTGGCATTGCCTTTCTTTGGGATTGGAATGAAAACTGACCTTTTCCAGTCCTGTGGCCACTGCTGAATTTTCCAAATTTTCTGGCATATTGAGTGCAGCACTTTCACAGCATCATCTTTCAGGATTTGGAATAGCTCAACTGGAATTCCATCACCTCCACTAGTTCCACCTCCTTTGTTTGTAGTGATGCTTCCTAAGGCCCATTTGACTTCACAAAGTCCGGACAGCAGACTCAGTCTGCTGCAGGAGACCTCCAGCTCCAACACCTCGCCTCTCAGCAGAGGTGGCCGAGCTGCAGGAACAGGGTGTCTTGCTCCTGGTCCAGTTTCTGCCTCTGGTGGACAGCAGAGGACTCATGCCAGAGCCCTAGGTGCCAGGGGAGCAGTCGGGGGAGAGGGGAGGTCAGCTTTCCGGCTGCTTTCCGGCCTCAGTGGACCAGCAAGGAGCAGAGGCAACAGGTGGGGTGGATGCAGGGAACCGACCGCATCACCCACGATGTCCTGTCTGTCCAGGCCCCGCAGAGCTCTGGTATTTGTGCTTCTGTATTTTGTAGATGAAGGGGAGAGGCCCCGCAGCTGAAATGATAGCCTGGAGGGTCAGGAGAGTAAACGGTCCCTCCTTTCTTCCAGAGCACGGGCCTGTCCCACGCTTCCTGATGTGACCGCGCGAGTTAGCGTGCGTTCTAGGTTAGAATAATGTGGGAATGGTGCCCCCCAGTGGACATGTTTCTCTTCATCCTTTTCTCAGGAAGAAACCCACAGATTCAAAGAGAAGTGCATTGAAGATGCTGCTCTCCTGTTCCTTCCTTGGGTGAGTTGGCTGCCAGGCTTAGGATAAATAGACAGAAAAAAAAATGCAGCTCTTCTGCTTGGGGTCTTGCAGGAAAAACAAGTGTGTTCACTTGCAAGCTTGCCAGGCAGATGGAGCTTGCGGTGTTGCTGGCTCAGTTGGCATTTTTGTAGGAATCAAGGGGTTGTCATCTAGAGGGAATCAGAGGCGGTGGGGTGGTAGTGAGGGAAGTGGCAGAGTGGCAGATACCATTCCCCTCGGTCCAGCCAGGCTCACCTGGGCTCACCTGCACTCCATGTGCTCCGTGGACGTGGTTCTCAGCTTCACAGGGCGGTGTGGATCCACAGCAGGCCAGTGTGACCTCTCATCTCAGGAATAAGGACCCTGACAGAGGGCCCATCAGGACTGAAAACAGAACTGCAGTATTTTGTGGCAACCTTTGCGGCAGTCATTTCTTGACTGTGCCTTAAGAAAATGCCCTTGACTCATGTGGATATTCCTGGGCAGCGAGCGAGAGGTGGGGATCCTGATTCTTGTCTCTTTTGAGGCACAGTTGTTCGTGTGTGTGTGTGTGTATGTGTTTGTATATATATGTCTGTATGTGTGTATATATATATATATATGTTTGTATATACACATATTTTTGCAAGTCTAGTTGAAAGCATTGGCCTTTGTCCTCATCCAAGATTACATTGGAAGCATTTGGGAGCTTCTTAAAACTTCATAAGCTAATGCTACATCCGTGGTGGCTGTAATTTAATGAATCATAATAGAAAGAAAGAAAAGAAAGTGAAGTTGCTCAGCTGTGTCCAACTCTTTGCAACCCTATGGACTGTAGCCCACCGGGCTCCTCTGTCCACGGGGGTTCTCCTGGCAAGAATACTGGAGTGGACTCCCATTTCCTTCTCCAGGATATCTTCCCAACCCACAGATCGAACCCAAGTCTCCTACATTGCAGGCAGACTCTCTACCCTCTGAATCACCAGGGAAACCGGAGTGGGGCTCAAAAATGCACATTTTGAAAATTCTCTGGCATGAGGGTGAGCTCACCCTCACTGTGAATCATTAGCTTAAAATGGGTAGTACTGTGATATCTTCACAAGGAACTGAAGTCAGACTCGGAGTTGCAATGACAACATAAATAAGATTAAGTCACGAGTTAGTGAAGTCAGTTTCCTGAATTAGAAATAGGTCGTTTGGATTTTGGACCTGGAGATTTAAAAGTGTCAGAATCAAGGATGTAATATTTGTAGGGAAATTATTTCTTGCCTTTGATAGATACCTGCCATTTTTTAAAAGGGCATGCCTATTAAAGAGCTAAAGTGCCCTCTAGTGGCTCAACTCTAAATTACATTTTAGTGAAAAGATTTATGTGTAAAGGGCGAGGGGAAAGAATTCTTTGGAGTCCAGGGTTTTTCATTCACAATATTAGAAGCTGTAATTTGAAAATGAGATGGGGATGCCATGAGATGCATCTTATATCTGAAATTTCCTGCCAAAATTGGTGTTAAATTATTTCCACTCTCAAACTTAAGGTGCATTAGGGGTGTGTCTCACCTCTGGAGGTCCATGTTTCATTTATTGTAATCTGGGCTGGCCTCCTTAGACTCACTTCCCACTGAAAGGCACCAGGATTATATCTTCTGAGTTGACACAGAAGAACAGTCACATATTTTTGGAAGTCTTTATTTGTTGATCATGAGGATCATGCATTAATTTAGCCAACAAATACTAATCCAGGAGCTCTTTTGTGCCAGCGCCGCCCTGGTCCTTGGGATTCCAGAGGTCCACTAGACACAAGAGCCTCTGTCCTCAGGGATGTGTGTGAGGTGTGTGTCGAGAGAAGACCAACAAGACCCAAGTCACACCCCGCCCAGGTCACAATCACTCCTCTATAGTAAATGCCATCCGTGCAAACCATCTGAAGTGGTTTGAGGGGCATAAATGTGGGGGTGCTTTAGGATCTGGTGGACGGGCCGGCAGCAGGATCATCAGGGAGAGGCTGAGGTGCCGTTGGAGAGGAGCTATGAAGGAAGTCAGCTGAGTGGAAAATAGGGAAAGAACAACCCACACGGAAAGAGCAGAAGGGGAAGCGTTGAGTGTGTTTCCGGGGAGAGGACAGAAAGCAGAAAAGCCTACGGGCAGCGAGGAATGGGACGAATGGAACAAGAGGAGGCCGCTGCCAGCCGGCCTTGTCTGCGGTGCTTGTTCCAAGCTAATGAGCCGACCATTGAAGGTTTTAATGAGCGAGATGCAGAGTGAGTCAGCCAGATTTGCATATGTCAGTTCTGTGCTATGGGGAGTATTGATTGAATGAGGCAAGAGGAGAAACCCATCAGCTAGGAAGCAATAGTAACCGCCCAGGCAAGAGACTGTTTGAACTCAGGTGGTAGACTTTCAGATGCAGAAAAGTGGACAGGTTTAAGTGCACAGGTGTTTGGGGGAGAAATAGGCAGGTCTTGTTAATGACTTAGATGTGAGGGCTGAGGGAAGGAGGACAGAGGATGACTCTGCAGTATTTGTCTAGAGTCACTGGGTGGAAGGAAGCATAGTTTATTGCAATACCTAACCCAGAAGCAGAAGTTGGGGTGAAGTGGGAAAGCTTCTTTTGGGCTTGTGACCTTAGAGATGCACGTGGCATATTTGCTAGCATGTCAAGAAGAAGTTGGCTCTAAGAATTCAGAGCTCTGGACAGAATTAGGAACCAGGGCTGTACATCTGGCACTCATAATCTAGTCATTCAGTTCAGTTCAGTTCAGTCACTCAGTTATAGCCGAGTCTTTGTGACCCCATGGACTGCAGCACGCCAGGCCTCCCTGTCCATCACCAACTCCAGGAGTCCACCTAAACCCATGTTCATCGAGTTGGTGATGCCATCCAACCATCTCATCCTCTGTTGTTCCCTTCTCCTCCTGCCCTCAATCTTTCCCAGCATCAGGTTTTTTTTTTTTTTTTCAAATGAGTCAGTTCTTCGCATCAGGTGGCCCAAGTATTGAAGTTTCAGCTTCAACATCAGTCCTTCCAATGAACACCCAGGACTGATCTCCTTTAGGATGGACTGGTGGGATCTCCTTGCAGTCCAAGGGACTCTCAAGAGTCTTCTCCAACACCACAGTTCAAAAGCATCAATTCTTTGGCACTCAGCTTTCTTTATAGTCCAACTCTCACATCCATACATAGCCACTGGAAAAACCATAGCCTTGACTAGACGGACCTTTGTTGGCAAAGTGATGTCTCTGCTTTTTAATATGCTGTCTAGGTTGGTCACAACTTTCCTTCCAAGGAGTAGGAGTAAGCGTCTTTTAATTTCATGGCTGCAGTCACCATCTGCAGTGATTTTGGAGCCCTAAAAATAGCCCAGATCTAGTCATAGGCATTATTTAAAGCCATGGAAATGAATGAAATTATCAAGTAATACGTTAGAAAAACAGAAAGTGAACTGAAAGTGGGGAAGTCTAAACATTCTAAGGTCAGGTGGCTGCAGTGAAGTCATCAGAGCCAGCTGAGGTGAGACATGAGAAAAGCAAAAGAGCAGGGAATAAAGGGGAGTGTTTCAAGGTGTGAGTGGCAAAGTAGGTGAAATACTGTCAAGTGTAAAGTAAGCGAAGAACTATAAAAACGTCTACAGAATTTTGCAACATGGAATTTTTTGAGAGCTTGACAACAACAATTCAGCAAGAACAATGTGAGAGGAAGCCAGATTTATGAAAAATGATTATGCAACATCATCAATAAGAGATGTCAAATAGAAACTTCCAAGTATTGTGCTGTAACAGGGGAGCAAAGAAATGGGTGGCAACTCAACATTCTTCAACTAATTTCTTTCCCCAAATGGGATTACAAAAGGATGTTTTCATAATGGATCAATTGATAAAGACAGCAATAGAAAATTGATGACGTAGTAATGAAGTCTTTGAGAAAATAGCACGGGTTGACAACTAGGTGTGTGTGGACGGGCCAGTCCTTAAATAGGAAGGGGGCACCTTTACATGGGCAGTAGAGACAGCCCATGGGGGCAGGCACAGACTGTGTTCATCTTGAGCTAAGGCCACTTCACCATCTTGAGATCTTGTGCTTTTGAACTACAAGATCACATTTTTTGCCAAAATTTATTTATGCTTTACACATTTGCATAACATAGGGCTAAAAAAAGCTTTCTTTACTCTGTGACTTATCAGATTCTTTGATTTGCTCATTCATATTGTAAATTTCTTAGAAGAGAATTTATAGAATGCAACATTCTCTAAACCCATTTAACCACATAAATATTTTCTCCTGAACTATCCTTTGTATCTTGGAAGAAGGTTTTCAAGGAACATACCTTGGGAGATTCTGAATAATCAAAAGAGCTAGAGTTTCTTTATTAAAATTGATTTTTAAAAGGCATTTTTCTTTATTTTGCTTCTCATAAATCCCATTTTTCTAAGTCACATAAGATGAAGAAAAATTATATGCTAACTATGTGAACAATATGGTAAATATGGTAAAAATGCTGTTTTTAGCCAGTTCCTGACTTCTCAGTAAACTGAACACTAATAATGTAAGTACTGCCATGTATCGAATATTGACATAGTTGGATTAATCTCTACCACATTTGTTACTCTTTTTTATTTGCTGTCTTTGTTCTTTGTTCCTGTTTTTGTCTTCCACTATTTTACTGCCTTTTTTGGTTTTAATTGAGCATTCTATGAGATCCCACTTTTCTCTCCTTTCTTAGCATTTCAGTTATACTTCTTTTTGAACTTTTTTAGTGGCCCTAGAATTCTCAGTATACATTTATAATTCATTCAAGCCCATGTTGGAAAAGCACCACACCACTTCATAGTGTGAGCGCCTTATAGTAACAAAATAACCCTATTTCCTCCCTTCAGTCCTTTGTAGCATTCCTTACTTTCATTTCATTTGTATATAAGCACCCATAAGCACACATGTATATAAAATATATACATCAGCGTATGTAATCAAATACATTGTTGCCATTATTTTAAACATACTGTTGGTTGTTAGATCAATTAAGAATATGAGGAATAAAATTTTTTATCTTCACTGACTCTTTACTGATGTTCTTCCTTTCTTTTGTAGATCCCAGTTTCTGACCTATATTATTTTACTGCCCTCTAAAGACTTTTTTTTTTGACATTTCTTGTAAGACGGGTCTACTTGGCAATAGATTCCCTCAATTTTGGTTTGTCTGTGAAAGTTTTTCTTTCTCTTGCCCTTTTGAAGGATAATTTCAAAGGGTACAGAAATCTCAGCTGGAGGTTTTTTTTTTCTCTAAGAACTCTGAATATTTCACTCCACTTTCTTGTTTGCAAAGTTTCTAAGATGTTGGATGTAATCCTTATCTTTGTTCCTCTGTAGGGAAAGTGTTATTTTTCTCTGGCTTCTTTCAAGATTTTTTCTTTATCTTTGATTTTCTGATAGTTTGAAGGTGATATGCCCACATGTAGATTGTGTTGGCATTTACCCTGATGTTTTCTGAGCTTCCTGGATCTGTGTTTTGGTGTCTGACTTTAATTTGGGGAAATTCTCAGTCACTGTTTTTTTCCATTTTTATGTTCCTTTCTCCCTTCCATCTCCTTCTGGTATTCCCATTACACGTATGTTATGTATTTTGTGACTGTCTTGCAGTCCTTGGATATTCTGTTCTGTTTTCTTCAGTCTTTGTTCTCTTTACTTTTCTCTTTTGGAGGTTTCTAGTGACATGTCCTCCAGCTCATAGAGTCTTTCCTCATCTGTGCATAGCCTACTAACAAGTCTATCTAAGGCATTCTTTATTTCCGTTACAGTGTCTGTTTATCTCTAGCATTTCTTTTCAGTTCTTTCTTAGAGTTTCCACCTCCCTGCTGACATTGCCCATCTGTTCTTGCCTGCTGTCTACTTTGCCCATTTAGAGTCCTTAGCATATTAGTCACAGTTGTCTTAAATTCCTAGTCTCATAGTTCCAACATCCTTGCCATGTCTGGTTCTGATGTGTTCTCCTTCTCTTTAGAATGTAGATTTGTTTATTTGTTTTTTTTTGCCTTTTGGTATGCATTGTTTTTATTTTGATGGTGAGACATAACATACCAGTAAAAAGACTTGCAATAAATTGGCCTTAGTAACATGGTGGTGGGGTGGAAGGGGAAGCATCCTGTAGCCCTGTGATTAGATCTCAGAATAAATGAGCTAATGCCTCTGGGCTGTGTGAGCCTCACAAGTGATCCTGAGTTTTCTCTCCTCTCTTAGGTGGGACAGGATTGCTAGAGTGGGCTGGAGTTGGGTATTTGTCTTCTCAGCTCAGTTTTGCTCTGACGATCCCCCAGCAGGTCAGACTCAGGTTAATTAGTTTCCCCTGAGGGCAGCCCTGTTAAGAACAGAGTACTCTGATGTACTCCAGATGGTTACTTTCCCCCTCTCACTGCTGGAGCCGGAGGAGATTTTTCTCTGATATTTACTGTGGAAGCCTTGTCACGGTCCTGGAGGTAATGTCACAAAACTGTAGGAAATGCCTGTGACTCTGTTTACCTTAAATGTTTAACTTTCAGCATTGTCCCCACAGTCTCCAGCAATTCATTAGTGACATTGTGGAGTTCCCACCCCAGCGTGGGTCCCATGGCTGGTATGCTCATGCTCTCTGCTTCAGTAAACCATGTCTCCCTGTATGTGACAGACTGCCTTTCTGGTCTTGGGGCAGCATTTTTGCCTGTGTCTTCATCTCTCTCCAAGAAGAGCTGTTGATTTTTCAGTCTATTCAGTTTTTCACTTGTTCTTGGGAGGGAGTGGCAACTTTCAAACTCCTCGCATGTGGAACCAGAAACCAGAAATCTCCCCTTTCCTCTAATATTAAACTGTGAATAAAGCTGCATTCATTTAGAAAGAGAAATTTTAAATGTAGCACAATCAAATATCACCTATACTTTGAGTTCCATATTTAGGATCTTCCAAACTGCCTAATATAATATAGGATCTTCCAAATAGAAGGCATTTTACAAGTACTTATTGAATGAAGATAATATTGAATAATATTGAATGAAGATAATATTGAATGAAGATAAATGAATGAACTTCCATTTACCATGACCATTTATTATTTATCCTGAAATGAGGAATTAAGTATCTTTTAAAAACTGTTTTAATTGAAATACAGTCGACATACAATATTACATTAATTTTTGGTGTACTGCATCGTGATTTGATATTTGCATATATGATGAAATTATCACCACAGTAAGTCTAGTAACCATCTGTCTCCATACAAACTCATTACAATGTTCATTTATTATTAAATTTAAAAGAAATTCAGCTCACTTGTACTATTTAAAAGAGTTCGAATTATCTACTGGTTCTGTCTACTATTATATTTGGGGTGGTAGAAATAGTTTTACTGTTAGAATAGATTCTGAAATACAGTGGTGAGTAGGAAATAGCATTTGCCCTTCCCTAGACCAATGAAGAAACTATTTAAAATTAAGAATTTAATTATTAAGAGTGAATATTCAACTACATGAGGTCTTGTTTATATATATTGAAATATAGTTGATTTACAATGTTGCGTTTAGTTTCTGTGCAAGCAAAATGATTCATTCATACATATCCATCTATATTCTTTTTTATATTCTTTTCTATTATGGTTTCTTACAGGGATTGGATATAGTTCCCTGTGCTCTCTAGTAGGACCTAGTTGTATCTGCTAGAACTCCTAGTTTATCCCTCCCCCAGTCCCTTTATCCTTTGATAACCATAAGTTTGTTTTCTTTAACAGTGAGTCTGTTTCTGTTTTGTAAGTTCATTTGTATCGTATTTTAGATTCCACATATAAGTGATATTATATGATATTTGTCTCTCTTTCTGACTTACTTAATTTAATATGAAAATCTCTAGGTCCGTCCATGTTGCTGCAAATGACATTATTTCATTCTTTTTATAGCTTTTTATAGCTGAGTAATATTCCATTATATGTATGTACCACATCTTCTTTATCCATTCATTCTTCTGTTGATGGACATTTAGGCTGCTTTCCTGTCTTGGCTATTGTGAATACTGCTGCTATGAACGTTGGGGGGTGTGTGTATCTTTCAAATAAAGTGAGATCTTTTTTTTTTTTTCAGTTTTATTTATCTATAGAGTATTGTATTGGTTTTACCATACATTGACATGAGATCTTATTTTTACATCCGTGATAGACCCAGCAGAGTGATCTGTACATAGCAAGAACTCAACAAATATGTGTTGACTTTTTCTATAGCATCTCTTTATCTTATTTATTTATTTTGGCCGAGCTGTGTGGTATGCAGGACCTTATTTCCAATCAAGGACTGGAGCTGGTGCCGCTGCATTGGGAGCATAGAGTCTTAACTTCTGGTCCACCAGAGAAGTCCCATATTTAATTAGAGTTTCGAAAAGACCTTTCCTAATTAAATTTAGCACAGAAAACCTCACATGTTTGCTTCACGTCAGGAAATCCAAGAAGGCCCAATAAATCATTTTCAGAAAGAGACCAATAGTATGCGAAAAGCCACTTTAGAAAAGCCAAAGTTTTGTCTTTCTCTTTCTGACTTACTTCATTTAATATGAAAACCTCTAGGTCCATCCATGTTGCTGCAAGTGGCATTATTGCATTCTTTTTATAGCTGAGTAATATTCCATTATATATGTACCACATCTTCTTTATCCATTCATTCTTTAGAAAGACAAAGAGCTTTACTCTTCAAGCCTGGCTGGGACACCTAGTGGGCACCAGCCACGCTGCTGGGCGCTGGGAGCTCCAGTCCAGTCTTGTGCAGAGCCAGGCATGCAGACAGCATCACCTGTTTAATTGTCTTTCGTTTTTGATGAATGATCTTCATCTGCCTTCTGTGTGGTGTATTCCTCTCTGCATCTGCCTCCTTTCCTACGTGTCTTTCTATTAATCTTCATATTGTTCCTCTTGGAAAGGCGAGCAGAAGAAAATAACCATGAAGAGTTGGACCAGATATCAGAGAAAAGGGTGGGCTTGCAGGTTTTGGAATTCAGCCAGCCTTGTCCAAAGTTCCCTTGCTCCCTTCTGTGTTCTGGGGTCACAGGAATGTCCATCAGGGCTCTGTGAAGTCTGGAACATTCTGACTTGGTGGGGGTGGTGGGTGTGCATACTTAAGTGTGCACGTGCACAAGCTTGTAGCTGGGTGTGCATACATATGTGTGCACGTGTGCGAGCCTGTATTGGTCCACACATGCACACACAGGCCTGTCCACATGTGCACACGTAGGCGTACTGAGATCTTTTTTCCTTCTCCAGTGGGAATGGTCAGCAGTTGCAGGCTACCTGCTCTCATATTTTATTCTCTGTGCTGTCACTCCCATGGCAGACAGCTTTTAAATATATTTCCTCTTTCAGTTCCCCTTTCCTGGCCACTTCTTTGCAACACAGAGACATCTCAGAGGCTGCCTCTGCCACACCACGTGGACACCTTGCTATTCTAACTGGACCACTGTTTACCTCTTAACTTGGGATGTGGCTCAGCATACTCAGTGTGCTGTACACACTGCCTGGGGTCTGCTGAGACCTTGTGTGAACTTCCGGTGCCCTCATATGATTATTATTATATGAGGAATAAGAGAAATTATATATAAGAGAAACTCTTCTCTATGTGTGTGTTTTCATCCACAGTTATGGACTTTCAAGAGTTTTTATTGAGGAGGAGGTGGTCTTTTTTGTTTTTCTCCTAATTATGTTTTGGTTTGTTTTTAAGGAAGAGAGGAACAGAAGATCTTTCGCTCTGCCTTCTTTTCCTAGAATTCTCTCATAAGGCTTAAAAGGTAGTTGCAGTGGGAGTGAAGAAGATAAAGATGTAAGGCTAAAAGCTGCTGGTGATAGAAAATCAGAGTTTAAGACTTAAGGGGTGAAGTGTTCGATAATGATGTGTTCAAATGTGCTCCAAGTATCCACGGTTGAATGGAGATGAAAAATAATGAAGATGAGGTAAGAAGCTGTCAGGCTGGGCTCTCAATTCCATCATCCATGTGAAAGCTGATGGATAATTGCAGTAATTGGGGTTAAAGAGGAGGCTGTGGATACCATAGTAAAGTTCTCAGAGAATATGCATCAACTGAAAGCTATGGGTGAGACAGTGAAAATGCAGACTTTTTATGTTGCTTCTTAAATGAAAGAAGCTGCACCCCATGACAGTTTAATAAGAGAGAAATAAAAAAGCACAGGAAGCAAGGGCAGGCCTGGAGGGAAGTGTCTGTGGGCATCGGCCAGAGCTAGAAGTGCAGAATTTGGGAGTGTTGGCTTGCTGGAGGTAGAGGTCTGTGTTAGGAGAGATGGCTTCTGGACCTTCGCCGGTGTCGGGGCTCATCCCTTTCTGAGCATTTTTCACGAAACACAGGAACTCTGCTAAAATCTGCAGGATTTTCTGATTTCATTAAATTTTCACAGTTGCGTTTTCCCTCCTTCTTGATTAATACAGAGCAGAAAGAGAAATACTATTAGCAGTGTATGGTAGCTGCTGACTCCTTCTAATGGAATTGCTTAAATTACCTCTGCGGTAATTTCACTGATGAACGTACTAGAATGGACCCTGATGGCATTTTTGGTTGAGAATTGGGATGCTGTGGGTCTGAGTGAGTGGGAGGAAGACCGGCGTGAACTGTTGGACAAGATAAAAGTGAAAAGAATTTTGAGTCACATGGAGTCAGCCAGAGGAGATCATCTAAGTGAAGAGCCAGATAAGGAGGAAAGAGAGCCTTACAGACATGGTGGAAGGCAGACTTGCGGGTGAATATGGACAGTGAAGAATATTTCTGCAGCAGAGGAGTGACCGCATATTTAGAAACAGGGATGTCCCCCACTGAATCTGCAGTAATTCCTTTCCATTTTTACTTTTATACGGTTACCATCAAGTTTCCATTCCAAGTTTTGTGGCTCAAAATAGCCTTGTGTTATTATCATTTGGGGGGGGAAATAGTGTTTCTGTTAGGACTGAACATGGCTCTGTGTGGCAGAAAATCTAAATATAATGAAAAGTTTATTTCTCATGTAAAGAATTGTAGGAGTGGGCCTTCCAGGGCAGGAGTTCTGGCCCCACGGTCATCAGAACCATGGCCTTTCCTGTGCTCTGTTCAGCCGTCCCAAGGGAGTGTCTCTCAACCAGCAGTTCCCTGTGGTCACTTAGCAGGTCTCAGACCTGCGCCCGAGGGGGTAGAACAGGGAAAAAGAGGGAGAAGGGCATGTTTCCTTTTCTCTGATGAAGCTTCCTGGAAATTCTCCAGAACCCCTCCATCCTGCACGTCAACAGACCTTGATATGCATCTCACTCACCAGTACTTAGAGACAAGGGAGGCAGTGAGACCAAGACTTCTGGTTGCCTGCAAGCCGTCTAGCTGAAAATCAGGATTCCTTATTTTGAGAGACAAGGTGAGAGTGTGTTCTCGCAAGGAGACCAATACCGGTGTTTCTGCCGTGGAAACATGAAATCCTGCAGGAAGGGCAGGCAGACCTGCTGGGGACCACAGCTGGGTGAGTCCAGCTGCAGGAAATATTGTTATGTTGAGCTTTGCAGTCTTCCAAATACTCATGAACTTTATTATACAAGACGTTTCATTCACATTACTACCAGATTTACCGGAAAAGTGTGGAAATATCGGAAAGTTGTCAAGCTAGTGGAAGCTTTTACTTTAAGCTTAAATTGTGTTATTGGCTATAAATATTGTCAGTTGTTATCCTTAAGTGACAGGCTCACTTTGTTCATGTTTGAGAAAATGTCTGACAGATATTCTTGTCTGAATAGTATTTGCCTGCCAGTGGTTCTTTGCAGTAAACGTGCTGTTTCATGAAAAGAGGAGAAGGTTCAGCTCACAACTAAACCATTGCACAAATGTTTTTCCTCATGACAACGATCATACGTTCACAAACAGCAGAAGTGCCTTGTGTGTGCTTCCCAACTTGCCACCCAGAATGTTAAAAAGGGTCCAGATTTAGTCGTGTTTCTGCTTCATCAAGGACACCCTTCAGTAGAAGTGGATGTGTTGGCATGAAGACAGTAACCGCTGTCCAGTTTGGTGCCACCACATCCATTCATTCTAAAGTGACAGTTGCTTAGCCCATCTCTGTTCTGCACATTCAGTGCAAAGGTCAACACAGTGAAAATGACAGTCTTAGTCTTTTATTAAGATGGCTCTGACCTTGCTCACCACGAGAGGGTTTGGGTGGCCCTCTGCAGACCACATTTTGAGAACTGCTAAATTATTCAGTGATATATTTCAATATAACTCGGCATAAATCCACTAGATTTTAGTGTTCAGTGTTATTTTTGAACACCACAAAGATTAATCATTTTTGTATTCTTAATTTCAATTAAATAAGTAGTTTACTGGACAAAATTATATTTGACAATTTAAAAATGCCCAATAGTGATTAAAATGATTGAATACTTTTCCCTTCCCAGCTAATCCATTTCCTTAGAGAATATAATCGGCGAAGCAGCAGGCAGAAGGTGACATCTTAGTGAAGGTTGATGGAATCAAAAAAACCTGTTAATTTAGCATGCTGTTGTAGATTATGGCTTCATATTTATCACATTTTCTTCAATGATTACTGACCTCTTTATTCTTTTTAAAAACATCTTTCAATCATTCATTGAAATTGTTAACCTCATTATCTAGTGAGACATATTGTTTCCATACAATGAGTGTATCTTACAGATGGTAGGGATTTTATTTTTGTCTCCAGAGTCACCTGTGTTTCTCTGGCACTAGCCACAAGGTACGATTTTACTAGGGAGCCCATGGGGATCTCTTTCAGCTCCTATTGTTCACCTTCTCTCCTGGAAACTCCATGTGCCATTCATTCTCCTTCAAAGTTGCCAGCTTCTTTCCGACCGTGAGTTTTCTCTCCCCTCAAGTATGTTTGCAGAGCACACTCCAAACATTTGTGGGTTTTTTTTTTTAACCAATAGAAAATATGCATGCAGACCCTTATTTGTTTTTAGATATTGACTAAAAATCAGTATGGGAGGTATTAAAAATTAAAAAGTCAATTCAATCATCCAATCTTCCATCTGTTTTATTTAAGCTGAGCAGCTCCTGCTGTAATATGCTGTCACTCCATCAGGCCTCTGTGTTCTCCCTTACAATAAACCCTCTGGTCTTCATTTCCCATTCATTGTAAGCTTTCATGGTCCAGCTTTTGAATATTTTTAAAATCATATGTTTAATTATATTTCTTCTTTATCTACTGTGTACTGAATTGTGTCACCTCCGAATGCCTGTGTTGGTGTTGTAACACCCAGTGTGGTGGTATTTGGAGGTGGGGCATCTGGGAGACACTGAGGCCTACATGAGGTCGCTCTGTAAGGCCACATGAAGGCTTGGTGTCCTTGCTGGTTGAGGATGAGTGACCCAGTGCGCTCTCTCTTTCTGCCCTGTGAGGATGCGGTGAGAAGGTGGCTATCTGCAGCCCAAAAAGAGAGCCTTCGCTGAGGAGTTGAACTGGCTAGCCCCCTGGATCTTGGATTTCCCAGCCTCCCAGAACTCTGAGAAATGTTTGTTGTGGTGGTGGTTCAGTTGTTCAGTCATGTCCAATTCTTTGCAGCCCCATGAACTGCAACATGCCAGGATTCCCTGTCCTTCACCATTTCCTGGAGCATGTTCAAACTCATGTCCATTGAGTCGGTGATGCCATCTAACCATCTCATCCTCTGTTGTCCCCTTCTCCTCTTGCCTTCAGTCTTTCCCAGCATCAGGGTCTTTTCCAATGAGTCAGCTCTTCGCATCAGGTGGCCAAAAGAATTGGAGCTTCTGCGTCAGCATCAGTCCTTCCAGTGAATATTCAGAGTTGATTTCCTTTAGGATTAACTTGTTTCATCTCCTTGCATTCCAAGGGACTCTCAAGAGTCTTCTCGAACACCACAGTTCAAAAGCATCAATTCTTCAGTGCTCAGCTTTCTTTATAGTTCAACTCTCACATCCATACATGACTACTGGAAAAACCATAGCTTTGACTAGACGGACCTTTGTCAGCAAAGTAATGTCTCTGCTTTTTAATAAGTTGTCTAGGTTTGTCATAGCTTTTCTTCCAAGGAGCAACCGTCTTTAATTTCACGGCTGCAGTCACCATCTGCAGTGATTTTAAAGCCCAAGAAAATAAAGTTTGTCACTGTTTCCACTGTTTCCCTATCTATTTGCCATGAAGTGATGGGACTGGATGCCATGATCTTTGTTTTTGAGTGTTGACTTTTTTTTATTTTTTTTTATTTTTAAACTTTACATAATTGTATTAGTTTTGCCAAATATCAAAATGAATCCGCCACAGGTATACATGTGTTCCCCATCCTGAACCCTCCTCCCTCCTCCCTCCCCATTCCATCCCTCTGGGTCGTCCCAGTGCACCAGCCCCAAGCATCCAGTATCGTGCATCGAACCTGGACTGGCAACTTGTTTCATACATGATATTTTACGTTTCAATGCCATTCTCCCAAATCTTCCCACCCTCTCCCTCTCTCACAGAGTCCATAAGACTGTTCTATACATCAGTGTCTCTTTTGCTGTCTCGTACACAGGGTTATTGTTACCATCTTTCTAAATTCCATATATATGCGTTAGTATACTGTATTGGTGTTTTTCTTTCTGGCTTACTTCACTCTGTATAATAGGCTCCAGTTTCATCCACCTCATTAGAACTGATTCAAATGTATTCTTTTTAATGGCTGAGTAATACTCCATTGTGTATATGTACCACAGCTTTCTTATCCATTCATCTGCTGATGGACATTTAGGTTGCTTCCATGTCCTGGCTATTATAAACAGTGCTGCGATGAACATTGGGGTATACGTGTCTCTTTCCCTTCTGGTTTCCTCAGTGTGTATGCCCAGCAGTGGGATTGCTGGATCATAAGGCAGTTCTATTTCCAGTTTTTTAAGGAATCTCCACACTGTTCTCCATAGTGGCTGTACTAGTTTGCATTCCCACCAACAGTGTAAGAGGGTTCCCTTTTCTCCACACCCTCTCCAGCACTTATTACTTGTAGACTTTTGGATCGCAGCCATTCTGACTGGTGTGAAATGGTACCTCATAGTGGTTTTGATTTGCATTTCTCTGATAATGAGGGATGTTGAGCATCTTTTCATGTGTTTGTTAGCCATCTGTATGTCTTCTTTGGAGAAATGTCTATTTAGTTCTTTGGCCCATTTTTTGATTGGGTCATTTATTTTTCTGGAGTTGAGCTGTAGGAGTTGCTTGTATATTCTCGAGATTAGTTGTTTGTCAGTTGCTTCATTTGCTATTATCTTCTCCCATTCTGAAGGCTGTCTTTTCACCTTGCTAATAGTTTCCTTTGATGTGCAGAAGCTTTTAAGGTTAATTAGGTCCCATTTGTTTATTTTTGCTTTTATTTCCAATATTCTGGGAGGTGGGTCATAGAGGATCCTGCTGTGATGTAAGTCAGAGAGTGTTTTGCCTATGGTCTCCTCTAGGAGTTTTATAGTTTCTGGTCTTACGTTGAGATCTTTAATCCATTTTGAGTTTATTTTTGTGTATGGTGTTACAAAGTGTTCTAGTTTCATTCTTTTACAAGTGGTTGACCAGATTTCCCAGCACCACTTGTTAAAGAGATTGTCTTTAATCCATTGTATATCTTGCCTCCTTTGTCAAAGATAAGGTGTCCATATGTGCGTGGATTTATCTCTGGGAATGTTGACTTTTAAGCCAGCTTTTTCATTCTGTTATTCAAGCCACTTGGTCTACAAAATTTTATTATGGCAGCCTGAGCTAAGAAACCATCTATCTGGAAGAATTTCTATCCTAGATCAATTCTACTGCCTACTTTTTTCATATCCACACTTGCTTGAGCTATTGAGCGAATCTTGAGATTTCCAAATGATTAGTGACACTGTCTGTTTCTATTTGCTGCCCTATCTGGAAGCCCTTGCAGTTAGAATGGGAAAAAATAGTGAGAATTTTGATCCTTTTCTACTCTCTTCCAAGTTCTGTCTCAATTTCCCTCTCACTCTCACAGCAGAGAATTGTGTGTTCTACTTTGTTGGAGGAAACTGGAAATAAACATGTAGTTTAGCGAATCTGAATTCATATCTTTGATTCTGACACATTCTGATTGTGTGATCTTGGGCAAACTATCTTCTTTGAGGTTTTTTTTTTTTTTTTAATCTACACACTGGTAATATATTATTGCAGGAAGCTCTGAGTATTAGATGAATTCTAATACTGTGATTGAGATATAAAATGTAATCAATAAATATTGATTATGGTATTTGTTCACATAGAGATTGAAACCAGTGCATGTGAATTCTTTCAACTTGTTGCCACTGCACCTTTAAATTTGTTTGTATTCTTCTTTATTCTTTCCTCACATTAAAATGTAATGGTCCTTCTTCAAACCCATTCCTCAGCTGCGCTATACCCCCATTAGACCTTCACGAGGTCCTTCTTGCATCAGTAATAAACACTGTCTCCTCTAACCTCATCTTTCTCCACAGTGGATCCTCCCTAATCTTTAGACCAAGACTGGATTCTCTGATATTTTGAAGTAAAGCATTGCTTCTCTCATTATTGCCCTATCTTGTTCCTTTTTTTTCAAACCATCACCTTCCTGCACCTGGTTAAAGGCTTACCACTCAAGATCCAGCTTGGATGTCACTTCATCTATAAAACTGTTCATAACTCCTACAGTTTTGTCTAGATGCATTTTTGGTTTTGTTTTTAATTTTTAATTAATTTTTATTGGAGTATAGTTGCTTTATAATGTTTTGTTAGTTTCTGCTGAATGGCAAAATGACTCAGCTATATATATACATATTTCCCCTCTTTTTTTGAATTTCCTTCCGATTTAGGTCACCATGGAGCACTGAGTTTCCTGAGCTTACAGTAGGTTGTTATTAGCCATCTGCTTTATATATAGTATGAATAGTGTACATATGTCAATCCCAGTCTCCCAAGTCCTCTCAGTCCCCTTTCCCCCTTGGTATTAGGTGCCTTTTAAAAATGTCATCCTTTAAGAAACTGCCCCTCCCTGTCAAAGCACATATCATACTGGAAATGCCCATTGCTTTTTGGTGCCTCTCTAAATATCGTGAGTTTTGGGACACAAAACCTTTATTTATATTATTTACTATCATATCTTTCATACTGTGCAAAGTGCTTGGGATGTAGTAGGAATTCAATAACCATTTTTTACTTTAATAAAGGGAAACAGATAAAGCTTAAGGTAGAGTAACAAGAGAAGTTGAAAATGTTAGAGGTATTTTAAAATCGTTGTCCTGACTACTCACTGACATATATTCTCCTGCAGCTCTGTTACAAGTTGTAAGATATATTTAAACAGTTAACAAAGTAGAGACTGGATGCTGTGGAGGCCTAATGTTAATCCTTATGTAGAATATAATTTAAGAGTAATTAAATGGTCAGTGTGCTTTTGAACTTGCTAAATTGCTTTCCCATTCTCTGTCTGCAGTCAGACTTAATTTCTCCCAAGGGTAATAATGGTGAAAGGTCAGAAATTTGTGGAAAGGTTTTCCTTTTCTTTCTCTTTTTAATTCACAAATAGTATTCTTGAACCTCCCCTCCCACACACACATACCCCCAAATGAAGCAAGCCGTACTTAAAAGGGGCCTAAGGATGTTCTGAGCAGGAGACACAATATATTGAAGGTGTTACAAATTTTAGACCACTGAAGGAGGCAATAGATTCTGAGATAAGATGTCAAATTCTCTCCTTCCTTTTGTTTTATTATGGAAATGAGAAGGGCTAGCATCTGGGAGCATCCAGGGAAGAGATGATACTATTTTGGCTCATGAGATTTTATGAAATCTGGGCACTCTGAGTTAAATTGTATTGCCTTCCTAGGGCACAGAGATGCCCTATGGTCAATAAAATATTTTAACATCCTTTCAGTCATGGTCTCTGCTTCCTTTTGGAAATTATGCCAGTCACAAAGGGCTGTGATGACCACAATAAAAAAAAGTGGTGGGTTGATCAGTATATGTAGCCACAAAAAAAGAGCTCTTCTTGCTTTTATTCCTGGGACTGGACCTTAATTATGAAGACTTTTCCATCATATAAATCTTCAGCAACCTCAAGGTCAAGGAAAGCCCCTCTTCCCAGGAAGTAGTATTGAAGTACACATTACAAAAGACAGATATGCTACATAGCTTGATCAATACCCATAAAATGCCTTCTTACTCAAGTGAAAGAAAGTGAAGTCGCTCAGTTGTGTCCGACTCTTTGCGACCCCATGGACTGTAGCCTGCCAGGCTCCTCCATCCATGGAATTCTCCAGGCAAGAGTGCTGGAGTGGGTTGCCATTTCAGTGATCCATATGCCAATGTCATCTCAACCTCCACGCCCACCACATACCCCGATAATACCAGGATCCATCTCCAGGACTACAGGTCCTTTCTCTCTCTCTTGAGAATAACTGAAGGAAAAGAGAGATGTGATTCCCTTCACTGTGCTGTGTATGAAGGCTGCAGAGGCAAAACAACCAAACTAAAGAAAAACAATAGCCAGGCTGGGCTTTTTGTCTAGACCCATTGTCTTAAGGCACTTCCTCTGGCTTGACTTGAAGATAAAAACAGAGGAAGATTAATGTTTCTCATTCTGTTTATTACAATAGAGAAAACGATGATATTTTGTGCTGATGCTGAAGCTCAAACTCCAATACTTTGGCCACCTGATGTGAAGAACTGACTCATTGGAAAAGACCCTGATGCTGGGAAAGATTGAAGGTGGAAGGAGAAGGATGGCTGGATGGCATCACTGACTCAATGGACATGAGTTTGAGTAAACTCTGGGAGTTGGTGATGGACAGAGAAGTCTGGCCTGTTGCAGTCCAGGGGGTCGCAAAGAGTCGGACGCAACTGTGACTGAACTGAACTGAACTGTGAAAGTGAAGTCACTCAGTCGTGTCCG
Source organism: Bubalus kerabau (assembly GCF_029407905.1). Lineage (NCBI taxonomy): Eukaryota > Metazoa > Chordata > Mammalia > Artiodactyla > Bovidae > Bubalus > Bubalus kerabau. The sequence goes on from NC_073628.1 coordinate 66,765,382, forward strand.
ACTCTTTGTGACACTATGGACTGTAGCCTACCAGGATCCTCAGTCCATGGAATTTTCCAGACAAGAGTGCTGGAGTGGGTTGCCATTTCCTTCTCCAGGGGATCTTCCCAACCCAGGGATCGAACCTGGGTCTCCCACACTGCAGGCAGACGCTTTACCATCTGAGCCACCAGGGAACTGAATTGTAATACTTCCCTAACATTTTTCTAAACTGAATGCTTTTGCTGACCAATATAAGGGGTAGCCAAGGTTCTTAATTGGTGACATGGAGGTGAATGTGTACCCTGCTGGTAACATTGTTTTTTTGTGTCTGTATACAGTTGCATTTTCCTTGGGTGATCCCAAGGAATTCAAGACCTGAAAAGAATTAACTTTTGTTTATCTATGTAAAATAGTTGCAGCTAAGGCAATGGCACCCCATCCAGTACTCTTGCCTGGAAAATCCCATGAATGGAGGAGCCTGGTAGGCTGCAGTCCATGGGGTCGCAAAGAGTCGGACACAACTGAGCGACTTCACTTTCACTTTTCACTTGCATGCATTGGAGAAGGAAATGGCAACCCACTCCAGTGTTCTTGCCTGGAGAATCCCAGGGACTGGGGAGCCTGGTGGGCTGCCATCTGTGGGGTTGCACAGAGTCGGACACGACTGAAGCGACTTAGCAGTAGCATCATAGACCCCTCAAATAGGTATTACATACAGTATATATGACTATATATATGCATGTATACATGTGTGAATGCATAAAAATACACATAAACATGCATGCATGCATGCTAAGTTGCTTCAGTTGTGTCCAACTCTGTGTGACCCTATGGACTGTAGCCTGCCAGGCTCCTCTGTCCATGGGATTTTCCAGGCAATAATATTGGAGTGGGTTGCCATGCTCTTCTCCAGGAGATCTTCCCAACCCAGGAATGGAACTCACGTCTCCTGCGTTGGGAGGCAGGTTCTTTACCACTAGCACCATCTGGGAAGCCCACACATAAACATACATGTGCTTATATTATTTACGCATGCATACGTATAATACCTACCAACACATACACTTGTTGACATTTTAAAATGACCAAAGGTTTTACAAAAAGAAAAATGCTTGAATGCTTTTGAACATTTTTCTCGTAAGGAGACATAGATCATAATATATTTATGCAGAGGTCACTAGGATGATAAATTACTTGGGGAAAGAAAGAGATACAGAGGTGGTTTGCAGGAAGGTCAAAGCACCTGAAAGATAGAATGAAATCGACTGTCTGCATAATTTCATCTTTCTTATTCTTTTTATTTTCTTGATTTCTCTTCTTGATTTGCTTTTACCAAGATGAATATCAGCAAGTGGCCATGCCTATATTAACAATGAATGAACTAAGCCTAAATTATTAATTTCATTAATGTCTTCCTATCTCTCACCAAGAGCATGTGTATCACTTCAGAACTGAGTCAGGGCTAAAACAAGTTAGCTGTAATGTCATTTCTAGATTTAATGCTTATACTGGAGTGGATAGCCATTCCCTTCTCCAGGGCATCTTCCGAACCCAGGGATCAAACCTGGGTGTCCTGCATGGTAGACAGGTTTTTTACCGTCTGAGCCACCAGGGAAGCCTGATACATAAAATAGTGAGATTATACTTTTTGTTCAAAGGGCCAGAGAAAACTCCAGCATTTTTATCATGAAACCTTTACTGGTAACTTTCACAATTTGAGTGCCTGAAATGTGATGCTGGAATTCTCCAAGTCTTTCAGATACCTATTTCTGACCCTTTATCATTTCTGTGGCTGGCAGCACAGATGCGTCTCAGGCATTCCCTCGTTTTGCTCTGCGCATAGTTGGGCAAAGGTAGTGTTGAACAAGGCAGAGATGATGTACTTTGAAAGGGTCTCTAAGCACCGTTTTGTTCATAGTCAGTCATGCACTTTAACCAGCAAGTGTTTAATTTCTAACTTAATAAAATTACCAAAATGTGGATCTTAAAATAGGTGTCTAAGAAATGTCTCTTTGGGGAGGGATTACCATCAGCCACACAGAAAGCAGGATTGGAGACTGCAATAGTACGTACTGTAAAAAAGCATCTGCTCCTGGGCCTATTAATCCTCTTGCTTATAAAAACGTTCCAGCCCTAAGCACAAACAGCAAAGGAAGTGGGTAGAGAGGGCAGCAGAGTGCCTGGCTGGCGGTCTCTGGTGGGGAGGGCCCGGCCCGTGAGCCCATCCCTGAAAACCACTTCCAGGCACTAATGTCCAGCATCTGCTGGCCCCTGCTGTTTTATCACTCTGCTCGGCCACGTCCAGTTTATCCAATCTAATGTAGGTAATGAACATGAACTCTTTAGGGTCGCTAAGGACATTTCCTAATGAATATCAGAAACTCGAGAAGGAAAATGATGGTAATGGATGCAGCAGTGTTCTCTGAATCACTAGACCAAATAAACTGGACGAGACATAATAGCTTCTTGTTTTTGCCAGAGACACACTCTGGTTCCTTAGAGAGGAATTCAGTCATTTTTGTTCCGGTCAAGTCTTAATCAGCTGTTTGAATTCTTTGATGAATAGCTCCAGTGAATATCCTGGGGCCTGGGATTTTTATGAATCACTTAGGGTGCTTGTCTGTATAATAGAAGAATTCAGAATATTTCAGTCGAGCATGTTTTTCTTGCCAAATCTTGTATCCGAAGTTAAGTGTAATGAAGTGATGTGCCCACTTGGCATTTTTGAGAGTTGCTTTCATTTTCACCTTTATATTCCAGTGGAGTGGTACCAGTGAGAGCACTCTGAGGGTCACAGAGGCCACCAGCTCCTCTAAGATTCAGCATCCTTTTAAACGTAGATGATGCTGTTTTAAAATTGAAATACAATCTTCTAGTGTTCAAATTATTTTCTCATTTAGTAATAATAATAACATTTAACAGTTCATTCTCATACAGTGCTTATTATTAGCAGAAATTCTAGATCCTCTACCTGTTGTTTGTTTTTCAGTAGCTATGTTGTGTCCAGTTCTTTGCAAGCCCATGGACTGCCGCTGTGACATGGACAGCAGGATGTCAGGCTTCTCTGTCCTTCACTGTCTCCCAGAGTTTGTTCAAATTCATGTCTGTTGAGTCCATGATGCCATCCAACCATCTCATCTTCCACTGCCCTCTTCTCCTTTTGCCTTCAATCTTCCCCAGCATCAGGGTCTTTTCCAGTGAGTCGGGTTTTCACATCAGGTGGCCAAAGTATTGGAACTTCACCTGTATAATCCATTTAGTTTTCACAAAGACCACATGAGGTGAATACAATTAATATCTGCTTTAGACAGGAGGAGACCAAGGCCCAGAGAAGTTTAGAGACATACCCAAGGTCACAGAATTGTTAGGTAGCAGAGTTGAGATTGAACCCATGCCACAGAGACTGTGTTCTTCCCCATGGAGCTATACTACCTTTTAAATATCTATAACACAAGTTAGAGTTACTTAGTGCTCCTGGTCAACTATTTGGTATTAATAACATAGAGGAAAATGTGAACTCTACTCATGTCATTGCAAAAAGAGCAATTAGCCCTGAAATCCATAGATTTTTTTTTTTTTTTACCTTATTGATCATGCTCAATTAAAGGTGTTTAAGGCACATAGCCTTATGGATTTTTGAGACTGCAGGGAACAGAGATGTGTTTGGTTACAGGAGATAATAGGACTTTTGATTAAGGAAGAGCAGGAAATAGCCTGAAAGGGTACACTTCCAGTCCCCACGTTGAGAATAAAACTGTAATTCAGTATGAGTCATGCCTCAGGGAGACATGGAGCTTTGCTTGGCATTCACTCCGCATTGCTCTAGCCCTAACCTGGTTCCCTGTGCCGCCTCCAGAGATGTGGGCCCATCTTCTTTACTGCAGAGTTTGGCTGTTTTATACCCCAGCCCATCTCTGTCTCATCTGCTTTTGCTCCTGTTAACTGACTCTGTCTTCACAAGTTTCCCCAAGAGAGAGAAGTTATTTTGTCTGAGTTGTCATCACCCAGTATAAGGGCATTTCTTGTGGGCAGGATGGCTGCCTTGGGTACGACAGCCACGCCTGCTCCAAGCAGCTGTGCCCAAGACCGACATCCCGTGCCCATGAAAGTCTCTTCTCTTCCCTCAGAAGAGAGCCGAGGACATTCAGCACTCCGTGTCCAAATTGCACCTCCACGTACGTCCCGTAAACTATCTAAATGCCAGTCGGACTAAAAGCTTCCCTGAGCTAAGCTAGATAGCAGTTATTGTCCATGAATTTCTTATTTAAAGTGAAGAAAGCAGTATTTTCTAAATACATAATTAAGGGAAAAGTATTATCTATCTAAATATTGGAATGCATGTTAGACAATATGTTTAAATATACATATGTGTGTATGTGTGTGCTCAATTGCATCCGACTCTTTGCGACCCTGTGGACGGTAGCCCACCAGACTCTTCTGTCCATGGGAAGTGGGTAGCCACTTCCTTCTCCAGGGGAATCTTCCGCACCCAGGAATCCAACCAGAGTCTCTTGCGTCTCCTGCATTGGCAGGAGAAATTTTTTTTCCCACTAGCGCCACCTAGGAAGAGTCCATCTTCCAATTCCTTGCATGTCTTTTCTTACAAAGATTTAAGAACTGAAAGTAGATGTGTCTTTAAATGAAGAACTCCAAGTTTAATATCGAAGTACATTCTTTTAAAATAAGACTTCAATTATTCAGTTCTATTGCTATTGGTTTCTATTTGGCTTTTAATAAAAAAAGCAATTACTCTGTAATTTCTAGGGCATGGTGTGCCTTTCAAACTTTAAAGATGGTTGGCACAAGTAATAAGATATATTAACCTGAAAGGCTTCAGTCCCTGCGGATGGATATGTGTCCTCCTGAGTGTATTATTACCCTGACTGAGTGGCGGCACCTCCTGATGGATTGTCCACCTGAGCTTGCTCACTGTGGGGAATCTTTTATCCCCTGTGTTCTTGTGACAGTTTAATATGGAGACCTCTGTGCTCATCCTCATATAGTAAGGAAAATGGTCTCATAGAAGAAAAAAAAAAGTGGGAATAAAAATGAGTCTTGGTGAGCAGAGCTTTCTCAGAAAACTGAGACACCCATGCCAGAATATTTTTAAAGTGTTCTTCCTTTTGTTACAGTTTGATCTGTTTTGAAATAACAGATTTTCCTTATTGATTTATTTCCTCTTTAATCTTTCCTTGATCATTGTGGAATTCAAGCTCAAATAATACTTTTTTTTTTGTTGTTGTTCCAAAGAATTTTACTTTGTATTTGTCATTGAGAAAAAAGAAGACTGTCTCCAGTACATTTTACCTTATGTGAATGCAAATCTGTCTTGTGTCTTTTTCCCCCTCCGCTGATCTCTGGAAATGTGTTGGGATTGGTCTGTTATACTAAATTCTGGCTGAACCTTGGTTCCAAGTTAGCTTAGAGACAGCTCTGTGCTACTCATTAGTGGAAATGTTTTTAAGCCCATGGTAGCAGGTAAAGGAGAGGCCCATAAAATATTTATAAAAAATAGAATAAACTGGATTAGGAGCGAGGAGTCTGGTGCTAAATTGCACCACAATTCGAGGTGAGTCACTTAACCCCTTGACCCTCAGTTTCTTCATGCAGAGCTTACTTGGTGTTAGTACTCAGAGGTGGCTGTGAGTTTGAAATATTAACACCAGCTGTTTGGTACATGGCCCCTTTTCTAGGTCACTTGAAAATGCTATTTTTTTATTGGCTAAATATGATTACCTAGGAAAGAGACATTCTGTTAGTTAAATGACACATTGCTGGGAGAGACGTGGTACGATAATAGAGCTAACGTACGGATAATTCGTCTTAGCCATGGTACCATGAACTCTCCGACTCTTACAGACAGAACGGGCTATGTGGCACAGTATATTCAGGGTTTGATCTTGGGTGCTTTAGAGGTGCATGTCATTCCCTGGGGGACCCTAGAGTTGTAATGAGGGAAAGCAGCGACTTAGTGGAATCTGACATTCCCCTCCTCAACTTCCATAAAAGAAGTTCAACTTTCTTTTGCACATATTTTTTGGTGTGTCTTCAAATAGTTTCAAAGTATTCTGCCAAGCGTTTTTGAATATTACTGATCATACTCAACATCTTCACTTACACTTAAAAATCTACTCCAAAGTCACACTAGTCTGTGATTCTAGTTGCCAAAAGAGCTACAACATTAGTCCAAAAAAGTGTTAAGATCTTGGAGCCATTTTCCAACCTCGGCTGTACACTGGAGCCACCTCGAGACATCTACAAATTGTGATATTCAGGAACTCCCCAGACCAACTTTATGGAGTCTCCATTGGTGGTTCTGATGAGTAGCCAAGTTGGAAACCACTGGCTTGGTGGGAGGGAGAGGTGACTGTGACTTAAGCTGGTGGGGCGTGGGGTTATGGAGAGAATGGACTCTGAGCAGAATTTCACAGATGGGCTGAATTCTGATGGAAAACAAATGGAGGCATTTTAGGACATGTATTAACATTCATTTCAGAGACTAGAGAGGGAGGAATAAAGATGGAGAAAAACAGAAAGAGAGAAACAGAGTAGGGGGAATGAGGGAGGAAGAAGAGAGGTGGAGGAGAAAATTAGAAGTATAGCATGGCATTAAGAATTAGAAATAACTTCGTATATCAAATTCTGACTCTATCATTTACTACAAGTGAAAAAATGTGGCCAAGTTATTTAATCTCTTAATCTGCATTTCTTTATCTGCAAAATGGAAAATGAAAGAGCCTACTGATGAGGCTGGTTGTTGCTCAGTTGGTAAATTGTGTCTGACTCTTTGCGATCCCATGGACTGCAGTGCACCGGGCTACCCTGTCCTTCACTATCTCCCAGGGTTTGCCAAATTCATGTCCATTGAGTCAGTGATGCTACTGAACCATCTTATCCTCTGCTGCCCTCTTCTTTTGCCTCCAATCTTTCCCAGTATCAGGGTCTTCTCCAGTGAAAGCTCTTAATATCAGGTGGCCAAAATATTGGAGTTTCAGTTTCAGCATCAGTCCTTCCATTGAATATTCAGGGTTGATTTCCTTTAGGATTAACTTTTTTGATCTCCTTTGAGTCCAAGGGACTCTCGAGAGTCTTCTCCAGCACCACAATTCAAAAGCATCAGTACTTCAGCACTCACCCTTCTTTATGATCCAACTCTCACATCCATACATGACTGCTGGAAAAACCATAGTTTTGACTATACAGACTTTGTTGTTGGTGCTATTGGTAAAGAACTTGTCCACCAATGCAGAAGACATAAGAGATGATCTCTGTGTCAGGAAGATCCCCTGGAGAAGGAAATGGACCCCCTGGAGAAGGAAATGGCAACCCAGACCACTATTCTTGGTTGGAGAATCTCATGGACAGAAGAACCTGGAGGGCTGCAGTTCATAGGGTCAAAAAGTGTTGGATGTGACTGGAATGACTTAGCACACACATGCTGTGTGTGATTAGTCGCTGAATCATGTCTGACTCTTTGTGACCCCGTGGACTGTAGCCTACCAGGCTCCTCTGTCCATGGGGTTTCTCCAGGCAAGAATACTAGAGTAGGTTGCCATGCCTTCCTTCAGGGGATCTTCTCAATCAGGGATCGAACCCAGGTCTCCCACATTGCATGTGGATTCTTTACCATCTGAGCCTCTAGTGAAGCCCAAGAATATTGGAGTGGGTAGCCTATCCCTTCTCCAAGGGAACTTCCCGACCCAGGAATTAAACCAGAGTTTCCTGAATTGCAGGCAGATTCTTTACTAGCTGAGCTACCCAGGAAACCCCAGCATGCACATGTGTACACCTTAGTCAGCAAAGTGATGTCTCTGCTTTTTAATGTGCGTCTAGGTTTGTCATAGCTTTCCTTCAGAGGGGTAAGCGTCTTTTAATTTTATGCCTGCAGTCACCATCTGCAGTGACTTTGGAGCCCAAGAAAATAAAGTCCATCACTGTTATCCCATCTAGTTGTCTTGAAGTGATTGGATCGGATGCCATGATCTTAGTTTTTTGAATATTGAGTTTTAAGCCAGCTTTTTCTATAACAAAAAAGTGATTATCTGTGGGCTGTCATATTGAAAATAGACCACAAGGTGGCATCAGAGTATTTGAAGTAAGTGCATTTAGCTCTGCTTACTGCAAAATGATTGGATGGAATGCTTCTAAAAATATTTTTAGATATGTATGTAAACGACTTAATAAAAATATGATTGAAATTTTGAATTTCAAGTATTTTTCTGGGTACTGTTTTGCTCTCAAATGTGAGTGCACACTGAGTAAGCATTTTTTAAAAATAAAACTGTGGATCTAGTCAGAAAAGGAGGGTCAAAGATGGGATGTGTAGAAAAGAGCATTCCACAGGCTGGCCAAAATTACTCCTTTTCTCAAAAGAATGCAGAATACACATATGTGTCTATTTACATATGTGTATGTATACACATTCACTTATTACATATTCATGTATTATATATAAATACCTATTTTGCATATATTTTATATAATTATATAACATATAACAGAACATATCTATCAGTTTCTCTGTATCTATTCCTTTTTATCTGTCTATTAAATCTGAACATATTCTTCAAAGGAAGCAGGCTGGCCTGTCTTGTGCCTTCGAGCTTCTGAAGCAGGCCTGTCTCACATTCCTTTCCAGACTCCACTCAGAAACCCCTTTCTTTGTGAAGCCCTTCCTGATCTCTCTCCCAGGTAAAAACCTTACTGTTTGTTTGGTTGTCAGTGGCCCATTATTTCCTTATATAAGTTTCTCTCTGTCTCGAGGCCTATTCAGTGCGCTTTACTTACTTTCCTACCTGCCCTCGTTTGCTTAACTGTGAGTTCTTTGAGAAAGGAATTGTATCTTACTTGGGTTTGACTCCCAGAGCTGGCACATAATAGGAGCCTATGAAATGCTTTGTGAATGAATGTCACGCCTTCCATGCTGAGAGAACACTATGGGGAAAAAAAATGGCAAAAAATAGAGAATGTACTTAAATTATGGTCCACAATCTCAGCATTTTCTGACCAGTGTTGATATCAATCATATTTAATTGATAATAATGTTCATGAATTTATGAATTCATTATGGTATTTGTTAATATTATTAATTTGAAAATTGTCATTAAATGGTTACTATGTTCTTGCCTGGAGAATCCCAGGGACGGGGAAGCCTGGTGGGCTGCCGTCTATGGGGTCGCACAGAGTTGGACACAACTGAAGCGACTTAGCAGCAGCAGCAGCATCCTTCTTATTTCTTAGAGCATGGGGTGGAAGAAACTAATTTTAATAGATATGAAAAATAAATAGATAACTGTTGCCATTGCCATTTTGCACATTAACTTGTACTGTGTAACTATCCCACCTCCCCATTCACTACATCTACGAAACAAAGCAGGTCAATTAAAACTAGACTCAGCATTGGTCCTTCCATATGCTGATTGCTACTCCTTCATCAGCTAAGAGTTTAGATTTCTAGTTTTTTTAAACCCCATGTTTATAAACCTTCTGCTTATTTTCAAATAATGCACCAATGCTAAAACTGTGAGCCAATAACACTCAATTTTCAAGAACCAAATGTTCAGCTAGAGATGCAGTCTCTTGGAGATGTGGACTAATGAATACCTTTGTGAGTGGTTTAGTTTCTTTAAAGAAAATAATTAAGTTTGCATTATTTAAAATTGGAACAGTATTTTCAGTGGCAATATTGTAAAAAAAAAAACCCAGTATTTTCTTAAATTTTTTTTTTACAATTTTTAAAGGTTACACTCCATTTACAGTTATTATAAAATACTGGTTGTACTTCCCATGTTGTAAAATACATTCTTGTGGCCTATCTTATACCCAATACAATCATAGGATGTTTGTTTTCCTTTTTAAGGGTGGAAAATGGAGTTGACCAAGATCTCATTTCTGCTACAGACCGTTACACTAAAGAAACCACACACTCACACACACACAGGATACATATACCCTCTGTTCTGTCTCCACTAAAGGTCTTTAGTGACTTGAGATTGTAGGCAGGTGATGATCATGCATTCCAACCAAACCCAGACATCTCTCCTGATGTTCGCTGGGCAAGCTGAGAGAGAATGTAGAATCTGTCTTAGTGCACTAACCTTTTATTTCCTTAGATTTTTCTTAGGTTTCCTCAGAGTAAAAAGAATAAATATCTATGTGACACAGGAAGTCTAAAAGAGACGGAGACATTTTCTATCACTTACACAGCCATCCTTGCTTCTCCTGGCAGTATGGACAAAACTCCTTTTTATTCCTCAGAACACTTTATGTGGAATTTGTAAATGAAATTTGGAAAATATACAGCAGAATCTTAAGACTATGTATGTAAATCATTCCCCTAATTGTGAATAACTCTGAATGCCACATATTTCATGTCAATGTCAATTTATTCTTCCCAGAAACGATCCTATGCAAGCTCCCCATCCCAGTACCTCCCTGCCTCCACTTTCCACCGGGAACATATGTGCCTATTTTAGTCATTTCTTCCATGCTTTATGTAATCTTTCAGAACCTGTTTCTCCGTGTGTGAGTCATGTACCACTTTGATGAACCATTTTCTCAACCTTCAATCCTACTGTTTTCCCCTTTATTAGCAAGATGTTTTAGAAATCTTACTCCTAGAAAAGAACACACATGGTTGATTTAGAAAGGCACCCTCTCCTTCATTTTCTCTCTCTGCCTAGTCCATGGGCTGGCCTCCTGATCAATGTCATGTTAGCACCCAGTGACCACTTACTGAATGCATGATTAATGAGTGAATGCACTGTTTGCAAGGCTACTGAGTTAAAGAATTTGAGAAGAAAGTGATTGCCACATATGAATATCTTGATTCCTTATTTTGCTTATGTAAGTATCAAAGATGAGTTATTTCATATATTTATTTCCTGTTTTCCCAGTACCTAGCATAGTTTCTCGGAGAAGGCAATTGCACCCCACACCAGTACTCTTGCCTGGAAAATCCCATGGATGGAGGAGCCTGATAGGCTGCAGTCCATGGGGTCGCTAAGAGTCAGACACTACTGAGCGACTTCACTTTCACTTTTCACTTTCATGCATTGGAGAAGGAAATGGCAACCCACTCCAGTGTTCTTGCCTGGAGAATCCCAGAGATGGGGGAGCCTGGTGGGCTGCCATCTATGGGGTCGCACAGAGTCGGACACGACTGAAGCGACTTAGCAGCAGCAGCAGCAGCAGCATAGTTTCTTGCCCACACTGTGTATCATAACATTCTTTACCATTTCTGGGTCTGTAACTCTGTTTGTATCTTGGTTCTACCATTTTTTAGCTGTGTTAACCATTCTTAAAGCTCAGTTTCCATTGTAAAATGCAGAGAATAATATCCAGTTAATAGATTCGTTTTGAAGATTAAATGAGTTAAATGATGAGAACATAATTGGTACCATCATCCATTGCTGCTTAATAATTCACACCCAAATCTTAGTGGTACAAAATGGAAACTATTGTGTTATGCTCAGAAACTCAGATAGGGATCCTTGGAATCTGGGCCTCAGCTTGGAAGACTCAGATAGCTGTTGTTGCTGTTGTTGTTCAGTTGCTCAGTTGTGTCCAGCTCTTTGCGAGCCCATGGACTGAAGCACACCAGGCTTCCCTGTCCTTCACCATCTCCTGGAGTTTGCTCAAACTCATGTCCATTGAGTCAGTGATGCCTTCCAATCATCTCATCCTCTGTCACTCCCTTCTCCTCTTGCCTTCAATCTTTCGTATCATCAGGGTCTTTAGCAATGATTCAGTTCTGTGCATCAGGTGGCCAATGTATTGGAGTTTCAGCATCCATCCTTCCAATGGATATTCAGGGTTGATTCCCTTTAGGATTGACTGGTTTGATCTCCTTGCAGTCCTAGGGACTCTAAAGAGGCTTCTCCAGCACTACAATGAGGGTGTATCAAATGCTGGGGCAGAATCTTAAGAAAGGCTCTTAATGCCTGATGGGTGATGATTTAAGGGGGCAGGCACCCCCGTGGCTGGGCAGTGCAGCCTCTCCGTCTTGTTTGTGCTTCTGACAGTGTGGGGACTGGCCTCCAGGAGCACCAGTTCTAAGAGTGGTGTCTGGAAAGCACGTGTTTCAAGAGAACCAGATGGAAATGCTGCAGCGTTTCTGACCTAGCCTCAGCTGTCACATAGAGTCACTTCCTTTATGTTCTCTTGGTTACACACTGGTCACTAAGTCCAACCTGGAACCTAAGAAAAGGGGGACTAGACTCTGCCTAGGAATGGGCAAGGTCACATTGCAGGGAAGCCCACAAATGGAGAATATTGTCGCTGTTATCTTTGTTTAATGTGCTCCATCTACACAGAACTTGGCAATACTGACCAAAAAGAAAAACATTTTCCTGTTATTGTAAATGGTGATGTATCATTAAAACGTATATATATGTATGTATATATTCAGTAGGCTCTGAACTTATTGTGCCCACCGGGGACAGTGGCTCACTCAGTTGGCTCTGCTCACTATTAGCTGAATGAATGTAAATGATTTGGTGACTGAGCTAGTTCTGTCTCCTGATCACACTTTGGGTTCTTGATCTCTGATACTACCTGATATCTTTTCCTGGAGGGAGCTACAAGTTGACCCTGTAGATTCATGGTTCTGTGTGACAGTGAATGGTACACAGTTCTAGGCTGTGTCTCCCCTTCACATGGCAACATTGTGTGTAATGCTTCGGCCTCTTGGATCTGGGAAGAACAGAATGTCCAGGTTTACACAAGTTTTTAATATACACGTGTGATGAAATTGTCTTGGTCTCCTTTGCTGGTCTCTTGTCTTCTTAACTTCTAACTGGAATGCTCCAGGACTCAGTCCTTGCACCTATTTTGTTTTCTACCCAAACTCCATGACTTTGTGATGCCATCCAGTTCCATGGCCTTAAAAACCTATCTACTATTTATCACTGACTCAATGGACGTGAGTTTGAGTAAACGCCGGGAGTTGGTGATGGACAGGGAGGCCTGGTGTGCTGCAGTCCATGGGGTCGCAAAGAGTCGGACAAGACTGAGCGACTGAACTGAACTGAAATTTATCTATCCATCCATCTGTGTATCTATCCATTCATCTCTATCAAAAACTTTCACATACACATAATTTCTGGCTCAGATCACCTACTGTTCACCTCCACATGGCTGACTGATAATAATTTCAAACTTAACATGTTCAAAACTGAGTTGCTGAATCATACCACCTTCTGACCTGCAAGCCTGCACCCAGAAAGCTCCTTCTCCTTCTGTCTTCCCCATTTTTGCAGTTGCTTGGATTAAAAATAATTGGATCACTTTTGTCTCCTCTCTTCCTCCCATCATCTAATCCAACGTGGAAGGTTATTCTCTTGGCTCTGCCCTCATATTGTCACCGCTTCTCACCTCCGTGGCTATGGCCCTGGTTCCATCCTTGCCTCTCTCCTGCGTGAGAGTCTCAGAGGCACCTCCCTGGTCTTGGTGCTTATGCATTTGCCACCTTCTAGTCGATTTTCAACAAAACTATCAGAATAAGTTTTTAAAAATATAAACTAGTTCTTTTTACTTATTTGTTCACAACCTTGTTATCTTAGTCTATTTCCTATCTTACTTGGATGAAAGTAAAGTTCTTACAGTGGCCTAAGAGGCCCTATAAACACACACACACATACACACACACACACATTTCCACCTTACCTCCTCTCCAGTTTCCCCCCAGTTGCTGCTGCTGCTGCTAAGTCACTTCAGTCGTGTCCAACTCTGTGTGACCCCATAGATGGCAGCCCACCAGGCTCCCCTGTCCCTGGGATTCTCCAGGCAAGAACACTGGAGTGGGTTGCCATTTCCTCCTCCAATGCATGAAAGTGAAAAGTGAAAGTGAAGTCGCTCAGTCTTGTCCAACTCTTAGCGACCCCATGGACTGCAGCCTATCAGGCTCCTCCGTCCATGGGATTTTCCAGGCAAGAGTACTGGAGTGGGGTGCCATTGCCTTCTCCGTCTCCCCAGTTACTTGTCACCATATCTATACTGGTCTCCTACCAAGCATACCGGCATCAGGGCCTTCGCAATTGTTGTTCTTTTGTCCTAGATTTCTCGTTCTCTAGAAAGCTACGAGACCGGCTCACTCATCTCCAGGCTGTTGGACTCATGTCACTTTTCCCTGAGGTCTTCCATCCTGTTTCCATCATAACCGCTCCATATGTCCCCAGCATCCTGCTCTGCTTTATTCCTCCCCCCAGCACTTTCCCCACCTGACATATGATTTATCTCCTTATTTTGTTTATTGTTTATTGCTTCACTGGAAAGCCAGTGCTCTGAAGGCAAGACTTTTTGTCTGATATTTAGCTTATTTTCTCACAACGCCAGTCACCATGTCTCTCCTGGACACTCAGGAAATATTTGTTGAATCAGTCAATAAATTAATGTATAAAATATTATAATATGTTCCTATTCAAATGAAATAAAATAATTTACCATCTATCATATATTTATCAAAAATAATACCCATCTCAAAACACTGAATATATGTATGTATTTTATTTATCGGTTGGTCTTTCTGAGTATTCTAAGTTTATTTCAGGTTATTTTGTTTCTCTAAGAGCCTCAGTGGGCCCCAAGTTCTGTATTAACTGCTCTGTGCACATTGGTGAAGTTGTTCTAGTGAAATAGCTTATACATTAGGAGTCATTTTAGATGCTAGGAGAACCTGACTCAATTTGTATCTTCAACTTTAAATATATCATTAAAAATAAAAATTCCCTGTATCATTTTGGGAGATATTACCATGAATTTCTGAGACACTATTTTGTAAATTATTTTTAACAAGTAGGGGTAACTGTAGAGATTTCAATTGTAAGCTAAATGCAGAATAAGTCAGGTAAAAGCTTTAGTCAATATTATCAAATTATAAATGTTCTGGTCTTACAAATATGTGTAGTGTATGACTACATAGCCAAGTGTAAATTGATTCTTCTTATATACATATAAGATCAAGGATATAATTTAGCAATCTTCAAGACCTAGGATGGTAGCAGGGAATTATGGACATCATAAAATTTAGATGTGTAATCTGGCCATGTGCTCAGTTTTTTCAAAGCTTATATGAAGAACTGTGTAAACACTGCTGTTGTTTACTGAGCTCTCCTACAGATGACTTATTTTATCTCTGTAGATTCCTCTTCAAAGCCAGAGAAAATATGAGAAAATAAAAGAGAATGAAAAACCAAAGCCATATGTTTTATTTTAAAGGTGAACTCTTTTACTATATTTAAAAGACATTTATTTCATACTATCTCTTTTCTTTAACCTTCAGTTCAGTTGTTAATTTGGTGGTATGTTATTTGAAAAATATAAATTTAAATTTGAGTTGTTAGACATGATTGGTTAAAAATTTAGGAATATTGAGAACTGAGTAAATGTTTATGGACTGGTTTATTTATCATTACAAAGCTTGCATTATAGAATATGTTTGCATGTATATTTATATAGTATAAGTAATGTTCTGTGATGTTAGGAAGGTTTCTTAGCGAGATAGATTTAACAGAGTGAATGCAGGTGACCAAACCCTAATTCAGAAGGGATTGTGCTTGTGGGAGTGGTGTCCTCTGGCAGATGAGGGGCTCGTAATGGAATCCTTGATGTTGTCTAACTCACACAGTCTAAAAACTGGATTTGGATTGTGTAAACATACTGGGAAGAGGGATGAGGCTGGATGGTTCCCTAGAGATCTCCCTGAGCAGGATTGGGAAGGCCCCTGGGACCTGGCCCATAATAAGCAAAGGTAAAGCTAGACATGGTGGGCTGCCCTCAGCAACAGAGCCTTGACGACTGCAGGCAAGTGGCGGTCCTGACTTCAGTGTGGGGGTTGGCACATGCCTCCATTCAGGGTCAAGGGCTCATGTCTGGTGCTGAAAGAAGGGTAAGCAAAGACTGAACCATTTGTACTAAAGCATTTTCAAGTGTGGATGGACAGGCATCGTTCCTTAGCATTTCCTACTCAAGAGAAACTGAGAGCTGTTGAGCCCTCCCCAGACAGAACCACACGTTTCTGCTGGGCATCATCTGCAGAGCCCAGATGAGACAGTGCTGTCCCGTGACAACGTGCAGAGCAGTATCTCAGAGCTGCTCCCAGAGCAACATCCTTGGGACTCTCAGAAGTCTGAATAGGCGGCCTTTGCCAGCGTTTGGGATCCTCTGAGGGAAACGTAGCAATAGCCAGGAGAGTTTGGGTTGATGTCGTTCACATGACCCTGTGTGTCCTCAAAGGTCGGTCAGGTCTATGGAGACCCGCGTGACATTAAAATCACAATGACACTTCCGCCTCATGGGATTACACATGAGGATTAGATGGCTGGCCACATCTGGCATATGAGTTGCTCAACAAAAGTTCACTGAATGGATGAATATTTAAGTATAATAGGAATGCTCCAGATAGACTTCACTTCTTTAGAATGCGGGCTTCTGTCCTAGGGGCTCAGTCTGAACTGAGCTCTGAGACTGGTTCTGTGGTCTTAGAGGAATCACCTCTCCGCTCCATGCTAAATTTTCCTCAGGGAATTCTTAAGTGGAGGTTTTGTGATGACCCTGCTGGATGATCATTTTACCTGATGCGGAACAGCAGGAAAGGCTGGCATCATGCCCCCTTCCTGATTTTTCTTTAGCCCCTTCGTGCTCATTCTCTCAAATACACATGCTCAGTGACTCTATTCCCTTTCCTTCAAGTACATTATCAATCATTTTATATTAATATATTCATACTATTCATATTTAGCAGTAATATGTACCCCATTCTTTCCTATCCTTTAAAAATAGTTTTATTGAGATATAATTTACATACCATGAAATTCACATTGTAAATGTGTGATCCAATATTTTAGTAAATTTATAGAATTGCTCAACCTTGATCAAAATCGAGTTTGAAAGCATTTCCATTTCTCCCAGAAGTCCCCTTGTGCCTGTTTGCAGTTAATTCCTGTTTTCACTCTGCAATGTACACTCAAGCACATATATAGCATCCTTCACAGATAATTGCATTTATTTTCGGTCTTAATAAAGTTTCAGCTATTAAAGAAGAGATATTGGGAGAATAAGTTATTATTAACCAAAGAAGCTGAAATCAGGTAGCACAGTGACTACTCACACTTTTTAAGTGTTCCCATAGCACTACAGCTATAAGTATCTGAATCTGTTTTATTCTGATGAAATCTGACAGGTGCCTTTAGCTCTCTGCCTCTCTGCCTAAGATCGTATTCTAAGGCACATGTGGTGATAGGGAGGAAGCAGCCTACCTAGTGAGAATGCCACAGCGGGGTGCTGAGACAGCATCATGGCTCTGGGTTTATCCCTGTCTTTGCCATTTAGTGACTTCGTGACAGTGGATAAACTGTTTGATGTCACTGGACTTGTTTTCTCTTTTATAAAGTGGGGAATAATACTTACTTTTTTTTGATTGCTGCATATGCAAGACACATGGGCTCAATCCCTGGGTCGGGAAGATCCCCTGGAGTAGGAAATGGCAACCCACTCCAGTATTCTTGCCTGAGAAATTCCATGGAGAGAGGAGCCTGGCGTGCTACAGTTCATGGGGTCACAAAAAAGTCAGATACGACTTCGCCACTAAAGCACAACAGCAGCACATAGGTTAGTTTTCTCCTTGTCATTAACAAGGTTAAGACCAACTCTGTCTTCAGAGAACTCCTTTTTACCAAAGGTCTAAAGCTGAGTTGATAAATAAATAAGGTAAAGTATTTTTCATCTGCTTAAACTCTAAAGCTCATTAGATACATGGGTTGAAAATAATTAGTATCCATTTGAGTTACATTTTTGCATCAATTGAATGACTAAAATCTTAATATTAGTAGTGCGTGTAGAGAATTTATTGAAATTTTAACATCATTCTACTTTTAAGTCCCAGAGATCTAATGTTTGACTCTCCCTGATGAAATGTGCCGAGAACTTTCATCTTTCCACTTGAGAAACAATGTTAGGTTGCTCGTGGCACTCAGCAGGCAGCCTCCTACACAATGATACTGCAGTTTTCCTCTGTCAAGGTTAAAAGCTTAATGCTAGCTTGTCTTATAGGGTAGAAGCAAGCAATTTGAATCATCTTTAAGTGGAAAGAAGTAGAAAGAGGAATTTATGAAATTCTTCAAATCCCACTTCTCAAACATCTTTGCTGTCAGCTTCCTCTGCTTTTGAAAGGAACCATTGTTGGTAAAGCTATCTGAGCCCTGTATCCCTGAGCGCTCTTCGTCTTGGGTGTGACAGAGAAAAGACTGCTTCTTTGCAGCAATACATTGCACATCTTGAGAGAATTGAACAGTAAAGATTTCAGGTTCTATGTAAGCATTATTTCCTGTTGGGGGGCCATATTTAGTGGGTCAGCTGTCTTGGTATTGTTTGCAAAGGATATGCCCATTCAAAAGAGCTGAATTTAAAAGCATATGGAGACATCAATAAGCATTTCTCAAATACAGGTTTATCACAACCACAGGCTCCATTGTTTTCTATTAAAACCAAATCAGAGATGATAACTGATGATAAATAACTTAATTCTACCTCTTGTTTGTCCATTGCATTGGTCAGAGAAACTTGCATCTTTTCCCTTTCCAGGGTTTCATCTGTTATCAAGTGTATCTATTCATCTATTCTCTTATTCTTTATTCTCTTACTATTCTCTATTATTTGCATATTTTATCTTGACATTGAATTGGTTTTTATTGATCTAAAAACTTTTCATTTTGAAGTACAAAAATGGTTCTCCATCACACTGAAAAATCAAACCTCCGTATCCTGGCTTACACAGCCTTGTGTGATCTAACACTGACCTAATTTTCTGACCTCCAGTTGAGCCATTCTTTTGAACAGTTAAACTCTAACCTCAATCATTTTTTTTTTGGCCTGCCCTTCCTACTTGAAAAGCCTTAGCACTAGCAGTCTCCTCTTTCTGGAATGTTTATCACTCTAATCATTCTATTGCTACTGCTGCAGGTTCAGTTTCCCAGGAAACAGACTCTGCAGTAGAAATTAGGATATGAGAACTTTATTAGGGAATGCTCTTGGGCTCAACATTGTGCAAGGGAGGGAAGCAAGTGTGCAGGCAGAGAAAGGGGGCTGCGTCACAGGCTTATTAAATCCACAGCTGACCCCGAGAGGACTTGAGGCTGGGTTGGCCCCTCACAATTGTCTGGGGTTGAGTTGAGGGGCCAGGCCTTCACTCTTCATCATTACTGGGAGTTATGGAAGGAAACCCCTTTATGGATCACAGCCTTGTCATGGTGAAGGGGCTTGCGTACCTCAGTGAAGCGATGAGCCATGCTGTGCAGGGCCACCCAGGACGGATGGGTCATAGTGGAGAGTTCTGACAAAATGTCATTGGAGGAGAGAATGGAAAACCACTTCAGCATTCTTGCCTAGAGAACTCCATGGACAGTATGAAAAGGCAAAAATCAATGGACGTGAATTTGAGCAAACTCCGAGAGATAGTGGAGGACAGAGGAGCCTGGCGTGCTGCAGTCCATGAGGGTGTAGAGGGTCAGACATGACTTAGCTACTGAACAACAATAAATTGAAGGAAAACTAATAAATTGAACTTGGCAGTGCCATACCTGAAGAGGTTAGCCATGTCCCACCAAAGGGAACTGGGGAGAGAACTTTGTAGATGAAAGGCCAAAGCAAAGTGAGAAAATTATTGATTGGCTACAGCTCAGTCCTAGTTGCCTATCTGTGGTTGGTTGTCCTTAGGTTTCAGTTTTGGAACCTTGAGGCGTTTGCAGGATTAGATTTTGATTTGCTTTCTTAGACTCCACCACATTAGAGCCGCCTCTGTCTGATGGTCAAGTCGTTTAATTTCACGTAAGTGGACACTCCCAGGCGCCAACACTTCCAGCAGCTGGGGAATACCCACCAGTGCTTGAGGAATACCTGCCAGGGCCCCCGAAACACCTGTCAGTGCTGGGAGAATACCATGTCAGTGCTGGAGGGATACTCATCAGTGCTCGGGGAATACCTGGCAGTGCTTGGGAACTCTGGGTAGTCCACCACTGGGTACAGACCAGCTGCCTCCTTCTGATTATTCAGATCTCAGCCTGAATGTCCACCCATCTAGAGGGGCTTTCTTGGTCACTGTGGCAGACACACCCCAGGGCAACCCAGTGAGTCACTCTTGATTCATCCCCTCCCGGAGTGTGGATGTCACCTGGGACTTGCGTTTGATGATGGAACATAGCTCAGAGGATGGGATGTCACACCCACAGTTAACGTTATGTTGTACATGGTTCTATCCTGGCAGATGGAACCGAGAGAGATTCTCACTGCCTTGCTGTGAGCTGTCTGTGGAGACAGTCTCCACACGTAGATGGTGGACCTGGGGCTGCTTCCAGCTGATAACCAGTAAGAAGCAGGTCTCCCAGTGGGATAACCCTGAGAAAAGCAGTTTTGCCAGCTCACCTAGTAAGCCTGGAGCCGGGCCAGACCTCCAGAAAGATGACATCCTGGCCACCACATTGACTGCAGGCTTGTGAGACCTGCGAGAGGACCCCAAAATCTGACTCATGGAGCCTGAGATAATAAGTAGATGTTGTTTAAAGTTGCTAAATTAGAGGCAGTAGAAACCCCAAACAATCATGCTGTCTAAAGTCTACACTGAGTTATTCCCCATCATATCTCTCCGTTGTACTTCACACTGTGTGATATTTCATGATCTACATGTTATCTATTTTCCATCACTAGAACGGAAGTGACCTGGAGAGAATTTCTTGTTTGTCTCCTAGTTTTGTTTCCAGTATGTAGAGCAGGGTTGAGAGACATGTCTTTCCACACTTGTGGAAAGACACATGGAAGTTCTCCTTCCTTATTCTCTCTGCCCTCACTCCTTTCCCCGGAGTTCATTTCTGTTACCACCTTCAGTTCCAGTTGTATTCAATCATGCATATACATATGCAAATATGTAACATTAAAGCACTCATGTGATTTTACTTTATATTTCATTCTTTGGCTTGCTGTTTCCAGTTAGCATTTCAGAAATAGCTCCATTATCACTTCCCATTCATTTAATTCTCTTTTCATTACTGCATAGTATCACATAGGATCACATAGGATCACTGCTTCCTTGGTGGCTCAGTTGGTAAAGAATCAGCCTGCAATACAGAGGAGACATGGGTTTGATCCCTGGGTTGGGAAGATCCCCTGGTGAAGGAAATGGCAATTCACTCCAGTATTGTTGCCTGGAAAATCCCATGGCCAGAGGAGCCTGGCGGGCAAAGTCCATGGAGTTGGGAGAGTAAGGCACAAATTAGTGACTAAACCACCACCCATCACATAGTATAGATGTGTTGCTGTTTAGTTAACGTTTCCTTGGTAACATTTAGGTTTTTCCATTTTTAAACAATATCACCCTTATTTAAGTCATACAATTTCTTCTTTACATACACTTTCACATAGATTTGTTCATGTAAATATATTGGTGTATAATAGATCCTAAAAATGGAATTGCTAGAATATAAGTGGTGCATGTTAGATTTCTACCAGTTTTTCTTACCTGAGCTGTTTCAATAATTTATTAGGAGATCATGTTACCTCCTGGTCTTCCTCACTCCTGCGTCCCGCAAACTTTTAGCATGTCACTAACATGTCTCTACAGTCCATGGGGTCGCTAAGAGTTGGACATGGCTGAGCAACTTCACTTTCACTTTTCACTTTCATGCATTGGAGAAGGAAATGGCAACCCACTCCAGTGTTCTTGCCTGGAGAATCCCAGGGACGGAGGAGCCTGTTGGGCTGCCATCTATGGGGTCGCACAGAGTCGGACACGACTGATGCGACTTAGCAGCAGCAGCAGCAGCGTATCTCTGATAATGCAACAAAGAACCTTAAACCTTTCAGTGTTTCCTTGTAGTCTAAGAAATAAAGTCTCACCTTCTTAGTTGGGCATTCACAGCTGCTTTTGTATTTTCTGAAACTTCTAGCCTCATGCAGAACTGTCTGCGTCCCATGCTTTATTAATGAGTTTACGGGGAGATCCGTTCTCCAAGCATTTCTGGCAATCTGTCTTCTGCATGTCTCTCTTACTTCTTCCCTCCCCAAAAAGGCTAACCTCTGCCTGCCCCTGACCTTTCATGTAGCTCCAATGCTGTCTTTTCTAATTAAATATTTCTTTAATTTCCTAGTCATTGACAATGCTTTTATATTGCAGAGTTCTTTTAATGGTTCACAAATACTTTACGTATTTTTACATTAATTCTTAAAAAAATTCTTTAATTTTTATATTCTTTAATTCTGGTAATAGTATAAGTTTTGAAGATGAGCAGACTGAAGTTAGAGAATTTAAATGATTGACTAAAGCCTGCTGCTTTTTAAGGGGCAGAACTGTGGTGTAGAAACTTCTAATTCCAAGTCCAGTGCACAGACTTCTATGCCTTGGCTGTCTTTCTTCCAAGTCTCTGCTGTGCTGCTTCTGGGCTAGTCTAGTCTTTGCTGCTTATCCAAAAATGTAAAATGATGTACATTTTGCATTTTCCTTTGTTATCATGTATTCCCTTCTAGAGCATAAGTTCCTTAAAGTCAGGAGCTTCACTTAATTTAATTTTCGAAAAAATTCCCACCACTTCTTATTATGTCAGCAATGTTTAGTCAGTGAGCAAAGATGAAGGAATCAATTACATATCCATCACATTCAGTAGGGGAAAGCAAGCCGTATTTGGACAGAGAAAAAAGCCTGGTTGAGGCTGGCCAAGACAACCTCCTCTTTGTGGTCTGTGCTTGGGTTTGCATCTTATCAGTGTCTAAGATGAGCTGCCCTCCCTGTGCAGGGTCTGTGCACACGTGGTTGGTCCCCAGGCATCCAAGCACATGACTCAGCCAGTACTTTCACAAACCAGCTTATAAAAGGTGTATATAGCCCACTTTCTAATACCACCTGATTGCTATTATCAGGTTATTGTCATCAGTCTAAGGAACTGAGCAGAGATTTTAGCCACTTTGAGTCACTTAGACTTTGAGTCACCTCCAGCAGACTGGAGGTCAAATTCGCTCTCCCTCCCAGGACCAGAGGCTTTCCTGGGGCCAGGTCAGGGCAAGGCTACTCCTACTGCATCACATGAGAACAAGCAACTCTAGTTTACAGAGAAATCTGTAAAGCCATCACGCATGCTCAGAGACTAACCCTCAGACCCAAGTGGAAATTGAAGATGCTCGCACAAATACGGGTTGGCCAAAAAGTTTGAGTTTTTCCGCATCATCTTATGGAAAAACCCAAATGAACTTTCTGGCCAACCCAATATTTTAAACATTGATTTTCTTCATTCTTTTAAGAATTCTTGACATATATCATGAGTGATTCTTGACATATATCATTAATTCCCTCTAAGAACCATATTATCAAAGATTATTCACCTTGATAAGAAAACTGATTCTCAGTGAAATCAAGATGAAGTCATGAATTCATTACTGCTTATAATTAGACCAGCGTCTTTTCCATTTTTCCAGCTCCCAGTGGTCTGCCTGACAACTGGATAAAAGAAGTTGCTGGAGATTATAAGCAGGTATTAAAGGCTGGGGTGTATTAAAAATTTGTGAACAGGGCTCTCATTTTTCCTCAGTAGAAGTATACAATTCTAAGCCTTCCTCATATTTTAGTTTGTTGTTAAATTATATAAGGGCTTCCCTGGGTGGCTTAGGTGGTAAAGAATTTGCCCGCAATGTGGAAAACCCAGGTTCCACCCCTGGGTTGGGAAGATCCCCTAGAGACACAAATGGCAACCCACTCCAGTATTCTTACCTGGAGAATTTCATGGACAGAGGAGCCTGGAGGGCCATAGTCCGTGGGGTTGCAAAGAGTAGAATTACACAAGTAGTGTTTGTGAAAAATAGATATATTTCCAACAGCACTGAAGCATATAAACAGTGGAAGCCTCCATTGTCCCCCTGCTTTTATTTCCATGAGTAGGAACTGTTAGCATTTTTGGTTATATATTTCCAGATGTGGGAGAGCAAGAGTGTATAAGATATATTCTCACCAGTGCACTATTCAGCAAGCTTTTATTTTCTTTCCAGAATATATCACACATCCCTTCCATGTTAATACATAACTTCCATCTTCCAGTTCCCTCTGGCTAGAGGCTGACTTTTACACAACTTCCTCTACAAGAAGGGCCTTGTTTATATTCATGTATTTGCTTGTCCAACCATCCGGAAAGGACTGTAGTCAGAAGTGAGGCAGTGCGGATGGCAGGGTCTGCATTACTCTGTGACTCTAGGCAAGGTGGGGGGAGGTGGGAGGTGATGAGGGCTTCTTGGCCTTTGACCCCACCTTGTTTGAGTGCAAAATGATCTTTCCTCGCAACAGAAGGATCACTGTTAATATTTGAGAGGAAGCTGTAAAACAAAGTAGAACATTTTTCTTTTTAATTATTGATTACTGAGTCATACCATCCTCTGGATACTTCTCTGGAGATTTGAAAGAAAAAGTCTTTGGCTTGTCAATTGCATTTTCATTTCATAGCATTGACTCGGGGTTTCTAATGGCCTGTGTATTTTTAAAAAGGCTATTTTTAGAACAGTTTTAGATTCATAACAAAAATAAGAAGGTGCAGAGATTTTCCCTATGCATCCTGTGTTCTCACACGCATACCCTTGTCTGTTATCCACGTCTGGTATCAGAGTGGTGTATTTGTTAAATCTCTCTACTTAAATTGATGCGTTATTTTCACCCAAAGTCCATTGTTAACATGAGAGTTCACTCCTGGTGATGTGCAGGCTATGGATTTGGAAATATTTAATGATACACATGGACTTCCCAGGTGGCACAAGTGGTAAAGAACTCGCCTGCCAACACAAAGATTTAAAAGATGCAAGTTCAATCCCTAGGTCGGGAAGATCCCCTGGAGGAGGGCATGGCAACCCAGTCTAGTATTCTTGGGTAGTTCTCCTCTATATCAGTCCCTGAAAACTTTGCAATTTGTAATTAGATTACATCTATTTTTTCCAACATAGAGAATATTTTTTCCTGCTACTTATTTTGTTGTTATTGTTGGAAATACAGCTCAAATAAAAGTCAAAAAACAGAAATTGTGTTGAAGATCACTTTCCCTAGCAGTTGTGAGTTACTGCGTCAGCACTAATGAACTATCTCGCCTCATTCCCTTTATTTCCTTGATTCATGAAATATTCATGAATTTTGTCTTTAAGGACAACAAAATTTTTATAGTAGATTCTTCATTAAAGGACAATTTGGGGGTGATCATTTTGAATTTAAAAAGTATTTTATTGATGTGTACTTGATTTACTATATATATATTTTTTTCATATTCTTTTCCATTATGTTTTATTATAGGATACTGAATTTAGTTCCTTGTGCTATATAGTAGGGCCTTGTTGTTTATCCATCCTATATGTAATAGTTTACATCTGCTAATCCCAAACTCCCAATCCATGCTTCCCACATACCCTTGCCCCCTTGGCAATGACAAATCTGTTCTCTAAGTTTGTGAGTCTGTTTAGCAGATAGATTCATTTGTGCCATATTTTAGATTCCACATGTAAGTGATATCATATGGTATTTTTCTTTGTCTCTCTGACTTACTTTACTTAGTATGATAATCTCTAGATCCACCCTGCAAATGGCATTATTTGATTCTTTTTTATGGCTGAGTATTATTACATTGTTTGTGTATTACTTTTAACTTTTTATGTCAAATAGTAGTAATAGGAATGGTATTTGGAGAAATCCTATGCATATTTACCAACTGATTTTTTTATTCATATCAAAAGCATAGAGTTAAAATGTTATGATACACTGTTATAGTAAATACTCAAGAAAGTGTTTCCCTTCATTTTTAGGGGAGGGTTGAAGAATAGATACATAATATTTGCATGACTTTGCATTCCAGCACTTACAATTGAAGACTGATATTGTAGATGTATTTGCAGTTTGCCCAATATTCAAACAATACAAGACACAATTTTAAGTGTATGGAATTAGGAGATGATGTTCTTTCCTTCTTCATCCTTATCTATACATGATGGAATTTCCCCTTTCTCAAAATTTGAACTATTGGGTGTTTTTCTGTTCTGTGTGATCTTTCTCAAATTAAACATTTAAAGCTTTAAAATGGTTATATGCATTGGACATTCAATTTTGAATATTTGTCTCCGATTTTTGTAACCTACCAAATGACAGTTTAATATTAACTAAATGGCTTACATGTCAAATCTGTCACCATCTTACATTGTTTTTTGTTTTACCAGTTGTGATTAGCAGAAAATTTGTGGGTGTTGTGACCATTCAAATAATGTTATGATATGTATTGTACTTCTACTCGTATTTTAAAGTAACTTCTCAGTATTCAAAATGCATTGAGCTTCTTCTCTGGGTAATACAGCACCTTCTCCTTCTTCCACAAAACACCCAGAATAGGATGCAAGTCTTGGGCTTCATGTGGATTTTCGAGATGTGAAAGAAACCATCTCAAAAGATAAAGTGTGGATTGGTAGAACCATATATTCATTTCCTCATTAAGCATTTATTGGGCCATTATTCAGTGTTCAGAATTTCTGTTTAAAGCACCTAAAGATAACAATTCAGTTTGATAGGACTTCATAAATGTACTTTATAATTTAGATTTAGGTTTCCACGGTTTTTTATCAATTTAGTCACATACAAGTGGGGCTGTTTGATCATATTCTATTTCCTGGCTTCAACATTTCAAGCCTCTCCAGGGCAGAAATGAAAGATTATGAGTATGCTACATTTCTATAGCTCTTTCATTTTTTTCCCCAACCCTAGCTTACTTTCATGCCTGCAATAAAAATTTTGATCCAGGTCGGATTTATGTGAACATTATTATTTTTTTTTCAGATTGACCTACCCCGTGACTGAATTTTGCAATGAATCCTTATCAGGTTGTTATACACCATTGCAACTGGGCACCTTAAAATTAGATGGAAGGAACAGAGGATGTTGCCAGAGGATGTGCTGACTGTATAAAAAGTAGGTTCTACCTTGTTTCATTTTTTTTTTTTTTTCTGAGCATAGAAGCCACTTTAAAAGTTTGCAAGTCTTTAAAACATTAGCTCCAGATGTTTTAAATGTGGTAAGGTGAGCAAGTGCAGTGAAACCATAAAACACTGTGTGAAGGCGATTCTGATGTGCTATTACATTAAAGAAAGTAGATGGAAGTTCAGGAACATACTGGCAAGAAACCCAAAAAGCCAAGTTTTCTACCGACTGGTTCTGAAAGGCTGGATGAGTCATGATCTTCCTTGCATCTCAAGATGCCTACAGATTTTGGATCAAAATTTGTTATCAAAAACAAAAACAAAAACAAAAAACAAAATCTGTTGTCAATTAGTGTTACCACTCTGAATTGACATAATTTTGACCAATGTCAAAAGAACAGTGTTTTATTTAGTTCATCCAAAATAGATAAATGGGCAATGTCTGTAAGACATATGGGGATTGAAAATAGTTCATAGACTTCCCATGACTACCTTGGAAGGTGGCATGTATAGTGATTAAAATATCTAGGTTGCTTGGGTTCAAATCAATCAGCCATTTACTAATGGAATGACCCTGGAAAAGCTTCCTCATCTCTCTCTGCATTTATCTCCTCCTCATTTTAGAATGAAGAATCCCAAAGCTCATAGTTTTATTGTAAAGGGTTAAAAATTTTGTGCGTGTAACATATATGGAATTTCTGAATACAGTAAGCACATAATAAATGTTTGTTATTATTTTATCCATATTACTATTAGCATCATTATTGTTATTTTAGAGTCCATTTGGCATGAACCCTGGAGTCCAGGGTTCTGGATTGAAAACCACTGGTGTAACCTCATAAACTCATTAAGTTGAATTTTAATTTAGAGAGATAAAAATTAGTCAAGCAAGCATTTATAAAAATTATTCTCATTATTTAAAAAGTTATGAACTATTAAGTATTATGGTGTATGGTCTCAATGGTTAATTAGGAAGAGTTTACACCTTTG
The DNA here is from genome assembly GCF_029407905.1 of Bubalus kerabau. NCBI lineage: Eukaryota > Metazoa > Chordata > Mammalia > Artiodactyla > Bovidae > Bubalus > Bubalus kerabau. The sequence continues at coordinate 66,793,315 of NC_073628.1, forward strand.
TAAATAGATTTTGACTATCTACATTGAGTTGACAGAGATTAGTTAGTATATGACTCTTGCTGCTGCTACTGCTGCTAAGTCACTTCAGTTGCATCTGACTCTGTGCGACCCCATAGATGGCGGCCCACCAGGCTCCCCCATCCCTGGGATTCTCCAGGCAAGAACACTGGAGTGGGTTGCCATTTCCTTCTCCAATGCATGAAAGTGAAAAGTGAAAGTGAAGTCTCTTAGACTTTTGTTGACAAATACACAGGAGAGTTTTCCATCCAAGCTGAAAAACAGGTCATTCTTTTGGGGTTGACCTTATTTTAATATGGAAATCAGTTTTGTTTTTAAATTCAAGCGTTTTATTCCCTTTCTCCCCTCCTTCCTTCCTTTTATACTGAAACAATAAGGTAAGTTTTCTGTGCTACAGCCTGGGTATGCCACATTCAGACCGTATATCCAAATGTATAAAAGAGTAGAAAGTTTTATTAATGATTTGTAGTCATACATACTGTATTCAAGATTCGGGGTAAAAATTTATATATAAAAAAGCTCATAGTCGAATATATACCATATTATGATGAATGAAGACATACTAAATTTCTTTTCCATCTCTTCTAAAATATAGACTGCATTGTGTGATGATATACTCCCACAAAATACCATTCTAGTAACACACACTTTTGGTTTATTATTTCACTTGGGTAGCTTGATTTTGCCTGGGCAGTTCTCTGTTAAAAGTAGAACAGTTTGTATCTAGTGAGGCATCTTATTGAATGTTGCTTGAAAAACTCTTCTTTCTATAGTATTGTGCACAAAAAAACATAAATTTAAACAGATCCTGGTCTGGTTTTATTACATTTAGTTCCAGGCTATGTAGACACATTATCTGGATCCTTTTGGCATCACATAATAATATATCATTGATATAAGAAATAGTTTGTGTGTGAACAGCATTACTGTACTTTTTATTTAAATGTATAGATTTACCCTAGAGCCATGCTGTCACTTCTGCTTGTTATAATATTTTCCCTTAAAGAACACTGGCATAATATGTCTCCTTAAGATCCTGTAGAAATGTTGGATTTTAATATTTTATATTATAATTATATTCTGATATTTCCTTCCAATAATAAAATAACCCTAGTTTCTCATAAGGAATAACACATTTGCAGAACCTCATATGAATTCTAATTTTTAAACTGGAAAATTTGTGGTACTAGGAAATATTATCAGAACTATTTTCATTCCTATTTGTTTTAAAAGAAATGGTCTAAATGAGGTTTTAAACTTTCTTTTTTAAAGTCTGTCTTATTTTCCCTTTCTACATTTATAAAAAATTTTTAGCTCTTTTATATCATTAACAAGAAAAGATACCAAACGTAAGCATGAAAAATAGACTATTTAAGTTACTGGTTGAAATATACTTAATTTTAATAGGACATAATTAAATTCTCAAGTATGTGTGATACAGTTTGGTGTATAATGGTAGATTCATTTGGAAAACCTAGAATGTTACTTTTTTTCTTTTGTAACAGTAATTTTTATTCATTTGCAGTTAGTTTCAGTTAAAGTTAAAAATATAATTCATATCATAAGGCAAATGGCTAATTTCTATAGATTACTTTCGAGGTTTTTTTTTGTATTAAATTTGTTTAATTTAGATCTGAGACTCGTTTATTGGGTTTTGATTATTGAATATGATACTTTGTTCATGAAATGGTCATCTTATGTCATGTTTAGCCATATTTGTATATATGTAACTTTTTAAATAATCGAATAATGTTGGATAAACTTATATAGAAGCATCTTTATAAGAATTCAATAAATCTAATTCTCACAATTTTATTGTTATAATTGAATTTTGCAATCAATCTTTTTATCCATGTCCTAGGCAAGATCACAGAGGTCACTAATAGTCCACATTTGTTTTTAAACAGTACTTGAAAATATATAATGACATAGGAATTTATCAACTTACTTATAATATTAACAAAATTTATACTAATAACTATTTGCATCTAGCTAAAATAGTTAAGTACTCACCCTGTTAGGAAGATAAGGTAGTCAAAATGTGACTCTAATGTATTTTAAAGATGATGTAGCGATACTGCCACAGCAAACTTCTGAAATAAAACTACTAGTTTATATTTTAATATATTGAGTTCCTTATGTACAAACAACTTTCAAGGATGCAGATGTGCCCCTGCATGCCAGCTGTTGTGCTACTGTACTTTTCAAGGTACTGTACCATAAATTAAAAATATTTTCTTCATTTTTTTGTGTTTGTTAGTTTTTTATGTATCATTTGTGTGAAAAGTATTATAAACCGGTTACGGTACAGGACTATATAGCCAGTTGTGTTCGTTTTATACTTGGGCTAGCTTTGTTGGACTTAAAAACAAGCTGGACTTACATTCTTGGGACAGAACCTACTCATATGTAGGGAACTTAACTGTATTGGATTATGTGTTTTTACAATTGCTGCCATCCTTACTCTTCTCACCGTTTAAGCATTAGCAAGTCTTTTATATACACTGAGTTAAGTATACAGTAGTCAGAAATATCCCTCCTTTTATTGGGAAAAAGCAGTACTTTAAAGAAAAAATCATTTAGTAAATTTTATAATCTTATTTTTTAATATCAACAGATCAACTTTTGAAGACTCAGAACAGGGCTTAAACCCAGTGAGAGAGAACTGGAGATGAGTAGAGACAGCACAAAGGGCTGGATTGTCAAAGCAGATTGATTCATATGAGAAATCTTTCCCAATAACAAGCTTAGCCAATGACTTCAAGAAGACATACAATCACGAGGCACAGGTGAAACAGGGAGGGAATCGGCCCTTCAGTGCAGTTACTCAGGTTGCTTCTTGCCAGGCAGGATGTGCTCTGGCTCAGGTTATGCAGAGAGCCTCTGTGTGACATTTGTGTCTGCATAAATGACACAAAAGAGGGCCATTTTGCTGTGACACATTATCATTTCATTTCCAGGTGGTTGTACAGCTTATGTGACATTTTCCAGGAAGCCATTCACTATAAATTTGTAGATTCCAGATTTGTTTAGTACAAACAATTGTAGACAAATGAAGTATATTCTGCTAAAATATTTTCATAGATGAGGACCCTCTTGAGAGGGAGGTGGTTAGTGTGTATACCAGGAGACCTGTTGTCTGCTTGACTGTAAGGAGATTTGGTAAATTAGCTTTTTTGTTTCCAAGGGTGTCTCCCCATCTCCCTCCTGCTACAAGAGAGACTGTGGACTGTAGACATTCTGCTTAATGATTTTCTTCCCAGGAGCCATTCTTGAAGAAGACAGGGTGAGCGGGGAGTTCATCCACAGGGCAGGAAAGAGCTCGGAGGAAAATGCATGTAGTTTACTGGTTTCTGGGTCTTTGGAAAGAATTTCAATCTTTGCTATAATCTTCTCAGCTGAGTCCAGGGAGAAGGCATGACTCTGGAGATACTCTGTAAGTTTGGAGATATTTCAGAGCTGAATATACTCTCTGAGATATCTCCATGACTTAACGTGTCTCAGGGCACAGCTTAACAAGATGGCTAATGTCTTGGAATATAGGAGTTGTGATTGTCAGTGGTTGAGTGCAGTACCTTGTGGACCAAGCTGAGTCATAGCCGTGTTATGGAGTTATGCACATCCAGGCCAGGCATGTTGAGGGAAGATTTATAAATTTACTGTTGTTTACAAGAAAGGCATGGAGATAAATGTGACTGCTTCACCACTGGGAGAAGGGATATATAGAGTGTGGACCCATCACTGAATGTCATGGAGGATCACAGAAATGAACAGCAGATGTGATAGAGAAGATGATACCTAGACAAGGCAGGATCAGCTGGGCTCAGGGGAGGCCAGAGATGGTACACACCATTACATGGACAAGCTGCCCTAGATTCAGTTCCAGGAAAACCTGTAAGGCCACTGGAAATCACATAACTTTGGGGAGGGAAGGAAAAAGAAGGGGCAGTAGAGAGCAATAGAAATAGGACTTGATTTGATTTAATTTTACATTGGAAAGGACTGTATTACCGTAAATTGGCAAGATAAATTCTTCTGATGGGAAAACATGTTGTAAGCCAAATTCCACTCAGACATAGAACAATAAATATTATATATATTTTTTAAATATTGAATTCATGACAGTGGAATTTCCAACATGCTCTAGTACTTCAGTGCTGTGTGCTTAGTCACTCAGTTATGTCCAACTCTTTGTGACCCGTGGACCGTAGCCCACCAGGCTCCTCTGTCCATGGGGATTCTCCAGGCAAGGATACTGGAGTGGGTTCCCATGCCCTACTCCAGGGGATCAAACCCATGTCTCCCACATTGCAGGTGGATTCTTTACCATTATAGCCACAAGAAGTTCAAGAATATTGCAGTAGGTAGCCTATCCCTTCTCCAGAGAATCTTTCCATCCCAGAAATCAAGTCGTGGTCTCCTGCATTGCAGGTGAATTCTTTACCAGCTGAGCTACCTGGAAAGCCCCTATTACCTCTGCTGAAGAACAAATAATAGAGGAATTAAAAAACAAAAACAAAAACTCTGTCTTTACTTGTTGTGTTACCTTGATCATGTTATTAGTCTCCTGGACTCTCAGTTTCTTTACAAAGTAGGTATAGCTATGCCTATTCACACAGTTGCTGTGAAAAGTAAATAAGATGTAAATGAACGCATTTAGCATGTGGTCTGGTATACCTACTGGTAGGTTTCCAATAAGTGTTTGGAAAAAGCCTGATCTGAAGCAATGTAATTGATGTGATACTATTCCTTATCATTTTGCAAATTATTTAGTTTCTGTTTCCATATTAAGACAATTCTTCCCTGACCCTTTGAGATTTGAAGTTACCTCTTTTGTTCTTCTGTTTCTCGGACCAAACATTTCTGCGACCCAAAGGTTGTTTGTGGGCCACCAAGTGTTCTACTGTTACTAGAAGAAGGAGTTATCGTTGCGAATGGGTGAAGAAATAAATGTAGCAGGTACCACAAAGTCCCTTGGTGCTAGTGTGGCCATTGGGTCATAGGTCATTGAAGGTCATAGGTTGATCAAAGAATCCTTACAAATGTGGATCTGAATTATGCCTTACACATTTCTAGATGTAGTCCTCTTATTACCGAACCAAATTTGGGTCTACCTGCCCATGTTCAACTCAATCTACTGACAGTAGGTGGTGGTGAAGAAAAGAGCAACATTTATTGCAGGGTGTAAGCAAGAAGTCCAGTAGTTTTAGTGCTCAAAATACCTGAACTCCCTGAAGACCTTCAGGGAAAGGTTTTTAAAGACAGGGTGAGGGAGAGGGGTTGTGGGGTTCATGATCCGCTCATGGACACTTTTCCTCCTGGCTTGGTGGTGAGGTAACCAGGCGTCAACATCATAAACCTCTGGTTCTAAGGAACTGGGGTCCACATGCTTGTGGGCAGCATATGTTGACATTTTCCCACCTGGTGGGGGTTTTAGTATCTACAAAACAGTTCAAGGGACATGGCTCAGAATGTTATCTATATCCCTTGAAAGTGAAAAGAAAGTGAAGTCGCTCAGTCCTGTCTGACTCTTTGTGACCCCTTGGACTGTAGCCCACCAGGCTCCTCCATCCATGGGATTCTCCAGGCAAGAATACTAGAGTGGGTTGCCATTTCCTTCTCCAGGGGATCTTCCTGACCCAGGGATCGAACCCAGGTCTCCTGCAATGCAGGCAGACGCTTTAACCTCTGAGTCACCAGGGAAGCCCCTGAGGAGGAACTAAATGTCCTTGACTGTGTTTAATGGCTAAACTGTTATTATTTTGTCTTGCTTGACTGTTTTCCCTTTTTTCTGCTTTTCTGACTTCTCTGATTAAATATGCTCTTTGAAACTCGGGGAAAGCCTAGGAGGCTAAAGTTTTTCTATGGACAAGGGGCAGAGAGTGGACACTGGACTGAGGGGTGGGGGTTCTGTTCTGGGAAGGGCCCATAGGTTCCTGCTCAGTTACACTCTAGGAGCCATTTTTTTTTTTTTTTTTGGTAACACTGATGTTTAATTATTTGAATTCACTGTGGGGTTTTTTGTCGTCCCATCATAATTTATATGAGAGGGCAAGGCAAACACGATTTCTGATATTTCATTTATTTATTAGTTTTTATTTTACAGCTATCAGTGGAAGTACTGATATTATGGACCTGTGTACATTTTCAAGAGTTTCTGTTCTCCTTAAAAGTAATAAATAATACCTGTAAGCTATTGGGAACACTCGTTCTCTTACGAGGTCAGGAATGTACAGGTGTAAAAGATGCAATATTTCCCCAGGATATTTTTTTAAGCACCAATCAAAACTCAACCAGTATCTTCATTTTCAAAAGAAATCCACTGAGCTTCTTTCATGCTCAGATGCTGTAACAACAGGCATGAAACTAATTAGAGACCAAAGGCTACAATGCCATGTTGTCCCTTTGAATGCAGCCCTGGAGATGGAAGGAAGCTGGAGGGGAACATGGCTGAGTGTATCACCCTTTAACAACAAGTTAGCCCAAAACAAAGCACATTTCTGCCTGCAGATTCTTGAATTTTACAAATGTTTCCAGGGAAACAAACGTATAATTTAAGGTTTTACAATTTCCAAATTTTCTACTATATATCCCAAGATACATAAACTTAGGGTTACTTCTCCAGATCATTACTTTATCAACTACGTTTTCCTTCTTTACAACTACCAATTCCAAATAATTTGTGTGTTAATGTGGGATTTTGAAACCTGTATTAGCTATTTTGAAAAAATAATCCAACTAATGTATTTATTACCTTATTAAAAGTTACTGCAATGATCTTTTTAAAAATTCTGTTTAGAATATTTTAAAACTTCTTCTTGTTCCTTCAGTCTCTTTTATTCAATTTTTAAAAAATTATTTGGAATCTGTAGTTTAAATTACATATTTGTTTCCCTGGAAATTCACTGATAGAAGATTGAAAATATCAAACGAAAGGAAGGAGACTTGGCTTTTGTTCTCAGTTCTGTCACTGACTAGCGCTTTGACCCTGGGCTCTTGATTTCTTCCCTGAATCTGTGTTTTCTTTCAGGTAAAATTAAGACATGGTGTTAAAAGATTCTTAATTTCTTTTGTTGTTCTAACATCTTTTGAAATTGCTTTATGATTTTTTTGATGACTTCTGACTTTCTCAGCACTTATCACAAATGTATGATGGGTTTTATCTTTCATAACTCTGCTATTGAGACTAACTCTTGTGGCAATGTGGATGGTCATGAGATCCATTGGGATAATATACCAAAATGGACATTATTTAAATAGCAAATAAAACATATTTACATCATGTGGAACCTGGAAGTCCCAGGTTCAGTGAGAAGCATGATATTTCCTATTTGCCTTTAGAGATGTGTTAGGAATCCAGGGATAAAATGTATTTTTTCTTACATGTTCATCGCTTTCCTTGAAGTCAGCAGTAACTCAATACACCCAATGTGCTTAGACATGGCCTTTGTAACAGGTGTCATTGCTTGCTGTCTGTAGCTTGCATTCTTATTCTATATAACTCCCAAAGAATGTTTGTCAAGTTCAAGTCTGAGGAGCCAGTGTAATGATTTGCTTCCACATCGTGGGCTGAAGTTAGAAATGGAGCGACTGACATGCAGGATGAATTTACTGGCCTGGAGCCACTAATTACAGAGGCTGTGTTCGCAGAACCTGAAATGTTTAGATGGAAAACCCGAAGCTCTGAAGAAGATTGGAAGGAACATTTTCATCTAAAGAAGCAGTGGAATTTTAAATTAAACACGATTGGAAGATGATTGTGTACTAGTTTAAAGTCATCCCAGGTGTTGCATTATTATAGACTTTAAATCAGTCATTTTGTGCAAGAATAATACTTAAGCCTGGTTTTATTACCGTCTTCTTCAGAAATCTTGAGATGAGAGAAGAAATCTTCATTATAATAACTGAGATAAAACTGGAATTATAGATGCCAATAAAGTTAACATCCTGGAAGAAAGAATAGGCCTGTATCTACAATTACCTGGAATATAGCTGTATTTGCTGTGTATATCAGATGGAGTCTCTCTCCAAAATTATTTTTTGAATTGGATTGATGTGACCAGTTCACATGACGTTTTTAAGCCAGTTTAACAATCAAAACAGACAAAGTGACATATCTGGACAGTATATGTTTGATAAACTTAAAGGAATCCAAAGAGACAATAAGGATTTATATAAGACAAAATTTATATATAAAAAAGTTTAATGACATATTTCTAACTTGTTTCTCAATTTAATTCAATATAAGGAAGTATGTTGAATTAGTCTCACCTCCACAATGGATAAACTGCAGACATTTACAAACAGGAGAAAAATAAAAAGACTCTGAATACTTAACAAAATGACAAATTAGAAAAAAAATAGATTATGTGATTTTTTTTTTCACGCTTCCAGGGGTAAATCATGCTAATTCAGGATATACTATTACAGAAGGACCCACTTTATATAATCCACTTGAATTTCTCAACAGTATCATTGAGGTTCCACAAAGAACTAGGGTTTACTATATGACATCAGTGTAACATAGTTATTTTTCCAGGAAAACGACTTAGGGCTAGAAAAAAAGGGCAAGGGCATGTTATTTCTGTGCTAGAGCCGTGCCAACATTTGCATCAGTAGAAGGTTATCAGATTAGTTTTGTATTATTAAAAAGTAAAACTACAGAGTATTTTAATCAGTTAAATATGTAATAGTTATTGACATTGGTAACAGAAAAGCATCTTAGTTTCAGAGATGGTATCCTAAGGTATTAATTTATGGTAATGCAGTACCCAACCAAAGCTAGTGTAATTAACAACAAAAATTTACACTGAACTTTTTTTTTTTCCAAAATCTAAAGCTGCATGATAGAAGTGGGTATAAACTTTTTGGCTTAAAAGTCTAAAAAATAGACTAAATAGGAATTAAATCTAAATATATAATATCATTAATGACATGAATGAGGCAGTTTTTTCTACAAAAATCTTGAAGTGCTAGAATAAATGTACAATTTTCAAAATCTTAGCAATGAATAAAAGTAGAAAAATTTACTTGATATAATGAATAATAGAATTTAAGAAATCTAAACGTTAATGAGACAAAATGTTAATAAAGAACAATCTTTAATGAAAAAGATTAAAGATTTCTTCTTTTATCAAAAAGCCACATATAACATTATATGTGTTTACAATAAGCTAAGTAATTCCAATATCAAAGTATTGTTAAAATTTGTTCACCCCATTAATTCATTTTAATATTATATATAATAATTGCTCAAATGTTGTAATATTTATTTATTATAGAGGCATATAACTATGTAGAAAGATGTATTTTAGTTTTTAGAAAACTTCAAATATTTTTTGCAGGATTTATTTACATATGAACATCTGACTCTATGAATCATTCTTAGGTAACATTAATAGGTTTCCCACATGGTGCAGTGGTAAAGAATCTGCCTGCCAATGCAGGAGATGTAGGAGACTCAGGTTGGATCCCTGAGTTAGGAAGATCCTCTGGAGTAGGAAATGGCAACCCACTCCAGTATTCTTGTCTGAAAAACCACATGGACAGAGGAACTTGGTGGACTACAGTCCATAGTGTCACAAAGAGACGGACATGACTGAAGTGACTTAACACACCTAGAAAAAACCAGGAATTACTCTAGATCCATAACATTGCAACTAAGAATATAATTAAAATTAAATAATAATTCTAAAAATACATTATGATTATCACATATTTTAATAAAATTTAAGGAAAAGTTTAAATCAATGAGCATTTACTCATTGTAGGTGTTGTGGAATGTATGCACAAAGAATTAGTTTCTACCTCAAGAAGTAATAAACAAAATATCAAGAAATAACAGAAAATTTTGTTAGAAAAATTTAAAAATACCACAGTGATGCATGAGTATTGTGATATGCATGCTATAAACATTGAGACAGGAATATTATTTCATGTTTACTTTATAACTCAAACACATCACAGTTTTGGTATGTGAAGAACAGCTATTAATTTCTAGGTATGGTATTAACATGTGAATTAGTATTGCTATTAATATCACATGAAATGCATTGAATATAAAATATAAAACAGCTGTGAAAAAAATTTGAATCCATCAATTGGTTAAATTTCTTTTATTCACATTTCATTATTGTTTTCTTCTTCCCAGATTAAGGATGAATTTCAGTTCATTCTCTATCTAGGTTTCCATAAATTTTGAATTAAGAGAGCCTATGTTGAAAAGGTTTTATAAGTCTTTCAAGAATCTGAATAAATATGCACATTTTTTCTTTCTCCATATATCTGCAATTAAAATTTGTATCTTTCTGAGAAACCTGCAGACTTATAAAGAAAGAATAGCCAAGCTAGTAAAATTAAAATTAGTATCTCTCTAAGGAAACTACGCACTCTTGAAGAATGGCCTGGCTCGTTACCATGAGGAGTACTTAAGATCCAAGGAGTGATTTACTGTTGTACAGCTGCTCGGTTTTTCCCTCTGGTTTTATGAAATGAACTATTGAGCAACAACTTTGTTTATGTCATTAAGATTACATCTCTGTCAAAATTGTCCTGGAGGAATTCTAAAAGGTCTGGGAAAATGGTTTTAGTATTAACAAGGATGCTGGTTTTTCACATTAAAAAATATTGTATTTTCTGACATCCTAATTTGTGTATTTGCATGTGTGTGTTTGGAGGGTAGCATGAAAAATAACTTAAGAGTGGTAGATAGATATTTCATTAGTGACATCCTGTTTCTTTTTTGTATATGCAGGTATGAAAAATTTTGGTGTGTCTGAGGGGGAATTGGTATGGCTTGTTAGAGTTGAATACATTTATAGATGGCTCATTTTTCTATCATATGCTACTCAAACTCTGAAGGCTAAGACACAGTAATATTCTAAACTGTTTAAAATAAAATAGGTATTAGAGTGAAAGATATGATGACTTGGGAAGTTATATGCTACTTTAATTTCCAAAAGTAGTTTTAAATGACTGCTTAATAAGTGTTGAATTCTGAATGTGATCATGCTTGAAAGACAAGTAACTTTTTTGATATATCTTTTTATTTTTTAATTGAATAAAAGATTATTTAAATTCTGTAGTGCTTTACAATTTTCAAAAGCATCACACACATGATTCACATAATCTCATAACAACCTCTTTTTCGTCTCTACCTCTTCCTTCTCCCCACTGGTAACCACTACTTTGTTCTCTGTATCTGTGAGTCTGCTTCTTTTTTGTTTTATACAGTAATCCGTTGTATTTTTTTTAGATTCTACATGTAAGTGATATTATATAGTATTAGTATTTCTCTGTCAACTTATTTCAGTTAGCATAATGCCCTCCAAGTTCATCCAGGTTGCCACAATTGGCAAAATACCATTATTTTTTATGGCTGAGCAGTATTCCATTGTACATCTGTTGCTGTATACTTAGGTTGCTTCCATATTTTAGCAATTGTAAATAATGCTGCTATTAACATTGTATGTTTTTGAGTTAGTGGGTTGTTTTTTTATGATATATACCCAGAAGTAGAATTGCTGGTCATATGGTAGTTCTTATTTTTAGTCTTTTGAAAAATCCCCATACTGTTTTCCAGAGTGACTGTACTGATTTACATTCCCACCAACAGCATATGAATGTTTCTTTTTCACCATATCCTCATCAGCATTTGTTTATTTGTATTCTTTTTGATAATACCCATTCTGACAAGTGTGAGGTGATAACTCATTGTGGTTTTGATTTGCATTTCCCTGATGATTAGCATATTGAGCCTCTTTTCCATGTGTCTTTGGCCATCTGTGAAAGATGACAACTTTAAAAAAAAATTTATTTTATATTGGAGTTGATTGCGATGTGTTAGTTGCAGGCCTACAGCAAAGTGATTCAGTTATTACCTATTCATGTATACATTCTTTTCCCATTTAGATTACTATAGAATACTGAGCAGAGTTTCCTGTGCTGTAAAGTAGGTCCTCGTTGGTTATCTGTTTTAAATAAGCAGGGTGTACATGGATCATGGATGATCATGGATGTTCTGTGCCTACACACTCTGATGAAGCCTTACACTGATAAACTGCTACTGAAAAATTTATTTTCTTTCAAGTTCAGATTTGTTGTTATGGTTCTTTAGCTTAAAGAAAGAGAGAGAGAATTTTAAAAATATAATTCTGAATTTCTCCTTGAAGGATTTTTATATTATAGGAAAACCCTCTTGATCTCAATTTGCTTGCAGCTCATGGTCTTACGGTGCAGCATTCTACTTAGTCAACTTCCTTAGTAGTAACACCTGATCGTGTGAAGAACGTGTGTGTCTCAAGATGTTAAATTATTTAACAAGTCTCACAACGTTATGTAGTGATCTCACTTTATTCTTAGAATACATTCTAATGAAATGTGAGGTAAAGGAAATTTGTGGGAATTCAGCACAATGACTGATCACAGGAGCAGGATCTATTCCTTGAAGCCTTGTTGGCCTAAACTCCCCGTTGACTGAGTTTTCTATACTTCATTCATTGACCCCTGTGCTCAGCAATTCATCCTGGCTGGAAAGAGATGGTCACCCAGATATGAGTGCTCGTTTGTGCTACATCTTCCTCTCGTGTGTCATTTGTGATCATTGTTTATGTTGTTGGCATAATTTAATGTGTTGTCATAATATAATGTGTGTAAGAGTTGCTTGAGATGATTACTGAAAACCAAATGGAGAATGTCACTATAGGTGTGTCTGTATCATGTAGGTACTATGGGAGCTTTCTGTTGTAAAGACTCTGTTCAGAGTGGTATTTGACAGTCTTATACAAACAGACCAGAACTCATCTGATGAGTAAATTATTAGACAATTGATAGAGTTTGTAATAGCAGTAGTAGTAGAAGTCAGAGTAATAATTATTGTTCTTTTATTTGTATTCACAGTTTTATAGAAACATTTATATGTATCACTTCACAGATATGACTAACTTCATGATAATTTATTCCATGTTTACTGATGACTCAGGTGCTCAGCTGGAGATGAAGCTCAGAAGACTAGGGAGTTGTACTGAGAACTACCATGAGGCTAATTTCCAGTCTTAACTCTGAAAGTACTTGCTTACTTTAATATTCTTATTCATATCTTTTATTTCTCCCCAAATTAAAAATTTCCCCACAAATTTCTTGAGAGATTATATAATACAGTAATAGACTACACACTGTTGAGAATAATATTTATATGAAACAAAGAAAGCAAAAAAATTCAAGCTTTTCCATAAGGTCAAAATAACAGTGACATACAACCCACTCCAGTACTCTTGCCTGGAAAATCTCATGGACAGAGGAGCCTGGTGGGCTACAGTCCATGGGGTCGCTAGGAGTCGGACAAGATGGAGCGACTTCACTTTCACTTTTCATGCATTGGAGAAGGAAATGGCAACCCACTCCAGTACTCTTGCCTGGAGAATCCCAGGGACGGAGGAGCCTGGTAGGCTGCCGTCTATGGGGTCGCACAGAGTTGGACACGACTGAAGCGACTTAGCAGCAGCAGCAGCATTAAAGTTTTAACACTGTATTCTAATTATTTCTTTGAAAGGCACAGTAATAGTCAATAAAAAAGGCATTGTGAAAAATAAGAGCCCACATCAGGATTTTCAGATTTTAAAATGGAACGATAAGACAAAGCATCTTAGCAGCTTCACTACAGAGGAGATAATTCCCCATGATGTCAACATTCCAATTTAGATTTTTAATTGCCTTGTACTTCCAGTTATTTAAGCAAGTCTGATAAAGGAAAGAGGGAGATTTCATGTAGTTTTTCCTTGATGCGACTTCATATTTTAAACTAATTTTTTTTAAACTGTGTTGTTTTCTTCTTGCTTGGACCAGAAAAAAAAAAAAAGAACAAAATGAATGGAGTTTGAAGTGATATAAGAGCCTGTCTTGATTCAAATAAGAAATTCTGAGTTCATAATCTGAAACTTTTTCTTAGTTTCAGGTCACATAGTAAAAAACTGAAACCCAAAGTATGCTCTGTCTCTAGGCTGTTTTTTTTTTAATATTCATTTGTTTACTTATTTTTGGCTGGGCAGAATACTTGTTGCTGTGTGCCTTTTCTCTAGTTGCGGCAAATGGGGGCTACTCCCTAGTTATGGCTGTGCAGGCTTCTCGTTGCAGTGTCTTCTCCTGTTGCAGAGCATAGGCTCCAGGCACTCAGGCTTCAGTAGTGGTTGTACATGACGTGTGGGATCTTCCCCAGCCAGGGATCAACCTGTGTCCCCTGCATTGGCAGGCTGATTCTTAACCACTGGCCCACCAGGGAAGTCCTGTCTCTAGATTCTTTAAGACTATTTTGGAATTGATATAATTGGGGAGTTACTTTTTACTCTGAATATGGGAGGAAAAAAAAACAAATAAATTCACCCTTATCTTGTGAAACCAAGCAGGTAAACATAATTTTTTTTTACTGGATTCCTGTTTTTGCAATTATTGTATGTTAAAATAGTTATGGTTTGGGGTATAAGTCTTTTCAGTATTCAAACCTCTTTAGAACACCATAATGCTGAGAGTTTGTTCTGAAGTTAAGAAAGCTCTGGATACAGGTAAGATGCCTGAAAAATACTGAAAGTGTTAAATCAGAATAGCAGTGGCAGAAAAAGGTGAAGTAATATTAGGAAATATTCATTTTGTTTTGAAAGGTGCCTAGACAGTTGTGGTAGGATAGGTAATATGGGGTTGGGTTTTTATCCAGGCTGTTCAATTACATGAGGGATCAGGGGCAAGTCCCAGTGGCTCTGCCACACTTCTCTCTCCTATTATTTCTTATTTTAGACTTTGATTTTGCTTTAACAAAATGCATGAAATGCTTACCTCAGGCCAAACTATTCACCTATATGTCTTCTCTTGAAATAGCTGCAATTTGCAGCTTCTAGAAATAAAGAGGTCAATTTGTTTTATATAATGTGAAATTACTCAGGAAATACTCTTGATGTTTAGACTTGGGAACTGAGGTTTCAAATATTTGCTCTGTCCCCAAGAGTGTCCATGGATGGAATGGCCACCTGTTCCTGGAGCAGCGATGCTCCTGGGTCCCCTGCTCACCCTCCCCAATCTCCAGTTCCCATCTTCTTCCTGAAATCTCAGTCCCACTGCTCCTGCACACCACTTTGCACTTGGAGTGGAAGGGGCATTGGGCCTTCTCAAGAATGTGGGGATTTACACCCTTCATAGGGCAAAGCTAAAGGTAGATTGTGCGCATGCTGGGTCGCTTCGGTAGTGTCTGACTCTTTGCCACCCCAGGGATTGTAGCCTGCAGTCTTCTCTGTCCATGGGATTCTCCAGGCAAAAATACTGGGGTGGGTTGCCATGCCCTTCTCCAGAGGATCTTCCTGACCCTGGGATCAAACTTGCGGAAGCCCTAAAGGTAGATTAGCACCTAGATTAGAGCAAGATGTTTGCATCTGGAATAAATGTTTGCAATTTTGTGCTCTTGCCTCAGGAATCTCTTGTCACTGGGGTGAATAGTCATATGAATGTTTTGTTTGAATAAGCCAGTACATTTATTTATTTACTTAGTATTATTTTACAAAAACTTTAACAGGCTTACAGGAAATTACAACAAATGTGAAGATGTAGGTAGAATTTATGACACACTATCTGTTCTCAGTTGAGCTTCTAGACCTTTCTATGTGTGTCCTTTTGGTTTAATGGTACTCTTTGGGTAACTATTTGATCCCTGGGTCGGGAAGATCCCCTGGAGAGGGGAATGGCACACCACTTCAGTATTCTTGCTTGGAGAATTCCACCAATCAGGGGAGCCTGGTGGGCTACAACCCGTGGGGTCGCAAAGATTCAGACATGACTAATACTTTCACTTTTCACAAAGTCTCACTAGTAACTACTAAACAGTTAATGATGGGATCATTCATGTACAGTGGTCCAGTTGTTTCTCTGAAGGTTGTAAATTCCTTGAGCTCACTGGAAGCTCCATGTCATTGCTGTACTGTTGCCCTGAGGAGGGTGGGGTTCACCACCCCACCCAAAGTCTGGTCTGAATGTCGAGACTGATGAGACCACACATACACTGCAAGGGTGTGAAGAGGTGTGCCACTCATATAAAGAGGATCTCTGGGGGATGCAGGGCAGGCCGCCAAGGGGATCTGCAAGTGGCTTGGGTGCTGGGGGAGGCACATGGCTTTGATTTTTCTTGAGGTTAGAGGGTAGGTGAGGTGAGAGTTCCCAGGCAGGGTGGGGGCTCACAAGTTTGGACTCTAAACTGATGGAGACCTAAATGATGGAGAGAACAAGCTTTCTTATTGGTTGCCCAGATGTGGGGTAGGGTGAAGAGGGGGAGAACCAGGGCCTAACCGCCATCCGTGATGAGTCATCAAAGGTGGAGTCAAACTTTTTACTTAATAGCAGTGAGCATCACCTTTGTAAACCAGTCCCTCTTCTCCACCTGCACTGTCACCCGTCTGTCACTATCACCTTTTACTTTGCTTCCTTCCTTCCTTCTTTATTTTCATGGCACTGTTCACCAGCTAACAGATGAGTGTCTTCGCTCATTGTTTGCATCGTCCAGCTGCAGTTGTGAGTTCCCGAGAGTTAAGATTATATCTGTCTACTGCTATATCCTCAGCACCTAAACAGTGCAGGAAGCATAATAGGTACACAGGTTTTTAAAAAATAGGTGTATGTTCATCAGCTTTAAAAGACTATGTGCCAGACTGTGGCTGCTTCTAACAAAGTTGAATCCAGGGATTTAGAGGACTGCTTTGTTCTTCAGTAAATATTAGTGGAAAGAATTCATCCTTTTAGTTACTTTAATAGAGCACTTTTATTTTTGGATTTTTTTGTTTTTATTTATTTATATTTTTATTGAAGTGTAGTTCATTTACAGTGTTGTATTAGTTTCAGGTGTGCAGTAAAGTGACTCAGTTGTATATACATATATTCTTTTTCACATTCTTTCCATTGTAAGTTATTATAATACTGAATAGGGTTAATTCCCTGTGCTCTACAGCAGGTCTTTGTTATTTTTCAGTTTTATATATAGTAGTGCTGCTGCTGCTGCTGCTAAGTCGCTTCACTCATGTCCGACTCCGTGCAACCCCACAGATGGCAGCCCACCAGGCTCCTCTGTCCCTGGAATTCTCCAGGCAAGAACACTGGAGTGGGTTGCCATTTCCTTCTCCAGTGCATGAAAGTGAAAAGTGAAAGTGAAGTCGCTCAGTCGTGCCCGACTCTCAGCGACCGCCTGGTCTGCAGCCTACCAGGCTCCTCCATCCATGGGATTTTCCAGGCAAGAGTACTGGAGTGGGGTGCCATTGCCTTCTCCATATATAGTAGTATGTATCTGAAACCTGGAATGTCAGGTCCATGAATCAAGGCAAATTGGAAGTGGTCAAACAAGAGATGACAAGAGTGAATGTCGACATTCTAGGAATCAGCGAACTGAAATGGACTGAAATGGGTGAATTTAACTCAGATGACCATTATATCTACTACTTCGGGCAGGAATCCCTCAGAAGAAATGGAGTGGCCGTCATGGTCAACAAAAGAGTCCAAAATACAGTACTTGGATGCAATCTCAAAAACGACAGAATGATCTCTGTTCGTTTCCAAGGCAAACCATTCAATACCACAGTAATCCAAGTCTATGCCCCAACCAGTAATGCTGAAGAAGCTGAAGTTGAATAGTTCTATGAAGATCAATAAGACCTTTTAGAACTAACACCCAAAAAAGATGTCCTTTTCATTATAGGGGACTGGAATGCAAAAGTAGGAAGTCAAGAAACACCTGGAGTAACAGGCAAATTTGGCCTTGGAATACAGAATGAAGCAGGGCAAAGACTAATAGAGTTTTGCCAAGAAAATGCAATGGTCATAACAAACACCCTCTTCCAACAACACAAGAGAAGACTCTACACATGGATATCACCAGATGGTCAACACTGAAATCAGATTGATTATATTCTTTGTAGCCAAAGATGGAGAGCTCTATACAGTCAACAAAAAAAAGACCGGGAACTGACTGTGGCTCAGACCATGAACTCCTTATTGCCAAATTCAGACTTAAATTGAAGAAAGTAGGGAAAACCACTAGACCATTCAGGTATGACCTAAATCAAATCCCTTATGATTATACAGTGGAAGTGAGAAATAGATTTAAAGGCCTAGATCTGATAGATAGAGTGCCTGATGAACTATGGAATGAGGTTCGTGACATTGTACAGGAGACAGGGATCAAGACCATCCCCATGGAAAAGAATTGCAAAAAAGCAAAATGGCTGGGGAGGCCTTACAAATAGCTGTGAAAAGAAGAGAAGCGAAAAGCAAAGGAACAAAGGAAAGATATATGCATCTGAATGCAGAGTTCCAAAGAACAGCAAGAAGAGATAAGAAAGCCTTCTTCAGCGATCAATGCAAAGAAATAGAGGAAAACAACAGAATGGGAAAGTCTAGGGATCTCTTCAAGAAAATCAGAGATACCAAAGGAACATTTCGTGCAAAGATGGGCTCGATAAAGGACAGAAATGGTATGGACCTAACAGAAGCAGAAGATATTAAGAAGAGATAGCAAGAATACACAGAAGAACTGTACAAAAAAGATCTTCACGACCCAGATAATCAGGATGGTGTGATCATGGACCTAGAGCTAGACATCCTGGAATATGAAGTCAAGTGGGCCTTAGAAAGCATCACTACGAACAAAGCTAGTGGAGGTGATGGAATTCCAGTAGAGCTATTCCAAATCCTGAAAGATGATGCTGTGAAAGTGCTGCACTCAGTATGCCAGCAAATTTGGAAAACTCAGCAGTGGCCACAGGACTAGAAAAGGTCAGTTTTCATTCCAATCCCAAAGAAAGGCAATGCCAAAGAATGCTCAAACTACCGCACAATTGCACTCATCTCACACGCTAGTAAAGTAGTGCTCAAAATTCTCCAAGCCAGGCTTCAGCAATATGTGAACCCTGAACTTCCTGATGTTCCAGCTGGTTTTAGAAAAGGCAGAGGAACCAGAGATCAAATTGCCAACATCTGCTGGATCATGGAAAAAGCAAGAGAGTTCCAGAAAAACATCTATTTCTGCTTTATTGACTATGCCAAAGCCTTTGACTGTGTGGATCACAATCAACTGTGGAAAATTCTGAAAGAGATGGGAATACCAGACCACCTGATCTGCCTCTTGAGAAATTTGTATGCAGGTCAGGAAGCAACAGTTAGAACTGGACATGGAACAACAGACTGGTTCCAAATAGGAAAAGGAGCTCGTCAAGGCTGTATATTGTCACCCTGTTTATTTAACTTATATGCAGAGTACATCATGAGAAACGCTGGACTGGAAGAAACACAAGCTGGAATCAAGATTGCCGGGAGAAATCTCAATAACCTCAGATATGCAGATGACACCACCCTTATGGCAGAAAGTGAAGAGGAACTCAAAAGCCTCTTGATGAAAGTGAAAGAGGAGAGTGAAAAAGTTGGCTTAAAGCTCAACATTCAGAAAACAAAGATCATGGCATCCGGTCCCATCATTTCATGGGATATAGATGGGGAAACAGTGGAAACAGTGTCAGACTTTATTTTTCTGGGCTCCAAAATCACTGCAGATGGTGACTGCAGCCATGAAATTAAAAGGCACTTACTCCTTGGTAGGAAAGTTATGACCAACCTAGATAGCATATTGAAAAGCAGAGACATTACTTTGCCAACAAAGGTTCGTCTGGTCAGGGCTATGGTTTTTCCTGTGGTCATGTATGGATGTGAGAGTTGGACTGTGAAGAAGGCTGAGTGCTGAAGAATTGATGCTTTTGAACTGTGGTGTTGGAGAAGACTCTTGAGAGTCCCTTGGACTGCAAGGAGATCCCACCAGTCCATTCTGAAGGAGATCAGCCCTGGGATTTCTTTGGAAGGAATGATGCTAAAGCTGAAACTCCAGTACTTTGGCCACCTCCTGTGAAGAGTTGACTCATTGGAAAAGACTCTGATGCTGGGAGGGATTGGTGGCAAGAGGAGAAGGGGACGACAGAGGATGAGATGGCTGGATGGCATTGCTGACTCGATGGACGTGAGTCTGAGTGAACTCCGGGAGTTGGTGATGGACCGGGAGGCCTAGTGTGCTGCGATTCATGGGGTCGCAAAGAGTCAGATACGACTGAGCGACTGATCTGACCTGATCTGATCTGTAAATCTCAAACTACTAATATATCTCTCCACACCTTTGTTAACCATAATTTGTTTTGTATGTCTGTGAGTCTGTTTCTATTTTTGTAAATAATTTAATTTGGATCATATTTTTAGGAATCCACATATAAGCTATATGTCATATGAGAGTTACCTGTCTTCTGTTCACTTCACTTAGCATGATGATTTCTAGCTCCATCCATGTTGCTACAAAGGGCATTATTTGGGGGAAATGTATAGCACTTTTGCAAGGTTCTCATAACTTTTTAAAACATTATTGATGTTTAGCTGATTTAAGGTTTTCCTCAGAGTTTTTACTTTCAATAAAGAGACTAAACATATCTTTTATGAAATTGTGCCTCATTTTAGTCCTGAAATAGAGCAAAAATCAAGTTTATTGAGTCTTATTGATTTGCTTAAAAGTTTGGACAGAGCAGCAAATTTACTGAAGACTTGGGAACTCACGTCTGATGACAGAAATATGCTGAAATTTAAACGATTTAGAGATTATTCAGACTTGGCCACTCTTGTTCACAGAAAGCAACAAGAAATATCTTAATTTCTGGAACACTAAGTGAATTTTCAATTTAAAATCAACTATTTAAATACAGGACGGTACGGTCGAAGTCAGGGAAAAATCTAATGAATAGCCTTTAGGTGAAATTAATTACGTGTATTTA
Source organism: Bubalus kerabau (assembly GCF_029407905.1). Lineage (NCBI taxonomy): Eukaryota > Metazoa > Chordata > Mammalia > Artiodactyla > Bovidae > Bubalus > Bubalus kerabau. The sequence continues at coordinate 66,814,152 of NC_073628.1, forward strand.
TTAATATGTCAAATATCCCATCCAATATAAATAAGTTAGACAGACACATAGATAGATTAATAAGTAAATAAATTGCATAAATAAGATATTGTTCTGCTTTCTGATCTAACCCACATGAGAAAACAGAAGTCATTGTCTTGAAACTAAACTTTTTGATTTATTACATGTTCTGAGACTTAGGCTGGTTATTTTTAGTACTTGAACATTTAGTTCACTCTAATTTAGTAACTTCTTACAAAGGAATTTGATATTTTGCAGCTGTGCAATTATATGGCTGCTGGACTCCACAACTGACTACAATGCTGTCATTGCTGGGAAAGGAGACCCAACCCAGTCCCCTTCCTGGTGTCCAAGCCTTGGTTAGGTTAGCTTTGCACAGCCTGCCTTTTACCAAGTGAAGGAGGTGGACTGCTGTGTGCTCTTCAGAGTAGTCTGTTGCTCAGCAACCACATCTTCCCTCTTAGGAAACAGGTCAGCAGAAAGGAACAGAGGTGAGGGGGTGATTAAATGTTTGTCTGCCATCTCTGATAAAGCAGAAATCCTCTGAAAAGATATCGTTCTGGATAGATATGAAACCCAAGAGAAACAAATTAATCTCATTAGGTAAAGGGTTAATATCTGTTTACTAGAAATGCTATTTCTCCCATCACCTGGAGGAAAGTTTTTGTGATTTTAAATAGTGTCTAAGACCAATAGCATTCTACTTGATAAAGTTTGAAAATTGATATGACTGTCAGCTCAAGGTCAAACAAAAAAAAATTCAGTTTGAAAGAATGGATGTTTTACTTCATACAGGTCATTTATTTAGTTATTCAGAGGCACTTAAATGTCATAACAAACTCTAGCTTTTTTTATAAAATAAAAATTCCATTTTTTTCTCCTCTTACTTCAGAATTTGGATTAATGGTGTTTGTCAAAAAAAAAAAAAAAAAAAAAAGAAAAGAAAGAAAAGAAAAACCGCGTTGTAGAATCTTGACTCTTTCTAATTGGAAAATTTGAAACAGAAAGTACTCTTTTTTAATGAAAATTTTCTTTCATGTATTAAATGATGTGAACTTGTGATAACTGTATACCATTTGGTGAATTTACAGTCTAAAAAAATTAAAATTAAGATCTGCAAACATATGGTAAAACAGACATTTGGGCTAGGAATAGTAGTCAGAAAAAAAGAGTCCATGATTATTTAAAAGTCCTCTTTTACTTCCCCTGTTAAGTCAGATTTTCTTTTAAAAAATATTTTGTCTCAGCTGATATAATTATACATGCTAAACTATCACACATTTTTTTTCTATATGACATATGCTATTTAAAAGGGAGGCTGTGCCACTTCAGTTCTTCGTGGTTAGGACCTATTCTCAGGAGCAGCACTTCTCAGTTTTAAGATGTGAGTCACTTAGGAGAATGTGGAGTCACAGCCCCCAAAGGGAATAGCTAAGGGTTGACCCAGGACACCGTGGGTGCTTCTGTGTGTGTGTTGATGACTCCACCAGAACCTCAAACTGGATCCAAGTAATAACTTATGCATCTATTTGTTTACAGTTCATTCTTTCATTCATTCATTGATGATTCAGTTTTTACAAGGCCAAGGATAAATACAAATAAATTAATTTGGCAACGATTTACTGCTTCCCAGCTGGTTTTCTCAGTAGAGAATATATTGGCTTTGAGAATTGTAGACAACTTAAATATATTTAGAATCCACAGGAAAATATGGAAGAAGAGTTAGCCCTTTTTTTATTCATGATTAGCTCACTAAATTACAAATTCAAATATCTATCTCTACTTTGTCTTCTGTAAAAGGGTGTTTAAATTTCCTTGTATATCTGTGAAGAGGTATCATTTTGGAGATCTTATTTTTTTTTTTAATTTTTAATTTAATTTTATTTTTAAACTTTACATAACTATATTAGTTTTGCCAAATATCAAAATGAATCCGCCACAGGTATACATGTGTTCCCCATCCTGAACCCTCCTCCCTCCCCATTCCATCCCTCTGGGTCATCCCAGTGCACCAGCCCCAACCATCCAGTATTGTGCATCGAACCTGGACTGGCAACTCATTTCATACATGATATTTTACATGTTTCAATGCCATTCTCCCAAATCTTCCCACCCTCTCCCTCTCTCACAGAGTCCATAAGACCGTTCTATACATCAGTGTCTCTTTTGCTGTCTCATACACGGGGTTATTGTTACAATCTTTCTAAATTCCATATATATGTGTTAGTATACTGTATTGGTGTTTTTCTTTCTGGCTTACTTCACTCTGTATAATAGGCTCCAGTTTCATCCACCTCATTAGAACTGATTCAAATGTATTCTTTTTAATGGCTGAATAATACTCCATTGTGTATATGTACCACTGCTTTCTTATCCATTCATCTGCTGATGGACATCTAGGTTGCTTCCATGTCCTGGCTATTATAAACAGTGCTGCGATGAACATTGGGGTACACGTGTCTCTTTCCCTTCTGGTTTCCTCAGTGTGTATGCCCAGCAGTGGGATTGCTGGATCATAAGGCAGGTCTATTTCCAGTTTTTTAAGGAATCTCCACACTGTTCTCCATAGTGGCTGGACTAGTTTGCATTCCCACCAACAGTGTAAGAGGGTTCCCTTTTCTCCACACCCTCTCCAGCACTTATTACTTGTAGACTTTTGGATTGCAGCCATTCTGACTGGTGTGAAATGGTACCTCATAGTGGTTTTGATTTGCATTTCTCTGATAATGAGTGATGTTGAGCATCTTTTCATGTGTTTGCTAGCCATCTGTATGTCTTCTTTGGAGAAATGTCTATTTAGTTCTTTGGCCCATTTTTTGATTGGGTCATTTATTTTTCTGGAGTTGAGCTGTAGGAGTTGCTTGTATATTCTCGAGATTAGTTGTTTGTCAGTTGCTTCATTTGCTATTATCTTCTCCCATTCTGAAGGTTGTCTTTTCACCTTGCTAATAGTTTCCTTTGATGTGCAGAAGCTTTTAAGGTTAATTAGGTCCCATTTGTTTATTTTTGCTTTTATTTCCAATATTCTGGGAGGTGGGTCATAGAGGATCCTGCTGTGATGTAAGTCAGAGAGTGTTTTGCCTATGTTCTCCTCTAGGAGTTTTATAGTTTCTGGTCTTACGTTTAGATCTTTAATCCATTTTGAGTTTATTTTTGTGTATGGTGTTAGAAAGTGTTCTAGTTTCATTCTTTTACAAGTGGTTGACCAGATTTCCCAGCACCACTTGTTAAAGAGATTGTCTTTAATCCATTGTATATTCTTTCCTCCTTTGTCAAAGATAAGGTGTCCGTATGTGCGTGGATTTATCTCTGGGCTTTCTATTTTGTTCCATTGATCTATATTTCTGTCTTTGTGCCAGTACCATACTGTCTTGATAACTGTGGCTTTGTAGTAGAGCCTGAAGTCAGGTAGGTTGATTCCTCCAGTTCCATTCTTCTTTCTCAAGATCACTTTGGCTATTCAAGGTTTTTTGTATTTCCATACAAATTGTGAAATTATTTGTTCTAGCTCTGTGAAGAATGCTGTTGGTAGCTTGATAGGGATTGCATTGAATCTATAAATTGCTTTGGGTAGTATACTCATTTTCACTATATTGATTCTTCCGATCCATGAACATGGTATATTTCTCCATCTATTAGTGTCCTCTTTGATTTCTTTCACCAGTGTTTTATAGTTTTCTATATATAGGTCTTTAGTTTCTTTAGGTAGATATATTCCTAAGTATTTTATTCTTTCCGTTGCAATGGTGAATGGAATTGTTTCCTTAATTTCTCTTTCTGTTTTCTCATTATTAGTGTATAGGAATGCAAGGGATTTCTGTGTGTTGATTTTATATCCTGCAACTTTACTATAGTCATTGATTAGTTCTAGTAATTTTCTGGTGGAGTCTTTAGGGTTTTCTATGTAGAGGATCATGTCATCTGCAAACAGTGAGAGCTTTACTTCTTCTTTTCCAATTTGGATTCCTTTTATTTCTTTTTCTGTTCTGATTGCTGTGGCCAAAACTTCCAAAACTATGTTGAATAGTAATGGTGAAAGTGGGCACCCTTGTCTTGTTCCTGACTTTAGAGGAAATGCTTTCAATTTTTCACCATTGAGGATAATGTTTGCTGTGGGTTTGTCATATATAGCTTTGATTATGTTGAGGTATGTTCCTTCTATTCCTGCTTTCTGGAGAGTTTTGATCATAAATGGATGTTGAATTTTGTCAAAGGCTTTCTCTGCATCTATTGAGATAATCATATGGTTTTTATTTTTCAATTTGTTAATGTGGTGTATTACATTGATTGATTTGCGAATATTGAAGAATCCTTGCATCCCTGGGATAAAGCCCACTTGGTCATGGTGTATGATCTTTTTAATGTGTTGTTGGATTCTGATTGCTAGAATTTTGTTAAGGATTTTTGCATCTATGTTCATCAGTGATATTGGCCTGTAGTTTTCTTTTTTTGTGGGATCTTTGTCAGGTTTTGGTATTAGGGTGATGGTGGCCTCATAGAATGAGTTTATTTTTAAATGTATTTTAGATCTTATTTATAGTTAATAATGTTATAAGTAAGAATAATGCTGCTATATAACCAATAATAAACAATTCTAGCCTATATAAAATACACACATTTATATTCTCATTTATATATATATATATTGAGTTTAATTTATGTAAATGGTTTTAATTTTCAATAAGATGTATTATTATGATTTGTTTAATATTCCTATATGATGAATAATGGAAAATTATCACATGCACACATATTTGTATTTTATGGTGACCCTGGAGACTTAGTTCAGCAGATCATAGCTGTAATTTATATCTTTATCTTTATATCTGTCCTTAGAGCTGGAACATTTTCCATCCATAACTTTCTCACTCCCACTTTTCAGTTCTCATGCTGGCAGTTAAACCTCAGAAGCATCCAACCACTTTCAAAATCATGTCCTAACCCCTGTGTTATGATTCAGCCCCCTTTGCTCAAACATGAGGAGGTCACATTGTGAGGTCCTGTTGTTGTTGTTAAGTCCTAAGTTGTGTCTGACTCTCTGCAACCCTAAGGACTGTAGCCCAAGAGGTTCCTCAGACCATGGGATTTCTCAGGCAAGAATTTTGGAATGGGTTGCCATTTCCTTCTCCAGGGAATTTTCCTAACCCAGAGATCAAACTCCTGTCTTCTGTTTGGCAGTAAATCCTTTACCACTGAGCCACCTGGGAAGCCCCATGCATGGGATAACTTTCCTCAAAATCCATGATATGTAAGGTGAATTCCCCCAAAACATCTACTTCTTCTTCATTGACTATGCTGAAGCCTTTGACTGTCTGGATTACAACAAACTGTGGGAAATTCCTAAAGAAATGGGAATACCAGACAACCTTACCTGCCTCCTGAGAAACCTGTGTGCAGGTCAAGAAGCAACAGAACTAGACCTGGAGGAACGTACTGATTCAAAATTGGAAAAGGAGTATGTCAAGGCTGTATGTTGTCACCCTTCTTATTTAACTTATATGAAATGTGAAATGCCAGGCTGGATGAATCACAAGCTGGAATCAAGACTAAAAGTGAAAGTCGTTCAGTCATGTCCAATTCTTTGCGACCCCATGGACTGTATAGTCCATGGAATTCTCCAGACCAGAATAATGGAGTGGGTAACCTTTCCCTTCTCCAGGGGATCTTCCCAAACCAAGGATCGAACCCAGGTCTTCCACATTCCAGGCGGATTCTTTACCAGCTGAACCACAAGGGAAGCCTGGAATCAAGATTGCCAGGAGAAACATCAATAACCTCAGGTATGCAGATGTTACCACTCTAATGACAGACAGTGAAGAGGAATTTAAGAGACTCTTGATGAGGATGAAAGAAGAGAGTGAAAATGCTGGGTTAAAACTCAACATTCAAAAAAATAAGATCATGGCATCTGGTCCCATCACTTCATGATAAATAGAAGGAGAAAAAGTGGAATCAGTGGCAGATTTTATTTTCTTGGGCTCCAAAATCAGTGCAAATGGTGGCTGCAGCCGTTAAATTAAAAGATGCTTGCTCCTTGGAAGGAAAGCTATGACAAATCTAGACAACGAATTTAAAAGCAGAGACAGAACATTGCCAACAGATGTCAATATAGTCAAAACTATAGTTTTCCCAGTAGTCATGTATGGATGTGAGAATCAAACCATAAAGAAGGCTGAGCACCAAACAACTGATGTTTTGGAACTGTGGTGTTGGAGAAGACTCTGGAGAGTCTCTTGGACAGCAAGGAGATCAGACCAGTCAATCCTAAAGGAAATCAACCCTGGGACTGATGCTGAAGCTGAAGCTCCAGTACTCTGGCCACCTGATGTGAAGAGCTGACTTATTGGAAAAGCCCCTGATGCTGGGAAGAGTTGAGGGCAGGAAGAGAAGGGGATGACAGAAGATCAAATGGTTGGATGGCATCACTGACTCAATGGACATGAATTTGAGCAGACTCTGGGAGATTGTGAATAACAGGGAAGCCAGGCGTGCTGCAGTCCATGGGGTCCTAAAGAGCAGGACACAGTAACAGAATAACAACAGCAACATTTCTATTTTAATGTGGCCTGGTTGGGTTTTGCTTTGGGGGAAAATTTGCCAAAATATGCTTCTGATATTTTGTCTCAATGTGCCTTTTTAATAAGAAAATAAAACAGCCTCATATAACTTTGGCAGGTATAGCTAACCTCTGGACTCTCTTGCTTTATAAGATTGCTTCACAACTGTGCAGACTCGCAGTGTGTCAAACAATTTGCATTTAAACGTGATAATCAGGAAAAAGAGGTTTTTTAAAACATAAAGCTCAGATTAAGAATATATTGTATATGCAAATATGCTGATTTAGATGCAGAGGATGAATTCTAACAGTGGGCAAATCTAGAAATTAAGGCTAACACTTTTCCTGAGTGCCCAGTAATGTCGAATTACAATTGAACACCTATAGAAATAAATGTGACATCCAAATGGTTACCAAATGAATATATTATGCTCTGTGATGTTTCACTGAATCCTAAATGAGTGCAGAATGATGACATACCAAGAGGTGCTGAAGTACTTCAGACACACTCAGTCAAATGCGTGTGGTTAAATAAAAATCCGTGGAATGTTCCTTATATAAAATGAGTTTTTCCTGTTCAGAGGCAAAGTAGAGCAATTTATTTTTTCTTTTACAGACTCATCACAAGTATGAGTTCACTTTAAAAAACTTGCTTCGGCTTTTAAAGAAACTCTTGCAGTTTGAAAGTTACATTGCCCTGTTTTTGAACTCTAATGTGATGTTAACAATCTTGCCTTTATTGTGTCCTGTGGCACTTCAGTTCAGTCGCTCAGTTGGACTCATGTCGACCCCACAGACTGCAGCACCCTGTGACGCTTACCCTGTGACCCTGTGACGCTTACATTTTCTGTGTTTATTCAGTGAAGTAGTTGTGAGTTGGTTAAGTGGACTAATTGAAAAGAAGAGACATTACTTTGCCAACAAAGGTCCGTCTAGTCAAGGCTATGGATTTTCCTGTGGTCATGTATGGATGTGAGAGTTGGACTGTGAAGAAGGCTGAGCGCCGAAGAATTGATGCTTTTGAACTGTGGTGTTGGAGAAGACTCTTGAGAGTCCCTTGGACTGCAAGGAGATCCAACCAGTCGATTCTGAAGGAGATCAGCCCTGGGATTTCTTTGGAAGGAATGATGCTAAAGCTGAAACTCCAGTACTTTGGCCACATCATGCGAAGAGTTGACTCATTGGAAAAGACTCTGAGGCTGGGAGGGATTGGGGGCAGGAGGAGAAGGGGACGACAGAGGATGAGATGGCTGGATGACATTACTGACTCGATGGACATGAGTCTGAGTGAACTCCGGGAGTTGGTGATGGACAGGGAGGCCTGGTGTACTGCGATTCATGGGGTCGCAAAGAGTCAGACACTACTGAGCGACTGAACTGAACTGAACTGAACTGAACTAAGTGGACTAATGGGCAGAATATGTTAATGCAACTGAAAGGCTTTCCAATAAACTAGGGAGTTGGGATGTTTTAATTGTCCTAGTTAATATGCACTTTTTACTATATATAAGAAATCTTAAATGTGCTACATTTAGGTGACACTAAAAATTCACCTATATTCCAAGCGCCTACTCCCTTTGATAGCTGTAGATTAATGATTGTTGATGTTCAGTTGCTAAGTCATGTCTCTTTGAAACCCTTTGGACTGCAGCACACCAGGCTCCTCTGTCCTCCATGATCCCCCGGCGTTGGCTCAAATTTATGTCCATCGAGTCAGTGATGCCATCTCACTACCTCATCTCAGCCACATATTGGATACCTTCTGACCTGGGGGTTCATCTTCCAGTGTCATAGTTTTTTGCCTTTTCATATTGTTCATGGGGTTCTTGCAGCAAGAATACTGGAGTGGGTTCCTAGTTTCCTCCTCCAGCGGGCCACAATTTGTCAGAACTTCACTATGACCCATCCGTCTTGCGTGGCCCTGCCCAGCATGGTTCACAGCTTCTTTAATGCAAATTCCTCTGTCAGGACAAGGCTGTGATTCATGAGGGATTAATAGTTAGGGAGTGAATTTCAAAGAGTAAGCTGGTCAACAATGGCCCCTCTGAGGACGGCTCTCTGGGGTGGGATCTGCTCCAACAACTGGAGGCGCACACAAAACCCCTTGAGTTTCAGGTCTACGTGTGATAAGGACATCCTGGGACAGAGCTGGGTCAGAGAGGAGGGCAGAGGGGAGCCCGGGTGGGAGCTCCTCTCCAGGGGCCGTGGACAGAGGGAGCAGAGAGAACTAAGGAAGCAGGAAACACCGCAGCAGCCCAGCTCATGTGTCCTCTGCCGTTCACCATGGAATCCAACCTAAGAAAGTCATAAAATATTGCAAATCCCAAGTCTGCCAGTGACTTGCTATGAGGCATTGGTGAGCCCTCTCTGTTTCCGTTTTCACACTAAAATGGGAGTAGGTGTAGATTGCTGGGTCATTGCAGGTTTGGCAGAATCACTTGTATTATGCAGCACGAAGTTCACCTGACCAATTAATGGCCGTGGTTACCATTATTTCTCTGGATCTCCCAAGGACCCAGCACCCCAGGAGCTGGCTGTCCAGACCTGCTCCACAGTAACCCTTGCTCCAAGACCCCTTCCATCCCTGAGGCCCTTCCATACCCCCGCCTGCCTCACCCCGATCTTCTTCTACTCCCTGCTTCATCCCTGGCACATTAGCCCACAGGTGTGCTCATTCCTCCTACAGTCAAATCCTTTGCCTTAGGGGTTTTCATCCTTGATGCTCTCTTGATCTTCAAATAAATGGGTGCCCGTTTCTTGTGGTCTTAGCTTAAATATCCCCACCTCTGTTAGGTCTTCTCTGAGCATCACATCTGCTAATAAAATTATTTTTAAAAATCTGAAAATGAAAATAAAAAAATTTTTATATAAAAATTATATAAATTTTTTCAAACCATCCTACTTAACTTTCCCCTAGCCAGTATTACTGTCTCATATTTTCTTGTTGTATTTATCGATGGACTGTTTTTGCCCCACTAGAATGCAAACTGCTTGTGAGCAAAGTTTGGTTAATCTGTTCTGTATCTCCTCTACCTACTCTGGTGCTTAAATAAATAAAGGTGCTCAGTAAATATTCTTTGGATGAATAAGCGTGTAGCGCAAGGAAATGGAAACCCACTCCAGTGTTCTTGCCTGGAGAATCCCAGGGACGGGAAGCCTGCTGGGCTGCTGTCTATGGGTCGCACAGAGTCGGACACGACTGAAGCAACGCAGCAGCAGCAGTAGCAGGAGCAAGATGGCTTGGGGGTTGCATCTGCATTTTCTAAGTGTGGGGAAGCCCCTCCTGGGTGCAGGCCTTAATCTTTCAGTGTGTAGTTGGGGGCCGGGCCGTTCTAATTTCCTCACGGTATTCTGAGGTCTCTTTCTCTCAGATATGGGCTGACGACTGCTCACTGCTTCTCCTTTTCTTCCTCCTCCATTTCGTTCTCCTTCTTTGTCTTCTGTTCCTTCTTTTGCTTCTCCTCCTCCTCCTCCTTCTTCTGGCTCACTTTGCCTTAGCCTTTGTCCAGAGACCCAATTTAAGTGTTCCCCACTCAGGAGCAGTCAGTGTGGAGTGAAAGCAGCTTGGGGTTACAGTCAATAAGGAGCAAATTAAGAACGTGATACTTGTGAATTCAGGTTTCTGTATAGGGATCTTAACCAAAGTGTGGAGCTATAAATTGCCTCATGTCCACTGAGAAGACAGTAAGTGAAAGTGAAGTGAAGTCGCTCAGTTGTGTCCGACTCTGCTACCCGTGAACTGTAGCCCACCAAGCTCCTCCATCCATGGGATTCTCCAGGCAAGAATACTGGAGTGGGTTGCCATTTCCTTCTCCAGTACAGCTGGATAAAAAGAGAATAATAGTGTGATGACCTCTTTCTTTTCCAAAAGACACATGGAAGCTGCCCAGAGAAGCTTTAGGCCCCTCACAGGGCCCAAGACACACTCGCTGACAGTTGCTGGAAGTCCAGTGGAAATCTGCTGGGGTCCTGAAATGGAGCAAGGCTTGAGGAGAGCTGTTTACCTGGAGTGAGTGTCTTTCTTTATTCTCTAAAATTTCAACTCTTTGACTTCCAAGAACATCTGATTCAAATAATCATATCTTATTAATTCTGTATATTGCTGCTGTTGTTCAGTCGATAAGTCATGTCTGACTCTTTGTGACCTCACGGACTGCAGCACGCCAGGCTTCCCTGTCCTTTACTATCTCCCAGAGCTTGCTCAAACTGACGTCCATCGAGTCGGTGATGCCATCCAACCATCTCATGCTCTGTTGTCCCCTTCTCCTTCTGCCTTCAATCTTTCCCAACATCAGGGTCTTTTCCAGTGAGTTGGCTGTTCGCATCAGGTGGCCAAAGTATCACGTAATCATATCTTATTAATTCTGAATATAGAAGATAAATTAAGAAACATCCAGTATTCACTACCTCCTGGTAGTTTAAATCCCTCTCATGGGGCATTTCTTCTGGGTTTCCTTTGGCCAGTCATCTTGCTTTGCCTGGTTCTGAGTCTGTATATGGTTTATCTGGGGGTACTCCCGTGTGTGCATGCCTATCTCTTAGGCAAGTGAAGAGGTCTATGTGTAGCTTGACACCACCTTTCTTCTGACCTCCAATGCACTTTATAGTCAGGAAGGTCTCCTCGATCTCGAGAATGAGAAATATGTCGCTTATCTTTAATCGTGGCAGGGCTCAGCTTCTATCGTGCTTCTGCTTTCTTCACATTGGAGTATCGGTCCACAGGGATCCTGTGTGCTAACCCTGAGCCCTTCTAGCTCCTGCCTCAGGGGAACTGTATATTTATTTTTAAAAGTCCCCATATAAGTGGACCAGGGCAGTTCAAACCAATGTTGTTCAAGGGTCAACTGTAATTTTGCCAGCTTTGCAATTTTGTCATTACTAATTGAACCTTAAAATTATTCAAAGTTCTATTATTTTAAACTTTCTCATGAAATGGGTTACCAGTATTAATCTATAGGCATGCATAGACCTGTACTTTAATCTTCAAATGGCACACTTGTACTTTAGTTACAGATGGCCTCAATCCTAGCCAGTTACACTTTCAAAGAGCAGAACGTGTTTCTAAATGCTTAGGGTCAAGTACATGAATGCTTAACAGTATGTACCCTCAATGGTTTATGGCAATTATCTGAGCCATCTTTGCAAATATCCAAGTGGTAATAATGCTCATATTTGAGCATTAGCTGGGAATGTTATTGTCTTCACTTAACTGCCAAATGTGCAATAAAGAAGCTTATCCTTTAGATGGCTATTAAATCTTTAATGTTCAATTATTTCCAAGTCTGTGACCACTATTTTATTTCATATGGTTATTTTAATTAAATTATTGAATTACAGTTATGAGGTATCTTGTTGCATGGCTAATATTTAGTGAATATCTGACTAGAATGATTTCTGCATTGTTGAATTGATCAATCAGATCTCCTCAGCACAGGAATAATATTTGATATTATACTCTTCAATAATAGCAGTTACAGTAAAGAATTGGGCCTTGGACTTGATAAGATGTACATACAGGAAGTGAACAATGTCTGCTCTGCACAGTTTGGTGGTGAAATGATAGTGCTATGGCAACTGTATGGAATGGATGTGTGTTTTTTTATTTTATTTTTTTTGATAAAGAGAAGATTGCTTCACACTTTTAATTTCAATTAACATGAAATTGTAGAATATAAAATTCCATAATTATGGAAATTAGGAAGCAAGTGTATTGACATTTAGTATAGTTCAAAATAGTGAGCAGGAACTAAAGAAAATGAGACTCAGAAACTATTACCAGCTTAATGTTTAGAAAGTTTTAGATCTTGGTGAAGATTTAATCTGAGAGCAATCCAATTTCTTGTTATTAAAAATGGTTTTGTTCTTTGTAGTTCCCATTTACAACAAAGTTCATTAAAATTTAAATTTCTTATTATTTTTCAGAAACATGTAGGAATTCACCAAAGGTTACAGTCAGGGTAAAGGTTGACTATGGGTGCTAGCACCCTGTATTTCTCTTCTTCCTGGCAATTTGGCATTTGAAAGGGCAACTAAATGGTGTCGAAAGCTGTACTCTTTCATGTGTGTGTGTGTGTGTGTGTGTGTGTTAGTCACTAGGTCATGTCTGACTCTTTGCAACCCCATGGACTGTAGCCTACCAGGCTACTCTGTCTATGTGATTCTTCAGGCAAGTATACTGCAGTGGGTAGCCATTCCCTTCACCAGGCGATCTCCCCAACCCAGGGATTGAACCTGTGTCTCCTGCATTGTGGGCAGATTCTTTACTGTCTGAACCACCAGGGAAGCCCACTCTTTCATGCATGAGGTCTGAATTAAACCCATACACTGGGTTTCTCAAATTATGGTATGAAAATGCCCCTTTCTATTTCCTCCACACTCCCCCGTCCCAACTCTCCCATTCTGGACATATCCTAGGAAAGACTCTGTCTCCTCATAAGGAGAGTTTACTTTTTAAAAATTTCATTTACAAAGACACCTAAAAAATAATGTGAACACATTCTGGATCACCTGAATTATTATTTAGTCACTAAGTTGTGTCTGAATCATCTGAATAACTGTGCTATAACTGAGTACAGTTAGGCCATTTCAGGGCTCCTCTCTGCTTTATTATTATTATCAGAAACACATAAAATTTGCCATCTGAACCATTTTTAAATGTGCAGATTAACCAAATGTGCATTGTTGTGTTACATATCTCTAGGACTTCTTTATCTTATACAACTGAAACTGTCCATTGACCACTCCCCTCCTCCACCTCCCCCCACTTCCTGGAAGACACCGTCTACTTTCTGTCTCTGAGCATTTGACCATTTTGGACTTCTCATATCCTCCAGCTTCATCCATGTTGTAGCATGTCGACTTGCCTTCAAGTTCACGAATTCATCTGCTTGATTGACTCTCCTGTTAAATCTTTTTAGTGAATTTTTCAATCCATTTACTGAATTCTTAAGCTCTGGTATGTCTGTTTAGTTCTTTTTAAGAGTGTCTTATCTCCTAATGTTCTCATTTTTTACATGGATTATTTTCCTGATTTCATTCAGTTGTCTATCTGTGTTGTCGTGAAGTACTTGACTTCCATAAGATGATTACTTTGAATTCTTTGTCAGGTAATTCATAGATCTCCATCTCTTTAGTGTCATTTTCTGGAGAATTTGTTCCTTCAGTTTGGCCCGAGTTTCCCTGTTTCTTCATATACGTTATTATTATTATTATTTGTCATGATAGAAAAAAACCCAGACACTTTCACCAGTCATTATATAGCCTGGCCTCATACAGGGGAAGGCCTTCACCAATCAATTTGGGTAGAGACTCTGGGGACCTCTCAAGCCTTAGCAGCAGCAGCATCTCTGGAATCGTGTGTGCCATTTCCCCAACGAGAGGTATTTGATGGTTTCCTTTTCAGGAGTTTGTGATTTCTTGCTCCCTCTGGTGTTTCTCTGTGGTACTACAGATGCTGCTCTCCCCGGCCCCCAAACATCCAAGGTGAGCTGGGTTTCCTTGTTGCTGTTGTCGTTGCTGTGGTTTTTTCTTTTTTATTGGAGTATAGTGGCTTTACAATGTGCTATTTCCTGCTGCACAGCAAAGTGAAACAGCCATACGTATATATACGTCCTCCTTTTTGGATTTCCTTCCCATTTAGGTTACCACAGAGCATTGAATAGAGAAAACTAGGGGGTGATGGAATCACTCATGACCCATATTGAAATTCAAAAAATACTGTAGTTGCCAAAAGCACTTTCACATTCTAAATATGATTTGACTGCAACAAAATGACATTCCTGTCATGATAATTTAAAAAGTGAATAAATAACAAAAAATGTTAAATTTTTATTATTTGTATATAATTTTAAATTGCTTGCTTAACGTTATATGAATTATAAGAAATATGTGCCTTTTGTTACTGAACCAGGTAACATCAAAATAAAAATAGTCAATGTGGGTTATCTGCTAGTGTATTTTTATCTTTAAAAGAGGTTCCTACCCATTACAAGTTGTATTATGTGCTGACCAAATTTCCTGGGTTGAAGTCCTAAGCCCAAGTACCTCAGAATGTGACCTTTTTTGGAAATAGGATCATTGCAGATATGATTAGTTAAGATAAAGTCATAATGGAGTAGGGTGGGTTCCTGATCCAATAGACTTGTGTCTTTATAAAAAGGGGAAATTTAGATACAGGATACATATACAGGAGGGCTTCCCAGGTGGCCCTAGTGGTAAAGAACCCACCTGCCAATTCAGGAGACATAACAGACTTGGGTTCGATCCTTGTGTTGGGAAGATTCTCTGGAGGAAGAAAATGGCAACCCACTCCAGTATTCTTGCCTGGAGAATCCCATGGACAGAGAAGCCTGGTGGGCTACAGTCCTTAGGGTTGCAAAGAGTCGTACACAATTAAAGTGACTTAGCATGCACACTTTCCTGCATTGGAGAAGGAAATGGCAACCCACTCCAGTGTTCTTGCCTGGAGAATCCCAGGGACAGGGGAGCCTGGTGGGCTGCCATCTATGGGATCGCACAGAGCTGGACATGACTGAAGTGACTTAGCAGTAGCAGCAGCAGCATGCACATATCCAGGAAGAATGCCACAAGAATGTGAAGATGGCCATCTTCGAGCCAGTGATAGACACCTGGAACCGTGTTCCTCTTGGATCTAAAAAGAACTAACACTCTCATGTCTTGATTTCAAAATTCTAGGCTCCAGACCCATAAGACAATCAATTTGTATGATTTAAGCCATCCAATTTGTGATACTTTGTTATAGCAACCCTAGCAAATTAACACACCTGACTGAGGTTCTGAAAAATACTTAGCTTTCTTCTCCTCTGTAAATTTGCTCAATATTCTTGAAGCTTTCTCACATGACTCATTTTGGCAAAAATTATATATATATATATATAGATATATATATCTATATATATCTATATATATATCTGTTCTTAAACCTCTTTTCCCAATTGTCCCATGCATTTACTTGTAATATTATTTATTCAAGTAAACTGGAGCTTACAAGATCTGTTTTAAAATAGTTTCAATGATGTCACTTCCTTTTTTGCTGACCTTTCTGTTTTATACAGTTTTGGAGAGTCAGAAACCCTAGGACCAATTGACCATCATCGAGAAAACTGCCAAGGGACAGCGTATGTCATTGTGACGTGTAACTGGATTGTGATGGTGCTGTATCAAAAGAACGCACAGTAAACTCCACTGCATTCTTTATAGTCGTCATTGGTATAGGATTTAATACTTACATAATTGCCCTGCACTTTTCTGGCCTCTTCCTTTTTTCATTCTTCCTACCTGTCTGGGCATTACTGCTTGTCCTTTTTCTTTATTTCTCTTGACTACATATATCTTAGTTACATATTACATATTCTTGTCCCAATTCACATGCAATATTTTTCTTGAAAGATGATAATTATTTAATTATGTTTTAGAGAATTTCTTGCCTACTATTTGTGCTCCTAGAGCTAAAGAAAAAGGATGTCAAAAAATCACCTGAGAGAAAAAGAAAATAGTCTCCAGATTCCATCATTTCCCATAAATCCTCTTTGCTTTTTCTCTGACTAATGAATGCAGAGTGGAGATTACTCACACTCCAGCAGCAACTTGGATGCAGAGATGCTTGCAGAAGACCTGGAATGTCACTCCAGGATTCATTCATTTTCTATGCAGATCATGGCATCTGAGTTAGGACAGGAGTGTCAGAGGGAAAGGGTGTGTTCTAGGCACTGCAGAAACTGTCAAGGTGACTAGGTGGCATAGCAACTCAATTATAAAAATAAATCTGAAAAGAGAGTGTATCAGGCACGAATTTTCTATTTCACTCCTGTCAATGTCAGATGGAGAGTATACATTGAAAATCTTAGTTACTGGGATCCCAGAAAAAAGCATTAGAGAAGGAATAGTAGCAGAAAATCCAACCCTACAAAAATGGGGATATAAAATACACTCATCTTCAGGTTATTTGAGATTGCTATAATTGACAACTTTTGAGATATTTTCTGAATTAGAGGCAGGGAGTAACTTTTCTATAAAATTAAAATATGTGTGTGTGTGTGTGTGTGTGTATATATATATGTAGTGCCTTCTGAACTTTATGGAATTGTGTGTTTTGAGTTTTTTAATGAAAATTTTGCACACTTTTACCCACAGGTGTGTTTTTCTCCAGCATTAATCTTATCATAAACCAAATAAGTAGCAAAGACCAGGGAATACTTAACACTCAGGAAAGAAATTTAATTGAAAATCAATCCTAAATAATACAGCCACATTCTAAAGATGGGTCTGCACTTTTTCGGCTTGAGAGTGTAGGGGTAAAGTGTCATGGAGGTCAGTTTGGGGCTGAAACATTGCTCTGGGAGACATCCCTTCAGCTACAGCTGTGAACTCTGGAGGAGCCAGACTCCACGCCTGGTGCTCAGCAATTAAACTTAATTGGCCACCACCCTTCCCTGGGGGGGATTGTGGAGACGCTAATTAGCAGAAAGCCTTGATTTTTCCACCAGGTGCTCTTTCACTTCTTCCCATATTTAGATATTTAAAGTGAAATTTTAGAAGTAAAAATTCCCCCCTAATGATATCAATTTTGATGTGGAGAGCCAGGGAGGAAGTTGCTCTCATTCTAAAATACGTATGTGGGTCCCACAGGGAGTTCCACCTGAAGATGAGAGGTTACTGTACATTTAATCTATGAGAAAAGTGTTAGTTGATTTCCTATCCACGAACCCACCCTCCTCTGGTGCAGACCAAGGAAATAGGCAGAGAGGGAAGTTGGGTGATATTTTTAAAGAACTGATTACAGAATTTTAGTCAAACTTTGACATAATTTTTTTTATTTCATGGCATATGAAACATGAAATTCTTACAAAATCAGTGTGCTTATAATCATGTCAATCATATTTGTAGCCACTTTTAGGGTTTATGATGAAATCATTCATTGCTTACAGAAGGCACACAGACACAGTTTCAGTGTGTTGTATTTTCTGGGTTTGGATTAGACATTACAAGCATTTAAAACATGTTTACTGTGTATGTCCCACTACCCTGTGAAAGGAGACCTTCTTGCCCTAAAGATGCTTATAACTTATATGTGGAAAGGAGATGGATGATATAGAATATTTGGGTGAACATTGCTACATTTATCAGAGCATACATAAACACTTAACCTTTAAAAGTGGAAGTTTTGTTCATTTCCAAGGTATTTCAACACTTCAGACATCTTTCTAGAGGAAAATTTTAATTTTGTTACTTTGTTGCTTAAACTTTCCAGTAGCCTCCTGCCCACTTGAGTTCTCCATCATATCCTTCTATGAACCCCATCCTTTCCCTTTAATAGAAAGTGTCATTGGCCTTGTTTAGTTGTCGCTCCACTGCTAAGCTGTATTTTCCAAAGAGGCAGGAGTTCTGTCCTCCCTGTTTATTTTTGTCTCCCTAGAAACTAGTGCCTTGAATACTTCATAGCAAGTATTCAGTACTCCAGAAATGACTGGAACAGGTGACTATTAATATCTCTAACTTCAGGTACATCAGCAGGCAACAAAGCAAAGCCGAAAGGAGAAGTTCTCTTCTGTGTGGCCCTCTGCAGCCTTGGCTTAATAGGTATTGGCTGGGGAGAGGAGTGGTACAATTTCTAGGGTGCCATATGTCTCCACTGTCAGATTCAGACTCAGAGATGAGGAGACCAGTGAATGTGAACAGAGATAGGATGAGACTGTAAACCACTCAGTCAAGGTTGGAGCTGGCTGGGCACTGAGGTTTCCTAACCTCATAGTGCTTTCACTCTCTTTCCTTCCCCAATGCCTTTAATATCTTATCACCCTATCTGCTAGGGTTTTAGGATTGGTTTGCTGCTGCTGTGGCTGCTAAGTCACATCAGTCATGTCCGACTCTGTGCGACCCCATAGATGGCAGCCCACGAGGCGTCCCTGTCCCTGGGATTCTCCAGGCAAGAACACTGGAGTGGGTTGCCATTTCCTTCTCCAATGCATGAAAGTGAAAAGTGAAAGTGAAGACGCTCAGTCATATCTGACTCTTAGCGACCCCATGGACTGCAGCCGACCAGGCTCCTCCGTCCATGGGATTTTCCAGGCAAGAGTACTGGAGTGGGTTGCCATTGCCTTCTCCATTAGGATTGGTTTAAGCCTAACTTATTCCTTCAGTTTTTTTCTTTTAAGTCTACTCATGTTCCAAACACGCACACACACACGCGCACGCACACACATACATCTTTCTCATTTTCTTAAACTTTCTGCTCTATCCCAGCTGACTTATACAAGGCCTTCTATCATGCATTCCTGTAACAATTTCTCTATTGTGTGATCAGTGAAAGTAATATGTTATTTAACCCATCAAGAGAGGTCCCTACTCACTTTTCTATGAACCACAGTTATGAAGCAACCCAACAGTTAATTATTTGCTGGATTAATTAATTGGTGAAAGGATTATATAGATAACTGGGAAAATGGGTGGGTGGATGAATAAATGAATGGATGGGTGGTGAATGGATGGAAGGATGGTGAAGGAATGGATGGATGGTGGATGAAATGGAGCAGTAACTTCTTTTTTACATTATCTTGTTAACTGGGATAATTCTTATACTCCAACAATGGATTAGGTGTTAATAGATGAGAGTAAAACCTCTGTAGGAAGGAATTAATAGCAAAATAATAAGTAAAAATAAAACAATCTTATTGCAAGTAGTCTCATGCACAGTCTTAAACATTTATATTATACAACATATACCAAGTTACTTAAGATATTTTCTTATTTTGTGGAGATTTTGGTTAGGTTTAGAGTGGAGGTAGTACACATTTTTTTAAATGAGACCAAAAAAAAAAAAAATCATTGATTTTAGTTCATTGTTTTGATTGTGGTTTTCCTTAAAACTTCTTCCTATACCGTTTATTTAGTGTGTGCATAAATTATATCTGTGTACTTGATGAATTAGTAGATTCATAAGGATGTGTCCTATGCCTCTTATAGTGGAAAACATATTTATTTTAAATATTTGTATCAGATCAGATCAGATCAGTCACTCAGTCGTGTCTGACTCTTTGCGACCCCATGAATCGCAGCACGCCAGGCCTCCCTGTTCATCACCAACTCCCGGAGTTCACTGAGACTCATGTCCATCAAGTCAGTGATGCCATCCAGCCATCTCATCCTCTGTCCTCCCCTTCTCCTCCTGACCCCAATCCCTCCCAGCATCAGAGTCTTTTCCAATGAGTCAACTCTTCGCATGAGGTGGCCAAAGTACTGGAGTTTCAGCTTTAGCATCATTCCTTCCAAAGAAATTCCAGGGCTGATCTCCTTCAGAATGGACTGGTTGGATCTCCTTGCAGTCCAAGGGACTCTCAAGAGTCTTCTCCAACACCACAGTTCAAAAGCATCAATTCTTCAGCGCTCAGCCTTCTTCACAGTCCAACTCTCACATCCATACATGACCATAGGAAAAACCATAGCCTTGACTAGACGAACCTTTGTTGGCAAAGTCATGTCTCTGCTTTTGAATATGCTATCTAGGTTGGTCATAACTTTCCTTCCAAGGAGTAAGCGTCTTTTAATTTCATGGTGGCAGTCACCATCTGCAGTGATTTTGGAGCCCAGAAAAATAAAGTCTGACACTGTTTCCACTGTTTCCCCATCTATTTCCCATGAAGTGGTGGGACCAGATGCCATGATCTTTGTTTTCTGAATGTTGAGCTTTAAGCCAACTTTTTCACTCTCCGCTTTCACTTTCATCAAGAGGCTTTTTAGTTCCTCTTCCAGTCCCAAAGAAAGGCAATGCCAAAGAATGCTCAAACTACTGCACAATTGCACTCATCTCACACGCGAGTAAAGTAATGCTCAAAATTCTCCAAGCCAGGCTTCAGCAATATGTGAACTGTGAACTTCCTGACGTTCAAGCTGGTTTTAGAAAAGGCAGAGGAACCAGAGATCAAATTGCCAACATCCGCTGGATCATGGAAAAAGCAAGAGAGTTCCAGAAAAACATCTATTTCTGCTTTATTGACTATGCCAAAGCCTTTGACTGTGTGGATCACAATAAACTGTGGAAAAATTTGCATAGCACCACATTTTAGTATTATTCCCAATAGACACACATTGATTAAGTAGAAATGGAGCAATTGCTTTGATGTCTACTTAGAGGGTTCTCAGAACTATAGCAACACCGTAAATGAAGCTGTCGTTCAACTGGGCAAAATGGTTCCACTGCAATATTGCATAACTGAAATACGGAGCCACAAGGAATGTGACACAACCGAAACTTAAGATCTGAAATGATGACTTCTTTTTAGATGACAGCAAACAGCAGATCCAGGAGCAGCAAAGTTTCAGTTGAGTCATCTCACTTGAGACACTTATTTTGAATGCAATCTGTTTAACTCCAAGTTTTACCATGTTTAGAAAATAAAGGCCTCTTTTCCAGGGCACTTCTCATATCCATTTGTAGGCAGCTTGTTGAAGAGCATCCAAAGAGAAAAATCCCATCTCATGGAAAGTAGTATACTTTGACATTTTTGTGGAGAGTATCTTCTCTAATGAAAAATGACTGTTACCTTTTCACTGTTGATTACTACCTCCTGCTCTCAGGGCATGACTTCCTGCAAGTTCAGCGCAGGTCTGCATTCATGGTCCACAGAGCAAAGATGTCTGAGCATTTTCCGTGTGTTCCCTGTAATAAGACTACTTATTTTATAGGCTTTGGGTAGTTGTTTGGAGACCACTGTCCATGAACCTCTCACATTTCTGCCCATCTTGTAAGCAGAGACACTATTTTTGCAAACAGCCTTGAAAAATAGTGTGTCTCTCTCCAGAGCCAAGGATGGAGCCAAGTCACTGGCCCCAGATGGAGTTCCTCTCCTCCGGAGGCCAAGAATCCCGGTGTCATTCGCGGCTCAGCAGCAACCTTTCATAACCCAATCCATTGGGCATGCAAGCATGTCACCCAGCTCTCTGCTCATTACATAGTGGGAGCGGGAACTCAAAGATCCTGAAACTTTGGCTGCTGCTTTTACTCTGAGTAATAGCATCATTAGTTTCAGATTCAGGAGTCTTGTGTCTTCTGCTAGCATCTGTGGGATTACAGTAGGCCAACTTGTTAGCCTGAAAAGAGGATAACATCTCATATCCTTCCAGTAAGGCAGAACAGGGAGGTAAGATACGTTATTTTCAGCATTCTGATGTAGAATTAATTAATGAAAGCTTTGGTTTTAACAAGTACTTGTACTTCTAGTATATTAAATAATGTTTTACTGATGGCTGAACTGTATGGTAAGTTTAAAATAGTGCTAAGAAGAAATGCTTCATTAGGACACAGTATGTGCATTTATTCAGTGTTACAGCAAGGGTAGAATTAAATTTGCATATGTATAGCATAGCTCTTCACAGCCAGCACTTTGCATGTTTGGTTGAAATGTTGCTACTTTCCTAAGCTTAACATTTTAAACTTGAGAGAAAAGTAACCTTAAATTAAAAGAGTTGTACAATTAAAAATTTTCAGGTACTTTCTACCATGAAGTTCCTCAATTATTTTCTTATATTTCATGCCCTGCCTAATTTCTATTTTTTCTAAGGCATGTTTCTGAAATGTGCCTGGTTAATAAAACTCACTATGTTTGTTCACACTCAAATATGGTTATACTTTAAAACTTGTAGAGTTTAATTACTGCTAAATATCATTTTGAATTTATGAAACATTATGATTACATGTTTATAGGTTTGAGAGCATTCTCTTAAAATATTTAAGAAGCCTAATTTAAACAACAGTTTTAAATAACTCAAATATAGTCTCATAATAGTTGCATTTCATAAAATAAGAATTTTCATTAAGTACTTTACTTGAATTTAAATAACTTTTAATTTCATATTGTAGGTTTAATAAAAGTAATTCAGCCTAATAATTTGCTATTATATTACTGATTTAGAATTACTTGAAAATGCAAATTCAGGGATATATAATGGTATTCTTTTTCATTATGCAAATCTAGATTTTTAATAGTGTCTGATAATTATGTTAATGGTGATAGATATGTTTGACATTAGTTGGTTATGTATATTTTATAGTTTTTTATCTTTCTTGTTAACACACTGTCTTTCATAGATCAATTTGGGTGGTTTATTTGTCGTTCAGTCACTAAGTTGTGTTTGACTCTTTGTGACCCCATAAAGTGCAGCAGGCCAGGCTTTTCTGTCCTTCACTATCTACTGAAGTTTACTCAAACTCATGTCCATCGAGTCAGTGATGCCATCCAACCATCTCATCCTCTGTCATCCTCTTCTCCTCTTGCCCTCAATCTTTCCCAGCATCAAGGTCTTTTCCAATGAGTTGGCTCTTCACATCAGGTGGCCAAATATTGGAGCTCAGCTTCAGCATCAGTTTTCCAATGAATATTCGGGGTTGTTTTCCTTTAGGATTGACTGGTTTGATCTCCTTGCAGTCCAAGGAACTCTCAAGAGTCTTCTCCAACACCACAATTTGAAAGCATCGATTCTTTGGTGCTCAGCCTTCTTTATGTCCAATTCTCACATCAGTACATAACTATTAGAAAAACCATAGCTTTGACTATATGGACTTT
Organism: Bubalus kerabau; assembly: GCF_029407905.1. Lineage (NCBI taxonomy): Eukaryota > Metazoa > Chordata > Mammalia > Artiodactyla > Bovidae > Bubalus > Bubalus kerabau. The sequence continues at coordinate 66,837,285 of NC_073628.1, forward strand.
TGTTGGCAAAGTGATGTCTCTGCTTTTCAATACACTCTCTAGGTTTGTCATAACATTTTTTCCAAGGAGCAAGAGTCTTTTCATTTCATGGCTGTAGTCACCGTCCGTAGTGATTTTGAGGCCCAAGAAAATACATTCTGTCACTGTTTCCATATTTTCCCCATCTATTTGCCATGAAATGATGGGACCAGATGCCATGATCTAAGTTTTTGAATGTTGATTTTTTTAAGTCAATTTTTTCACTTTCCCCTTTAACCCTCATCAAGAGGCTCTTTAGTTCCTCTTGGCTTTCTGCCATTAGGTTGTTGATATTTCTCCCATCATTCTTAATTCCAGCTTGTGATTCATCCAGCCCATCATTTCGCATGGTGAACTCTGCATATGAGTAAAATAAGCAGGGTGACAATATACGGTCTTGACATACTCCTTTCCCAATTTTGGACCAGTCCATTGTTCAATGTCCAGTTTTTAACTGTTGCTTCTTGACCTGCATACAGGTTTCTCAGGAGACAGGTAAGATCATTGGATATTTCCATCTCTTTAAGAATTTTCCAGTTTGTTGTGATCCACACAGTCAAAGGTGTTAGCATAGTCAATGAAACAGATTAGATGTTTTTGAAATTTCCTTGGTTTTTCAATGATCCAACAGATGTTAGTGATTTAATCTCTGGTTCCTCTGCCTTTTCTAAATCCAGCTTGCATATCTGAAAGTTCTCGATCTACACACTGTTGAAGCCTAGCTTGAAGGATTTTGAACATTACCTTGCTAGCAAGTGAAATGTGTGCAATTGTATGTTAGGGACTGGCAACTTCTGTTGTGCAGAAATGAAAGCTTACCTTCGAGAAGCATGTTTTATTGTGCATCCTGCTTTTTTCTCTCTTAATTTCTTGTTTTTTTTCCCTAGTTCTATATCTTCCTTCCTCCTTTTTTTTTTTAAATACACTTAGAGGGTTGGGAAATGGGAGCTGCAGACAGGGGTGGATTGGGGAAAAGGGGGGAGACTCCAGAGTGTTTCCCTGTCTCTCTGCCTTGAGTGGTGTCTCCATCAGGGACTGTGTCTTCTCCATGTTTCCACCTTAGCCTTTCTTCTGTGGTTCTGACTTCTGCCAGGCAACCCCACATGGTGTTCTGGCCCCAGCAGACCCCTCTGACTCTGGAGGTCTGTTCACACCTCCTCTTCTTGTGTACCTCTAGGCCTAAGACAATATTGCTTCCTGATGAGGTTAATGTCTGTGTTTCATCACTGTCCTTTGCTTAGCTTGTCAGCTCACCCTCACTTTTATAACTAGTTTGTGTATTCAATTTCCTCTTTTTAACATACCCAGAATGGTTTCTGTTTGCCTTCTTGGACTCTGGCAACTCTCTTGAAGGGATAAAATATCTTTATTTCTCATCCTAGTCAGAGCTTCTTCCTTTCCTTTTATTCCTCCTTCTAGATTCTTCTCTCTTCTCTTTTAGCTCTTGACTCTTCAACTGGCTTTGACTTTTTTTTGCATGTACAATAGACGATGATTACAACCACCTAATATAGAAATATGGAAAATGATGCCAACTGAATTTATTATTAAACATCTTATGTATACATTATTGAATGAGTAAGTGAAATAGTCTTTAAAAAATAGTTTATCAAAACTCACTTGCATGTGTGTTTGTGTGTGTGTATTGTATGCATATATGTGATTAGGAGAGATGAGAGAGCAGGACACCGAGGTCACATTCCAGTCGCAGTTGTGGATTCTGCTTTAGAGCTTTGTGCTCATCAAGTCTTTATGCCTCTGCTACCTCCTTTCTGTGATGAGCAAATTATCCAGATCTTGGAAGAAAGGCAAGGGAAGGTGCAAGGTTTTTTCCAGTGTCATACTAGAACTTGTGCAACAGGCGTATTCACGGATTATTTGATTGTCTAAGGCAGGGATTTAGTGAATTACAGCCCACAAGTAAGATCCAGACTAAGACCTGTTTGTTCAGCCCACAAGTAAGCTCCAGACCAAGGCCTGTTTTTTCAGCCCCTGAACTAAGTATGGATTTTTTACATTTATATAAAGTTAAAAAAAAATATATGAGACAGATTTTATATGGCATGCAAATACTAAAATATTTACTATCAGGCCTAAAAGGGTATTTATATCTCTATGTATATAGATATTTATATCTTTCTATATATGTAGATATCAGGCACTTTATAGAAAACGTATGCCAGTCCCTGCTTTGGGAGAATGAGCTATTTTTGATTTACTACTTACTATTAATTCAGAATTTAGACTCAATATGGGTTTATGATAACATGGATAAGTTGCCAATGAATTTTGTCTGTTGGAGAAGCAATGGATTTATGTCTGGTAGAAAAGAATATGGCTATAGGACATTAATAAGTTTCACATATAGCTTTGTAATTACCTTTTAGCATCTTCAGTTGATTGTGAGTAGTTTAAGATCTCTTATTTGAAAAGACTTAACTATCCTCCATGTTCCCTTATCAAGAAGTCAAATGATTTTGTCAGTATGTATTTATATTTGCATTTAAATGATATGTTCAACTCTTAGAAAGTGATGCTTTGATGATACATGGGCCACCTCCATCTTTCCTATTTGGCTCTCAGTTCTCTCAGAATTTTAATACAACTTCAGTCAGTCAGTCCATTTAGTGTCTCTGTCATATCGACTCTTTGTGACCCTATGGACTGCAGCATGCCAGGCTTCCCCATCTATCACCAACTCCCAGAGCTTGCTCAAACTCATGTCATCAAGTCACTGATGCCATCTAACCATCTCATCCTCTGTTGTCCCCTTCTCCTCCTACCTTCAACCTTTCCCAACATCAGGGTCTTTTCTAATGAGTCCATTCTTTGCATTGGTGACCAAAGTACGGGAGTCTCAGCTTTAACATCAATTCTTCCAATGAATATTCAGGACTGACTTTCTTTAGGATTGACTGGTTTGATCTTCTTGAAGTCCAAGGGACTGTCCAGAGTCTTCTCCAACACCACAGTTCAAAAGCATCAATTCTTTGGCACTCAGCTTTCTTTATGGTCCAACTCTCACACCCATACATGACTACTGGAAAAACCATAGCTTTGACCAGACAGACCTTTGCCGGTAAAGTAAGGTCTCTGCTTTTTAATATGCTGTCTAGGTTGGTCATAGCTTTTCTTCCAAGGAGCAAACGTCTTTTAATTTCATGGCTGCACCCACCATATGCCATAATTTTTGAGCCCAGGAAAATACAGTCTGTAACTGTTCTCACTGTTTCCCCATCTATTTGTCATGAAATGATGGGACCAGATGCCATGGTCTCTGCTTTTTGAATGATGACTTTTAAGCCAGCTTTTTCACTCTACTCTTTCACTTTTCATCGAGAGGCTCCTTAGTTCCTCTTCACTTTCTGCCATAGGGGTGTTGTCATCTGCATATCTGAGGTTATTGATATTTCTCCTAGCAATCTTGATTCCAACTTGTGCTTCATCCAGCCCAGCATTCCGTATGATGTACTCTGCATTTAAATTGAATAGTAGGGTGACACAGCCTTGACGTACTTCTTTCTCAATTTAGAACCAGAAGGTTGTTCCATGTCTGGTTCTGACTATTGCTTCTTGACCTACATGCAGATTTCTCAGGAGGCAGATAAGATGATCTGGTATTCTCATCTCTTTAAGAATTTCTCCCAGTTTGTTGTGATCCACACAAAATATTTGGCATAATACAACTTGATGTTGGACAACTACGTGTGGATTTTCTCCATTTAAAAACTCAGTCTGGGTGTTCTCTTAACAAAAATCCTATCAAAGTCCTCTCTGAATTTTTCCACTTTCTCTACTTTTTTAATGCACCATCTGATTTCCACAGTATTGAATCATAGTTGCTAGTGCTCATCTCCTTGCTCAGATATGTTCAACTCTTTGGGATTCTCCAGGCAAGAATACTGGAGTGAGTAGCCATTCTCTTCTCTATGGTATCAAACCCATTTCTCCCCCAGTGCAGGCAGATTCTTTACCATCTGAGCCACTAGGGTAGCTCTTATCAAGAGACAGTGATTTTTTTTTTAATGTAAGTTTTACTTATTATTAATGTATTATTTGATTAAATAATACACAAACAAAGTTGGTGCAGGAAGACAGAGTTGACTTAATCGAAACCACACTGAAAGGTTCGTGACATTGTACCGGAGGCAGTGATCAGGACCATCCCCAAGAAAAACAAATGTAAAAAGGCAAAATGGTTGTCTGAGGAGGCCTTATAAATAGCTGAGAAAAAAAGAGAAGTGAAAGGCAAAGGAGAAAAGGAAAGATATACCCATCTGAATGCAGAGTTCCAAAGAATAGCAAGGAGAGACAAGAAAGCCTTCCTAAGTGATCAATGCAAAGAAATAGAGGAAAACAATAGAATGAGAAAGTCTAGAGATCTCTTCAAGAAAACTAGAGATACCAAGGGAACATTTCATGCAAAGATGGACACAATAAAGGACAGAAATGATATGGACTTAACAGAAGCAGAAGATATTAAGAAGAGGTGGCAAGAATACACAGAAGTACTATACAAAAAAGATCTTCATGACCCCGAAAACCATGATGGTGTGATCACTCACCTAGAGACAGACATCCTGGAATGCAAAATCAAGTGGGCCTTAGGAAGCATCACTAAAAACAAAGGTAGTGGAGGTGATGGAATTCCAGTTGAGCTATTTCAGATCCTGAAAGATGATGCTGAGAAAGTGCTGCACTTAATATACCAGCAAATTTGGAAAACTCAGCAGTGACCACAGGACTGGAAAAGGTCAATTTTCATTCCAATCACAAAGAAAGGCAATGCCAAAGAATGTTCAAACTACTCACAATTGCACTCATTTCATACGCTAGCAAAGTAATGCTCAAAATTCTCCAAGCGAGGCTTCGACATTTCATTTACCAAGAAATTCCAGATGTTCAAGCTGAATTTAGAAAAGGCAGAGGAACCACAGATGAAATTGCCAACATCTGCTGGATCATAAAAAAGGCAAGAAAATTCCAGAAAAACATCTACTTCTGCTTTTTTGACTATGCCAAAGCCTTTGTGGATCACAACAATCTGTGGAAAGTTCTTAAAGAGACAGGAATACCAGACCACCTTACCTGCCTCCTGAGAAATCTGTATGCAGTTCAAGAAGCAACAGTTAGAACCAGACATGGAACAACAAGACTGGTTCCAAATTGAGAAAGGAGTACATCAAGGCTGTATATTGTCACCCTATTTATTTAACTTATATGTAGAGTACATCATGTTAAATGCCAGGATAAATATAGCACAAGCTGGAATCAAGATTGCTGGGAAAAATATCAATAAACTTGGGTATGCAGATGATACCACTCTTATGGCAGAAAGCAAAGAGGAACTAAAGAGCCTCTGGATAAAAGTGAAAGAGGAGAGTGAAAAAGCTTTAAAACTCAACATTAAAAAAACTAAGATCATGGCATCTGGTCCCATCACTTCATGGAAAATAGATGGGGAAACAATGGAAACAGTGACAGACATTAGTTTCTATCTGTCAGCAGATGGTGAGTGCAGCCATGAAATTAAAAGACGCTTGCTCCTTGGAAGAAAAACTATGACCAACCTAGACAGCATATTAAAAAGCTGAGACGTTACTTTGCCAACAAAGCCCTATGTGGCAAACTATGGTTTTCCCAGTAGTCATGTTTGGATGCGAGAGTTGAATCATAAATAAGGCTGAGCCCTGAAGAACTGATGCTTTTGAACTGTGGTGTTGGAGAAGACTCTTGAGAGTCCTTGGACTGCAAGGAGATCAAACCAGTCAATGCTTAAGGAAATCGGTCCTGAATATTCATTGGAAAGACTGATGCTGAAACTGAAGCTCCAATACTTTTTCCACCTGATGCAAAAAACTGTCTCATTGGAAAATACCCTGATGTTGGGAAAGATTGAAGGCAGGAGGAGAAGTGGATGACTGAGGAGGAGATGGTTGGAAGGCATCACCGACTCGATGGACCTGAATTTAAGTAAGCTCTGTGAGTTGGTGATGGACAAGGAAGACTGGCATGCTGAACTCCATGAGGTCGCAATGAGGGACTCAACTGACGCTGACACTGAAAACTTTGAGAAGATTCAACAAAAATGAATTGCTAATTAATTGCTGTGCAGTTAAGTCTGATTGAAACAGTAGCCGGAGGCTGGCATGCTTGGCTGTCCCAGGCCTCTGCTTAGAATTGCCCGGTTCTGAAAGCACTGTGCTGCTGCTTGTCAATCACCTCTGTTAAATGTGGACAACTTTATGCTTTCTGGCTCATAATGACTAGAAAGCTTATTGCCTTTTGCACAGTGACATTTTCTTCTGAGGTGTAGCTTTGGGCTAACAGGAGGGCTAATTGGGGTTATATAGCTCAGGCACAAGGAAACTATTCTCTCTTAACCCACAGCCTACAGATGCAGAGTCACCTGGGAGGCACTGGCAAGGGGGGCAGCACAGGGAAGCTGGTGTGCCTGTCGCTCTAAATAGCTGGCCTCGTCTGTACCCAAGGTCAGAAAATGTAGGGAATCACTGTAAGTATTCTGAGTGGTGACTGCACTAGACTGGGTTCCCATACTTGGAAAGTTAAAAATCAGGAAGAATTCCTATACTCGGACTATTTCTTGAGGTTCTCATTCACTTTCAAGAAACTAGAACTGTAATTTGGAGACCTTTTATGGTGGATATGAATTCAAAAGACAGAGGTGATAAGCTGAAGTTAAAAATAATAGATTCATACTCAGGGAAAAATGTTTTAATAATACTTATTTACTTGTTTATTTTTATGTCTCCCCACTTTAACTGGTTCTGATCTTGTTGAACAAGATGACTTGCAGTCAAATAAGGACCTTAAAAAGCGTAAAGGTATCTGAGCAAGTATTTAGATAATCTCTGAGATTTTAAACAAACAAAAAAAAATCTGAGTTTATGAAAATTACATAGCTTCTTCCTTCATAAGAGATTTTGGACTATTACCAACTCTCATGGAATATTTATAAGATATCAATATGTTGTTATACGACAAACCTAAAACCATCCTGTGCCCTCCAGGTATCAGTGTCTTGCTCACAAAAGCTGGATATACTATTGGATTTTTTCTAATATGAATATGGATATAAATAATAATACATGACTCATACCCTAATAAAGGTACAGATTAGATTCATCTAGTGAGTCTGGATTGAGGTTAAAAGGATAGAGTGGCATCAAGCATCACAAAAGGCCTCTCGGAACGGAGTCAAAAGACCAGAGCATTTTAACCAGGTTGTCCAGGGGGTGATATTTCTGACAGAGGGAGCAATGGATATAAATACTTGAACATGGTGTAATCGATTGTAATGATTTAGTATTACCAGAATGTAGGCTAGTATAGAGAAGAGGGGTACGTAGTACAAGAGAGATTGGGCTCAAACATCAGGAACTATGAAGACTGAAGACATTTATATGCCAGACCATGAAGTTTGGAGATCATCCTATGTGTGAATCTCCATTAAATGTTTAGGAAAGAGGGTGACTTGATAGGATTTTTCATTCAGAAAACTCTCTGCAGAACACAAAAGTGAGTCACAGTGAAGTAAGACTGGCAAAGTGGGGGCCAGTTAGGTGGCTGTTGGAAAGGCCACCTTTCCAAATGATGTGGCTCTGATTTATAGCAATGACAGTGCTGATGAGAATAAATTAAATAGGTAGCACTTATAAATTAATTAGATCTGAGATCAAAAGAAAAATGTCAAAATGACTCCTTAATTTTAGACTCATAAATATACTGTTATGGTCTTCCAGCATTGACTCAAGAAATGTTCATTAATGTTTCAGGGCAAATGATTCCATTTTAATGACAGAATGAGAAAGTAAATATATTTTGCTTACAGTTAGGCTCTTTTTTCAGTTATTAATTTAATATAATTAAATTAATATTTACTTGCATTTTATCTTTTTCTGAGGCTTTACTCCTATTTGAAATGGAGGTATTATGAAATACAGTTTATTTGAGCTTAAAAATAACCAATTGAAATAAGTAATGAATTCTTTCAAAAGGTAGAAACAGAGTTTCATAATTGGGTATATGTATGTGTTTGTAGATACATACAACCTTAGAGTTTTCAACGAAGTTCTAAATTTACTTCAAGCCATTGTGCAATGATACGTTTTACTCTTCATTGACTTCTACCACTTAATATAAAAACTACATTTGGGAGAATGGCTTTTATCTGGCTTAAAACATATTTTCAGTCAATCTTTAACCTTCTATTGTTGGGGCTTATTTACTCTTTATAAAAGACCACTTCTAGCAAAAAATAAAATCCTATAAAAGAGTTTATAGAATTGTTGGACAATAAACATACTTTTAAAGCAAATTTTTAATAGTTCAATCATAAACTCAATATTTAAAGCTCCCTCAATATGCTCTTGGTTTTTAATAATGGGTTTTGGTATGATCCCTCAAAAGATTCATGTTCAGGTATTAAACAAATACTGCTTTGAAATATGAATTTCAAAATATATTTTTCCCTAGTACATAATAGGAATTTTCTCTGTCTTTTCTGTTTGTAAGCAGTAATGAAAACCAGTTTTGTGGTTTTGATTCCTGATTATGTCTTTGTGGTAAACACAATGTATTTGGAAAGTAGAAAAAAATAATTATTCAAAAGCATCACTCATAAAAATATTTACTTTTTAAAAAATATTGACTTTTTAAAACCTAATCTGATATTTTAAAAATAAGATAGTTTAATTAAAATAGATGAAACAATTATAAGAATATTTAATATAACCTACATTATGAAACACTTAATTTTTTATCAGTTTTTAAAAAGCATCAGATATTTATAATATTTTATATCCAAGCCAACTGTTGAGGAGGACATGGCAACCCTCTCCAGTATTCTCACCTGGAGAATCCCCATGGACAGAGGGGGCTGCAGCCCATGGGGTCGCAGAGTTGGACATGACTGAGCAGCTAAGCACCGCACAGCACATCATTTATAAAATTAATTTACAACTTATTTTCCCTAATGCACAAAATGAGTAAAAGTATCAGAATAAGGAAACTATACCATATTTGTTAAAAATTTACTACTTCAAAATTCTTATTGTAAAAATATAAGTTGATGAAATGTTTTATGTGAGATATCCAGGAATAACTAAACAATCATCACCTCAGGGAAAAATGTAAACTTAAGAAGACAGGTTTCTTTTTCCAGAAATCTTCATTGCTGACTTCAATCTGGATATAACACAAGGCATAAATATTCAACGGCTAAACAATAACCCAATTAAACTTTTTTGTTCTCTACTAGACATCCAGTCTTATTTTTGTATCTTAAATAAGGAGAGAAAAATTATGTTTCTTAGAGAAATGAGGTTATTGTTAGAAATGTTATTTTCCCACCTTCTGTTTGTTATACTTGGAAACACACTAATATCTATCCATGTATTATTATAATTAATTATGCATATATATTTTACATTCAAATGTACACTATAAATAGTAATTTTAATAAAACATATAAAATTCCTCTGAAGTGACATAGCTAAAGTAAGTAGTTTTTCTTTAAAATTCATTCCCCACACTTCCCAATTAAAATGCAAAGACAAATCTGACAAAACACAAAGAGGAACACAGAGTGAGTGCCCTTTATTCATATAATAATTGATTACTGCCGTGACAACATCCCACTTTTTCCACACAGTTGTGAAAAGAGTTCATTTTAAATTAATTGGCATCACCATGAAATAAATTATAAAACTGTGTAGTTGGGAAGAAAACCAGGCCCACATGAGATATAATTGGGTGAAACTGATACAAGGATTGTGTGGGCGAATGTTAGAAATGGAATTTTTGCATAAGAAATAAATGTATGAAGCCTATGATACTGAGACCAGCCTGTTTTTGTTTTTAAGGGGAATTTCCTCTCTTTAAAAAATGAATCTCTTTGGACTGTATAGTCCACGGGGTCACCAAGAGTCGGACACGACTGAGTGACTTTCACTTAATTATCTAACAATGATTATTATTGATTACTTATTTTAGGACGTGGCTTGTATAATTCAGATTAGCTGATCAGCTTCCATTTAAATGAAAGGGGAGGTCCGTTTAATTTAAACTTCAAGTCCTAGATAATAGATTTGAACGTTCCTTGAAATATTGGAAAATAAATCTAGACTATTCTCCAAAGTTATGGGCCAGGATGCTACTGTTTGTTTAAGAGCCAAGATGATATTAAACTCATTAGAAAAGATATTGGAAAGGGAACAGAAAAAAACATTTTTCTTTGCTTTTATTATATCAACATATATGCTCATTGGGAATATTATTATGGATACATACATAATAACTACGCCACACAAAATTTGAAACACTATATAAAATAGTAAAATAATGAAGGTGAATAGAATGAATTCTATATAAACACAGAATGAAAAAAAAGTTTGGGGAAAGAAATTTGACACTAGTTCATGTTTGTAATGCCCAAAAGATTTTAGTTGTTTATAATATAGTATTAGTATAAAAAAAGTTGATTATATTTTGAGGTTGAAATAGATACTTCCTAAGCAAGTATCTCGGAGACGGCAATGGCACCCCACTCCAGTACTCTTGCCTGGAAAATCCCATGGACGGAGGAGCCTGGTAGGCTGTAGTCCATGGGGTCGCTAAGAGTCTGACACGACTGAGTGACTTCACTTTCACTTTTCACTTTCATGCGTTGGAGAAGGAAATGGCAACCCACTCCAGTGTTCTTGCCTGGAGAATCCCAGGGACGGGGGAGCCCGGTGGGCTTCCGTCTATGGGGTCGCACAGAGTCGGACACGACTGAAGTGACTTAGCAGCAGCAGCAGCAAGCAAGTATCTGCATAACCTTATAGTCTTCCCAGGTGGCGCAGTGGCAAAGAATCTGCCTGCCAATGCAGGAAACTCAAGAGGTGTGGGTTTGATCTCTATGTTGGGAAGAGCCCCTAGAGAAGGGAATGGCTACTCACTCCAGTGTTCTTGCCTGAAGAATTCATGGACACAGGAGCTGGTGGGCCACAGTCCATGGGTGACACAGAGTTGGACATAACTGAGCAACTTTTACACACATAGTAAAAACTATCAGAAAATGGAAAACACTAGGCTTGGGAAAACTCTTCTTATAATTTGAAGATTATATCTATGTCACTGTTTTATTACTGCTTTACTGCTTAGTTTAGTTTTTAATATAAGTAATTCATTTCTTAAAGCTGATGTAAATATTTTTAGAAAATGGCATTAAACAATTGTTGAATATTTAAGAATGTTACTGGGAATGTTAATGATGTTATTCATTTTTGGGCAAGTTAACCTTTTATTTAAAAATCCCATCCATAAAATCACTCATCAGTGATAACTGATGAATAAAGTAGCATATGGAGTAAAAGAGACCTACAGAGAACAACGTATCAAAGATAAAGATCTGATATTTTGCCAAAATTCATCATTACCAAGTATTCCAAATGCCTGAAAACTGATTTTATTCCCCAAACTGGCAGTTTTCTTTTCTAAGTCAGAAAACCTATAATTATAGTTGAGGAGATAAGGGGAAGGGATTGCTATTGAGGGCCTTTGCCTGGAATCTGCAAGAGGTGATTCAACATCCAGTTTTTTAACAGATCTCATTGACACCTACTGTATTTTTAGCCACTACCCACCATCTGCTTCTGGGTGGTGAAAGTCTGACTTGTGACTGCCTGTGCATTCTTAGAGAAAACCTGAGGCAGTCACTGAACAGAAGTCTTGCTCTAAGGTAACCAGAAGGAATTTGCAAACTGACTGTAAAAGCACAATTTGCGTGTTCAACGAAAGGAAAGGGCTCCTAAGTATTTGAGGTTGAGTAGGATAGTAGATTTCTGGCCTTGGCAAGGTCCTACTGGGAAGGACGTTGCTCTGCTCTTGTGGGAACAAGGTGCTGGTTGTGGCCCATGTGGAAAGCACTGCTCCTACCAGCTCTGCCTCTTACCAGCATGTGACCTAGGAAATAACCAAGATCATGGTTTTTTATGTCTAAAAGGACCGATGTGATTTTAATTTCTAGAAATAATTTTTAAATTTCCTCTTTAAATACAGGCTAAATTAAGGCTGGGTCCTTCCAAATAAATGTTGCAGAGTATAGCTCTTTTCCATTAAGTGCTGCTTAAGGAACACTGAATATTCACAATCAGTGTTCATTATGTTTTCCTTTAAAGAATTTGCAAGTATCCAGGGAACACTCCATTTGCATGTGTTTAAATGTTTATTTTTAAAGACAAAGAGTAGACAGAATTTTGTTTATCAAATGAATAGCCTGTGGAAACATAAAACAAATCCTGCTATTTTTCCTCCATTTTCTAATGTTAAAATAATCTGTAAAATAGATGTATCAACAAAGTTAAGAAAATCTGTGAAAACAAAATGGAAACATGGAAGATCTATTGAATCTTTATAGCTTCTCATATTAACATTAAATTATTCAAAATTATCATGGAATGTTTACACGTAGTGGAGTAGGAAATGGCAATCCACTCCAGTACTCTTGCCTGGAAAATCCCATGGACAGAGGAGCCTGGTGGACCACAGTCCATGGGTTGCAGAGTTAGTCAAAACTGAGGACATTTACATGTAGAAAGAGTATGATGTAGGAACATCTCAAAAGAAATGCATTTTGAAAATATCTTTGAGTTCTATAAACACATTACAGTGCTGAAGGAGAGAGTGCTTAACTCCATACTTATTTGAGTTGATAATGTTGCAGTAATTTTTTGTTTTATGGGATAGGTACTGCTGTGCAGCTCATCATATATGCACTTATCCATCCTCTTTATTCTTTCTCTTTTCTTTATATTTTTATTGAGCTAAGAAAATCAATCCTTCTTACCCAGAAGGCCCATTTCATACATGCCTGTGTGATGCCACAGAATTAAACCAAGTGATCTATTTTGACGGTTTAATCAATGGCATATATGTATGTGCCATTTTTTCTTTGTCATTAATCTGAGGGCCATAGCAGTTTAGATAACCACTGCATCATTATGTAGCAGATCCTGGTTGCAAAGAAATAGTGATATACTAAATGAAGGGTTGTGTTTTGGTTCAGAATTTCTCTTTTTACAAAAGTGAAGTTTTGAATAATGCAAATTGTATTTAAAATTATCTGTATGATGCTAAACAGTCTCCCATGCAGCAACATGAAGATATATAGTTTCCTGAATTTATAATGTCATGAGCATATCCACTTATGGTTTAAGAGTGTATTATATCTTCATAAACTTCCTTTGTACTCTCCCAGTAAGAGATTTTTAAGTACCTGATAAAATAAACACATCCTAAACAAGTGACTTAAACATTCAGGCTTCAGATATAACATATTTTTCTACTGAAGTAAAGCATGTTTTCTAAATCCTAAAAAAACTTACATTGTGTTTGTATATTTAAAACATTTTAGCCTTGAAGTTTATCGATTGAGCTGATCTAGCCTATCACTTCTTCCCCCCCAAATTATAATCTGATTGTTAGCTTGTCATTTACCTTCTTTACAAGAAAGGGAGCCATTTTTTATGATTTCCAATCTCTTTGCTATTTACCAGTTTCTTATAAATCTCTGACTTTAGAAATCGAGGAAAAGAATCCTTGGCCATCAGACTATAGATTAACTTCTGAGCTTCATCAAAACATTTGAGAGTTGGTTCTGCAATATTCTTTGAGATGAGGTCCCTGGTACTGAAGTCAATGTTAATCTGTGGAAATAAATTGCATCACATTAGACTAGTTTCACAAAGACTGCATGGTCTATACAGATGGGAGATCCACATATGATCTGAATTTTTTTAAGCATCAAGTTAATCTTATGCAAAACAACAGAAAGGTCACATGTTCATTTTCTGAAATGCAGAACACATGCCTGGTTTAATTACTTTACCTAGGTTGAGAGGGTTGGCATTGACAGCAAACAGAGGTCAAACCTTATTTTGAGATTATAAAAAATGACAAAGGAGATGCATATAAGATTTTTTATGACTTCACATTCTTTTTGCTTACCATCTTTTATTTCTTTCTAGTACTTTGGCCTTAATACCTGAAATGTTCTTCTATAGGCAGAGCAGTAATTAGAATTTACTAAACTGGCCTTCACCAGCACATTCCCATTCTCCATAGCTCCTGGTGTTGTTTCTCATAATGTTGCTTTTCATCCTAAATTGTGTTTTTTTTTTTTGTTTGCCAAAATGGACCAACTCACACTCTACCCCTGTTCACAGAACACCACACCTCCCATGGGATGTACACACACGCGTGCAGATGTGCATATGTACATTCTTGCCCCCTTAGCACTACCGCAAGTAAGCATTCTCAGCAAGGTCTAATAGAGATCTATGATACTGCAACACGACACACCTGCAAATACACAAATGCCCCAAACCTCATGGAAATTCTTGTCCAGTTCTACCCATTTCCAGGATGCTTTCTGAGAAGCAGAAAATTTCTATTCCAAGTTTTTTCACTTAAACTGAAAATATTCGTGAATTATCAAAGAGAGGTGAATCTTAAAACTCAAAGCTCACCAAAGGCAGGTGCTGCTACTGCTATAATAGGCAGTCAAAATTATTTGTTGCATAGAATTATGTCTCTTGGCAAAATGAGGGAGACTGTAAAATGCTAAAAATTGGGGGTCTGGTGAAAAACTATAAATGACAATTTATGTTCATTGCAGTTAAAAGATAGGCAGACAGACCTTCAATCAAATGTCTTAGCTACTTACTTGCTGTTCACATGAGTAAAGCAAGTTTTACAGTTTCCTTCAACTTTCTATTTCCATAGTGTAAAAAAGGATAATGATAACGTCTTAAAGTCTTTTAAGGGCTAAATGAGATAAGTAATATCAAATTATTTCAATATTATTATTCTAGTAAAAAGAAAAAAGAAAAAAATATATTTTGAAAAGAATCATCAAAGGCTGCTATTTGCTCACTGATATTTTCTTTCTTAGGGATTTCAGCTACTTGGGGATTCAGATTACACCTTGTTTTTATTTCTTTGATCATCCTCTCAGTTCCTTCATCAAAGTTCCAGATGAAATTCTGCAAAGTCCTCCAAGGCTTCAAAATCTATAATCAGTTTCTGCTTCTTTACACAGAAAGATGGTGTGGAGTAGTAGTAAGATTATAGGATAGTTTTCCAATCTGTACTCTGATGCTTATGACCTTAGTGACCTGGGTTACCAAGCTATTTTTCATCTTTAAGCCCAGTCATTCTTGATAGAGTTGTTACAAAAATTAAAATGAGATGATCCATATAATCATTGATTACAAGATGCTTTCTATATTTGGAGAAAGTACTATGTATTTTCTCTACAGTGTTATTTTAGATTTACACTTAAAGAATGAGAAGGAACCAGTTCTCTAAGAATCTGAGGAAGAAGGTTTCTGGCCAAAAAAAAAAAAAAAATTCAGAGTCCCCAAGGCAAGATCAAATCGGTGATGTTCTGAAGAGCCTCTGTGTTTGTGTGGTGGGGGTGCAGCGGGTGATAAAGTTCCTGTGGGGAGATTGGCAGAGGAGGTACAGGTCAAGTCTTGTAGGATTTATCTGCTGTGGTAAAGGGTTCCTATCTTTCTACTAGAAGCAGTGGGAAGACACTGAAGGGTTTTTGAACAGGGAGATGACATGATATCATGCTATGAATCCGGTATAGTTCCTGATTTCCGTAGTGAGAATAAAGAGTAGTGGGTATTATCAAGATTCTGTAGGAGTTTCTCAACATATAGTGGAATCTTTTTCATATCCTATCTTGTGTTGCTAGGGTATGAGAATATAGATTGCCCATTTCCTCTTTAAATGCACTGTTAATTCTTCAATGGTGTCATCTGCAATTTGTTTAACTTTATATCCCCCATAATGGTAAATATCCCAAGATAACTCCTTTAGGCATTCATTCATTGGCTGAGTTTTCACTGATAGCAGGGACAGTGTGTGCAGAGTGCTGCCTTGTTATTTCATTCAGAACGGAATGCCTGCAATAGCTCCTTATTCCCTATTTAAAATGCCCAAAGCCCTGAGCTTGGCATTCATGACCAATACAATATGGTCCAAACCTATATACTTTTTCTCCTCTCTGTGTGACCTGTGTCACCACCAAGGTAGACTCTTACCCTCAAATTTCTTATATTTTGTTGCTGTTGTTGTTCAGTCGCTAAGTAGTATCTGAATCCTTGTAACTCCCTGGACTGCAGTATTCCAGGCTTCTCTGTCTTCTACTATCTCCCAGAATTTGCTCAAATTCATGTACATTATTACCAATGAATATTTTCCCTGACCATCCCAGGCTAGCTGAAACCCACTCCTCATCTAAGTCTTTCACAGTCTTTTATGTCCTTAAAGTGAAAGTTACTCTGTTGTGTCCGACTCTTTGTGACCCCGTGGACTGTCACCTCTGTCCATGGAATTCTCCAGGCAAGAATACTGGAGTGGATAGCCATTCTCTTCTCCAGGGGATCTTCCCAACTGAGGGATGGAATCTGTGTTTCCTGCACTGGAAGAAGACTCTATCATCTGAGCTACCAGGGAAGCTCTTATGTCCTTAAAGTGAAAAAGTGAAGTCACTCAGTGGTGTCCGACTCTTTGAGACCCTGTGGACTGAAGCCTACCAGGCTCCTCCGTCCATGGGATTTTCCAGGCAAGAGTACTGGAGTGGATTGCCATTTCCTTCTCCAGGGGATCTTTCTGACCCAGGAATTGAACCCAGGTCCCCTGCATACAAGCAGACGCTTTTACTGTCTGAGCCACCAGGGAAGTCCTTAAAGTTACATTCAAATAACATCTACCTTGTAAGGTTCACCTTTTCTGACCTGTGAAGGGACTTTGTGTTACTTACATTATATTTACATTTTGCCTATCCCTCACTATGCCTTGCACAGTGTAAGGATTCAATACATGTGTGTTGTGTAAATAAAGTGAAAAAGGCTTCTACATTTGTTAAAAATCACGGTAGCATTTTAAGCAGAAATATTCATTTCAATATATCACTGATAATTAATATTATTTGTCCAAATATACTAAGTTTGTACGTCTGACTTGCCCTTCTCACTTTTCTGATTTGCCTGTTTTCCTACCAATAAGCTGCCAACATCAGTTATAGATATCTAAGTGATGAGCAGAGACACTGTTCCCAGGAGATAATCAGTAATCTTAGGAAGATGTGTCTTGGCAATTCATTTTAATGTCAGTGACAAAATATCACACCCACATGTTTTTATAAATGTCATTATTTTTCTCCAAGTTGTTCAAGCTGGAAACTTAAGAATCATCTCTGACAAATCTTTTTTCCCTCTGATCTCTCTATTTCTCTATCTATCTATATATAGAACTTTCCTAATTCACCTTTTCTTTGTAATTTCACAATGCTCTTTTTATTTATCACTCCTTCAGTTCAGTCCTCAGTCGTGTCCAACTCTTTGCGACCCCATGGACTGCAGCACCCCAGGCTTCCCTGTCCTTCACCAACTCCCAGAGCTCGCTCAAACTCATGTCCATAGTGTCGGTGATGCCATCTAACCGTCTCATCCTCTGTCATCCCCTTCTCCTCCTGCCTTCAGTCTTTCCCAGCATCAGGGGCTTTTCAAATGAGTCAGTTCTTCACATCAGGTGGCCAAAGTATTGGAGCTTCAGCTTCAGCATCAGTCCTTCCAATCAATATTTAGGGTTGATTTCCTTTAGGATTGACTTGGTTGGATCTCCTTGCAGTCCAAGGGACTCTCAAGAGTCTTCTCCAATACCACAGTTCAAAAGCATCAATTCTTTGGTGCTCAGCTTTCTTTATATTTCAACTCGCACATCCATACGTGACTACTGGAAAAACCATAGTTTTAACTAGACGGACCTTTCCTGGCAAAGTAATGTCTCTGCTTTTTAATATGCTGTCTAGGTTAGTCATAGCTTTTCTTCCAAGTAGCAAACATCTTTTAATTTCATGGTTGCAGTCACCATCTGCAGTGATTTTGGAGCCCAAGAAAATAAAGTCTGTCACTGTTTCCCTTGTTTCCCCATCTATTTGCCATGACGTGATGGGACTGGATGCATGATCTTAGTTTTTTGAATGCTGAGTTTTAAGCCAACTTTTTCACTCTCCTCTTTCACCTTCATCAAGAGGCTTTTTAGTTCTTCTTCACTTTCTTCCATAAGGGTGGTGTCATCTGCATATCTGAGGTTATTGATTTTTCTCCTGGAAATCTTGATTCCAGCTTGTGCTTCTTCCAGCCCAGCATTTCTCATGATGTACTCTGCATAGAAGTTAAATAAGCAGGGTGACAATATTCAGCCTTGACGTACTCCTTTTCCTATTTGGAACCAGTCTGTTGTTCCATGTCCAATTCTAACTGTTGCTTCCTGACCTGCATACAAATTTCTCAAGAGGCAGGTCAGGTTGTCTGGTATTCCCATCTCTTTTAGAATTTTCCAGAGTTTATTGTGATCCACACAGTCAAAGGCTTTGGCATAGTCAATAAAGCAGAAATAGATGTTTTTCTGGAACTCTCTTGCTTTTTCGATAATCCAGCGGATGTTGGCAATTTGGTCTCTGGTTCCTCTGCCTTTTCTAAAACCAGCTTGAACAACTGGAAGTTCACAGTTCACATATTGCTGAAGCCTGGCTTGGAGAATTTTGAGCATTACTTTACTAGCATGTGAGATGAGTGCAATTGTCTGATAGTTTGAACATTCTTTGGCATTGCCTTTCTTTGGGATTGGAATGAAAACTGACCTTTTCCAGTCCTGTGGCCACGGCTGAGTTTTCCAAATTTGCTGGCATATTGAGTGCAGCACTTTCACATCATCTTTCAATTTCACCAAAACATCACTTTCATTGTATGAATGTTCAATCGACAACCATTAGTTTCTATAATATAAAATTTAAACATCTTACCCTTGCATTTGAGCTTCCTCATACCTGGGCTTCAAATGTTGTTTTGAAACTACCTCCTACTTATCTTTGGTGACATCCAGAGATGAACAGAAGTTCATCTACTTTCTGTTCCCAGAGTGAATTTTCTTTCTAAAGCTCTTGTTTATGCTGCTTTACCATCTAAAGTCCCTCTCTCCTCCACAACTTTATTCTGTACAGATTATCCTCAACCCTTTATGATTTAGCTAAAGTTGAATATCCTCCAAGAACCCTTCCTTGATTACAGAAAGAGTGTCACTATGATTTCCTTATCATCATACATTATTTTGATTTAAAAATCCTAAGAAATTTGATTTCTTGCTTAAACAGGTTTGGACACAGTGGCTTCTGTCAATATTAAGTATTCAGTCTGATAATCAGAGGAGAAAATTTGTCACTATAAAGGGAATTCAGTAGTTTGTGGCATGGAATTAACCTGTCTTCTAGCTGCTATCTTTCCCTATTTCTTCCCTGATTCTTTTTTCTCTACCTGTCCCTCAACATATGAGCAGAGGAGTCAGACATCATCTAAGTTCCATGCCCAGTCTTCTCTCCTTGGATTATTTTCCTTGGTGACTTTGTCATCTCCTGTTTAAAAATATTTAAGCAATGACATTATCTCTAAAATAATCCTAAGGATATTTAAAGAAGATTACTTTAACTGTAAATAATAATAGTTAATATTCATCAAATATTACCACTGTTGTGCTGTCTTTATATGGCTACTGTATGTCACACACACATACCTATAAGATGGATAGTATTATTATCCCTATTTTTCTTTAATAAAAAAAGACCTCATCTGAAAAAGTGGTTGTTTTATAGTAAATTTCTATAATTTATTCATTTAAATTATTTCATTGAATGGTTACTTAGGAATTGTGCTAAGATCTGACCATATAAAAATAATTGAGAGTCAATCAAGAAGACAGATTTTGAGAAAATAATCCAAAGGAAAGAAGCTACCTTCTTAAAAAAAAAAAAGTCTTTCTAAAGGAAATGAGGTTGTAAATTGATCATCAAGGTATTATTATGAGTATAGAAGATTATGGAAGGCACTTGGCCATGGAGGGAAAACTGGAAAAAGCCCAGTAGGTTTTCAGAGTGAAAGGGGCAACAGCCTGAAAAGGCATGAAGGTCTATATCACATAGACTTTTATAGGTCTTCTTAAATAATTTTTAATTAACTTGAAAGCAACAAGAAGATTTTTAAGTAATGTAAACACATGTGCTTGAAAAAACATATTACTGGCTGCTATGTGATATAATGATTAGTTGTGGATAAAGGGCAGAAAAATTAGTAAGTTATACCAGAAATTCAGGTGGTTAGTCATGGAGGATTAGGCTGGGTCATTTCACAGAGAATGGAGGGAAATGTATAGATTTCAGAGATACTTAGAATGTAGAGTAGATGAAGCCTGCAACTGAATATTTATGAACTGGGATAAGCAACAACATTTTTTGGAATGACTGGATTTTAGAAATATTCTGAAGAATGAGACGACAAAGTGTCAATGGATTGGATATGGCGCTGAAGAGAAGAACCAAGGAGGAGTATCAATTATTCAGCCAGAGCAAAAAGAATGGAATTGCCATTCACTGAGACAGAGAGACTCAGAGAAAAGTTTGAGGAGAAAATAAGGACTCAGATTTGTAGTGAAGTGTGAGATGCCCTTTTAGAGCCAGAGACTGGAAGAAATCCCCTGGGGAGTAAATGCAGGCAGAAAACAGATGACAACCACCTCCCCTCAAGATAGTATGTGCTGGGCTATAGGTAGGAACAGTATAAGAAATTGGCGAAGAATTGTCAGTAAGAGAGGAAGAAATTAAGTACAGGAAGCCAACTGAAGTTAATATTTCAGTTAAGAGGGTGATATGTGTCATTAAATGGTCCCAAGGAGTCGGTCTGAATAAGGTTTGAGTGCAGTCTACCCACAGCGCCCTGTCTTTTCTTCTTGAGTCCCCTGAAATTTTAGTATCAAGACAAAAGTGAAAATATTCAGCCTAGCATATATTTTGATACATACATTCCTTTAATATGATCACTTTGAGGCTCATGTCTGCCAACTGCATCTCCAATTGTGCACTCATCTCGTTTGATTTTTGGCAAAGTTGTATCAATTTCCATCTCAAAAAGTAAGCACAGAGGAGATATTGAGATTGGAGTAGATTGAAAGCAGGCACCCTGACAGGAGGTAACCCTCTAGAGATGCAGGCCTCCCAACTGTGTGGACCTGAGGCCGTCCTGAGCTGCTTGGACCTTGGGGTGAAGCTTAGACTCAGCTGAGCAGCTCAGATTAGTAGGTCCAGAGCAGGGGCTGAATGGCATATCGATTGATGAAATAAAGAGAGGTATATCTATATTATTTACTCATGGGAATAGTCACTGCATTTTGTTTCTATGGATACACTCAAGTTTCAAGGATGCTGAGAAAGACATTTAATTTGCTTATTTTTCCAAAGGTCACGAATTATCTTAGCTCTCTGAGACTGCTGCACTGCCAATCTCAGAAAACAAGACATAGGCTTATGATTCTCACAGAATGACAGCTGAGATGTCATCGCAACTGTTTAGCGACTTTTAAATCCTGTCATTTTTGAAAAGGCCTTGACACAGCTGACATTGACAACAATCCATTGCATTAAAATGAGTGCCTCTGGTTTGCACTGTTGTTTAAAAAACAATTTTATTATAATGAGCTAGGGATCGTTTAATGCTCAGGTGATTTTGATAACTGCGTTATGCAAGCCAATTCCTCTTTTCTATGACAGCAGTTTTAACTTCTTTTGGCTTCCAACAAATTATTTTAGCAGGAAGAATGCATTTGAAACTGTACCTTTTGGCTTTCCTGTGACCCTAGACTGTGCTTTATATATTTTTACATAATTTGAATGAAAAGTTTTCAGTCGAGCTCTCGCATTCAAATGAGATTGCCTTTCCCTCATTTAGAATGTATAGTGTAGCAGGAGATGGTCATTATGCAAAGGGTGTGTGCATGCATATGGAAAGCGCCTTACTCAAATGGGGCAGGCAGCCTCCTCAACCTCATTCACAGCAGTGCTTAAAAATTACTATTCAAATTAAAGTTGCCTATAATCATGTTTTTGGCTACATAATTCTGTTTAATCACCGTTAACACCTCTAGTATTACTTCGTTTTTGGCATCATTAAAGGCACATGAATATCCTGAGGTATAGTCTCAAGGGTTACTATGAAAGTTGAGAATAGCCAAGTTTATAACATCAAGAGGGAATCCATTCTGCACACGAGTGTATCCTTTGTCACAGTTGGTTTTAAGGACAGAAATAAATGACATGAGTTGGGAGGCAGCACTGACACCTTAAATTGGACAAGAGAAATGAAAAAAAAAAAAAAATCAAACGTATGCAATCAATGTATAAAAGCTTGAGGAATACGGATTGCTAAAAATAGATGTACGCAGCAAGTGCTATCTGGAGCAGGCGACAGAGAATAAGATGGACAGGTTTCCGTGAGGAACCCCGACATGCTAATCCAAGATTAAGTGGGACAGGGATATGTGCAAATTCAAAGAGTGTTTTGTTTTAGAGTTGAAAGGCAGTAGTCATTTTTTCAGAGGGCCAAAATGATACCACAGGCTATTAAATGAGATGCTCCTGAGACTTTTTTTTTGCTTTACAGTTTAAGAAGTTATACAAAATAGAGAGAATATGAGAAGAGAAATACAGCTTCTGACAGAAAGGAAGATAGACTCTATGTGACGAGATAGTTTTCTGCTTTCACCTTTAGTGTAAACATCAAGGTTCCCAGGCTGTGTCATGAACATTTAAAATAAGTAGAACATTTAAAATAAGATCTAGAGGAAGGAAATTAAAATGTAAAAGCAAGGGCAGAAGACCTCTCTCCTTATGATCTGTGAATCTTAGTGACTGCAGGACTCATCATTTTTCTGTCCAAGCCTCAGTTCATTTTTCACCTGTACAAGGTGGATGATTGTAGTACCTAAGACAGAGTGCTTGTGATCGAGTCAGATAGTCCACATAAAAGCCCTGGGCGAGTGTGCGGCTTAGAGTTTCTTTATCTCTGCTTTTCTTCCTTTCTTCCTCCTCCTCCCCGTCCTCTTCTTTCTTTTTCTCTGTCTCTCTCTGTCACTCTCTCTCTTCCTTTTTAAGAGATCCCTTGAGTTGAAGAGGAAATAAACAAAGATGCAGAAATCACTAGGATTCAGAACATGCTCTTGGCTCCACTTCTGCTTGGAGGCACCCAGAACTAGGCTTCTTCCTCTACTGGGCCAGCCTTCTAGGCACCAGCTGGTGCCCTGCTAGACTCTTCTTCCGTTTCCTCTCCTATCATCCTTCCATCCTTCCATGTTGTCTTATTTCCTTCTGTATTCACATCTCTAATCAAAGCTCACTAATTACTTCCTTTGAGACACGTTTCCCGATCCCTTAGAGTTGGACTTTTCCAGTTACAGTGACCACATCACATGTATTTCCCTATCACAACATCCCTGAAAGTTTATTCTAATTTTTTTTTTTTAAACTAGAGTCTTCCCACCAATATGGTTAGCTTGATTTATTCAGAGACTCGGCCTTTTTTCATAGCTGCATCAGCATGGTGCTTGGTATGTAACAGACCACTAACTATTGATTAGTGTACAAAAACTTAGGAAATTAATAAATAAGCAAATATTATATCTGGCGGTGATTCTATAGTTCGGGGGCACTGTTGACAAGCAGCAACTTGTGGGTCAGGACCAAGACTCAACATAGCATCAGCTCATTGTGGAAGTAACACTTAAAAATGCAAAGAGAAAAGTGTTACTTGCCTGGTCGTGCCGAGCTCTTTGCGACCCCACGGACTGTAACTCACCAGGCTCCTCTGTTCATGGGATTTTCTGGGCAAGAATGCTAGAGTGGGTTGCCTTTCCCTTCTCCAAGAGATCCTCCCAACCCAGGGATTGAACCCAGGTTTCCCACATTGCAGGCAGATTCTTTACCGTTTTGAGAAAATAGGAATATAAAATGGAGGATACAAAACTGGCATTTTGAGAATATCAAGAAATGCCTATAGTGCCATGGGTTTCTCTCTGCCAAGAATTCAGAGGTCTATCTTTTCCCTCAGGATTATAAAACTAACCTTATTTTTGTGTGTGTGGGGTGTACCGTGTGGCTTGTGGGATTTTAGTTCCCTGATCAGAGCTCCAACCCCAAGCCCTCGGCAGTGAGAGTGCAGAGTCCTAACCACTGGACCGCCAAGGAATCCTCAAAATTAATCTTATTTAAAATAAAGGCATGGTTTCTCTGGTGGCTCGGAGGTAAATAATCCTCCTGCCAATGCAGGAGACAGGTTTGATTCATGATCTGGGGAGATTCTTCATGCCTCAGAGAAACTAAGCCCTTGCACAACAAGTACTGAAACCCACGTGACATCCAGCCTGTGCTCTGCAGCAAGAGAAGCCACCACAGTGAGAAGCCCACACACCACAACCAGAGAGCAATCCCCATCACGCCAAAACTAGACAAGAGCCTGTACAGAAGTGAAGACCCAGCATAGCCAAAAATAAATGAAGAAGGCCTTATCTCAATATCCTTCCTCAGTACTATTCAATCATTATCAACTTTTAGATATAATACAAGGACTTCCCTGACCATTTAGAACCTTTATAACAATGTCCCTTCAGAACCAGACATGGAACAATGCACTGGTTCAAAATTGGGAAAGGAGTACATCAAGGCTTTATACTGTCACCCTGCTTATTTAACTTATGTGCAGAGCATATCATGCGAAATGCCAGACTGGATGAAGCACAAACTGGAATCAAGATTGCTGGGAGAACTATCAATAACCTCAGATATGCAGATGATACCACCCTTATGGCAGAAAGTGAAGAGGAACTGAAGAGCCTCTTGATGAGCGTGAAAGAGGAGAGTGAAAAAGCTGGCTTAAACTCAACATTCCAAAAATGAAGATCATGGCATCCAATCCCATCACTTCATGGCAAATAGAGAGAAACTGGAAACAATGACAGACTTTATTTTCTTGGGCTCCAAAACCACTGCAGATGGTGAATGCAGCCATAAAATTAAAAGACACTTGCTCCTTGGAAGAAAAGCTATAATAAACCTAGACAGCATATTAAAAAACAGAGACATCACTTTGCTGACAAAGGTCCATCTAGTCAAAGCTATGGTTTTTCCAGTAGTCACGTATGGATGAGAAAGTTAGACCATAAAGAAGACTGAGCACCAAAGAATTGATGCTTTCAAACTGTGGTGTTAGAGAAAACTCTTGAGAGTCCCTTAGACAGCAAGGAGATTAGACCAGTCAATCCTGAAAGACATCAACCCTGAATATTCATTGGAAGGACTGATGCTGAAGCTGAAGTTCCAATACTTGGGTCACCAATTGCGAAGAGGTGACTCATTGGAAAAGTCCCTGATGGTGGGAAAGATTGAAGACAGAAGGAGAAGGGAATGACAGAGAATGAGATGGTTGGATGGCATCACTGACTCAATGGACGTGAATTTTAGCAGACTCCAGGAGATAATGAAGGACAGGGAAGCCTGACATGCTGCAGTCCATTGGGTTGCAAAAACTGGGACACGACTGAGCAACTGAACAACAAAAACTTCCCTGGTGGTCCAGTGGTTAAGGCTCTACACGCCCAGTGCACAGGGCACAGATTTGATACCTGGTCAGGGAACTAAGATCCTGCATGCTGCATTGTGTGCCCCCCACCAAAAGAAACAGGAAAGAAAAATAAAAATCCTAAAAATAGATATAATGCAAACAATTTCATCTGTTTTAAAAATTTTTCCACTTAATCATTTGTTGCTTTGCTGTTTTTTCCTGGTTCTAGAAATCTAATTTTTTAACCCAACTAGACTGACTGTTTCTTTTGAGCCAAACCATAGTTTCAATTTATTCTATTTTCTTGCATTTCCTTATCAAGCTACCTCATTTCCACAACACATTGCATTGTACTTCTGTGTTTATTATGTGTTCTCTTGCTTAGACCCAACTTCCCTTCCATGGAAGGAATTTATCTTATGGTGGTTAATTGTAGGCACAGAATAAGCATTTATTGATATGAAATAAGAGTCACCAAATAACACTGTGCTACAATAAAAATTAAAAGCAAAACATCCAGACACAGATATTTTAAAAGTCTCCTGCATAACGCATTAAGATTCTTTTCCTTTATGATGATAGTTTTGTCTCTTTAATGGGTTATGATGTCTTCACAGTTAATAAATACATTTAAGAATTAAATTTTTTGTAATTTTTTTTTTTTACTTAAAAGACTGCCAATGTATTTGCTCCCAGATTGGTCATAATTTGAATTTGAATTTATATAATTTTTAAACATCACAGTGTGGTATAATTGGGAATATTTTCTAATCTCACAGAATGACAATCAACATAAACAGTTTTCTCTTTAATCACATATTTTCCATCTTGACCAATTTTCTTATTAATATAAGAGAGGATACAAACATAATTCATAAATGACAGAAATAAAACATAAATATTTAAAATATGTCAGTATCTTGGGTTTGCTGGATGGCTCATACTATTTTAATTTTTTTTAAGATTTACATTCTTCTGAAACCAAATATTGTTTGAAATTTTTAAAATATTATGAAATTAATGGTCCAAATTGAAGGAAGAATAAATACAATGTTAAGAATTTTTTTTTTTTCTTAGCCACATTCGAGTTCTTACTGTGTGCGGAGTAAGGACACTTTAAAATATATATTGCTTATCTAATAATTTTATCATTTTCAGACTACTTAGAAATATCTGACTCACACTTTTATTTCCCCTTGAATATCTTCTGAAAATATCTAGGTATAATCCATTCAGTTAGTAGATATTTCTACCTGAAACTCATGATTTGCTAATGTGTTTTTCTAATTTGTGTTCATACACACACACACACAAATGTATACATTTAGGGGCTTACTTGGTGGCTCAGACAATAAAGAATCTGCCTTTAGTGTAGGAGACCCAGGTTCAATCCCTGGGTCAGGAAGATCCCCCGGAGAAGGGAATGGCTACCCACTCCAGTATTCTTGCCTGGAGAATTCCATGGACAGAGAAGCCTGGCGGGCTATAGTTCCTGGGGTTGCAAAGAATCGGATACAACTGAGTGACTAACACTTTCACTTTCATGTATACATTTATCAAGTCATTCAAAGTGGCTTGTCCTCAGATGGTCTTAGAAGTTAGTTAATGTTTTGGGGTAGAGTCAGTAGCACTTATAGTGACTTGTGTAAAGAAAAAAAGGAATTAAAACTTCTTAAAGACTGTTCTGCCTGTTGCAAACCCTAGATATGCTATCTCATTCACCATTTTCATCTAACCTATATGACTGCTGTGTCCTTTTTCACAGCTACGTTTTTAGATGAGGAAAGTGAGGCTTAGAGGGATGAATAGGTCAACACAAGATTACAAGATTTGAGTCTGTGTCTCTAACCTTTAGATTTTCTACTACATCACACAATTAGTGTAGAAAACCAAAGAGATGATAAAACTCTGAGGGAGAGGGCATAAAGTTTCCTGCAATTATCATCTCTCATAGAGACCTGAAAGTTGTTTTTCTGTGCAGTTTTGCCTATTAGAATAGGAAATGAAGAACCATTAGTAACATCCATTTACAGACAGGGATTGTTAGTAAATGGTCTGATGGTAAACTGTCTAATTGCATCAATTAAAAATTATTGTCATGCTAGCAATTTTACAGATGAAGAAATAAAGACATGAAAAGTTGAAAAGAAAGTAAATGGGACTTAATAGACATCTGGATGATGTGACCTTGTCATTGTTCTCTATTTTAGGGTTTTCTACCAAGGAAATTGGTTATAATTTTGATTTCTTTATGCAAGACAGTTTTACAACTGTAATTGAATATTGAAAAATGAAGAATGCTTTCATATGAATCTCATTCTTGCATTAATTTTCTACTTATGAAAATGATATTTTCCAACCTCCATAAGCCTGTCCAGCCTTATCCCACTGCTTCTCATTAGTGATATCAAAATGCTTGTGATTTCTGGAAAACTCTAGGGAGTTCTGTACATTTATGCTGTACACTGTGCCCTCAGTCTGAAGTACTTTCTTCATTTGCTCTCTTGATAAATATGACATAGTTTTCATATGTGAACCAGCCTACAAATCCATCCTGTAAATCTCTGGATAGGCTTCATTGCTCTTCCGCACACTGCTAATAACAAGCTTTAAATGATTCAACTTATTTGTTGCCTATTGTGTATTTGACTGGTTTTATCACATGTCAATCTCCCCTTCTACTGTGTGACTTCATTGTGGGAACAGATTGTTCATTGTGGGAACAGACTCTCAAAAAATTTCCATTTAATGACTCATACTAATACTTGTATTATATAATATATAATTGATGGGCTATATAGCAAGATATGCTGAAGACTGAAATTGGTATGTAAGAGACAAATGCCCTTTAGTTAATTTGAATTGGAAATAATTAATGGCAAATAATAGGAAAGATGATGGCTGTTTCAACTGTATATATACACTTCATCTTCAATGAGAATTTTGTTATATCCAATAATAATATTTTTAGATGGTTTGAGACAATATAATCTGTGATTTGTAAAACAGCTATAAAATTAACTAGATGGACAAATTATAAAATAAGTATGAAAGCTTTGTATCCTAAAACAATAACTGTACTATTCTTTTAAATTATTACCATATTAATTTATTTTGGCAGGAAAGATTAGGAAAATAAAACTATTTTATCCAAATTGATAATTTATTATATAACTTTGAGTTCAGCTGTAATTAAAAGATTACATTTCTTTAGTATTAATGTAAGATTTTTCATATATAATATTTAAAAAACTTAAAATAATCATTAAGCAGACAGATTCATGAAGAAAAATAAATGTGGCTTTCAAACCAATAATAAATAGATTACCTTTAGAGTTGATTTCAAAGCCTTTTAGGGAATGACACATTAATCAACTTGACAAATCTTATACACTACATTTAAATTTTTCTGGACTCATTTATTGATTCTTAGATAGTGACTGGGAAATAAACGTTGAAATAGCTCCACAGGAGTTAAGTTACTTTTTCTTTCCCCCTTTGAATTCCACTCTAAGCTTCAGTGGTTCATATGTCAGCAAAATTTTACTATACCAACATATGCTTCAGTAATTAATGTCCATCTAAAACTTGAACTATTGATACAGCAACTTTATGCCATAGATTAAAAAAAAAAACTTTGCATATCATCTTTGCTGTCCTCTGTCCTCATTAGTACAATAACGTCTCATACCATGAATTTAAATTTTGAATTAGAACATAAAGTAGCTGTCACTTGGGAGGGTATCAGTATTTCAACTCTGTTAGGAGAGATGACGTAGGTGGTTTATGTTTGGTGCTAGTGGCTATAGATTCCCGTTTGCTGCTTAAGCATTAAAACTCTCTGCTTAGATGTTATAATCAGTGAGGGATTACAGCAGTTTTAAAATGTAAATAGTTTAAACTTTAAAGTTAAACATTAAGGGGATGCAGCAGAGATGATCATCATTTGGTTCTGGAAATTAAATCAATTATAAATGAGATGGTATACACATAAAACATTTTTGAGGGGCTCTTCTCAAAGTCCTTCCAGGTTTTCCTGTAAGGCCTTTTCTATTTTCCTGATCTTAATGCAGCACAGGTGGGATCTGACCACTTGAGACATACCCTGGCTCATTTTTACTGTTGTAGGACCAGGCCACCCGCACACCTGTGGCTTATTTTCACCACGGTGATCTGCCCATGCAGGATGGCTGTTTGCTCACTCCCTGTTCACTCCCTGCTCCTGGAGCAGTTCCTAGTTCCCTACAGCCCACTCACAGGATGGACCTTAGTCAGTAAACATCTGTATGTTTGCCCCTCAGGCCCAGATAATGACTGCTTTAATCTTTAGGACAGAATGACGCCCTTTGATAGTTGAATAAGGGAAGACCTCTGCCCCAAGAAGGTGCTCAGAGGGCCCTGACCCTCTGCTGGTTTCCCTGGTAACCCAAAAGCCAATCCGATGTCAGTCATTTCCCCATTAACTAGTAGCCTTCCCATTCCTCCGCATCCTCTGCAGTGAAGTCTGCCTCCATGTTCCTTCCACTGTCCACCCCAAACCATGGTGTGTGGCTCCAGGACCCTACTTCAGACGTGTATGCTCCCACGTTCACTGAACCATGGATGTCTCTGCAAGCCTGCGAGGTGCAGCCCAACAGCCATGAAGGAAATAAAGTCAAGCAACCCCCTCTTTGAGAAGGTAAGGCATTATTATATGCCGTGATGTGGGCCTCCAGAACATTAAATATTACGAATTTGGATTTTGAACTTAAAACAGTAGGTTTTAAGTTCATGTATGTATCTTTTTTTATTTTAAAAATTGTATTCAAGAGTTCTATTCCAAATTGACCCCTGTGCTTACAAAAGGAAAAATGAAACTGAATTTGAAATCCAGAAGCACGCCTAAGTAGGATTTCTGTAGAGCTGTTTAATTGGGAACATTAGACTGCTTTTTAAGAGCCTGCTTGTTGTGCTCAGAAAATAGAAACACTGAAGCACATAGAGAGTGCTAGAAACTATTTAGTGAATCAGTGCCAGAGGATCACTGTAAGGAACTTCTGTTCAAATTTACGGACATCTTCTGTTTGAAGACATGGTGACAATTTAATTTCCCTTGAGGTGGACTTAGTGTCCTTCAATTGGGAGCAGATGTGTTAGTGGATAAGTGGATAAATATTCACTGTTGTGGAATATTTCACTCACCTCTTTGGGGGCATCGGCTTCAATGAATTCAGAATAAATCATCCTGGCTTTGGAAGCAATTTTTTCTGCACTTTCTGTTTTCTTAAAGTCTTCACAGGCAAGCCAGAACTCAACATTTTCTTCACTAAACTCTGATTTTAGGAATGTTCGAAAAGCATCTAGACCAGCTATAAAATACATGAGGAAAACGTTTGTGCATCACACAGTGCAGTCATATGACCAATTGTATACATTGTTTAGTGAAAGCATTTGAGGATTCAGTGGCAAATATTTATCATCGCTCAAATATAGCATTTATACATTTTAGTTTTTAACTTTAGAAAGCTTGATTTTGGATCAGTAGTCATCGATGTAAAATATTCAATCTATTTTTCTAATATTAGCACTTTAAAAAAATTGAACAACAACCAGAAATGCTAGGATTCCTGTACGTTCCAGCTCTTCTCACTGTCTTATTTTCAGCCACATTTAAACATTTATTATTCTTGTTCATAAATGTTTAAGTTTCTGACCACCTGTTTAGACTCTTTTCTCTAGTTTCCTCATATAAAATGTGCCCCAGAATCTTCTTTGGCACACCTAGAACTCCTTTGAGAAGGCAATGTTTCTAAATCTTTTACAGCCAAGGATGGTTACGAGTGGGCCTCTACTGAGGTACCAGGTTAGAAAGATTATTATCAAATTCCTGCAGTTGCCTGAACTAAGCAGGCCTTTCAGTTTGTGTTAGTTTCAGTTGGTACCTTCCTATGGCAGTGTCTGCGCTTCAGTGAGACTGTGCGTCTTAGAGGAGGAATCACCCATTGGCACGTTTGTCCTTCAGAGGATTCGCCTTCCAATACATTGGTGGTTTTCTCCTACACCTGCCAAGGGGGCCCCTCAGCCTGGCTCAAAGCCACTCCTCCCTAACTATGTGCTAGAGGGCTGACTCTTCAGGTTGCAAAGTAAGGAGAAATTAACTACCAAAAAATAAGTATCAGAGAAACATGTATGGAAAGGGGCCTAAGTTAGTTGTTTGTTGGTTGCTGCAGGTTGGAAGGAAAGTGAAGGTTAGTATAGAAAAGGTCTTCATGGAACAAGGTGATTATCTAGAAGCCTGGATTAAAACTAAACATAACAATTTTATTTTTAATGATTCGAAGTAGAGTTGAAATAACAGGTCATTGCAAAAGATTATCAGATACCAATTAAAATTCTCAGTATAAATATTGCAGAGTGTGAAAGTTGTTAATATGTGAGCACTATAAAAATTCAATTGCACATGTCTTGTGTTTAGAAAATACATTAGAGAAGCTTCTGTGACACAAATTTGGTTTATAAAAATCCTCTTAGTAACACAATTAAAATTTTCCGTGAGTTTGGTCCAAACAGTGATGAATTTGAGAGGTCTAAATAGAATTTATACTAAAAAATCTATTTTATAAAATAAAGTATATACTTTAATAATACTGAAAGAATATTGCAGAAGCATGTCTGGCACTATTTTATATGTGTGTCATTAAGGCATATGAAAGTATTTTGCAATATGGGTTATCTAAATACATCCCAGAGAGATGGGAAGTTAGAGATCTAAAAAAAAATTATTATTCTCTCCCCTCCTGCCATATTCATGAAGAGAGACACTGAACTAACAGTCACTCCTCCTTTTTTCCTCCCATTGCTCTGTTTGGACACATAGGAACAGAATAAACAGGTAACATTGGGGCTAGTTATCTCTTCCTTGCATAGACAATCATTGAATCACTCATCTATTATATACATACAATTTGAAAGTTCACAGGTCGTCAAGTGACTTTAGAATGACCACAGCCACAGCCATATATTATCTGAGGGTCCCTCTGTGTGAGGGAATAGTTATGGGTAAGTGTGACGGGGGCTGAGGAGTGGAATATGTCAGGAGCAGGTGGCAGAAGCCACACTAATATCTCTGCTCAGTATGTGCAAGGCGTATCATCAAGTTACCAAACAAGCAGGTAATATGGTGGGTCATCTGTTTAAAGCATTGA